>NC_132781.1:160654539-162024539 GCF_048418805.1 Vulpes vulpes | reverse complement strand
ACTCTGAAGGCCCTGCCTCTCACCGAGTTAAAGTCAAAGCACTAGTCACCTAGATGGCCCCTCTGCCTCTCACCTCTCTGACCTTACCCCCCACACCCCTCTTACTTGCTCAGCTTATTCCGGCTAAACAATTCTCAATGTTCCTGGATACCCCAGGATCCTACCTCGAGGCCTTTGTACTTGCTGTTCCCCACCAATCCAGAACACTCTCCCCATCCCACAGCGGCCACCTCACCCCACAGCATCCCTCACCTCCTCCGGGGCTTCTGAATGTCACCTGCTGTGACCACTCTGTTCAACACTCCGACCCTCCCGGTCCCCTAAGCCTCCAGCACTTCCCCTGCCCCTTCCTGCTCCGTCTTACTTAGAGCACGATCTACACCCAACTCCTTTCACTTTATGTACTTATTTGCGAGTGTATGGTCTTCTCCCCTGTGAGAATGCAACCTTGTATGAGGGCAGGAAGCTGGTCTGTTCCTCCCCTGCTGTAGGCCCAGAGACTAAAACAGGACCTGGCACAGGGCAGGTGACCCATAGAGGAAATCGACCCTCTGACAGCCACTAGCGGTGGAGGGGTGATTATCAGAGGACTCTACACTTTGGGAACAACAGTCCCAGTTCAGCCAGCTAGCACTGGGAAAAACCAATGAATATGATCCACCCTCCCAGTTTACAGAGGCCTCGTTGTGTCCCTGGTCCTGTCCTTCAAACCAGCAGTGAGGCTTTAGGCAAGTCGCTTCCCTGGGTATCAGTTTTCCCATCTGTAAAATGGGGAACACACACTCGATCATCTCTGAGCTCCTACTTGGCATCCGAGCCTTCGACAGGCACCATGGGCAAGAGGCAGGGCTTTCTCCCAAGTTGCAGGAGATCGCTCCGTGCACTGCCCCCAGAAGGTCAGATGACATTTTTTGAAAGGGGAAATGCTGTTGATGACTGGCCAATGTACTTTTATATCTTCTTCCGAATGTGGCTGCTGTCGAGCAGTGCCCTCTGGCTCCTTTCCGCCTCTCAGACTCTCACGCCTGCAATCCCAAGGCGGCTGTACTGGGGGAGGGGAGGGGAGGGGCGGGAAACATGTTAGTTCTCCTTTCCCTGATCTTGGAGCGTTTTCAAGCAGAGTGTCTAAAAGGCCTGAAACCACTCCGGGGTGCGTGCCTGGCAGAAACGAGGGCTTCTGTGCACCCCAAGCCAGGCGCAGAAATGTGCACAGCAGCTTTTTTCCTAATAGTCCCAAGCTAGGAAGGAACTGGATGAAAACACAAATTGGGGGAGAGTCACACGGTGGAATATTATACATCAGTGAAGAAGAACGGAGGACTGATGTACAAAACCCAGACAGAACGTCGGATGGAAGAAGTCAGCCACAAGAGAATACCTCCTGGGTGGTTCTGTTCATTTGAACTTCAAACACAGGCAACAGTAGTTGAAAGGGATGACGGTTAGAATTGAGGACTCCAGGGAGTCTTGGATGGAGAAAGGGGATGAGGTAGCCTTCTTGGGTCCCGGGAACAATCTAGATTTTGGTGCGGGCGCTGACCGTACCGTCTGCACGTTGGTAGAAACCCAGTGAGCCGTCCACTTAAGCGTTTTGCACTTTGCTAAGTGTATATTGTGACTCGATAAGAATAAATAAATATAAATCAGTCGAAGGCTGGAGGGAGCGGGAGGAGGCTTCCCGCACAGGGAGATGCCCTGCTGCCCACCGACAGGGGATTTCCACGGGACTGGGTGGCGGCTCCCACCTCCCCTGGCAGCCCGCAAAGTCATTAACTCAGAGCTCAGCATGTCTGGCCGAGACTTCCGCCTTCTGAGCAGCCGGGTCCCCAGAAGCAGAGAGGACCCGGGGCACAGTTGCTTCTGGTCCCAGGTGCCTGGGCTCCTCCACTGCCCCACTGCCTCCACTCCACTGCTCCTCCTTCCGCCTGCCACCCCTTTCCTGAGAGCCCTCTGAGTGGGCCCCATTTCTCCATCCTTTGCCCTCCTGCCCCAACAGCGTTCCCTATAACCCAGGATGGGCTGGACAGGAAACCGCCGCCTGGCACCTTCCTCCAGGCCTCGGCGGCTCGCTGGGTCAGTCCCGCGGCTGGCTCTCCGGCGGCGGCCGAGGCCGTGGAGAGTTCAACTGGCAGGACTATGTCCTTGACACTGCAATCATAGGTCTGCGGAGCGACCCCCGCCTCACGGGCAGCCACCCTGTCACCCTAGCCTCCCTTGGCCTAGAACAGCTTCATCTGTGTTGGGAGTTTCTCTTCAACAGTCAGAGCTTCCTTTTACAGAGCAGCTTGTGGCAAGGCAGGCACTGCTTGCTGCGCTTCACAGACATGGACTTGGTCAGGACTCCTACTGACCCCATTTTACAGATGAAGAAGCTGAGGCCCCACGAGGTTAAATGCCTCCCCCAAGGAGCTGTAGTCAGTGACTGCAGAGCCAGGATTTGAACCCATGCAGCCCAGCTGCAGGGCCATGTGCCCAAGCCCCGAGCTAAACTTCCTCCTATAGGAACGACTCTAACTACAGGGGCCAGCATGTCGAAGGCGCCCGGTGTTAGCTAGAAAAGCAGCGTAGGTCAAAGAAAGGGTTACATTTCTGGCAGGAAAATATCTCAGTCTCAATTAATACACATTTTTTTTAACGTTGAATTACACTGAACTAAAAATAAAACAAAACCTTTCCCTTTTTCTGGCCAAACAGAAGGCCAGTTGGCCCGATGGTGCCGTCCAAACCTGGTCCAGGCGCTGTGCGGGCAGATGCCACCTGGGAGAACACCCAAGGGCTTGGGGTGGGCCTGTCTTCTGGGGGCTGCCCCGGCTCCTTGTTCCCAGGTGCTTGGCTGCAGAGACTCGGAGCAGAGCCCTGGGGGTGCAGGGCCCACCAAGGGCCAGGAAGGCACATGCACCCAAGTGCTTGGAGGGAGCAGGAGCAGCTCTCCCAGTGGCCCCATGACTGGCAAGCTCGGGGATTGCTAGCCAGGCCCTTGGACCAGAGACAGCCAAGGGACAGCCAAGGGGGGGAGGAAGGTCTGCAGGGAGCTGAGCAGAAAACCCAGAGTGGCTCTCTAGGCTCTGTCTCATAATTAGATTTTCGGAGAAAAAAGCTTTTTCCACTTTGCAAGGCGGGCTGCTGATTTCCAAAGTGATAGCAGCCAGCATCTCCCCTTTCCCGTAACTAGATTTGCCAACTTTCTGACTCAACCTCTTGTCTGTCCTTCCATTTTTATCACTGTTCTTCTCCAGGGAGTCGTCGATCTGTCTGTCCCCGGCCGTCTGGACTCTTGCTGTGGCTAAAGTGACATGCGGTGGGGGCGGGGGGGCGGGGAGGTCATATACTTCGCCGTGCAGGGATCGGACCCTGTCAATCACGGCCGCCCTGCCAATCAGCTGGGGGTGGGCGGGCCTTAGTGCAAGTTCGACCAATGGCCTTTCAGTTTCCCCCAGGTGAGGGTTCTGAGTGCCTGCGCCCGAAGGTGGGACCTGGGAGCTCAGGAAGCCGACAGGGTGGAGGTGCGATGAAGCCGCACCTTTGGGGGAAGGGGGCGGCTCCGATGAGCTCCGGGTCCCAGTCCCAGCTGTGCCCCTTCGCGGGCCTTGACTCAGGACAAACCCTTCATCTCCAGCCTCCTTTCCAAACTGAGGCTGAAATGAGGTAAGGCTCGTAGGGAGCTTAGCCCAGCCCCTGCATGCAGAGAGATGATGAAGGCTGACACCTGAAATTAGCTGATGTGTTTTGCATTCCCAGTTTTTGTTGCTGCTTCAAGATCCTCTCCACCCCACCCCACCCCCCCACCCCCCCAAAATTGAGGCAGCTGTTATCAAACGCCTCCAGGAATTAATGACACAGCGAAAAAGACAGAACCAAACAGTCCTGGCTTTGGATCTTGAAAGCCTAGGAAATCACGGGGAAACAGAAAGGACTAGTGTGTATAGACAATAGGATGGGGGGGGCAGGGCGGGGAGAGACACAGATGCTGGACTCAAGAAGCTTCCTGCCTCTTGACTGGACAAAGTTCCCAGATCAGGAGGAGGGAGTGTCTGAAAGGAAACCAGGGAAACAGAGAACGAGGGCCCTGGGCTGTGTCCCATTGTGTCCCTTTCCCGTGTGGAGCCAGCAAGGGCCGCAGGCCCCGGGGCTGAATGGCCATTGGATTGATGGATGGAGGCAGATGGGTCTGAGACAGCTCCACAATGTTTTTCTGCACCCCAGCAAGGAGCAGGAGAAAAATGCGCCCGGGGAACCCAAAAGGAACACAGAAATAGGAAAGAGCGAGGTTGCCAACTCAGACATCCATGTAGGCCAGGCAGGTTTTGCAAATGAGTGAACCAGGCCCGGTGTTTTTTTGTTTTGTTTTTTTATATTATTTATTTATGATAGTCATACAGAGAGAGAGAGGCAGAGACAAGGCAGAGACATAGGCAGAGGGAGAAGCAGGCTCCATGCACCGGGAGCCCGACGTGGGATTCGATCCCGGGTCTCCAGGATCGCGCCCTGGGCCAAAGGCAGGCGCCAAACCGCTGCGCCACCCAGGGATCCCAGGCCCGGTGTTAATAAGGAATGGTGGGGACTGTGGCGAGCCCACAGAAGGCGTGCCTGGTGTCTAGGGGCAGCCACCATGCAGAAGCGGCCTGCAGATTGCCGCCTGTTGGGATGTGTTCCTGGAGTGATCTGCTCCAGATTCCTAGATTTTTTTTTTCTTTACAAGACGTGAAAATCATTATTATTTTTTACAAAACAAGAAAATATTATTTTTTTACGAGACATGAAAATCCTCTTTTTCTTTCAACTATCTAATTCTTAGGTGAAAATTCCCGTTCCAAATACTGGCAACTGATTCTTTAAAAACACCATATGGGTCAAATGAAACGGATCTGTGGACTACATGTGAGTCAGAGGATACCGGGTGGTGACCTGTTGTCCTGCTAGGTTTCCCTCAAGCTCAGCATGGACTTGCCAGGACCAACAGCCCGGCAGCCAGCCTGGGAACAGGGATCGATGGCATCTGCACCAGATGTGCCCCTAGGAAGCTTTGGCATGAAACAAAAGCTTCAGAATTGAGATGCAACCCTTGCAGAAGGGGGGGCAGGAAAGCATCTCTGCCACCTGGCTGAATAGGGGCTCCTAAGATAAATAAGGCTGAGTCATGGAAAAATAGGTCCATTTCCTGCCAGCTTGAGTTTGTGGTCTGAGTCTCACACCTCTTCTAGTGACCGGGGGAATTTAACTATTTTTATACTGCACATGTTGTGGGCAATTCTTTCTTCCCTTTTGTCCCTGTGTATTTATTTTATTCAGGTTCAAATCTTTATTTTGAAATAATAACAGATTCACAGGAAATGGACAAAAAAAAAAAAATCACAAGGAGGTCTTGTGCGTCTTTTGCCCAGTCCTTCTCCGTGGTAGTTTCTTGCACGACTTCAGTACAACATCGCAGGGGGGAGATTGACGTTGAAATGACGTTGGTACAACTCCCAGAGCTTATTTGGATTCCATGTTCCCTTATATTCATTTGCGTCTCTATCTGTGTGTGTAGGTTCAGGTCACCAGCGCCTCCCTCAGTATCCAGAACTGTTTCGTTCCCACCAGAATGTTGGGGGGGGGGGGGGGGAGGGTGTGCTCCAAGGAAGCCACACCTATGCTGGCACAAGCACACCTCCTGGCAATGTTCTTCATCTCTGCAACTTGGTAGTTTCAAGAATACTATGAATGGAACCGTACAGTATGGGACCTTTTGAGATTGGATTTTTTTTTTTTTTTAGCAGTATGATTCCCTTGAAAGCCATCCAGATTACTGCATACCTCAAGAGCTCGCCTGTTCCTTTGTATTGCTGCCTAGTACTCCACGGTGTGGATATACCACAGTTTACCCCCTCACCCATTGAAAGGCATTTAGGTTGTTTCCAGTATTTGGCTATTATGAATCCTTTTCTTTCTTTATTTAATACAATTAATTCAGAAAATGACAGCCAGTGGCATCTGTGTTCTGAGTTTGGACAGGGTACAATATTTTCTGTGATCCCTCAGTCGTGGAAATTTGCACAGACTTTTTCTTTTTTTTGCCCAGACTTTTTCATTTGAGCTCTACAGAAGCCCTGGGAGGAAGGCAGGGCAGAGATTCAGGGGGTCAGTAAGTCAACACATTTTTTTGAGCACTTATTATATACTATGCACTATTCTACATATTGGGGAGATAGTGGTGAAAAAATAGACTAAAACCCCCTTCCTCATTGATTATCCCCAATACTCATCAGAGAAAGCTGAAGCTCAGAGAGGCTATATAACTTGCTCAAGGCCACACAGGTAGGAAGTGAGACTTGACCCCACATCTTCCAACCTCCAGGCCACTACTTTTCTGGTTAGATTTCGCCAGCTATCCTCCACAGGTATCAACTCCAGAGCAAAAGCACATGCCGGGGATCCTGTATGCAGTATTTTAAGCAGTGGATCTTAGTTGGGGGTGACTCCCTCCTCCCCCCAGGGACATTTGACAATGTCTGGAGTCAAAGCTTGAGAGAGGTGTTGCTATTGGCATCTAGCAGGGAGAGGTTCAGGGCAGCTGCCAGCCGCCCTATGGTGCACAGGGCAGCCTCCACGACAAAGACTTATCCTGTGCAGATGTCAATAGTGCTAAGGTTGCAAAATTCTGGTCTAAAGAGCCCTAAGAATCACCGACAAAGATAGCGACCACCTAGACAGCACAGTGTAATATTGAACCTCCACCCCACCCCTCCCGGGACAGAATTATTTGCATGGCAGGTATGGTGAAGGCAGCACACCGCAGGTTGGGGACTGATGTGGGTCCCTATGAAGCAGGCACAACGCACCGTCACCTCCACTCCATCAATACTGGGATGAGGGCACAGGGTAGACGCCGGCGCCTGGTGGGCTGCCTGAAAGAGGACGCAGAACATGCAGGGGACTGGCACCTCTGCCCCATGCTCTCTTCCTCCGTTTCCCTTGAAGAACCTCACTTACCTCCTTTGGGCAGAAATGCACAAGAGAGCAGAGCTGAACAAGCAAGGCCTTTTTAGGAACAGCAGGGAAGTGAGCAGGATGCTCGGTCCGCATCGTGGAGCGTGCGAGAAACGTAACTTCATTTTCAGAACTAGGCTCAATTTCTATTTCAAATCCCCGTTCTGCTGGTGGGAGAAACTTAATCACAGCTACTCAGTCTTGCTCTGGGCTGCATCTGTGTTTCTCTTTTTGGTGAAAGGAGCTCACAAAGTGCCAAGACCTGGGCAGGAGCCAGCAGCAATCTGGTCTTCTCTGGCGCCTGCTGACACGGCCTCATTTCTATATTCCGGATGGCAGACGCGCCATTCTCGCCTCCTGGAAGCCCTCTCTTTGCCCAGCTTCTCCCTCTTTTCTTCTCTCAGCTTCTGCTCTCCTCTTGGGCACATGGGAGACACTGGCAGGGCCTGGCAAACTGCGGCAGGGCGCAGTTTCTCTCTGCCTCTGCCGGCCACCCCATGTGACCCTCCCCTCCGGAACCACAGTGGGTGATGACAGACATTCTCCTGGGCTCCCCCCAGCCCACACCCACTCTCAGAGTGGGCAAAGGGCCATCGCTTTGGCCACCACTCACCTCTCTGGAGACCCACATCATCCTCTGCCCCTCTGCGTGGACCCCCAGCCCAGAGACACCTGATCTGACCTGGCTCTGGGCAAATGGTCATCAGATCCTGCTTAGTCCCCAAACCTTTTGTTAATGACACAAACTTTACGCCCAGGGCTCCCACTTTTGAAACTCAAAGCTCAGATTCTTCTAATCCCAAAGTCTTGAATCTTAAAACTCAAAAATGTTATCTCTGCTTTCCTGCTGCATCTGGTTTACCCTGAAATAAGAGCTGCTTGCTGAAAAAAACAAAAGGGGAGAGAAAAAAAAAAAAGAACAAAACCTTTCATCACTAAGTGTTAGCCCACTCCAGCAGTGTGTGGAATGGGGGAAGACACTGTCGGGCTCCTTCTTTGGGCCCTTCTCTGCCAGGGGAAGCTGAATCTCAGTCTCCAGGCTCATCTCCCATCCTCCAAGCCTGGATCAGACATCCCTAAGAGCATCGCAAGCCGCACTAGCAGGAGAGCCAGGGCAGAGAAGCCTGTGGGTGCATGGACCGCAGGCCACCCGGGGTCACAGCCAGACACCAACACCTGCCCGCTGGGTGAGCTTCATCAAGTCACTTAACCTCTCTGGGTCTCAGTTTCCTCGTCTGTAAAAGGGGGAAATATAACACCTCATCTTCCTGAGCTTGTGAGGATGATTAATGAGACAGTGCGTGTATACGTGCAAAGTGTGTAGAACAGTGCCCGGCACGTAGTGAGCACTGTAGGAGTGCGGCCTGCTATTGTTGTCACTTACTTATCCTAGAAGTGAATGGGTTTCCCGGAATCCAGAATCCGAGTCCCCACCCCCTCCCGCCCCGTGCCGGGTGCTGGTGACTGCAGTCACTCAACCCGGAGAGGATCGGGACATCTGTGCCCAGCCTCTGGTGCTGCCTTCAGCCGCTTGCAAGAGCTTCAAATGGATCCTCTTAGGATCTTTTCCTTGCAAGAAACAGAAACTCATCAGACTAGTTTAACTAAAAAAAAGGAAACTCATTGGAAAAACAGGACTGCAGCTCAGCATCAGGAAGGAAGGACGGTGGCCCGCAATCCAGGGAGCTTCCGTCTCGTGCTGTCTGCAGCCGGCTCCCAACCTGGCGGCTTCCCTGCACCTGTGGGGCCCTGCTCTAGGTGCCTGCTGGATGGGTGCATTGGCCTCTCCTTCCTGCTGGCAGAGCCTCCGTGTGGTTCGGGTGTCTGCGCCAACCCCAGTGACCCCAGGTGAATCCTGAGAGTCTACACCAGGCTCGAGGGCCCTTGCCGGACATAGGTTGCAGAATGAGCATGTGACCCAGTTCCGGCAAGGGAGGTATAAAGGAAGTTTACGGGGAGCTTCTGGGAAAGGTTTCATCACTGATGGAAAAGGGACCACAGAGGAGTGACAGGGCCTGGGGCCTGAGGGTGCGATGAGTAACAGGCCTGAGCAAGTCAGAGGGCCCACCTGGTCACGAAGCCCTTGTGTCCTGGGCAATAAGTCTGAACTCGGTGCTGAGGGCCCCCGGGGAACCCTGGCTCAGGACTGGGTCACACTGCTGACCATGAGACATGCAGAATGCATTCCAGGGGGATAGCCCGGACACAGGACACCAGGTAGGAAGCAGCTGGGTGAATTGCATTGAAGATGGGACACAGAGGAAGGTTCTAGGGGATGGGGCACCAAGGAATATGGGTGATAAAGAGAAAGAATCTCTGGCTCTCTGTGCTCAGGGGCCTCAAGAACCAGGACCCTAATGCCACGAGGTCCTCACTAGCTCCATTCTGGGCTGTCTGATTCATCTACACAGGCCCCGTTATAATGGTAACTGAGGCAGAGACATATTTTTCAAAGCATTTTTCAGAAAGTGGGATGAAAAGGATTTCATTTTTTTTATTTTTTTAAGATTTTATTTTATTATTTATTCATGAGAGACAGAGAGAGAGAGAGAGAGAGGCAGAGGGAGAAGCAGGCTCCACGCAAGGAGACTGATGTGGGACTTGATCCTGGGACTCCAGGATCATGCGCTGGGCCGAAGGCAGGCGCTAAACCGCTGAGCCACCCAGGGATCCCCAAAGGATTTCATTTTAAACCAATAGTCCAACTACACGATTCCACCTTGCACTGTATGAGCAAGGTCTCTCGGCCACCCAGACCTGACTCAACCCTCCGAGAGGCCGGGCCAGTATGTCACGGTGATACCTGCATGTAAGACACATCCCTTCCCGGTGACTAATGTGGACCGCTCCAGGTGAAGGACACATACATGTGTGATTTACTGCTGATTGCACGCAAGAGTCACACAGTGGAGACAATGCTCAGCTCCTCAAGGGTTGAGAAATGAGCCCTCATCACAAACCACCTGCTCAGAAAGGAGCGGAAGACTGGCAGCCGAGGGCAGACACAGGGGCAGCAGAGGGGGTGCTCCTGGGGGGCGATACACAGGGCTCCTGGTGCCTCCTTCTTGTGTTTTCTTAGCACATGCACACACTGCTTTTCAATTGCTAAAGGTAACCACAGTTTGGTTTCATCCTTCCCATAATACAAGTTATATATATATTTTTTTCTTCGAGAGAGAGAGAGAGAGAGAGAGTGAGCATGAACAGGAGGAGGAGCAGAGGGAGAGAGGGAGAGGGAGAACTCCAAGCGGACTCCACGCTGAGCATGTGAGCCCGACACGGGGCTCAGTCCCACGACCCTGCAATCATGACCTGAGCTGGAATCAAGAGTCGGACATTCAACTGACTGAGCCCCCAGGCGCCCCCCCCCCGCCACATACTTTCTATGCATAAGCAAATATATGTGTGTCTACATCTTAAAAAACAATAACAACGACAACATTTGTGTGGCCTCATAATGCTCAGTCTTCTGCCTCTCTCAATTCATGATCCAGCTCGGATATTCTTCCCAGGCAGCCCTAGCTCCTCCTTTCTCACGACCACGTGGCATTCCGGCCCGAGCCCACGCCTCAACTCGGCTCCCCTCTGTCACTGGCAGTCACCCGTGGGAGCTCTACGTGGCGATCTGTCCCTCTAAGCAGGTTCTCAGCCTCACCTCCTGACAGACCGAGGTCGGGTCACCAAGCGGCGACAGTCTAATACTTTAAATTAGCTACCTGCCCGCTCACCGCTCAGCCAGAGGAAATAGAAATGTTCGCCAGGAGAAGGCTCAGAGCAGCATCCTCTCCTCTTAGATTTCAGGGTTTCGGAAACGGACAGGCTGATGCGCCAAGCGACTCGTGTTCCAAGGATCCCAGGCCGTTGGCGGGGCACTGGGCCACATCCTGTCTCCCCTGACCCTCATCTTGGTCCCGCAAAGTAGGTATTATTAGCATCACTGTTTTTGCAGAGGATTTTGAACCTGAGGCTCAGAGAGGAGACGTCGTCCATCCAGGGTCACACGGCTCGTAAGCGGCGGGGGACCCAGAAACGAGAGACAGATCTGATGAAATCCTGCGTTCCTCCTGAGTCCACCGTGCACGGTGTCACCGGCCTCTTGGGTGGACACTTCGCTGAAAAGGTGGGTGACGTAAACAGCCGCCTGCACGGCTCAGCTTGCCAGACCTGCTGGCTTCCTCTAGTGCCTGTGACAAACTACCACAAGCGCCAGGCCTGGAAGAACACAGATCCATGAGCTTACCGTCCTGGAGGTCAGAAGCCCAGACTCGGCCTCGGGAGGCTAGAGGGAAGGCGTCAGCAAGGCCGCGCTCCTGCTGGAGGCCTAGGGGAGAACCCGTCCCCGGCGATTCCAGCTTCTAGGGGCTGCTCGCCTGGCTCGGCTCAGGGCCCTCCCAGGAACCACATCACTCTGCACTCTGCTTCCGCACCTCTGCCTCCGTCTTAGAAGAATACCTGAGTCTACACTGGACCCGCCAGGACGATTCAGGATAATCGCCCCACCTCAAGGGGCATCTGCAAAGTCCCTTTTACCATGTCAGGTAACACCTTCCAGGTCCGGGGGATTAGAACACGAACATGGCTCAGCAGCCGTTATCCTGTCTACCCCGGGGGGCTCCTAGCATAGTGGTTAAGAGCAAGCATATACATCAGTTCGAATCCTGGCTCAACTGCTTGGTAGCAGATGGAGGTGTGTAATGTCTCTGAGTCCCAGTTAGCCCGACCCGAAACACTGGAATCATAGAATGTCCCTTCCAAGGCTGTTGAGAAGATCAAACGCTACAATGGCTGCAGAGCTCTGGAAACATCGTGCTCAGTAAATGGGAACCGTCATCCTCCCCACTGCCTGTTATGGTGACGGGTAACAGAAATTCCACCATTCGAGATTTACTTCTTTGGCTCTTTCCTCAAGGACGTATCTCGGGCCCTTGTGAGCTGACAGGTAAGTTGGCAGTTAAATTAAGTCGGGCGCTTCAATGGGACCTAGAGAACCAGGGAAGAATTGAGGGAGAGGGCCATGAAGGGGTACGATGACAAGGAGAAACACGCTTCCCTTGAGTTTCTAGTTTCGTCTGTGGCTCCACTTTGGAGGAGATTTTCTCCAGCCTCTCCCCAGATTAGGCAGGATGAGCCTGCCTGAAAGGAACACTCCGAAGACGAGTTGCTGAGATGGGCCAGACCTGCCCAGTTAGGTTTGTGGCGGAGCAGGGCGGGTCTGGAATTGGACCCTGGCACAGAAATGTCCTGGGGCTCTTTGCCTCCTGCCTGACATGATCATCCCCAGTCCCGGCCTCTCCAAAGTTGGTCTTGCAGAGTGAAATGAAAGCCAGATTCTGGGTCTTATCGGAGAGCTACATGACTGTTTCTCATCAACCATTTGGAGCCTGGAAGGTTCCCAAATTCATTGTCTAAACGTTGTGAGGGGATACACAGCTCTCCAACGTGAGCTTGTTGTCACAGGTACCTGCCTACACAAACAGTTCTCGCCATTCAATAAGCTAATGTTACTATTTGGGGCTTTCATTTAGCCAACACATATTTATCAAGCGCCTGCAGGCGGCGAGGGGAGAGGGCAGGAGAAATGGGCAGGACACAGGGGTCCCTATCCCTAAGGAGAGCGGGAGGCAGACTTGTAAAGGATTAGGTCACCGTGCAGAGTGAGACAAAAGTGACTTCTCTTCCTGAAAGACAGGAGAAGCAGGGAACCTTGTCTCAGGGCAGGGAGTGTGTGCAGAGTGACAAGGAATTCTTCCAAAGATGGGAGAGCACGGGCTCCGGAGCTGACCAACTGGGGTCTAACTCCAGATGCTTCCCAGCTGTGTGGCCTTGGGCACATGATGACCTCACTTCCCGAAGCCTCAGCTTTCTCTTCTATAAAGTGGGTGTGACCCAAAAGCACCACTGGGGTTGTTGTAAGGATTAAAGGGGCGGGGAAGTGAGCGGCAGCCTGGCGATGGATTCACGATTCCCGGTAAGGACGTGAGGAATACGCTCTTATTGTTATATTCATGGAGACTCATCACTGTTGCCCTAAATGCTTTCCTCATCCCCCAAATCACAAGTCAGCCCCAGACTGGCCTATTTGTGGACACCAGGGACCTGTTGAGCTGTTACTGTTCAAGTTAAAAAGCAACAGTGGGATGAAATTCCGACACTGGGACGATATAGGTACATGCACGGTTGGATGCTGTGGACCCTTGAACTTGGCAGTAGGGCAGTGAACTTGATTGCAGTTCCACGGGGACTGCGGGGTCTGATTTCTGCCCTGGACACAGCAGATTCCCAGTAGGAGGCGCCTTCTGTCCTCCGCTGGGTTCTCTGACACCCAGCCAAGGGCCTATTGGCCTTCCTCAGGGTTTGAACTTCAAAGGCCTGGACAGTCACAGGAGAAGGGGGCCCCCCACCTGGCTTCTCTTGGAATTCAAAACAATCTAAGATTGGGAGAGGCAGCGGGCTGTCTCCTCGCTCTGTGTTTAGAATCCAGGTTTTTTTTTTTTTTTTTTTTTGGTCTGGCTGTGATCTCAGGTTTGGGTGCCCGGGAGGTTCCAGGGGGGACCTCCAGGTGGGGGGCAGAGGCAGGGCGGACCTAAGAGGCACCCTCACCAGTGCGGGTTTACTCTCCCCAGAGCCAGGCTTCAGGCAGCAGTTCTGGGGCTCTAAGCAGAGGGGGCCACCGCTTGCAACCTGGTGGTTAGTGACCCCCCCCAACCGTGTTTCATTGGGAAGGTTCTCCGGAAAGCAGGGAACGAAAGCAGCCAGCAGGGGGGATTCTCTGGGCCTAAGGGCCGCGGGCGCGGGCACCCGAATGGGCTCCCCCCCCCGGGGGGGTTGTGCGACCTGGAACACGCAGGGGGCGCGCAGGGGATGGGAGACGGGGTGGGGGGCCGGGGCCGAGGGCAGGATCTGACTCGCTTCTTAAGAACCTGCTTCCTCCTTTGCTACCTCCACCCATCAGTCACCTCGCAAACCACCAGCCCTGGGCGGTGCAGGCGGGTCCCAGCGCCCCGAACACGCCCAAGGCCGAAGAGCAAGGCGGCGGCCTCCCCCGGAAGCAGGGGGGAGGGGGCGGTGGGAGGCGGGCGCAGCCTGCGCCAGGTGAGCGCCCGGCCAGGTGAAGGCGCGGCAGTGCTGCACCTGCGTACTCGCGCCCGAGTTGGGGGGCGGGGGGCGGGGTCTCCCCAGGTCTAAACACTTAACTAACCTGGAGTCCCGAGTCGCCGGCCCCGGCCCCCATCCCGGGGATGTCTGGGCTCCGTTCCCGTCCCCCGTCCCTGCTTGGCCGACCCCGAGCGGCGGGGGGCGGGGCGCTTGGCGCAGCGCCCCCCTCCCCGCACCCCTGCCCTGCCCCGCGCGGGCGCGAGACCCGGGGCGCCTGGGCTCTGCAGGCCCGGGGTGGGGGGGTCGGCTGCTGGGCGGCGCCTCCCGGGGCCCGAGGCCGCTCCCGCCGGCGCCGCCCTCCGCCTCCCGCCGTCCCTCCCCCCTGCGCGCCCGCGCTCCGAGGCCGCGCTTCCTGCGTCCCCATCCCCGGCCCGCGCGGGCGCTGCGCGCTCTCCGCCGCCGCCTCCCTCGGCCCAGGCCCGCGCCCGCACCGCCCGCCCCGGTCACAGCGCCCGCGGAGGCAGCCCGGGGCGCGGGGCGAGGAGCCCCGGTGCCCGCCCGCCCGCCCGCCCGCGACCCAGCGGGACCCGCAGCCGCCCCGGTGAGTCTGCGCCGCCGCGCCTTCCGCCCGGGAGGGAGCCGAGGGCCGTCGGGGTCGATGTGTCCGTGCGTCCGTCCGTCCGGGAGCTGCCCGCCCCGCGTGGGCCGCCGGGAGGCCTGCGGACCCGCACCCCTGCAGCCGCGCCCCGCCGGTGCGGGACACCCCGCCTCCCCGCAGCGCGCCGACCTCGGCCGGGCAGGCTGCGCGCCTCCGGGGCCCCCTGCTGGCGAGGACGGGTGCCAGCGCGGGGCGGGATTCGAACCCTCGGCCTGGCCCGCGAGGCACCGTCCCAGGAAGCCCCTGGAAACCACCCTGGCGCCGCCCCATCGCTGCCCCTTCCCCCCCTCCCTAACTCTTTCCTGGAAACCGAGGCTTTGGGGGGATTTCGATTCGCGGGGGTGTCCCGGCAGCCAAAAACGGTGCGAAATCGGGCGTGAGCGAAGTGAGGTGAAACTCAGCTTCCTCACTGTGAAATGGGCGTGATGACCTCCCGGGATGAGGCGTGCGGCCTGGACGTGCCAGGTCTAATGGGATGGGATGGGATGGGATGGGATGGGATGGGATGGGATGGGATGGGAAGGGATGGGAAGGGCTGGGCTGGGCTGGGCTGGGATGGGATGGGAAGGGATGGGATGGGATGGGATGGGATGGGATGGGATGGGAAGGGATGGGATGGGCTGGGCTGGGCTGGGCTGGGCTGGGATGGGATGGGATGGGCTGGGATGGGCTGGGCTGGGCTGGGCTGGGATGGGATGGGATGGGATGGGATGGGATGGGATGGGATGGGAAGGGATGGGCTGGGATGGGAAGGGCTGGGCTGGGCTGGGCTGGGCTGGGATGGGAAGGGATGGGATGGGATGGGAAGGGATGGGATGGGATGGGATGGGATGGGATGGGATGGGATGGGATGGGATGGGTTGGGATGGGATGGGATGGGAAGGGATGGGATGGGATGGGATGGGAAGGGATGGGATGGGATGGGATGGGATGGGATGGTCACTTACAGAAAGTAAAAGCTTCCCCAACCTGCGGGCGGGGGTCAGCCCCCCTGGCCCTCCCTGGCCGGCAGCCGCGGTGGGGCACCTGCGCACCCTTGTCGGGCGAGCTTGTGCGGCCCAGGCCAGATCCCTCCTCGCGCTGTGGGTGGTCCAGGCCCCGGAACCCCTGCGGGGCCGTGTGGGCGGGGCCTGGGGTTGTGTGGGCGGGGCCTGTGGCCTTGTGGGCGGGGCCGGGGCCGTGTGGGCGGGGCCGGGGCCAGCCCAGGTGGGCGAGCGCTGGGGAGGGGTTACCCTCTAGAGCTGGCTTCCCTAGTGGAAGGAGGAAGGTCGGCTCCGGGACCTGTGAACGGCTCTCACCCCGCAGAGACTTGTCACACAAAGATCTTGACCTCGGTTGATAGGAACAAATGGAATTGGGGAGGATCCCGGTTCCCTCCAGATGCTTCCCTCCGCCGCTTGCCAGAGGTCCTGCCCAGACTAGGAGAAAAGGCCGAAGAGAGGAAGGGGAAGAGGCTGGCGGTGCATCTGTCCCTCGCGATGCTCTGTCCAGTGGTTGGGTGATGAGGACCTCCTGGGCTTCAAGCAGGGCCAGGCCTGTCCCTCGCGATGCAGAGCCTCGGGACCTCGAGAGCTCCCAGCCTAGCAAATGACAAGTGTCACTCAGAGGTGGTGATACAGTCAGGCCCCAGCACCCCAGGCTGGTTGTGTGATGTGACCTGCTTCCCTGAGCCTGAGTGACAGCCTCCTAGGTGGGACCTTCGTGCCTAGCACGCAGCAAGTGCTCTGTAGGAAGTTCCATGACAGGGCTTAGGGGGAGAACAGGAGAGAGAAAATACCCCAGGCTGGGGTGTGCCATGAGGTCCTGCTAGGAAAAGAATGTTGGAATAGTCAACAGTGTACTGGAGTCCCTCGGGGAACGGGACGAGGGGTGTCTGGGCAGATGGAGCAGCACGAGCAAAGGCCCAGAGGTGCGAAGGCACATGGGGCGTGGTGGGCCTGGGGGAGTGTGCTCAGGCCGTGGCAGATGGGTTTGTGGAAAGGTGGGGAAAGTAAAGGGAATGGAGGGTCTGGAATGAGCTAGACTAGATAGGCAGGGGGCCGGGCATTGCCCGTGGGACTTTATCACGTGGATGCCTGGGAGCCGTTGAACGAACGTGTGTTGACTGAGCACCTTCAGTGGGCCAGGCACCTTCTGGGTGCTCAGGACAGATCACTGAACAAGAGCGACAAAGACAGACACAAATTCCATTCACGTTCTTTAAGCAGGGGAGTCATTTGATCCTGTTGATATGTGAGGAAGATAATTCTGGCTGCGTGGAAGTCTGTGGAGACTCGGGGGAAGGCTGCGGGGAGAGGGGAGGCTGGCCTGCGGGGTGGGGGCAGTGGGGATGAAATGGGGGGCTGGCGTGGAGCCCCGCCCGGGAGCCAGAGATGAACAGGTGGTCTTCGCACGTGACCACTGCTCAAGGGTGAGGTTTGTGGATTTGGTGTGAGGCCCAAACTGCCAGCCTGTCTCCTCCAGAGAGCGCGGACGGGTGCCCGGGACCTTGGCAGGGCCCAAGCCCCTCCAGCCGTGAGGCCCCTCCTGCTCCCTGAGCCCCAGAAGGCACAAGGCCCTCTACGTGAGGGATGGCAAGCTGGAGGCAGAGCCAGCGGCCCACCTCCTGGGCAACCTGCCTCGCAGGGCTCCTGTTTCACTGGGCCTGTTCTGGTAAACGTTCTCTCCCTCTCTGGGGCTGGCGGTAAACCCCTCAGGACCCTCGGGCTGGAAGAGGGGCTTTGGCTCTGGGCTTCTCTCCCCCCAGTTCCAAATTAAAGTGAATTCGAGGGACTGAGCAGAGTTTTCTCCCTAAGTGCTGGGGATGTTCCAGAAGCTCAAATGTCTTCTGTTGGGAATGTGGCGGGCGAGGGGTCTTGCATCTGGCTTCCAGCTTCTGGTCATGTCTGTTCTGAAGCTTGGTCGGCTCATTTCTTGCCATTGGCAGCTGTAAGGGTATCTCCATGTTGGAGGTCTTCCTCTGCTGGGAGGGGGAACCACACTGTCTTTCACCAGCCGCAGGAGGACCCCAGAATGTCTTGGGTAGAGGGGACCACTCTCATTTGACCAATAAAACTCAGAGCGGGGAAGGCCACAGAGCAAGTCAGCAGGGACTGCCACCCACCTTCTGAGCACTCCGGGGTCCCCTGCGTCCTCCCAGGAGACCTGGCCTGGACTCCAGCTTAGTACAGGTTTGGTGGTTTCTCAGGCTCTCCTTCCTGCTGGCCACTTCATAGAGTCTTGCCCCTCCCCAGCCTGGACAGGTGGCCTGGCGTTTTGGTTCTCTTCCTCTTGGACTGAGCCCCTGGTACACCGGCTGCCCCTCCTGGGAGCTCTGGCTCCCCAAAGAAACAGGCCGCTTGTTTGGTTTTCCCCCAGAGGCAGCCCTCCGAGGGTCCCAGCCGAGCTCTCCCACTAGCTGTGGCCTCAACCTGATTCTTGACTCCTCCCTCCCCTCAGCCCCAACCCTTATCTCCGGAGGCTGGTTGGCCCTGCCTTCTATCCAGTGTTGTTTACTTGGGCTAAGCTGCCAACAGTCTCTTATTCTCTCTTGCCCTAGATTTATCAGACTTAGCAGCCTTTAAACCTGAATGCCGATCCCTTTAGCCCTTAGGCTTCTGAAGCCAGAGGGGACCAGAGTCATCAGAAAGTCTAATCTGCTTATTTTATAAATGGGGAAACTGAGGCCCAGGGAAAGGAAGGCACTGGCCTGAGTTCAGAGCTAGGACTAGACCCCGTTTCCTGATTTCAAGGATGGTTCTTGAAAATAAACCAAAGCAATGAAATCAGAGGAGCCTCTTTCTCTCTACTCTCCACACTGGCAGGTGTTTTGGACACATCCACAGTGACGTATCCAGGAGGGGTAAATGCTGAGGGACCTGGAAGACGGGTGCACATTGAGGAGTATATATCTTGGGGCACCTGGGGGGCTCAGTGGTGGAGCGTCTGCCTTTGGCTCAGGCCGTGACCCCGGGGTCCTGGGATTGAGTCCCACATCGGGTTCCCTGCAGGGGACGTCTCTGTGTCTCTGCCTCTCTCTGTGTCTCTCATGAATAAATAAATAAAATCTTTAAAAAAATGAAAGAAGGAGTATATATCTTGACATTTTCAAGTTCTATCTGCTCAAACTGGCATTAAGGCCAGGGAATAAGCTAGTGATTAACCGACATTATTTGCTGCTCCTCTAAGCATACAGGCATTTAAAGTTGTTTTCTCCCCCAAATTACAAAGGAAGGACACGCTCATCATAGAAAACTTGGATGGAAAACATCACGATATGCTGGCAACCACTGTTGATGGGTGTTTACACAGATTTTTTTGCTCGCTCGCTTGCTCTGCTACTTCATACCCTGGTTTTTCAGTCCATCGTCATAACGTGCATTTCCCCGTGTGACAGCACGCCCAGCTCCTACCTGTCAGTCTCACGCGCTTCTACCATCCGATGGCTGGAAATGACTCAGGAGCCAGCTTTCTGTGGCTCTGTCAGAACCCTCCAGCAACCAAAATCCTCACACGCCATGCAAATTATTCACCTCCGTGGGACTTCAGGGGGCCATTTCTCTGCACCGCCGTGGCGTGGGGAAGGGCATGTTTACAAAATGTAATGCAAAAATCAATTCTTGGGGAGCCTCTTAGAAACGGAGGAAGTTAGGCATCCAGGTGGCATGGGTGGGATCCAAAGATTACAGAAGGGAAGAAGATGTCTTTGTTTCCTCTCATTTTTCGCTGTGTTGGTTTTAACCCAGCCAAGTGCTCCCACCCCACTGCTACCACCCTTGCCCTGAATCTCCCCAGGGTTCGGCACTGGGGTGGCAAGTGTGGGTTCCTAGGAAAGTCAGTACTGTATTGGCTTGCTTGTCTCCAAGCCCTGCCTCTTGGACAGCAGGTGTTTCAGTGCCAGACAATTGAGTTGCCTACTCAGGTGATCCAGGCTGGGTCACCTTTGGGACAGGGTCTCCTGGCAACTCTCAGACTCTAATGGGGTCACAGCTTTGGTAATGCCATATAAATTGTCAATGCTAGAAGTGGCCTCAGAGGATCCCTTAGGCCAGTGCCTGCAGACTGTGGGCAGCAACTTAGTGGGTTTGAAAATCAGTTACGTAGTTTTCCACTGGCTTTTTAAAAGTGAAATAGAAGAAAGCCGACTAGAAAACAGTGTGCATCTCACGACAGGAGATGATGCATTCTTCAAGGAAATTTTCATCTCAATTTTCTGGGTGCCAGGTATGCACTGAGTCACCAGATAAATATATTTCCATCTGCCTGGTAAGAACCTTGGGTAGCCCTGCTCCTGTCCGTTGGTTTGGTTTTTGTTTTGTTTTGTTTTGTTTTTTAAAGAGATTTTATTTACTCATGAGAGACAGAGAGGCAGAGACACAGGCAGAGGGAGAAGCAGGCTCCATGCAGGGAGCCCGACGTGGGACTGGATCCCGGGTCTCCAGGATCACACCCTGGGCTGAAGGCGGCGCTAAACCGCTGAGCCACCGGGCTGCCCTGTTAGGTTTTTTTTAATTGGGGTACAGCTAACATGCCACATTATGTGTCTCAAGTATACAACATGTGTATCCATTGCAAAATGATCAACACAGCAAATCCAGTTGCCATCTGCCACCTGACAAAGTTAATAAGATGTTACTGTGTTCCCCATGCTGTACGTTATACCCCCTGACTTCTTTGTTTGATTACTGGAAGTCTGTCCTTCTTTATCCCCTTCACCCATTTTGCGCCCCCCCCCCGAACCCCCTCCCCTCTAGCAACCACCAGTCTGGTCTCTGTATCCATGAGCCTGGAGTTTGTTTTGTTTCTTAGATTCCACATATTTGTGAAATCCTGGGGTGTTTGTCTTTCTCTGTCTGATTTATTTCACTTTGCCTAATACCCTCTGGATCTGCTGCTGCAAATGGTAAGATTTTATTCTTTTTTATGGCTAGGTAGTACTTATCTGTGTATATAAATATTTATGTCGAGTCTTCTCTATCTGTTCATCCAATGATGTGCACTTGGGTTGCTTCCATGTCGTGGATTTTGTTTGTAGTGTTTTTTATTTTCTTTGTATCGGTATCCAGTAATGAAATTGCTGGATCATAGGGTAGTTCTATTTTCAGTGTTTTGAGGAACCTCCGTCCTTTTTCCCACAGTAGCCATACCAATTTACATTCCCACCCACAGTACACAAGGGTTCCCTTTCTTCCACACCCTTGCCAGCGCATGTTATTTCTTATCTTTTTGATGACAGCCATTCTGACAGGTGTGAGGTGATAGCTCATTGTGGTTCTGATGTGCATTTTCTGAGGCTGAGTGATGTTGAGCATCTTTTTGTGTGCCTGTTGGCCATCTGGATGTCTTCTTTGGAAAAATGTCTACTCAGATCATCTGTTTATTTTTTTCAATCAGATCCTTTGTGGGCTTCTTCTGTTGTTGAGCTGTGTGAGTTCTTTATATATTTTGTGTATTAACCCCTTATCAGACATATCATTTGCAAATGTCTTCTCTCATTCTGTAGGTTTTCTTTTCATTTTGTTTTCTTTAGGTTTCTTTAGGTCCCATTCTGTAGGTTTTCTTTGCGGTGCAGAAGCTTTTTAGTTTGACATAGTCCCAGTTGTTTATTTTTGCTTTTGTTTTCCTTGCCTTTGGAGTCAGATCCAAAAAAACATCGCTAAGACCAATGTCAGGGAGCTTAGGGCTCCTGTCTTCTCTCAGGAGTTTTGTGGCTTCAAGTCCTACATTCGAGTCTTTAATCCATTGTGAGTTAATTTTTGTGTATGGCGTAACGGTCCACTGCTTTTTATACTGGGATCCTGGGAAACTTGGAATTTTTTGGACGGGTCCCAGAAGCAGTCAGACGTTTGCAGGGACAGAGTGGTGGGAGGCAGGGCCAGCTGGAAGGAAGCTCTGTTTACAAGTGTTCCAGATGTCGGGGTGTAAAAGATTCCTTTAAAAAAGTTCTGTGGGTTTAAAAACAAAATGAAACAGCAGGCTAGAAACCAGTGCTCATCTAGCCACCTCAAGTCTTAGAAAAGAAACAGAGGCCAGAAAACAGAGAGTCAGTAGGGGCAGGTGGGCTCTCCGACCACACGCTCAAGGACCTCTAAACGTAGCCCCCTGACAACTCTCCAGATGAGGTGCCAAAGTCAGTGTCAGACAGAGCTGTTGGCCTGAAGCCCACACTCACCGTGAGCCCACGTCCCCCACAGACCACATTGTTAATGTACACTAGGAATTCATGTTTATCATAAAACCCATTAACTGTCATGCTAATGGCTCAGTTTATATTGCTACGGTGCACAAAATATTAGTTTGTTCAATGCCAGCATCTAAAACCCATCACAGGATTGGTAAGTCCATTTTGGCATTTCTTCTTTTTTTAATGTCCCCAGAGCTTCACTAATGGAAGCATCCAAGAGGTGATGGGCCCAAGGTCACCCGGCAAATCCTGGCAGATCCAGGGTGAGGACTCACCGTGGTAGGTGAGTTCCTTTCTTAAAGACTGTGGCCTCACAGGATGTACAGTTCTGGTTGTCTCCGGAAGGTTCTGCTGTTTCTTTGATTCAGGATGTAGAACCAGGTGGCTCTAATTCTTGGTGAATTTTATGTCTTTGCCACTTTGTCCTCTCCATATCTGGTCCGGGACAGAGAGAGAGAGAGAGAGAGAGAGAGAGAGAGAATTTACCTACCTTAACCTTGTTCTACATTTTCCCCATGCCTACTGGCTGGGCTTGCAGAGGGATACCTCATTTCATTGTGTTTTGTAGAAACTGTGTCTATTACAAATTGAAGATTTGTGGCAACCTAGTGTCCAGCAAGTCTGTTGGTGCCATTTTTCTAAAAGTATTTGTTCACTACGGGTCCCTGTCACATTTTGGTAGTTCTTGCAATATTTCAGATTTTTTCCTTATTACTTTGTATGGTGACCTGTGATCAGTGATCATGACTTGCCGAAAGCTCAGATGATGCTTAGCATTTTTTAGCAATAAAGGACTTCTCAATTAAGGCATGTACATTGTTCTTTTTTAGACATAATGCTGTTGTACATTTACTAGACTCCAGTGTGTTGTAAACATAACTTTGTATGCACTGGGAAACCAAAACATTCATTTGACTTGTTTTATTGCCATATCCACTCTCTTCCAGTGGTCTAGAACTGAACCTGCAATATCTCTGAGGTATGCCCATACTGGCTAGGGTACAGGCATGGTTCATTGACACTTGGTGGAGGAGGATCTGATTAAAAAAACATGCTTTCAAAAAAATAATAAATAAAATAAATAAAACACGCTTTCAAATATTATGTCTTAATTAACTGCAGTTTGGATGGTAGCAATTATGTATCAGAGTTGTCCTTGGGTCATTGGTTTCAAATAGTGACAGGTGCAAATTCTTCTATGGTGGTCGGGGAACATTATCTTTGGCTCATCACAAGCTGTGACTTTTAACTAACCTACTGGTATGTTCTGTGTACCAGGGTGAGCTAGAGGGCCGGCTCCCGCCCCCCAGATGGGGCTGATCAGCCTGGGGGCGGGGGTGGGGAGCTGGCTGTAAAGGCACCATCGCAGTTCTGCCGACAGTGATGAGGTAGCCCAGGAGCCAGAAGAGGAAATTTCACCCAGACCTGGAGTGTCAAGGACGGGCTTTCAGAAAGCTGAATCTAAGCTGAAATCTGAAGAGGGGCAGAAGGTCAGCAGCAGAAAAGGGGGCACCTGGAAGAAGCAACAGCCTGAGTAAAGGCCCCGAGATAGAGAAGAGCTTAATTCACATGGGCAGATACTAGATGTGAAGGATGGGATGGGAAAAACCTTTTGTACAATTTCTTCTTAAAAGTCATTTTGGAAGTAAGATTCATTCAGCCAGTATTTATTGAGTTTTTTCTACAGGCCAGGTGTTGTGGGTTTGGGAGAGACATGGTCCATCAAGGAGACATGGTGGTCCCTGCTCTCGTGGAGCTGACATTTCATTGGGGTGGAGCAAGGAATTCATAAATTAGGACACAAATAAGTGAAATCAAGAATCTAAGAAAGAAGTAAAATCTTTACCACTCCCTCAACTGCCTACAGGATCAAGGCTAAGCTAAGACACTCAGCCTTCAAAGTTCTAAAGACTGGAGTCTCCTAAATACTGGACTCCATAGAGTTCAGGCTCAGTTTCCCTTTCCAGACCCATTGCTTCTGCCCCAGCTCCTCCCCCCAACCAATGGAGGAGTTGTAAAGAACCAGAACCACTGCCCACCTCCACCTGCCTCCTACACCCCCACCCACAGCCATGAACTATGATGGTTTTCTCTTCTATTCCTTCTACTTTTCTGCCTAGACCATTCTCTGTCCTAAACAAAACTCTTTTTTTTTTTTTTAAGATTTTATTTATTCATGAGAGACACAGGGAGAGAGAGAGAGAGAGAGAGAGAGAGAGAGGCAGAGGGAGAAGCAGGCTCCATGCAGGGAGCCCAACGTGGGACTCGATCCCGGGCTTCCAGGATCATGCCCCGAGCTTAAGGCCGTGCTATACCGCTGAGCCACCCGGGCTGCCCCAAAACTCTTTAAAAAAACACACACACACCCAATCTCTATTTATTTTGGAATAATGTTAGATTTATAGAAAAGTTGCAGAAATCATCTTACCTAACATGACGTACGTAACAAAACTGAGGAATTCGAATTACTGCTCACAAAATGGTGGACTTTATTTGGATTTCACCAGGTTATTTTGTTGTTGTTTCTGCTCTGGGATCCATTTCAAGACACCACACTGCATTCAGTTGTCCTGTCTCCGTTGTCTCTCATGGCCTATCACAGTTTCTAGGGGTATTCTTGAATTTTGTGACCTTGAAAGCTTTGAGGAGTACTGGTCAGTATTCTGTAGAATGTCCCTAACTTCAGGTTTGTCTGATGTCTCATAATTAGACTGGGATTTGGGGTTTGGGGAAAGAATACGACAGTGGTGAAGTATCCTTATCATTGCATCATGTTGGGATTTACCTCATATATAGCAACATGACTCAACCTGTGGTGCTGACCTTGGTCATTTGGTTAGAAGTGGTGTCTGTAAGACTTCCCCACTGTAGAATTACTACAGCCCCTTTTGGGAGGGGGCTTTTAAAGGATGATAGTCAAAAGTAAAATCATAAAATAAATGACTGAAAATGGTTGATAGATTAGGCTCCTAAAATTAAAAAGCTTAAGAAAATTTTTAAAAATTAATTAAATTAAATTAGATTAAATTAAATTAAATTAAATTAAATTAAATTAAAAAGCTTCAGTACAGCACATGATACACTGGAGCAACACTTGCAACAGGGGGTGGACAATGGGCTGTTTTCTAAACACAGACCGAGTTTTTCCACTTAGTATGAAAAGCCAAAGTCCCTCAAGAAATGGAAAAACAAAAAACAAAAGAAATGGAATAAGGAAAAGATGCTGTTGGCCAAAAAGCATGTAGGGGCGGGGGGAAGAGAAAAAAAAAAAGAAACAATCAAGAAATGTAACCATGATACACCAATGTTTTCTAATTAATTGTCTGTATTCAAGAGTCCCCATAATATCAGGATCACCCACTGATTTTATTTTTATTAAGTTTGTATTCAAATTTTGGGTAGTTAACCTAGAGTGTAATAATAGTTTCAGGTGTACAATATAGTGATGTGGACTTCTGTACAACACCCCGTGCTCATCGCAACAGGATAGTCTCCTTTATTCCAAGATAGTCCCCAAAGCGTGTTTGGTCTCCCGTGGCACTGATACATTTGAAGAGATGAAGCTGATGTCTTCATTGTTTGCTTTTCACCTCATGGCTGGTTGAGTTTTAAACTTTTATGGCAAGAGGGATCCCTGGGTGGCGCAGCGGTTTGGCGCCTGCCTTTGGCCCAGGGCGCGATCCTGGAGACCCGGGATCGAGTCCCACGTCGGGCTCCCGGTGCATGGAGCCTGCTTCTCCCTCCGCCTGTGTCTCTGCCTCTCTCTCTCTCTCTGTGACTATCATAAATAAATTTTTAAAAAATTTAAATTAAAAAAAAAATAAACTTTTATGGCAAGAAATTTTCACATATGCTGTGGTATAGTTGTCATTGCATCACATCAAGAAGCACTGGAGGTCAGAGCTCAAGAAAGAAGAAGAAAGAGAAGAAAGAGAAGGAAAAGGCAGGGGAGAAGAAGGAGAAATGTCCTTAGCCAGTAAGCACATGGGGGAAAAAACCCCAACATTCACCCTCATCATATTAAAGAAAATGCCGCTTAATAAATTTCATGTCAAATTTTAAAATAAATATAAAATAAAATAAAATAAAATAAAATAAAATAAATTTTATGTCAAATTCATGATGGTATTCATCAGGGTGCCTGGGTGGATCAGTGGTTGAGAATCTGCCTTTGGCTTATGTCATGATCCTGGGGTCCTGGGATCGAGTTCCGCATTGGGCTCCCCATGGGGAACCTGCTTCTCCTTCTGCTTGTGTCTCTGTCTCTCCCTGTGTCTCTTATGAATAAATAAATAAATAAAATCTTTTTGAAAAACCCATAAAAACCCAATACCATCATTCACATGTGAAATTTTAAATGTTTTAAGTGTTTCAAAATTTTAAGTTAAACAAAGAGTGCTAATCTTTCATGAGCTCATGGTGGGGACGAGGACAGTCTGAAATGCATCTCAAAGCTTAAAAAAACACAGCAGTTTCAATACCAAGAGTTTATCCAGAGGAAACACGATTGTGTAAGGGGTTGGTTTCAATACTGTTATTTTTAAAAATAGCAATAAAATTAGAAGCCAACCATGTGTCTGGCCATAAAGGACTGGTTAGTTATGTAAATGATGAGTCCTTCATGTACCAGAATATTCCTCAACCATTAGAAGTTATGGTTTCAGTGAATTCTGATGATGTGCAAAATTGTTCGTTACATAGCAACATTTTAAAAGTTAGGTCACCAAGCCGTGTTACAGTAAGATCTCATTTTTGTAAGAAAGAAAGAAAGAGAAGAAGAAAAAAGAAAGAAAAGAAGAAGAAAGAAAAGAAAAGAGGAAGGGGAAGGGGAGGAAAGGAAAAGAAAAATGTATGTTTGCTTACAAAACACAAGAAAGTCTGAACACCATCATGGATGTTATCAGTAGTCACAGATGGCGAGCTTATCGGTGATTTTCATATCCTTTCTGTTAATCTAGATTTATTAATGTTTGTTTAATAAAGAAGCATTGGTTTTATAATAAGAGGAAAATGTTTTCTTTTTTTTTAAAATCCCCTGGGGCTGTAGTGGCTCCCCCAAGGGTGACTGCGAGGTAGGGTATTTGTGAGCTCTAGAGGGCTTGCATTAGGTTGGCCCCTGCTCCAGGTGGTCCCTTGATGATTTTAACTTTGCGCATCTGATTCTCCCTTCCCAGGCTGAAAAAGCTGAGAGGTGAACATGGTGAAAACACAGCAGCTCACTGGTCTGCACCTGTGAAAGCCACTTGTCACTACGGGCTGTGTTTTTGTCCCCACCCAAATTCATACTCCCAGGGTGATGGTATTAGGAGGCGGGGCCTTAGGAGGAATTTAGCTTAGGTGAGGTCCAGAGCGAGTCTATCATGATGGGATTAGTGCCCTTAGGAGGAGAGGAGAGAGAGAGAGCACCCAGGACACAGCCTGAAGGCCACCTGCCATCCACAGCCAGAGGCAGGCCCTCACCCTGGCCTGAGACTTCCAGCCTCCGGAGCGGGGAGGAACCTATGTCTGTTGGTAGAGCCGCGCGGTGCGTGGTGCTTGTTACAGCAGCCTGAGCTAAGACGCCACCCTCCCAGCGCTGTGTCATCTATGTCATCGTGTCATGTACATCCTTCTAAATTTACAAACGGGAAAACTCACCCTTTCTCATGTATAGTTCTCCAGTTCTGATAAACGCATACAGGTGTGTAACCGCCACCACAATCAAGATATGGGAAAGTTTCATTAGAGATGTCTGGGTGGCTCAGTGGTTGAGCCTTTGGCTCAGGGTATGATCCTGGGGTCCTGGGATTGAGTCCCCCATCGGGCTCCCTGCCTGGAGCCTGCTTCTCCCTCTGCCTGTGTCTCTGCCTCTCTCTGTGTGTCTCTCATGAATAAATAAATAAAAATCTTTCTTAAAAAGTTTCATTACCCCCCAAATTCCCTGGTGCTGCCCCCTGGTCCTCGGCAGCCACTGGTGTTGGGCATCCTTAGAGTTTTGCCTTTGCCAGGACGTCACACAAATAGAATCCCGCAGTATGAAGCCTTTGGAGTCTGGCTGCTTTCACCCAGCAACACGCTTTGGGATTGTCCGTTGCTCGGATGTAACAAATGTAGATCCATTTGACCCTTCACCTGTTGAAGAATATTTGGATTGTTTCTGGTTTGGGGTGATCGCTGCCATAAACATTCACGCGCAGGTTTTAATATGAACGTAAACGTTTTCCGTCTCTCTTGAGCAGATCCCCCGGAGTGGGACTGCCTGGTGTGTCTGGTGAGCGGATCTTCCTACCAAGTGGCCAAACTTTCAGGCTGCAGATCCGGGGAGGGGAGCGGGAGACTCTTGCTGAGCACCTGCTGTGTGCACTGACTCTTGCTGAGCACCTGCTGTGTGCACTCCCAGTGCCTGGAGCTTTCCGTGCACAGCCTCAGTGGTGCTCAGCTCAGCCAAGGAAATACCGGGCTCCGGCCACCCCTTTGCCCACAGAAAAGGCAATTACACGCTCTTTGACCTGATAAATGCCGAGCCACTCTCTTTGAACTTGGACAGGGTTGTGGTGGGAGGCTGTTTATCCTCCTCTGCGTGTCCTCCCTCTACATTCCAGCTTTGTTCTAGCATTTACTGTCTTCATCACCCCCGGCCGGGCTCAGAGAGCCGACTGGGTTGAGCACACACCCCTGAACTGCCCAACTCCTCCTGTGTAGGGACCTGGTAGATTATGAATAACCCCCTCCCTCAATGTGGCACTTTAATGTTGGATGTTGGACGCCCAGGAGAAACAGCGTCACGCCACCCCTACCCCTTGGAGAGAGTTTGGCAATGAAAGTATGTTCTGAGAACTGTGGTTTAAAAGAAATGTTTGAACTTGAATCTGAATAAAATGATAGGATTTTCTCCATTTTTTTTTCCTAGAGAGTTGAAACTATAAAATCTGATTTTGAAATATTTCAAGATAATCTTAGGAACTGTGTGTTCAAGTCCACCAGCTAATATTTTTAAATTTATTTTCTCAAAGTTGTGATTAACGTCCACTGACCATAACTAATTCAAATATCAAAATTATAAAGCAGCGAGACTGATTTCTTTTTAAAAGAACACCAGAACTTATATCTTCAGATAGTCACCTTAGGAAGCAATATGTTCATTAAAACTACCTTTGCATTTGTGCTCAAAACTAGGAACATATTTTTATATCATCCTCAGCCTTTGAGAGTAAATCATATGTAACTGGTGAATAAAGCTGGATGATAATCTCTAAAAAAAAAAAAAAAAAAAAAAAAAAGGGCCCCAGTGCTCCAGGAGGAGGTAAGTGGACCTTTTTCCCATTGGTGACCTGTCCCTTCCCCATGTTGCAGGAATGACAGTCGCAGTGGGTTGTGTCTAGGTCTTACCCTAAATAACTTTTTTCTTGACTCTTGATTTAATTAGAAAAAAATTTTTACACATGGTAATTTTTTTTTTTAATTTCACACACTGTAAAGGGCTCCCCAATGAAAACAGATAAATCTCCCTCTCATCTCAGAAGCCCAGTCTCGTTCCTCAGAGAGAGCCCGGCTCACGGTTTCTGGCATAGGCTTCCAGACATTTTCCGGGTGTCTAAGATGCTTTTAAATGCTGCTTTTTGATGTTCAAGTGCTATAGTTGTCAGCATCGTTCTGAAATTGTTGGGTACTTTTAAACTAGTAATTGCTCATGTCGGGGTCCTCAGATTGCCTATGAAGACCCACGAACCCCCTAAAATTTTACGGGAAACTTCCATCTCTGCATTTTCCTGTGGAGGGTTAGTTTTCATTGAGGGCCTGTGTACACACACACGCACACACACACACACACACACGAAGAAACACACAAAAAGGCAGAGCAGAGGGTATGAGAGAAGCAACCCTTTACTGATTAAAAAGTAGTTAAATGTGTAATTAGCTGGGGGGGGGGGGGACCAGTTCTGAATTTACGGATCATCAGTCCCTAGTTTTATGGTTGGAAGCCGACGGAGCCGTTGATTGAGTAGTGTTGTCCCGGACGGACAAGGGGACAAGGGGAGCTGTGCCTGGCCGAGCCAGCGGCCGTGAACTTCACCGAGCTCTTCCCTCCGCATTTCACTGACTCATTGCCTGTGGGGAAGTGTGTTGGCAGCTTTAGAACACATGCACGCTCTTGCCCGGGACTGAGTTACCCATTTACCCATTTACTGGGAACTTCTCACAGGAAGGAGGAGAAGAACTTGCTTCCGAAAAGAGGATTTCAGGCAGAAAAACATTTAAAAAGATTTTAGGGAAATTCCTGAGAGCTAGAAGAGCCATAGCTGGTCGGTGTCGTAAGTCATGAAGGTTTGGGGGAAATGACCCTTTATGGGGTCAATGTTCTTGATGGAGTTGGGGGTGCAGAACCAACAGCCCCCCCCCACACCCTTGTTTTGGGGTGGCCCTGGGAGGCAGATCCTGGCTGGCAAGCTGGAGAGGGGGTCTGACCCCACAAGGTATTTCCAATGTCAGTTTAAATGCACACAGCAAAAAAATAAATAAAAAATAAAAAAATAAATGCACACAGCAGTGTGCCAGGAGCTATTCTAAGCATTTTGAGTATATTAACTCATAATTCATTGATCTTCATAACAGTTTAGTGACATGGGGAAACTGAGTCAGGAGTAGGCTAGCTGCTGTGCACACAGCCTCACATCTCAAGGACTCAGGACAGGTCACAACGTAACCTGCTGGGTGGGTTATTCAGGGACCCAGGCTTCGTCCATCTGCAGCACTTGGTTTCCAAGGCCTTGGCGAGCTAATGACACTACCCCCTAGCTGTAGAGACGGGTTTTAAGCCCAGGTACGCCGGTTCCAGAGTCTGTATTCTTAATCACTACATCATGGTGAGGAATGAGAACACTGGCTTTTAGCTAGATTGACCTGGTGTGTCACCTCAGAACGAGAAGTAGGGAGATAACAGGGCGTTCTGGAGAACACTGGGGCCTCATTGCCAAGGGATCAAGCTCCTCTGGCTAAGGAGCAAGCTGGGTAAATCTCAGAGACGTTTTTACCTCGTCTTCTGCACATATAAGTGAAAGCCCTTTCCCCCAAAAAGTGTGCACCTGAAATAAATGTATGTCAGCTGTGTTGATGCCTGACGCCTGGGTCTTTCTACCACAGATGTCATCTGTGCAGAGCTGATTGCCCCATGTTGCCACTTGTATAGGGAGGAGGTTTTGCTAAATTTCAGCACCCTGGTTACAACGTTTCTCCCGAGTTGAAGTGTCTTCTTATGGAAACAACCCAAATGTCCAACATAAAGACCAGGACAATAGACTATGGTACATCCACCCATGGGAATGCCACATGGCCCTTAAACATGGCGGTGATGGAGACCTTGAGAGACATAGACCGTTCTAATCTAGTAATGCAAAAAAAAGATTACAAAGCCAGTCCATTTTTTTTAAATTTTAAAAAAGATACTAAGCGTGTAAAAATGTGAATATTGACCATTTCTAAATTTCCTATAGAGAAACACGTACTAAAGTTACGGATTTAAATTCAAGTGCTGGCCTTCATGACTGTAGTGACTTGGCCAATTGCTGAACATCCCCTAATGGGAGGAGAGTTTTAGGATTTTATGAGGAGTAAATGAGCTATGTGTAGAAAGTACTTGGCACACAGTAGATGCTCAATACAGTTTTAGATGCTGTTATTGTCCTAATTGCTTTTTAAAAGTCTTTCCCCCTCCAAAAAAAAAAAAAAAAAAAAAACATCTTCCCATTCTGATGAGCCCACTCCATATCCAGATGAACCATTTCCAGTGGCCAGAGGTGGGGGCTTTATGGCAGCGGGCCTGGGGTCGTGGACCTGTGAGCAGGCCAGTGTGCTGGGGAGGTCCGGCCTCCCCCTGGCCTCTGCTGCAGGACAGGGCACCGCCGAGTGTCTGAGACACTGCTTTTAAGTGTCGGCCCAGGGGCGCTCCGGCTGATGTCTGGCTTCTGTCTGCTGCACAGAAATAACGGCAGGGTTCTGGGCATAATGGCATATTGGGAAACATGTGGAGTCTGAGTCAGACTATTTGGATTCCACCTCGATTAAATAGAGATAATTTAATGTCATCTCTGTCGGGTGGGGGTGAGGATGAAGTGGTGCTAAGCTTGCGAAGCCTTAGCACGATGTCTCAGTAAAGGCCAGCGCTCACAGACAGGCCTCAGAAATTCATATAATAAAATTACATCAAGAATACAACATATTTTCCATAGATGTATTTCCAGGACCTTTTCGTCATCCTCGACAGAAATGGAGGAAGGCTTGTTAAATGCCAACAGGAGAGATCCTTAAACTTCAGCACGTGTCGGAAGCTCCCCCGGAATTTCTCCTTCAGTCGGTCTGGAGGGTTGGGGTCTGACAACTTGCATTTCTAACAGGCTCCCGTGGTGCTAATGCTGTCGGTCCAGGACCACATTTGGAGAACCACTGTCTAAGATTGAAAGGTCTGCAGGAAAGGGCGGATGATGAGCTCATCCAGCCTGAACTCAGGAAGCTGGGCCACTATGACCAATGGAATTTGGGATTTATTATAAGAATTAGATCTTGCCCAGTTATGGGGGGTGGAGGACACCGGGAGGAGGGGCAGAAGGTCAGGTGAAATGGGACCCAAGAGACCAGGATGTCCAGCCAACGAAGTGAGACCACATAGAAGCCCGTGGGCAGCTATTGCCTGGTGGGTGCCTAGCTAGGTGCCTGGTGGCAGCCTGGGGACACTGTCGGTCAGCAGGACCAGCAGTCAGAGGGAGGAGCTGGACACAGACCAGATAGCAGGATGGGCTCAAACCTGCCTGGCCCCCATGGTGCCTGTCCATCACTGCATCTACCTCAAGAGGATGATGGCTGGCTACTTTTTCACTTCCACTTTCCAGATTTCCCACAAACTTCCAGATTTCCCACAAACTCCTAACCTAGAGCTGATAGGAAGGCAGATTCTGGGAAGCAATTCCAGCTTTATCAAGTTGGCACAACATAAGTTATCATAACAGATGAATCAGTCCCTGCCATGGAGCTACCTCCCTGAACTCATGGGTGCTTGGGGAGGGGGGAGGCCCTTGGCTGTGGGTTCCCCAGCTCTCCCAGCAGGACCTTCTGGCTGGCACAGATATGGCCCACCCCATCGATCCTCTGCTCAGAGCATCAATCAGCTGGATTAGAACTGTTAGGAAACTTACAGAAACAGAGGTTCCCAGGCCCCAGCTCAGGCCTCTGACGGGAACCCAGGAATCTAGATTTTTCACTTGCCCTGTAGTTGATTCAGACATCCAGCCAAGTTTGGAACTCCTGACATATGAAGCAGAAAGTACACTCTGGGGCCAGACAGACGTGAGTTAAATTCTGGTCCTGTAGTTAGTAGCTTTGTGATCGTGGGCAAGTGGCTTATCCCTCCTGATCTGATACTGTTGACTCATCTGTAAAATGGGCATAATGCCTGCCTTCCTCACGGAAGGGCCTGGGGACTGAATGACCTAATGTATCATAAACTTCTGGTGTGCATAACATATGGCACTTAATACACTTAATAACTGTGCCTAGACATGTCTGGGGGTATGTCAGATAAGCCCAGAGTCTTCTCTTTCTTCTTAGGAATCTGGGCCTGAACCTGGCCATATTTTTACATATGTTGTTTTCCCACATCATGAAAACCAGACTTGCTTTTCTTGTGTCTCCATTCATACTCCAAGCATTATTTCATACAAATATCAGTTGCTTGGGGTGCCTGGGTGGCTCAGCAATTAAGTGCGTCTGCCTTCAGCTCAGGGCATGATCCTGGGGTCCTGAGATTGAGTCCCACATCGGGCTGCCTGCAGGCAGCCTGCTTCTCCATCTACCTATGTCTCTGCTTCTCTGTATCTCTCATGAATAAATAAATGAAATTTAAAAAATAAATAAAGATCAGTTGCTTCAATCTTGAAAAAGAACAAAATTGTAGTTATCAGACTCGCAGATATCAAGATGTACTACCAAACGGTATGGTACTGGCACAGAAATGGGCACATTAAAGAAATGGGCACATTAGATCAATGGAACAGAATAGAGAGCTGAGAAATACACCCACACTTTTACTTTCAATTGATAACAAATGTGGCAAGAATGTACAGTGGGAAAAAGACCATCTCATCAAGAAATGGACGGCTCCATGCAAAAGAATGAAACTGGACCACTTCCTTATGCCATACACAAAAACAAACTCAAAACAGGTTAAGGACCTAAATGTGAGACCTGGAACCCTACAAATCCTAGAAGAGAGCAAAGCAGAAATGTCTCAGAAATTGGCTGTAGCAACATTTTTCTGAATGTGTCCCCTGAGGCAAGGGAAATAAAAGCAAAAATAAACTACGGGAACTACACCAAAAAAAAAAAAAAAAAGCAGCTTCTGGATAGCAAAGAAAACCATCAACAAAAAGACAACCTACTGGATGAGAGAAGATATTTGCAAATGGCATATCTGATAAAGGGTTAGTATCCAAAATATATAAAGAACTGATACAACTCAACACCCCCAATAAGCCAAACAACCCAATTTAAAAATGGGCAGGAGACATACATGAACAGACATTTATCCAAAAAAGACCAGTAGACACACGAAGAGATGCTCAACATCACTCATCGTCAGGGAGATGCAAATCAAAGCCACAAGGAGATATCACCTCACACCTGTCAGAATGGCTAAAATCAAAAACACAAGAAACAACAGATGTTGGCGGGGATGAGGGGGAAAAAAGGAGCCCTCCTGCACTGTTGGTGGGAATGCAAACTGGTGCAGCCACTGTGGAAGACAGTATAGAGTTCCTAAAAAAAAAAAAAAAGAAAAAACAAAAACAAAACAAAGAAAGGTAGAATTACCATATGATTCAGTAATTCCACTCCTGGTTATTTACCCAAAGAAAATGAAAATGCTAATTCAAAAAGATGTGTGCCCCCCAATGTTTATAGCAGCATGATCACCAATAGCCTAATTATGGAAAGAGCCCAAGTGTCCATCGATGGGTGAATGGATACAGAAGATGTGTCTGTCGGCAATGGACCATTACTCAGCCATATGAAAGACTGAAATCTTGCCATTTGCAACAACATAGATGGAGCTAGATACTATAATAAGTGAAATTATGTCAGAGAAGGCCAAATACTATATGACTTCAATTATATGTGGAATTTAAGAAATAAAACAAAGAAAAAAAGAAACAAACAAACAAACAAAAAAACCCAGACTCTTAACCATAGAGGACAAACTGGTGGTTTGTCCAGAGGGAAATAGGTGAAGGGGATTAAGGGGTGCGCTTGTTGTGATGTGTCCTGAGTGGTGTATACAATTGCTGAATCACTACGTTGTACACCTGAAACTAATATAACAATCTGTTAATTATACTTGGATTTTTTTTTTTTAAAAGAGGTTCTTCAACAACAACAAAAAAGTATCAGTAGCCTATTTCTTCTTTGGGCGCATTTCACAAATTCCACCTTTAACTACAAATGAGTCCGTCCAGACCATTCTAACCTCCAGCCCTGTTGCATCCCAAAACGTTTTCTTGCATCTGGAATCTTTGGTGTTTGCTTGGAACATTTCCATAAACATCTTTCCGCTCACGCCTGTCATTTTGACACTCAGTGAATTGCTATGGTCTGCGTGACGGAACCAACCACTTTTCCAAGAAAGCAAGCTGCAAGATTTCACAATGTCTGCTCCTCCGAGGATGAAAGCAGCCCTCCTGGGCCAGGCTGGTTGATAAAAGGAACTTTGGCTTTGAAGTGTGCTTTTAAAGCAACTGTTATTCCCAAACCAAGCAAAAGCAGCAATAAAGAAAACAGGGTTTTGCGTTTCAGCTGCTAGAAGGGTGAGAAAGGAAATGATGATTTTTAATGGTCAGAAATCAGGGGAGGTTGGCAGGGGGCCTTTGGAGAATAGCTTTCAACATTAGGCAGAGGTGCCAGGGCACACGGGGCGACTCGGAGCGAATGCAGCATTCCACACCGTAGACACACCTCTCTTGGCTTCAGCGACGTGATCTCACTATTTTGCTATCTCAGTCTCAGCTCAGACTTTTCATCCTAGAGACAGATGGAATCATTCATTGTTTGCGGAGTTTTCCCCATCTCCGTAAAGGATCTGTATTAGTCAGCTCAGGCTGCTGTAACAAATACCATAGACTGGGTGGCTTAATAACAGAGACTTATTTTCTTACAGCGCTGGGAGGTCCAAGATCAAGGTCTCGCGTGGTCAGGTCCTCACGAGGGCTCTCTTCCTGGCCTGCAGACAGATGCCTTCTTGCTGTCTCATCACATGGCCTCTCCTTGGTTCATGTGTGTGGACAGAGAGAGAGAGAGCAAGCTCTCTCGAGTCTCTTCTTGTAAGGGCACTAATCCCATCAGATCAGGGCCTCACCTTCATGACCTCTTCTTTTTTTTTTTTTTTTAATTTATTTATGATAGTCACAGAGAGAGAGAGAGGCAGAGACACAGGCAGAGGGAGAAGCAGGCTCCATGCACCGGGAGCCCAATGTGGGATTCGATCCCAGGTCTCCAGGATCGAGCCCTGGGCCAAAGGCAGGGGCCAAACCGCTGCGCCACCCAGGGATCCCTTCATGACCTCTTCTAACCCCGATTACCTCCCAAATGCCCCATCTCCAAATACCATGACATTGGGGGTCAGGGCTTCAACACGTGGATTTAAATTCAGTTCTTTTTTTTTTTTTTTTTTTTTTAATTTGGTTCTTAACAGTGCCCTAGCTTCCTCTTGATTGCTCGGGTTAAAATCAAATCTGTAATAAGTTCATCTCCATTTGTCACCTTTGCCCTGGGCTAGGGCGGTACCTGGCTGGGTACCTAACTGGCTCCCTGCTGCCCCTGTGCCTTGCCTGTCTTCCAAGGTTATTCCTGCCTGGGGCCTTTGCACTGACTGCTGTCTCCATCCGAGACTCCTCCCACCTTTGCATCCTGCTGTGCTGCTACCTTGTGGGTCCCAACTGAAATGTTTCCTTCTCTGAGAGGCTTTCCTCAATCACCTTCACCTTTATGCTTACATTCTGTTTCCTTTTCTGAACCATTCTTGGTCCATCCCTTACATTGCATCTCCCAGGCCTTGTGTTGCTCATCACTGTGTTCATTCCTCCACCTGGCGCCCAGTATTGCTCAGTGAACATTAGTTGAGTGAATGAGGTCAGGGAGACTCGTTGAGACTTTGTGATGTAGCTCCGTGCCCAGTGTTCGGCGAGTCCCAGGGAGATGTAAAAATGCAGAGGCAGCGATAAGAAGAACACAGGTATTAAGCCAGCCCTGCCTGCCTAACTTCAAACGTAGTTAGAGAACGTGGCATGAAAATCACCCCCTCCAGACCCCTCCAAATGGCCAGGATCGAGTGGCTCAAACAAACAACCGGCATTCACACAGCTCAAGAGCAGGCGAGCTGTTTCTCGCTGGCCCTGGGAGGAGGCTTCAAGGGGAAGGGGCATGGGAGCTGGGTGTGGAAGGTTAGGCCTTCAGGGTCAGCTGGGGGACGGGAGAAAGCAAAAGCAGGGAGACCGGACAGTGTGCAGGGGACGGAAGGCAGACCCATGTGACTGGAGTTGTGACAGCAGGACTGTTTCCCGTCCTTGGACACGTCCCTCACATCACACTGATCTTTCTCCTGGGAGAAAGCACATTTCTCCACCCTGTACCGATGGTGCCTGGTACCGGGTTCTGCACAAAGCAGGTGCTCCAAGAACACTGGTGTAGAGGTAAGCTTGAATGGGGGTGGGGGGCAGTCGGACACTCCTGGAAAAGCTGGACTATGTCCCATAGGTGGTGAGGGACTCCCCTGAAGCTTTGGTAGACACTGTGGCCGGAGGGTTGGCACGGCTGGACCGAGCCTTGGGGGCTGAGAAAGCCTTAGAGAAGAGTGTTATAATAATTATCACAATCACCAGGCCTGAGAAGCAGGAAGGAGGTGGATGGGGTCCAAAGAAAGGCTTTGGGAAAGGAGAAGAAATGAATTTGGGACCAACCGAATGTGGAAGGGGACAGGGGTTGCAGTCGCAGGTGTCTGAGAGGCAGCAGGGCGTGTTAAGGAGAGTCAGGCCGGGTGTGAGGCATCAGGGAGTGGTGGGGATCATGGCAAAGTGGAAGGCAGGCCCCTTCCATGGGACACGGCTCTGACTCAGCACCAGCTGCTTGTAACATGTGAGAATTGGGGCCCGGCTTACCAGATTTTCAAGTTTTATATATGAGATCACCGATGCTCTCAATACTGGCTACCGCTCCACATTACATAATATAAATAACCCTCCACAGTCCAAATAAGATGCTTCTGCAGGTCGGAGACAACCCTCAGCTGCCAGTTTGAGACCTGGAGGGGTGTGTGTGTGCGTGTGTGTGCGCGTGTGTGCGCGTGCGCATGCACACGCGTGTGTTGGGGGATAGAGTGAGAAGCAGAGAGAATGCCCAGGGGCGCTGAGATTTCAAGACCGTCACCAGGACAATAGTGAGCCTCGCACTGTAATTAGGAAGTAGGAAGGAGGGGGTGGGTGGAGCGGAGGCTGCCGGGGTGATGTGCATGGTCTCATGACAGAGGACACGGCCTGGCACGACAGCTCATCCTGGGAAGCTGCTGAACTGCAAGGGCGGTGGGTTTGAGACTGGAGGGAGGGCCCGTGTGCGCTCAACCGGTGACGAGTATGGAAGGGGTCTCCCTGAGGCCGCTGTGCTTCTGTAAGGGGTTTGTCCTGATTTTGGAATTTTTGTTTTTGTGTTTTATCTCCGCCCCCCACCTTAAGATAGCCTGATACGGCCCCCGGCAGGAGGCAAATGTAAGAACTCCGGTGTTAGACCCGTAGGGACACGGCTTGAGTCCTGGTCCAGCCCCTTGCCGTCAGGGACGTTGGGCAAGTCCCTCTTGCCGCACTGGGCCGCACTTTCCTGGGTCTCTGTCCCTCGTGGATGAGAATGCCCGCCCTGATGGGTTGGAGGGAGGCATCCACGGCCTCTCCCCAGGGCTCGTGTCCCACCCACGATGGTTAAAACTGTTGCCTCTGGCTCCCCTCCCTCCTGCATGGCTCCAACCTTCTCTTCTGAAATGAGGGACACAGAAGGGCTGACCCCAGTGTCCTTCGTGGCTCCACTCACCCGTCCTGGGTCTCAGGACGTCCCCTTTGAAATCTGAACGCACTTCGGCCGGAGGTGGAAGGCAGAGGAGGAAGCTTCCAGCTGCTGCCATCTGTTCTCCCCCAGCCACTTAACGCCACAGCACACCCCAAACAGCCCGAAAGAACCTCCTGTCACCATCGAGGGACTTCCAGCCGCGTGGGAAGGGGGCCTGAACAGCCACGGGCCCCCTCCCTGGTCAGGGATGTCGCGGAGCATCCTGAGGCCTCTGCATGCCTGTTTGGATGTGGTTTTGTCCGACAAGGGTCCTGTGGTCTTGGGGGCTCACAGTCCCTGCAGGAGAGAGAGCGACACAGGCTGCCCGGGAGGTAATAGTTGCCCACGAAGTCTGACGACATTTGTTAAGTACTTACTATGAGCGAGGCACCGGGCGCACCTGGTTTAAGTGTTTGACGTAAGCCCCCACGGCAATGCGCTACGGTGGTTCCAGTATCACGTCCACCTTACAGGCGAGAAGACTGAGAGCCAGTGCAGAGAAGGTGCCTGCACGCCACCCCCACTCAGGTTGCGGAGCTGGGCCGCCCTGGCAGCCGGAGACCCCGTTGCTTACCTGCGCGGAGCTCAGCAAGTGGATACGACCGGAGCATCTTGGGGGAGCCACGTGGTAGCTGAGACAGAACGAGGTAAACACGGCCCGAGGGAAACAGGCTCCCCGGCCGGACGCACCAGAGAGCCGTGTCCTCCGTCCCCCGCCATTCGGGTTGAGGAACGTGTCTCACTTGTCAGGAAATGCGTCCCCAGACCTAAAGTGGAAGCAACGTGAAGTCCGAGCACCTTCCGCACTAGCCGTGTGACGGCCACCCGGCGTGTGTCACATCCTCCACCCACGCGAGCTCGTGACCCCCTCCTGGCGGCTGCGTTAGCGAAGCCGGACGTTTCATGAGACCCATTTTTACGGCTCAATTGCAGTAACTTGCTCAAGTTCATCGAGCCGGGAAGTGGTGTAGCTGGGAGTTGAACCTACCCTGGCCCAGTGACACCAGTCTTGCTAAGGTGATAGCGCTTGGCTGAGTTGACCCACAGGCCACGTGAGGCACGCGTGGCTGCAGCTCCCGGGCAGAGCCAGCAGGCAGTCTTGGTGGAGGAATAAATCCATCTCTGGCCGCCCCGGGCCTCCTTCCACCTGCCCTTGCTTCCACCCCCACCTGTCGCTACATCCTCCAGTCCAGCTGACTTCCTGGGCTCTGCCCTGGTCCACACTCGAGATGCGCCTCGGGACCCGAGGCTTTTGTGAGCATCAGGACATCTCGGGGAGCTTGCTAAAACAGATCCGGGGCCCCACCCCAGATCCTGACTCTGTGAGTCCATAATAGAGCCGCGGAACCTGCTTATTTAGCCAACCCTGCCCTACCTGCCCTGCCTGTGCAAGGTCAGGGATGCGGAAGTCCTCAGCTAGCAGTGGGTCTCACGTTACAGTCCCTCCGCCTCTTGGTCCCCGTCTGCTGCTCAGCCGACCTCGGCCACCTCCTGTTCTAGGCCTCGGCCTGTTGAATCCTCACTCCTGTTACTGCAAAGCATGGCCGTTTTACACGTGAGGGGAATGAGGCTCAGAGGACCTGGATTTGATCACCCCTGGCTCTGACCACCTCGCTTTACTACCTCTGCTGAGCTGGTATTGGGGGGGTGTCCCTCGGGGCCCCTGGTGGGGTTTAGAGGAAGGGCTGCAGAGGATGCATTTTCATCAGTGCATTCAATCCAGAGACTATTGGGGAAGGAGCCACGAAACTCCATCAAAGCCTTGGTACCCAGGGGTGCCTGGGTGGCTCGGTCCGTGAAGGAGCTAACTCTCGATTTCGGCTCAGGTCACCATCTCAGGGTCGTGGGGTCCAGCCCTGTGTGTGTGTGGGGGGGGGTCCCCGCTCAGCGGAGAGTCTGCTTCTCTCCTTCTCCCTCTGCCCCTCCCCACCGTTCGTGTACACTGGTGCACACTCTCTCTCTCATATAAATAAGTAAATCTTAAAAAAAAAAAAAAAAAGCCGTGGCACCCGGAGTACTCCTCGCACTATCTCTATGGGCTTTTAAGTCCTGGTATGAACAGCTGACGTCATTAGTCAGAACAAACCATCCAGATGCAGCTCAGCTTTCAAAGCTAAACGTGAATCAAAATGTGGAATGATGCTCGGTTAGGAAAACGGATTCCTCTGTGATCCGGAGCAGGTCCTGTGAGCTCGGGGGCCTCCCCACCCCACCCCGGACGGAGGGCTGAGGAGAGAGGACCCTGGGGAACCCTACCGCCCACCGGACTGCTGTAGCACCTGGAGAGGGTTAGAATAAATTCTCGTCCCCCTGGCCCGTGGCAACACGTGTAGCAAAAGCCTCTGAACCGTGTGCAGGGAATCTGAAGGTCTGCGACTGAAGCCTCTCGGTGCTCCCGCTCCAGGCCTTCATCCCAGGCTGCTCGCGACCATCACGGTGACGCCCTCGGGAGACACTCCTGCCGCACCGAGCCGCGACCGTGACCACAGGACCGAGCTCCAGGCCCATCAACCACCTTTTTGTTTGTTGGTTCTGTGTGATTGATTGATGATTGATTGATTGCCTGCCTCCCGGGAATCACAGCGCGGGTTCTTGTCGCAGACAAAAGTCAAGCCGACGCCCCCCTGCCTACGTGAGACGTCCGCACGGGCTGCTTTACAAGTGACACACGTGTGACTGCAGTAGGCTGAAAGCGGCGTGGTGCCACGGCACAGCACGGCGCTTCTGGATTCCGACCCCTCCTCCCTTCTTGGCCGTGTGACCTCAGGGACGCGTCCACCTGCCTCTCTGAGCCTCGGTTTCATCATCTGTACGATGGGTACAGTTGTGCGCCCTCCTCGCGGGGCTGTCGTGGGCTCTTGGCACCGTGCCTGGCGTCAGCTAACACGATGATCCGTATGCCAGGCCCCTTCTGAGTTGACTTTCAGATTCTGGGTCCCTCGGTGACTGGCCCTGTGACCTCGGGCAAATTACTTCCCCTCTCTGCGCTTTAGGTTGTTCCATTTGCAAAATTAAGACCCTGCGTTCCTCATGTACAGGATTGTCCTGAGGGTTAAATGGAGACATGACCTCCAAACTCAGCCCAGCACAGGGCTTGGGACCTGCAAGTGCTCGAGACGTGGGAGCGGTTGTGCCAGTGATACGGCGATGGGCACGCACCGCCCTCACTCTCAGGGAGGGCGAGCAGGGCCATAAGTCCCCGCTCCCCAGAAGGCTCCAGAGTCGTGGTGCTGGGAGTACCTGGTAGGGCCCTGAGTGACGGGGGACATGGCTGATGCTCCTTGGAGAGCAGATGGGACAGGTCGTAGCAGGGAAGCGCTGGATCTCCCAAGATGAACAGTGACTTACCCCGTGGCCTTGAGGGGGAAAGGTGACCCAGCTGGCCAGAGGACGCAGAAATATCGACGGTTCCTTCACTTGGCTGGCCCTGTGTCTTCCCTGGTGGCTTTGTTTCTGGACCCAGGTCTGGAGGTACAATGGTTTATAGCAACCGGCTTTGGGAACTTAGGGACAGACAGACCGGCTTAAACAGATTCCGAATACAAAGATGCCTTTGACCCCAAAAAACATGTGGGGGGATAATGATTCCCCAGCCAGCAGAAGTCTTTATTTTGGAGAAGTGTTCGCCAGGAAATTCGTTTCCATGTCGAGCCCCGTGCGCGTGTAAAATGCTATTTGAATCGGCATAAGAGGGTGAGATTGTGCAGTGGTGACGGGGGCAGTCATGGGGCCAGATCTCGCCCACCCCCCGCTCCGGGTGGCAACTCTACTCTGCCTGCCGTCACCTGTAAGACCCGTGTCATGGGCCCATCATTCCTCATCTGTAAAACGGGGGTTATCGTAACCATTACCTATGTCGCCTCGTAGGTTTTGTGAAAAATAAACAAAATAGTCCGGGTCAAAACACTGTCACCACGTAGTGAGGGTGCGATACCTGTGGCCATTCTGGGCTCCAACAATATTTGCACGATACCTTCTGTGTGTCTGGTTCCATCCGCCCCATACCTGACCACGTAGAGCTTCCCCTGGGGTGTGGGGTCCGGGGACAGGGACGGACAAAACACCGTGTTAAGCAACGAGGTGCTTGCGAGCCACACGCATCGCCGCGTCCCAAACCAGCAGGTGCTAACACACGCAGTCACACGAGAGGCTACTGCGCGCCAACGTCCGGCGGCGAACGTCTCCCCACGGGAGTGACATTTGAGTGACGGGTGAGCAGGAGCCAGTGGCGAGGGGCAGTGTGGTGGGAGCAGGGGTGGGGGGGGACGGCAGACTGGAGCAGCTCCTCACAGACTTGACAACGATGCTTGTCGCTGTGACAACGCAGGTCCCGATGCAGCAGGTCTCGGGGCGGACCTGAGCCTCTGCTTCTCTGCTAACGGGGCCCAGGGCTGCCGGGGACCCCGCTCTGAGCCACCAGAAGGAGGCTGAGGGGGTCAGGGGGTGGGGGGCCAGTCGACAGAGCGACAGAGCTCCGGAAGGAGCTTGGATCGTGCGCTCAGGGCAGTAGGAGCCCGGCAGGAGAGCCACGGAACTGAGGGGACCCAGGCAGGAGGCGCGTGTGCCATCCAGGTGATGGTGGCAGCCGGGGAAGCAGATGTAGGGGTGCTTGGGAGTAGGTGCATGTGACCCCTTTGGGCGAGGGGAACTGACACCACTTGCCAAGGGGCTGAATAGAGAGCTCCTTGATGCTCTCCATAAAAATCATTGTGCATGCTTCTTTAAAAAAAAAAAATCCTAAACCAGTAATGACGTAGAGCAGCGGTTCTTGGCTGGGGCATCTCCCCGCTGCTGCCGCTGCTGCCGCTGCCGCCACCACCACCGGGGAACACGTGGCCATGTCTGCAGACATTCGTGTTGCCCCAGCGGGGATTGAGATGCCCCCGGCCTCTAGAGGGTAGGGACCAGAGACGCCTGCGATGCACAGCACAGCGCCCTCGACAAAGAGCGGTCGGCCTGACCTGCAGTGATGCAGGTGGAGAAACCCTGGTGGAGAAATGCAGACAGTCAGAAGTATGTCGCCCCCTTTTGTCACCCCGTCTGCCCGTGCCCCAATGACCACGTTGCTCTGTGCATATGCGCACGTTCCCGTAAACCACCTGGCCCGGCAAGGGATGTGCGGCAGTTGCTCCCAGCTTGGGAGCAGGGTCGGGAGGAGGGTATGTGGTTCCCTGAATCTGCTGAATCTGCTCTGCTCTCACCGCACGATGATGGTCGCGGCCCAGCCACAGGAGCTGGGAGGTAGCAAGTGGCCTAAAACCTCTTTGCTCTAAAAGTCGTGAAATTCTTCCTTTTTTCCAAAGGGCTGTCTACAAACTGCCTATCACTGTGATCCGGCAGCCTCTGTGACAGGGCTAACTTCCAGAACCTGAGAATTTCAATGTTGGAAGAACTTCGGGATCATCTAGTGTCTCGGCCGACCTATTTCTCAGATGGGAAAACCGAGGCCAGAGACTTTTTTTTTTTTTTTAAATGGGGAATTCCTTTTATAATAAATAGTCTCTTCTTAATATTTTGGGATTTTGATCCCAGGTTTTTAATGTGATGTGTGGTGACAGCTTATGTTTCTGATTTTTTTTTTTCCCCTTGGGCGCCTCCGCATGTGCGGTTGGTTACAGTGGCTGACAGAGGAGACGTGATTTAGCCCTGTTGCCCCTCGACGCTGCGTGTAGACTCTATGCTCAAAGCGCTACGGGCCTCCCTCCCGTCCTCATGCTCCCGTCCTGTGGGGGAGACCCCAAAGGGCCCCCTGAAGTGGAGAGAACGATGCCCGGCCACTGTAGGACCCCAAGCAAGGACCCCGCAGGCCAGGGAGGTCAGCTCCGGCAGCAGTGAGGACCCCAGCAGGCCAGAGGCGGCAGGGGAGACGTCTGGTGAGGGACAGGGGGGTGCATCAGGGTGGCTCCCTGGGAAGGCTCCTAACCTGTTTCCCCGACCCCTCCGGCTGGGCAGAAGGGCCTCAACATCAAGCTCAGGGCTTTGGCCTTTGATCCTGTGGCCCTGGGAAGCCACCAAGGGTTTGTTTCCGAGCAGGAGAGTGATGGTAAAAAAAAAAAAAGGGGGGGGGGCTGTTTCTGGAGGATCAGAGTGGCAGCAGCATGCCGGGTGAGTTGGATAGAAGGGAAAGACCGGGGGCAGGAAGCCAGGTCGGGGCAGCGAGGGGGAGGGCTGTCCCCTGGTGCAGTGGAAACAGAAGAGGAGGAAGAGATGGGCCTTCGGGATGGCCGGGGCCGATGGGAAGGACGGGGGAGCCCGCAGCCACAGATGAGCCGGCTTTCCAGTTCAGATGGGGACGGGACTCTCCGATGTGGGAAACTGGCACCGGTCCCTCGCCTCTCCCAGCCTCAGTTGTCTGTAGGACGGGGTGAGACCAGCGCTGGTGGCGAGGAAACAAGATTGTGCATGGAAGTGCGTGGAAATCAGCCCGGGCCTGAGGGGAGCGGCAGGCAGGGGCTAGGGACCAGGAGGTGCTGGGGAGCCATGGAGGGATCTTGACTGAGGGTGGCATGATGACATTTGCCTTTTGGAAAGACACCCCCCCCCCCACCCCACCCCGTCCTCCTTGAAAGCAGCATAGAAAGGACAGGCTGGGAGGCAGGGCCCACCGAGGAGGCCTTCATGGTCCACATCCAGGTGAGGTTGGCCTTTATGGAGTGGGACGTGGGGGCCGTCGTGGGCTGTGGACTCTCCCCAGGGGCCCACCTGCTTGCTGGGTCCCCTTTGTGCTTGGCACCCCTGCCCGATGATGGTCGGGAGGCAGATGTTTGCCCTGCAGCCCAGCTCGGGGGTTCTCTGCCCGCTGGCCCCTGTGTGCACGGTGCTACGCCAGGCAGGCCCACGGCAGCTGCCCACGTGGGAGCCCAGCAGCACCGGATTCACCCTCCCTCCCAAAACCTTAGCTCACACGCCAGCCCCGGATCCGCGCCCCACCGCCAGGGCCTCCCTGTTGGGGACCGGGTGCTCCTTGCTCCTGCTCTCTACTAGCATCTCTTCCTCCTCCTGTGCTCTCACCCGGGGCCCCTCCATCCTGCATCTTGGCTCACTTTTCTCTCCTTTGGGTCGCTTGTGCCTCACTGTCTCCTTGTGCCCCGCGCCCCCACCCTGTGTCATCTCTCCTCCCCCTTCCAGTGCCTTCCTCTCCTCCTCTCTTCCTGCACGTGTCCGTTGGCTATGTGCGTTATGACCTTGGCAGTAACGTTTTCAAGGGCAGGCCTGGTGCTTCTTCCTGCCCTGTGACTCCTGCCAACAGCCTAGAGGCACGCCCAGCCCCGTGACTTACGGCAGTGTCTGTGGGGTGGCGTGTGGGAGGGCAGCGGCCCAGGGAGAGATTTGCCGGCTTTCAGCCCGAGGACCGCATCCTTCCTCGGTCACTGCCACGGCCACAGGCCTCTATTAGTCAGCGGCCCTGAGAGTCATCCTCAAAGCATCCCGACCAAGGAAGGAGATCCAATAACCTGGCAATCAGGCCTTGACTCCTGACCCTGCATTCCAGAACGCCTACCTGTCCAGGTGCTGGCAGCCGGGCGGCGCAGTCAGAGAGGACTGTGAGGAGGTGCCCTAGGGGGAGGTGGTGGTCACTGCTCACTTGGTCAGCACCAGGCTTGCCTCAGAAAGGAGACGGTTGGGGGCAACTAGCCAGTTTGGTTTTGCTTTGGGGGTTTTTTTTGTCATTATTAATTTTTTAAAAATAATTTTAAATTAGACAAGAGGGTTTATATTGGTTCATGCAGCTGACACATTGGGAAGTCCAGCTGGATTCTTGGGTTCAAGTGGTGTCTCCTGGCATGGGGCTCGCCGTCCACCTCCGCTCCCATTTCCTCCAATGCTGGCTCCCTCCTGGGGCAGCCTCTTCCCCCGGAGAACCAGATGGCCACCAGCTGCCACCAGCTATCTCCTGTCCCTTCCAGCAAACCCCGGGGTGGAGGGGATGGTGGGGGGCGGGACCCAGCAGGGGTTCCCCTCCCAGGCATTTCCCGGCCAGGCCCCATCCTCTGAGCGATAGGAAGCTCTGATTGGCCAGGCCTGGTGGCGCCCAGATTTAGGGCCAGGAGAAGGGGGCTGGGATGTCAAGCACCAGCCTGCCCACAGGGCACCTGCGTCCTGGTCCAGGGCAGCCTGGCTCTCAGAACCCAGTGTAGCCCGGACCCCAGGCCTCCAGGGACCATCCTTGGGAGTGACATGTGCCACCGGCTCTGGACGACGTGGCACTGTGGTGGGCACAGTAGTGCCTCCTTCTGAGGGTCCCTGCAGAGGCATTTATGATAATAATAGATTACCCTCGGACTCCCTCTTTGGGATTTTCCAATTTTTTAAAAAGATTTTTTATTTATTTCCTTTTTTTAAAGATTTTATTTATTTATTCATGAGAAACCAGAGAGAGAGAGAGAGAGAGGCAGAGACACACAGAGGGAGAAGCAGGCTCCATGCAGGGGAACTCGATGCAGGACTCGATCCTAGGACCCCAGGGTCACGCCCTGAGCCAAATGCAGGTGCCCAACCACTGAGCCACCCAGGCACCCCAGGATTTTCCAGTTTGCTACCGGATCTTTGCAAAGAGAGGGCCTATGTGCAGGGCTGGCTGCCTCAGTCCCCCAGCACCTGGACTTCCTCCTGGCATGCCGTGGGCGCCCAGTTCATGTGTATGGGGGGTGGGGACAGACCGCCAGGAGACAGCTGGCAAGCCAGAGGACGGGAGCCTTGGCCTGCCCCCAGGCCCCACCCTCACCGGGCAGCCTCCTCCATCTGCCTCTGTTGCGGGTACTCAGGAAATAGGGGCTATTTTATCACCATCTGTGTCATCATTATTATTTATCGTCCCTGTTGTAGTTACTCTTGTGACTGCATGGCCATTGTTATTGTTCAGCCTGGAAGTTTCTCCTGGTTCAGGGAGCAATCTTGACCCTTGCTGGACCTCACCCCCCACCCGCCCCTTTGCTTCAGTAATTGCATCCGACACCCAGATGTGTGGTTACCATCCCCTTGGCTGATGGGTGCATCAGGGTCAGAGCTCACAGATATTTAATAAAGCCCTACACTGCCTGGGCCCCCTGTAGGGTAGAGACCATCTGGCATAGCTCCTGGCCTGAGGGGACGGGGACACGACTGGGATGCCCACAGAAGCACCGCAGACCGGGACACCACGCTGTGGGGCTTCCAGGGGGATGATCCCGGCCCATATGCAAACAGCGCTGCTTCGGACGTGTGGTGCCTGGGTGCTCACCGGCCTCAGCCCCCTTCCTTCCTCTGCAGTGGGGACGGCGGAGCAGCCAGGGAGTGTGTTGATGGTCACAAAAATGACGTGCAGAAGTGTCCAGCTCAGTGCCAGGAAAGAATTGCAACCCCCCGGGCTGTGCTGCGGCGCCTGAGAGGGGGCAGAGTCCTGGGACGTGTGACTAGCCACCTGAAGCCTCGGGTCACAGGGGCTGAGCCCAGGTGGCCGAGAAGCACGAGGTCAGCACTCAGCCCTACCCTGGGCTCCCAAGCAGATTACTCAAGACACTGGTGTTTGTCTTTGTCACTGAGCGGCCTGGGACAAACCCGGGTCCCCTCCATCTCGGTGCCAACAGCAAACCCCGGCTGCCACAAAGGAGTACCTTGTTCACGGAAGCCGTGTAGTGACATCTGAAAGACTCGTTCTTTTAAAGCCCAGTTTAGGGGAGCAGATGAGAGGCAGGATCTTAGAGGGACTCTAGACTCAGACCATCTGGTTCCCAGCCTCATCCTGCTACTTATTAACATGAGACTTTGGGCAAGTTCTGTAACCTCTCCGGGCCTCAGTGTGCGCATCCGTAACATGGGGGTGATGGTAGCGGCTTCTCCGTGTGAAGATTAAGTGAGATAATCCGGGCTCAGAGTAAGCATTCGCTGCATTTAGTTAAGCAGATGTTAGCAGGTAAGTTAGCAGGTAGGAACAGTTGCCTGTTCTTATCTTGACGTAAAGACACACGCTTTTGAAAACAAAAGGCCCTTTTGTAAGACGCGTCAGCCCCCAGTGCGTGTCTGACGTGCGTTGTCTATATCCAGGGTCACCTGAAGCTCCGAGCGCCATGCGGGTAGATTCCAGGCTGGGGTTTCTTATCCTGGGGGACCATCCCAGAAAGGCCAGTGACCCCAAGATTGTGCAGGGCTGAGCCCAAGGCCCTTACCGTAGGCCGGATGACAAGTTTATTACGGGATAACGGCGCCGCCACCCCCAGACGCCCACCTGATCCCGGAGCCTGTGTGATTATGTCACCTTACGTGATCAAAGGCCTTTGCAGATTCACATTATCCGGGTGGGTGTGTCATGGTCTCAAGAGTCCTTAAAAAGGGGGGGGGGGCATGGGGTGTCAGAGAAGGAGGTGTGCTGATGGCCACAGAGCTGGGAATGATGTCCTGGGAGACGGGGTGTAGGGGGGGAGCACAGGCTGCTCTAGAAGCTGAAGAAGACAAGGAAAGAGATGCTCTCCGGAATCCTCCAGGGGGAATGCGGCCCGGCCGACACCTCCTGCCCTCCAGGACTGTGAGAAGATGAATGGGAGTTGCTTTAAGCCACTCAGTGTGTGGTGATTTGTCACAACAGCAACAGGAAACCAACACAACCCTCCTCGGGAGAGGGTGTGCGGTGGTTTTTCAGATTTCCACCTGCACTGACAGGCAGATCATGAACAGTCGCAGGTGCAGAGCATCCCTCTGGGCATCCCACCTGGGCTTCCATCCCTCAGGTGTTAGGACGCCACCTTCCCCCCTCCTCGGCGGCCCCCCTGCCTCTGCGTAGCACATCTGAGATGAAGGCATGTCTTCCCCCGGCATTTCTTCTCTGGAACAGACTCAGAGAGGCCCCACAGAACAGCGTGTCGTATGGCTCTGGAGGTTTCTAAATCCCGGCCGGTACAGGTGTCCGCGGAGTGTGCCTCCCCCGGTCCTTACTCGGCGCCGCTGGGGCCTGTCTGCATGGGGAACGCGCTGCGGCTCCCTCCGTGGGATCAGTAGAGATACCCCTGCGTGGGCACAAACACCCTAGCAGCTGCTGGGGGCCACAGCCTGGCACCCAACCTGGGTTTATCATTCACACAACCCCAAACAGCCGCAGCTTCCCGGCAGCGCCCTCGGGCTCGCACACGTGGCTGCAGCTGCCAGACCTGGCGTCCGGCACGTCCCTGGACCCTCAGGAGCAGCAGCTCCCTTACACAGAGGAGGAAGCCGAGGCTCACAGAGGTGAGTGCATGGCCGCGGGCGTGCGGGGTTAAACCAAGGTCGGACAGACTCTAAAACCAGTGTATTTTCCGCGATAGCGCTACGCCACGCCATTCATTCATCCAGCATTTATGAGGCTCCTCCTGCACGTGCCGGGCCTGCTGTAGGACAGAGGGAAAGCAGTGAGCAACGCAGAGCGAAGCCCCCTGCCCTGGAGCGCTGTCCCTTAGAGATAGAATGCACGCCCCGTGTGTCATTTCCAGTGGCCGGTAACCGCGTTATTTTTTTAAAAGTACAAAGTAACAGGCAGAGATGATCATTAGTGCCGACCGGCCACATTTCCTCTTTTTTTAAGATTTTATCTTTTATTCGTGAGAGACACACAGAGAGAGGCAGAAACACAGGCAGAGGGAGAAGCAGCCTCCGTGCAGGGAGCCCGATGCGGGACTCAATCCCAGGACCCCAGGATCACGCCCTGAGCTGAAGGCAGCCGCTCAACCCCTGAGCCCCCCAGGCTCCCCCAGACTGGCCACATCTCAAGAGCTCACCAGCCACATGTGGCCAGCGACGGCCGTAGTGGTCAGAGCAGCTCTGGCACACAGCCGATGCCCATGGAGACAGTGACCCGGGTGCAGCTGCTGTGGTGCCACCCACGGGGCTCAGCAGCCACCAGCCCATCCCTGCTCACATCCAGCTCGGGCTCACACTGGCCACACGTGGCTCCGCAGCTTCTTGTGGCTGGGTTGTCGTGGAATCAGGGGACGAGCACTTGTTTGTGGGGTGGTGGGCGGAGGTGCTGGGCCTCAGCTTGGAGGTTGGGTTAATCCAGCCCTTAGCTTGTGCCACATCCTCTTCAGTGGCCACGTCGGGCCTCTCTCTCTCATTTTATTACTGTTGCTATTATTTTATCCCCCTGCCCCCCTTGCCCCAGCTCCACTTTCCTCTCCCAGCACCCATCCCCGCTGCGGGGAGTGCCCTCATTAGCCCTCGTGATGGGCAGGTGCTGGCCCTGGAGCCGGGGTTAGGGTCATGCGCTTGGCCTGAGAGCGGGGAGGTCCTGGCAAAAGAAAATCCAGGCACTGATCCACCAGGAATGGGGACAGCTGTGGCCTCGGGCTGTCTCCGGGCACCTGGAACCTCTGTGTTCCCGACCCCCCGCCTCTCTGCCTAAAGAGCCCTTCTCAGCCTCTGTGTCCACACTGTCCCTTCTCCCAGTTCAGGCCCGGGCTCTCAGAGAGCTGGCACCGAGTCTCCTGTGCCCCTCATTCCCGCAAAGACTGCTTCTTGGCCAGCGCTGCACCGACAACACTTGGTCTGCGCATTCTCTCTTCGGGAAGGTGTAGTTATGGCCATCTTACAGATGCGGAAACTGAGGCTCGGGGGTATCAGGAACAGCTAGTTGGGCAGAGGAGCCACGGCCCGGACGGAAGCCCGCACACACGGCCCTAGTCTTCCCCGTCCTAATCCACACGCGGCCTAGTTGCCAAGGCCTGGAACGGGGCGTCCTCACCCCACACAGCTACATCTGCCCACGGCCAGCCTCCAGGCTCGGCTCCCACGCTGTAAGCCTCTCGGCCTGACTTTCAGACTTTCCCACCCTTTCCAGTCCTCACCCCTAGTTCTCCTGTGGGGAGAGATGGGGTCCTCCGCCGACCTCTCCTAATCTCCCCGGAGCCCAGGACAACAAGCTGTTACCCTCTTCCTAAAGTTTCCCTCGTGCTTCATACCCAATCACCATAAATTTAGTGGCATGAAATAGCTCATGTGTATTATGTTGCAGTTCTTGTGGGTCAGGACTGCAGCCGGGTCCTCTGCGAGGCCAGGTCGGGGTGTAGGCCCGGGATGGCGTCTCCTCTGCAGGGTGGCTGTCAGGGCTGACAGCAAAATTGGTGCCTGCGCTTGTAGGACCAGGGGCCTCGTTTACTGCCGGCCGTCGTTGGGAGCCGACCCCAGGTCCTTACCGAGTGGGTCTCTCTCCAAAGTGTCCACTCGCTTTATTAAACTCTCCAAGCAAGAGAACGTCTCCTTGCAAGGTGGACATCACGGTCGCAGGTGATAGAGTCTCGCACAATAACCTGCATCCCATCACTCTTGCCATATTTTATCGGCCAGAAGCAAACTACGGGTTCCTCCCACGCTCAAGCGGAGAGGCCACGCGAGGGCGCAAACACCAGGAGATAGGGACTGTGGGGTCACTTTGTGAGTCCGCCTGCCGGCTTTCCCTCTGATTCTCCTTCCTTAATGGCAGGATGGGACCGTGGAGTCGGAGAGACCTGCTGTACGGCTTTAGGCAAGACCTCAGGGTCCTCATCTGTAAAACTGGGGCAATAGCATCTGATTCTTGGCATTCATGGGATGCATTCATGGGATGGTTAAATAAACTCCCTAAGTAGAGCTTTTAGCACTATCCTTGGCAGAGCTGTTAGGCTCAAATAATAACACATTCCCTGTTACTATTCACCCAGCCTGAGCTGGTTTAGGTGACAAAAAAAGCCCTACGTAACAATAGATTCAATAAAATAAATGTTTGTTTTTCTTCCATGCAGAGTGCGGAGTTCAGCCGGCTAGGGCTGGGAAGATGGCTCAGCAAGCACCAGGGTCCCAGGCTCCTTCTCTCTCAACTGCTCTGCCATCTTCTTCATGCTCCATATGGCTGCTGAGCTCCAGCCATCACATCTACACCACAGTGAATAGGAAGAAGGGGAAGAGAGAGAGAGAGGCATGTCCCTTCTACTTAAGAACCCTTCCTGAGGGGCACCTGGGTGACTCAGTCAGCTAAGCACCCAACTCCCGCTTTCAGCTCAGGTCATGATCTCAGGGTTCTGAGATCAATCCCCACATCAGGCTCTGCACTGGGCGTGGAGCCTGCTTAAGATTCTCTCTCTCTCTCTCTCTCTCTCTCTCTCTCTCTCTCCCTCTCTCCCTCCCTCTCGGTCTTCCCCTCCCCCTTCTAAAAAAAAAAAAGGAGGGGGACCCTTCCTGCAGGCCCCCTTCCCCAACACACAGTTCTGCTCATGTCCCATTGGGTGGGATGCAGCCACGAGGCACAGCTGGCTGCTCGAGAGGCTGGTAATGTCCTTTATTCTGGGAAGGCCTGGGAAACGGAAGCATCGGGAATTTTCTTCCGATGGAGGAAGGGCAGAGTGCATATGTGGAGCCGCGAGCTAGCAGAACGGAACCACCCCACTGGGACTGTCAGGCTGGTGAGTCAGCATTACCTGCTCCTCCTGCCTCGCTCCAGCACAGGTGGGAGAAGGAAAGACCAGGTGAGCTGTGCGGGGAGGTGAGCCAAGCCATCCAGGTGCCGTCTCCCTGCAGCCTGTTGGCCCTGGCAGATCCCGAGGAGGCCATTGCCCTTTCCAGCACTTAGCTGGGGCCTGACTGCCATATACAGGCCCACATGGCCCAGAGGAAAGGCAGCCAAGGTGTTGCCCCCCCCTCCAGGCCCCTGAGAAATCCTTGTGCACCCCAGAGGTTTCATCCGGGGGCTCGTCTGTGGACAATGGGACCACTTCAGTGTCATGCGGGGCGCACAGGAGGCACAGTGAGCCTTCAGAGACTGGGGGGTGGGGGTGAGTATAGAATCCAGATGTCATCCGGGCCTCAACGCGTCCCTCCTCAACCCCATGCAGTGGACACTGCCCTAAGTGCCACCGGACAGATGGGCGGGTGCACCCACTGCACAGGGCTGTGCCCAGCCCTCCGTGTGCTGCTGGGGGGGTTACAGTAGCACTTTGCTCCCAGCCACTGGGAGCCACACGGAGAGGAGGCTGGGGAGCTCGGGCTGCGGACGGCACCCAGTCCTTCTCCCCTCGGGTCCCAAGTGGAGGAGGTGCTGCCGCCAACAAGCTCCTCCATGGGCTGCTGGTCTGTCTGTCCCCGTGTCCTGCCTGCCCCACCCTAACCTCCGCTCCAGCTTTATGATTAAACATCCCAGCGTCAATTATTTACACTATGTCCTGATGACTATCGGGGTTGCAGGGGCCCGGTGACTCAGGCGGGAAAGTTGGTTTATTAAGGAGGGGAAATAACGCGGAGGGAAACTACCACCTGGCCCCAGAGCCTGAGGTCAGCCTAGGAGGGGCTGGAGGCACCCGGGGTGCCGGGAGGGGGCTTTCCAGGGGGTTGCGGGTGCCAGGAGGGGGATCCCCACGGGGGTGCGGGTGCCGGGAGGGGGCTCCCCGCAGGGGGTGCGGGTGCCAGGAGGGGGTTACCCACAGGGGTGCAGGGCGCAGACAGGGGGCCTTCTGCCACGGTGCGAGGTATGGGCAGGGGTCTCCCCGTGGGGTGCAGGGCGCCGGATGCGGGGTGCTGGAACGCACTAGCTCTGCACTCAGACATAGCCAGCACGACTCTGCTGTGCCATTCGCTGGGTGACTTTGAGCAGGTGCCTTAACTTCTCTGAACATCTGTTTCCTCTTCTGTGAAGTGGGGATGACTCTAGAAACTTTCTCATCAGGGCTCTTGGGCATGTTAACTGTGTTAGTAAATAATACATTTAAAAAATAAGCATATTGGGGCACCTGGGTGGCTCAGTCCGTGAAGCCTCTGCCTTTGGCTCATGTCATAACCCCAGGGTCCCTGGATGGAGCCCCACGTTGGGCTCCCTGCTCAGCGGGGAGCCTGCTTCTTCCTCTCCCTCTGCCACTCCCCCCAGCTCATGCTCCTTCTCTTGCTCTGTCCCTCTCAAATAAATAAAATCTTTAAAATTAAATAAAAACAAATATATTAAATAAATCATAAATAATAAGTCTTTGATATTTACATAAAATAAATAAGATAGACTAAATTATCTAAATACCATTAATAACCGTAATGCCTCAGTGGCTCAGTAATTGAGCATCTGCCTTTGACTCAGGCCATGACCCTGGGGTCCTGGGATCGAGTCCCGCATTGGGCTTCCTGCAGGGAGCCTGCTTCTCCCTCTGCCTGTGTCTCTCTCTCTCATGAATAAATAAAATCTTTTTTAAGAATACCATTAATAACAATCATAATACATGCATGAAAGCAGCCAGCACAGTGCCCGGCGCTTGGTTAGCGCTCAGGAGACTGTCCACTGTTGTTGCCACGATCCCAGAACGTGACAGTTGGGAAAGGAATTGGGGGTGTCTTTCAGAGAAGTGACTTCCTGAAAACCAGAAGCAGGAGGAGACGGAGGGCTCGAGAAGGCAGGGGCCTCACGCGGAGCCACAGGTAGCCAGGGAAGAGGGGGCAGGGAGAGGAACGGGCAAGCTTGAGCGGATTCCAGGAGGGCGCTTGGCAGAAGGTTTGGGAACCACTTCTGTGGAAGCAGCATCACTGTGGCTAAAAAAGAAAATGTCCAGATATGGGCAGGATAACCGCGCTGGGACTGTGTCCTCCCCTCCACAGTCAAGGGCAGCCCCGACGAAGGCCTGGGCGCGGGGAGGGCTCTGTCGGGCCGCAGGGGATCCCCCCCTTCCCTGCACACCTCCGGTCGTGGTTAGGAACCCCCCAGGGAACGACCCCAGAAAACAGTCGTCTGCCTAGCTCTGTGCCGAGGGCTTAGAGCCACCAGGAGAGGGTGAGAACGCCCCGCACCCCTTTGTTCCAGTTTGACCCCAGCCGACTGGGAACAAGTGCAGGCTTGCCTCCGGACAAACCTCGGGTTAAAATGTAAACCGGGTGCAGGAGGGCCGGGCTCCCCAGCCTCCCTCGAGCCGGCACGGGAAGCGGCGAATTCACCCCGGGATCCATTCTAGCAGGATCGGGTAACCGGCCCGGGGAAGGGAGCCGGCGGGCGGGCGGGCGGGCAGACGGTCCGCGTGCCGGCAGGCCCCGGGGAAGGCGTGCGGCCCGCCTGTGGCTGCTGCGACAAAGGAGCCCCGACCTGGTGGCCGCTTACTCTCTTGCAGGTCCTAAGGCAGGAGCCCGCGGTCAGGTTGCACGGGCTCCCGGGCTCACTCCCGGGCTCACGTCAGCAGCTTTGCGGGGCTCGTTCCTTCTGGAGGCTGAGGGGCAAAGTCCCCTCCTCACCCGCCTCTGGGGCCCAGACGGCTGCACCCCGTGGCTCACGGCCCCTCCCCACCGCGCAGCCCCTGGCTTCTGCCCTTACAGCTCCTGCTTCCTCCTCTGACCTTTCTTGCCTCCCTCTTCTGAGGACACTTGTAATTAAATTGGACTCACCTGGATAATCCCGGCTAATCTCCCCATCTCAGGATCCTTAACTTAATCACATCTGAAAAGTCCCTTTCGCCCTATCAAGTTAACAGTCACAAATTCCAGGGATTAGGATCTGGATATTGGTGTGTCTGTAGGTGGGGGGGGGGAGGGGTCATTGCTTAGCCTCCCTCACGCCCTCTCTCAAATTCTGAAAAACACGGAGTGATGGCAAACAGCCCCCAGCTGAACCCCAGATTCCTCTCTGTGCCCAATTCAAGGGCCTTGAATTAGCCTCTCCCTCCGCCCCCCTGCTCGGGGCCAGCTAGCCCATCAGGAGCCATTACTCTGGTCTCGGTGCAGCCCCGCATTGATTTTTCCAGCTCCACTGGCCCTAGAAACAGCCAGGCAGGCTCCTGCCTCAGGACCTTGGCTCTGTGGTTCCCTGTGCCTGGAAGGTCCTTCGCCCAAATACCCTCAGGTTTCCCTCCCGGGCCTCCTTCAAACCCCTGCTCAAATATCCCTTTCTCAGTGACTGTGCTCCCTGAGCAGCACACTTAGAGTCCCCACCCCGGTGCTCCCTACCACCCGGCCGGGCGGCAGCATCATCGCTCCCAGCTCGTCCGCCCCACCCAGCGTTCTATGGTTTTCTCCAACAGGTGGTTGTCCGTTTTGGCCATTCCTCTCTCCCCGGCACATGACAGATACTCTGTTAATGTTTCATTGAGTGAATCCCTACATACCCGAACCCCCAAACTTTGAGCCCATAATGGATAACAACCCATGAGGTCATTGGAGTCCAGCTCCCCCGACAGTGGAAGCAGACGGAGGTGAGAGGTGGCCTCTAGGCCAGTGTGAAGTAGCCGGGCTGAGACGGGAACACAGCCGCTGGCCCAGAGCCCACCCTGGGGACCCCACCGTGTGCCAGGAGGGGTCGATACAAACACATCTCAGCTCCCTCATATGAGCTCTCCCCTCTGCCCGCCTCTCCTTATTGCTGCAAAATGCCTCCTGGGGAGGAGGAACAAATGAATCAGGTCAATGTCCAAATTGACCTTCTGCACAAGGACACAGGCTTTGTGCACAAAGTGCCCAGGTTCACACAAGCCTGGGCAGCAGCCAGCACACTGACCCGAGCAGCCAAGTTGCATACGCTCCCTGTCTGGGGCTGTGACATCTCACCAGCTTCAGAGCAGGGGTGGGTGGGGAGGGCATAACAGGTGCCACTGCCCTGCCTTGGTGATTTTGGCTGAAAGGCTGGTTTCCCCTACTGCCTCGTGGATGAGGGAGGTCTGAACGAGAAGACCCTGCACAGGTGCTCCCACTTACACACTCTGGGTGAGACCTGGGGCAAGTTTCTCAACCTCTCTGGGCCTCGTGTATTCGGTGATACTGTGGACGGAAGTGGGGATAAGAGCACCGCCTTCATGTGATGCTTGGGTGGAATAAATGAGCCAACCCATGCAAGCGCGGAGTGTGAGCCCGGCACACACACTGGTGTCCAGGAAATGCCAGCAGATCTACCTGTTGCCGGCTGCACGCCGGGGCCAGGTGGGGTGGTGGTGCCTCTGCTCAGCCCGGCTCCTCAGCGTGGGAGGCCACTGGTGGCCCATCCCCGGAGCCCGGAGAGGGATCAAGATGTCAGACTCACTTTGAGTTGATGGTGACAGGAGCTCTGGTTGCTGCCCTGCAGCTCATATGGGCACCAGACTCTGTCCTGGCAGGGGAACAGGCAGTGATGTCATATTTCCCAAGAAATATGGAATGTGGCTGGAGCCCTTGAGACTGGTTCCCCAGTGCCAGCCTCGTAAATCGGGTCACACGCCAGCCACTTGCTTAGAGAAAGACACTGCGTCAGGCGCCAGGAGCCTAGATACCTGGCTTGTTAACTCGCCTCCTCTGTTCCTGGCTCCTGGAGTCTTCAGAATGAACTGGACTTCCTTAATGTCACCAACATTTAAATGAATTAGCAAGGAGCCTGGAGATGCCAGGTCTTAGAAAATTTACGGACATCTTCTGCAGGGAAGGGGGAGGCTGCCTCTCTTTTCTCCGCAACAAGTGGTGGGCTCCCGGGAACCATCCTGTCTCCCAGCTCTGTGCAGTGTCTCAGGATGGACCCGTCCCACAGATCTCCTTCCTCGCCTCCCACCCCCAGACTCCATCCAACGTAGATTTACATACACCTTAAGGCTTTGCAAAGCTGCTGTTTTTTTTTTTTTTAAGATTTTTTTTATTTATTTGAGAGCAAGACAGGGAGCACGAAAGAGAGAGAAAGAACATGAACAGGGGGCTGGGGGGGGGGAGGAGCTGAGGCAGAGGGAGAAGCAGGCTTCCTGCTGAGCAGGGAGCCCAACTCGGGGCTCGATCCCAGGACCCTGGAAGCATGGCCTGAGCCAAAGGCAGACACTTAACCAACTGAGCCCTCAGCCGCCCCAAACTGCTTTATCTTCCTTCCCCCACCTCCTTCAAAGCTAATCTGTTGCTCTTTCTGTAGCCTCCTGTTAAGCCCCATTTTAGCAGTACCGCCTGGTGGTTAAACGCATGGGTCTTAGAATGAGACACACCTTATCCCTGCCTTGCACCAGCTGTGGAACTTAGGACACGTTACCTTACCTCTCTGAGCCCCAGAGGCCTTCTCTGTAAAACAGAAATCGTAGCTATCAAGTGATTGTGCATTCACACAACCACGTGAAGGAGCTCAACACAGGGCCTGGCACAGAGTCCGCCTCCAGTCCAGGAATTGCTGGACTCAAGTTCTCTACAAAGCCAGTTTAGGGGGCGCCTGGGTGGCTCAGTGATTGAGCATCTGCCTTCGGCTCTGGTCATGAACCTGGGGTTCTGGGATCGAGTCCCCCATCAGGCTGCCCCACAGGGAGCCTGCTTCTCCCTCTGCCTGTGTCTCTGCCTCTCTCTCTGTGTCTCTCATGAATAAATAAATAAAATCCTTTTTAAAAAGCCATTTGGAAGAAAGGCACACCTGTTCCCCCGGTGCCTTCATGGTGACATACCTCCGAGGATAAAGTACGGCGCTCACCGCGGCCTGGCCGCCCTGCCCAGGGAGTGGTGGGGGCGAGGGGAGGAGGTGCACTGCAAAGCCAGCTGGATTTGACGGGGCACCTCGCCTGCTGCTCGGAGCTGTGTCCCCGAGGGCAGGTGGCGTAACCTCTGGGAGGCTCACGGGTGGCGGGGCTAATCATTCCTGAGGGGCGGCTGCGGCTGGTGCTTGCCTGACCCTTCCCGTAGCGACTGCCCTGCCTAGCAGATTCCTGAGCATCCCTTCTTGTCCTCTACCCCCGTCCACTCTCTCTAGCCCAGCAGCCCTCTTCCCTCCCCTCTACCTTTATGACTCATTTGCACAGTGATCTTCATTTTTCCTGAATGCTCAGTCCACAAGAACGCCTTCTAAGAGAATGGGAACCTGACACCTTTGACCTTGGTTGGTGGGAAGGTGGCCTGAAACTCCCGGGCAGGACTGGGACGGCAGCAGTGGTGGCGCCCAGCGCCTTTCTCCCCCTGCGTGGGACCAGAACTTAGTGACCAGAGTGACTGGGGCCTGGGCCCCACTGAGTTCTTCCTTTGTGATGGGCATGTGGCCTGGTTCCTGGGAATGCAGCTGGGGATCCCTTTTATGAGATGCCCGGTGCCCAATTATGCCTCTTGGCAGGAAGCGGCTGGGGTGCAGGGAGAATGGTCAAGGAGCTCCTTTGTGCTGGGGACCCGTCACGCGGCCAGGCACCTCCGACGGCCGAGGTCCCTCCTGGGCCAGGCAGCAGGGCCGGGCGCCCCTGGGACCGCGCCTTCCCTGGGCCGGGCGACGGGCTCGGAGGCCACACGGGGTCCTGGTTCCTAAATCCTCATAGAATTTCTGGGATTCAGCGGGAACGGGGCACGGGAAGCCTTTGCCATCACTTGGGACCCTTTGCTCTGCCTCAGCTCCGACAGCCCCATTTGGTTGGTTTTTTTGTTTGTTTCTTTGTTCAATTTTATTCAAAGCGTTGTCTCTGTATTAGATCCATAGAGACTCCAGGGCGGGTGCGGGAAGGGCGCGCTGGGGTCTCAGCCAGGTGGAGGGCTCTCGTGTCCAGGGCTGTGACCGTCCACCCCCACCCCAGAAATCCCTGCTGGCTCTGGTCAGCCAAGGGTGCAGGTGGCGGGGAGGAGAGCCGCTGCCCAGAAGGGGGCGGTTTGGGGGCTCTCACCCCTGCCGACCTCTGCCTAGGAACGCCAGGGAACCCTGAAGGCTCAGACTCCACCGGGGAATGTTGGTAGAGTCGCCTCTCGGTCACAATCACGTTTAACCTGGGCGCCTCTCCCACCTTGCTGGCAAATGGTTTGCGTTACGGATACTCCGGAAAGTTGCTCCAACCCATCCTCGCTCCCTCGGGACCAACCGTGGCTAGGAATTTCCCCAACTCGATATGGGACACGGGTCAAACTTTCTACCTTGCCAGATATTCATTCTACCAATAGTCACTAAGCACCTGCCAGGTTCCCTAACAAGAACTTTCATTCAGGGAGTTTAAACTCCAATGGGGGAGCCAGGGAGCAAACAGGAAAGCAAAACAAGACTATTACAGATTGTAAGGTAATGTCATCCAGCCATGGGGAGACACCAGGCCTGGGGTTTAAGGATAGCCGGGTGAGGGAGGGGCACCCTATATATATATGGTTAAGGAAATCCTCATTGAGGGGGCAGTGTTTGAACTGAGAAACAGAAGTAGTAAAGAACTAGCCAGACCAAAGAGACAGATGGAAGAGAGTTTCAGGCATTGGGAACAGCAAGTACAAAGGCCCTGTGGCAGAAAGTGCTTGGTGTGGGGGAGAAACAGAACAGAAGCCACCGAGAGTTGGTGAGCCAAGAGAGAAGGTATGACAGAGGCAGGAGCCAGGCCAGTCTGGTGGGACTGGAGGCCACAGCAAAAGAGTTTGGAATTTATGCCAAGAGTGGTGGAAAGATGTTGACGGGTGTTGGAAATTCCTGTTACAAAGTAATTCAGCCAATGAAGACGGTGTCTATAAGATATCTGTGCAGTTTAAGGACTAATGTGATGAATAAACACCCACATGTCGTTTGGTGTTACCTGGCTGGGAGCTTCAGGTAAATGGAAACGTGCTACGTGTGCTTTTCTGCTCAGCATCACATTCGTCAGAGTGGGCCGCGCTGGCGCACGTAGCTATGGGGGACCCATGTTCGGGGTACACATGGCTATGTGGTATGCCCCTGGATAACCCTGTCATGGCTTATCCTTTCTCCTGGTGCTGCATGGCCTGTTTGATTTTCTTTCTTTTCTTTTCTACTTTATTTTATTTTATTTTATTTTGTTTTATTTTTAATTTGATTTTCTAATGGTGAACCAATCCTGCATTCTTGGAATAAACCCAACCAACGTGATTGTGATGTATTATGTAGTCATCTTTTAAAATGTATTTTAAATTTATTTATTTGCATTCAATTAACATATAGTGTATTCTTAGCTTCAGAGATAGAGTTCGGTGCTACATCAGTTGCATAGAACACCCAGTGCTCGTCACATCACATGCCCTCTTTCATGCCCGTCACCCAGTTCCCCCATCCCCCCACCCCCCGTCCCCTCCAGCGACCCTCACTTTGTCTCCTGTGATTAAGAGTCTCTTACGGTTTGTCTCCCTCTCTGATTTCATCTTGTTCTATTTTCCCCTCCCTTCTCCTCTGCTCCTCTGTTTTGTTCCTTAAATTCCACGAGTGAGATCGTATGATAATTCTCTTTCTCTGATCGATTTACTTCCCTTAGCATAATACCCTCTGGTTCCATCCATGTCATTCCAAATGGTAAGGTTTCATTTTTTAACGGCTGAGTCATATTCCATGGTATGTATAAATCACACCTTCTTTATCCATTCATCTCACGACGGACATGTGGGCCCTTTCCATAGTTCGGCTATTGTGGGCATTGCTGCTGTGAACACTGGGGTGCAGCTGCCCCTTCAGATCACGACATTTGTATCCTTTGGGGTAAATCCCCAGTAGTGCAGTTGCTGGGTCGTAGGGTGGCTCTATTTTTAACTTTCTGAGGAACCTCCACACAGTCGCCAGAGTGGCTGCACCAGCTTGCATTCCCACCCACGGTGCACGAGGCTTCCCCTTTCTCCGCATCCTCGCCAACATCTGTTGTTTCCGGACTTGTTCATTTTAGCCCTTCTCACTGGTGTGAGGTGGGATCTCACCGTGGTTTTCACTCATATTCTCCCGGTGCCGAGTGATGTGGAACATTCTTTCATGTGTCTGTTGGCCATTTTTCACGTCTCCTTTGCAGAAAAGTCTGTTCATGTCTTCTGTCCCTTTCTTGATTGGATTATTTGTTCTTTGGGTGTTGAGTTTGATAAGTTCTTTATAGATTTTGGATACTAGCCCTTTACCTGATGTCTGCAAATATCTCCTCCCATTCTGTGGGTTGTTTAGTTTTGCTGTTTCCTTCGCTGTGCAAAAGCTTTTTATCTTGATGAAGTCCCAATAGCTCACTTTTGCCTTTATTTCCCTTGCCTTTGGAGACGTGTCTAGCAAGAAGTTGCTGCTACAAGAAGTAGCAAGAGGTGGCTGCCTGTGTTCTCCTCTAGGATTTTGATGGATCCCTGTCTCACACTGGGATTCCATTTGCTTGTATTTTCTTGAGGATTTTGGTTTGTGTGCAGACAGATCAGATTGGCCTGTCATTTTCTTTCTTGCCTTGTCCTTGTTTGGTTTTGGTATCAAGGTTCTACACTCATAAAATGACTTAGGGGAGTGTTTCCTCTCCTTTTAGCCTCTGGAGCACTTGTAGAAGATGGATAAAATCTCAGAAGGATCTGGTGAATGCAGCTACCAGACTGTCATCCTTCTGCGGCCCTACTTTTTTGGTACAGCATCTTGGCTTCTTCGGGCACAACTTCCCTTACATGTGCCCCAACCCCAACCCGATGCCGTCCACCTCCACCAAGAAAAACAGAGAAAACACATTCCTTCCCTATGAGCACCCCAAATTGAAATGCTCACAGCTAACTGAGAAAGCTGTGTTTCTGGTTTTTTGCAGAGGGATCCTTAACTCAAGACTGTAACATGAAGAGTTGTTTTCGGCCTGCCCCGAGTGCCCCCAGGTAACAACAGGTAGGTGCTTCTCCTAACTGGTTAACCACTTTACATGAAAACCCAAGTATAGGATCCCTCACTTATTCCTCGGGTCCGACTGGAACATGAGCCGTGATGGGTCCAGGCAGAGGTAAGTCTGGCTGAGCTGGGACCCCAGTCTGCCCGCCAAGGCTGCTCTGTTTTAGGGATGTGTTGGAAACTATGTGGTCCAAATCCTCTAAGCACAAAATTAGCTTCTTTCCATATTTTTGAAAGGGAAAGAACACCTTACTAAATATAACATGGGTCAACAAGCCAGAAACAAGATAAATAGCCACCAGCTGTAGCTCGGGAGCTGGGTTCCACACCCCTGGTGAACCCACCAGGCTCCTGGTCTCCTCCAGAGGGAGGGCGGAATCGATGGGCAATTTTAAGCAACCATTGGACGCCCAACCCTGCCACGAACCCAAAACACAAAAACTTTTATTTCATTTTTTTATTCTAAAAGCAACACATACACATTTCTGTGTTTCCAGTTGTTACTCTCCCAGTAAGAGAAAATAAAAATCATTCTAACCGCACCGCACAGAAGACAACTGAAAACACCACGGTATGCATAATTTGAGAGTTTTGAAATTTAATATACACTAAATAGTGTTTCCCAACCTTTTTTCTCCAATGTTGTCCCACAAAGAGTCTTTTTAGATATTGTTTTTATTATGCGCCTACTTCACCCCCCACCCCATGAAATTTTAATGCTGCAGACAGGCTCTGTGTCTGTTTATGTATTGCAGCGGGCCACAAACCATTGTAATATCTAAGACTATTTTACACCACCCCCAAGAACAAATTTTTGCCCCCATTAAAGGTTGTCTCGCCCCTTTGGGAATGCAAGCTTTAAATACTATTAAATAACAGACTTTTCTATAAGAACTTTCTGTGTGCTTAGTCACATATCATTGTGGGTGCTTTATGCACATTTACACTTATCATAACTCTCCTATGAGGTGAATACTTAGAAAGCTTTTATCTCCACTTTACAGTTGTGGAAGCTGAAGCACAGAGAGGTTAAGTAACTTCCCCAAGGGCACACAGCTGGGAAAATTCAGAGTGAAGATCTGAGCCCAGGCAGCCTGGTTCCAACGTTGATGTTGAACCACCGAGCTATGTTGCCTTGGGCCAATACGTTCTGATTAAAACTAGTCCAAGAAACAGAAATAGAGTAACAGGTACACTTCCCAAGCCCTCTCTATTCTCGGAAGCAATCATGCTAAATTTGGAATGTGCCATTTGTCTGAGATTTTTACATACATGTTTGCACAGATGAAAATCTTTTGTCTCTTGTTAATTTTAACATAAGGAGGATCATCCAGTCTTCCTATATATTCACGGATCTAGATCTGTATATAGAATTTAAAAAAAAAAAAATTAGAATCACACTGAACATACTGGGTTGTTGTTTTTCTTAACCTTGTTTGAATTTAAAATGTATCATTAGCTGGCTTGAAACTATAATTGAACAAGCACAGGTACTGTATTTTATTTAACCAGATACAGATTATTGGCTTTTTAAATACTTTCTAGTTTCTTGCTACTATAAAGCTACAATGAATATCCTTGCCTGGTACATAATTCTTAGAAGTCAGAATTATAGAGCCCAAGGGTATAAGCATTTTTGTAACTTTTGATCCATAAATGCCAAAATTTGCCATCTGGAAAAATTGTTATAGAATTGCTTATCCCAACACCATTACTCACACCGGCTATTATTGCCTGTTTTCAATCACTGACAATTTAACAGGCCCAAATGCCTGAATCCTGACATTTTCATCGGTCAGTGACTCTTACCAGGGGCCTGTTTTACTCATGTGAAGGGTAAGGCAAAGCTTGAGTCCAGAGAGCAAGGTGGAAGGTAAAAGGGGCACCGATCAGTGGTCTAGAAAACTGGCAGCCTAGGGACAAGGCCTACCTGTTGGGCCCCTAGCAGGTGGTCAGTGATGGGCTTTCTCATCCTGTGCTTCCCGCACCAGCCTCGATATGCACCTCTGCACCAGTGAGCCCTTCCCCTCCTCTGGCCTGGTCTCAGATCCATTTGGCAGAACTGTTAAACCCCTTGTCCTTTCCCTTGCTGGCTGTGAGTGATATTTGAGAAACAAATACCCCTGTGTGTATGGTGGGCTTTCAGCTGACCCAGTGCAACTGTCTGCAGCGGGATGGGACCCCTGGGTAGTGCCCTGTGTGCTTACACATACACGTCCCCACACCAGCATGCATGCATATGTGCATAGGTGCAAATGCACCCAGCACAGCACAGTCAGGGTGCAGACCCTATTATATGAAATGGGACCTCTCTCTCGCACCGACTTTCCATACGCCCTCCGGCCTGAGTTAGGACACCCACCTACCAAATTCGTTTCTAGACTTTCTTCCCACTCTCTTATTATTCCTTGTAGACTTTTTCCTGCTGGCCTGGAGGCACCACTAACCCTTAATTTGCTCACTGGTGGTCCATCCGTTGCCCAACGCTGCTTAGCAGATGCGCAGGAAATATTTGTTGAATGAAAAAAAGAAGGAACAGACCTCAAGCCAATGAAGGATATTATCCCAAATATTTTTAGAATATTTTTTTTTAACAAAGTGGCCACATTCAGATCGAGCCCGTTGTTTGATGAGAAAATATCTCTGCAGCATTAGATTTCAAGTGGCCTGGTTAGCCGTCCTTCTGGAAAGATTGGAAAGAATGCAGAATTGAAAATAGGACCTTGCCCATCCAAACATCTGTCAGGCTCTACTGTTCTGCAAAGGTCGCTGTCCTGGGAATAATGTATTGAGGAGCAGTCGTCCAGGAAGGGCGCTGCTCGCTGGTCCTCCTGGCCCCTGAAAGTATTCTGAGCTCAACCTTCAGGTGACCTGCTTCTCTGGCCCACTTTCCCGGCCAACAGATGGCCGTGGAATCCCAGGACCGTGGGCTGCTCCCTTTAGCACAAGGTCTCTGAGCTGCTTCATGGGAAGAGTTTCTTGGCCAGCAGCTAAGGTGAGGAATAGCCACGATTTTGCCCCTTAAAGAAAAGCAAAACTCTGTGTAGCTGAAGGGAGGCGAGCCCTCTTCTGGTCTATCCTGCATCTGATGCTGCAGATGTGTTTGGAGCCCTGCTGTATCCCGGCGCACGGATGGAGGAGATGTGTCACGGGAAGAGACTGGCCACAGTCGTCACTGGGGGCCTGTGGGAGCCCACGGAAGGGGCGGCTGAGAGTGTGGCTTGGGGTCGGGGGGAGGGACCAGAGAACTGCAGAAGTGCTGGAAGGGCGAGGTGAGAGATGGAGGCCGAGAGGCGGTCACAGGTGTGATTGTAGGGGACCGGATTTCCCGCCGCGGGAACCGGGGCGCCGCAGAGGGTGGGGAGCAGCCCGCAGGTGGTGCGGACTGGGACGGATCACCGCCGATGCCCGTCGCCCTGGCGATGTGGGCCCCGTCCTTCGCTCCGAGCTGGACTTTACTGCACTTCCCTAAATTCCACAAAATGTTTTCAGGACCCGACCTTTCTGGCCTCCTGCATGGAAAGGTCTGGCTTTTCCTTTTCGGGTGGGGTAGGCGGGTCCGCCGTCGAGCCGCGGGCTCCCCGAGGAGCCGGCACAGCGTGAGACATCTGGAACGCATCGGCGGCGAGGCCCCCCGAGCCCGTGGCCCGGCCCGCTCCGAAGCTCCACCAGGAGTTAGGGAGACAGCCGCTGTGTCCCCGGAAGCGGCCTGAATCCCCACTGATCTCCCTCTCCTTCCTGCTTTCCTTCCAGAACTCTCAGCCGCAGCTGTCCACGCGGAAGGCCCCGCATCGGCTCAACGGCGGCCCTCGAGAGCGCGGCTGCTGGGTCTCTAGCGTGGCACTAGGGATTTTGTTGTTCTCGCTGCTGCTGCTGCTGCTGCTGCTGCTGCTACTCTCGTTTATTTATTTTCTTTCTCCGAACCGGGCCTCGCCCTGCTCCCAGTGGCATGATGGCCCAGTCGAAGGCCAACGGCTCCCACTACGCGCTCACTGCCATCGGCCTGGGGATGCTGGTTCTCGGAGTCATCATGGCCATGTGGAACCTGGTGCCCGGCTTCAGCGCCTCCGAAAAGCCGACAGCCCAGGGGAACAAGACAGAGATAGGCAGCGGCATTCTCAAGAGCAAGACCTTCTCCGTGGCCTACGTGCTGGTCGGGGCCGGGGTGATGCTCCTGCTGCTCTCCATCTGCCTCAGCATCCGGGACAAGAGGAAGCAGCGGCAAGGCGAGGAGATGGCCCACATCCAGCACCCGCCGGGGGTCGAGCCGCGCACCCCAGAGGAAGACAGGTGAGGCCCGGCCAACTACCCCCTATACACGCACACACGCCTGACCGGGGGACGGGGGGTGGACACACTCATAGGGTTCACCAACAAGGCTATTTTAGTCCGGGAAACTCTGCCTTTCTACTTCCCCCCCTCCTAAGACTCTGTAAAGCAGGGTACAAGTTGCCAAATAACTTCATACTTCTATCTCAGAGTTTCCCAGATGATGTCGTATGAATGGATTCGGGGCGTATTGAGATTTTGACACCTGCAGGGGAGCTGCATGGGGCCCCGGGGTAGCCAGAGCCTCCAGACGGGGCCGCTTGTCCATTCACTCCGGCGTGCTGTGCTGCTGTACATGCTTTGTGCTGGAAGGGTTGGGAAGCAGAGTTCTGTTTGACCAGAAATGCCAGGAACGCATGTAAGAGGCAAATGATAAATTGGGGAACACGTGATGAAGGCTGACATCCCTATTATAAAAAGAGCCCCGACGAATGAGTATGACAGGTGAACACACCAGTGGGGAAATGGACAAAGGATACAAGCAAGCCTCTCGTAGATGCTCAGACAATACATGTTCATCCTCATTAGTCACCGAAATGCAAAAAAAGAAGGTGTCATGAGTCTTTGCCTATCTCAGTGGCCGAGACGGACAGCCCCTGGCGTTGGGAGAGCTGTGGGGAACTGGGTCACCGATGGGGGCGTTGACTGACGCCACCTTTCTGAAGACCAGTTTCACAATGAGAGGAGGTATTGAAGATGCGTGTCCCTATCTGTTCTGTTCCTAAGAGTTTACCCTTGGGAGAAAAATCATACAAATGCAAAGGGGTTTGTGCCTTGGGCTTATCAGAGCATTGCTTAGAATAGCAAAAATGGAGAAACAGCCTAAATAACCATCATTCAAGCTACAATCTGGCACGCCCATCAGTGGCTGTGGCACAGCCGTAGCTGATCTATAGTTGCTAACTTGGGACCACACACACCACGGTGAGAAAGGGAGGTTATAACACAGCATCTCTGGTTCTAAAGGCATCAAATGTTGCAGCTGTGGGATTAGAGGGAGGTTGGGAACGGTGTCCAACGGTGGTTGTCTCCAGGTGGAAGGAGTTGGGATGGTTTTATTGTTTTTCTGGGCTGTTTAGATTCTCTATGACTTTGTCATCTTTCTAGCAGGAAGGGAGGGGAGTTGTTTTTAGTTTGGGAAAACTAAATCCGTTCTCTGATCATAAAAGATCGTGCATGCACAGTCGAGAAAACTTAGGAAATACAGAAAAGAACAAAGAAGGAAAATCAAGTCACCCTGAACTACCCACCCTAGCCATGAGCACACACATGCCCAAGGGCAATGCATGCAGGGTCTGGACCAACCTTGTAGGGGGACGGTGATGTTCGCCATGATCACCCCACAGGGTCAAGTGTAGAGTCCTAGAAAATGGCTAATGGCATGACTCCCTATATGTGTGTAAAGAAACAAAAACAAAAACACCCTGGCTTTCTGGTTTTTTTCTTTCAACCGTCAAATGAGAATAAGCCTGACGATAAGACCTTTGAGCCTTATAGTGAACTTGGAAGACAATATTATAGAATAACTTGAAATACATAAAATTTTATAACGGAAGTTCCTTCTCTACCTGGGGACAAGCATTTTGCCTCAAATCAGCAGCTGTTTCATGCACGTTTATGTGGCCTTTGGCCAACGGACACAGCTGGGCACCAGAACAGCCCATCCGGCATATGGTTAAGTGTGAGCCTGAAAAGCAAAGGGGGTTTAGTACTTCCTTGTGTTACGGCTTCCAGATAATCCAGGGTAGTCCCTGTGGTAACTGGTCTCCAGTTCCTGCTCTCCCCCTTCCTAAATACACGACCAAGTCAAATATATAACCTTGATGTATCAGTTTCCCCTTCTGTAAAATGGGTGTAAAAACAGTACCTAACTCATAGCCTTGTTAGGAAGGTGAAAGTGGTTGATGTGTACTTAGTACTTAGTACTTCATGAAAGTACTTAGAACAGTACCTGACTCAGCACACAGTTGAAGTGTTAGCTTTCGTTACTTCTGGGACCCACTGGTTGTTCACAAGGCTGGTGTATGAGGACGCAGTGCTGACACAGGATCCGGAGTTCGTCTCCTTATGACTTTAAATGCAGCCTGGGTGCATGCTAACGCTCTCCGTGTTGGTGTTGTTGTCTTGCAGCCAGGAGGAGGAGGAGGAGGAGGCCTCCTCCAGGTACTATGTCCCCAGTTACGAGGAAGTGATGAACACAAACTACTCGGAAGCGAGGGAGCGGGACCAGAACCCAAGGATGAGCATCTCTCTCCCCTCCTACGAGTCCTTGACGGGGCTTGACGAGACGAGCCCCACGGGCGCCAGGGCCAGCGCGGACACCAGCCCGGGGAACCCACCCGACAGACAGAACTCCAAGTTGGCCAAACGCCTGAAGCCGCTGAAAGTTCGAAGGATTAAATCCGAAAAGCTGCACCTCAAAGACTTCAGGATCAACCTCCCCGACAAAAACGTCCCTCCTCCCTCCATCGAGCCTTTGACGCCCCCGCCGCAGTACGATGAGGTCCAGGAGAAGGCTTCCGACGCCCGGCCACCTGACTGACGGGCTTGCAGGTGTGTCCCTCCGGGCGCTCACCCTCCACACCACGGACCCCCGGGGAAGCCACTTCAGCTGCAGTTGAGAAGCGGAGGGGCCGGACGTGTACAGATTGATGGGGATGGGGACTGGTGGGGGGGGGGTCCTCTGACAAGGGACTGACAACATCCGCCGAGCCACACGTGGCAGGTGCATCGGAAGGAGCTGCCTCCGCGGAGCTGGGGACTTGGACCCCGTGGGGGGCGCAGGGCACCCCCTCCCCCAGCCCTTCTTCCCCAACTCTTGAGTTGTTGGTGACAACACTTGTCTTTCCAATCAGGACAGGACACCTAGCAGCTGGTTTAGGTTGTGATTTTGTTTTGCTTCCACTAGGACTGTTTTGTTTCAAAAAGAGAACAAGACAGGCCTTTTGCTTTCTTCACCGGAGTCCTGAGCCTCGGGATAGAGATGTGACTTGGCTTTCTGGAAAGGATGCGGGGCTATTTCATGAATGAAGCGAAACAGGAGGCTGATGGACGAGGTGGGGCTCTCTCGGAGCTCCTGAAGCTGTTGGTTCTCCGAGGGCCCAAGGCCCGGGGGTGCATGAGATCAGAGCCTCTACCGGTACGCTTTCCTGGTGACTCCTGCGTAAGGGCGAGAAAGGAAAGCTGTAGGAGATGTTTTATTCCTTCTAAAATGCTGTGCAATTGAGCTTTTTATAATAAAATATTTTATATGTAGTACATTTGGGCACTGAATTCCCATGGATGGCAGCTCCTCATAGGGAGAAACATCACTGATGATAATAATTGCTAATCTGCACAAAACAGGTCATATCACCAGGCGCTGTGCTAAGTATTTCACATACGTTACCCCATTTCATCTGCATCCTGGTATCACTGCCATTCGGTAGGTTAGCCCACAGAGGCTCAGGTTAGGTAAAGTGCCCCATGTCACATCGCTAGTGAGTAGCAGAGCTGGAGTCTGAACCCAGGCCGTCTGGCTCCAGGGCCTGAGTTCTTTCAATGCTCTACTGTGTGACTCAGCGTAAAGGGCTTTTTCAGACTTGGAAGGAGGATCTGTGCTTCCCAAGAGCTGGGGCTGCACCATCAAACTGAATGCTCAAGAGAACATTGTGGCTGTTTAGACAGTAGCTCCTACCTCCCTAAACAACCTCCCAACATCCCCCTCCTGAAACCCGGCCCAGAGGGGCTGTATGCTCATGCAGGCCAGGTCAGCATGTCCTCACGGACAGGGCAAAGTGCCTGCCCTCTGGAGCCCAGGAAAGCAGTTCAGCTAATGAGAATGCCCAGGGGCCGGCTGGCTGCTGAGAGGAACAGTGACGTCTGGGGTCTTGCCCATGGAGTGGGAGTCTGGGAAGATACACCTGAGTCCAAGGCTGCCTTCCCGGTATTGCTGAGCATGAAGTGGAGTCTGCATGGCTAGGAGTAGAGTAAGTTCTGAGGCCCTGAAAGCTTAGTAGGGAAGGGGGAGCAGGTAAGGAGTGAATCACCTCCTTATCTCAGATAGTCAACAGGGTCTAAATTCCAACCTTTCTTTCACTTTACTTATGCAAATCCATCTATGACAAAGGAGTTGCAAGGACCTGCCCTGGTGGCTAAGACACCAGAGGCCTGGTCTGGTCCCAGCCCACTGCCTGCCAGCCTATGGCTCTCCATGTATCTGTGGGCTGGGCCTGTTCTTTGCTTATTCTTTATGCTTCCTCCTGATGGGAAGACAAACAGAAGGAAAAAGAAAAGGAGACTAGCAGGGCACCTGGGTAGTTCAGTTGGTTAAGCTTCCAACTCTTTTTTTTTTAATTTTTTAAAAATTTATTTATTCATGAGAGACACACAGAGAGAGGCAGAGACACAGGCAGAGGGAGAAGCAGGCTCTGTGGAGGGAGCCGGATCGGGACTCGATCCCAGAACCCCGGGGTCATGCCCTGAGCCAGAGGCAGATGCTCAATGCTGAGCCACCCAGGCATCCCTAAGCCTCCAACTCTTGACTTGGGCTCAGGTTATGATCTCAGGGTCGTGAGATCAGCCCCGGCTAGATAGAGCTGTGTTAGAGCCCTACGTTGAGCTCCATGCCCAGTAAGAAATCAGCTGGAGATTCTCTCTCCCTCCCTCTGCCCCTTTTAAATACATCTTTAAAAAGGAGAACAGCAAGGTTCCAAATGATAGAAACGTCCCTCAATGTGGGCTGTAGTAGATCATCCTGTGGGGCGTCTGCCCGGCCTAGACCCTCCTGGAGGGAGAAAGGTTGGGGGCCTGTAGTGGGCTGGATGGTAACCCCAAACGATAATCAGGACCTAATTCCTAGGATCTGGGAATGTTACCTTACAAGGTAAAAGTTTTGCAGGTGTGATTAAGTTAAAGGTTTTGAGATGAGGGTATCCTGGAATATCCAGGTGAACTCTATATGCCACCCACGAGTGCACTTACAAATGAGAGATGAGGGACACTGCACAACATGGGATGAAACATCCTCAGCTCCCAGTGACACTGTTAAACAATCACACAAATGCCAGAACTGGACATCTTCACCTTAGATGAGCAGTTCTCCCCCAGGATTAACTTTGCTGCCCAGGGGCCATTTGGAATGTTACAGTGGCAGTAAGGGGGCTGCTTCGGGCATCTGGTGGGGCCAGGATGCTACTAAACATCCTACAGTGATGTCAACCACCTAGGTTGACAAATCCTGCCCTAGACATAGGAAGATCCATTCTCTTGGGCAGTGAGGACTCTGAGAGTAGAGCCTGGCCACCCAGAGTCAGCTCCATCAAAAACCAAGAAACACTATCCTTGGAGATCAGCCTGAGTATGATATTTATGATTTTCCTTTAAGGGAAAAAAAAAAACTGTCACTTTTACAAAGTGTCCCCAATCCAGAACTGTAAATCTCATTCTCTACAGCATGATATAAATAGGTCTCTCCTCTTTTTCTCCATCCCCAGTCCCTGCTTTGGGCATTAAAACTCTCCACTGAAATTTATTAACTATCATTTAAAGGATGTGGGAAAGAGAATAGTCAGTAGTATTTACAAACCCAAATACATTTTTAAGAAAGTTTAGGTTACTTAAAAGTCTAATGAAGGCTATATTTCAAAATAAAACAACTAGGATATAATTTGAGAAGCAAAAATTACAGCATGATCTTTTCTGGAATGTAATTCTTCTCAAAAAAAAAAAAAAAAAGATGTCAGTAATACAGTAATACAGTGTGCTTCTCAGGGATGAGCTGGGCTCAGTACCGTATAAACTTTGAGAGGTGCATGGAAACTTCAAACCCAAAAATGTTCTTACTCTTTATCCTCAAGATGTCTTATTTTAGAAAGCATCTTGGCAGTTGTGTCCAGTCAAGAGAAATTATTAGCATCTACTTTAACAAAACACAAAAGAGGGAAAGATAATGTAACAACATGGTAGCAACTAGACAAACTGTAAGCAGGTGTTTATAAGAGAAACACCTTGTGAATACTTGATATAAGCAAGTGAATAAGTGCACCTGCCTCACCTAAAACTGAAACACTGTGGGACCCCCGGGTGGCTCGGTGGTTGAGCATCTGCCTTTGACTCAGGGCGTGACCCCTGGGTCCTGGGATCGAGTCCCTACTTCTGGGATGGGTCCCTACATCTCCCTCTGCCTGCCTCTCTCTCGTATCTCTCATGCATAAATAAATAAAATCTTTAAAAAAAAATAAAATACAGTTGAAAAATTGAGCCAGTTAAATAAAAAGCTGCATTTATTGTTTCTGATGAATTAGCTCTCTTTTTAAAAATCGCATTCATGTACTAGTCCACCACCGAGTGGGTTGTTTTAATTCAGTACAAATGCAGCAGAAAAAGAGATATGGGGGAAAAGCCATGAGCCATAACTTTAATGAATTTTAAAGGTGATGCGAGGTTTATTGAAAACATCCAATTGATCAAAATGGCAAAGAAATGCGACCCCAAAAAAGCTGACTACTATATGGGATAAAACTTGATTGTGATGTTTATTTTCCAAGGTCAGAGGGAAAAAAAATGAATGCGTTAAGTTTTCCCATTGGCCTGAAAGCAATAAAAATTGTTCATTAATCTTCCTTTAGGCCAATAATAGAACAGTCTCAAGGGGCAGAGTAGGAGCCAGAAATAAGACTGGAGGGGAAACATAGGAGAATGTATCTATGGACATGTTAGGAACAGGCTGTCCTATCATTGTGATTCGTGTATCCTTGAATTCTCAGATGTGTACATTTTTATACATCCTTTCATTGAATAAACATTGGGTTAGAAAGGAATATGCAAGTCAGGGTTTTTTCGACTCTGGCACTATTGACCCTTGGAGCTGGATGACATCGATGTGGGGTGGGGAGCGTGCTGTCCTACGCACCATTGGATGTTTAGCGGCAACCCCGGCCTCTCCCAGCTAGGTGCCAGTAGCCTCTCCCATGTGTGACAATCAAAAAGGTCTCCAGACATTGTCACAAGTCCCCTGGGATGCAAAATATCCCCGACTGAGAACCAGAGCTTGAAGTCTAGTGGAAAGAATGTGGGATGGGAAATTGGAAAAAATGTTATCGCTCAGGTTGTAATTTCCATGTTTGTCAAGTGAAGATGTTGACAGTTGCCTCGGGTGACAAGACTCGGGAGAGCCCAATGAGCAAACTATATGTGCAAATGCTACAAAAAGTAGAGTTTTGGGCAGGAAGGCTCTAGAGCTCATCTAGGGATGAGCTTCCTCGTACAGAGAAGGAAAACTAAGACGAAGATGTTTACCTAAAGACTACCCCAATGGGGTACAAACGTGGAGGGCTGTTAATAACGATTGCGTGGTTTCCACGGGGAAAAACAAAGGACACAGAGCCCATTTCAGCGGACCCCTGAGATGGCATAGTGTGACACTCAATCCAAATAATGGCTTCAATGGGCTGGGACACATCTACAACTTTTTTTTTCATCTACAATTTTTTAAAAAATTAATCCATTGGTTTTTAAAGAGAGAGAGAGAGCGCGCATGGGGCAGGGGCAGAGAGCGAGAATCTCAAGTAGACTCCCCACTGAGCACAGAGCCCCACGCAGGGCTCAATCCCATGACCCCGAGATCATGACCTGAGCCGAAATCAAAAGTGGGAAGCCCAACTGACTTAGACACCCAGGCACCCCTGCAGATCTTTGAATCAAAGATTCCTAATTTTTTTTGAAAAATTTTTAAAAATTCATCAGTCACCTTGGCAGTTGCTTCTCACTTTGAATATTGACACATAAAAAGAAAGAACCGATCCTTTGTTCTGCCTTTCCTGAACAAGCCGTATTTTATGATAAATAGTGAAGGAAAACCCTTCTTTCTCAAAGAATTCTAGCTAATAATTACCAAATGAATAGCAATCAGAAAAGTCACAAAACTTAGCAACCCCAAAGGAAATAGTGGATCTAGAGAATGAATCTAGATATTGAATGAATGAATCTAGATATTCAAAAAAAGCTAAAATTGGGGCAGTCCCAGTGGCTCAGCGGTTTAGTGCCTGCCTTCAGCCCAGGGCGTGACCCTGGAGACCCGGGATCGAGTCCCATGTCGGGCTCCCCACAAGAAGGCTGCTTCTCCCTCTGTCTGTGTCTCTCTGTGTGTCTCTCATGAATAAATAAATAAATAAATAAACTTAAAAAAAAACTAAAACTATTAGTTAAAAAGTTGATGAGTCCCAGTGTCCATCAACAAATGAATGGGTAAACAAAATGTGGTACCTACATACAATGGAATATTATTCAGGAATATTATTATAAAAGAAGACAATTCTGACACCTGCTGCAACCCAGATGGACCTTCAGGGCATGATGCTCAGTGAAATAAACCTGTGTGCTCAGGACATACAGATACTGTATGATTCCACTTATGCGAGGCACTTAGTCAAATTCACAGAAACAGAAAATAGATGGGTGGTTGTCAGGGGAATGGGGAGCTGTGGTTTAATGGGCGTGAAGTGGGGCACCTGGGTGGCTCAGGGGTTGAGCATCGCCTTCAGCTCAGGGCGTGGCCCCAGGGTCCTGGGATCAAGTCCCACATCGGGCTTCCACTGGGAGCCTGCTTCTCTCTCTGCCTGTGTCTCTGCCGCTTCCTCTGTGTCCCTCATGAATAAACAAATAAAATATTAAAAAGAAAAAAAAAGAACAAGTCAATGGAAATCATGAGGAAGCCATCAGCCACATCCAGGATGCGAATATGCTACAGGACAAGGGACTTAGTTTCTCCAATAAATCAGTGGCTGAAAAATGGGGGGGAGGGGGTGGCACACAGGTGGGAAGAATGGTTGCCTTTGCAGAATAAAAGGGATTTCAGAGACATAAAAACCACATGTAATGTGTGGATCTTGTCTGCATCTTGTTCTAACAAACCTACTGTGAAAAAATATCTTTGAGAGAATCAGGGAGATGTGAGCATGGACTGATGTTAGACGATATTCAGGAATTATAAGTATTGTTCAGTGTGACAATGTGTGGGGGTGAGGGTGGCAGGTACTGTAAAGGGGTGGGATCTTCCTTTCGGTTAGGAAGTATCCGTGGGTGAAATGACACAATCTGCCTTAAATGCTTACATGGATCCAGAAAAAAAAAAATCAAAAAGGAAGAAAAAATGAAATGAAAGAAGATTGGGAAAATATTGAAGCGAGATGATGGGTCCTTGAAGTTCATTGAATTATACCCTTTCTCTACTCTCGGGTATATTTCAAAAGTCCCATGAAATAAATAAATAAATAAATAAACAAACAAACAAAATAAATAAAATAAATAAAAACAGGTTTTTAATGTAAGCAGTCTCAAAGGAACATGCAAGCATACAGCACAGGTCGAGTGAGCTACAACCACAGTGTAAACAGATAAACGCCTCTACCAATGTGGGAAGCTAACAGGTGCCAGAAATGGGAGGTTAGGACTAGGACCTTTGCCCAGGGGCTAGCCAAGGCTCAGGTGCCCAGATGCAGCCAGCATCCTCAGAGGTGCTGTACATCCCGGCACAGGGAGGGCTTGAAAAGTTTTTTTTCCTCGGCTGCTAGAAAAGGGAGCCTAGGAGGCAGTCTGTCTGTTTTCAGTGTGGGCCTGAAGAGGAAAATTTAATTATGGCCACAATAATAATAAAGATGCCTGTCACCTGGAAGACCTGTAACCACGTGGGTCTGGGGTTCAAATTGTCCAGCGGGGAAACTCCAAGCGAAGGGAGTCAGTGTAAGTGGTCACAGGTTATCAGCATCCCTGGCATCCCGCTGAACCCAACAAAAAGCTTTCCTAAGAGGAAGGCAGCCTGGGATCAGCGCCCTCAGGAGTCCCACAGGTCACGTTCAGGCACAAATGAGATGAAAATCCAATCGCTATACGTCTGAGAAACAAGCCAGTATGAGCCAGAGTGGGCTGAGGCAGACAAGGGATCGAGACCCCCACCACCCCGCGCCACCACCCCCCGGGGACTCCAGACACTGGAATTCTCAGATGCAGCTTCTAAAATCACCACATATTAGATCCTTTCTAAAGAGGGATTTACACATGAGCAGGGAACGAGGCTGTCAAAAATGGTAGGCATGTGCCCTCAGGACTTTAAGGGAGCACAAGAATTGCTATGTGACCCCCGTACTTTGGGCACTGCCATTCTGGTGGGAGCAACAGATTTATTTATAGAATCAAATTACGCTGGGGATGAAAACCAAAGTGCTCCCAGGGGCCAGAGAGGAAATATGAGTGGTGCGGCGGCCAGGGAAACACAGACCGTATTGCAGGAGGGCAGCCCCTGCTCAGCCCTCACAGGCTGCTGACCCACCTGCGAGAATGCAGCCCGGGTCCCCATTTTCCAAGAAAAGGCATGAATCCAGATTTTAATGTAAATTAAAATGGTCTGGACACGTTGGCCACCATGAAATTTTTGTCACCCAGTACCTATCTTCTACAAATACTATGGTGTTATGATCCCCCTTTGGGGACCACATCTCTGCCCCGTCTCAGCCCACTCTCTCAGAGGCTGTGTGGACACCATCTCTGGCCACAGGAAGAGGCATGTGCCTCAAGCCCAGCCAGTCAGAGCAGAGCAGCCTATTGGCCTCGATTATCAGCTCAGGAATGGGCCTGTTCCCCAATTAGAGGAAATGAGAAGCAGTGAGGCCTTTGGGGGAACTTGGGGGAAAAGACCGTCACTCTTCCCCATGGGATTCAAGGCTGAGACGCTGTAAGGGCAAGAGCTATGGCAGCCCTTTTGTGACCATGATACAGAGATTCTATCTAAACTCAGATCCCCGTGGCTAAAAAGCATCGCTGAGAGCTGAAGGCCAGGGACTGATGACATCCCTTGGGCCTGAGCCCACCTGTTCTCTCTAGACTTTTCATTTATGCCAACCAGTGACTTTGCTTTCATGCTGACACCAGGTGGAATTGGTTTCTCCATCACTCCACAGAAAGAGGCCAAACCCTTCGGCAACTACTTAAAAAGTCTTTAACATGCTATGAAGGCCAAACACACATGTCTGAGGGCTGACGTGGGCCTTCGGTTTCCAGTCTCAGCTCCTGGCCTCCCCTCCTACCCGATGGGCCCACGCTATTCCCGGTCTCTTGGCCTCTCTTCCTTTCTTCTGTATAATCTCTCCCTGCTCAACCACCTAGAATCTTTTTTTTCCTGTCACCTAGAATCCTACCCATCTTTCAAGACTAAGCTAAAAAGCCTCCTTTTTTCTTAGAAGAGCCTTTCCAGAGGGCCTCCCCCCAAGTCGCACCCCACAGCAGGAGAACCTCCCTCCCTCCGCCGCCCCACGACCCTCTGACGCCCCCTTGAGCCCTCAGCCCTTCTGCCCAAGAGTCTGACCACCCAGCAGCATTCCTGTCCCCTGTGCTTCTTGACCGGGATCCAAATTCAGACCCAGATCAGAAGGGATGATCTTTGAGACTTGAATTTCAAAAAACAATCGGTTCTCAGGAGAAGTCAGAAAAACATGGTGAAAGATGAGGACCGAAGTGAGGGATTGGAAAGAAAGAGCGGTTGTTCTGGGGAAAAGAGAGGGTCTGTGTTGAGTGCGGTGAGGAAGGAGGAAGAGCTGCCGTATCTGGACTGAACGAAATGATTCAGGGGAAACCTGAGAAGAACCGTCTAGAGAAGCACGAGGTTGATCTGCTCGGGAAGGAAGATAAAGAGCATGTGACGGGAATGACCCGAAGCAGAAAATAGGAGCACTGTTCGCAGGATAAAAGAATGCAGACAGCAGCACGATGCTGGGAAACCTCCAGAAAACAAGGCCGAGGGTGACACACGATGAGGTCATCCCAAACTGGATAAACCGAGAGGCTTTCTGAAGAGGTGGGGCTCACATCGGCTTCTGCGGGAGGAAACTGAGGCCCCTGGACCTGGCTGCTCATCACACAGACACCGGGAGGGTCCTGAGGCCGGGCAGCCGCTAGGTGAGCCGTAGCCCAGGTCGCGTGGGTCTGACATCCTTGCTGCTCCAGGCACCAAGGACGCATCAGGGAAGAAGACGAGGATCCCCACCGCACGGAGCGTACCTTTCCGTTTATATTCTAGCCCCCGGATCATCAGCAAGTCTGAGGATGTGACCCCGAAATCTGGTGATTCTGACATGGGGCCAGGTTTAGGGCATCCAAATGGGCAAGGTCGGTTTGGGGTCCCTCCCAGCGAGCGCTGAGCCTCTTCTCCCGGCTACACGCTGTCCTTCCCCACCACCAACTGTGACAACCAGGCCAGGCTGGATCCAGTCCCAGCAGCGCTTAGCCTTTGTTGAGAAGGATCTGGGGAAGGCTCTGGGCCCTCCTCCCAGAAAAATGCACAGGGCTCAGATACGTCAAAGTTTCCTCCCGATTTCAGGAGCTCATGCCCCTCTGAGGCCTATTTTGTGAACAACGGTGCCCGAACTCATTCATTTAATTAAAAAAAAAAATGTAGGGGTGTCTGGGTGGCTCAGCTGGTCGAGCATCTGACTCTGGGTTTCTCAGGGTCGTGAGATCAAGCCAGATTGTGTGCTCAGCACGGAGCCTGCTTGAGATTCTCTCCCTCTCCCTCTGCCTCCCCCCGCCCCGCCCCTCCTTGCAATACGCACACACACATACTCTTTCATTCTCTCTCTCTCTCTCTAAAATAAATAAATAAATAAATAAAATCTTTAAAAAATAAAAGGCTACTGAGCGCCAACTACCTGCCAGGTGCTGCTCCAGGCACCAAGGACGCATCAGGGAAGAAGACAAGGATCCCTGCCGCATGGAGTGTACCTTTCCGTTTATATTCTAGCCCCCAGATCATCAGCAAGTCTGAAGATGTGACCCCGAAATCTGGTGATTCTGACATAGGGCCAGATTTAGGACCTCCTGTCCGGAGGAACCCCAGGTCAAAGGCCCTCGGTAAGGAGAGAGGGGAGGATGGTATTGGAAAGCAGGTGCTCTGGCTGGAATGCTCACGCACCTGCTCCAGGGTTGTCGATGGTACCTGCACTTTGGAAAAATGTTTGGCGGGATCATCTACAGTTGGACGTCTGGGTGCTCCGAGGCCCAGCCATTCAACTCCTCGGTGTATACCTAGGAGGTACCTGCACGTAGGCATACCCCAAAGACATATGCAATGGCCCCCAGTTGTCGCAGGTGTTCACACCTCTGAGTAATCCCCTCCCCTTGAGTGTAGGTGGGACCCGTACCTTATCTCTAACCAGCACAATGCTGCAAAGGGGGTGGGATGTGTCATTTCTGTGATCACGTTACAGGAAAGGGTAACTTGCATCTCACCAGGAGCCTCTGTCCATTGACTCCCAGAAGCAAGCCACCTTCGGGAGAGGCCCACACGGCAAACAAAGAGTGGGGAGCTCCCGCTAACAGGCAGCGAGGAGGTGAGGCCCTCAGTCCAACAATCCTCAAAGGAACTGAATCTTTCCAACAACCCCATGAGCTTGAAAGTGGATCCTTCCCCATCTAAGTCTCAGAGGAGACTGCTGGCCTTGGCCAACCCCTTGGTGCAGCCCGAGAGAGCCCCTGAGCAAAAATGCCCGCTCAGCAGTGGCAAGATTCCTGACCCACGGACGGAAACTGTGACATAAGGGTGTGTTGTTCTGAGCCACTATGTTTGTCGTGATTTGTTATGAACACGAACAGATAACTACTGCCCTGGAATGCAGGAGGGCAGTGAGAATGAACGAGCCAGTGACATCACAGCACAAGGCTGAAGCCCACAAACATCACGTCGAGTGAAAAAGCCAGGCAGAGACGGGAATCTGTATGCTTCCGTTCAAATGAAGCTCAAACTCAAGCAGAACTAATCTACAATATTGGAGATCGGGGTGGTGGGTGGGTATTGACCTGAAGGGAGCACGCGGAGTCTTCCGGGGGGTGGCAGCCTGCTCCTGGATCTGGGTTCTGGGTAGGCGAATGCATGCGCTTTGTGGAAATTCTTCAAGTGCCCACTTATGACTGGTGCACTTTTCAATATTTCAAAATGTGTTCTTTTTCGATCAACAGTTTACCAAAACTGTGGCATTCTGGAGTCGGATCCCAGCCCTACCTCTTGCGAGATCTGTAAGCAGGCAAGTCACCTGACTCTTCTGTGCCCCCTTCTGCAAAATGGGTTTGGGCTAAGAGCTGGATGAAACCGTGCATGGCACAGTGGCGGGCACCCAACACGACTAGATACACATCAGCTGGTTTTGCTAACCACGTCCATAAAGGTTCATTGTTACTCGCAAAAAAATAGCAGAGGTCTGTTTGTCCAGATGCCTGAAAGTAGAATTTATGGAGTTGCCCAGCAGGTACCACCCCAGAGAGAGCAGGTGGGTCCTCAGGAATCCCTCCGGGGGACGTGAGGGCAGCAAACCCAGCCCTTCCCCGACATGCACACCTAGAAAGGTCCCAGGGCAGAGGGCAAGATGGTCAGAGGTCAGGTTTGCTCTGGGTTGGGACTCTGAGTCTTGATGCAAATCAAGCTTCCCCCCAGGGTGTCTGTGACCTTGGGCTGTCCTCCCACACCAGCCAGAAAACAAAACAAACACCAACCCCGACACTCAGCTGTTGCAAACACTCACACAGCGAGTCCGAGTCCGTGGTGCCCGGGCACGGTTTGCGCTTAACTGACCCTGAACCCTCACGATCGGGGCCAGACAGGCGGACGGGCAGCAGAAGTGAGGCGCGGACCACCCGCCGCGGGATCAGGACACCTAGGTTGCAAACAGAACACGCACACTCACTCCCGCGGCAAAGCCCGGGGAGCCAAGGGGCCTTGACTCTGGGGACAGATTCGCAAGAGAAACAGAGGCCGCGAACCAGCACAAGAGTCCACGCGGGGAAAACCTCCCAGGCTGCGTGTTTTCACACGTTCCGTCCAGGGAAGGGGACACGAGGGTGGCGCAAGGTCCCCTTTCTTTGATTTGAATGTACCTTTGTGCCCGTGTGTAGGTGTGAGTCGGTAAATAAAACCCTGCGTCCCCCAACCGAAGGGCCGGGTTGTTGGTGGCTCCGGAGCCTCCAGGCCGTCTGTGCTCCCATCTGTCATCCTGCGCGGCAGCTTCCTGCTGGTCGCGCTCCTTCTCCCTCGTGCTCTCCCTTGCTCCTGCTCTCACTCTCCCTCCGACTCTCCCTCACCCCGTAGAGGCCGTAGAGGCCTGTAGAGGCCAGGCCAGCCTCCCTGCCTTCATTTCCATTTGGAATGCAAAGGCACCAGAAGTACAGGCAGGTCCGGGGACAGGGGGGCCATGGCTGTGGCCTCCCCAGCCAAGGACAGCCCAGGGAAGGTGGCTGACACCGAATGAGGTTCTACAGCTCCTCCCAGTGTCTGGGCCACCAAGGTTGGCAGCAGGCCCCTCGCCCGGCTGGCCCCTTTCTCTCCCTGCTTCGGGCACTGCCAGGTGGGGCCGGGAGGGACCTTCAGGGCAGACAGGAGCCCGGCCAGGTCAGAGATGAGGGGAGCAAGGACCGTCTTGTGGTTGGGTCACCTGTGGTCCCTGGGACGTGCCCCGCTCCAGTCATGCTCACCTACCTTCTAATCAGCCAGATTGTTTCGCTGTACGACCTTGGGCACATTGCTCCACGTTTCTGAGCCCTGTTTTCCTGCCAACATGGGAAAGCTTTGTTAGAAACAATGATCGGGGGATCCCTGGGTGGCGCAGCGGTTTGGCGCCTGCCTTTGGCCCAGGGCACGATCCTGGAGACGCGGGATCGAATCCCACGTCGGGCTCCCGGTGCATGGAGCCTGCTTCTCCCTCTGCCTATGTCTCTGCCTCTCTCTCTGTGTGTGTGTGTGACTATCATAAATAAATAAAAATTAAAAAAAAAAAAAAAAGAAACAATGATCGGCAGTAATGGGTTGGTTTGGTATTTTGGGGTTTGTTTGTTTTTTTTTTTTAAGGTCTTCTCTGCAGCAGCCCTGTTCTGGGTGTTTGATCGTGAGATTCAAATGAGGGGACTCCCAGGAAGGACTGAGACAGCGCCCACCCAACGGGCGGAAAACCCACAGATCACAGCATTCAGGCCCACCGGTGTGAGGCCACCTGGGAGCGGCCGAGCTGGGACTCGACACCCGGCCCTTCAACGCCAGCACTGCCGACACGAGTCACGATGCCATCCGGCCTTGGTAGCCACGCACAGCTGAATAAAACTGATGGATTATAAGCATCACCAAGGAGCCCATATAATCTAGAAACCTCTACTTTCTCCTTCAGGAGCAGTATTTTTAAGACCCCATCATGGCTCAATTGCAAGTTACGACTGTCTCAGTCCAAGCAATCAGAGAGCTGCCAGTTATTGGGGGGTTTTCTGTTTTTTTAAGTGAAAGTGGATTGCTTGTTACTGTGTTTCAAGGATTTTACACAGCCTTTGAGATAACTGTGGCATTTTGTGGGGAGGGGAGTCCAGTCAAGATTTAGCAGTTTCTGCTCCCGTTGGTCGGAACGTCAGCTTTGCTCTCAGTTTAGTGTTCAGAGGAGTGGGCCACTGGCGACATATGACCTCTCAAAGACTCTCTGGGGCCAGGGGCTGCTCCTACTCAAGGCCAGCCTGGCTTCCATTAGGGTCCGCCTGGCAGGAAGCAAGTTTGCATCCTCCACTCATGTTGAGGACGAGAATTGAACTAGAGACGCGCGTGGAGGTGGAGGTACAGGTGAGGGGGGGTGCTCAGGCCTCCCGAGAGCCCAGCGCCTGGCAGCTGGCTAGACCAGCCAGTGTCCTGAGATAGGACAGATCAGCTCTGCAGCCCAAGAAGGGGGAAGCCAGGCTGTGGGCAGGTGTCAAGGGCTGCCCCCCACTCACTCGCTCCCTCGGGCACTGTTCAAGGGACCGTGATACAGCAGTAACCGAAACAGAAGGAAAAAAAAAAAAATCCCTGCCCTCATGGAGCTTAGTTTCATGGAGTGTAGGGCCCGGAGACAGAAATAAAGTGAAATAAATAACGTAGCGGTCAGACGAGAAGAGGGATAGAGTGTGGAGGTTTTTATTTTGTTTGGCTGTTCTTGTTGCTCTTTCTTGTTTATTGGGTTTATTTTGTTCTGTTTTGTTTTGCTGTGGGCAGATGGCCGGGGCTTTACTACGTGGAATGGGTTGCCAGCCCCCTGCCCCCTCGTTGTTGTTGTTGTTTTTTAAGAACTTTAAGTAGGGCGGTGTTTGAGTAAACACCTGAAGGAGGTGAAGGAGCCCCTGGTGAAGTGCTTTCTAGGGAGAGGGACAGTAAGTGAAAAGGCCCTAAAGCAAAAAGGCCCCGGAGTGTTGAGGCTGACGGTCCCTGTTCCTGTGACGCTGTTATCCCTCAGGCCCGGGTTTCTGTGCTCACACCTCAAACTTCAAGCCTAGGGTGTTTCTGGTTGTCGGGGACTAACCCAGGCAGAAACTTCTAGGCTGTGTGAGGCCCTGGAAGAGATTTCTAGAGCTAGGCTCTGGGGAAGGTCACTGCATTCAACTTCACAAAACAGGGTTTGGGCCGAGTTTGTAGCACACGCAGCTTCCTGGGCCGGGCTCCACATCCCAGAATCTGTGACCAGGTCTGTGCCTGGGAGTCTGCATTTCTGGAAGCCTCTCAGGGTGTCTGAGCATCTTCACTCTGCCCATTTCCACGCGTTCTCCCTTAGCTCTTGTTCTAACCCACTAGGGTAGAGGCTGCCATGTTTCATCTTTCTTGAACATTCTTGAGTCTTTCTGGAGGCACCTTGCCGGCCATTTCCTGCCAGGGACGGAGCATCCCCTGGGGAGGTAGAGTCGGCTCCGGGCAGAGGCTGAGTGGGGGTGACAGGCCGTTGGGGCTTGCAGGCGTCCTCCACCCACCCCCCTGCCCTGGGCCCACGTCGGGGTTTCAAGGACAGTGATGATGCAGGTCAACTCTGGGGACTCAGGATAAAAAACAAAGGACCGAATGTCCGTTTTGACAAGAACAGGATCGTAATGGGGTTGGCAGCTCCGAAACATCCCTTCCCTGGCGCATGAAAAAAATGCCCTCGTTCTTTCAGAAGTGTTCCTTCCCCGTCCCCCGCCCATCCCCACTCCCACCCCAGAAGGGGTGGTTCCCCCCACCTCACTCTATTGGACAGGACCAGACATTCAGGTGGGGCAGGGGTCCCTAAGCTTCTAGCCTCTAAGCTTCTCCCGGTTCAGCTCCGTGCCCCTCGCCCCCCGCCCAGGAGACTGTCTGGTCAGCTCGGGCCTCGCTGGAAAACCGAGCGCCGCCTATTTCTGCGACCTCTGAGCCTCCGTTTCCCCATCTGTAAAATGGGCCGCCAGATGCTTCAGGGCGCCGTGATCTACGAGGGCGCCCACCCCCACCCCACCCCCGCTCTCCCCGTGTCCCCCCCCCCGCCGTTCTACCAACCCCCCCGTTTCCCCCGACACGCCACCGCCACCCCCTCCCTCTCCCCCGTTCTCCCCGCCCCCAACCCTCGCCCCCACCCCCACTCTCCCCGCGCCTCGACCTCGGTTCTCCCACCCCTGCGCCTCCCACTCTCCCCCCCCGCCTCCCCCCCGTTCTCCGATCCCCCAGCCGCCACCCCCGCTCTCCCCGCCCCCCCACCCCCCGATCTTCCGACCCCCCCCACCCACTCACCCACACCCCCTCCTGCTCACCCCGCTCCCCGCTGTCCCCACCCCCTGCTCTCCCCGCCCCCCGCTGTCCCCGCCCCTCCCCGCCCCCCCTCCCCTCTCACCCCGCCCCTCTGCTCACCCGGTCCCCCCTGCTCTCCCCGCTGTCCCCGCCCCTCCCCCCGCTGCCCCGCCCCTCCCCGCTGTCCCCGCCCCCTCCCCGCCGTCCCCGCCCCCTCCTGCTCGCCCCGCCCCTCTCCGCTCTCCCCGCCCCCTCCCCGCTCTCCCCGCCCCTCCCCCGCTGTCCCCGCCCCTCCCCGCTCGCCCCGCTGCCCCGCCCCCTCCCCGCTGCCCCGCTGCCCCGCCCCTCCCCGCTGTCCCCGCCCCCTCCTGCTCGCCCCGCCCCTCTCCGCTGTCCCCGCCCCCTCCCCCGCTGTCCCCGCCCCTCCCCCGCTGTCCCCGCCCCTCCCCCCGCTGCCCCGCCCCTCCCCGCTCTCCCCGCCCCTCCCCGCTCTCCCCACCCCTTCCCGTTCTCCCCGCCCCTCCCCCGCTGTCCCCGCCCCTCCCCGCTCGCCCCGCCCCTCCCCCGCTGTCCCCGCCCCCTCCCCGCTCTCCCCGCCCCTCCCCCGCTCTCCCCGCCCCTCCCCGCTCGCCCCGCTGCCCCGTCCCTCCCCGCTGCCCCGCCCCCTCCCCCGCTGTCCCCGCTCCCTCCCCGCTCGCCCCGCCCCTCCCCGCTGTCCCCGCCCCTCCCCGCTCTCCCCGCCCCTCCCCGCTCTCCCCGTTCTCCCCGCCCCTCCCCCGCTGTCCCCGCCCCTCCCCGCTCGCCCCGCCCCTCCCCCCGCTGTCCCCGCTCCCTCCCCGCTGCCCCGCCCCTCCCCCGCTGTCCCCGCCCCTCCCCGCTCGCCCCGCCCCTCCCCCGCTGTCCCCGCCCCTCCCCCCGCTGCCCCGCCCCTCCCCGCTCGCCCCGCCCCTCCCCGCTGTCCCCGCCCCTCCCCCGCTGTCCCCGCCCCTCCCCGCTCGCCCCGCCCCTCCCCCGCTGTCCCCGCCCCCTCCCGCTGCCCCGCCCCTCGCCGGCCCGCGCCGTCTCCATGGCGACGCGCGTACACATTCCGGGCGGGCGCGCGGGGGCCGGCCCGGCTGGAGACTCCGCGGGAGCGCGGCCAGGCGGCCTGGCCCGGGTCGGGGCCGGGCGTCTCCCTCCGACCAGGTGAGCGCGGCTGGCGGGGAGGCGGCGGCGGACACCCGGGCCCGGACCCCAAGGGCCCTGCGCGGTCAAGAGCTTGGACGGGAGGCTCGGGACCCAGGAGCACCCCGAGGAGGTGTCCCAACACCAGCCCGTCCTCCCTAAAATGCAGGCCCCACCCCCGCCTCCAGAGGTAGCGTGCGCGGGACCTTCAGGACCCTCCTTGCACCACGCGTGCGGCTCCTAGGTGGCCAGTGGGGTACAGCCGGGACTAGGAGGGGTGCCCGCTGGTTCCTCTGCTGTAGGGACGACGCCCACGCAGAGGTCAGAGATCCCCTTACCTGACCTTCCCTTCCTAGACGAACTTCTGCGGCTCCCAGGCCCCCCAAGACCGGCTTCCCTAGCCCAATTCCGAGCCGTCCAGGTGGTCGGAGGGAACGCAGGTGACTGAAGGACTTTTGCTCCTCACTATGCCCCGTGCTTCCTGCCACTAAGAGCGAATTTCCAGAGTTTAACACGTTCACATTACTCTCTACAGTGTTTTCAGGCAGGGGAGTGACTGCACAGGGCAAAATTGAGATGGAGAGATATTGTCCAACCCAAAAGCTACAGGTAGAATTGAGGGTTTTTAAAAAGGAAATCATAGGGCAGACACTGAATGGGAAGATTCCTAGCCAGCTGGCTGCGCAGATTTGCTTTGATGTGTCATTTGCATTTTCATTTATTTGGCAGATGTTTGCTGAGCATCTACTATGCGGCAGACACTGCTCCAGGTGCTGCAGACACAGTAATGGATAAAACTGTCAGGAACTGCAAAGGGACCGAGCTTTTACCTTGCTCGTGAACTAATAAGTTAGCCTGGCAAACAACACAGGACAAAATCTGTCAATGCCTCTGCTCCATAATGGGCACAGGCATAAGGTACCCAGGATGAATGTATGAGCTGGCCAAGCCAACTTATTAGTTTGCAAGCAAGGTAAAAGCTCAGGCCCTTTGCAATACAGTTCTGGCTCTCCCGGAACATATATCTCCTTGAAAGGGAAACAAACAGCAAACACAACTAAATAAAGGAACAAGAAAATGTCAGAGAATGAGAAGTATAAGGCAGGAAACACAGCAGGGGAATATATGCCAGGAGTGATAGAGGGCGGCCTTCAGCTAGGACAGTCGGGGAGATGCCCCAAGGGGGGACCTCTGAGCGGAGAGAAGGCTCCAGCCTTGGGAACATCTGGGGGTGGCGCTAAAATTCAAATCTGCACGTGATCCAAGTTCTGGGGCTTTAGTGGCATTTCCTGTGGTTTTCCTGAAGAAGAGACCTTTCTCCCAAGTTTGCATTTCAGTTTAATTAGGCTTGAGTGTGTTGCTTCCTAATGTGGTCCTCTGCCATTAAAGTGAGTAACTGCAGTGATTTGATGGCCCCAGAGCAGGGTTCTTCTGGAAGAGGAAGTGTCCCTTTCTGTGAAGGACACTGAGCTTAGTAAAATGTGTTTCTCATTACAGGTAGGCGTCACTATGTGTGAGGTATCCGCTGCTCTCAGCATTTACAAATGTAAAATCATCTGGCTTATTATGATTTCTCTTACCCCCGGGTTGGGTTTTTTCTTCCTTTGAGAGGATGGAATCCTGGTGTCAAGGGCTTCCTGACATGTCCCAAGTGTCAAGAGATAGTGCAACCCCCACACACACGCACCCCACTCTGCCCCACCCAGCAACAGTGGACATGAGGGAGGTTGAGCTGCTGGCCGATTGCACAGTAGTGACATGCAAAGGCTGAGTTGCCTCCCAGACACTTGCTCCTATGTGACCTTAACCTCTCTGAGTCTCAGTTTCCCCATTTGTAACGTGGGACAGTACAAATACCTACCTCACAGGGTTGTTGCGAGGATGAAAAGAGGCAGGGTGTATAGGAGGATAACACAGTGCTTGGCACCTAGGAGGGATTCAATAGTTGATAATGGGGATGTGGATGAAACGTAGAACCAGACCCAGGACACTCTATGAGCATAACTTGATGGTCTTTGTTTTTATCCACAGTCCAATGGCTTCACATTTCAGTGACCTTCAGTGGAAAAGAAAAGTGAGGGACTTTGGTTCTTGGACATGGCATTGAGATAGAGGATGCCACACTGTGTAACTGGACATATCTTAAATCAGAATTCAAGCATTGTGTGAATTATCAACATTTTGGAACCTCCTGAAGTCACTGACATTTTTATACTTGAAACAACAGGGATAGAACTTACTTTGAAATGCATCAAACTATAAAATGGGTGGATGCATGAATAGGCGGATGGGTGTGTGATACAACAAATAGAGCAAAATGTCAATTTTAGGATCTTGGTGGTGGGTAAAAGGAGTTCACCATTCACTTCTTTTGACTTTCCTGCACATTTGACATTTTCGTAATAAAATGTAGGTGGCGGGGTGGGGGGAAGATGTGCAGAGTCCTGATCGCATGTCCCAACTAGAGTCTTGATACTTGGCCTTTCAAAGTTGACCCTTTCCCCCTAATTATATGGAAAGTGGAATGATTTGCAAAAAAGTGGCCTTTAAATCCTCAATGACTGACTCAGCAGCTTCAGCTCTACAGAAGGCTTAGAATTCCTTGGATCCGAGTTCGATAAGCCCAAGATTTGTAATGATAATAATATTATTATTAATAATAATAATAGGAAAAACGTGTGGCTAGAACATAGCGGTCATCACCCTAAATGCTTCATACATATGATTGCATTTCATCCTCCTCCGGAGTACAGAGCATTATTAACTCCATCTTACAAGTGAGAAAGCTGAGACATACAGAGAGAAGCAAGTGGCTCAAAGTCAGAGGGTCAGGAATATGGAGCAGAATACTTGCCGTGCCGGATACCCAACCTGGTACTAAGCTTCATGGGACGTAGACAGTGATTATCCGAGGAAGTCAGGTTTGTCATTGGGCTGTTCCAGCTCTCGGTGGTTTGTGCTCAGGGTTATGTAAAAAATGTCTTCTGTCCGATGATCAGAACCAAGTTCCTCTTTGCTAGATGTCACTGTTTAAAAAAAATAGTCTTGGGGCACCTGGGTGGTTCAGTGGTTGAGCATCTGCCTTGGGCCCAGGGCGTGACCCCAGGGTCCTGGGATCGAGTCCTGCATCGGCCCCCCCCCCGCAGGGAGCCTGCTTCTCCCTCTGCCTGTGTCTCTACCTCTCTCTGTCTCTTATGAATAAATAAATAAACTCTTTTTTAAAAATAGTCTTATGGGGCATTTAAGCAAGAGTCAGGTAAGCATCTGACTCTTGATTTTGCCTCAGGTCATGATCTCAGGGTCCTGGGATTGAGTCCCACATCGGGCTCTTTACTCAGCATGGAGTCCGCTTGCTGCTTCTCCCTCTCCCTCTGCTTCTCCCCTACTTGTACGCACCCTCTCTCTCTTGCTCGCTCTGTCTCTCTCAAATAAATAAATAAACTCGTTTAAAAACTAGTCTTAAAAATCTGCAGGAATTGTGAACACTGTAAAGTCCATCTATCCACTCCTGCCTCTGCTGATTCCTCCTTTAAACATTGGAGTGTGGGCAGCCCCGGTGGCTTAGCAGTTTAGTGCCGCCTTCAGCCCAGGGCATGATCCTGGAGACCTGGGATCAAGTCCCAAGTCATGCTCCCTGCCTGGAGCCTGCTTCTCCCTCTGCCCCCCCCTCTCATAAATAAATAAAATCTTTAAAAATAAATAAATAAAAATAAACAAACATTGGGGTGTGTTTCATCCGTTCTAAAGGTGATGTTGTTGAGTAATCAGAGGATTGCCTTTTCCTAACAAAAGTGTTTTCTGCAAACTTTATATAGGGAAAGCAGAGAGTATGAAAGCCTACCTAAAGAGCGCAGAAGGCTTTTTTGTCCTGAATAAAAGTACTACGGTTGGAAGGCATGAAGACTCAGACCTTGTTTTAGAGGTAAGGACTGTTCCTGCCCACTCCCAGCCCCTCACCCCCCTCACACACCCCTACTGTTCTGCGGACTCCTGTCTCTTTTAAAGCACACCCTCTGGCTGACAGCCACATCTTCCCTCCATGTGTGACCAGTAACCACCGACGGAATGTACTGGTTGCCCCAGCATGTATGGGGACCATGAGTATGAAGCAGAGTGATGTGCCCTCTGTCCTTTGCTGACCGTATGCACAGATGTCCCACCCATTGTCCTCTCCCTCCAGCCAAATAGGGCTGTTTGGAGGGGGTGTGTAGCTGGCACTTTGACCTTCTCCTGCTCTGGGCCTGACAGCGAGGGCCACCTGGAGTATCCAGCTTAAGCCATGGGCTCCCCCCCACCCCTTTTCCAGAGCATTTGGAGACTGTTGTGATGTGTATAACATTTTCAGAATGTCATATAAATAGAATTATACCATGTGTCCTTTTGAGATTGTTTTCTTTCTCACTCAGCATAATATCCTTGCACTCCATTTTGGAGATTCTCCTGTTCCTTTTTATTGGGGAGTAATATTCTGTGGTGTAGATGTACCATCATTTGTTTGACTATTCACATATTGAGGGACATTTTGATTGTTTCTAATCTGGGGTTGTTACGGATACATCTACTCATGAATGCTTGCGCACAGATTTTTGTGTGAATGCAAGTTTTTATTTTTCTGGGATAAATGCTCAAGAGTGTGACTGCTGGACTATATGGGAAGTGTATGGTTTCTAAAGTACCTGCCAGACTGGTGTCCCGGGTGACTATACCATCTTACATTCCCACCAGCGATGTATGATTTTTCTGCATCTTCACCAGCAACTGGTGTTATCCCTGGTTTTTTATTTTAGCTGTTCTGCTGAATGTTCAGTGATGCCTCACCATGGTCTTCATTTGCATTTGATGTTGGACATCTTTGGACATCTTTTCATGTGCTTACTGGCTTTGTGCAAATCCTCTTTGGTGAAATGTCTCTTCATGTCTTTTGCCCATTTTCTAATCACAGTGTTTGGGTTTTTTTTTTAACTATTGAGTTTTGAGAGTTCTTTAAATATTTTAGAGACATGTCTCTTGTCAGATATAAGTTTGAATATAATTTATCCTTGTCGATAGCTTGTCTTTTCACTCTTAACAGAATATTTCAAAAGACAGAAGTTTTTTTTTTTAATAATAAATTTATTTTTTATTGGTGTTCACTTTGCCAACATACAGAATAACACCCAGTGCTCATCCCGTCAAGTGCCCCTCTCAGTGCCCGTCACCCATTCACCCCCACCCCCCACCCTCCTCCCCTTCCACCACCCCTAGTTCGTTTCCCAGAGTTAGGAGTCTTTATGTTCAGGACAGAAGTTTTAAATTGTGATGATGTTTACTTTATCATTTGTTTCTTTCACAAATCATGATTTTTCATGTTCTGTCTAAGAACATGTCACCAAGTCCTTGATACTGAGGATTTCTTGCATATTTTCTTCTAGGTTTTGTGTTTACATCTATGAACCACTTTGAGTTCACTTTTATATATAACATGAGATTTATATCAAGGTTCTTTTTATTACATGCAGATAATGCAGTTGCTCCAACACCATTTGTTGAAAAGACTGTTCTTACTCCATTGAAATGCTTTCAGAACTTTGTCAAAAACCATTTAGTCATACTCGTGCGGGAGCTACTTCTGAGTTTCCTATATGTTTCATAGGGCCATGTGTCTGTCCCTCTGCCAAAACAGCATAGTCTTGATTACTGTAGTTACATAAGTCTTGAATCAGGTAGAGTGGTTCCTCCTATTTTATCCTTCTTTAAAAAAAAAACAAAAAAAACGTATTTTTACCTATTTTAGTTCTTTTGCCTTCCCACACAGATTTCAGTATAAGCCTGTTTATATATACAAAATATCTTGCTGGAATTTTGATAGGGATTGTGTGTAAGCCTACATATCGGTGCAAGAAGAACTGATATCTTTACTATGTCGTCTTCCAATCCATGAACATGGTATATCTCTCCTTTTACTGAGGGGGTCTTTGATTTCTTTCCTGAATGTTCTGTAGCGTTTAGCATACCAGCCTTGTACATGTTTTGTTAGATATACACTTAAGTATTTATCTTTTTTTAAATGATTGTAAACGGCATTATGTTTTTAATTTGGTGTCTACATGTTCATTAGCAGCATATAGAAATAGAATTGTTTTTCATATGCTTATATGGAATCTTGCAACTGTAATTAAACTTTCTAGAAAGTTTTTTTGTTTTTCTTTTCGCTTTAAAGATTTTATTCACCTATTTGACAGACAGAGAGAGAGAGGGAGAGGGAGAGCTCAAGCACACAAGCAGGGGAAGAAGCAGAAGGAGAGAGAGAAGCAGATTCCCTGCTGTGCAGGGAGCCCAATGAGGGGCTCCATCCCAGAACCCTGGGATCATGACCCAAATCAAAGGCAGATGATTAACCAACTGCATCACCCAGGTGCCCCTAGAAAGTTTTTATAGATTTATTGAGATTTTACACATGAACAATCATGACATCCACAAAGAAAAAGTTTTATTTCCCCTTTCAGAAAAGGAGATAATAATACCCTTAATTTCCTTTTTCTTGCTTTAATGCACTGGCTAGAACTTCCAGTATTCTGTTAAATAACAGTATAAATCTTCATATTTGCTTATTCCTAGTTTTCTGAGAGTGTTTGTCATAAATTCTCCAGTTTAAAAATAACTCAATAAACCTCCCCTTGAGATTCTCATCCATGATGTGGTCTCCCTACAAGGACACAGAAAATCTGCTCAGTGCACAAAGTGGGGGGAAAGAAAAAAGATTGTAGATTCTTCTTTATCACCCAAGGGACAGGTTTCGGTAGTTTTATTTCTGGTCTGGCCAAAGCAGCAACAGAGATCTGTGTTCTGAACCTGAGTATGGTATTAGAAAACTAGTATCATAGGCTTTGGAGATTCAATGGGATTGAATCTCATTAGGCCACTTGCTGGCTGTGTGACTCCAAGCAAATTACTTGTTCTCTCTGAGCTCATTTTCTGTCTATAAGCCACTTACCTCACTGGGTTGTGAGAATTAAATGAGAAATGCACATAAAGCGCCTGGCATGTAGGGCACCTGGGTGGCTCAGTGGTTGAGCGTCTGCCTTCGGCTCAGGGCTTGACTCTGGGATCCTGAGATCAAGTCCCATGTCGGACTCCCCGCAGGGAGCCTGCTTCTCCCTCTGCCTATGTCTCTGCCTCTCTCTCTGTGTCTCTCATGAATGGATAGGTGGGATTTTTTTTTTTTTTAAAAAAGCCCCTAACATATGACTCTAAGTAAATGACACCATGATCATTAATATGGCCTCATAAACTGGAGATTGAGAAGAAGCCTTAAAGATGCACAGGATTAAGATAAGGACCACTGATATTAGCAAGCTGTACAGAAAAGGGGACTAATGAGGATAATTTTTATGTAGACAGAAATCGAGTTGCATGCACTGTATAAAAATAATTGACTACCTACTGCTCCTCAGACTTAGTTTAAGGAGTAAGTCACCACCAGCAGCCACAGTCACATTGATTTATGAAGCAATCAGCTGCATTTCCAGAAGCACAAGCCCATATTGGCTCCCTAGAGAACAGATGACACATGAATTGCCAAATGTTTTGTGAACAGATTTTTGATGGGAGCTTCTATCTTCTCTTTGACAAATCCTCTTCCCCGAGCCTAAATGGATTTGGGAGAGAAAATGTGCTCTAAACACAGTTGTGGGGGCACAGGTCCATTTTGAAGAATTGAAACCTGCAGACACGTCAACAATTCCTCATTTTATAAAACAAGACAGGGTGAAAATTGCTTCTCTGCTGACTTTCTAGGGCCTTTCTGATGGGAAGAATCACCGTTGATTAGCTGTGGGCCACCCTGAGGAATAATTCAACAGTCAATGTATAGTTTATGTTATTTGTACCATCACAGGTCATTTCATTAAGTAAAGTTCAGAAATACATATTAATAAAAAGTCGTCTTCAAAATTACCCAGAGGTTACATCTAGCAAGTAAAAAGGATTGCTTTATTTACCTGAGTAAATCCTAAACAATGGGCAGTCTCATACGTCTAGAGATTTACACTCACTGGCAAGGCTGACATATTATTCTGATTGTCGATGTCACCATATTCTGACACCATTTACTTTTCCAATAATGGAAAGTAATTACATGTTTATTGTTTTTTAAAAAAGATGGGAGAAAGCAAAGTATAAGGAAGAAAATACAAGTCATTTGTAATCATTTGGCTCAGGGAAAAAAAATCAATATTAATATTTGCAGGGTTTTGCCCTGCAGGCCTCTTTCCACATCCTGTCAGGAGTTTGGTTCTCTAGCGGCAAAGGAAGCCTGTTTCAGCCAGGCTAGCTTTTACTGTTGTTATCAGTCATTCCTTCCACAAATATTTACCTGGAGCCTCAGCGCCGAGGCAAGCCTGGGGATAAAGCGGTCAGAAAGCTGCTAGGAGAGAGACACGTAAGTCAAAGGATCCCACAAAGACATGTACGGTTCTGTTCACGTAAAGGAAAGGAATATGGAGGATACGGGAGATTTAACTGGACAAGGGGGAAAGGGGAATGGCATGTGCAAAGGCCCTGGGGTGGAAGAGCATATTATGAGCCCAAGGTACTGAAAGAAAACTGGTGTGTCCAGAAGTAAGAGTGGAAGGGAGAGAGCTTAAGAGAGGAGTCAGCCTTCCTTCAGCCACCGGATCAGAACAGCATGGGGGGAAAACCTGAGGAATTTTAAGCAAGGGCAGAGACCTGCATTTTGAAACGACCATCCCGGCTGCCACGCGCAGACTCGCAATCAGAATCTCCCCTCTGCCACTTCACCCAGCTCGAAAGCCTCAAAATGAACGAGGGTTCATTTAAGCCACAAACCTTGTGGATTTTTAATGTGTGTGACTGGATGTGGCTTGTGAAGTGTAATTCTTAGAGTTAGATGTGGCCGTTACATAAACCCGACCGAGAAGGGGGCTCAGTCCTTCCAGAATGAAGACATACGGCAAGCCGGTGGCTGTAGAATTTTCCATATGTGTCAGAGTACTTGTTAGAGCAGGACCCCTGGACATTCTGACCCAGTGGGTTCAGAGCAAGGCCCGGGAATCTTCATGCTCTGTATGCTTCCCGGGCTCAGGTGGGGACTGGGGTCCTGTGGAGATGGTTCCAGGACCACGCTTTGAGGACCCTCCCTCTCTCTTCTTGACCACCTGTTTTTCTTCCTTCCTGATGTCATGGGAGCCCCTGTTTGGGGGGCGAGGGGTGCAAACTATTTCAATATACTCTGTTTTGAGGGAAAGAGAAGCAAGGGTTCATAGTGGAGAGCTGACCCACCCTAGCCCCTCCTCGAGGACACACGGGGCCGCACTTGAGAGGTTTCCACATCCCTCCAAGACCGAGCCACAGGACAGCCCACGTCAGCACAGCACTGTGGCTGGGAGTGGGGAGATGGAGTAGAAGGACCGAGGACAAAGATGACAGGGGGTGAGATGCCTACAGCTGCGCACCTGGCCCGGGTGCACGGCACCTACCAGTGGCTCCTTTCTGGCTGGAACGGTCCAGCATGTGGCAGCCCCTTCTCAGGTGGGACCTGAGGGTCGTGGAGCAAGATGGATCTAACACACACGCCAGCACCCAGATGGCCAGATGACTCCTGTCCCTCGCCGGGCCCCTGCCAGTTCTGGGCTGCCTCCTAGGACAGAACCATCAGGGCCTCCTCCGTCGTAGTCCTGTTTATCATTACGAAACAAGGCTGCTGTGACTGTCCTGTTATGTAATCACTTCCCAGACGTGTCAAAGGGCACATACACCTGTACCTCTGATGGGCATCTCCAAACCGCCCGCCAGAGGTTAACACATGTAGCGTCCCGCCAGCACTGGACAACCCGGCCCCAGGGCGTGCTGTCCACCCCCTGGATCTTTGCTGAAACCCAGTCCCCGCGTCATTTTAATTTGTGTTTCTCTTAGGAGCGAACCCCTGCATTTTGAGACATGAGGTGACAGGTGGACCTGGCCTGGAGAAGGATTCCTCCCTCTGCTTGGTGACTGTGGGCAAATCCACAAAGACACACAGGCTGGGATCGTGGGTGTGCAAATATCCCTTCAAGCCCTTGCTTTCCGTTCTTTAGGATGTATACCCCAAAGTGGGCTTGCTGCCCCATATGACAACTTCACCCTTAATTTTTCAAGGAACCTCCCTACCACTTTTTCACACCAGCTGCGCCATTGTACGTTCCCACATGCGAGGGATGCGAGGGCTCCGCTTTCTCCACATCCCCACCAACGTTGGTTTATCCTCGGTTTTTTGATAGTGGCCATTCTCATGGATGTGAGGTGCAAGACCATAATCTTTTCAAAAGCACAAATAATACAAAGGGCTAGAGCGTGCATTTCTAAACTACTTAATGCACCTCAGGTGCTTTCATGTATATTCTATGTATTATATGTGAGTTCACAAAATCACATTCTCCAAAAAGGAAAAAAAAAGAAAACCCTAGGGAGGTAGGAACTGCTATTATCATTATTATCCTCATTTAAAGACGTGGAGGGGATCCCTGGGGGGCTCAGTGGTTGAGGCCTGCCTTCAGCCCAGTGCATGATCCTGGCGTCTCGGGATCGAGTCCCACATCGGGCTCCCTGCATGGAGCCTGCTTCTACTTCTGCCTGTGTCTCTGCCTCTCTCTGTGTGTGTCTCTCATGAATAAATAAAATCTTAAAAAAAAAAAATAAAGACGTGGAAGGTTAAATAGCTTTCCCCAAACCACACAGCCATCGGGAGATGTGGGGCTGAGTTTCAGATTCAGGGCTAGCTCGACGCTTCTCTAGGGCAAGTTTTAGTCCTGGGTGCAAATTTAGCTTTGGGAGCACCTAAAATCTAAATGTCTGAAATTCCTTGTGAGTTCACTGGAATGTTACAGTAGTTCGCGGAGCTAGGGAAATTCCACAGCGTGAAATCCAGACTAAGGATGATGCATGAAACACAGAAAGAATGTTCTTGGGATCCCCCCTTCCTGCAGCCGGCTGGGGCGGCGCCATCTAGTGGGGGATCTGTGTGGGGAGGGAGCGTAGGCCCCGGGCTTCTCACCCGAGAGGAGCGCCCCGCAGAAATCCCCCCTGGGGGCCAGGGAGTGAGCCTCAGAGAAGACCAAACTTGAGCTGCCTCTCTAAAAGAGCAGCCTGCGGATTTTCCAGGCAGAGCAAGCAGGAAAGGACACCCCGGGTGTCGAAACAGCATGTGCAAAGGTCCGGAGATGCTTGGTGAATCATCTGGCCCCAGGGAGAAAAGGACAAAATGGCACGTTGGTGGCAACATGTAAAACTGAAGCCAGGCAGGGGGATCCCTGGGTGGCTTGGCGGTTTGGCACCTGCGTTTGGCCCAGGGCATGATCCTGGAGTCCTGGGATCGAGTCCCACATCGGGCTCCTGGCATGGAGCCTGCTTCTCCCTCCTCCTGTGTCTCTGCCTCTCTCTCTCTCTCTCTCTATGTCTATCATGAATAAATAAATAAATCTTAAAAAATAAAAAATAAAATAAAATAAACTGAAGCCAGGCTAAGCATCCAAAGAGGAACCTTCCTTCCTCCCCCTGCAAAAAGCTGGGGAGGAATTGAGGGTCTTTGTTATTTGGGTGGGAGAAGGGCGGGTGCAGCAGCCCCAGAACAGGGCAGTCAAGTGCATAACCTTGGCACCAGGTGGCTGGTTCAGAGCCTGGCTCCGCCCTCATGGGCTGTAGGGTCCCAGGCAGCAGATCTCCAGTGTGGTCTTTGTAATATGTGTCGCGGGGATGGTTGCAGGGACCATGCCATGAGGCCTAATTGCCGTGAAGTGCTCAGATCAGAGCCTGGTGCCGTCAGTCCCGCAGTCAACGTCGCTCCTGGGTCTGTGTTCTACTTACAACAACACGAGGGGGTTATGTCACGGTTCTGGAGTCAGGGCGGACTCAGCTGCTTTCCCTGCTTCAGGTCACACGAGGCCAAAGTCAAGGTGCCTGGGCTCCTACACAGAGTCTCCAAGGAGAAGCCACTTCTGGGTCAGTTCAGGCGCTTGGTGGAACTTAGTCCGCGTGGTTATGGACAGGGGTCCCCTTGCCGGGCTGGCTGTCAGCAGCAGTGGCCCTCAGCCCATGGAGGCCGCCCACATTCAAGCCTGGTGGCCCCTTGTATCTTCAAAGCCAGCAGCATTGGGTCAAGGCCTTTTCACATTTCAGACCTCTCTGACCCCCTGTCCTGGCTCATCTGTCCAACTCTAGCCAGAGAAGGTTCTCCGCTTTATGGGCTCATGGCAATAGATTAGTCCCACCTGGACAGTCCAGGATAATCTCCCTCTTTTAAGGTCTCGGATTAGTAACCTTTACATCTGCTCCGGCCCTTACACCATGTAACGGAGCACACTCACAGGATCCAGGTTTAGGGCATAGATCTCTTTTGGGGACCATGCTACCCACTGTAGTTAATCCTGCCTCTTGCCTGCTCTGTTGCCATGGAGAGGGTGTGGCCTTATGGGGCTCCTTTGAGAGCTTTTTGGAGGATCCCATAAGGGCAACAACGTCAGGAGCTGTGGAGAGATGTGACGGGAGAGTGGGGAAGGTCATATGGGACCGGGGGAGGAGGGTGCAGAATGAGGTGAGTGCATCCGCATCCAGGGCCAGGTGGGCAGTGGGAGGCCTAGAGATGAACTGGGGGGTGGAAATAAGGGAGAATCGGGGCTGGTGCAGTGGCCCTGCCTGTGGCCGAGCCAGAAGGAAAGGGAGCTGGCCCTGGCATCCTCGGGGGCCGTGGAACGTGGGGGCAGGCGAGGGAAGACGTAGGGAGCCCGAGAGCTGTGACCAGGCTGGGGAGTCGATCAACAGCACACACGGAACATACTGAGGGTCAGCTTGGTGTCAGGCACTGTTCTAGGCATTTCCGCCAATCTTCACTCATTTAATCCTTACGATCAACAGCCAGACGAGGCTGGCGCTGTCATTTCCCCCATTTCACCGCCGAGGAAGTTGAGGTCACAAGGGTGGGTTAGGGGCTGGGAACTCTGCTCAGGCTGTCTGGTTTTAGGAACCAACCTCTTCTCGAGGCCTTGCTCTTCCCCCAGGGCTTTCCCGGGGAGACCAAGGTAGCTGAGTGTCGCTGGCAGAGGGACGCAGAGACGCTTCCCCTTCCCCTCTCCCCCCAGACTCGCCTTCTTACCAGAGCCCAGCTGTTTCTTCATATCCTTATTCTTTTGAAAACCCCAGTTTTCAAAAAAAAAAAAAAAGAAAGAAAGAAAACCCCAGTTTTCATGATGTCTGTGCTACATCTTTCTTGCAATAAGGGGCAGGGGCTGGGGGACAGGATCACCACGAACTAAAAGGTGGAAAGAAATAGATCTCTCTCACACACACACACACACACACACACACACACACACACACACACATCATTTAATTTTTAAAATGTTAACCTGCTACTTTGAAAATTCCTCCAAACAGGGGGACCCGGGTGGCTCAGTCAATTAAGCCTCTGCCTTGGGCTCGGGTCATGATCTCAGGGTCCTGGGATCAAGTCCTGTATCGGGGTCCCTGCTCAGTAGACAACCTGCTTCTCCCTCTCCCTCTGCAGGTCCCCCTGCTTATGCTCTCTCTCTCTCAAATGAATGAATGAATGAAAGAATGATGGAATGAATGAAAATTCCTTCAAATGGTACCTTCTGGCAACCCTGCGAAGCACGGCCTATGAAACCCATTTTTTCACGGGAAACAACCACAGAGAAGCAAGAGACTTGCCCCAGGCTACACAGCAGAGAAGTGGTGGAGGTGGGGCTCGGCCTCCAGGCTTTCTAACCCCAGAGCCCACCCCCTTTCTCATAATCCTGAGCATTTCAGCATTTTCGACACGTGCCTAAGTTCTAAGTGATTTTATATGTCTTATCCCATTTATATGTCACAATAACTAATAGGCTGTGGTCTGTATTCACAGAAGAGGAAACTGAGGCTCTAAGAGACTTGCTCACATGCCCATGTTCACCCAGCTTGGAAGTAGGAGAGCTGGATTTGAACCCAGGCCCCCCACCTCCACGGCCAGTCTAATAAGCACCGTACCGTCCTGCCTCTCGGCCCCTCAACCACGAGGCCATGTGCCTCCCCCGACATCAGTGCCAGCTGCCACAGAGAGGCTGGGGAGCCATGGTGACAGTGGCCCTGGGCTGAGGACTCAGGTGGGAAGGAACACTCTCCAGGCAGTTGGACAACAGAGGAAAGGGAGGGGAGGCATTCTGAGGATGGGGTGATGGTGAGCACGTTCACGGGTGGGGACATGATACTGGGGGTCACCGTGAGACTGAAGACACAGAGAGGAGACCCTCTGGGAGCCGAGGCCGGACCAAGTGGGGTAATGACAAGACCACCCTGAGCCCCTTGGCAGCCAAGAGAAGGGACCTTGAGAGCTATGTCTGAGAGCTCCTGCCTGCTGGAACCCCAGGTCCTGGCAGGGAGCAGAGGGCCCGTCAGAGTGTGTGTGGAGTGACAGAGGCAGGTCTTGTAAAGCGACTGCTACAGGGGGTGGCCAGGCTTAAACCCCTCAGGATCGTATGGTGCCCAGAGCCGCTAAGTGTGAGGGGCTGTCCTCACCCCCTAGACCTGAGGGGTGAGGGGGTTACGTCTCCTGGAACCCCCGACAGGAGCTGTGGCTTTTGGTGGAGGGTTGCACCCAGGCCATGGTGACCCCACAGGGAAGGAGCAGGGGAATAAACACCCCAACCTCTCTCCTCCCTGCTCAGATGTCTGATCCCCTATTGGCCAACCCCAACCAGAAACCGGAGGCAAGGAGCCCAACAGCCCGTTGATCAGCCTCATGGGCTGGCCTGCTGGGGCAGAGGGCAAGGGGGGTAGGGGGCAAGCGGAGGACATCTGGCAGGGGACGGGAGGCAAGGACCCCAAAGGCTGTTGATGAGGGAGAATGAAAGGCCAAAGACCAGGGGCTGCTGGCTGGGGGGCCCAAAGGGAGCAGCACGTGGCCAGACTGGGCCGACTTGAGGCCAGAGTGTGAGGGTGATGGGGAGACGGGGACAGAGATGCACTTGGAAGAGCTGAGGAGCTTGCGCAGGGAGCTGGGCGAGGGCAGGCAGAGGGGGTTGCCCGCAGAGAGTGGAGGAGGAACAGAGGCCACGAGGAATCAAAGAGGAAGGGAGGGAGGATGAGGAAGGTCATGCCCGGAGACTGGGCTTCTGGGTTCCAGATGATGCAGGGTTGGGAACTGGCTCTGAAGAAGGGTTTCCAGATATATCAGGAATCTTGGTGGCGGCAGGGAGGCTTCCTCAAACCCAGTGGTCACCAGAGCAGATGTTTGGTTGTTACCAAATTTGTCAAAGTCTCAGTGTTTGATGGATCCCCTAAATACTTTTAAAAGGTATTTTGAAAATGCATGGGCCGGGGGCACCTGGGCGTCTCATTCGGTTGAGCATCTTACTCTTGAAGTCAATTCAGGTCATGATCTCAGGATCCTGAGATCAAGCCCCCGGTCAGGCTCCGTGCTAGGCATGGATGGAGTCTGCTTGAGATTCTCTCCCTCTCCCTCTACCCCTCACCACCCCCCAGCACACATGCATACACACATGCTCTCTCTCTTTAATAAATAGGTAAATAAATAAATAATAAAATAAGATGCGTGTTCCATATTCAGTTCCACTCCACTCCTCTCTCACTATTAAATCACTGTCTAGTCTGAAAAGCATAAGGGCAAGTCAAGGGTGCAAATATTGGTCCTGACGGTGCCATGTGCCAGCATCTCAATGTTGGCTGAGGCACTTTATCTTAGTCATTTTTTAAAAATATTTTTATTTATTTATTTATGTGAGCAAATGAGAGAGAGCATATGCTAGTAGGGGGAAGGAGAGGGACAAGCAGACTCTGTGCTGAGTGCAGAGCCTAACGCAGGGCTTGATGCCATGACCCTGGGATCAAGACCTGAGCCAAAACCAAGAGTTGGACACTCACCCAACTGAACCACCAACCAACTGAACCCCCATCTTAGCCATTTTTAATATTGTGGTAAAATACACATAACATTTACCATCTGGATCATTTTTAAGTGTACAGATTAGTGGTGTTAAATGTGTTCACGTTGTGTGACCAACCAGAACCTTTTCATCTTGCAAAACTGAAACTCTGTACCCATTAAACCATCAAACTATTCCCAATTTCCCCTCCCCCCAGTCCCTGGCAGCCGCCGTCGTACTTTCTGCTTCTGGGAGCTTGACAGCTCTCGGTACGTCATAGTCGTAGAATCAGGCAGTAGTTGCCTATTGGTGACCGGCTTATGTCACTCAGCGTAATGTCTTCAAGGTTCGTCCCATGTCGCGTGCATCAGAATTTTCTTCCTTTTTAAGGCTGAATCGTATGTACTTGGCGTATTTTGCTGACCCACTCATCTGTCAGTGGACACTGGGTTGTTTCCACCCTTAGAGCTACTGCAAGTAATGCTGTGAACATGGATGTACAACTGTCTCTTCAAGCCCGTACCTTCGGTTCCTTTGGATGTATACCCAGGGGTGGGCTTGCTGGATCATATGATAATTTTATTCTTAATTTTTTTTTTTTTAGAAACCGCCATACTATCTTTCACGTTGAGCTGCACCTTTTGACATTCCCGCTAGCGAATAGTGGGATAGCTCAGCAGGACAGAGCTCACACGTTCAGCCCATCTTAGCAGCAGGGCTTCTGTCCCAACAGTAGCTTTTGGCAATTTTCCAAGGAAGCAGAGGGTCTCGTGTTATAGGGCAGTGCCGGGAAGCACTCTCTTGGCCTAACATATGGCAGGGCCTCACCCCATGTTATAGAGTCATTCAAAACTTCCTATTTGTTTGGGTTACTTAATAATGGCCTGACAGCTACTGAGGAACTGAAAGTAATGAAGCCTGGGAAAAGAAAAACAAAATGTAACGCACAGAATTTCTCTCTTTGATGGATTATCAAGGGCTCATGGAAGACAGAGATCAATGGGAATAATGATGACCACGATGTGCGTGGCATTTGCCAAAGAACTAATGTGCTGTAACGTTGAAACAAATGCTTTCCTTTTTAGAACGGATGGAGGTTTATAGGAAATTGAGCAGATAGTACTTAGAGTTCCCATCTATCCACCCGCCCCATACACACACGGAGCTTCCCCTATTATTCACGTCTTGCTTTATTTAACATGGGACGTTTGTTACCACTGATGAGCCAGTGTTGATATATTATTATTATTAACCAGAGTCCGTAGATTACATTAGGGCTCACTCCGTGCATTCATTGGGTTTTGGCAAATGTATAGTAAGCACCATTACAGGGTCATCCAGAACAGTTCCACTGCCTCAGAATCCCTGTACTGCATCTATTCATCCTGTCCCACGTCCACCGGAGACCCTGAAAACCACTGATCTTTTTACTCTTCTTATAGTTTTACCTTTTACAGAATTTTATACAGTTGAAATCATACACCAGGTAGCCTTTCCAGACTGGCGTCTCTCACTAAGCAATGTGCATTTACATGGTTCCTCCGTGTCTTTTTGTGGCTTGATAGCTCATTTCTTTTATCAGACTATTATTTTATTGTACGAATATGCCACAATTTGCCTATCCATTTACCTTTTAAAGGACATCTTGGTTGCTTCCAGTTTGAGTTAATTATAAATAATAATACAATAAACATGTATCCAAAATAAATGAGTCTTAAAACCCAACAATAAAAAAACCAGACAACCTTGCCTTTGAAAATAGGCAAAAGATAGGACTTGACACCTCACCAGAGAAGATATACACATGGCAAATAAGCCTATGAGAAGATGCTAAACATCATGTATCATTAAGGAACTACAGATAAACATGGGCTATCTTGTCATTTATTTAGATCTTTGATTTCTTTCATCAAGATTTTATAGTTTTCTTCATCTAGACCTTTATATATTTTGTTAGATTTATACCTAAGTCTGTCTTCTTGTCTTGTCTGTCTTGTCTTGTCTTTTCTTTTCTTTACTTTACTTTTCTTTTCTTTTCTTTTCTTTTCTTTTCTTTCTTTCTTTCTTTCTTTTTTTGGTGCTAATGGAAATGCTCTTGTATTTTTAATTTCTTTTTTTAAATATTTTATTTATGTATTCATGAGAGACAGAGAGAGAGAGAGAGAGAGAAGCAGAGACACAGGCAGAGGGAGAAGCAGGCTCCACGCAGGGAGCCCCATGTGGGACTCCATCCTGGGTCTCCAGGGTCACACCCTGGGCCAAAGGCAGGTGCTAAACCGCTGAGTCACCTGGGCTGCCCCCCTGTTTCTGATCTTAATGGGAAAGTTTCTAGTTCCTCACCATCAAATGTGATGTTAGCTTTAGGGTTTTTGTAAATGTTCTTTATCAGGTTGAAGAAGTTCCCCTCTATTTCTACTTTGCCAGAAGTTTTGTGTTCTTTTTCTAATGATGTATGCATTTTGGATTTTCTCAAATGCTCTTTCTTCATCTAGTGATAGGATCATGTGACATTTCTTCTCTAGCATGTTGAGGTGATAGGTTACATTAATTGATTTTCAAGTGTTGACCCAGCTGTGCATACCTGCATGCTTGCTTGTGGTGCACAATTCATTGCATACATTTGTTGGATTCGATTTGCTAATATTCTGTCGAGGATTTTGTATCTATATCTATGAGAGATGTTGGCCTGAAGTTCTTCTCCCTTCTTCTAATGTCTTTATCTGGTTTTGGTATTAATGTTGTCATCACAGAATGAGTTAGGAAGTGATCCTTCTTCTATTTCCTGGAAGAGGTTGTAGAAAGCTGGTATCATTTTTTCCTTAAGCATTTGTTGGAATTCACCAATGAACCCATCTGGGCCTAGTGCTTCTGTTTTAGAAGATTATTATTTAGAAGATTATTATATTGATTCACATTCTTTATTATATATGGGCCTATTCAGATCATTTATTTCTCCTTGAATGAGTTTTGGTACCTTGTGTCTTTCAAGGAGTTGGTCACTTTCATCTAAGTTATCACACTTGTGGACATAGAATTATTTATAATGTTCCTTTATTATCCTTTTAATGTTTATAGTATCAGTAGCAATGGTCTCTCTTTCATTTCTAATGTTAGTAATTTGTATCCTGTCTTTTTTTCCTGGTTAGCCTACTAGAGGCTTGCCAATTTTATTGATCTTTTCAAAGAATCAACTTTTGATTTCAGTGATTTTTCTCTATTATTTTCTTGTCTTTTTATTTCACTCATTTGTGTTCTAATTTTTATTGTTTTTTTTTTCCATCTATTTGTGTTAGGCTTATATTGCTCTTCATTCTCTATTTTCCTAAGGTGGAAGCTTAGGTTATTGATGTTAAGTCTTTCTTCTTTCCTAACATATACATTCTATGGTATAAATTTCCTTCTCAGCACTGCTTTCCTCATCCCACAGACTCTGACAAGTTGTACTTTCATTTGCATTTACTTTCATTTAGATAATTTTTTTCTTTTTCTTGTGACTTCTTCCTTAGGCGACATGCTGTTTAGAAGTATGTTATTTAATCTCCAAATACTTTGCAATTTTCAGCTATCTTTTTACTATTGATTTCTAGTTTGATCCCATTGTAGGCTGAGGACATGCTTTGTAAGATTTCTGTTCTTTTAAATCTGTTATGCTTTGTGGTTCAAAATGTGGTCTGTCGTGGTGAATGTTCCATGTGAGCTTGAACAACGTGCATTTTGTTGTTATTTGGTGAAGCGATCTATATGCATCAATTAGATCCAGTTGCTTGATGGTATTGTTCAGTTCAGCTTTACCCAACTAATTTTCTGCCTGCGGGATTGGTCCATTACACAAGGATGTTGGAGTCTCTAACTATCATAATGGATTTGTCTGTTTCTACTCAAACTTCTATCGCTTTCTGCCTCACTTATTCTGATGCTCTATCTTGAAGCACATACAATTAAGGACTGTTATGTCTTCTTAGCGAAGTGGCCCCTTTATCATCACATAATGCCTCCCTTTATCCCTGGTAACACTCCTAGCTCTCAAGTCTGTTCCATCTGAAATTAATATAGTTCCTCCTGCTTGCGTTTTGTCTTTCCATATTTTGAGTGCCCACATGTATGATAAAAATTTTCAAGGTGGGTAAGAATACAGACATTTGAATCAAGCAAATCTGAGTACATGCCAGGTTAGTGAAGGCGAGTCAAGCTAGGTGACTTTGGGCAAATTTAATCATTCTGTGCCTCAGTTTTCTTATCTATAGAATGGAGAACTAGCCCTTTGGGTTATTGGGTAGATGAAATGGGATAATTCAGTAGAACATTTAGCAAATTTCCTGGCATATAATGTACAGTATAATATAAGCTATATAATATAAGCTGTTATTATATTATTGATACAAACTATTGGTTATCATTGTATTATGGGACTTTACACTTTTCTAAGTGCAACTATGTTTGCACAAACGTCAGATGAGGTAGACTGAGAAGACAAATTTAAAAACTAACTGCAAAGTCTCGGGCTGGAGTGGATGTCTAATAACAGCGTCCTGGAAAGAAAGACTTCACATGTGCCCTGCTGCCATAGTCCGGAGCCCCGCAGCCGAGCAACGTGGTATTTCCTCCTGGATGCTGAACTTTGCTCACTCTCTGACCAAAGTGAAATCACGGAATGACTCTGCCACCCTACCCCACCCCCACTGGCAACTCACAGACACACTGTCCGGGTCCCTTTCTTTATGGAAATGTAGTCACACCTGGCCTCCTATTAAAAAGCAAGTCATCTCCAATTAGCTAAATTCTGAGAAATAACCAATCTCTATGGGGTTATCTTCATTGTACATCAAGGTTTTGTAAAGGTAGTCATAGAACTGTGTTATGTGGTGTGATCTCAATTTTGTTTGAACTTTTTATAAAGATTTTAAGCATAGACAGAAAACCAGAAAGAAGGGAACCACAGTGTTATCAGTGCTCGCCCCTAGGGTGGTGGGGGCCGGAGTGATTTTAATGGGTTTTTTTTTTTTTTTTTTTGGTGTTTTTCCCCAGTTCTCATTCTCTGTAGCTTTTTTTAAATGTTATTTTTATGTTTTTATTTTTTATTTTTAAAATGAATCAAACAAAAAATTAATGAATGGCGATCATTAGAAACCCTCCCCTCCCTTAACTATATGTACTTATTCCACGGACGCAGCATTTTCCTTGCAGGAAAGTGGATAGTTGTCACTTGCCAACTGGCCTTCCTGGTTTGTGTTTGGGGACATTCTTGCTTTCTGTCCTGCCATCTGGACCACCAAAAGCATAGCTCCATGGGTCAGAAAAATAAAAAGTGGCTGACTCCCCTAAAGGAGCCAGACATGTGCTCCTCCAGACTCCCCCGAGTTCCTTTGCCTCTGCGCTACCTGGTCCCTCTCCCAACAACCTGGGCACCTGCTCTGGGGCTGGAGTCAGAGAGCACATACCCCAGCCCCACTACGCCATGTAGCCTTAGCCAGGTCACTTAATTTCTCTGACCCTGAGCGTCATCTTTTTTCTTAGAGAGAGAGAAGGGTGGAGGGGAGGGGCAAAAGGAGAGAGAGAGAGTCTTAAGCAGGCTCCACACCCAGCCCAGAGTCCGAGCATCATCATTTTTATTTTTTTTTTTAAGATTTTATTTATTTATTCATGAGAGACACACAGAGAAAGAGGCAGAGGGAGAAGCAGGCTCCATGCAGGAGCCCAGTGTGGGACTCAATCCGGGGACTCCAGGATCATGCCCTGGGCCAAAGCAGGCACCCAACCACTGAGCCACCCAGGTGTCCCCAAGCATCATCATTTTTAAATGAGGGCTGTGGTGACCAGCTGGCCAGGCGAGGCACTTAGCACCTTCTGGTACCCAGTGCTCACTAGTAGACGTTAGGGGCCCTGGTTACAGCTGTCTTCCTTCTGTATTTCAGTCTCCTGACATCGACAACCATCATGCACTTATCGAATACAATGAGGCCGAGGACAGCTTTGTTCTCCAGGACTTCAATTCCCGAAACGGCACCTTCGTCAACGAGTGCCACATTCAGAATGTGGCCGTGAAGCTGCTACCCGGAGACATCCTGAGATTTGGGTCTACAGGGCTGACCTACGAACTGGTCATCGAAAACCCACCCTCGGTGAGTCCAGGCCCTTGCAGGGTAGGGGGCCAGAGGTGCCGTGTCGTGTCGCCTTCCGTGCACCCGAAGGGTGGTGCTTGTCCACGGCGTGCCACTCGGATTTCAGGCTCCGCACACAAGTGACATGGACTCACCGGACCTTGCAAGGTTCACACCAAAAGTGGATCCTGGTAGGACGGTGTGGGGGGTGGGGGTGGGGTCCTTGCGCCCCCTTCTGGGAATTTCCTGGAACGACATGTAAGAGTTGCGCAGAGGCCGACCAGAACCACAACATTCTCCTAAAACTGCCAGCGAGGTTCGGGGAGGAGGAGAGCAGGTGTGTGCTTTTGAAAACTCAGAGACGGATGCTTCATCTTAGGCCGATGAGCACTCTGCAGCTCCCTTGCTGTGTGACCTCAGCCAGGGCTCTTTATGTTTTGGGTGCCAGGCTCCCCAGGGCGGTGTGACATGGAGAGACTATCCACCTGCAAAGCGTGAAAGTCAGTGTCCGCCCCGAGCAGACACTCAGCACGTGGCAGCTGTTGTTATGCCCCGATCAGAAATGTCCTCGGATCCTGACCTGAAATATGGCCCCAGTTAGAGCAAAATGTAATACAAAGCTTCCCCATTAAAGCTCAGTGACGAAGGAGCATACTGTTCCCCAGAGAGGCAGGATGGGGGCCGGGGCGGGGGGCCGTTAGCCACACAGGCTTTGGTCAGAATCCTAGCTCTACCACTTGAGTGCCTGTGTGTGCCCCTGAGTAAGCCCCTGGACCCCAAGAACCTGAGCAAGCCCCCCAGCACCCCAGAACCTGAGTATCCCCTGGACCCCCAGAACCTGAGCAAGCCCCCAGCCCCCTAGAACCTGAGCACCCCCTGGACCCCCCAGAACCTGAGCAAGCCCCCAGTGCCCCAGAACCTGAGCACCCCCTGGAGCCCCAGAACGTGAGCACACCCTGGACCCCCAGAATGTGAGCACACCCTGGAGTCCCCAGAACCTGAGCAAACCCCCAGGACCCTCAGAACCTGAGCAAGCCCCCAGGCCACCCCAGAACCTGAGGAAGCCCCTGGACCCCCCAGAACCTGAGCAAACCCCCCAGGCACCCCCCCCCAGAACCTGAGCAAGCCCCCGGACCCTCCAGAACCTGAGCAAGCCCCCGGGTGCCCCAGAACCTGAGCAAGCCCCCAGACCCCCCAGAACCTGAGCAAGACCCCGGGCCCCCAGAACCTGAGCAAGACCCTGGACCCCCCAGAACCTGAGCAAGACCCTGGACCCCCAGAACCTGAGCAAGACCCTGGACCCCCAGAACCTGAGCAAGCCCTGGGCACCCCAGAACCTGAGCAAGCTCCCAGACCCCCCAGAACCTGAGCAAGACCCTGGACCCCCCCAAACCTGAGCAAACTCCTGGGCCCCCAGAACCTCCTCTACAAAGTGGGCCCAATGACAGCAGAGGCCTTGCAGGCTCACCTTGAGGTTCTGAAAAAGTCAACTCTAATTGAAGACTAGCCCGGTGCCCACTCACGGTGAGCACATGTTGGTATCCACCATGTGGGTCCCAGTGAGTTGGCGCATTTATCTGACTCGTGCCCCCAAGAACGATACGTGGACTGAGGCCTCCAAGGCTTAAATTCCTTTCTGGGACAGGCTGAGCATAAATAAAATTTAGAGGATCTAGACAGACTCCTGGGGTTTCGAGCCCATGGGCAGCCCTAAATGTGCACCCTGAGAAGATCAGTGACGTCCCTCCAGCTGCGTGGGCCAGGATGCCACATCCATCATGTTTGACTTCAAAGAAGTGGGCGGAGTTTTCTGCTCAGCTGCCTTATCCTCCTCAGAAGATGTGTTTGTTCATGGGACGCACCAGGGTCCTGGGGCAGCTCCTGACCCAAAGGTGTTGACCTGACCCAGAGTCCTCAGCACAGGTTCTAAAGCCCGCTCCCCCCACCACATACATCATAACCCTGTGGGGAGCAGACCAACAGTGCAGATCCCTGGGCCTCACACAGGCCCGAGGACTCATGGCTTACGATTGCCAGATAAAACACAGGACACCCAGTTAATCTGAATTTCAGATAGGCACCAAATAATTTTTTAGTATAAGCTTATCCCAAATATTGCAAGGAATGACTTATGCTAAAAAAACATTATTTGGCTGAAATTCAGAGTTAATTGGTTACCCTATGTCCCATTTATATTTTTTAATCTCTCTATTTACGTTAAATCTGGTGATGCTACACAGCCTCTCTGGGAGTGGGGTCTGCATTGGGGATTCTGATGCACCCCCAACAGAAGGGAACCCTAAATTTAGAATCTCTTGTACAGAGCATTTACAGATTTTTTTTCCACCAGGAACCAAAGAAAATGGAGTTTCAAACTCCAAACCTGTAAATCCAAGTTGGTGAAGTTTGAGCCAATGTTTCTCAAACAAGTCTGATTATAAGAATGTTTCTGGGATGTTCAACAAAATTACAGGTTCCCAGGCCCCCACCCTGGGAACTTCTCCTTTTGTGGCTTGCCAGCAGGGGGAAGGGGGACAATGTCTGCGTTTTTTTCATAAGAAGATATTTATGGAAATGGTATTTATAGGGACACGAAAATTGAAACCTAAATATCCATCAAAAGGGGGCATTGTTTAAGAAAATACGAGTTCATTTGTATATGGAAAACTGTGCTTTTAAAAAAAAAAAAAAAAAACAGCTTTATGGAGGGCGCCTGGGTGGCTTAGCCTGCTAAGCGTCTGACTCTTGATCTCAGCTCAGGGCTCGTTCTCCGGGTCCCGCGTTCAAGCCTCACATTGGGCTCCAAGCTGGGCGTAGAGCCTACTTTAAAAACAAAAAAGAGGTGGTGGGGGTGGGAAGCAGCTTTATGAAGGTGTGACTGGCACACAATGAGCTGCACGTGTTTGAAGGATGCAGTCTGACGGGCTGTGACATCCGTGGGCCGCCGGGGAACCAACGCACAGTCAAGGCCGCCGACGCGATCCTGACCCGCACGGCCCCTCGTGAGCGTGGCACCGTCGGCTCGCCTGCTCTCAGCAGCGAGCTAAGAGCTCAGTTCACTTACGAAACATAAATGAACTTCGTTCACAGGAAGCCGACGGTTCAGCCCATTTTTGTACATTTGCAGAGTGAGACGTCCGTCCCGCTCTGCTTTCAGACTATTTCCATCCATTTCTGTTACCGCCCTCCCCTCCCCCCCAAACAAAACAAAACCAAACAAAAAACCTTAGGGAGGTCCTTAGGTGTCTCTTTGGTTTGTTTTCCATTTCTAATTTGAAAAACTGTGGTCAAATGCTGAAAACTTTGGCCATCTTCGCCGTTTTTCAGTATACGGCTCCTTGGCCTCGCACTCCCGCGGCTCCTGGGCCGTCTCCAGAACCCCCTTCGTCTGCCCGGACTGAAACCCTGAGCCCCGCAGACAGACTCGCCCTTCCTTCCGCCCCCCACGCCATTCGTTCTGTCCCCATGAATCTGGCCGCTCCGGGCACCTCGTGGAAGGGGAATCTTAGAGCGTCCCTCCCTGCGTGACTGTGTCGCTTCACTCACGCCGCGTAACGTCCCCCACGTGTCACAATCCCCCCTTCGTCTGAGTAACATTCCGTCGTGTGTATACACCCCACTTTGTCGAGCCATTTTATCCATCGATGGCTCCCCCACCCCCGTTGTCAGTTGTGAACAAGGGTGTCTTGGACCTGGGGGTACAAATACAGGAGGGGGGTGCACTTCATTTTTAGAGGTGCTTCTGATGTCAGCTAAGTGGAAGGGATGGTGATGAAGACCTCGAATCTTGACTAGAGAAGAAGGCGCTTTCGGGGGGGGGCGGGAGGAGTAGCAGGAGTCACCCGCCGAGAGGAAGGACACTGTGCCCAGCAATTTGCCTGCTTTCTCTTATTTAACACTTAGAGCGGCCTGCGAGGTGGGTTCTCTCATGATCCCCGTCTTCCAGACAAGGAATCCAAAACTCAGAGAGGTTAAGTCATCTCCGCAGCGTCACACAGCTGGCCAGCGCCGAAGTAATCTGGATCCCCACCCGCGGGGACCTAGAGGGGACAAAGCCATCTGACCTAACACTAGCGAGCGCAGTATCACCAACTGGTCTTCAAACACAGCAAAGCACACTTGTTGCGGTTGCTTGAATATACACGAATTTTTAAAAATTCTTATTTCTCCAAGCGTGTGCGTCCTGCTTCATTTCCTAAGTGACTGCAAGCAGCTGCATAAATGATCCCCCGGCCTGTGCCCAGGGCGCGTGCAGCAGCCTGGGCCTCCCCAGGGAGCCACCTTCCCCCCCGCAGGACTCCCCCTTCCTCCTCCGTCCTCCCAAAAGTGCTCTCTGCTCGGGGCATTCCTAGATTGGGAGACGTTCACGCAGGCATCCCCCGAGGCATCCTCTGCAGGGCCTGCGTGAGGGCGGCCCTGTGGCCTGGAAGGAAGGAGGGACGGAGGGAAAGAGGGAAGGAAGGCTGGACGGGAGGAAGGAAGGAAGAGGAGGTGATGAAGGGCATCTCTCGTTAAATACTTTGAGGTCCAGCTTTTCTAAGACATTTGTGGCCATCCTGATTGCTGCGTGCCCTTGCTTCTGACTGGTTTTGGGGGTCCCAGGTGAGGGGCACTGTGTCCCCCATCAACCACTACCAAGGTAGTGTTTTCCAGAAGGATCATCAAGGTGTCAGAAGGCTCGGGCATGACCAAAGCTATTCTCTTCCTGGCTGAAGAGTTCCCAAACGAAAACATTTATTCCAGGCTTGGTGGCGACCGCAACCAATCGGAAGGCACGTGACAGCGTCTTCTTGGGGGTGAGGGTGGAGAGTGGCAAGAGCTCAGGCAGCCACACGTGTTGGCAGACGTCGCGGTGGGTGGACAGTGTGGCCCGGTCAGGCCGCGGGAGCGCAGTCCAGCCCCGCTCTTGCACTCGTGCAGGCTGCACATGCGTCACCTCGCGCTGGCACCTCGGCTCCCAGGCCTGCAACGTCGGGGCACTAACACGGAGCCACCGTGGCACTCGGTGGACAGTGCATGCAAACTGCGTGGCCCCGCGTCCGGCCCCCGTGACAGCTCACGGTAACACTCTGCTTCAGAATCAAGCACACGAGCGTGTTCGTGGCCAGGACGACGCCTCGGTGGGTGCTCCTTGGGACTGCAAACCTCCCAAGACGTCCCCAGCCAGCAGGTGGAGTCCTGTGCACGAAGATTACCTGCAGAATGACCTCCAAGATGACAAAATATCCCCCCAAAAGCCCCTCTTGGTTGACGGGAGGCGTTGGCACTTGCCCCCGGGTATGTCCGGGAACATGCTTTGTAAATCAAAGCTCCTTCACCGAAGCGGGACCTAGGGCCTCCGTGCGGCACAGGGGCAGGGTCACCATTCACGCCAGGGTGCACGTGGACGGCGCCCACCCCCACCCCCAGCCCAGCTGTGTAAGATGTGGGTGCAAGGCCATTGGCGGTGGCCCTGGAGCAGCCGGAGACGGAGTAACAGCCTGTGCCTCAGCACCAGGCCATCGAAGTCCCACCCGGGTGTGCCCACCATGTCGCGGCTTTCGTCTGTGGCTGCCCGTGTAGCACCTTCTGGTCCCCAGGCAGGGAGGTGTGGAAGCCTCGGCGCTGGCATCCTGATAGGGCAGCCGGAAAGGCGAGGAGACCCGCCTCACCCAAACAGGTGAATCGCATCCTCCTCTGTTCTGAAATTTGGCAGGTCTGATGGAAATGCCCAGAAGGAAGAAAGGTAAGCCCGGCACCCCAAGGGATGTGCAGAACTGTCTCATGCACAGGTTGGCAGCCCTCAGAAGCAGTTTTCCTCTTCCCCATGCGTGGTCCCGACAGTGGCCACCCAAGACTGGGCTCCAGGCTGACCTAGCCCACGGGGGCCAGCGGGGGGGGGGGGGGCAGGGGGGCCCCCAACGGTGGTAAACGTGACCACCCCTCCCTTCGGCTGCTCGGCCCTGTCCCCCGTCCAGCCACCCTCTCCCACATGACCTGGGTACCTCCTCCGTCCTTCCTGCCACGTCACGACATCCCACGCGACGCAGCCCTGCAGCCCTTGCGGGTCCCCGCTGTACCGGGAGGGTGTGCAGAGCTGGGGAGGAGAGCAGGCGCTTGGGGGTCCGCAGGCCCGAGTCCGCACTCCAGCTGCGACTCATGGCACCTCCCTAAGCCTTCGTTTCCAGCTTCCGCCAGGCGGGTATGTTACTCACAGGGCGCCCTGAGTCTTCGGGACCACCCCATCATCGTGTGAGCGGTGCCCAGCGATTTTCCTGGGACTTCCTCCGGCGTATGTTTGGGTTACAGCCAGCGCCAGGGCCGACAGGTCGCTCTCCCAAGTCCCCCGGGCTCCAGGGGTTCTTCCTGCCGGTGGCCCGGGGCGCCGAGCTGCTGCTGCTGCTGCTGCTGCTGCTGCGAGGCCTCGGGCAGGGGCTTCACTGCAGGGCCGTCGAGGCAAGTCCTGCAGCTCCCAGGCCAACCTGTGGTCGCACGTGCTGATAGGGAAGATTTTTCACGGCCACCAACCGTAGAAGAAAATGCAGTTGCACTTACTGGCTTCCCTATTCGCCTCCCCTAACTTTCTCCCCCGAGGTTGCTGCAGCTCCAGGGCAAACCCAGTCCCGCCCTTCCTTTTTCCTCCTTGCTGCCCTGCCGCTGGGAGTGCCTGCCGGCTCCTGCTGGGTGCGCGTGGCCCCTCCGAGGAAGGACTCTAAGCTGGGGTGTGCACTTGCTCATTCACGTCCCACAGGCTGGGAAGTGGCCGTTACCACCCGGTTCTTCAGACAAGGCACAAAAGGAACACACTCGTCAGGGCCACACGGATGGTCAGCGGCAAAGAGGGAGCATGTGATGCTCAATCCCACGCCCCTAACCAGAGATTGGCAAACTCCAGCCCATGGGCCGCATCCAGGCCGTCACCTGTTTTTGTGAATAAAGTTTTATGGGAAACCAGCCGTCCTGTGTCACGTCGATGTCACCCACATCTGCCGTCCTGCTACAGCGACAGAGATAGCTGGGTGGAGGCTGCGGCGTGCAAAGCCAGCAATATCTACTGTCTGGCTCTACAGAAAACATTTACCAGCCTCTGTTTATAACCCCCAGCTCCACTGATTCTCCTATTTTACTTTAGTTCCTGAAAGAAAAGCCGAGAATGGAGGTGAGGACAGGGAGAAGGAGCTGGCCCAGCTCAAGCCCTGCTGGGCTCCAGGAACGTGCTGCTTAGTTCCTTTTACCTTGTTAACTGAGGAATCATTAAAAATAGGCAAGCTGAGAAAATAGATTCAAACTGTCTTTTCATCCCATCTTTTTTTCAAAAAGCTGGAAATATGTGGTTCTGAATATGTATATACGTAATATGCACTTGCACACGTCGTAATAGACTCGCATTGAGATTTGGCTGATACAAGTGCGAGGCATTAACGTGCAATACACACCGCAGTTGTATATTATAAATTTCACTGTTTCTTCAATGGGGAAGTTTTCTTTTAAAACTTGGGAACGCTCTTCCCAGCACGACTTTTGAGAAGATACTTGGGATTTGTAGTCTGAAGTCTGCTGTAGCTAGAAAACTGTGTATTTGTTCAAAGTTTCTGTGTGTGACGTTTCACTGCGTGTCTTGTGGTTGGTTCCTTGATCTTAGATCACTTCTTCTCTGGGCCACTGCTTTACCTTTACAAGTTTAAAGATAAATGTGGTGCATGTGTACACTCTGGTGGGTTGTATTTGAGTATATGGTAACCTGTATAACACCCTTCATTCTGACTATGCACTGATGCTTGTGCTAAAGTCTCAATAAGCGTATTTTCCAGGAAACTTTATTGTTTGCAAGTGTCAGACACCCAACTCAAACTAGCCTAAGGCAGGGGTCGGCGGGGGTGGGGGGAGGTGGCAGGGAGCTCTTGTCACTGAAAAGACCAAAAGCGCTAGCTTCAGGCCCAGCTGGATCCAGGTGCCTGAACAATGGTCAGGAATCTCTCTTTCATCTTTGTTAGCTTCACAATCTCAGGCAGTCCTTTGCCCCCCGTATACTGAGGTGGCCACCAGCAGCCCCAGCACCCTCTAAACTTAGTAGCTCCAAGAAAAGAAGAAATTTCTTAATTAGCTTGACTTGGATCATGTGCCTATCCTTGAACCAATCACTGAGGCCAAAGACATGGAATGCTCTGATTGCCAGGCCCGGGTCATGGTCTCTCCCCTGGAGCAGAAGGGATCAGCCCCACCAGAATTATGTGGAAAGGGAAAGGCTCTCCTCCACAGAGACTAAGGTACCCACAGAAGATGGAGAGTGGATGAGGGCTAGGCAAAACAAACAAACAGAGAAACCCCAGATGTCCATGACATTAGGAGGCATCCCCACTGCCTAAACTGAACTAATGGGATTTGAGAGTAGGAATTTGGGGAAGAAAATGAGAAATAATCCACTATTCCGTTGGAAAATCCCAAACCGATGCCCAAGGAAGCAGAGTAGCCCTGGAGAATGCATGTGATGAGAAGCTCACGGTCCATCCTGGGGAAGGGTGGCATTTCCATCCTCATGGCACCTCGGCGTAGATTCCATTCTTGAGAAGGTGTGGCTTTGCCTGTACCCAGGCTCAAGGGACCAGTGACCAAAGGACCAAAGGAACCCTTCAGAACAAAACTCTTGCTGGTCAAGCTCCTGTGGGACCCGCTGACGTGGTGAGGCACCCTGAGGTCAGGTGTTTCTTGTCGAAGGAGATGTTCTGAGGCCAGAGAAGTGGAGAGTGTGGGCAACCCACGGCCCCAGGCAGGGTGTCCTCAGCAAAAACTCACACAAAAGGACTGTGGAGGTCTGTGTCGTCGTCAGATGTCTATCTCCAGGCCACCCAGATGACATCAGAGGGCAGGGCGGGAACGCAGAGGGAAGAGCGCTGGTGAAGCCTTTACATCCTGGGGAAATGACCCCACCCGGGGAACCAAGGGACCAAGCTCGGCTGCCTCTGGCTTCCTCCGGCAGGTGACACCCTTTGTGATCAAGCTGGAACCACTTTGCTGCTTCCCTTTTCTCAACTTCATGGGTGATCATTCATTTTTTCATCCCTTCAGTCTCTCAATCTGGCAAGAATGAACTGGAGGAGACCTCATCTAGGGGTACAAAAGGCTTATTTGCAAAAATCTGGGTGTTTTCTCCTTAGACTCTCTTTCCCGTCTTACGGACTGACCAGGAAGCTAGTTAGAACTCGAAAGGAAAGACCGTAGGCTAGACGACTTGCAGACAGTGGGGAAATCCGATGGGCCGCGTCGCCAACTTAACCCGGCTGGTAAAAATCCAAATGAAGGACCCTTCTGAGCAGCTCAAACAGACCCACCTCTTGAAGCTCCAAAAATTGTATATAACGTGTCAGGTCCCTGTTCCAAATGTATAATCCTGATTTCTCACATTGAACATCTTGGACACGATTGAGCCTTTTCTGGGGGACTTAAAATTATTACCCCCCTTGGAATTATTGCAACGACCCCAGGAGCTGCAGAGGGAGAGAAGGCTGTGGGCCCTGGGGCCAGATAGTGCCTCCTGCTGGCTGTCGGCGCTAATGCCTGTGCTGCCTAGGCTAACCCGTCGCGGTGGTTGGTGGCACCTTCCACCTCCACCCCTTCCAGTCATTACAGGTGTGTGGGGGCTCAACTTTACTTAGGAAACTTCTGAGGCTGGAAGCCGTCCCAGAGAACTTTCCCGTGAGTATGCTGCATCAGTAGTTGCATAAGGATTTTGTACCATTTTTTTTCCTGGTAACCCGAAGTCTTTTTTTTTTTCTCCCCTTAAGTAAATAACACTTTCATTTTTTAATAACCTCTAAATTTATATAAAGGTTATTTTTAAAAAAGCAGTGATAGCACAGAGAGTTCTTGTATACCCCTTCCTCCACTGTCCCCATTTTACATTACCATCATACGGTTTTCCAAATCATGAGATTATTAACTGAACTTCAGGCTCCTGGACCCAACACGGGGCACCGCACTGGCTTTCGTCACTGTGTCTTCCTAACCTCCTCTGGTCTGTGACAGCCTCTCGGTCTGGCTTTCATGACCCTGATAGTTTTGTGGGTCCTGAGCAGGTGTCATTCTTCAGGATTCCTGGTTGTGTTGTATTATGTTGTGTTCACATCCGATTTGTCCGATCCTTTTCTCTGAGTAGACTGGGGTTATGGTTTTCAGAAAACATGCCACAAAGGTGCAGTGTCCTTGTCACATATCAGGGGGTACTCATCGTTCACATGACATCCCCGGGGGATGTTAACTTCTTCGCTTGGCTAAGCTGGGATTTGCCAGGTTTCTTCACTATAAAATTACTACTTTCCCCCTTCCGTACTTTATTCTTTGGGAGCCGGTCATAAGTGTAACCCACCCCCAAAGGACAGGAGAGGAAGGAGCGGAGAATGGGAAGTTAGCTCCACCTCCGGGAAGGGGCCTATCTACACATGTGAAATTCTTCTGTAAGGAAGATTGTCCTTCCCTGTTTATGTATTTCCTGAAGCCCGTATTTTTTTTTAATTTTTTTTAATTTTTATTTATTTATGATAGTCAGAGAGAGAGAGAGAGAGAGAGAGAGAGAGGCAGAGACACAGGCAGAGGGAGAAGCAGGCTCCATGTACCGGGAGCCTGACGTGGGATTCGATCCCGGGTCTCCAGGGTCGCGCCCTGGGCCAAAGGCAGGCACCAAACCGCTGCGCCACCCAGGGATCCCTGAAGCCCATATTTATATCAGTGTGAACTCATGTATATTCAGTGTGTGCTTTGGTTGATGACCCGGTACTACATCGTCTGTCTTGTTGCTCAAATAACTCCAGCCGTGGCCACTGGGTGCTCTTTCGGGTTGGTTGCCGTGTCCTTTGACGTGTCCCCACCCGTGGCTTTTGAGGACCTCCTTACTTTCCACAATTATAAGACGTGCCAGGCTTGTCATGCATTTTCCCAGCCCGAACCCCCAGAATCCGCCAAAGGCCTTTTTACTTGTGCTCCATCTGCCAGTTTTTCCACAAAGTTCAGCCAGCGAACGCCCACAGCGCGTACCAGGCACTGCTGGCTGTGGCCAGCACCCCGCTGGTAAATGTTTACCAAGCAGCTCTCTGAGAAAAAGTTAAGTAAGCATAGAAAGAACGTGTAACACATTCTCTACAAATAATAATAAAAAATACACTACTCTACGTCGTACATTCCCTATAGCCCGCCGACTCTCACAGCACGCTTTCACTGACTTTGCCCGAATGCTGACACCCGTAGCCAACGTACCTTCGCGACTGATGGATGAGTGAGTGAGTCCCCAACCTGAACGTGGGTGGATATCTTTGCCTTGATGAGCAAGACAAAAGTGAGGGATCCCTGGGTGGCGCAGCGGTTTGGCGCCTGCCTTTGGCCCAGGGCACGGTCCTGGAGACCCGGGATCGAGTCCCACGTCGGGCTCCCGGTGCATGGAGCCTGCCTCTCCCTCTGCCTGTGTCTCTGCTTCTCTCTCTCTCTCTCTGTGTGTGACAATCATAAATAAATAAAAATTAAAAAAAAAAAAGACAAAAGTGAAAGGAGAACGATGTATGCTGGAACTTCACGTGTTTATCCATGACCTCTTTGCTGTACCAGATAACAGTTTTCAACTACTTCCTCGGTTTTACGTGCTACTCGTAATGGCTCTAGACACAACATGCTTTCATATAATTTACATTGTTATATACGTACATTTTCTCCAGAACCTTCCTAAGTGTAGATGAGCAGGAAAAAAAAAAAAAAGGTCAAGCTTTGATTGACAGTGTTTCCTGGTTTCTGTGGTGTAAGTATTCCCACCACGGCCAATGTCAAGCGACCAGTGAGACATCACTGGATACAGGGGTGCGGAGACGAGCGGTAGCACACACACACGTAGAGTTAAAGAAGCTCGAGAGCATGAATAATAATAAAATATAGTAAGATAATTAGGAAGGGTGAGATTTAACTATCTGTTAACCTTTGTTTCTAATATCATTTAATTGGATGTTTATGTAATTTAATTTTTATGAATGGCTGTGTTTATTCACCGGTTCGAGAAATTGCTGGGCGCTTAGTAACTGGCTCTCATGAGCCGGTAGTGGCTGGCCCCAGTGTTATCCGCTGGTACAGGGGACATGCCCTGGCCCTGCCCGCATGGAGGCTGGGGTCCTCCGAGCCGCGTCCAGCATGTGGCACGTACCATAGGATAACACTTCCCTAGAAGAGTTGTCGGTGTTCCTAGAATATCCTGTTTCCAAGCAGCCCATGCAACTTGTGGTTGTTCACCTCATTTCTTTCTTATTTTCTTTTTTGTGACTCAGAAAATCTCCTATTCCCGATCACTTAAGACCCTTTTGTGAGTTCGGAAAGCGGGTACACCACCATGACTTCAAGGAGCCTCGAAGCTCTGAGAGCACAGGTGTCAGAGTCAAGCAGCATCACTGCTTCCTGGCTTTGGGGCCTTGGGCAAGTCACTCAACCTCTCTGAGCTTCAGTTTCTTGATCCACAACCCCGGGGGGTATACATGTATCCCCATCTCCGGCATTATTCTGGCTATCGGATGAGAACGCGTGTGTTAAGGGCACAGCACGGTCTCTGGCATGTGTGCGCCTTCTTGACCTGGTGGCTCATAGCAGTCGAAGCGTCAGCAGTTCAGACAGCAGAGCACGCGGCAGGCTCTCCAAGGGCAAGGTCTACCCCACTCTCCCCCCAGCTCCCGGGCTTCCCGGCGGACTTTGTGTGTCCTGTGGGCGCCTTATATGCTACCCTTGATCCCTATACCTTGATACCCTAAACCTTGATCATTTTGGAGTGTCCCATTCAACCTGCACCCTTTACAGGGCTAGAGGCGCATATTGGAAAGATAACACAAAGAACGGATAGATAATTTTTTTAAATGGATTATGTTTTCTTGAGTAAATCATTGACGGGTGTTTGTTCAAAGCTCATATAAACCCAGCAGTGGGTGTGTCGTGATTAATCCAGGTGGTTGACAACCTGCTATTTGAAAGATGGCGTAGATGAAATCGGGAGCATAACACATGCTCCCCCCAAAACGAAACAAAACAAAACAAAAAACACACAACATGCCATATGGTCAGAGAATAGGGAGGAAAGAAAGGGAAAAAAAAGAAAAAGAAAAGAGGAAAGGCATTAGCATGTATTTTTAAACTAAAATTCCTAAAAACAGACTTGTTGATAACTGACCTTGACCCCAAGCTCTGTGTACATTCTAACGGGAGCACAGCCCAGAACGTGCTTCTAATGTGAGTCTTTTTCTTGTGTTTGCTTTACCCCTGCCTGCTTCCTTATAGTTACTGGCAGCAATTTCTGAGAAAACTTTGACCTTGCTTATTATAGAGCAAGATGCCAACCAGAGAACATCAGCTTTAACCTTCCAACCAGAGCCACCCTCACTCTGCAAGCTTGAGAAAGAAAGCAAAAAGCTTCATAGTTTTATTTTTGAACCCGAAAAGCCAGTTGGGAGTCTTTGCTGCATTTACGTGTCTCTGGCTCCTTCCCCTTTAGGGACCTCATCATTAGGGCTCCGTGCTGCTCTAGCTGGCCTCATGGGGCACCTCCCAAGCCAGGGCTCAAGGCCAGCTTCCCAGCTGGCACCACCATGTTCGCAGCAGCATGGCCACGGGAGCCAGAGTGGAAACAACCCAAGTGCCCACTGACGCTGAACAGATAAAATGTGGGGTATACAAGAAGGGGGGTTATACTGCCACCTGCTACAGCGCGGGCGGACCTTGAGGACAAGATGCTCAGTGAAATAAGCTCCTCACCAAAAAACAAAGGCTATATGATTCCACTCACCCCAGGTACCTAGATAGTCTGATTCATAGGGCCGGAAAGTGGAATAGGGCGGGGGGCGGTGCCAGAGGCTAGGGGAGGGGGAAGAGGATATTGTCGTTTAATGGGGACAGAGTTTCAATTTTGCAAGATGGAAACCTTCTGAAGATCCAGCAATGGGGTTGCCTGGGTGGCTCAGTGGTTGAGCGTCTGCCTTTGGCTCAGGTTGTGATCCTGGAGTCCTGGGATCGAGTCCCGCATCGGGCTCCCCATAGGGAGCCTGCTTCTCCCTCTGCTTGTGTCTCTGCCCACCCCCTCTCTTTGTGTGTGTCTCTCATGAATACATAAATAAAATCTTAAAAAACAAAAAAAAGTCCAGCAATGTGAGTGTCCTTCCCACTCCTGAACCATACACTTAAAAACGGTTACAGTGGCGAATTTTATGTCGTGTAGGATTTACCACAATAAAAACAGCAACCGCTTCCATCTCCCCGTGCCTGGGCCCTGCTCCCTCAGGTGGGCTACCTTCTCAGGTCCCGCAGGTGTCTCCAGATCCTGGTGTCCAGCCACGGCTCCCTGGAACCCCTTGGCTCTCAGTGGGTCCCACCACTGAGCCAATCACTGGGTCCAGGGAGTGGGATTGGCTGAGTGCTCCCTCAGCCGGAGCCTGATTTCTCTGAGCACTGATCTCACCGACTCCAAGTATTCGGAGGGCACGCTCAGGATTCTCGACTTGCTGGAGCTAAAAGCTCAGTTCAGGAGCCTGAGCAAGCGGAGAACCTTCCTCTTGAACAAAATCCATCTGAAGCTGTAGGGAGCTCTGCGAGCCGGTGCTCATATTTCGGAAGCGCCTGCCTCTTACTTTGTGTCTCTGAGCTCTTATTCTCCCGTCTGTAGGAGAAATGTGAGGCCAGGGAGGAGTAGACGTGCCCTGCAAGGGGACAAATATTTGAACTTAGTGGTTTTTTTCTGCCAACAGAAGGGGAGGGAGGAGAGAGAGACACAGACAGACAGACAGGGGTCATCAGACCTCGATCTCAGCTCCCGACCCACCACTACCTGAGCCTGGGTAAATTCCTTACCCTCACCAAGCCTTGTTTATGAAGTAAGAATCAGGAGGCCTCCTCGGCGAGAGGAATGGAGGAAGGATCAGGAAAGAGCAATAAATGACCGCCGGCCCCGATGTCCTGGTCTAACCACTAGGCACAGGGGGAAGCCAGGTGTCAGCACCTCCCGGCACATGCTTGTCCGCGGTTAGATGGACTTGGGTGTGCTTCCCACTGACGGCAGCTGCGGACGTCTCCACGGGTCAGATGACGAAACATCCCCCGGCATCTCCCAAGAATCAGATGTGATAGGTGTTGAAGATCAAAGGTCAACGCGACTGCCGGGACCCCTGCCCAATCCCAGAGCTCTCGGCTTCGGAGGACAGAAGGCGTAGAAGGGCCTAAGGGATGGGCAGTGTGGGGGGAAGGAAAGCGAACTGAGGGCCCTAGAGCTGGGCCTTATCTCAGTGATTTGTTCATTCGTTCTTTGAACCAGTATTCAAGGGCCTGCTCTGAAAGTGCCGACGCACTCGTTCTAGGTGCTGAGGCTCCGGGGGGAGCAAGATAGACAACAGGCCCTATCCTCTTAGAGGTGACATTTGTCCAGCTCAGAGGCTCCCTGGCAGTCGGCGATCTTGGAAAGTCACGAGGTCTTGCTCAGCCCCAGTCTTTTGACAGAGCATCCGGTGTACTGAATAGGGCCATGCAGGTGAATCTCTTGGCGGCATGCTTGGCACGAAGGCGGCGCCCAATTAATGGTGGTGCGGTAGTGTGCAATGCAACCCACGGTGGGAACCACCATCCCAAACTGGGGGAGAGTCTGGGAGGGCTTCCTGGGGGAAGAGACTTATAAGCCGAGCCCTACGGTGACAATTATAGGGCTGAGACGAGGGTGGAGACCACTCCCAGCTGACCGGAACCTCCTCTGACCCTCTTGTCTGCCCCTGTAGGTCTCCTTCCCATGGATGAGTGGCCCGGTACCTTGGCCAAGACCACAGCCACCTCGGGCCATGCAGCAGCCGAAACAGTCACCCTCTCCACCACAGATGCCCTTCCACTCGAGCATCCGGCCAGCACCAGCGCAGAGGAGCTGGTCCCAGGGGTTTCCTAGACCCACCATGGTCCCGCCTGCCTCCCACAAGCGGCCTGTGAGTGCCGGCGGGAAGATGTTCTCCTTCGTGGTGGACAGCACTCACAGGCCGCCCATCATCAAGCAAGGTAGTCACGCGCGCTTCCGCTGGTGGCTTTGGGGACGGGTTTAGAGCCACAGCATGAGTCTTGGTTTTTGCTTATTTGCTCCAATTCTAAACGTAGAACGGAGTCAATTGTGAGAAAATCAGAGATGGGGCGTCAGGATGGTTCAGTCAGGAGTGTCTGACTCTTGACCTGAGCTCAGGTCTTGATCTCAGGGTGGTGAGTTCAAACCCCATGTTGACAAAAGCCCAATGTGGAGCCTACCCAGAAAGATTAAAAATTGGGGGATAGAGCACCTGGGTGGCTGAGTTGGTTGGTCTTTGGCTCAGGTCATGATCTCAGAGTCCTGGGATCGAGCTCTGTATCGGGCCCCCTGCTCACCGGGGATTCTGCTTCTCCCCCCGCCCCCTCTCTGCCATTCCCTACCCCCACCCCTGCTTGTGCTCTCTGGCTCCCTGTCAAATAAATTAATTAATTAAAAATTTTTTTTAAATGGGGATAAACAGAAATCAAGAAAATAGTTAATATCATTTGTCACCCTCATCACCCAATAACCTCTGTTGACTTTTTGGGGCCTATCCCTCTAGACTTTGTGCTCTGACATATGCACACATCAGCAGCCCTGTGGCGAGGGTGTGGGTGTGGGTGTGGGTGTGTGTCAGTGTGTGCGTGTGTGCTCACATAGGAATGTGTAGCAGGATGCAGACTTACAACTTTGACTCAGATGTGCAGAAACATTGGCAACTGAAATCCCCCTTGGCCACAACAGCCTCCGGAGTTTTTTAAATATTTTATTGCCATTTTACAGGTGAGAGGAGGCTGAGGCTTATCGAGGAATATTACCTCCTGATGTGACATATTCAATCTAGTCCAATCTCACATTTTTCAGTCAAATTTAAGGAGGCTGATTACCTCAATCACTGTCACTGTCACTCACAGCCTGGTCGCTCTGGGGGCCAGCCTTCATGGTTTCCCTCCCTCACCCTCTTCCATGGGGAGGTGGGGGGGGCTTCCTGCCTGTTGCTGTCCTCTTGGCCTCAGCAGCAGGCTTGACTTGATCCCTGGCATGATTGCAGCTTCCTCCAAACCTGTGATGTGAAGATCCCATTCTCTGTCCTCTGCACCCCAGCCCCAGGCCCCGCATCCCCCTCTGTGTCTCCACATTCTCACTCAAGACCATTCACCTGGTCACCTCCCTCAGCTATTCAAATAATAGTTGTTGTCATGAAATAAGCAAACGGAGGAGTAGGTGCAATGCAGTTACTTCTTCTTCTTCTTCTTCTTCTTCTTCTTCTTCTTCTTCTTCTTCTTCATCCAAAAAAAAAAAAACAAAAACCCTTATGTGCCATCAACACCAAATGAAACTACTCAGCCATTTCCCCCCTACCTTCTATAAATATGAAAATCTTCAAACACAGAGCAAAGTAAAAACAATCTCCCACCTAACTCCACCATTAACACTTTGCTGTACTCTTTGTATACAATCCATCCTTCTATCCATTCATTAATCCATCTTATTTTTTGGTGCATTTGAAAATAAACTGCACACATGTAGTCTTGCCCCTTAATATGTTAGTTTATATACCACTAACCAGAGTCCAACAGTTTTTGTCTTTTGGTTTTTTTTTTTTTTCAGTTTTTGTCTTTTTGATGTAAAACTAACATGCAATGTATATGTTATCAATCACTGCATGACAAACTCTCCCAAAACTTAGTGGCCTAAAGCAAAACAAAAACAAAAACCCCAAACATGAATTATCTGGTATAGTTTCTGCAGGTCAGGAATTTCGGAGCCGCTTAGCAGGGTGGCGGTGGTTCAGGGTCTCTTATAAGGTTGCAGATGAGCTGTCGGCTGGGGCCGCAGTCATCTGAAGGCTTGACCAGGGCTGGAGAATCTGCTTCCAAGATGGCACCCTCAATGGCCATTGGCAAGAGGCCCCAGGTCCTCATCATGTGAACCCATCCAGAGAGCTGCTGGAGTATCCTCAGTGAAGAGCAGTTGGCTCTTCCTAAGCAAGTGATCCAAGAGAGCAAGATGGAAACTACAGCATCTCTTAGGACCAAACCTCAGAAGCCACTCTGTCATTTCTGCAGGATCCTATTGGTGACACAGGTCAGCTCTATCCAGTGTGGGGAAGACTTCCCATGGGCCTGAACGTTAGGAGGCAAAAATTATTGGCAGCCCTATCTTGGAGCCTGGCTACCGCAATGTGCCCTCTGGTCCTCAGTGATTCACACCCCCCCCCACCTCACTTGTCTAATTCCTTCCCCCTCTCCCGAGTTCTTACAAAGTCTCACCCCATCCCAGCATCAGCCTAAATTCCAGGATCTCATCATATAAATCAAGTCCAGGTACTGATGGGGCTCACTGGGGCTAGTTCCTTAAGTTCAGCTTCTCAAGTCCCATTCCCAGCAGTCTGAAGATCTGTGCACTAAAGAGACGGGTTGTCTGTCCGAGCTGTGAGGCCAGCGCCCCCAGCAGAGCCCTCTTCCCCAACGTTCAAAGACACACCCAACGTACACTGGTGGGCCAGGCATAGCATACTGCGGTGGACACGCCTTCTGTTCAAAAAGGAAAAACAAACACACAGGAGTCCTTTCAGTCCTTCAGCAGTTCTGAAATCCAGCCAGGAAAATGTTTCAAGGTCCCTGATTAGGCCTATTCTTGCCCAGAAATGACCCTCCGTGGCTCTTGCCTTTGCCCTCTGGCTCCTTGGATCAGCCCTGTGAGTCCTCCTATCTTTTCCATGAAAGGTATCACACGTTTGCAACTGCCTGGTTTTATAGGCAGCTACCTGCCTGTAGACAGGTGAGCTTCTTCCGTTTCTGTGCGTCTCTGCCTCCAGCAGTCCACATTGGTCATGTTCCTTATTGAGGTTCTCCCTGGGCAGGCAAAAGCCATGCCCACATATTCCTTTGACACAGGCCCTCCTCCGCCCTGGGCTTCTGCCAAGAGTGGGAGGGATAGCACTCCGTAGAAGCCCTGGGCCCAAATCATTCTCTGAGACACCGGCTCCGATGGTTCTGCGTTCTCGACAAAGGATATTAAAGGTTTTACACTCAGCTTCGTCTTCAGAGCATGTTTTCCTGAGAGTGGTCTGATTTGATCTTTGCCCAGAACCTGTGTCTTAGGTTGCATTTGCCACGTGGCGAGGCAGAGAATCTTCCAGCCCAGTTGAGTCCCAGCTTCTTGTGGTTCAACGTCCCTCTGCTGGCCGCTCCCCGCCCCCACGGTTCACAGGAAGTGCCAGGCTCCGTCACCCAGTTCATCGGGAACATTTTCTACTTCCCCATCACCACAGGCAATGTGACAAAACTTCCTGCCACCGCATGTCGGGGATCCTTATAAGAAGAGAGAGATCAGGGATGCCCACACGTGGAGGAAAGGCCACGTGAAGACACAGAAAGAAAGTAGCTAGCAACAAGAAGAGAAGCCTTGGGAGAAACCAACCCCGATGGCATCTTGACCTTGGACTTCTAGCCTCCGGACTGTAAGAAATACAATTCCATTGCTTGAGCTGCACAGTCTGTGGCATTTTGTTATGACAGCTGAGCTGACCATTGCAAAGCCCGCCCACTGTTGGAGAGGACAATCCACGGGTGTGAATACCAGGAGATAATAACCCTTGGTGCCATCGTGGAGGCCGGCCACCACACAGAGGCACCCGGTCCAAATCCTGAAGACACAATTAAGGTGCACACATGCTGTACACACGTGCTCCGGAGAATTAGCTGATAAGTTGCAGGAGAGCCAGACGGTTGTTAAAGCATGGGAGCAACTTCTCTCCCATTTGGCAAATAGGTGCAGCTTGAAACTTCCTAAAGCACCTCTGTCCCCCCCACCCCCGCCCCATGCCCTCCCACTGCCCCAGCCATCCCGTCCCTCCCTTGGAATTCTCCCCACGGGGATCTCCAAATGATCCAGCAGCTAGAGGGTTTGTTTTGAACTGAGACAAGCCAGTTTGGTCATACATGGCCCTTGGGTTCTCATTGAAAGGTAACAGGAGCCAGTAAAGACGTTTGGGGTGGGCGGGGGAGACTGCTCCAGCCCCTCTCTGCCCGAGTGTAAGGAAAGCAAGTCTCAGATAAATGCTGCCTCCAGTAGCAAAGGGGTCCCAAACCTCACTCAGCCTGTTCTGTAGGTTTGATCAAGTCCAGGCTCTCTGTCCTTTAAGGGCTCCAGCCATCACCTGATAGAAAAGGCTCAGTCAAGACAGCCAGGACAAGGTCACAGAGGCATCTAGAGTTATCTAAACCAAGCCTGAAAAAAAAATTAAATTAAATTAAAATTTAAAAAAAATAATAAACCAAGCCTGAACCCAAGTCCCTCCTGGGGAGCATGAGGGAGGGGCTGCCCAGTGCTTCAGCTCACCTGCAGGCAGTCTCTTCCTCCATTTGGCCACTGGGAGCCTGTTCATAGAGCATGCACAGTAGTGGGCCACCCTTTTTTTACCAACAAAAACTCATTTCTGGCCTTCAGCTTGCTAATTTGGAAAGTGTCAAGTGTCATAGCTGCCTCTGGACTGCACCTGTCCAATGTAATGCAGCCCGGCCACCCCAGGCAGGGGGACTCCTGATTAGGGCGACTGACTTCCCCTAGGCTGAAAGGTAAACAACTTGCTATATATAGCATCAAACAGACTCCGCCGAATGTTGAAAAAATAAGCCACAGGCCTTGCGACAGACGTTAATGTGCCACAGGGGCTTCCAGAAGTCGGCTGGATGTTATAGTCAAACGCCTGCGCTATAGAATTGTTGTTTTTGTTTTGTTTTGTTTTGTTTCGTTTTTTGAGATCCCACTTCTCCTGTATTCCTTTCAAAAAAAAAAAAATCCAGTTATAGATATTGGCAGGAAATGAGACATCAAGTAAAGAAGGAGGAGCACAAGAGGGAAAATGTTCTAGGCCTGTGCTTTCTGGTGCAGTAGCCACCAGCCACACGCAGACTGAGCTAATGTAGCTAATGTGACAGAGGAAATAAATGTTTAATTTACATTAATTTAAATTTCTAGACCGATACCTGATTCAGTTATTGGAAGGCTTGGAGCATGCCTGGAACATCTTGAGTATGCAAATCTACTTCTTCAACTGCACGTTTTTTTGTGAAACCCAAATACAGATCAAGTCTTCCCATTGAAAATTTAGCTTCCAAATCGAGAGGCACTGTAAGTGTAAGATGAACCCTGAGTTTCAAAGACTTAGTGCCCAGAAGAAAAAGAATGTAAAATATCTTGATCTTTTTGGTCTTGATGATGCATGGAAATGATCATTTTTTAATGTACCGGGTTAAATAGAATATATTTCAAAATCAGTTCCACCTTTTTTTTTTTAATCTTTTTAATGTGCCCAGTACTAAATTTAAAGTTTAAATTGTCTTATGTAGCTCTCATTATTTTTCTATCAGACTGCACTGCTCAGTGACCCTCCCGGGGAAGGCCTTCTGCTGCCCCTTATTCCACCCAGCTCTTGCCCCCTCCTGTCACCGTCACCCTCAGCAGGCAGCTGCCTTCCAGAATTCCTGGGGAGGAAGCAGGAAGGAATTCCACAGAGAGAGGGAGTCGCCCGGGCCCAGGGCCCACTCGCTCCCCACGCAGGATGCTGACCGACATGGAAGACACATTCTCAGGGGTGGTGTGAGCACACCTGCTGTCCGAGCTATGAGGCCAGCGCCCCCAGCAGGGCCCTCTTCCCTAAGCCCTGCCCGTCCACAGCTCTGTAGGCCTCCATCAGAGACAGGAAGCCAACTGCGTAGGTGGGTAGGAGAGGAGCTTTCTTTTCTGGACTATTTCTAGGGGGACCAGATGGTATTGCATGGACTGAGCACCGTGGAGTGTCTCCCTTCCTGTTGATTGCCAAGGACTGGGTTAGGGACTCACTTGATGGAGTTTTAGCAGCTGCCTGATGAAACTGGTAAAGGGACCAAGTGTCCTGCTTTGCCAGGCACTGAGGGGCTTCCTGGGATGGGGGACTCTCAGTACCAAAGCCAGGAAGAACCCGGGCAAACCGGAATCAGGCATGTTCCTTCTTGCTGCAGGGTCTCAGGCCATGTTCCTCCAATGGGACTGGAGACTGTCCAATGTCTCCCACTGGTCCCGCCCACCGCCCATTCTGGGCACTCACTGTCCCTTCCACCTAGAATGCTGTTTCCTCCCCTCTACACTTCATGAAGTCACTTGCCTTTCAGTGCATGGCTTGAGTGTCTCTCCCTCAGGCATTAGCCGGGGAGAGGGTGTGACCCCAGGTCCAGCCACACCAGGAGGTGTACCCCAGACGGTTCTGGTGCCGACACAGGGAGGATGGATGAGAGCCCAGGCCCCTTTCCTTCCACATGCCCGGGGCCACTCATCCAACATGCAAGGCCACGCGTTCACCAGGCACCACGGGCCTTTGACTATGTCCACATCCAAGACCTGGGGGAGAAAATCATTGGCTCTGAAATCCATAAAGAAAAATGTGGAATCAAAGTGAATAAGTGATGGAATAAACGTCCACAAATGTGACAGTGTGTACTTCATTAATTGTTAATGGTAACATTCATTAATGTTTCATCACCTTTGAAAACAATTGGTTCAATTTCTCACTTCACAAGAAGACAAGAATGTGCGGTGTATGCCCAGAAATCCATCAATGGGAAATTTCAAACGTGCCGCTTAGAGCCAAATGATCTCAAAAGCAGGAATATAGAAATCTTCTCAAAACTTTCTACACCAAAACAAACAAACTTATTTAGTGTTAATGTGAGTGATTCATGGTATGTTTGATGGAAAAAAAAAAAAAGACAGGAAAACCTAAATGTTTTGGATCCAAGTTAAATATGTTTGGCACATTCATACATGGACTGCGGTGCCTGGCTGGCTCGGTCCATGGAGCGTGCAACTCTTGATCTCAGGGTCATGAGTTCCAGCCCCACATTGAGTGCAGAGATTACTTAAAAATAAAATCTTGGGGCACCTGCATGGCTCAGGCAGTTAAACATCTGCCTTCGGCTGAGGTCATAATCCCGGGGTCCTGGGATTGAGCCCAGTGTCGCGCTCCCTGCTCAGCAAGAACATGCGTGCTTCTCCCTCTCCACCATCCCCAAGCTAGTGCTCACTCTCTCTCTCTCTCTCTCTCTCTCTCAAATAAAATCTTTAAAAAAATAATCTTTTTTAAAAAAAAGAACATAATGAAGGGGATTAAAAGGCACAAACTTCTAGTTCTTAAAAAAACAACATAGCTACAAATATGGACATTGGAGGATATTTTTGATACGTTGTCAAGTGAAAAAGCAAGCTGGGGAAAAATCTCTGCAATAGAAATCCATTTTTGGCTTTATCTTTAAGGATATAATTGCAATAAAAATCGCTAACATTTAGTACTTAATGTAGTCCTCGGGGGCGGGAAGCTTCTTCTGGAAAGAGAGGCTTTTTCTGTAAATATTTTAGGCTCTGCGGCTATACTGTCTCTGTCACAGCTACGCAGCCCTGCTTTTGTAGCTGGAAAGCAGCCATCGACAGTATGTCCATGAATGACTGTGGCTGTGTTTCAGTAAAAGTTTATTTAAAAAACAGCTGGGAGGCCAGATTTGTCCCTGGTGCCGTAGTTTGCCGACCCCTGCTCTACACCATTACTGCATTTCATCCTGAGTGCCCTTGATAACAGTGCCCTATATAACATGTAAGTTAGGTAACTAAGGCTTAGAGAATAAGTGACCTGCCCAAGGTCACCAGCTCTTGCATGATGTAGCAAAAAAGCCTAGCAAGGGACCCGCCAAAGCGAATCAGCGCGGTTACCCCTGAAAAGGGGAGGGACAGTCCCTTCCCTTTCTGATACTTCAGTGATGCCTTCTTCATCGCTTTGCAATGAATGTAGACACCGCCTTGCAGTGTTTCACAGCAGCAGGGAAAGAGTTTGAAATAGTCTAAAAATATCCTTCCCGACCTCGGGGACACTCACAATGTCCTGTGTGCTCTCTGTCGATCCCGTGCGTTAGTGTGGACCGATGCTGTGGAGCTGTCGGAACAGTCAGTGGTCGAAGGAATTTCCAGGGCAGGACCTTCCAGGGACATTTACGTGGACCGGAACTCAGCCCAGCAGGATAAGGTGAGGGGTCTCGGGAAGGACAGAGCTATAGCAGCAGAAGAGCCTGCGGAGAGATTGCCTCTTGTCCTCTGGGCTCTAGAAGTGCCTTTTTCACTATGTCCAAGAAACCACCTTTTAGTCCCGGAACATTCAACCAAAAGTTTGGTAACTGCTCATTTTATCCCAAATCACAACATCTACAAGCACGAAGCATTGAGCACCTACCGCGGGCTGGACTGTGTCCTGTGCCCTTAACGTTCAATTGGCTCATTAATCTTCACCGGCTCCAAAATAGGTGTTATCCCCCTCACTTTACAGGTGAGGGAGCCGAAGCTCAGAGGGGTTCAGTAACCTGCCCAGGGTGGCATCCTGGGAGGGCAGCGCTGGGATTCAAGCCCAGGGCTGGTTAACTTGGAGGCGGGCGCTCCTGACGCCCACACGGTGACCTTGAGTGGTGGGACAGTGGTGGGGAAAACCCGTTTCCTGGCAGGAAGAAGTGAGCACTGACATGGAGGACTGAGCCAGGACAGAGGCTCCCTGAAGAACCAGAGAGGTTTAGGATGAAGCGAGAGTGCGAGCCAGAGCAGGTGAAGCCCAGCCATGCTGGGAAGGGTCCAGGGTGATGTCTCCTTCCAGAGACACAACCTGAAATTAGCCTAAGAGAAGCAGTCCTGCGATGTCATACCTCCTTCGAGACCAGGACCTGAGCCCTGTGGCGATTCTCTGCATTTGTGAGGAGCAGAACCACTTGGGGTCCTGGAGAGCCGTGGGCATCGGTGACTGCAGGTGGCAGGTGTGCCAGGAGCAGACCTTGGAGAGGTGTTGCCGTGGGGCGAGCAGCCAGGCTCGGATGCTGTTACCAGTTCTCTACGGCTGCGTACAAGCCGCCCCAACACTTAGTGGCTGAAAATGGCAATTTATTGGGTACCCGGCTGGCTCAGTCAGTAGAGCCTGCGACTCTTGATCTCAGGGTCAAGAGCTCAAGCTCCACATTGGGCATGGAGCCTACTCAAAAGACAAACAAACAAACAAACAACCCAGCAACTTATGACTTCCCAGAATTGACAAGTTGACCTGGAAGCTTCTTCTGCTGGTGTCCCCTGGCTTCACTCATGCAACTGTCATCAGCCAGTGGCATGGCCCAGCTGGTGGTCTCGGATGGCCTCATTCCCACGTCTGGGACCTCAGCCAGTGTGCCTGGAGTGATGGGCCCCTCTCTGCACTCGGTTTACCATCCGGGGCTTCTTCACTGGCCCGGGCCTCCGGGAGGGCCAGAACAGAAGCTGTAGGGCCTTCTAAGCACTTGTCTGGAGATTGTTCTTCAGCACTTCTGACCTCTCCTATTGGTCAGAGCAAGACACAGGACCAGCCCTGATTTAGGGGCTGGGGACGTAGCTTCCACTACTGTGGTCGTTTCTCCATCCACCCCAGTTTTAAACTGGAAACAGAATCGCAGCCACATTTATAATCTTTTCTATTTAGAAACCATTTATGCCCTGACTTTCCAGGATTCCTTCAAATGCAGGTGCCAATAAGCACATTAGCTTAAGGGAGTTAAAAAAAAGAAGGCATTTTTTTGGGGTCATCTTCTTAAAAATGTTTAAAGCCCGCTAGTTTCAGGCACGGCTAGATACAGGAGCTTGAGTGAGCATTTCAGCGTGCTCTCTCCTCCCCATCTCTTCCCTCTGTTTCCCTCCAAGTTTGGCTTTTTGCAAGACACTGGCTTCATGGGAAAGGACAAACTCAGGCAAACCAGCCCATAAATTTAAAGTTTGGGATCCACAAGGAGGCAAGATCCTCTCCGCCTGTAATGGATGCATGAAATCTCTGAGAAAACCCTGGTTGTCCAGCTTGGGTCATGGGCACATGAGGGGGTGGGATGAGAAGGAGCAGGGCACGTGACCAACAGTCTTATCAAGACCCCATGGGAGGGAGAGCACTCTCCCCAGGAAGAGCCTGGGGTCCTCACAAAAGGCAGCAACCACGACTGTACACCACACCTTAAGGGCTTCTTTATACTCCAGGGCCCAGCACAGGGCCTGGCACATAGTAGCTGCTCAGTAAATGTTTATTGCATAAACCTCTATTCACATATTGCACAGTGAATCCGCACCTGGCTGGCAGCAATCGGATGAAGCAGGCACAGCTGCCCACGAGCGTGGGATCTGTTTGATGCTAACCCTTGAAATTTTGCCACAGGCTTTTGTAGGGATTCAAAGAAAAACCCTTGGCGGCAACTGGCAATGCCGGAGAAGCTTCCTCGTGATGGAAACCCTGCCCTTGGGTCGGGGAACTGGGAGGTCATGAGGCCAATTAGGCAGCTCCCCAGGAAATGAGTTGGCCTACAAATTACTCACTTACCTCCTTCCAACCAATGGAAAATTGCTGGAAGAGCAGGGACTATTTTAAAAGCAGAAATTCTGTAGCTGCATTTGAAAATACATCTGGGGACTTGTTTTTCAGTTTTTCTGACATTTTATTGATGACTTCTGGTGAGAAGATTGGGGTTTTTTTTTCTCTTTTGGGGGGAGAAGCCTAACAAATTCTTGGGCTGCAGAGCTCTTTCTTTTGGAGACATGGAGAAGTGGGTTAATTATGCCTGTGGGTAAAGTCGGCCGGCAATTTTTTTTTCCAACCCAAAGTTTACACGAGCCCACGCAAATAAATCACCGTTCCTGTCCCATTCGCTTTGCAGACTCAGTTACCTGGAGTAAATTTTTACGTGAATAACGCAAAGAGGCAGGAAACACCAGAAGGGAGGAAATGAAGATACATATTTCAGAATGTATTAAATTTTTTAAGTTGAATAATAGTCCTCATTATATGCAGGATGTGGTCAAATAGAGTATTGTCCTAACTACCTTTCCTGGGTCCCCACCGTGCTAGGCTGAATATTATAAACAAAAACATTATAAATAAACTCCCCAGCAACAAAAGTTCCCAGGTCGGGTGGTGGTTCTCAACATGAAAGTATAATTTTACAGGAAAGGAAATTTTCAGCCTGTGAGGTATAAACATCTATTACAGGAGCCTGTACACAAGTATATCATTTTCACCAAACTCTTGTCTGTGTGAGGTTTTCCAAGTGGCAGAGACAACCTTGAAAGCCCACTTCCTCCCTCCCCACCCCACCCCCCGTCCCCTTCCCAAAAGAATTACACCGTGTTTTCCTTATATATATATTTTTTTAAATGGGCTCGGTCTTGCCCGCGGACCCACACCTTAGTGAACTCCCCGTCTGGCCTCCACCCAGGATGAAATCATTCTGCTCCTGGGGAAAGAAATCAGCCGTCTCTCGGATTTTGAACTCGAATCCAAATACAAAGATGCCGTGATAGCGAACCTGCAGAATGAAGTGGCCAGCCTGAATCAGAGGCTGTCGGAGGCAACCACGTCCAGGCAAAAGTTCCAGGTTCTGGATGAAGACATCGATGACAAACAGAGTGAGATCCAGAGCCTGAAAAACCAGGTAGGACTCGGAGACAAGTTGGCAGAGGCCTTAGGGTCACTTACACAGGGTGACAGCTCCCAGGTAGAGCCAGGGGAGCGTGGAAGGGAGCCCCCCAGGTAGATGGAAAAGTGGCGGCCCTGGTAGTGTGGTGGGTATGAGCACAAATCCCAGGAACTGGGGGCATGGCCGGCTCCTGCCCTACTAGTAGAACCACGGTAACTTCTGTTAAGCCCCCACAACGTGCAGGCACTGGGGCCGGTGCTGTAGGTTCATTGGCTCACAGAAACCGCACGGTCCTCTGACACGTGCCATTCCACAGACAAGGAGACTGAGGCAGGCTCAGAGCCCCCTGGGAACTTGTTCAGGTCACATAGCAAATTAGAAGGGGCAGCGCACGGTAAACACGGGTCTGCCCCTTGCAGACCCTATGCTCTCACCCCACCTCCTGTCCCTACCCAACTCCCTTGCTTCAGTGACACTGTCTCTCACATCCACCCCAGCCGGGCTCCAGCAAGACCTCTGGGCGGTCAGCTGGAGAGAGGGAGCAGAATCCCCCATCATCCAACCCCACCCTGAAGGCAGTTGCTGGTTCACTTTAGGGAACTTCATTAAACAAAAATTCCCCACCTAGAATTTCTGCATTATCCTTGAGACTAGTTAAAACTGGCCGTTGATCTGCTACATAAATCATATGTCAACAAAGTTGAAACTGGCCACTGATGAATCGTGGCCTCGGTGTGTAATGTTGCCTAAGGCTGTGGTCATGCTTGGGGCCTCTGTTCTCCGCTTCCCTGTTCACTGCCTTCCCACCCCGACCCCAACCAACTCAAGGTGCGTGGCCTCAATCCTAGAAACGGTGCCCCCAGGAAGGGACTTAGGTTGCTCGAGATGAACCTAGGAGATTCTACTGGGAGATCGTAAGCTCCATGACAGCAGGGAGTGGGCCCAGTTACCTTCTAGAACGGTGATAGGACCGTGTCTGTTTGTCCATTCATTCAAGTAAGATTTGTGGGGTGCCTCTCTTGTCCCATGCCCTCTTCTGGGCTCTTCTCCTTTCTGGGAGCTTGTCTCTTTGCCCTGTCCCTCTGGTGTCATGCAAATGAAAGCCTGAAGCTGAGAAACGCTCTTAAGTTGGCAGAGAATGAGGCAGGTATGATCTTTGCCTTCCCTCGGTTATGTGCATAACAGGCACGAGACAGACTTAATAAGTGAATCTCATATTCACACGAACTGATGACTCTCAAGTGAATCTCATATTCACACGAACTGATGACTCTCCGTTGGATGTGTTCTGGGAAAAGCAATGCAAGTAGTAGATCCCATAGGAAGGACGACTTGACAGCTACCTTAACAGGAAGCTGACTCCTTGACGAGCACCTTGTTCTTGATCGGAGCCCACCTTTGCCAATGGACAGAGTGACATCTCTTTGGGTTACCCTCCCATCTCAGAACTCTCCTGAGTACAAGTGGTGTGTCTTGCCCAGGTGCGCGGACACAGGTGAACAATTCCCACATCACCTTTTTTCTTTTTTTAAGTCAAATACATGTGACATATGCTGTGTGATCCTCACTTATCTTTGAACGTCAGTAGGTCATGATTTGAGTCTTGCTGAAAGTGGCTGGTGATATCTGGAGCAGGGGTTGGGGGAATGTTCACAAAGAAAGCGTCTAGAAATAATCACACCGATTCATCATACTGTCGCCTCCCCCCAGTTGATCGTCACTTGTAACTGAAAGAGACTGTTTTGTTACAAGGCGCATCGGAACTGGAGGCCGCAGTGGGTCTGAACCCAAATCTAGTTGTGTCAGCTCACGTCGTCGTATCCTAAATACTGTACCGCCTGCAGAACATTCAGCCACAGGTGTGAGCCCCATGGCAGGTTGATTTATTGATCTGATTACTTTGTAGGCTCTTCCCCCGTCCCCCTGAAAGGGTGCGCGCCAGGACCTGCTCCCAGGGGTCTTCCATCCGCTACAGCATCTCTGGGAAGCGCCTGCCTCTGCGTGTTCTTGAAGGCCTGTGCTAATTATTTTTTTTAATTTTTTTTTATTTATTTATGATAGTCACACAGAGAGAGAGAGAGAGAGGCAGAGACATAAGCAGAGGGAGAAGCAGGCTCCATGCACCGGGAGCCCAACATGGGATTCGATCCCGGGTCTCCAGGATTGCGCCCTGGGCCAAAGGCAGGCGCCAAACCGCTGCGCCACCCAGGGATCCCAAGCAGCCCAGTTATTCTCTCGAAGCCGTCCCCGTCACACTGTCCGCTTTCTTGCCACTCGGCGCCCATCTTATTACACAGGACAGCAGACCTCGGCCCTCTCGGGATGTATGCCCATCACAGACGGTGTGGAGCCTTTCTTTCCCACCCCGACCCCAACCAACTCAAGGTGCGGGGCCTCAATCCTAGAAACGGTGCCCCCAGGAAGGGACTTAGGTTGCTCGAGATGAACCTAGGAGATTCTATTCCTAGAATCCATTTCTTCGGAAAGAAACGAAGAGGTTTGAAGACCATTTGGAGTTTTCTTGTGTTCGGAAATCCTAAAACCCCGAAGCATAGGTTGAATTCTCTTCTATCTGTCAGAAGCAGAAGCACGGGCATCTTTGGGCAGGTGGGCATACGCTTTGCCATCCTTTCTGGGAGCTCGTCTCCTCGTGCTGTGGCTCTGGTGTCGTGTAAATAAAGGCACGAAGCTGAGAAGAGCTAGAAACGCCCTTAAAAGCTACTCCCAGTACCTTTTAAGGGAAAGTTGCATGTCTCCCACAGAGAACAGTAAGAGGTGAAAGAAAAGCTTTGGCTCGAAGTTTCAAAAAGCACAAACATGCAAAAGTAGAGCCTCGGGGAGGGTGGAGGACAGAGTCATCTATGTCCCCACCACCTTCTGGCACATGCCCTCTTCCCAGCGTCTCAGATCCCCCAGGGAGAGAGGAAGTGTCACGGCCCCAGTTGTCACAGAACCTGAACAATGATGGTGCATGAAATGAGCCAGGGAACGTGTGACACCTTGATCCTTCTGTTAATTCTACCAGCGTAAGAACGACAAGGGCTTCAGGGACAGAAACCGGGACCGAGGACTGTGGGCGCCATCTGGTGGCAAAGGCCTCTGCGCCCTTGGCCGCCTGACCTGAGCGCCCTACCGCCCCCCATTTTTCGTGCCACACCTGCTACAGGATAAGAAGGTGGACAGGGACCCCCATAGCCCCGCCTAATTGCAGTCACGCAGGTGTGTAAATGAGCCTCAACGAGGCTCCCAAGTGCATCCAAAAATCTTACCCGGTACCTTCCCCAGAACGGGCTGGAGGAGCTGCGGCCTGGCCCACCCGGGTGCTGAGCTCGGAGGACAGTCACGGCTACCGCCTGGGTGCCGAGCGCCGGGCACGGTCCGGGCGCCTGTACACACACTAACTCATTAAAACGCCTCTGAACCGGCCCCTCCCGTGGGGACTCCCGCCACCCCACTTCCGGAATGGAACAGTGAGCCAGCATCTGGCCTCGCGTGTTCGTCAGCCTGTAAGTGGCAGGAACAGAGTTTGAAGGCCAGAGTCGGGCTCCCGAGCCCCTGCTGCGCCGCACAGCCTGCGGCCTGTATCCTGGCCCTAGAGCCACCTGGCAGGGAGCAAGGAGCCACCTCTGCAGCCATGTGATCCTGAGCAAGTGACCCACCTCCGTGAGACTCAGTGTGCCGCTTGCAAAATGGGGGCATGAGCGGGACCCTCGGCCTCCTGCGACGCTGTCAGTTGCCATCAGGGTAGCATCTGTGAAAGGGCTTTGTGAGCCTGGGGTGTCCTGTGAGATGGAGGCTGCTGTTGTTCCCATTCGAGGCCATTAATTCTACACCCGGCTTCCCTCTCATGAGCTCTGCTCTGCAGCCCTCGGCGCTCGATGACCCGGAACCGACAGCTGGTCTGTTCCTGGCCGAGCGTCCAGGGCGGGTAGGAAGGCACCGTAGGGATCAGCTGTCCCCGGTGCCAGCTGACCCGAGCCACTTCGCGGGCACAAAGATAAGACATGCTTTGATTACATGTGACATGGCGGTCCCTGAAGGAACCTGCCCTCTCCTGTCCCTTCTGCTGGTTAGAAGTAAAAAGCTCGGTTTCCCCAGCACCCCACCAAAGATCCATCCAAAGCTGCTGTGCAACCGCGGAGGGGTACCCGCGGATCCTGCGCACCCGGGCAAGCGCCCTCTGACTGCGTGTCGCCTCCTCCCACAGATCAGTGCCCTACAGCAAGGCTACAGCCAGGTGCTGTGCCAGACCCTGTCTGAGAGGAACTCGGAAATCACATCCCTGAAGAACGAGGGTGAGAACCTGAGGAGGGACCATGCCGTCACCTCAGGTGAGCTCTCTCTGATGGGGAGGCCTGAGAGCTGCCCCCTTCCCCCTCCTCCCCTGGCCGCAGCAGACATCACCAGTCCACCGCTGCCCGGCTGCACGCTGATCCGGGGTGCGGCCTCGGCGATCTTCTCAGCGGCCTGTGTCCCCGAGTTCAAGTACAACCAGCTCCTCGGGCAGGGCCTGTTACCCGTGTGCGAGAAGGTTATCACTCAGCTATGTCTGGCGAGCGCCCCAGGGAGGACATGGGACGCCGTGGGGCTTGGGCGCTTCCACGGGCCAGCTTGCCTTCAAGCTAGAATGTGGGCAGAGTGGGGTCACCGCGTTAGGGGCCTGGTACATATGGCCCAAGTGAAAACATTTCCTAAGTGGCCAGCAGAGGCTGCACCCTACAGACCTCAGGGTGGGGGCCCACACGCCCTCCGGAGACCAGCTGTTTCTCACCCTGGATCCTTTCATTCATCCTACGTGTTTATTGAGCGCCCACTGGGTATCAGGCCCTGTTCCGGGGGCTGGGGACAGAGAGCCCTGAGCACAGCGCTCCTGTGCTCCCAGGGTTCACGTCTGTGAGCGGGTGACAGGCACTAAAAGTAAACCCACAGTGAATAAGCAAGCCCGTTTCGGAGAAAACTGGCCCAGTGTGGGAGCAAGGCGCTTGAGGGGCAGAAATGAAGGGAGCATATAGCTTGGTGGGCGGGCGAGGACAGGCCTTTGAAGAGGTGGAAAGGGGAGAACAGTCAGGACACCAAAGGGAACAGTGTTCCCAGCAGAGGGATCACAAGTGCAAAGGGCCTGAGGCTGGGGCCGAGTGGCCGTGCAGGAGGAGCTGGAGGCGAGTGGGGCTGGAGTGGGGTGCGCATGGGGGGGCAGGCAGGGTCAGAGAGGGAGGCAGGGGGTAGATCACTGGGAGGGAGGTCTGGGTTTGATTCTAAGGGTAATGGGAAGCCGCTGGGGATTTTAAGCAGGAATGCCTCGGGACTGGAGGAGGGTGGGGCCGGGCAGCGAGCACGGAGGGAGTGAAGCGGGCGCCGGGGCGCGGGCAGCGAGCCTGGACTGGGCCTGTTGCTCTGAGAGCCCGGGACGCGGCAGGAAAGCCGAGCAGAGCGCTGAGCCTCGGGGGAGTCGCCGTGGGTCTCTGCGCATCGGGTGGCCTGACCCCCGGCTTCTCCTCCGCCTGGCCCCTACCCCGCCAGGCCTGTCTGTGCTCCATCCTCAGACACCACCATCTCCACTCGGGGAGTGGACGGCCCTGGGCTGGGGGAACACGGGTGGGCTGGACCCGCTCAAGGTGTGGTCCCCAGACCGGCGCACCAGCAAGCCCCGGGCCCTCGTGAGAACCGCAGAGTCCCGGGCCCCAGCCCAGAATGTCCTGCACCGCAGCCGCACTTGGGCGGGATCCCGGGGGCTCGTATACACAGTCGAGCTCGAGAAGCTCAGGGCCGGGTTGCGCTGCGGCAGCGGCCCTGGGTCTCCGTGGCTTCCGACACGTGGGCTGGTGTCTTGCCTCCCCCTGGTGTCCGTCGGGGGTCAGCAGGGGATTTGCTCAGTGTAGCCACTCAGAGACCAGGCTGACAGGCCATCGTGACGCCCACTGACCTCCACACCACAGGTCGGTCCCGTCCCGCCCCACAAAGCTTGAAGGCAAGTCCCAGAGGGATCCACCCGTTGCAAAGTAACCTAACCGAGTCCTGTGACAGAGCTCTGGATCCCATTCAGTTCACATCCTTTGCTGACTGGCAGCTACCAATCAGATGGGGCATAATGTTCTTCCAAGAAAAGAACCACCTGAGACAACCCAATCGCACAGCCTTTCCGCACCCTTCTTCCCGCTTGTCCTCAATACGAGAATCCGGTAGTTAGCGACCTGCTACGTAACCGGTTATCCCAAAATCTAATGGGTAAAACAACAACCACTATTTATTTATCTCATCCAGCTTCTGGAGCTCAGGAATGTGGGGGTGACTTGGTTCTCAGGGTCTCCCGTGAGGTGCAGTCAGCACATTGGCTGGGCCGGGAGCTGGCCCCCTCCGCTCCCCACGGTGTGGGCCTCTCCCTCAGCCGCTTGAGTGTCCTCACAACATGGCGGTCGGCCTCGCCCCGCGTGTGAGCCAGCGGAGACCCAAGGGAAAGCCGCAATGTCTCCTACGACCCCCCTAGGAAGTCGCAGTCCGTCTTCCCCACAATATCATCCTGGCTACCCACGTCAGCCTGCTCCTGGCGGGAGGGGCTGCGCCAGGGCGTGACCGCTGGGGCCAGTTTAGAAGCTGGCTACCACAAAAAAAATAATGATAATAGGTGCCCTGTAACAAACGCTGTGGGTCAGCCACTCTCCTGTGTTCTTTATAGGTCTTTAACCCTTATCATAACTCCTCGGGGAGACACAGTAAGATACTGATAAGGAAAATAACGTGTCCAGGAACACCAGGCTACTAAGTGGTGGTGAGCGTGAATCCAACCGCCCCGCTGACAGCCTCCTTCTGCCACAAGCCTTTTTATGGCCTCTGGTGAAAACTCCTGGGCCTTCCCCGCACTGGGCCTCGGCTTCCCAGCCCCATGGCGTGGGCTCTCCTGCCAAGCCTGAGCCCACAGGGCCCCCCCCCAAAGGCTCTTCTCCTCCCCCGGCAACACTCGCTGACTTCTTGTTCTCGCCGCCGTCTTAAGCAAATGCTGTTCAGTGCATTTCAGCGTCACCCCTGTCCCGGCTCTGGGAGCCTAGACACAAGCTCCTCCGGTGCAGGTGAGCACCAGGGGCGGCCCGGGCTTGGAAGGGGCTCGGCCACAAGGGCTGACAGCTGTGGTGCAGTCATCCTTCCTGCCCCTTTGACCTCTGTGAGTCTTTATATATATATATATAAATATTATTAAATATCTATGTAAAATTTCTTTCTTTCTTTCTTTCTTTCTTTCTTTCTTTCTTTCTTTCTTTATTCATTCATTCCCCCAGGGATGGTGTCATCTCTGCAAAAAGAAGTGTTCACAAGGGATGAGGAAATTCAACAGCTCAAACAGGAGGTGAACCAACTAAAAAGTGAGAACAAAGAAAAGGATCACCAGCTTGAAGCCCTCAGTTCCAGAGTGAGTGTTGGGTCACCGTCCTCACACTGTAGCTGTCCCCAAAAAGCAAGCAGAGCAGAGTCCCATGACTCATCTCTCATACCCTGGGCCCCAGCTTTAAATGTCACTCCCATCTCTCCCACCACGGTGAGATGAGGCCGGTGCCCCAGGGCGTAAGGAGGGCACAGGAGGACAGCCGCTGGGTGGCCCAGAACACGAAAGGCCCAGTGGGAGAGACCAGCGGCAGGGGCCAGGTTCTCTGCAAGTTAAAGAGCTTTTTATTTTATTTTTTTTTAAAGATTTATTTATTTATTTATGATAGACAGAGAGAGAGAGAGAGAGAGAGAGAGAGAGAGAGGCAGAGACACAGGAGGAGGGAGAAGCAGGCTCCATGCCGGGAGCCTGACGTGGGACTCGATCCCGGGACTCCAGGATCCCGCCCTGGGCCAAAGGCAGGCGCTAAACCGCTAAGCCACCCAGGGATCCCTTTAAAGAGCTTTTTAAATGTAACTTTGAGGGGTGCCTGGTGGCTCAGTCGGTTAAGCGTCTGCCTTCGGCCCAGGTCATGATCCCTGGAGTCCTGGGATTGAGTCCTCCTCTGCCCCTCTCCCTGTGCGTGCTCGCTCTCTCACGTGCGCTCTCTCTCAAATAAATAAATAAAACCTTGAAAATATAACCATATATGACTTCGACTCTGTGAATGATGCCTTCCATCCTGACTTTAGAATCCCGATCCCGCAGAGTAAGGTTTCTCAGCATGTGTGTGCTCTCTTGCAATGAATCCAGCTGAAATCGAAGAGCCGTCACCCCAGGTGGCAGCTCGGGGACACACGGTGCCTGACTGACCCGGTGCTCCATCTGCGGGGATGTCAGGGGGTGAGAGCCCCATGTCCTAAAGAAAAGGCCCAAGAAGTACCCGTCCGGTGCTTAGCACGGTTCTCAGTTTGGAACTCAGAAAACGCAGAGCGTGACCTTCGGGGTCAGACAGGCCAGGATCCAAGCCCAGGCTTTCTTGTCTCATGACTTAACTTGCCTCCGTGTCGCATCGGCCAGGCGGGGACAAGAAAGTGATGTTCTGAGAAGTGGGAGGCTGATTTCAGTGGCCCTCTCCCGCCCCTGCCCCCACTTCTCCCCACAGACTGACTCCTACACGCGCAGGGCACCTGCTTTGTGTGGGGGGCGTGAGTGTGCCTGTGAGTGTGTGCGTGTGTGTGCGTGCCGGCGAGGGGGGCAGCTTGCAGGGCCGGTGCCGAGTGGGAGAAATATGGAAAAACAACCCCGATTTGACCATTCTGCTCACCAAAGTACATGTGGATTCTTTCTCCCCCCACTTCCCCTTCCTCGTTGACCTTGGAGTGAGGCGTTTCTCCTCCCTAACCGGTGCAGCTCTTGTGAGCAGGTGGATGCCTGGCTTTCCTTTTTTTCTAATCCCCTTTGTCATGTGTGATAATTTTAGGAAAATAAAAGCAGATGATATTGAGAAGCAAAATTGAAGAGATAAGGAAGAAAACGCTACCCCTAGAAACCCACATTCATATTTTAATGTGTATTTTTCCAGTCTTGGAAATAAATAAATAAATACAAATTTTAACATTTATTCTATACTCTTTTTTAATTTTAAATATGTACTATTTTCCCACGTTAATAAATAAAAGCTCTTATCATCGGTCCTAAAAGCTACAGAATATTTGTCTGGAAGTACACAACGTAATTAAGTGATCTGTTGTTGGACACGGCTGTTTCTTTTTCTTTCTTTCTTTTCCTCTCTTGCTAATACTGCCAAGAACATCCCTGACCCTACAGTTTTGCTGATTTCTCTAGTCAGCGTCCTTAAGAGACAATACTAAAGTGGGGGTTTCTGGGTCAAAAGAAGGCCCATCGTTATGTTCTCAATGTGTGTTGCCAAACTGCCCCCCTGAAAGGCTGTTCCATTTACCTTCCCTCCGCCAAGCAGCTGTGTTGGGAGATGCACCTTGCAGAAAGCACGAGAGCACCTCCCTGTATTCCTGGCAGCTCTCTTGGCTGGTCCCAGAGGCAAACACACCCATCCCGCCACCCTAAGGATCCAGACTCCGCAAAGCTGGGTCTGTCCTGTGGTGTGGACTGCTGGCTCCTGAAGAAGCATTTACACACATTATCCCCGAACTCACGAGAGGGGCGACTGACTACCACCTGCTGCAGGGCCCCGGGCGTCCCTCAGATGCAAATGGCCTCGCCTCTGGAAATTTGGGGAACTGATTGGATTAAGCAATAGGAAATGCTCTTAGGAGCAAATGCGGGGACTTGGGGACCCACAGACAGCCCCACGTGGCCTTCTTGTGTTGTCTCTCCGTAGTGCTCGGCGCTGAAAGAAGAGTTAAGAAAGGAAGATGCTCAGAAGGAACACCAGGAAGCCCAAGGGAAAGAGTTAAAACTCTGCAAAACTGTGAGTTGAGCCTATTCACTGCTACGTGTCCCCAGAAAGACTAGACTTTGACCTTCAGGGAGCTTTGGGGGGTCGGAGAGGGGTTCCATGGCCCATTAGATAGCACATGCTGTAGGGCTTTAATGATTGTTTATTAACCTAGTCTCCTAATTCTTGGAAATGCTGCTTATAGCCTCAAAGAAGAAATGGCTGAAAATACCGTAGAAAACACACTCCCCAGGATTCTCTGGGCAGTGCACACCGTCCCTGTGGGGCTGGACGGGAGACATGGGGTCCCTGCCCCCCAGACCTGTGGTGTCCAAACTTTCATGTTCCATCGTCAGAGTTTATCTTACATGTGGGCACTCTTATTAACACAAAATTCTTCCTGAAGCATTTTTGTTGAAATACATCCATTTTACACCAACTCATAAAAACAAAAAAATCATTTGCCTTATATAGGCGATGACTTTGGAAATAATGAAACAACGGTGAAAATACTTGCACTAGAATGAAAACATTCAGGGACGCCTGGGTTGAGCATCTGCCTTCAGCTCAAGGCGTGATCCCAGGGTCCCAGGATCAAGTCCCACATCGGGCTCCCCACAGGGAGCCTCCTTTTCCCTCCACCAATGTCTCTGCCTCTCTCTGTGTCTCTCATAAATAAATAAATAAAATATTTTAAAAAATAAAATAAAATGAAAACATTAATTCCCTGTGCCAGTCAAGTCCTCTTCCACGGCACCAGGCCCACGTCCCCATTCATTAGGAAGTACAGCGCCTTAGACACGAGGAAGAGACATCCTGTTCTCTGTGCCAGGAACATTGCTATTCTCTGCCTCAAAATGGGAAAAAAAGAAAAATTTCATTATTCTGTCCTTCCAGACTATGTCCATTGTGGCATCCAAGCAGCCCTGATTCAGATTGATCTCAAAAATATACCCTAGGAGAAGAGCTTCTAATGAGTTGATGAATATCTTGTACTGTTTAATCCAGGGTCCATGCTGATTTTCAAAAGAAACTAATCATTTCCCTTTACCCAATTTCCCAACCATCAATTGAAAAAACATCTACTTTGCCCCACAGATGTAGAATTTTCCCCCAAGGGAAGCAATTAAGCTAATACCAGACTAGGTTTCTGCCTTAATGAACCCAATGAAATGAACTACAGAGGCTCAGGATTTTTCAGCCCAGAAGGCAACTCCCACTTCCCATCAGGGAAGTTGACTTCCTGTTCTTGAAACTCTTTCAGCAAATCCAAGACATGGAGAAAGAAATGAAGAAGCTCAGGGAGGAGCTGAAAAAGAGTTGTACTGAACAGAACATGATCTCTAAGACACTGCGAGAAAAAAGCAAGGTAAGGCAAGGACAGGGTGGCCCAGTGACCGCTCTGGGCCAGGCCTTCTGCACGTATCATCTCAATCTCCCAATAACTCCGCGTGGTCAATACCGGTATTAACCCCACTTTATGGTTGAGAAACTGAGGCTCACAGAGGTACACGATGTTAGCCAAGTTCACGCAGATAAAGTAGCTGTACTTCTCAGAACTTGGACCCACGTCTATCTGACTCCATGCTCCTGTGTGTAACCACAAGTCTAGCCTGACTTCAACTCTTATTTGTAAAATTTATCCAGAAGAGAACTGATCCATTAAATCAAGTTTGCTAATGCTGTTGCTCAAACTTAAATGCTCTTATGGATATTTTTGGCCATGTGGCCTAGCAGTCATTGAAGAGGCATATTTTTTAAAATCTCATGATTGTGGATTTGTGTATTGCTACTTTCAGTATTGACAACTTTTGCTTTGTATATTTTGAGGCCGTGTTACTAAGTGCCTATAAATTTAGAATTTTAATACTTCTCATTGGAGAAAAAAAAAACCTTTGATCATCATAAAATGTCCCTCTTCATCTCTAATAGATTTTTCCCCTTAACGTCTATTTTGTCATTAATGCAACTTTAGCAGTGGGATGCCTGGGTGACTCAGCTGGCATCTAACTCTTGGTTTTGGCTCAGGTCATGATCTCAGGGTCCTGGGATCAAGCCCCAGATCAGGCTCTATGCTCAGTGCAGAATCTACTTGACCTTCTCCCTCTCTCTCTGCTTCTCTCTCTCTCTCTCAAATAAATAAAATGTCATAATATATGTATATATATATATATATAGCTAGAAGCCCTACTGCTTTTCTTTTGAAAAGAAAAAAATACTGATATTTTCATAGCATATCTTGTTCCTACTCTTTCTGTCAGTCTTTGTTTTAAGTTTTAGGCACATCTCTCTTCTAACTAGCGTATCATCTTTATAAAATCTACTTTAACAGTCTTTGTCTCTTGGTGCATTTACATATAATGTGGTTGCTGGTTTGTCGGGATTTAAATCTACCTTCCTGCTCAGTGTACAAACTGTGTGGTGCTCCCTTTTCTTCCTTTCATGCCCTCTTTTGAGTTAGTGGTTTATGTTTCCATCTTCTCTATTAGCTTGGAAATGCCTTCCTCTTTTACTACTCTCTTAGTAATAGCAAGACAACAGCATTCAGTCTTGACTTACCAAATCCAATAGTAATTGAGTTTGTCATTCTTTAACTCTTCTTCTCATGGTCAACCTAATGGCTATAATCTGCATTCTTGACTTACCAAGATCCAACATTAGTTGATAATTATGCCCTTCTCCTTGGTAAGGAAATGACTGTGGAACACTAACTTCACTCACCCCCTCCAGCTTTGTGTGCCACTGTTGTCATTTTTCTAAATGATATTTTATTTTATTTATTTTATTTATTTTATTTTTAAGTAGGCTTCATGCCCAGTGTGGAGCCCAATACAGGACCCGAACTCATGACCCTCAGGTTGGGGCCAGAACCAAGACCAAGAGTCAGACACTTAACCAGCTGAACCACCCATGTGCCTCATCAACTATTCCCTATTTGTAAACCCCAGAAGATCTAGTCACTATTTCTCTATAGTCAATATTCATGTCCATACGTTACCTTTCTTGCTTTCTTTTCTGCATCTCTGATCATCCATTTGGGATCATTGTTCTTCCATCCAAAGAACACCCTTTAGTGTTTTCCTTCAGCATGGCTACGCTGATGACAAAGTCTCTCAGATTTGGGCACACGCATCTTTGGAAATGAATATTTAACCTTCATTCTTAAAACACATTTCGACTGAGTGTTGAATTCTGCATTGACGTTGACATTCTTCTAGCGCATTACAGGTAACATCAGGTCCATCATTCCATTGACTCTCGGACGCTGTTGTTTCTGCTTAGACGTCATTTACAAGCCTAACTGTTTGCCTTTGGGTAATCTATTTTCCCTGGCCACTCTGAAGATTTTGTTTTCTCTTAATTTTTAGCAGATTTATTATGATTTATTTCAGTGTGGACTCATTTTTATTTACCTGTTTGGCGTTCGTATGGGCTTCTTGCATCCTTGGTTGGGTGTTTGGCGTTAGTGTGGCACTCGGGTGACCTACCACACAGGCAGCAGGTTGCTGCTGAAGGCTTTTGAACAGAGAACTGGTATGATGACTTGTGATCAATGGTTACAGTGAAGATAATAGCTAAAATTTCCCATGTACTGGGCACTATGCCAAGCAGTTCATCTCTTTCACCGATCTATGCTCTCCGTTTTACAGATGAGGGAATCAAGGCTCCTAGTCACTAGTAAGGTAACCAGCCCACAGCCACACTGTCAGTAGGTAACGAAGCAAAGACTGGAAACCAGGTTTGTGTGGCTCCCGTCACTGTGGCGCAGCCACGAGCCACATGCGACTCTTCACGCTGAAATTAACCAAGATTGGGTAAAACTCCAAACTGAGTTCCCCAGTCACACCAGCCACATTGCCAGTGCTTGACAGCCCGAGGTGGCTGGTGGCTACTAGTCAGCACAGACAGGGAGCATTTCTGTCAATGTGGAAAGTTGTGTCGGACCCAGCTGCTCCACAGCCTGGCAACTCTCACAGCATAAAGAATGTGTTGGGAGGAAGTAAACCAGAGGGAGGAGCCACTTACATAGGCCAGAGGCCCTCGGTGCCTGGCAGGGGTGCTCACCAGGGTAGGGATGGAGACGTGGACTGGATGTGACAGGGGCCCGAGCCACAGGCTTGGAGATGGCTTGGCGTGAGAGATGGAGCAGGGCGGCAGCGAACGATGACCCCAAGGGCTGGGGCAGGGAAGGTGGGGCAGATCCTTAGGTGGGGAGCCCCGCTAAAGGCAGAGTCCAGGCTGGACTTGGCCTTCCCGGCGTATGAGGGAGTCTGCTGAAGTAGAAGTCAGGGCGTGTTTAGACGTGAGGGGATGTTTGCGGAGGAAGCTGAGGCCCAGGGAGCGTAGATGGCTTTGCCAACGGCCCGGCGCTACCCAGAGGCTCCGGGGCTGCCCCACGCTGCTCGGAAGAAAGCTCCGGGGCTCTTCTGGGTCTTTTATTACTTCTGTGACCCCCCCCTTCAGCCCCCTAAGAAACAGCTCGCAAAGTCGTTGCAGCACAAAATCCTCACGCTTATCTAGGGGAGTTTGCTTCCTCTCCGGAGAACCCCAGAGCCCTGGGCTCTGCAGGTGCTTCCAAAACGGCAGGGTCCCCAGGGGAGCAGCCGGGCTGCGGGGCCCGTGGCGGCCGGCAGAGGGCGGCGTCCAGCCCGGCAAGCTCGCCCGCCTCGCCCTCTCCCGCCCGGGACAATGACCCGGCCAGTCGCCCCGCTTCCCACGGGCTGCGATTCCTAAATTTTGACTTTGCTTGGCAAGCCCCGGCGCGGCTTCCGCTGGCGAGCGGGCTGGAAGCGGTGATGCCAAACGGGCACGATGATAAGGCCAAGTAATAGCATCTACCAGGTACCCAGCGTGGGCCAGTTCCCCGCGGCGCTAGAGCACGGCGCCCGGTGCACATTCCCGGCCCCGTTTGCAGAGCGCAGCGCCCGATGTATGCACAGAGCTTTCCAGAAGTGCCAGCCCCGCTCGAAACACTGAATCCCCGCACTCACCCTGGGAGGAGCACTAGGATCACCATCCCCGCTAGGCAGAGGAGGACCCATCCCCGGTCATGTGGCTTGCTGGGGACCCGCAGGGGTCCTTTCCATCCCACCCCGGGGCGACTCCTGCGAGCCCGCCTCCACCCTGCACTCGCTCACCCATGACCCCTGCCCCCGCCCCAGGACCCCCATGGCCATCAGACCTCCTCCAGGAAGCTCCCCAGAGGGCATTATGATCACATTAGCAGCAAGCACATGCTTTCATCGTCCTTTCAGGTTGAAGAGAAGCTTCAGGAGGATTCCAGAAAGAAATTGCTCCAGCTACAAGAAATGGGAAACAGAGAGACCCTCATTAAAGTCAATTTGGAAAGGGCAGTAGGTCAGGTAGGCGAGCTCCAGAGCCCCCCTCGGTGGCCCATGCGCCCCTGGGTTTTCTGCTCCCCAGCTGGTGGGGATGAGTCAGGAGGACGGTGGCCGTGGTTGGATTCGACCCCAGCCGAGAAGCCGCGTGTGGCTCCTGCACCCCGGGAAGCTGCCCACACCAACAGCCCAATCCCGCTCCACGCGGTGAACCCGCCGCTGTGCAATTCCCTCCTGGGAAGAGTCTGAGCCTCTTGACCCCATGGTGTTTCTGGGACTTTCTCCCTCACACTTTTTTGTCCTGACATTTACTGTGATCTTGCATCCCCTGTCTGCCGGCAGATGTCACAGTCAGTGTCCTTAAGGAAAGAAAGTAAGGGGAAGCCAGATGTCAAAGTGCTCGCTAGATGGGGAAGAGTCTGGGCAGGCCGGTGGGCAGGCTCCGACAGGCTGGCCTGGGCATGCCACTGCCCTAACGCTCTGGCCCCAGATGGCCCAGTGGCCCTTCCTCTGGTGTGCGGCATGGATGTGAGGGCCAGGACGTGCCAACAAGACTTCGCCAAAGGCCGAGGGAAAGCCAACTGGACGCCAGGGTAGAGGCCCTGACCCTCCAGGATATGGCTCCAGAGCAGCCTGCCTTGGACTTCTCCTGGGGGACCCCTCCTGGCAGCCATGGCTCCAGGGGGCCCAAGAACATTCTCTGTGTATATATGTCTGTGCTTCTGTTCTCCTGGGAAGGGGGGCCCACCAGGTTGCTCACTGGATTCTCAGAAAGGTCTGTGCACCCAGACCAGCCCGTCCCCTTTCTGTGCCCTGCAGCCCCCAACACACCCTTGATTGAAGGCATGATCTGTGTCACTTGCCCAAGTCCCAGCATCCAGGTTACAGTGGAGTTTAGGAGAGAAGTCTCCCGGGAGGAACCCCCCCCCCCCCGCAAGACACTGAGATTCCTCCGGGTATGACCCAAGAGACAGAGGGTGGGCCCCATCTCTGCTACTTCCCCATCCCACCCCCTTATTTCCAGGGCCCTGCTCCCTGCCTGAGACTCTGCCCCTCGCCAGGCAAGTGGCTCCAGGACTGAGCCATGAGCCAGGAGGACCTGTCCCCTCCCCCCCTGAGCAGTGCTGTGGGAGGCCTCCGGGGGGATGTGGGGCCGTCATTCACAGGGCACTCTCTGTGTGATCTCTTCCTGGGCTCGTTGGGACCCCTCCCCTTGGCCATGGATCCAGAGGATGGCCTGGAGTGCCTCAGCCCCCCCCCACCCTTGCCCCTGTCTGCTTTGAGCAGGCTGATTGCAGGGGTGTCCTTAGGAGCTCACCATTCCACTCTTAGGTTCCCAGAACTGCGCGGTAGCAAGTAAACCCTGCATGTTAGGACCCTTTGACTTTTTATTTTATTTTATTTATTCATAAGAGAGAGAGAAAGAGAGCAAGAGAGGCAGAGACACAGGCAGAGGGAGAAGCAGGCTCCATGCAGGGAGCCAGACGTGGGACTTGATCCCGGGTCTCCAGGATCACACCCTGGGCTGAAGGTGGCGCTAAACTGCTGAGCCACCGGGGCTGCCCGGACCCTTTGACTTTTGAGTTGATTTGGTGGCACCTATGATCCCTTCAGGGCTCTGTTTTATTTTATTTTATTTTATTTTGTTTTATTTTATTTTATTTTATTTTTGTTTTTGTTGTTGTTGTTTGTTTGTTTTTGTATGTTCAGGGCTCTGTTTCAGAGTCCATGACCATGTTTTGTCAGTAAACCAAAAACCCAGGCCACGTTGGTAAATTCTCAGAGCAAGCTGGGCTTCCCGGCCCATCCCTGCTGCGGGCACTGGGCACCTTAGAGCCGTGCCTCCGTGTGCCCTGGCCTAATCCAACCGCGCCATCTCGTCGACTGTAATCTGAAAACACTGGCACCAAGCAGGCACCCAGGAAAAGCTGGCTGAACCAAAGTGGGGTGCCCAGGGCTGGCAGATGCCCGCATATGAGCATCGATGAATACGTACCGAGCGCCTCCTCTGCCCGGCTCTGAACCAGGCTCTGGGGACCCAAAGGCCACCGACACAGCGTTCAGGACACGTATGGTCGGAGGCCCAGGCTGGCAGACGGGAGCACACTGTCCTCTCGCCAGACACCCGAGCTGATGACACCATTTACTTGGGCTGACAGCCTCAATGTTTATCTCACAGTCTGGGGCCGACTTCCCAATTACGGAAGAGCGCTCCCGGCCCCAGACTTCCCACTGGATAATTGGCAGCAAGTGGCTCGTCTGAGGGTGCGAGCGGCGTGTGCGCCGACCACGGGTGCCCGTCGGGTTCGGCGGGCAGACCTGAAAGGTAATTAGAACCTGCTGTTGTGTTCTCGGCTGCCGGCCCCTTCCAGGAAGAGCTCAAGACGCCCGCGAGCCGTACTGACCATTGGAGGCCGCGGCCCCCTACCTCCTGGTCCCTGGCACTGCCAGCCACCCCAGCCCCGGCTGCCCCCACTGACTGTCGCCTTCACCCCCCTTTTTTTTTTTTGTCGCCTTCCCTTTGTGTGTAGCTGGAGCATTTCAGAAGTCAAGTCATCAAGGCCACCTACGGACGAGTGAAGCCGTTCCTGGACAAGCCCGTCACCGATCAACAGGTTTTTCTTGCTTCCTCCCTTCCTCCCTCGGGGACCTGGGCCTCCAGACACTGGGAGCATATGCGCCTGTGTTTTGTTGGTGGTACATATTTTTCACACTGTTGCTACACCATAAAGATTTGTTTTGATTTTATGGGATTTCCTGGCTTTTAAAGTAAAAGCCAGTTAAATTCCCTTGAAATGTTTCTGTGAAAATCAAATTAAACCACTCAGGCCTATTTCTGGTCGCCAGACACACACATTTACCCCCTCGCTGGCACCTTAGAAGTAGGGGGGAGTGGGGCCGCCTGTCCCCAGACGCTGCGTTCTCACTTCTTCCTTCTGATTTTGTCATTCTTCTGATTTTCTTTCTAACCCTCTGTTCCATGCATGTGTAAGAAAACACACCATGGGCTGCTCTTGTCAGCTGTGGACACTGACCTTCTTTCTACCTATGAGTCCACAGCATCTGGGTCCGCGTGACAAATCACGATGCAGGAGAATCCAGAGCAAACTCATGACATTACAGACCTTTGGCTCTGAAAAGCCATCTCAGACCCTGGGAGACATGTCCCAGGGACAGGACCGATGTCCTCCTCCAGAGCCGTCACCAAGACACGTCAGGGCCTCCCCGTTCACCTGCAGAACCCGGGAGCTTGAACTCACGCTCCTGGTCCCTTCCCAGAGCCACCCTGGTGTGCAAATCTCTCTTTCCTTTTTCTCACCAGCTAATAGAGAAGATCACCCAGGTCACTGAGGACAACATCAACTTTCAGCAGAAAAGATGGACCCTGCAGAAGGAGACTCAGCTCAGCAATTCTAAACAGGAGGAAATCACAGAGAACATCCAGAAGCTGAAGACATCTCTAGACAACTGCCAGGTGCCCTCTTCCTCGGCTTTTTACAAATCTCATTCTTGTGCTGCTTGTTTGGGAAATTTCCCCAGCGTTTGTGGAGCAGGTTGGGCAGAAATGTTCTGCTCCTTTTTCATCCTTTTCTCCTGGAGAAATCTGTTTGGGAGCAGAAAACAAAGAGCCTCAAAAAATGCCTCCCAGGTGAACTTGGTGCGGCCACGGAAAAGATGCATGATGCACCCCTGCTACTGACCTGGGGAGGCCCCGGGCCCCAGCAAAAAAACAAATCAATAATAAATAAGTCCCCTGTTATTTTCAGAGGAACATCCCTGCTCTTTATTTGCATTATTTTCTGGCCCAGCAGTGGAAAGGCTATTGTTTGGGGCTCTTTGGGGTTTTTGTTTTTTTGGGTGGTTTTTTTGTTTTTGTTTTGTTGTTGTTGTTGTTGTTGTTGGGGTTTTTTTGCCTCTTTTGCTTCTGACTCCAGAGGAGACGGGCCCAGAAGTCTGCCTGAACCCCACAGCTCCCACACCAGAATGGAGCCTCCCCAAGCAGGCAGCTGCTTCTGCTTTCTCTAGAAATAAGCAGCTACTATTTGGGGAGCTTGTGCAAACGCTGGCTTGTCAACACTCCTTCAAATCAGGAAACCCCGCTTTCTGACCAGCTGATGTGTTGATCTCAACAGGAATTTTGATGAACAGAAGTAGCCAGATTTGGTTCTCCTTTCAGCCAATTGTCCTTGGCAGTTTGGCTTTGGAATTGCAGATACCTAAAAGTGGGGTCTCTTCGACCACCAAAGGCTACACTAGAGTGCCAAAAAAGCAAAAGCTGCCAAAACGGGGAGCAGGCGGGCTGGGGGGGAGGTAAATGAAACTGAGCCGTCCGAGTGCGGCCAACATGCGGCGCTGCCTGTCTCATGGCCAAGTCAAGAGCGCTGCTGCTTCTGGGCCCAGCGTCTGGGCTCCTCTTGATCTCGTGTCTTTCCAGGCCTGCATGAAAAAGTCTTGCGGTAGCAAGGACCTGAGGAAGGAGGTGGACCTGCTTCAGAACCTTCAGGTGAGCCCACCTGTTTCAGGGCTCCAGAAGGTGGCGCTGGACATCCTGTGCCTGTCACTGTCCTGGCTGGAGGAAACGGAGCGTCTCCTCCGGGACGTGGGCATCCAGCTCTCCAGCTCTGACACAGGTTAATGGCACTTTTTTCTCACGTAGTTGCATGACTCTAAAATGTCGCGTTGAATCTTATCATGATGGGACATCTGTTGAGGAAGGCTTCTTAGCTATGTGGCCAAGTGGCCCTTCTCCAGACTTTGAGAAGTGATTTTTTCCTTGGGGGAGGAAAAAAAAAAGTGAGACATGATTACTGAAGGAAAATGAGACGTGACACAAGCAAAAGGAAAATTAAGTCGGGATTATGCTAAATCCTCTCTCTCAGAAGCGACTACCATTATGTATCTATTAGACTGTTTTTAGAGCAGTTTTAGGTTCACAGAAAAACTGAAAGGAAAGTACTGTACAGAGACTTCCCGTGTGCCCCCTGCCCCCCATATGCCCAATCCCCCCCCATTATCAGCACCCCCCGACCAGAGTGGTAAGTGTGTTATAGTTGGTGAATCTACAGGGATGCATCATTCCCAGAGACCATGCTTCACATCGGGGCTCACTCTCGGCGTTGCACACTCTGTGGGTTTGGACAAAGGTGTCACGACCTGGATCCACCATTATAGTATCACACAGGATAGTTTCATTGCCCTAAAAATCCTCCGCTTGCTATCTATTCATCCCTCCCCCAACCTCCAGCTCCCCCAGCCGCTGACCTCTCTACTGCCTCTATGGTTTTGCCTCTTCCAGAACGTCATGCAACTGGAATCCTACAACTCTCCAGATTGGCTTCTTTCACTTAGTAACATGCATTTAAGTTCCCTCTCATGTCTTTTCATGACTTGATAACTCACTTCTTTTTAGCACTGACTAGTTGTCTGGACGGACCATAGTTTATCTATCCATCCACCTGGTGGAAGGACATCCTGGTAGCTTCCAAGTTTTGGCAATTATGAGTAAAGCCATCATCACCATCTGTGTGCAGATTTTTGTGTGGATATAAGTTTTCAACTCCTTTGGGTAAATACCAGGGAGTAGGATTGCTAGATCATGTAGTAAGGGCATGCATGGTTTTAAAAGAAACCACCAAACTGTCCTCCAAAGAGCCTGCACCATTTTGCATTCCCACCAGCAATGCGTGAGAGTTCCTCTTGCTCCTCATCCTTTGCCAGCAGGTGATGTTGTCACTACTGTTTATTTCGGGCATAACTTCCACAGCATTTTCCCATGGAAATAGATGTATGATTCTTACTCTCTCTCTGCCTCAGTTTCCTTACCCGTAAAATGAGGATAATAAGGAGTACCTACCCCTTGAGGTTGTCGGGAGGATTAGAATGCATCGGTATATATGAAGTACTTAGAATAGTATCTGGCACAGAATAGGCACTACTTATACATTTATTTTTTTTTAATTTTTTTGTCACGGGCATTTAAGTTGTTTCCAGTTTCCCATACTTACAGTTAATGCTGAAATGAATGGTACAGAACATATACCAATTCATCTTATATTTATCACCTTAGAGGTGGAGGGAGTTAAACCACTTTAATTCAACAAATTCATTGCATGCCTACTAGACACCAGCTCTGTGCAGGGCAGAGATGTAGCGAGGTCAGAAACAGGTGGAATCCAGGTGGAGGGTGTATGGGTGTCTTGCTTAGCCTCTTGCTTTATCTGTACATTTGAAATTTGTCATGATAAAATATTGAGGGGGAAATAAACACTATTGCTGCCCTCATAGACCTTGTGGTCTTAGGGAGGGGAGGGTGGGCATTAATTGGAAAATCACTCACACCTAAAACATTAAAGGTGACAAGTGCTACAAAGGAGAAGTGCAGGACTCTAACCTGGTTAGGGAGGGCAGGGCATCCTCAGGATACACAGGAGTTATTTGTCAGAGGAGAGGGGAGGAGAGGGGAGGGGAGAGAATTCTGGGTGAAGAGAGATGTGTATTAGGATGGGAGCATGAAGAACACAAGGCACTGAAAAAAATAGGGGTGGGAGGTGGGACAGGGCTGGCAGGAAAGGTCAGCAGGGGATGTGCCATGTGGGCTTGTAGGGCTCTGATAAGAAGCTCTGCTTTATCCTAAGCGCATTGAGAACCCAATGAAAGATTTTAAGCAGGGAACTGATGGACAGGTTTGCTTTAGGAGATAATCCTCTTGACTGTGAGTGGAAAATGTACTGGAAAATGGCCATCATGGAGCACCAGGGAACCAGCTAGAAGGCTGTCACAAGAGATGATGGTGGCTCCAGGGCAGGGGTAGGATACAGAAGGGGAGAAGTTTCTCAGGCATTTAAGAGGTAAATCAACAGGCCTCAGTGGTGGAATTGGATACGATTGGAAGGGAAGTGACATAGAGAAAGGGTTCTAGAGACCTCCAGGTTTCTGGCTTGTGTAAAAAAACAGACAATTCTTCTTCACTAAAATCCAGAGTAAGGAACGTTGCATGAAGACCAGGTTTGAAGGAAGTGCTTGTGAGACATTCAAGATGAGGTGCCAAGAATGCAGCCGTCACCTTGTATGTCTAGTCTGGGAAACAGATGTTAATGGTGTATCTCTAGAACCCAGAAAAGCATATGCCACATAGTGGGTGCTTAATAACTGTGGGTGGATGAGTGGATGAATGGATGGATGGACAGATTGATAGATAGATGGATGAATGGTTGGATGGGAGATAAATGGAGGATGGATGGGTGGATGAGTGGATGGATGGATGGATGGATGGATGGATAGATGGATGGGTGAATGAATGGATGGATTGATAGGTAGATGGATGAATCATTGGATGGGAGATGAGTAGGGGATGAATGGGTGGGTGGATGGATGGATAGATGGTGGGATGGATGGGTAGATGGATGGATGGATAGATGGATAAAGCCATAGGTGTGAATGGTATCAGTAAAAAAGTATATGAGGAAGAGAGCTGAGGGCCACACCTTCAGGAACTCTGACATTTTGAAGATTATTGCTATGCCTTGCCAAGTCACCCTTCATAGAGGCCGCATGAATTTGACATTCTTAGAGCAATAAATGAGAATAATAAAGGAGTGATTTTCAACTCTGATGATTCAACATCCCCAGCCATGATGTCTCCAAAGTAGTCCCAAAGGTGGTATAAAGTTCTTTGAAAAGAAGGCAAAAGCAAAAACACGATTAACTTCTATAATGCCTGCCCCTCACATATAGCACAGAGAAGAGGATAGTTGGTCTTCTCCTGACCACCCAATGGCTCCCAGTCCCAGTGGTACTGTTGTAATCTTGGCAGTCCTGAGCAAACATGAAATCAGGTAAAACATGGATCACAGTACTAACTGTTCTTCAAGAAGTAAGGAACTAGCATCTCTATCCTAATAATAGTGGGGCCAAGTTATGTGTGTGCCGTCCCCTCCCCATGTCCAAGACCATTTTAGTGCTTGTAGCTTATGTCCATAAATCTAGACATATATTTTATTATAAAGCGATGTGGATTAATTATAGAGTTGAGTGTCAGGACAGCAATTCCAGAAAATCATTTCAGGCAACATTTCTCAAACCTGCCATCTCAAGTGCAGAGTCCCTTCTACGCCAACATGTGCTATGGATCTAGAAAAATGGGGAAAAGAATGCAGTGTTCCCAAAACACATTTCTCCTTTTTTGCTGTCCTGGCTCACATCTAACATCTTTTGGAATAATGCTCTACAGAACGCCTATGGGGGAAACACAGACCATATTCTGTGATTACAACTACTTGGTTCTGAGAAGTTAGAGAGAAAGCATGGAGAGTTATAACAGAAAGGTCAATGAGTAGGGTTCATCCTTCATTCATCTGGCAGAGGTTGACAGTAAAGGCATTTTCTCTTCCAGTACAAGCAGTATTATGGCAAGGTCCCAAAAGACTAAAAGAAAGGAATGAGTTAAACAATTCCCTGTATTCTCTGTGTTAGGTACTACTGTACCTCATTCCTAGCACAGAACCGTCCACACACAGATGGCAGCAGCCATGGTAATGGTAGTGAGGATGGTGAAGATGGTGAGGATGATGAGGATGGTGGGAGTGAGAATAAGTGAGGATGATGATGGTGATATGACTATGATGGTGATGATGGTGGTGGTGGTGGTGGTGGTGATGATGGTGTGATGATGATTATGATGTTGGTGAGAATTGTGGTGATGAAGATGATGATGGTGGTGAGGATGGGGATGGTGAGGATGATGATGATGGTAGTAAGAGGATAATGGTGACGAGTATGACAGTCATGGTGATGATCACATGGTGATGGTGGTAATGGTGAGGGGGAGGATGATGGTGAAGGTGCTAATGGCGACGATGGTGGTTGTCATTCATTGCTGAGCATTTCTATTCTAGATGCTATTCCAAGCATTTCCATACATTATCGCACTTCATCCTCACAACAACTCTGTGAGGCAGGTACAATTATCCTCATTTTAGAAATGAAGAAACTGGCTCAAAAACTACTTTTGTGAGTACTCCAGCATGACAAGGAGATGCAAAGTACTTCACATCACTGAGGCCAGCAGGGGGTCCCCAGTCATTCAGCGCCAACCACAAACACTCCTAAAGGCCTTCTGTGTTCCCAGTTCATGAGAGAAGCTTAGGAACCATGGTTTACTTAGCTCCTCCTGGCAACTTATCACTGTGTCAGATGTTTTATGTGCGTTCTGCTCTTTTATCCTCCCATATCGGAATAAACGAGGTACTATTATTTTCTTTCTTTTTCAGGTAAGGAAACTGAGTCTCAATGCATTAAGAAATTTGCTCAAGGTCATACAACTGGTACCTGGTAAGGTCAGGAGTCAAACGAGTCATTGTGATCCTAATGCCTGTGGTTTTTCTGGGACCCCACACTCTTTCTGAAGATCCAGAGAGGTACCAGGTACGTGCCCAACTCCTAAAGGACATACTCTGTCATCAACTTAGCAGAGAGAGAGCTAAGAGCACTCGCTCCCCAAGGTGAGCCGCCTCTCCCATGCACACCATGAGCCATGCCCAAGGCAGGCCCATGTGCGTCACACAGCAGAATGCTTCTGAGCGTGGGCTTTGGAGACCAGCTGCCAAAGTTTGAATCTCAACTGTGCACTTACTAGTTGTAGGAGCAGGTTACTTGACTTCTCTGTGCCCCCGTTTACCTGTTCATAAAATGGGGCTAAGATCCCACAGGGATGTTGTGAGGATTAAACACTAAGATGCATGCACCGATCATGGAGCCGGGGCCACCGTAAGCCTCAAGAAATGGGAGCTGCCATTATCACCAGCCCAAAGTACTTGTTGACCTAATTTGACCTAAATGTGGGTCAGATAGGTACACGCACGGGCAGTGCAGCTTGATTTATTTACACCAAGGTAACTTGACCCGCAGCCTCTGCCCCTTTTTCATTTGGCAGCAAACAGGATTTTCTCAGCCACAAGCACTCAGTTGGGTTGAACCCAAAGGAGCCCTTCGCAGGCCTCCTTCCTAGATTCGTGACAATGGGCCAAGTGTCCCAACAGCCACATGGTACAGCTGGGATTCAGTTCAGATCCCTCTGCCCTCCAAGCCCCTGCTCTTAACTACCATCACCACCTGCCTTTCCCATCACTGTCCTAAGAGGTAAAGCACACCTAACAAGCTAGGTTCGTAAATCCTGAAATAAACCCTCCGGGGGAATGCAGGTCAAGTAATGTGAGGGGAACTATTTGAAGCGTTGTTGGCTAGCATCCTAAGGGACCCAGAAGGTTGATGTTGCCACTAAAGACCTGAGTGGTGAAAGATTTGCTGTGTGGTCCAGCTGGGAACACGTGAAATGTCTAAAGAGGGACCTTGAAAGTTATTCCCCACTCCTCCTGCCTGGCTTCTCGGCTTCTTTTGATAAAGGAAAGAAAGGACTCTACTTTTTTTTTTCTTGCAAAGTCAGTTGTTTGTGTCTATTTCTGCAAGACTTTGTTACAAATAAAAGGCTTCCCTGCATGCACAGAAAATCACTCTTTCTCAGATATCCAAAAGATGCAGCATTTTGAAATGAAAAAAGGAAGTTGTGATACAATACGCATAGTTGCTCCCATTTCGAAGAATCGGCATCCAGCCGAAAGAAAAATCTGAAGAAAAAGACATGCAAGTGTGGGGAACGTTATCCAGTGTGGTGGGATCGCGTAGGACCTTTGCTTTCACTTGGTGGCTCATCAGCTATTTGCTGCAGCCCTACTGTGTGCCGGCCAGGGAGCGAGAGCAGTGAACACCGCCCGTGTCACGGATGTCTGTCATGTTTGGGTTTGTGTAAGAGACACATATAACTTTTGTAACCAGAAATATAATGAAGAATTGCTTCTTCTTCTCGAGAAGAGAGAAATCCCACTATGATTACGGCTCCTGGTGGAACCCAGACAGGTGACCACACACCCCCTCTTCCCCTCCAACATCCTTTTTTTAAAAAAAATATTTATTTATTTATTTATTCAGAGAGAGAGAGAGAGAGAGGGGCAGAGACACAGGCAGAGGGAGAAGCAGGCTCCATGCAGGAAGCCCGACGTGGGACTCGATCCCGGGTCTCCAGGATCACGCCCTGGGCTGCAGGCGGCGCTAAACCGCTGAGCCACCGGGGCTGCCCCCCTTCAACATCCTTGAGTCCTTCCTCTCCCTAATCCTCTCTGCATCCTACTCATGCTTTGATCCTTCCCCTTAGGTTCCTGGGTCACATGTTGCATCCCACTCTAGCCACCCAAATCCATGTGCTCCTATAGCTCATGCCAACATCACCCAGGCCGTCTCCCCCGACCCCTGCCATCTCGCTGTTCTCACAGAGCACCTCCCCTGATACACCCTTCACATTTGCCACTCCAGCCCTTACTCACAAGCCTCCAGTCACTCGAAACAGAATGACAGACCCGGGTCTGGATTCTGATCCTACCACTTGCCAGCTCTGCAGCTCGACCTTGCTGAGTTTCTGTGGCCTCACCTACAGATGCAAACACATTTCCTTGCGGGGTTGTTTATAAGGATTAGAAACTATCACGTGTAAACCTCCTGGCACGGTGCCTGGCACACAGCAGGTACTTAATACGTGATAGCTATTATTATAATATCACTGTTCTATTCTTGCATGCTGGAAATTCGCAGAAAGCTGCACTGCCAGGGATCAAGGCCCCAGGCATGAACATATTCAGCTCTCTTCCTTTCTCTGCCTCTCTACCATCTTTCCTCCCTCCAAATCCCCCTCCAAATCCCCACTGTCTTCTCACTGCTTTCTCCAGATGCAGCTCTACCCTCCCTGTGTGTCCCCTTCCCTGTCCCTCCTGGGGGGAACCTGTGCACAGGGTCCAGAAGAACGACTCCCCCCTCTGGCCTCCACAGCCTTTCCCTCCCTCTTATTCCTCCCCTTGCCGTCAAACACGCGTCTCAGGATGGCGGTTCTTCCCTGGAACCTGCTGCTGCTTTAGCTCTCTTTCTCCTCCGGACACTCCTGTCCCACCGATGACCTTGAGGAAGCGTTAGACCCTCTGTCTTCATTGCAAACTTCCTGCTGTGGCGCTGCCTCCTTGCTTTGCCACCCCCCCTCCCCACACGCATCTGACCCGGGGCCTCCTGCCCTGGCGGGCCCACCATCCCTCCCCAGCCCGCATTCTCTCACCCAACGCCCTCGGATCTCTTCCTGGAAACACCCTCACCCCTTGGCTCTCCTGCGCCTGGCACACCCGGCCTGGCTCCTGACCCTCTCCATTCGTTTTCAGCAGCCCCTTTCACTATTCCTGCCCCTGCGAGAAGGTTTCCTCCAGGGCAGCCCACCATCCTCCCCTCTCTCCTGTCTCCTTTCTCATGAAGAAAGTCTCCATCCGGGCAATCCAACAGCCACTCCCAGGGCAGCAATGGCCAAAGGGACATCCCCACATGCCGTGCTGCCGAGAACGGTGGTACAGATTTGATGCCACCTAAGGCAGCAGGTGGCACCATGGCCGGGGCCACGTCCACCAGGAAGAAGGCTGCTGTCTCCTAATCTCACAAAGACCTGGGTGGGCCAGGCTGTTCCTGCTCCTTGCCGACCACCCTTCCTTCGAGTCCTCCCAGTACCTCAAAGCTTGGCAGCTCCTCCCTTCTCGCCAGCCCCCACACCACCCAACCTGTCTCCTCTTCCTGATGGTGGGGCCACCATCCTACCCCGAAAAACAGCTTTCTCTCCCTCTTCTTTTTATCCCCATTTCTCCCACCCTGGTATAGAACATGGGCACTGAAGACCCAGACGTCCGTGGGCTCTCAGCCCCTAACTTGGAAGAAGGGATTTGGCCCCTGGGACACACCTGCCAATGTCTGGAGATACTTTGGTCTCCACACCCCACGGTGTGCAGGATGGCCGCCCCAACAAGGATTGCCTAGCAGAGCCCATCAGTAGAGCTGCAGTTAGGAAACCCTGCTAGTTCCTCCCAGCTATTTGTCTAGGAAGAAGAAAAGAAGAAAAAAAGAAAAGAAAAGAAAAGAAAAGAAAAGAAAAGAAAAGAAAAAAGGAGAGGAGAGGAGAGGAGAGGAGAGGAGAAGAGAGAGAAGAAGAGAAGAGAAGAGAAGAGAAGAGAAGAGAAGAGAAGAGAAGAGAAGAGAAGAGAAGAGAAGAGAGAAAAAAGAAAAGGCAAAACACAGAACAGTCTGCATCAAGCCAGTCCAGTGCTCCATCAGCTACTGAAGTCGCAGTGACCCAGACGCTGGAGTCACACTGACTTGACCCCCAGGCCTGGCTCGGCTGATTGCCGGGCTCACTGGGCCGCCACGTGTCTCAGGGCCCAGCTGCCTCACCTGTCAAACGGGGTGGTGAGCAGGTGATACGGGGGGCGATGCCTTGATTGCCTGGCAGAGAGCCGGGCACGCAGCACATGCTCAGTGTACTTCAGGGATGTTTCCATCAAGTTTACGCTCTTTTTAGGCTACTGTTCCAGCCCTGCCATGAACTGACCCACCTCCCGCCCCTGCCTCCCATCACCTGTGCAGCCAGTGAAGCGCGGCACCCTGGCCGGATGTGCGCTGCCCCCCAGCTCCCCTCCTGCCCCCACCCCCGTGTTCGCTCCCTGGGGCTGCTGCAACAAGTACCACAAGCGCAGAGCCTCAACACTACACATTTATTGTCCCACAGTCCTGGAAGCCAAAAGCCTGAAATCAGCTTCCCTGCACTCAAGTCAGGGTGTCAATGGGACTGAGTCCCCCTGAAGGCTTCATTTCTTAGCCTTTCCAGTCCCTAGAAAGGAATTCCTCACATTCCCTGGCTTGTGGCCCCTTCCTCCGTCTGCAGAGCCAGCAGCACGGCATCTTCCAGCCTCTGTCCTCCATCTTCCTGTGTGATTGTACTGAGTCCCCCCAATATCCCAGGATGATCCCCCCCATTGCAAGATCCTTAACTTGATGAAGGATCACCTTAACCAGCAAAGTTCCTTCTGCCCCATAAGGTGACATTCACAGGCTGCAGAGACTACGACCTGGATATCTTTGGGGGCCAACCTGTAGCCTGCTGGGCCACATCTTCCATTCAGAAATGCTCTGCCCTCCGACTCTGAGCTCTACGTACCCAGCAGTGCCCACACCTGGTGACTCCTCGGCCAAGTAGCCTCCTGTGATCGCTCCAGGCACATGATCGCTCCTCCTCTGAGATTCTCACACCCCCGCACCCCATCAGCCGTCACTTAGACGCCACATGAGCCACTGCGTGTTTCCTGCCAGGCAGTTAGACCCTGTCTCTCGGACTGAACCTTGAGGAATGGCTTTGTAGCATCCCCTCGCCTCCCCCCTCCCCCAAAGCACTCAGCTCATGGCTTTGCACACAGTGGACATTGAGTCAAGAGAGGGTGCTCTGTGGATGGGTTTTATTTTCCATCTTCAAAAAGAAACTAGATTTGAGGCTGACTAACCATTTTAAAAACACACATTGGGTGGCAGCTCATGTCTTCTTGATGGAGGGCGGGGGGCAGCGTTGCCCGCATCCACCTGTGAGCGAGCTCTGTTACGACGTGGTTCAGAAAGCAAAGGAGGTGAATTGAATTGAGACTTACCTTCTTCTTGCTTCTCTTTTCAAGGACTGTCCTTGTATCTGGAATATCTCCTGGTATATTATAAAAAAATTACAAGCCAAACCCAGGAACTTCAGGTAATATTTTCAGTCTGAAAGTTATTTCAGCTCCTCGTTGGCATTTATATAGCACTGTGCGTTTTAGCCCTGGTCTTTCCCTGTTAACTAGTCAGTCCACATTCTCCCATGACGTGACGTGATATCTCCGTTTGACACAAAAGGATTCAGATACGGTGGCTAAGATCTCCCAGGAGGGCAAGGGCAAAGACAGGATGCTTGTTTCCTTCTGTCAAAATTATCAGAAAATGTAGATGCCATCAGATCTTGAAAACCATACTTATTAAAAACACAGTGGAAGCAGCACAGCTAGCCACATGCAGGGAGCACAATTACCAAAAAGTCACAAATGTCCACATCATAGAGGCAAGTGATCCTTAGGGAATGCACCACTCTGGTAGCTGGTACCATAACAGTGCTTTGTAGTAAACACCTACAAAACTTCAGCGGCGTTCCACAATTATTATTCGCTGGGGTCAGCTGCTAGGTGGGTACGCCAACCCGGACAGGCTTGCCCAAGTGTCTGGGTGTTGGCTGGCCCTTGATTGGTCTGGGTTGGCCTCTGCTGGAGCAGCTCTACTCTGCTCCACCTGTCTCTCATCCTCCTACAGGCCAGCCTGGGCATGTTCCCATGGTGATGCAGAGATGTAAAAGAAAGCAGCGCAATCATGGAATGCTTTTCAATTCTCTGCTGTGTTATGTCTCTTAACATCTCACTGGCCAGAGTAGATCACATGGCTGAGGTCAGTGTCAGGGCAGCATATGGCTGGGCCCTGCCAAGTACATGGCCAAAGACATGGATAGAGAAAAGGTGAGGTATTGGGACCAAAGGGCCAGATGGCAAATATTTTAGGCTTCCAGGTCATACAGCCTCTGTCACACCTACTCAACGCTGCTGCTGTGGAGTAAAAACAGCCATTGACAATACATGAATGAATGAGCATGATGGGAGTGGCTCTGTTCCAACAGAACTTTATTTATAAAAATTGGCAGTGAACCAGATTCGGCCTGTAGACAGTACTTTGTCGACCCCTCATCTAGCCCATGCTCCTTATTTCACAGGTATGGACATCAAACCTCAGAGGCTAGGTGACCGTTCCAAGGTCACACAGCTAGCTGATGAAAGAATCAAGACAAAAGCTCAGGCCTTCTGACTCTAGCTCGTCGCTTTTTCTCTTCCATTCAGCAAATAATAACTCATAATTCTAGCTGCCATTTACTGAGCACCTGCTATGTGCTAAGCGCTGTGCCAAAAGCTTTCCATCACGACCTCACTTAATCCTTACTCTGAGAGGCAGACACTGTTATTACTCTCATTTTCTAAATGAAGGAGCATCTAGAAAGAAGTAGAGCTGAAATTCTATCTAGATCGAGAGTACGAGTTCTTAACCACTCTGCTGTTTCACTACCAGCAACTAGGCTAAGCATAGCTTTTCCGTGTTTTTAAGAAAGTTTTGGGCAAACCCTTGGCTGTCCACCTAAAGGTAAAGAACATGTAAAAAGAGAAATGTTGAAATGACTCCTTAATTCGTCCTGTCCCCCTCATCAGCTTCAGTTCTCCTTCCTCTGGTTTCAGATCAAGATCCACAGCTCTCAGGAAACCCAGCAGTCTTTTATGCAAGAGAAGCTGCAGGAGCATCTGGCAGAGAAGGAGAAGCTGAATGAGGATAGGCTGCAGCAAGAGGAGAAGCTGAAAGCCAAAATCAAGAAGCTGATGGAAGAGAAGGCGGTAAGGCCGTCCCTGTCATTTTCTTTACTCCTGGAAACTGATGGAATGGCCTTTGCTGAGGGCATGTACTTGGGGGGAGAAATCTGAGGGATTCCTTGTTCGATGCTATGGAAGTAAATTAATTAAATAGGTGAATGATGCTGGAGGATTAAGACGAAGCTTGAATTCTAAAACTTATAGCGAAATCAACTTGAAACGTCAAGGTTATTGAAATTCCTGGAACTGGTCCCTTATTAGCTTAGATGCCACAGTCGATTTCCCAAGTTTGAGTCATTACTGCCAGTCCTGGTTTGCAACCCACAGACTATCTCTAAGTGCATGAAAGACCAACTCCACAGCATTTCCATCTTCCACTCTTTATTCATATCATAGGGAAAAAATGGCCAAGATTGCTACTTACGTTCCTAAACACCAAGCCAGTTAGAAGATTCTCTCTTTCTGAAAAAATTAATTAATTAAATTTTTTTTTTTTAAAGAGAGATTATGATTGGGGAAGGGAGAGGGGCAGAGGGAGAGGCTGACTTCCCACTGTGCGGGGAGCCTGATGCAGGGCTCGGTCTCAGGACCCTGGGATCATGACCTGCGCTGAAGGCAGACACTTAACCGACTGAGCCACCCAGGCATTCGGTGGGGGGTCCCAGGTTGAAATCAGTCTGCCTTAAACCCCAAGACACCATCACCCCCAGCCTTTCTAAAAATACATGTGTCAAAACTCGTTAATTAAACTCCTTCTCATGAATCCTGACTCATGTGAGGACTACTTGAATAGTAAGAAACTCTAGGTTCTTTTATCAAGCTAATCCTTTTCTATTATGAACCGTTGACAACATGTACTTGACTTGTGCACACACTAACGGTTTAGATCAGGCTCAGCAAACTTTTTCCATAAAGAGCCACATAGTATGTATCTTCAGTTCTGTGAGCCGCGTTGCTCTCCTGTGACTGCTCAGCTCGGCTGTTGCGGTGCAAAGGCGGTCAGTCATACGCAGTCTGCAAACAGTGAGCAAGGAAGCGTTCCAATAAAACTTTACTTACAAAATGCAGAGAGCAGGCCAGGTTTGGCTGATAGGCCAGAGTTTGCCAACCCCTGGTTTAGAAAACAGACTCTGGAGTCCAATGGACCAGGGTTTGAATCCCTGCTTGTGTGATTTGCTGGTAAATTTGGCCGATTCCTTAATCCCCCTAAGTCCCTCTAAGTGCTCTATGAAGTGGAGATCACAGAAGAAATGACTGACCCTTATTAATGAGTGGTGATCACATGCCAAGTGGCTCATGTCCAGCCTCCCATCTGCCCCTCACATTCTCCCAGGGCAGGAAACACTATTATTATCCTCATTGTACAGAGAGGGAAACTGAGGCTTCTTTGCCAAAGTCGTGCACCCAGAAAGGACCAACCTGGGGCTCTGAGCTGAGCCTGCCCACTCCAGATCCCTTGCTCCTAGCTGCCCACAGTCTCCCCCGTGGGGTTGTTGGAGCAAAGAGCTAGCCCGTGCAGTGGCTGGCATGGAGTCCAGATTCCTGCCATGGCAACTATACCTATTAAACAACAGTCATTGACTTTCAGGCTTTGGAGGAAAGCATCACTGAAGAGAAAAACAGAGCAAAAGAAGCATTAGAAGAAGAACAGAAGAGAATCCAAGAGCTGGAGAATCGCTTAGCCTGCCAGAAGAAGGTAGGCAGCTGGGGGAGACAGAGTCAGCCTGAGCCCAAATCCAGGTCACTCACCCAGGAAGGACCCACCTGGGCTCTGGGCTGAGCCTGTCCGCTCTGGATCCTTGTTCCTAGCTGCCCGCGGCCTCCCCCATGGGGCTGTGGCGAGCAACAAAGAGCTGCCCGTGCAGTTCCTGGCACAGAGTCCAGATTCCTGCCATGGCAACTAGGTCTATTAAAACACTGGCCATTGGGTTGCAGGTCTGGGAGGAAAGCTTTACTCAAGAGAAAAACAGAGTGAAGGAAGCATTAGAAGAAGAACAGACCAGAGTCCAAGAGCTGGAGAACCGCTTAACCTGCCAGAAGGAGGTATGCCGCTGGGGGAGACAGTCGGCTGGAGCCCAAATGCGGCTCGAGGGCCATGTGGAAGTGAGTTCTGAACCACGGATGATGGGGGTAGAAGCTCAGCAGAGCGTTCCTATGGCGATCTGTCCTTGGGAGGGTTCGGCTACTCTGGGGAGCCGCGGGGCTCAAGGGGAGAGCCCTCGAGCTGTAGCCTCGCCAGCCAGTTGGAGAAATCATAAACCGCAAAAATAGCGACGTAGATAGGACTCGAGAGACGAGTTGGGGCTGGCGACACGAGCACAGTGATTGTGTCCCAAAGCATAGACGAGGCACAGAGTCCTGGGGCTTCGGGGCTGTGTCAGTCTTCCAACAACATCCTAGAATCATCCAGCCTCCAGCTCCACCATCGAAGAATTTTCTACAGGCCCAGTGGTGATGCCTTGGCCTGGCAGGAAATCCTTCTCTGAGGTTGAGCTCAATCAAACTCTTCCTCCCAGAGAGCATCAATCCTCCGCCAACCTCCCGGGCTCCTGCCAAGACCTGTCCACATCCTCGTCCACCTAATAACCTTTTAGACGCTTGAAAACAGAGACACCTGCTCCTCTCTAGGCCCGAATGCCCCTGTTTCCCCTTATAGGCCTCCCAGGACAGGAGCCAGGCCTCGGTCCCCTCCTCCGACCCGCTCCATGCTCCAGAAGGCACAGGCTGGCAGCTCCCTGGCTGGAAGGGGCCTGTGGACATGTTATGTTTGGTCCCGGAGTGTTTTATTTTGAATTCATAACATTTACTTAAAAATCCAGATTTCCATCCTCTTCTGAAAAGTCAGAAAATCTGGCCCCGTTTCCACTTGGCAGAAGCGGACGGGAGCTCCACCCAGCAGCAGTGATGTCCCACAGTCCCCGCCGCTCGCTGTTGCGTTAAACGCAGCCCACGTCATTGCTGGTACCTGTGTGGCCCCTGTAGGTACCCGAGCTTGCAACCCCCGCGCTGTTTTGTTCCTGAAGCGCAGGAGCCAGAACCAGACCCGGTTCTCCAGCCACAGTGGCCCAGGGCAGGACTCTTCTCCCCTGTTGAAGATTTTGTGCTCGTGCGAACGCTCCCAAAGCTGCTCTGGGGAGAACTCTGTGACGCTGTGGGCACAGGTTTGCCTTGGGGTCAGCCTGGGCTCTCGGAGTCTCTCACAAACTGTGCTCCTGAGCTCTTCCAGGACTTGCAGCCACATGAGACACAGGTTCAAGTCCTGGCTGGACGACATAGGGGCCTCAGCAGATCGCCCAGGACCTCCCTCCTTTCGGGGTGGCTGCGAGGGCCAGTGGTCACGTGCCACAAAGCGTTTGACCTGGAATTGTCGCTCAGGAAGTGTAGCTACTAGAATGATCACAGGCACTTCCTTCCCCATCAACCCCCGCCCGCCCCATCCTCCCTCCTCGGCCAGCCACTGCTGCGGGAGCAACAAGGAGGTGGCAGGGCCGAGCCCGTGCTATCTGCTCGGATCCAAGGAGGGAAGATGTTTGTGTGCCGGGTCTCACTCGGGGTCACCTGTGCAGCTGCTCTGGGCGGCCCGTGTAAACAGTGCCACTGGGGGCTGGCCCTGAGTTATCTCTGCAGGGATGGTGACAAGGAACAGAGGCTCCCAAGGGTTCACTGGGGCCAAATGCCACCAAGAGGTCAACCACTCAGTTCCAGGGCCCTGAGAAGGCCCTTGAATTTAGAGACTTCGAGGTCACGGGGGACTTCAAGGGAGATTTAAGGAAGGCGTGCTGGGGTCAGCCTCACTGTGGGGAGAAGCTGTGGCCAGGTCACCCCAAGCCTAGGAAAACACCAGCCGACCCCTCCTGGTGGAAAGTCTCTGTGCTGTCTGGATGGGGAAATCTGAGCAGACTTTCACCAGCCTCAGACGGTTCCTTGACTTTTCCTTTTCCTAGGCCCTCTGCCACATAATCAGATGAGCCTTTAAGGACAGCAGACTGCTAGGTCATAATGCGGGGTTCGAGGTAACGTGAAAGGTCGACTCCCACTCCCTGCTTGGGAACATGGGGGCAAAGCAGGGCCCGTGTGTGGGGAGTCACAGAAGGACCACCTTCCTCTGAGCGCCTCTCTCGGCTGCAAAGGGGCTGCCCAGAGGAAAGTCCAGAGTGTAGACGCGACATCAGATGCAGCGGAGCCAGCCCGGCGTCCCTGGAAAGTGCCCGCAAGTCTCTTTCACGAATTACAGAAAATCCCCCCAAACCCCACCTCAGATGTTCAAACTCCATGTGCCAACTCTCGTGGTGACCCCGCTCACCTGCTTTCTTTAGGGCTGCTAGCGGAACGGCTGAGCGTTGGGAACTTTTTTTTTTTTTTTTTATGACTTTTCACTGCAAAACAGACAGCATTTCGGCCGGGCTAATCTGAGCAGATCCCTAACCACTGGCTGTAATGGAAACCGTGTTCCACGTTCCAGACGCCTTCCGGGCGAGCTGGTGCTTAAAACTCAACCTGTTTGGAAGCTGACGTGCCCTTTCTTGCAGAGACTAGAAACAGGGGCCTCTTGGGCAACTCCTACCCCTTGTGATTTGTGTTAACCACTTACTCCCTAAATAAAACTCCTCGAGCACGAGCACCTAACCACACTTCCCCCCAGACACCCTCTCAGAGCTCCGCTTGTGAGGTTCACCCCCACCCCTTCTAGAAATTGGAATGTTGTGGCTCATTAATTCAATCCTCATCTTGAAACCTGATTCTCCTTAAGAGATTAAGTTTAATAATAGGATATCCATTATTAATGAGATTCTTCTTATCAGAGAAGGCTGCCTGGCACTGTGATAAGAGCTCAGATTCCAAAATAAGACAGACCTGGTTCCCTCACTTGCTCCCTACCCCGGGCCTCTGGATGCAGGCGGCGTGCCGGCCTCCGCACGGGGCTCAAATCCTCACCTCACCACCGACACGCTGCACGACCCTTGGGCACGACCCTTGAGCCACTCTCTGTTCTTCGGTTTCCTGGTCGGCAAAATGGGGTCCCTGACGCCCCCACCAGGGTTGCCGTGCTGGGGTTCGCCGTGTGGGACGTGCTGGCGGTGGGCCCCGGCCCACCCGATTAGTAGTAGGGTCGTCATGGGCCGCTTCCCCCACCCCCCAGCCCCCGAAATGCGCAGGCAACCACAAAGACCGGTCGTTGGTTTTCAGGTTTTGGAGACCAGCATGGCCCAGGAGAAAAGGAAGGCAAAGGAAGCTTTAGAGACAGAAAAGAGAAAAGTGCAAGATCTGGAGAACCACTTGACCCAACAGAAGGAGGTACGAGGAGCAGGGCGCTGAGCGGGCCGGGCGCCCAACCCCTGCGGGCGGGGCTCCGAAGCCAGACCTGCAGCCGGTCCTGTGCCCCGAGGGAGAGTAGGGCAGGCCAGGGGGTGCTGGCTGGGCCCCACCGGCGGTGCAGCCAGGGCACGTCGAGCCTCAGCCGCCGCCTCTGTAAAACGGGAGTGGGGAGCGCCGGCAGTCCCAGCCTCGCAGGATGAGGTGACCGGACGTAGACGGCGTACCTGAGCCGCACGGTGCACGTCCCTGGCCCTCCGCGGAGGCCTCGTCTGCACGGCCCCCGAGGGCAGGGGCACGCGCTCCAGGAGCGAACCCTTGGAGGGTGTCTGGGTCAGTCCCCAGCCAGCATCTCTGCCCCCTCCTCGGAAGGTATTTCCGACACAACCCAGCATGGGCGCCCTAGAAAAACACCTGCTCCCAGCCCCGTCTCCTGGTTTCATCGACTTGTGGTAGAGACACAAACAGTGGTGGAGTGACCGGTACGTGACACGCTCGCAGGCCAGTCACACCAACAAGTGCCAGAGGTCCGGACTGGATGAGAAGTAGTGCACCCATGGTCTGGGCAGGCCCGAGTACCGCGCCCGGGGAGAGCTGGAGACACCCGCATCCAGCCACCTCCGCCAGCCCGGGGACTGGGCCCACCGTGAAAGGCAGGCCCCCAGGCCGAGAGGAGGGATGTCACTCATGTGAACCCAAACACCCCAACCGCCCCCCGTCCCAGAAGCCAAAGAAGGAAAAAAAAAAAAGAAGCCAGGAAGGGTTCAGGAGCTGGAGGCCAAGGAGAGGTGCCCTCAGTGACCGATAGCGGCAGCTCCGTGAGCTGGGCTCCAGGGACACAGGGACATAGACACGTGCTGGCCCTCATGGAACTTCCAGAAACAGAGTCATGACCCCATGAATTGTTTAATTCTGTCTCATGCATCCATCCACAAATATTTCCCAAGCACCTGACGTGGGCCAGGCCCTGCTAGGTGTTGGGGACCCCACAGGGCACCAGAGCCGTGGCCTCCCAGAGCTTCCCCTCGAGGGTGGAGGGACAGACACCACCAAACAGGTCACATGATAGCTGCAGAGCCACAAGCCTGGGGAGGGGGACTGATATCAAGTAGGTGGGCTAGAGAGTGGCCACAGGCAGGGAGGGCCTCTCCGAGGAGGTGACGTTTGAGTGAGACCTGGAGCGGAGGAGGAACACGAAGGCAACATCTGGGGGGAGAGGGAGCCACTGGGTAACGTGGCCCAGCTGCAAAGGACAGGGACCTCCCTCAGCCAGGGCGGCAGGAGCAGGTGTGAGGAAGGAAGCAAAGCTGGAACAAGGTGGAAGCCAAACGAGGGGTCGAGGGGTCGGGGGAAGAAAGCCAGAGGGAGACTCAGAGGGGGCAAAGCAGGAAAGCCTGGTAGGCTAGAAGTGGCGATTCTGGTTCAAATCCCACCTCTGCCCCAACATGCTGTTTGACCCTGGCCAACGCCTTCCCTCCCTGTTCCCCCATCGGTAATGTGGCTGTAGTGACAGCGCCCCTCTAGAGGTGTGTGGTGAGGAGTCAGTGTATTCTTTATGAATCACCCGCCCAGGTGAGGTCAGCGTCCAGGTGGGGGGGATGGGGTGTGTACAGGGTGGGGGTGGTGGGGCGGGCGCGGGGGAGGCGGACAGTCAAGCAAGGCCCCTGACAGTGGGACTACATCAGCCTGTGCAGGGAGTGAGGTCAAACTGTCGTCAGCAGCTGTGCCCAGAGTGTCCCCTGCATACGCGCCAGGGGTGGAAGCGCGGGTATCCATGTGGTGTGTGGACTCGGAGCCACGAGCCTACAGGCAGGTGTCGGCCTCTGCGTAGGGTGGGGTTTTAATCAGGAGGACGCACAGGTCAAGGTCGGGAAGCCGAGGGGCCGCACCGTTAGGGCAGGGCTCTGGCGTCCCCGTGGCGTGACCTCTGCACCTATTTGGGTTCTTACCGCCTCCGTCCCGGCCTCCGCGGCCTCCCCTGCAAGACGCACCTCGCTGGGCAGCGCTCTCTGGGCCTTGCCCATCAGCTGCACCGACGCACTCCGCGCACGCAGCCGAGCACCCGTGTTGCAAGCGTTTCAAGGGGAGTCAGCGTCACCCTTGTTTTCAACTGGGACACGAGGCCCGCAGCGGGGGGCTGGCAGCCTCTACGACTGGCGGGCGGGGGCAGGACAGTCTCCGCGGGCTTGGCAGCGGGCAAATGCCAAGCTCGTGCAGGGAGCTGAGTCAGAGCCCAGGTGGGGCGGGAGGCCTGCGCGGAGCGGGGCAGGTGGACGGCGGCCGCGGACACGGCGCTCAGCAGGCAGGGCCGTTGGAGAGACCGTCTTTTTCTGCAGGGCCGCGCATCCCCAAGGCCCCGTCCTGCCCCTAGCACCACATTCCCTGTCACAATTTCCAGTCATTTTTCCTTTTGCCAAATAATGTATGTTCGTGCAAAAAAAAAAAAAAAAAAAAAGTCAAAGATACAAACCAGGGAAAAGAGGAAAATGTAAATTACCATAATCCCAAACCCCCAAAATAACCGATATTTACATTCCAGAACATATCTCTCCAGGCCCTCGTCTATGCATAGATGCATATATTTTAATTTTTTTCTGTGTGAGCTTTATGTTTGTATGGGAGCATAACTGCAAGGATTCCAAGCCGCAAGTTGAGTTTTCCAACCTCCCCACACTGTGTACTCCTGGGGCCTGTGTAGGTGAGGCTGGTCCTCCGTGCCCACCTCCGGGTCACCGGAGCTGTGGCCTACATGTTCTCAGGGCCACGCTGTCCTGTACATCAATTTTTGGACCCAAGCCTTTGAAGGCTGGGGAGAGATTGAAGCCACAGGCATCAAGTCTGCTGGGACAGGAGGCATCCCCCCACCCCCCCGGCCCCCGACTTTGCCTCTCCTGCCCCACCTCCCAAGAAGCCAGGTACTTCCCTGCGGAGCACCCACACCGGTGCAACACCTGCCAGCTTAATTAGTGGCCCCGTGCCAAACGCCATGGCCTGAACACTCACCAGCCCATCCCTTCCCGAACATAGCCCCGAAATCCTGAACGATGAATAACCCTCTTTTATGCGGTGACTAACCAGACCTGCCCCCGAGGCCCTCACCGTGGCCAGCATGCCAAGACTCCCACCCCCGCCTCCCCTCGTCCTGCTCCCTGAGCCCTCGCTCCCAAACCCTGACTCACCCGTCTGGGGTGGGGGATGGGGGGTTACTCATCCTGGCTCCCCGCCCCCCCCATGCGACTTCCCTGCCTCTCTGGTGGACACTCCCTCCAACCTGTTGTCACTGACTTCCAGATTTCAGAGAGTAGCATCGCCTATGAGAGACACAAAGCAAAGGAAGCCATAGAGAAGGAGAAGAAAAAGGTGCAGGATCTGGAGAACCGCATAACCAAGCAGAAAGAGGTAAGAGTCTCAGAGAGGAGCAGACAAGGAGGTGCCCAGCATGGTTAAGAGCAGGGCTCAGGAGGCAGGCGGTCTGGATTCGAATCCCACCTCTGCCGCTTCCTGGCCATGCGACACGAGGCAAGTTCCTTACCATCTCTGTGGCTACGCTTCCCTGCTTAGGGCATCCAGGTGATGCCAGTAGATCAGCCCCATTGAGTTGTGAGGCTTGATTGCTAACAAGTTCGTAAAACATGTAGGAAAGTGTCCAGCACTTAATAATAATAATAATAATAATAATAATAATAATAATAAATAAAAGCATCCAACACACACAGCATTCACTGTTGTTCTTTTGTTATTATTATTATTATTAATATTATGAGCTCACAGCTGGGAACTGGAGGCAGAACAGGGCCCTGCACTGTCCCCCTCCTCTTCCTACATCCTTGAACACTGTGTGGCCTCAGCTGTCTGGTATCAAAGTGGCGACGTCAGGAGACGGATGCCTGAATTTCCCATCACCTTGACGCGGCGTCTCCACCAGAGCTTGTCACCGTGGGCATCATGACCCTCCCAGTCAAACTGCGTTTACGGTTATTCCTGGGAGGAGCAGACCCAATAGGAGCACCAGTTGTTGGGTCCTCCTCACTGTAGGACCGAATTCACTCCTCCTGGGTCCCAACAGTACAAGGGACACGCACACACAGACACACACACACACACACACACACAGTGGCTGATCCCGAAAAAGTCAAGGCCAGGGATTAAACACACGAGCTGACAATAGGGGTGAAATTAGAAGGCAGGGGACTACAGGTCAAGGGACTCTGAAGACCCTATGGGACTAAAAAGGTCTTTGCCTCTATTCACATCAATCTGAGATCATTTTCTTTGGAGAATGATTTCCAAACATTAGCTTGCACAGAATCCCTTGGGGGGGGGGAGGGGGCTGGGGAGGCTGTTTTTTTTTTTTTTTAATTTTATTTATTTATTTTTTTTATTTTTTTTTTTTATGATAGTCACAGAGAGAGAGAGAGAGAGAGAGAGGCAGAGACACAGGCAGAGGGAGAAGCAGGCTCCATGCACCGGGAGCCTGACGTGGGATTCGATCCCGGGTCTCCAGGATCGCGCCCTGGGCCAAAGGCAGGCGCCAAACCGCTGCGCCACCCAGGGATCCCTGGGGAGGCTGTTTTTAAACACCCATTTCCCACACCTTGCCCCCAGAGATTTGGATTCACTGTCTATGGGGTGGACTCAGCAATCTGCATTTTTAACAAGTGCCCAAGTGATGCTGGTTCCCTTGGAATAGCACTGCCGTGGGGGGGGGGGGGGGGTGAGCGGCGGGAACCCACACCTGGGTTACGTATCTGGCCCAGGCACCGCTGAGAGGGACCTCCGCCGACTGGAGGGCACCCAGAGAAGCCAGACCAGAGTTGGGGGGCGGGGGGGTGACGCAGGACCCATCAGCCGCGGGCTGGGGAACCGAGGGAGGGTGGGCAGGTGCTGTGGGCCGACGGAGCCCAAGGGATCCATCTGTTCACACGTGGCCTTGAGTCCCCAGACGATTCACTATGGATCTTCCATCAAATATCTCAGTTGGGGGTAGAAGGAAAGGAGAAATGCACATTTTTAAAGTTGATCAGTCAGGGAGCGCCTGGGAGGCTCGGTGGTTGAGCTTCTGCCTTCGGCTCAGGGCATGATCCCGGGGTCCTGGGATCGAGTCCCACATCAGGCTCCCCAAGGGAGCCTGCTTCTCCCTCTGCCTCTCACTCTGGGTCTCTCATGAATAAATAAATATTTTTTTAAATAATAAATAAACTAGATCAGTCAGGACATCAAATGAATCAAGAATGAGACTAATGCCTAAAAAACGTCTGTCCGTGAAATCAAAGAGCCGTCGGTGTTGAGCAGTTACAGTGAAAGCGCGGGCTCGGGCGGCTGTACGAGTCTCTGGGTGAACGTGAACCCACCGCCCCCGGACACCGGGCCACTCTCGGTGCGCAACCCGGAGAGGATGTCTCCTGAGGACCATCATACAGAGGCCCCTGCTGCGCGTCCGACAACATCTTCAACAGCCTCAGGGAAAAACAACAGTGACATCAGAGGGTGAGGTCTTCAGGGCAGACAGGTGGCCTCATACCAGACGAGGAGAAACGGGGCCCCACCCCAGGGACTCCCCATTTACCATCAAAGACCAAGGAAGTGCAAGGTCAAAGAACCGCCCAGACCTAGGGCTGCTCATTCCCACGCTGTGTGACTCACATACACCAAAGATGTGGGCGCAGTCAGCTGTCCTCCTGTCCTTGAGTAAAAGCGGCTCAGCCGCTGGCAAGGGGCGAAGATGCCAGGCGGTGCGCTCCGCCCTTGGGCAGCTTCGTGGTCCATCGAAGAGAGCACGTATTTGCCTGCCGTGGACTGTCCGGGACGGCTGGGGTGTTCGGCCGTGAGCTGCGGGCGACAGGCTGCCGGAGGGATGCCTGCCACGATGCCCAGCGAGCACGTCCTCCGGCCGGGGCTGCACATGGCCTGCCTGGGATCTCCCAGCGGTCACGGTGGCGTGAAGGCCCCGGAATAGAGTCAGGTGGCGTTCCGTGGGGGCACGCAGACAACGAAGCACCCCGCAGGCCAGGCTTACAGGAACCGCACGACGAAAATGGGTTTTTCTTGTTGCTTTTAAATGTTCCCTTTCGCAATTATAAAAGGAGCAACTATTTACAGAAAATCACTCAGAAGAAAATACAAAAAAAAGAAAAGAAAGAAAAGAAAAGGAAAGGAAAGGAAAGGAAAGGAAAGGAAAGGAAAGGAAAGGAAAGAAAAAAAAGAAAAGAAAAGAAAAAAGAAAAGAAAAGAAAAGAAAAGAAAGAAAAGAAAAGAAAAGAAAAGAAAAGAAAAAAGAAAAGGAAAGACACTGCCCGTGATTTCCACTGAGCAGAGTCACCACTAGCGACATTTTGATCTGATTCCTTCCGGACCACCTCCCCGCGACGGTTATCCCAGATGCCGGCAAACATCCATTTGCCCTGTCACGCTGTGCACACTGGCCTGGATGCTGTATTTTAACTCCATACGTTCCTGAAATGTCTCTATGGCATTCAACAGTCTTCCACGACCAGCCCTGGACGGTGACCGGGGTTTGCACTGTGGTGCATGGACCCCGATTTATTGACCCGTCCCCTGTGGTTGGGCCCCAGGGCTGTTTCTCACTTTCACTAGGAAAAAACAAACAAACCACTTGGCCGAACAGCCCTGTGCAGCATCGGTCCTTGTGCGTGGGCCTGCTTAGGTCCTTGCGATAGATTCCCAAAAATGGAATTGCTGGGGCACAGGATGTAAATATTTTTAGCCTCTTAATACACGTTCCCAGATGACCCTCCAAAAAGGTCGGACCGGTTTACACTGCCACCAGCAGAGTCCGAGAAGACCCGGCGCCGCACCTCGTGTGCTACTGCCTCACATTGGACGAAATCCTGTTTGTGAAAAGCCTGCAGACGGTCTGATCCCAGCTACATGACATTCTGGAAAGGGCAGAACTATGGAGACGGCCAGGAGACGGGCGTCGGGGGAGGGCAGGGCTGACTAGATGGAGCACGGAGGACTTTTTAGGGCCGAGAAACTACCCTGTGCGATACTGTAATGGTGGAGACGTGGCCCCAGACATCTGTTCAGACCCATAGAGTGTACGGCATCCAGGGGACCCTTGCCTAAAGCACGGACGTCTGGTCACTGTGATTGTCAGGACAGGTCCATCAGTTGCAACAACGGTACCATCTGGTGCGGGATGTTGACGATGGGGGGCTCCTGCAGTGTGGGGCCAGAGGGCATCGAAGAGAGCTCTGTGGTGTCCTCTCAGCTTCGCTGCAAGCCCAGAACTGATCGGTCAGGGGCGCCTGGGCGGCTCAGTCCATTAAGCATCTCGACTCTCAGGTCATGACCTCAGGGTCCTGAGGTCAAGGCTGCCCTCTGCACCCCACACACACTCATGTGCTTGCTCGCTCGCTCGCTCTCTCTCAAATAAATAATCTTTTTTAAAAAGAATGAAGTCAAGTAAATAAAGTTGGTGAAGCCCCCACCCCAGGACCTGTCACGAAGCTCACATCCCGTGTGGTCTGAGTCGGGGCTCACGGAGGAGGGCAGGATTTCGCGAGTCCAGGACTGGAAGAGCGGGTCCCGGGAGGAGGGAGGAGGAGGTGTGCTCGGACGGACGGACGGACGGATGGTGCGGGCGGGAGCAGAGGGGAGAGGGGAGGCCATGGCTCTGAGGCCAGGGAGGAGGGCGGGGGGCGGGGGGCAAGGCCCATCCCGTGCCAAGGGGTGAAGGAGCTCGGCGCGTTTATCCTGGAAAATAGATTTAGAGAGAGACATGACAACCCTCCTCAAATACTTAAAGGGCTGTCTCATAAAAGAGAAATAAAACGTACTCGGTGCGCTCCAGGTGACAGGGCTGAGCTCGGGGACCAGAGATCCCTAAGGAGGCAGTCCCAGCGGGAGAGGAAAGAGAGCTCTATAACCACTGGAATCTTCCAGAGAAAGCGTGGACTTTGGGCTGAGAGGGGGGACCACAGCAGAGTAGAGGTCACCTCCTCTCTGAAAACGGGGGACGCGGGGGCGGAGGGGGGCGGCTAGGGCAAATATTCATCCCCCAATTTCTGTTAACTTGATGTTTATGGTGTGTCCAGGAAATAGACTTAAAAGGGCAAAGAGAAGACATTTTGAATAAGAAATTAAATGACGCACTGGCCATGGTCCAAGAGACTCAGAAAACCAAGACGGCCGAGAGCCTCAGAGCAGAGAGCCTCGCCATGAAGTTAAACGAAACGTTAGCCGAACTGGAAACCGCCAAGACGAAAATGGTGAGTTGGTGCCTCCCGGGGATGGGAGACTCCTTCCCTCAATGAAGGATCCCAACGCGGGGAGAACGCCTGATGTAGACCAGGGCCTGACAGCCTGGGCGCCCCTGGAGCTCCGGGCCGGATACCCTTTTTCTTGTGCAAGGCCCCCCCCCGACCCCAGGCCCTACCTGCTAGACGCCAGTAGCGTCCTCCCTGCAGACGTGTCGACTCAAAATGTCTTCAGGCTTCGCCAAATGTCCTTTGAGGAGCGAAATCGCCCTCTATCAAGAAGCACTGGTGTAGGATGAAAAGTGAGCACAGGCCACGATGCCCTGTCTGCAGGCGTCCTGACGTGTCGTGACGGGGTTTGCACTGTGGTGCATGGACCCCGATTTATTGACCCGTCCCCTGTGGTTGGGCCCCAGGGCTGTTTCTCACTTTCACCGCACCTCGTGTGCGGGGGTCCTCACAGGGTCCTCACAGGGTCCTCACAGGGTCAGGCTGAAGGTCCTCACAGGGTCCTCACAGGGTCCTCACAGGTCCTCACAGGGTCAGGCTGAAGGACCGAGCAGCCCCAGACCTTAGTGATCAATGGCTGTGCCACAGACTTTCAGATAATGTTTTCAGCTTTTAACTCGGCATTCAAGGCCCCCCGCCATCAGAGCTCAGTATGGCACTCATTTGTCATTCGTACATTCCAGCAAAAGGCCTGTGGGAAGGAAGTAGGGAGGATTCACGTGGCCGAAGCGCACAAAGGGAGTTTGAGAGGGGCTTGGGCTGGAGAGAGCTCAGGCTTGGTGCACGGTGGCCGGTGCCGTAGCCCAGAGTCATAGGGACCTGCAGACTCAGGCTGGCACGGGAGCGGGGCTGAAGAGTGGCTGCAGGGACAGACACGGGAGAAAGGGCAGGACTCGATAACCGTGGACGAGATGCGAGTGCCAAGGACAGGGAGGTGCTGGGCTTCCAGGCAGGGCACCCAGGGCGACAACGGCCTGGTGCTGGGGGCGGGGAGGGGGGGTGCAGATTGGCAGAAACAGGGAGGTCACAGTGGCTCTTGGGGGGGGGCGGCCTTGTGGGGAAGGCGAGGAGTTCAGCTGAGGCAAGGGCAGGGCACCCAAGTTCACAAGCACCCCAAACTTCGGGGGGCCCCGTGGATTTGGAGGAGAAAGCAAGACAAGACGTGCCCGTTTTGAAGGGGCGTGATGGTGTGCACACGTGAGCTTCTAGATCGGGGGCTGCGGCCCCGCGTGGGCCAGGAGTAGGGAGCAGGACGCCGATGTCGTTAGCACAGCCCCGGCAGGGCCGGTCAGACAAGCAGGCGGGGAGCCCCGAGAGGAGCCTCAGGGGGCACAGGCCGGCCGCGGGGAAGCGTCCAACTCCCCTCGCGGTGATGATCGGTCATTTTTGCCTTTAAGAAATACAGATTTGGGGCAGCCGGCTGGCCCGGCCAGGTAGACGTCCGATTCTTGATCTCAGGATCGTGAGTTCAAGCCCCACATGGAGTCTCCATGCTGAGTATGGGGCCTACTTTAAAAAATAAAAAAATAATAAAAATAAAATTTTTAAAAAGGAATACAAATTCATTCTTTTTCATATGGAATTGTTCATTCATTACTTCAACAAGTATTTATGGAGCATTGAGGTCTAGATGCTGTGGCAGGGATCTAGGCACAGGTGACATGGATGCGTTGGGATAGAGGCCAAGGTAAGTTTGTTTCCTCCTGGAGCTTACATTCGAGTGGGAAAGGGAGATAAAGAAACGAGATCATTCCGCTGGTCTTAAGCACATCATGGAAAAGTAAAGAGGAGGATGGATAGAAAGTCTCAGGCTGCTCCTTCAGACAGACGGTCAGGAAGGGCTTCCCTGAGGAGGCGACCTTAGTTAGCATCAAGGCCTGAAACATAGGAAGGAGTCAGCCATGCAAGGAGCTGGGGGAGGAGAGTACCGTGCAGAGGGAACAGCACGTGCAAAGGCCCTGAGGTGGGGCCGCGTTCCGCGCCTGTGGGTGCAAAGGGGGCATAGGGCTACTGTTGTCCTTGGCATCACACCCAGCTCCGAGGGTCACGCACATTCCTTCCGTTTCCCCAGCTCGCCATGGAGGAGCGCATACAGCTGCAACAGCAGGCCGTGAAGGCCCTCCATGAGGAACAGGACTCGCAGAAACACGGATTTGAGACAGAAATCAGGGAATACAAGGAGCAAATCAAACAGCACTCCCAGACGATCGTGAGCCTCGAGGAAAGACTCCAAAAAGTGACTGAGCACCATAAAAAAATAGAAGGAGAGATCGCAACCTTGAAGGACAGTGACCCAGGTCTGTGCAAAGGGAAACTGAGGAAATCTGGGCGTTCGGGGCAGGCCTCGACCATCCGTGGGTCCCCATAGGCCGAGGGGTCAGAGAAGGCTGCACCTGGCTTGAAAGCTCCTTTTTCCCGGGAGGCACCGTCTTCTTCCCGGCACACGACACGGTTAGAGACGCTCGTGGCCCAGGTCAGACAGAGGTAACGACAGGCAGACAGGTCGTCCTTTGCGCGGAGCCAGCGGAGACGCAGGGCTGCGGGGGCGTCAGAGCCGCGGCCACCGAGCGTCTTCCCCACGTGAAAACCTCCCGGGCGTGGGGCCTTTCAAAGGCCTCTCTGCGCCCTCGGCAATTTGCGACTTTGTCTGATGGACTCCGTAACCGCCTTTCCAAAGAAACCCAGAAGAACTCAGGGTTGTGCGCACTTACTGGCCCTTGATGGCCGAGGTGACGCAATGCCTTGCAAAGATGCTGAGCTCTCGGGGGAGAGTTCTGGAAGCTGCAGCCTCGGGCCAGGGCTCAACCGGGTCGCTGCGGACATCTGGAACGGGCTAAGCCCTGGTGCTGGAGGCCGTCCTGCGCGCTGCAGGCGTTGAGCGGCACCCCGGCCTCCACCCACGGCGTGCCAGCAGCACCCCCGCCCCAGCGTCGCTACCAGAAACCCGAGGTTGCCGGATGTCCCCTGGGGTGGGGCAACCTCGCCCCTGATTGAGAACCAGGTCCTGCTCTCAAGCCAGCAGACGAGCTGTCGGGGCTCCCTTTGTGCTTTCATTCACCCAACAGCCTTCATGGAGCATCTATTAGGCTCCAAGCCTATTCTCGGCACTAAGGATTCAGTAGGCTCAGCAGGGTCCCTGCAGGTCACCAAGTGGTGGCCCTGACGGGTGGCCCAGGAGGAACAGGGCACCGTGGCACGGGCGTGGGGCATGGGGCATGGAGCGGGACTCAGTGTCCCAACCCAGGTCCAGGTCAGGGGGAGATGGGACCCGAAGGGTGACTCCTGCCTTGTCACCTCACATTTAGCTCAGAACCTGCCAGAAGGCAGACATTCCATTGTATCTGGCAAATGAGTAAATGGGTGACTGAGGATGAGGATGGAAACCAGAAGGCGGTGGGCTGAGGAGTAAATGGGAGATGAGGACAGGACAGGAGGCGTCTGGGAGGAGGTGTGGCCCAGTGGTTAGGGCTCCACCTCTCACCAGCGTAGTTGAGCGGCCACTGGCAGGGTCTGTCCTTTCTGTGCCCGTTTGCTCAGCTGTAAACGGACTTCATGATCCCTGCCTCATTCCAGAGAAGCCGGAAAGATTTCACGAGCTCACACGTGGGGGTCCCAGCCTGAGCCACAGAACACGTGGTGGGGCTCACGAGATGGAGAGGGGGCGACAGGGGGAGGGAGGGTGGCCACGTTGGCACAGACTCAGGTACCCAGGGGAAGGAGAGGACTGTAATGACACTCACGTGTCCCTCTGATTCAGCCCAGGAGGTGACGCAGCGAGAACCCCCAGCAGTGCCTCCGATGGAGACCAGCGTCAAAGACGAAGTGTGTGACACCTTGATGTGAGTACCCGAAGGGTGTGTGCACACCGGGCCAGAGACACCCCCACCCACCCCTTCTGGCCACGTCGTCAGATCTTACAAAAAAGGAGTCGAGTCCGGGGTCTTCTCATTGTCCTTCGAATTGCTCGATCCTCCAGCAGGTCAGGATGGTGTCATGGAAAGATCTGGGTGGATCTGCGTTCAGATCCCAACTCACCCCTTCTGGTTGCGTGGCCCTGGGCAAGTCCCGTCCCCTCGCCGCACCTTAGCTGAATCTCTTGTGAAATAGGCAGGTGCTTGTCGTACCTCAGCCTCAGACCAAACCCGACTGGGAGCCTCTGTCCTGGCTCCGTGTATTTTCTTGCATCGAAGTGAATTTTTTTGTTTTGAGAATTTTTAACGAGCGCGCTTCCCCGCCGTGCGGGGTCTGGTGTCCGGCGGACCGGCACTGACGGAGGATCACTTTGCCCCTCCACCCGACCCCTTGCAGGCCCTGGGGACACCACAGAGTGACTTGGCCTGGCTTTGTGAATTTCAGAGGGGACCTGCTGACCGCCCAGAAGGAAATCCTGTCTCAGCAGGAGGTCATCGTGAAGCTAAGGAAAAACCTCACGGAAGCCCACAACCGGATGTCCGATCTGAGAGGTTTGTACGATGGCCCGTGTCTCCTCACTTCCTGACCCGCTTCGAGAAAGGAAAAAACAGGCTTCAGAGTGGAAAGCTTAGCATTAAAAATCCCGCTGACCTGCTTTTCTGAGCTGTCACAGCATTTGTACCTCGGCCAGCAAGACAGATGCCTTATCAGGGGACCTCCGGGAGCATTCTCAGGAGCATTCTCAGAGGGCTTCAGCCCTCTGCCTCGAAGTGCAACTTTCCTTTTGGGAAAAAAAAAATCCCCTTTGACCTCAGAGGAGTTGTCTCTGGAGGCAGAGCCTGGGAGAGAGGGCACAAACCCCAGTACCCCCCAGCTCTGGGACCTAGAGCTAGGTGGTGTCTCTGTGCCTCAACGCACCTGTTTCCCGGAGCTGGCTGGCCACCAGGGGCCCCCAGGGACAAAAGAGCTCGGACAGGTCTAGCTGAATATTCCTACTTTTCTTTTTCCCTCCCCGCTTCACCCTGTCCCTTTGCTCCTAATAGCCACCGTCTCCTTCCCGGCCCCACCCTCCATCGAGCCAAAAGCCACAGGCAGGTGGGAGTCCGGAGACAGAACTGGGTTTGGGGAAGCAGAGGGAGGGTGAGGAGCACTCCTCTAGTCTTGGCCCCAACCTAAACCCTGTGCACCCCCAAACCTTCAGTGGTGTTTGCTCCTCCTATGCCTGTGCTATCAATGCCCCCAAGGCACTTATCGCTGAATTTTTCAGAGTGATCGTCTCCACACTAAGGTATGAGAAAGTGTAGCAGAGAGGCTACGGGTCCAGTCCTAGACTCGCGAGACGCTGGACCCAGTTCTGGATCCGCTATTTATTTTAGTCACATGAGTTTTGGCAAGTGCCTCTCCCTCTCTGAGCCTGTTCCTGCACCTGTGAAGTGGGGGTGGCACCAGCAACTCACTCGTAGGGTTGCTGTGAAAATTCGAGGCAATGCAAGTGTCTCAGTTTGGGTTTTCCAGAGGCTGACCCTGAGACCCGAACTCTGCTGCAGGCCGTGTGTTCGTGAGGTGATCCCGGGAACCAGCCTGGTGCAGGTGGATGAGAGTCAGGAAAGGGACCAAGGCAGATAAAGCTGGGCTGTCACTCAAAGCTGGAGCTGAATTCTGTAGGGGCGTGGGGGCAGCTCCAGGGAGCAGGGTACAGCCCAGCCCCGGGTCCCCTACCCGAGAGGGAGAGAGTCTGGCTGTGTCTTCCAGTCTCACCTGTTGCAGATGGGGGCTCTTGCCCCCAGCAGGTGCAACAGCAGAGCAAAACCCTTAGAACAAACGCCCTTAGGCAAACAGGTGCAGAGGCGGGCAGCTGAAGGTCAGCCAGGGAGCCCCGAAATGCCACAGGTGCAGGGGCACGGCCCTGACAGCTTCTGGAACGCCGGGCTGAGGCGGAGCTCTGCCGTCGTTTGCCAAGACGCAGGCAGACCCCCTGGAGGTTACTCAGGCCCCCCGAGAATTCCTGGAGGGTGGACCCGCCTCATGGTTCTTGTAGGCCTGGCAGGTCTGCAGGGGCCCTGCAGAGACCCGAGGCTGGAGACCCCTCACCAGCTTTCCTGTCCCTCCCAGGGGAGCTTAGTGAAAAGCAGAAGATGGAACTGGAGCGGAACACGGCACTGGTCCAGCAACAAAGTGGCGAGCTGCGAGCTCTCAAGGAAAAGATGGCACATCTGACCGGCCTGGTGGAGAGGAAGGACAGGGAGCTGGAGCTCCTCAAGGAGGCGCTCAGGTGTGCGGGACGGCCCCCACGGTATAGGGAGCCCAGACGCACCCAAGTGCCCAGAGGGCCTCCACAGGGAGGTCACCCAGCAAATGCTGAAGGGATGTAGGATTGATAGATGGATGGATGGATGGATGGATGGATGGATGGATGGACAGGTGGATGGACAGTGGATGGATGGATGGATGGATGGATGGATGGATGGATGGATAGGTGGGTGGATGGATGGATGGATGGATAGGTGGATGGATGGATGGATGGATGGATGGATGGATGGATGGATAGGTGGGTGGATGGATGGATGGATGGATGGATGGATGGATGGATGGAAGGAAGGATGGATGGACAGATGGATGAACAGTTGATGGATGGATGGACAGATGGATGGATGGATGAATGAATCAATGGATGGATGGATAGGTAGATGGACAAATGGACGGATGGATGGATGGGTGGATGGACAGATGGATGGATGGATCGATGATGGATCGATGGATGAGTGAATGGACGGATGGATGGATGGGTGGATGGACAGATGGATGGATGGATCGATGATGGATCGATGGATGAGTGAATGGATGGATGGATGGACGGATGGATGACATGTGTTTCATTACTTCACAACCTCATCACTTAAAGCAGGGTTTTGCTTAGTTCTGTGCTTCTCAAACATTCCTGCCCAGTATTCCAGATAACAGGTCTCAGTTTAAATGCCACTTCCTCCAGGAAGCCCTCTGTCACTTACCATCACCAAACATAGCCAAGGGCTCCTACTCTGCCCAGGGTCCGCCAGGCCCTGCACTCCGCCCAACCTAACTTCTCACACAGCCAGGCTGCTATTGCCTGTTTAATTGTCTGCCTTCCCCAGAAGGATCCCCACATAGACTTTGCCTGCTGTTGACTCCCCAGCAATCACACAGTGCCTGGCACATAAGGAACTTTATAAATATTGATTGAACAAATGTATACACTGGGGTAGCCGAAGTCAGCTTAAAATAAATGTAAAATTTCATTGTCATTCCGCGGATTAGTCTAGAAAATACATGCGAGTTTGCAGTTTCATCTGTAACTTATCCTTATTTTGACCTAAGAGTAATCTTTTCTCCAAGAAATCTTGAGTAAAATCCACATCGTGCGAGACCCTGTAGCCTCATGTGCCTCATGGCTCGTGGCCAAGGCAGATTCCCACAGTGGTTGGAGACGCAGGCTGCCTGGATGCAAGACCAGCCGCCTTCCCTTACAAGCCTCGTGACCACAGGTCAACAGCTGTGAGCCTCTTCGCTCGTCTGTAACACGGTCCCCACTCATGGGGCCTTTATGAGAAACAGAAGGGTTAGCACGTACAAAGGGTTAAAGCGGCAGACACGCAGCAAAGGCCCCAGTAAATGCCTCAACAGGTTCTCCCACAGACCCCGTGGGGGGAACAATGGGGACAGATGCCTACCGCCCGGGCCACCATTTCTCAAGTCCCCTGAAACTGAAGTCTCTGGAAACCTGCAGGCAGGAGACTCGAAGCCAGAAGGTTGCAACCCGGTTCCTTTTTCTGCTCCGCCAGTGGCTACAAAGGTCACTCGGGGTTCCTAGAACCTCGCGCTGCCAGCCATCGTGCTGTGCAGTGACTCATCTTCTCTGCCCTAGGGCCTCCCAAGAGAAACACAGAGTCCAGCTCTACAGGGAGAAGGAACAAAAGCCCAGGAACAAGACCCAGATGTGTGACATCTCGGTGCAGATCGAACCGGTCCACACTGACATTTTCTTGAGCAGCCAAGAGGTGAGTGCCACCCAGTCCTGGGCGCTCGGTGGGGGACATGCTTAAGAAAGAGCCCAAGGGTGTCTGTCTCTGCTTCTGAAAATATTTTCATTCCAAGTCCCAACAATATGACTTGCTCACGCGGAACGTGCAGAGTAAGAAGTGCTAGTCCCAGCCATCCTCCCACGGTCCCTGGAGGTCACGGCTGCTGGCCGTGGTCGGCACGTGCGCCACCAGCCCTCGGCCTCACAGAGACTGCCCGACCCTCAGGCGCGACCCTGCAGTGTTCGAAGGTCAGCCGGGCTGCCCGGGTTCCGTCCCTGAGTGGGACTCCTGCGCTCGGAAACGCTGACCCCGGGGAGGTTATCGTGTGCCGGCCCCCTTGCCTGGAAAGTAGGGGTGATGACAGCCACCGCCTCGGGGGGGGGGGGGGGTGTAGAGAAATAAATTTGATTTATGCACACACAGACACACCCAACCTATAGATACGTGTTGACTTAATAGGTCTCTTTGCAAAATAATGGTACAGAGCACGTGTGTGCTGCGCTGTGGTTTTCTCCCGCTGAGCACTACGTAAAGGCCTCTTTCCTAATAAGTGTATAAAGACCTATTTTGCTCTTTTAACTGGGTGCGTAGAATTCACTGCACCCCTTTTATCCGCCCTGTCCCCCACTGATGGACGTTTAGGTTGTGTCCACTTTCCCACGTTGCTATAGTTAGTGTCCTTGGAGGTGTGTCCATAGGACAGATCTCAGATGTGATCATGCTGGGTCCAGGGGGCATCCTAAATCGGGGCCGGACCGTGTTCCCATTCATGCTCCAGGGCTGTCCCTCCGCGGCTTCTCCCGCGGTGCCTGCCCAGAAGCCTTTGCAGCCCTGGAAGCCCGAGCCGCGCAGCCCACGGGGCGCACGTCTTTGGGTGAGGACCGCCTTCGCCACGCCGCCCCCGAGGTGCCACCCCACTCACGAAGGCTGACTGTGGGCTGCGGCGGCCCCTTGAGGCCTCGGGTTTCCTGGAGTCCGGGGACATCCTCTTCCCCTTTGCTTTATGAAACGAGAGAACAGGGCATTTCAGTAACGGGTTTGGATTTTCACTTGGCAACGGGGCCAAATGTGTCAGCTTGCCTTCCTGCTTTCTCCAAGATGCCATTCCCCTGCCAAACAGCAGTGAGCCGGGCCGCACACAGCTTGGATGAAAGGCCCGGCGGCCCAGCCAGCTGGCCTTGGCACAGCGCTGTCCCCAGCGCCGTCAGAGAAGCCAGAGGGGCCCTGGCGGTCCCACGCCCTGAGCCGGGGGGCGGGGGGGGGGGGGGCAGGGAGCACTTCTCCCTCCTGTCGCAGATCTGTTGGGATCCCGAGCTCTTTAGTGCACGACCCCACCCGCATTCATGCATTGGTTCAACAACTATTGAGTGCCCGCTGTATGCCAGGCCCAGTGCTGGGCGCAGAGGCGGGCACACAGGGCTCCCGTTCACATCAGACCCCCCTGGGACCCCGCGCGAGTTTGCTAGAACGGATCATTGCCTGGACGCTAAGATTAGTAGTTCTCTTATGAGGCAGGATTCGCTGAAGAGGATCGGGGAGGGATTAGCTGCAAGATAAAAGGAAAGAAGTATTTGTTCTTTCTCCGAATGGCTTTCCAAACGCAGGCTACTTCCTGCTTGCTGAGCCAGAGTGGGTCAGAGGGCTTAAGAGTTGTATGAGAAAGAATCTCCATCTTTAAATAAACAAATTCCCAGAAGAGCCATGAGTAAGGGTCACATCGGGCTCAGGCATGAATAAAGGCTGTCACCGAGCCTCGCTGCTGTGGCTGCCCCACCCCCAGGTCAGTAGCCCCTCCCCTCCCCTCCACACCCCTGCACATGTGCCCTTACACACACATACACACACATACAGGACATGCCAGGGTAAACATACATCCTCAAACACAGCAAGGCCAGTGTAGAAGCCACCTGGGAAGAGTGGACCAGCCATGCAGCGTATAAGCAGGCTGAAGGCAGTGTCAGGGTCAAATGAGGTCCTACTCAGTGCAGCCAGGGGTGGAGTGCCCCCTTCTTTTTGCTGCTGAGCCCTGGTCCCAGCCAGGAAGCTGAGACAAGCTCCTTCCCGCTCCTGTTTCTGACCTCAGTTCATTCAGGCTTCATAATTATTGACCGTCTCCTAAGCTCGGGCACAGTGCTGGGCCCTGGGAACACCACAGTCACAGTTTCCAATGGAGACAGGACTTGGCTCTCACAGAGTCCGTGGGGTGCATGGAGTCCGTTACTGGGCTTCAGGGGCACCCTGAACCTCCAGAACCTGTATGCAAATTTTTTTTTTTAAGATTTTATTTATTTGTTTGAGAGAGAAAGAGAGAGAGAACAAGCAGGGCGAGGGGCAGAGGGAGAGGGAGAAGCAGGCTCCCCACTGAGCCAGGAACCTGACTCGGGGCTCGATCCCAGGACCCCAAGATTATGACCTGAGCAGAAGGAAGACACTTAACCAATTGACCACCCGGGCCCCCACCCCGTATGCAAATTTTTTTAAGATTTATTCGTTTGAGAGAGAGGGCACACATGCACAAGCATGGGGCGGGGTGCAGAAGGAGAGGAAGAGAGAGGACCCTCACGTAGACTCCCCACCGCGTGCAGATCCCAGCACAGGGCAGGATCCCGGCGACCATAACCTGAGCTGAAACCAAGAGTCGGACACTCAACCAACTGGGCCACCCAGGTTCCCCTGTGTGCAAATTTGTGTGTGTCTGGGAAGTTCTTTGAAAGGTATAACTTGCATTCTTCAAAATCTGAAAGGTGGACCAGACCCTTAAAAGAGGGAGCAGGCCTCCCCTTGGCCATGCCCTTCATAAGCCCTACTCGAGCGCTGTGCCCAGTGGCTGCCATACTGGATAGCACAGATAGAGAACATTTCCCTCATCCCAGAGAGGCCTGTGGGTCAGTAGAGCCTCCAGAAGTCTCAGAGGAAGCTTTTCCTTTCTCCAGACCAACGCGAGCCAGTCTATCAAACTCCCCCTAGCAAATACCGAACAGCCATCCTTATTACCAGTCAGGAAGAAAGTACCATGCCATGTGTTCTCATCTAAAAATGCCCCTCCTGGAGCAGAATCGGAATTTGATGTGATTATTCCGAGACGAGACCCAAATGACAACAAATGGAAACCCAAGCTTAGACGAATATTAGAAGAAAATATAAAACACGGGGAGGGAGCATAGAGGGGGTTTTCATTTATAGATATGCTAAGTAGGTAAGAGAGCTGGAAATCTTCCTAGATGTGACTTTCTATTTGAAATGAAGAATTTAAATTTCCTTCTGTGCTAAAGCCCCTTACAGTAGCTTCCAAGGTACTAAGTGGCAGGGCCTCTGCCAGTCATGAATTGTACATGTTTCTTGGAACTTGAGAGTCTGACCCCTAATAAAGCCGCCTTCCGCACCGTTCTGGCCCTAGGAGCAATCCTTCAGTGATCTGGGGGCCAAGTGCAAAGGGTCCCGACACGAGGAAATCATTCAGCGTCAGAGAAAGGCCTTGTCTGAACTGCGTGCGCGAATTAAGGAGCTGGAGAAGGCCTGCTCATCAAGTAAGTCCCCTCCCTGCTGGTCTCCCACCCCCCGCTCAGATCCCTGAGCCCCAGACTCTAGAGGTCACTCTGGGCACTGACAGTCGGCCAGGACCACCCGCTTCTAGCCCATCACTTCATAACCAAAGGACGTTGTAATACAAGGGAAGATGGCAGGCATGGTCTCAGAGTCAAGGGCAAGTCTTCATCTTAAATAAATGGGATTTCATGAAAAACTCACTACATTGTCCTTTTCCTTATTTCGCTGTGGCCCGAACTTTGTCCTGGACTAATACTGTAAGAATCAGCCCCAGGGGAACCTCCTAGAATACTCTGTTTAGAGGGGATAGCGTTCTCAAGACACCGCACCTGCTGCTGGCAGGAATTCAGAAGCCGGGGTTCAAGTTCCATCCTGGTTCCTGTGGCTGAAAGTTCACCGTCCATGCCTCGACATTGGGTCCTGCGAGGCCGCAGCCTCCTCCTAGCTGTGTGTGACCTTGGTCAAGCCATTTACCTGTCTAGACCCATTTCTCACCTGCCAAGGGAGGACGGAGATTAGCACTGCAGTAAAGGACCAGTAAACAGCAACTGTGATTTCTTTTTTAAGGGTTTATTTATTTATTTGAGGAGCCAGGGGTGGGGCTCGGACAGGAAAGAGAGGCAGAGGGAGAGGGAGAAGCGGACTTGCCGCTGAGCGGGGAGCCCAACTCGGGGCTCGATCCCAGGACCTGAGATCATGACCTGAGCTGAAGTCAGATGCTTAACCCACCGAGCCACCGGGGCGCCCCAGCAGCGGTGATTATTACGTGCAATAACTCCTTCCTGGCCCTTTCTTTTGACTCTCAATTGTTTATTTTATAGATCATAAGGACCACCTGAGTGAATCACTTCTAGACTTACAGACTGTCAGAATGGACAAAAACGTCCAGAAATTATTGGACGCAAAACCTGATGATTTGCCGACTTTCTCAAGAATAGAGATCGGAGCGGTAACCAAAGAAAATTTATCTCTGTGGTGACACGTGGGGAGGGTGGGTGTGAGGGCGGACACTAGCCGCGTGCCCTGGCATGGCCACGCGTCTGTGGTTTGGAGCCAGGCCTCCCTGGTAGGCCGGCGTCTGTGCCACCTGCTTGGTGCTTTGCCGTACCGGTAGCCCCGTGTCTGAACAGAGAGCTTCCTTTCCACCTGCGCCCAGAGTGTTAAATCACAGCACGGACGCTGGACCAGAGCGATCTCTGGTGGGCCCTCCTTCTCACAGGATGTGTTATATTCCGCAGAAAATATTCAACAGGCTAATTTTTAACGTTATGCCATGAGTTTGCCTGAAGTTTGCTTTTCACGGCCAACTGGAAAGCACAAACACCTAAAGGGTAGCAGGTGGGTTGATGAAGAGGACACAAGTTCTAGAGTCAGAGGGACCAGCCTGCAAGCCGTGTGACCTCGGGCGGGCTCTTAGAGCCTTTCTGGGAGGCTTTTTCCCAGCTGCGAAATGGTGAAAACCTAGAGGCCGCAGTGGGAAGGGCTGACCCCCGCGTCTCGCTCAGAGCACACGCTTCATAAATGATAGCTGTTCTGATTGTTTAATAGTATTTAAATGGTGTCACTCAAGAAAACCTTCTTCTCTTAAGGGAAATAGTTTTATTTGCTAGGATTTTCAAAAGGGATTTTGCTGTTATGTTGGAGGTGCCCTGGGCCCTAAACAGATGCTCGGTGGGCGCCTGATTGACACCTGACGGTGCACCGCCCAGGTCAGCGTCAATCGCGGGGTCTGTGGGCCTGGCCTGCTGCCACAGCCGCATCTAAACCACGCATAGGCTTTTAGAAGACATTCCAAAGTCATCCCATCTGTACCGACATTCTCCTGCCCAGTTTTTCTAGACACTTGCTAGGGATGCGAGTCTTCAGGAATACGCTGGCTTTCCCATTCTCCAAGGTCGGAAGCGGAGGGGACAGTCCCCAGGTGGGGAGCTCAGCTGGCTCTCACAGCCTGACCTCCAAGACTCACCTTCCCCCTAGGGCTGACCCTCTGCCCCCACCACCACCACAGAGCAGGAAAGCCCCCAACCCTCTCAGAAGACCTCGATCCTCCAAGGTTGGCAATAATGCAAATTAAAAAGAAGAGGGAGAGCAGCAGGAAGGCTCGCTGACATCTATTAACTGCTTGCTGTGTGCCAGGCATGGAGCTAAGCTACCATTTATCATTCAGCCAGTTCTCATTCGACCCTCACAGCGGCCTGGTGACAGAGTTACTATTATATGATCCCTGTTCTGCAGATAAGAAAAGTTAAGACTTCATGCAGTCAAGAACCTCACCCAAGGTCACGGCGTAATGACCGATGGAGCCAGGACTGGGTCCCTGGCCGCCCGTCCCTAGCTCCCTGCTAATCTGCAGAGAAGGGCGTGGGCACCGTGTGATTGAACCTTGTAGGCCAGACTCTGCCTTAGGTGACCCTCCATCAGGAAAAGAAGGGGTGCACCTGGAGCGGGGTGCAGAGGACACCACCCAGGGCTAGAGACCCAGAGGGGTCCTTCGGGCTCTGTCCTCCTCAAATCCCCTCCTTCACACTCACGGCTCTAGATGTAGAGACAAATCACACATGCTTATCTCTCAGAGTGACTTTCTGAGCCTTTACAGTTTTGTAGTTGGGTTTTTCTAGTCTCAGCGTGGTGCCAGCAAATGCTGCGGCTGGCAAGCACTTAAAACCCAGTTTGCTTTTTAGGGAGATTTATTACAGTTATTTGTGGTCCTTCGGACTCCCTGATCCATCAGGTGGCTTTTCTGTACAATCAGCAGGGACTTTGAGCCGCCAGCTGGCAGAGAGGGTGTCAGTGAGGGCACAACTGTAAACACCACTGGGCCTTGTTTCTGGAGTGAGTCTGAAGTGACGCTCGCCCAGCAGCTTCCAGCACTAGGAGAGGGTCTGGCCAAATGTGGTGAGGGAGGGTGTAGGTTCTGTTGCCTATAAATGAGATTCCTTTAATAAAAGGAGGAAGGCTATTTCCTCTGCCAACTCTGTGCCACTTTACCAGGTGCCATGCTGGGCACAAGAAATGGAACCATGAGCAAAAGCAATACGACCTCTGTTTTTATGAAGCTTGTCGTCTAGACTGGGGTTTCTCGACCCGAGCACTACTGATATTTTGAGCCAGGTGATTCTTTGTTTGGGACGCCATCCTACACACTGTGGGATGTTTAGCAGCATCCCTGTCCTCTAGTTGCCCAATAGTACTCCCCACCTCCACTTGCAACGACCAATACTGTGTCCAGACATTGCAAAAAAAAAAGGTCCTGGGGCACGCAGGGGAGGGTGGACGAGATCACCCTCGACTGAGAACCGCTGGTCCAGAGGGAAGATAGAGAACAAGGCAAACGATGTGCCATTTCAAAGGGAGTCACATTCTGAAGGGTAGGAGCGCAGTTCCCAGAAAGCAGTTGACAGGGGCATCAGACGGGCTGGACAGGAACTGAAATGAAAACCGACTCTCCCAAGTCATTCTTCGGTGCCCACGGCACTTTATCTCCGGGATGTAGGAACGCACAACGGCGTGCCAAGAGCGTTTTTGCCTCTTTTTTATTTCAGCCTCTGAATGGCCTTGCCAACTCAGCCATCCCGGCCACCGAAAAGTCCAGGAAAATGGATGTGGTTGAGGCTTTAGATCTCAGTGAAAAGCTGGTATGTACACACAGCACCGTCCCCTCCCGTCCAAACCTGGGCCCCCCACCGTCATCGTTAACCACCGGAGAGTTTAACTAAACATCAGCCTCACACGCGTGTTGGGTTGTCATAATAGCTCCTCCGCGAGACCCATCTACTCGCCCAGCGTGGGTCAGACATTACACAGGCCAGTTCCTTGAAACACGAGGTAGTTAGAATGAATGTTTATGTCTGTTGTCACTTTTCCTCCTGGTTCTCAAGGCGTAGCATAAAGGGATGTGGAGTAAATGAAAGTATCACGAAAAGCCCAGTTGCACTCGCTCCCAAGCGTGTGTGTGTTCTCTGCAATTGCAGAAAATGAACAAAATGGAGTGAGGTGTTTGCCTCCTCAAAGCAGCCACCGGCAGTCTCGGGCCAGGCCTCTTATCTGCCAAACGCTCTCCTTGTAGTACATGGACATGAGCAAGACGCTCGGGAGTCTGATGAACATCAAGGATATGTCGGGTCACATATCCATGAAATACCTGTCCCCAAAAGAGAGAGACAGAGTCAACGAGCTCCGACAAAGGGACCTCGATCTGGTGTTCGATAAGATCACCCAACTCAAGAACCGGCTGGAGAGAAAAGAGGAGCTTTTGAGAGGATACGAGAAAGACATAGAACAGCTCAGGTACCGTCGGGGACCCCGCGGAAAGGGCCAGGTGTCCGTGCTCAGGGCAGCAGCAGACGCAGGTCCCCGACTGGCAGAGGCCTTGGGGGAGGGGGTGGGGGTGATTACTGGGGCCTGATGGGGGCGGTGGGGGAAAGCAGCGGCTGAGGTGCTCAGTGTTCACTCTGTCCTGTGTCCATGAGCAAGCTGCACCTCACGTGGATTCTGACTTGGGGTTCACCGTATGTACCTTTCTGAGCCCCACCCGGTTTCAGGGGCCGCAGTTCCCCTACACCCTCCCTGGGAAAAGGGGGAGGAGCCTGGGAGCATCCCCTCCAGCTACACTTAGGCACCCGAGGAGCCCTTTACTCTGCCTCATTCGCCCCAAATCTGCTTGCAATGAAGCCACTAAGCCGCAGACAGAAGTATTCTGAGCCTCTCCCCGGCTGGGACCACTGATGGCGAATGAGAAAGAGGAGGGGGAAAGAGACTGTGCCTCTCCCCTCCGCCCAGGCAGAGCAAAGTGTCCGTGCAGATGTACCAGTCGCAGGTGGCAAAGCTGGAGGACAACATCTACAAAGAGGCGGAAGAGAAGGCTCTGCTGAAGGAGGCTTTGGAGCGCATGGAGCACCAGCTGCAGCAGGAGAAGAGGATCAACAGGACCATTCGGCAGCAGAAGGTGAGGGGTCCTTGCTTGCAGCAGAACCTCGGGGGCTACAGCCCCTGGGCTCCCTTTAGAAATGGCAAAGTGAGGGCCCAGGGGGTCCAGGCTGCATAGAACACACTCACTGATGCAAAGGAAGGTGCCAGACACACCGAGGCGGATTTCTTAATCTCTCCGAAGCTCATAATCTAGCTCATCTGTATCATTTTAAATCGTGGCTCGTGTTTGTATTTTTACTGTCCTTCCAGGTGGTAGGGATACATAGACGGGTAAGCAACCTGTGCATAAAGATTTGGGATCACTATTCTGAGTGCTCAGAACATAGGTGACATCCAATAAACATTGATGGACGGATGGATTGCTGGATGGACCGATTCGCAGGCAGATGGATAGATGGATGGGTGAGGATAGATGGGTGGATGTCCTTGGCCATATCCTTTAGGCCAGAACAGTCAGAACAGAGCTGACTTCCAGCTGATTTAATGATTCGAAGTCTCTGTCTAAAGGGCGCTCAGGCTGTGTCACCCAGAGGCAGGCACTCAGCCAGCCCAGGGCATGCCGGGAGCGGGAGCGCTTTCCAAGTGATGACACCTGTACTGGGTTTCGAAGGAGAGTTGGAGTGGGTCCACCAGAGGCGTGGGCGGGTGCGCGCTGCAGGCTGTGGGCACCCCCGGGAAAGGCAGGAGGAGAAGTGATGTGGCTCCGGCAGGAGCCTGGTGTAGCGCTGCCTTGAGAAACCAAGGTTCCAGACTCGGACTCAGGCTGGTGATGCAGCCAAAGCCCCCTCCTCCCCTCACCCCATTATTTCCTATGACACACAGCACAGAAGCCAGTGAGGGTCACGTCCCCCCCACACTAACTAACGTGTGGCCTTGTGCAAATCCATTCCCCTCCGTGAGCCTTGTCTCCTCGCCCGCAAACAGCAGCCGAGCGCCCCGGCCCTGCAGGTTGTTGGGACGATTGCACGCAGGCTGGAACCCTCCCTAGCCAAGATCGCACAGCGTGGACTCACAGGCCACGTGGTTTCAGAAGGTTGGGGACACTTGTGCTGCCTCTGAAGCATGTGGCCCAGGGCCTGGCCCAGGCGGGTACACGCTGCTGTCTCAGAGCCCACAGAGACGCAGCGGACAACGGGCACACGGGGGTGGCACCCAGACAAGCGCTGGGGGGCCCGCCAGCGGACCTCCACCTGCCCCCCCCACCCCGGGGTGGCAGAGGGGCTCAGTTGTCTCCTCTGCGGTTCACACCCACAGCCGCTCGCTCCCACATTCACTTCCAAACCAGACTCCCCCTCGTTCTTAACCCTCGCCTAAGGTCGAGCAGGTTCAAGACTGAGATTAGACACACGAGGGGAGTAACCATCAGCACCATCTCAGGACCACCTACAGGCCCCCGGCTTTGCAGCCCCGACCGGCGTTACTGGTGCCTTGGTGCTAGGCCTGGTGGGTGTGATGACCCCCACTTCACAAATGAGGAAATTGAGCCTTGGGAAGTTAAGAGACTCACCCAAGTTCACACAGTAGCTGGCGAGGGGAGCCTAGACCTGGCCCCAGACCTCTGACCCTAGTTTCTGTGCTCTCTCCTGGGCTCTCCCCTCTCTTCTTATAATTGTTCGTTTTCCTGACTCAGGGCTGTGTATTTGTGCACGTGAATGTGCTGTATGTGTGTTTGTGCATGTATATCTGTGCGTTTGCATGTGTGTGTTTTCATGTGCGTGTCTGTGCGTTGCCTGCATCAGCTCTAAGGAGGCCAAGCCAGAGAAGGCTCTAGAAGGGTGCCCTCCTCCCTAACCTGCTCAGATAAGCGCCTTGCAGGAGCCTGCCCTCCATCCTGCAAACCTTCCAGACTCCCTGGCTTGTAGAAATGAAGGCAGCCTCTCCTGCTCTGAGGGAGCCCCAGATGCACGGTTTCTAGCGTCCACAGCCCTGAATTAAACATCACAAGCCTCAGGCCAAGGACAATTTCCTTTCACACCATGCAAAGTCGGGGAGAGCAGGCCAGTGACAGAGCTCTGACTTTTCCTTTGATGTGCCCTTTGGAGAGCTCACCCCTCCCTAAGGTGCCCCCACCCCCAGGACTTGGCAGGCTAGCCCCTAAAGCCGAAACACCAGACCACAGAATGGGACAGCAAAGGGCCCAAAAAAGGCCATTGTCATGTGCTGGCTAAAAATGTAAGAGAACCTGAGGATTTACATAATCAGGCTTTACATGCATTATTCATGAGCTGCCTCATTCATACACAATGCAAGGGCCGTGCCAGCCTGTTGGGCACTAGACATCCTTCTGTGGAGAAGGATCTAAAATGGCCAAGTTGAACCTCCGTCTGTGTCCCCAGAAGAGCTGGAACTGGGAACGTTCAAATTCAGGGAATTCACAGTTTAGGGAAAGATTATGAAAAGTACAGCCACAATCACAGCAGTGCTGATGGTGTTATTTACTGAGCACTGCCCGAGTGGCAGGCACCTGCTCCACACGGCGTGTGCTTCGTCCATCCCATCAACCCTACAAGGAATGCTGGCGCCTGTCCATCCATTCAGAGAGGCTGACAGAGGGCAGCGTCACCTGGCTGCCCAGCAGCAGAAACGGGACCACCCACCCCCACCCCAGCCCCGGCCTGCTGCCCTCCCCAACTCAAGTTCACGTCTTCACACCTGTTGCTCTTGGCACCTCCCTTTCTGGGAGGCAGCCCCCCACCTCACCCCCCACTCACCATCACTCCAGGGCCTGGGTTTGCTATTAATAAGGTTTGTTATTAATATGTTGTCAGAAATTCCTGTTTGCCGGGAGATAAAAACTCATAAATTTTTAAAGTTTAAAAAAAAAAAACATAAATTCTATAAAAAAATAAAATAAAATATAAATAAATAAATAAATAAATAAATAATAAAATTTAAAAAATCATAAATTCTAAAGGCAACTTGTATTCACCTGTCTTGGCCTCAGTTCCTTCCAAGGACTATATTCATTATTTAAATGGAAGCTCGAGGAAAAAAAAAGAAAAGAAAAAGAAATGGAAGCTCGAGGAAAATAGAATTCCTTTTGGTTTTAACTTTTACGCCTAATATTTTCACAAGGACCCTTAACGTATCCAGTCTCGTGTATAAAATTTCACCCGTTCATAGAGAAGGAGTGGTTGAACCACTAGTTAATGAAATTATTCCCCTTGAGCTTCAGAACCAGAACTCTCCTCAAAAAAAGGGGGGAGGAAAAAAAGGGGGGGGGAGGAGGGGTTTAAAAGTAAGATGTTTTTAGTTTGATGTTTGAACATCTCTTCACCAAGCAGAACTTTCTGGAATCCTACTTCCACGCTCATACCTTTGGCTGTGAAAATGAGACTTGATATAAAATGCAGAGAAAACCTCAGGGCTGGGCACTCACAGAGAACCTTGCGGTCATCAGCTCTGGAGTCTGGGATGCCCTGGGTCTGGCGCGCTCTCCATGTGACACGGTGACAATGACAGTGGCCCAGGCTACGCTCAGTCTCATCCACGCTAGATAAGGCAGCTGTGTCCCTCAGAGTTGAGAGGCTGCCTCTGGAGCCCAGCAAATAGGGTTTAAGCCCCACCTCTGGCCCCTAGTGACCCTAAGAGGCCCAGGCCCTCTGTCTCAGGGTCCTCCCCGAAAACAACCGAAAAACGATAACAGCGGGCCCCGGGAGGGCTAAATGACCTAATGCCCGCAGTGCCCGGTGCAGAGCATGATGGTCACCGCAGGGGAGAGAAAGGACAACTGCATCTCTTCCAGAGAGCTTCCTGCCAGCTGACACAGGCCGCCAACCCGAGCGGCCTTCCCGCGCCTGCGGCCCGCAGCTCTTTGTGCAGCTCTCCTTTGTGGCTGGCGAGTGCAGCTAGGGCCGCGGCCAAGAGCAGCTCAGATACTGTCTTACTGTCTGTGAATGGGTTAAGGCTGGAATTTTCTTTCTTTCTTTTTTTTTTTTTTGGAAATTTCAATAGGAAATTTTTAAATGCACAGAAGTTGCCTTTTGGGAAGCACGCAGCCCCCGGCCCCCCTTCCTGGACCTTTACTTAGTGTTTCAAGTGGGAGAAAGGCTCAAGAGCCTGGGCTGGCTGCTGGGGAAGCCCCTTAGTTCTCCTGCCAACCAAACCTCGGCCAGGGACATGGCCACCAGGTTGCCAGGTGGGGTGGAGTCAGCCCAGCTGGACCTTCCCTGGGCTTAATTAGCTCAGGTCCCTCATCTTTAAGATGAGAGTAAAGGCGGCACCTAACCCAGTGCGTTTGCTTTGAGGAGGGCACGGGCACAAGCCCCTGAGCACACAGGACCCCTGGATCCGAGCTCCTACACTGACATCGATGTCATCACTATCTCATTTAAATCACGATTTTCCAAAATTTTCTTGGGCCCCAGCATTCTCGAGATCGAGGTTTCTTCAGTGCCACTGGCGTGATTCTGACCAAGAACTAGAAATCGGTAGATGGTGTGTGGGATGAGACCGGGTGGGTAGGCGTGGGGGCGGCGCCCTCTGGCCCACACAAGGAGGAGAAGGTAAAAGTGGTTGGGCCGGGGCAGCAGGTGAATAGGAGATGAAGGCCCTCCCCACCCTTCATCTTCTGCCCACCGATCCAGTGAGCCCCAGGGTCTCCCAGAAACCTCGGAGGGGTGTCCCAGGACAGAACGGGACAGGACACACTAAACGCTCTCTTGCACACCTGCTATTTTCACTCAGGAACGTTTAGAGGATCACGAACAGAGAAATTCAAAAGAATCAACACCTTGCAACTGTTCCTTCAAAGAAAAAGAGAGGCAGGTATGGAGAGGTTTCCTGGTGTCGCAGCCAGACACAAAGTAGATACAGTTGGTTTTTTGGGTTTCTTTGTTTTTTATGAGTGAAGCCGGTGGGTGTGCTGGTCTGGGAGCATCCACACACTTCCACGCACCTGCCCTCCCCGCCCCCGCCCCTCCCTTGCCTGTCATCTGAGCAAATGACCTAAGTGACAGGCCAGGGTCCCGGGCACTGTCTGGAGGTAAGGCACTCGGAAGTGCCCTGCAGTTTGGGCTGAGCAACCACCCTAGGCATGAAGTGATCTACGGACTTGGAGACGGTTCATGAGAAAAGAAGAAGAGAGGAGTGGGGACCCCCACGAGCCCCTGCCCTAAGAGTGCAATAAGTGGGTGGGCACAAAAAGGAGCCAGGAGTGAGGAGGAAGGTGCCAGCTCTCCCTACCTGGCAACGGGGAGCCGCGCTTGACAGGGCTTTCTGGCAGCCGGTGGCATCTGGAAAACCCAGAGGTCACAGTGTCCATGAGCTACCGATGGATGCAACGCTCGGAAGTGTTCTTAAAGACCGTGCTGGATTTCCCCCTAGAGAGGACACTGCGTGGTATAATGAACAACATCCCTAAGAAGAGCAGCGCAGTGTTGGCCGGGCCGTGTCTGAGGACGGGTCTGGAGACAGACTATTGTCATTACAGCCCAGGGAGTTGAGGAAAGTTCAGTAAAAGCAGGGGCGCAGGGGCCAGGATCTACCCTTTGGTGCTCAGCTGCTGTCCACTGATTGGATTTAATCCAAGGAAGAGGTTTTAGGGCAGTGCTCAAACTGGGGTTCCCTGGAGCCCTTGGATGCCATGGAAGGGTGTGACTCTCAACATCCCCACCCCACCCCACCCCACCCCCACGCACGTACACACACACCTTGTTCCTTCCAGCAAAGTTCTCCTTTATCTGTTTTACAGGCCAAATTCCTCATGGGATTTTGCTTCAAGCATTCTGCTGGGGGTGGGGGGGTGCGGTAAAAAAAAAAAAGAAGAAGGAAGGCAGATTGCTGGTTTAAAAACTGCTGCTTTACAATTATCTGGGAATTTGGTTGGTGACTGTCTTCTAAGCTTAACCCCTCTCAACTGGGCCCAAGGCCTTCTCCATGAAAAACGCCCGGAGGTCAGCTCAGTTTGATACAGGCCCCAAGCCTTCTTCGACCAGTTGCTCTAAGGGCAAGGTGGCACCCTTTAGTGGGAAGGGAAGAGACTCACAAGTACTCGTCCCCTATCCAATAGATGGCCCTGCTCCCTTCCTCTGGGAGCTTTGCAAATACCCAATAGAGTTGCCAGATTTAAGGGCAAGGAAAACAAAACAGGATGCCCGGTTAAACTTGAATTTCAGATAAACAACAAATAGCTATTTAGTGTAAGTATGTCCCAAATATTGCATGAGACATACCTATACCAAAAAATTATTTCTTTCCACTCTGAAAATCAAATTTAATGGGACATCCTGTCTTTCACCTGGCAACCCCACCAACAGACATTTACTGAGCACCAACTGGAAGCCAAGGGGCAGGCTCTGAAGCAGATGACACAAAACGGCAGTCCACGGAGGCGTTTCATTTGGCCCATGGGTTTTCCTTTCTTTTGGGGGGGGGGGGAGATAAGTAATTCCCAAATAGGGCATTTTCACAAAATACTCAGGATTTCCGGTGTCTCTGGGCACCCTGAGGGGCGGTTCTAGCCCCTTGGTACCACAGCTACCATCTTCCAGGCCCCCTAGCAAGGCACTGGGCTTGTGGGTTTGCCGCCTTCCCCACCCAGCTCGCTCCACCTACTTCCACTTCCTCAGCCCCTATAGGCGCCTGACTGGTGCCTCCAGCAGATGCTGAGGACTGTCCGAGGCACACCCCCTTCCCAACACCCCTGCTCCGTCCCCAGCCTGCTCTCACTGTTGTGTCCCCAGCATCTAGGAGATCCCAGAGGTGCAGGGTCTCGAGCAGACCAGGGTCAGCAGCAGCCGTCAAACCCCAGGGGAAGGGCCAGCTCCAGATTTGCCATGAGGCTGGCTCCCGAGCAGGTGCTCCTGCAGTCCCGGACAGGGAGGTTAGCCACTGTGGCTCCCATCATGCCCCGGGCTGCTGAGATGCCTCAGTAGAAACCCATGTCTTCAGCTTCTTCCATCGGTGTGGGAGGGTCCACTTCCACCCAAGGCTGATCTGTCCTCCAGAAGGCTGCGATATTCCTCCAAGGGCCCTCGCTTGACAGGGCTCTCCTCCTCTCAGATTCCTCTGGAATCCAGAACAGAGATCCCCCAAGGAGCCCAGCAGGCCACTGTAGCAGAGCCTGAGAGCCATGCCCCCTCCTGCAGACGCACCTGCTCAGCCCCCATCCCTAGGAAGACCCAGCATTTCGTCCAAATGGGTAACATCTGAAAGTTGAGGGGGGAAAAAAAACACTTCTCTTTGATGTAAAAGGGAAATAAGGGCAAAAGCTAAATTTTGTCCGTATTCTTTCTGTATTCAAGAGACGAATGTTTGTAGAGACGGTGAAGAAAAAGATGCAGAATTCAAGTTTCCAGGTGAGCTAGAAGGAGAAAGAAAACAGTAGGACGTCAGCAGGAAACCCAGGTTGACAATAATACCCCATCCGTGACGTCCTGAGCATTTAGTATGTGCCAGGCACAGAGCTACGCACTCGACAGGCATTATGTCTCGTTCGACCTTCGTAACCCTGGGGGTACGTATTGTTCTCCTATCTCCGTTATCGGATGAGGTGTCTGAAGTGCAGAGACTTTAAAGTTATTGGTCCAGAGCCACACAGCTCAATAGGAGCTCAGGAACTCACTGAGACCTGGACGCCAGGTGAGCACTGCGGCCCCTCCTTTAGGGAATCAGCCTCCGGATCATAAATCAACCTGGTACGTCCCGGGTGACTTTCCTCAAGTATTTCAAGGAAGCATCCTCTAGAACACTCTTTTTTTCCTTTGAGAGTTGAGAATCAAGACTCTGAAATTTTAAACATGTTGAAACGCTGCCATTCACAGTTCAGCCCTGCAACTGGAATGGACCCACGCACATTCCCACGTTGCAGGAAGTAGAGGTGAGCTCCCAGGAAGCTTGAAAGCTGAACACGCTGCGGTGGAATAAGACACAGGAGCCACATTCGAGGTTTATTAAAGAGGCCACAGTAATTCTGAGACAACAGAATTGTCATTAGTAAAAACCACAGAGATTCTAGCCAAGGGACACGTTGGGAGAATAGAAGCCTCTTCTCAACCAACACCCTTCTGGGTCTGGAAGGTGGTTACTACTCAGCGCGGGATGTGAAGAGCGTAGAGTGTCCTGAGGGCTCCCCTGAGCTCTGAGACCTGCCGAGCCGAGTGGGAGCGGGTGGGGGGTTTGTCACTCACACACCCATATGTAGGGTGGAGCCAGCAGAGGGCAGGAACCGCCCTGCAGGGGGCTTTCAGCCGAGGACCACCTGGGGCTGGAAGATGACAGAGGAGACGCCAGCTGGGCCCTAGACGTTTTGGGCACGCTGCTTCTCAGAGCTGCACAGCTCCCCCGAGCTCGGCCGCCCGTGGGCAGAGCAGGATGTGGCAGACGGTGAGCTTGCCATGCCCCCAGCCCGAGCCTAGGGCTTGGGTGTCTAGGATCTCCTTGGCACAGAAAGGTCTCCTCCTCCACCGTCCTTACACAGTGCAGCATGGGCATCCCCTGGCTCTACAGCGTGCCTTGAGTCCTTGGAGAGGGGGCAGTCACCAAGGCCACCTTGAGGAAAACGGGACACGGAAAATCTGCTTTTGCACCCTTGCCCACTCATAAAAGAGCCTCCACCTCCCTTTCGGAGGGCCTCTGGGTTTGTTTCCTGTCCTTCCTTGTGCGGTTCGGTGATGGTGTATTGATTGCCATTGCAGCTAAGAGGCATCTGTAGTTGTTGGGGGTTGCAGGCTAAAGAGGAAAATCTCCTAGTTAACAAGTATTTATTGACTACCTGGCCTAGGCCACGTGCCACCCTGGGGGTGGGTGGGGGTGGGGGACGCAAGAGTGAACAGAAAGATAGTGTCCCAGGAGTCCCAGGACTATTTACTGAGACCCTGCGACATGGCAGGTACTGTCCGGGGGCTGGGGTTCAATCAGGAATCCTCAGATCACCCCTGAGACGGCGCAAATTATTTTTTAGGCGTAGGAAGCATGCACATGTATGTATACACAGGGCTATCATATAAAGATTTCAGGGGTGGGGGGGCAACTAGGAGACTCCTGAGAGTCATGAGAAGGGTGAACAGCACAGGGTTCAATCCCAGGAGACACGCACAAACTCCCCTGCCTTTCCAGCTTCTGTTCTTGGGCTTTTTGCTTTTTTTTTTTTTCCCCTTCCTGTAAATACAGTACTGATTAAATAGTTACCTTGCACACCCTGTTTTGGGAACAAAGGTCAGATGCCCGAGTTCAGGAGCGTATTTCACAAGGCCTCACTCACAAAGGCCAGGAGAGGCCTCCCCAAGAGGAGCCGCTGAAACAGAGCGCCGAGGCCCGGTGGGAGCGAAGGGGTCTTTCTAGATGTTTGCAGTGGCCCGAAGCAGCCACTCGTGTGTCCTGAGTTCATTTCCAGCTGGGCGGCTCCCTTTCAAGGCCCAGCTTCTATTCCCGCCCTTTCATTCCAAGGGTGAGGCCTGTGGTTCCCTGACAGGCAAGCCTCAGGCAGGGCGCTCACCTGCGGTCCCTGCTGGGTCCCTGCTCGGTCACTGCTCGGAGGGGGGCTGCACGACTCCCCAGCCCTCCCCGCCACGTGCCTCAGCGTCCTCCTCTTCCCCGCTCACCCTCCTGCCCTCTGCTACCCCACAACCCTGTCACTCTAAAGCGGAGCACAGCTTGCTTGCTCTGGTGCGCTTCCCACACCAAGCTCCTGGCGGACCTGGGAGCTGAGGGTGCTGGCACTGGGCACCCTTTATTTGTAACAAATTCCCTGACTCCAACTCTAAATAGCCGACTTCACATGGGGTCAGGACACTGGTATTTGGGGACCATCCACAACCAGCAATTTTATGGAAAATCAAACAAAAAAGGATATAAAGGAAAGGTGGTTTGGGAGAGGTTTTTTGACATTTGCTGTCTGGTTTTTTGTTGTTAGTTGTTGTTGTTGTTGTTTTGGGGTTTTGTTTTTGTTTTTGTTTTTGTTTTTGTTTTCCCTGGGCATTCGGACCAAGATTTACTCTGTAGGCTCGTGTAGAGAGGAGCTAGCCCTCCTCACCCTGAAATGATTTTGGATGCAGTCTCAAAGCGCACTCAAGGCCCCCTGTCAGCCCCGGGCATGGGCCTCAGGAGGTGATTTTTATACTGCCTGGGTGAAAAGAGCTCAAGAGATGGTCCTAGCAGTCTCTTCCTTTAAAATCCACCCAGAATCTTCTCTCGGCCCCTGAAGAAGTCAGGATATATATTCTAATCCCTCCTGGACAGATGAGGAAACTGAGAGCCCTGTAGTAAGTGGCCGAGCCCTCTCCACCCACTCCACCCCACCCCACCCCACCCCACCCCCGCCCCAGGGATATGCGACCTTCCAGTTGGAGTCAAATCCTTGCCAGAATAGAGCTGGAATTTGGAGCCTGTTGGAAAAAGAAGCTGCAAGTTATGATCCCACGTACAGCAAGTACAGAGTGTGTGAGAGGGAGATTCTTGGCTGCAACTAATGGAAACCTGCTCAGAAACAGGCATGGGGGGCTCTTATAGGGGGTACAGGCGTGCGTGTGTCATGAAAACAGAGGGCTGAAAGAGGGTCCGGCCTCAAAAGAGAACTGGTAGGCCCCAGGTCCCAGGCGTCATCTCCCTGACACACACGCGTGCTCACACACTATTCCTTCCCTCTGTCTCCCTGCACCTGCTCCTCTCTTCTTTCTCCAGTTATGCGACTGGAAGAGATGACCTCACTCTGGTTTAAGGGATCAGCCCAAGGGCTCAGTCGGATAAGCATCTGCCTTCAGCTCAGGTCATGATCTCAGGGTCCTGGAATTGAGCCCCAAGTCAAGCTCCCTGCTCAGCAGGGAGCCTGTTTCCCCCTCCCCCCACCACCACCACCACTTGGGCTATCTGTGTGTGTGTCAAATAAATAAATAAAATCTTTTAAAAAATGATAAATAAATAAAATTAAGGACGGCCCAGGAAGTGAGTAGCATCTCAGAGCCCGTAACCCCAAATCCTGGGCGTGATCATCTGAAAAGCACAGCCCGAGCCAAGTACCCAATCAGCTGTGACCAGGGATAGTGTTACACACGGGGAGGCCAGATTAGGAGGGGCAGCGCTCAGAAAAGGCCAACATCAGAGACTTAAGACACAAGCCGTCCTGTAAGAGCTTTCCAGGAGAAAGGAACTCCATCATAATAAATGTGCCCATCATGAGAAACTCCTAGTTTCAAAAGCACAAAAATGTAAAAAGGGAAAATGTTATTTGTGTATCTGGAAGGGTGTTCACCAAAACAGTCATAATGCTTACCTTTGGGTAGTATGATAATTGTGGATCATTTTAGCTGCTTTCTACGCATCTCTCTCTCTCTCCCTCCCTCCTCCTCCCTCTCTATAATTATATACATATATATAATTTTTTACAGAAAAAAAATTTTATTTTGAGTAAAAAAAAAATCATTTGAGTGGAATATTTTGGGATCTTGCCACAATTACAGAGTTTGTGCATTTGTTTCTCTTGCTCATTGAAGGTTGGAGCCAGAAAAGCCACCCCAAAGATGGACCAAGAAAGGGAGACGCTGAAGAGAGACACATCCAGCAAATCCAGCCAGAGCCTTCTGTTTTCTAAGCCTGGCGACAAGAACTAGAAATGTCATCCCGTCGGGCCTTGCGTGATCCTCCGTGAGTCATGTGTGTGACTCTTCTGTGTCAAATACTCAGACACTTGTATAGGACTTTAAAGGTTGTTACCCTAGTATGTTGCTTCCTAGACTGGTGTTTGCACCGTGCTGTATTTTGGAGCATGCAGGGGCCGGGGTTCTTTCGAAAAATACTTAGGAACGTACACATCCTCAGGCGTAGGAAGAATGTGAGTTTGAAGCCCAGACTCCCAAGTCTGGTAGATACAATGATGTGACTCCATATCTGAGTTGTGAGGCACCCACACATCCACCCCCACAGCTGGCAAGACGCAACGCGTGGACTGGGGCCACAGGACAGAATGGCAACCCTGGCTGGCCGTGGTCGAGTACATTTATATCTAAGTTTATTATAATAAATTTAACATGCCGAGTCGTCTTATCGCTTCTGTGACACTGACATTTATGTGGCACTCCGCAGTTTTCAAAATGCTTCTCACCTAATCCTCACCCAAACCCTGGGAGGTAAACTGTATAATGATCCCCATTTCACAGATGAAAAAGACAAGGCCCAGAAAGGTTAAACTGCCTTGACTAAAATCGTGCAGCTAGTAAATCCAAAAGTTGGGCCTGGAACCCGGTTTCTGACTCCCATCCCATCCTGCCCGTTCTGCTGCACCAGGGAGTCAAACGCCAGTCCCAGAGGACAGACCCAAGTACCCACATGCTGCCCAGGTGGACATACCCCTCTATCACGGGGTATGTAGAGACCCTCCTTCTTCTTGCTCCCATGTCCTGTCCTCTCTCCATCCACCTGTCCGCCCGCTGCCTTTCTGGTGTGGCCAGGACAGCCGAACACAATGGGAGGAAGAGCCAGCCGTCGTGAATATCATCTTTTTTATTTCTAAAAAGCCACAATAAAAATATTTTGCTATTTTAAAACCAAACGGATTCTTTATACTGATTAAGACTAGAAGGAAACAGGAAAAGTTCTTTGCGTGATATTCCGCTGAGGGTACCTCTTACAGAGGGCCAGGATCTAAAGTCGGAAAAGTGAGCCATTACCTGACCTTAAAAATACTTTTGAAAACCCTGGAAATTTTCCATAAAGAACATGGTGTTACCTCCACTGTAGCATAGCCCCAAAGTCCAAAACAGCAAGTTTTTCTCCAGCTCCAGAAAAGATCACTTAGGCAGCCATTCGAGGAACTGGCTCGTGCTTGGAAAAAGATGTTTCTTGTTGGTTGAACATGTATATTTGCATTTGCAGAAGCCAAATACAATACCTGTATGACTCCACTGTATTTTCTGTCTTCTAAGGACATGTCAACTTTTATCCTACCAACATTACAACCCGTGATGGCCATGTCTCTTCTCCACTCCTCCGACTACGCATGGATCATTTATTTGGAGGGGGTCTCCTCAGCCTCGCCCCCTTCCCCCCTCCACCAGTCAGGTTTGCCCCACCTGGTACGTTGTCTTGGCCACACCCGATAGGCTGAGCAGTACACCCAACCCAAAACAGGCCAACCAGCTTCCTCTCCTAACTCAAGCCCGACTAATAGTGTCTTTGGCCTTGGCGTCTGAAACCTGGCCCCTGGGATACCATCCAGGTCGTTCGTGGTGCTGGAGCTGAGAGTCTTGATGCAGCTCCAGGGCTGAGGTGGCCATTTCCCCCACGTGCGCTTGGAGAAACAAAAGCCAGTCTTCAGAAAGGGCGGTGGGGGGGAGGTAGATGCACAGGAAAGACGGGAGACCAGGACTCCCAGACTGATGGTGCAGTGGTCACTACAAGCCCCTTATTCATCACCTTCCTCTGCTGTATGGGCTGAAGCCTAAACGCCTTGATTGCCTGGCCTCCCCTGCAGCTAGACTTGGCCATGTTGTTCAGTTTGGGCCAATGATGTGTAAGTGAAGGCCCTTGGTAGGGCTGACCTGTAACAGAAGGCAAGTGTTGGAGCACCTGGATGGCTCAGTCCGTTAAGCGCTGGACTCTTGGTTTCAGCTCAGGTCATGATCTCAGGGTCCTGAATTCAGGCTCCATGCTCGGCAGAGTCCACTTGAGATTCTCTCCCACTCTCTTTCCTTCCCCCAGCTCCCCTACCCACCCACCCCCCGCTCACACACTCTCTCAAATGAACAAATAAAATCAAGAAGAAGGAGGAGGAGGAGGAGGAGGAAGAGGAGGAGAAGGAGGAGGAGGGGGAGGAAAGTTTTCACTAGAAGAAAGCATTTTGCCAAGGATGATGGGGCTCAGGACAAGAAAGGCCTGGCAGGTGCCTGGCAGCATCCCTGAGCTCTGAACTGCCTCCCTCTGTACCTCTTACCGTGTAAGATCCCTGTTGAAGCTACTGTAGCCAGGTATACCTGTTTGTGCTATGGAACAAAGCACCTAAAACTTAGTGATGGAAATAGTTATTATTTCTCATGACTTCATGGGTCAAGCCATGATTCCATGACCCTCGTACCAGTCTGGGCTGGCTTGGCTGGGGCTGGTTGGCTTAGGGTGGCCTCAGTTACATGCCCAGTCATTGGTAGGCAAGTTGGGTCAAGGCGGTGGTTCTCAACCAGGGGCAGCCATGCCTCCCAGGTGACCTTTGGCAATGTCTGACCACAGTGTTGTTGTCACAACTTGGAGGGTGAGGCGGGGGTCTCCAATCCCCTAGTTGGTAGAGGCCAAAGATGCTAGAGTGCACAGAACAGGCTCCCCACAACAAAACTTATGGGATCCAAAATGTCAGTAATACCAAAAATGAGAAATTCTGGTCTAGAGAGGCTCAGGTGGGACAGTTTGTCTCGGCAAGGCACGGTCTCCCATCACCAAGCAAGCGGGACCAGGCTCTTTCAGGGGTGGTGGGCATGGGTTCCTAAGAGCAGCAGAAGAGAAGAAGCCCCAAAAAGCACAAATACTTCCTGAATCTCTCTGCCTTGTATTTGTTAATATCCCGTCAAACAAAGCGAGTCACATGGCCAGAATCATTTTGGGAAGAACTCCAAATTTTTACAATCTACCCACGGTCAGCTTTCTGTTATTTGAAGCAGAGGGCATTCCAAGTGACACAGATTGATTACTTTGACTCCTGGAGACTTTCTGGCTCCTGGTTCCTTTTTTTGGGAGAGCCGGTTTCAGTGCCCACCCTTGGGTTCCACTAGGACCCTTTGTATCACTCAAGATTCCTCAGTTGCAAACAACAGAAACCTCCCGTGGCTCGCTTCAGCAGAAAGGGAGTTTATTGAAAGGAAATAGAAAACATAAAGAATCAAAGGATAAGCCAAGCTGAAGAGCCAGGACAGTCAGGAACTGGCTTTTCTCCCCCAGAGATGCCCCCCTTTTTTGCTTCCACTAGTTTGACTTCCTATTATTTGCAACCAAAAGGGCCTTTATTAAGACACTGCCTCCGCTAGTAGCTCTGAGAAGCTGCCCGCAACCTTTCCCTGGGTTGGGGTCAAGGTACAAGGAGGTACCTGCAGTCCCCAAAGCCTCCCGATCTTCTGATGCCCCGAGAAGCGAAGACAAACAAGTGCCTTCCACCCTTGCCAACGGTAGCCTGTTTGGATTCTCGGATTCGTGACTTTGCAGATAAGATGCCCTTCTCTAGCAGCTTGGCGGAGCCGCCCGTGCCTGCTGCTGTGAAAACCAGAGTCATGAGTGTCTGCAGAAAAAAATAGCTTCCAGATCTGCGTTCCAAAGTGTGCTCCTGTAAGCTGGAGTGGCTTCCAATTTTTCCGGGTCTTAGGAACGAGAGCACTGCACTAGTGATGAGATAACGTTGAGAGGAACCCCCCAACCCTGCTACTGCTGGTGCACTCCTCTCCGCGCAGAGGCCCCCCCCCGAAGCAGGTGGGGTGCCGGGGGAAGGCAGACTTGGCCTCGTTTCCATTAGGACGTGCCGCCTGCGTCCGTGTGCCCGGCCTCCCGTTATCCGGGCCCAATCCGTGACCCTCCGTGCCCGCTTTTGTTTCTAAACGTCTTGTGCCCTCAGGAACCCGTGGGCCTCGGCCTGCGGCCCGTGGAGGGAAGCATTCGCGGGCCCTCTGTCCGGAGTCCCCTCTCCTCTGTAGCATGTTGCTTTCTTTCCTAAAACCCTAAGACGCTGGAGGCAGCAATCGTATCTTCCAGCTGACTCTGGTCTGATCATCATAGAAATCAGAGGTGCCCTTTGACCGATAAATCACTTATTTTTCAGTAAGTTGGCACGTAATGTTACACCAGTATCAGGTGTACAACAGGGTGATGGGACAAGCCCATACATTATGCTGTGTTTGCTGGAAGTGCAGCTGCCATCTGTCCCCGTACATCACTATCACAAAACCACCGACTGTATTCCCATGACGTATTCAGTCCCTAACTGGAAGCCTGGGAATGCCACGTCCCCTCCCCCACCTTATAGATCTGATTCTGCTTTTTGTCTGTCTGTTCGTTTGTTTGGTTTTGGATTTTGCTTGTGAGTGAAACTGTATGGTTTTTCTCTGTCTTGGTCTGACTTGTTTCACTTAGCATAACACCCTCTAGGTCTATCATCTTGTGTCAAATGCCACGATCTCATCCTTTTGGTGGCCGCCTAATATTCCGGTGTGTATTTACATGCCACACCTTCCTCATCCACTCATCTACCGGTGGACACTTAGGTTGCTTCTCCGTCTTGGCTATCGTAAATAACCCTGCAGGGAACATAGGGGTACTAATATCTTTTTGAATTAGTGTTTTTGTTTTCTTTGGGTAAATATTCAGCAGTGGAATTTTTGGGTAATGCGGTGTTTCTATTTTTAAGTGTTTGCAGAACCTCCACCCTGTTTTCCACAGTGGCTGCAGCAGTTCGCATTCCCACCCACAGCGTACCGAGGTTCCTTTTCCTCCTCGCCAATACTTGTCATTTCTTGTCTTTTCGATGTTAGCCATTCTAACAGGTGTCAAGTGACGTCTCATCTGGGTTTTGATTTGCATCTCCCCGAGGATGAGTGATGTTGCGCATCTTTTCATGTGTCTGCTGGCCATCTGGATGTCTTCTTTGGAAAAATGTCTATTCAGGTCCTCAGCATTTTTTAATTGGATTGTTTGTTTGTTTATTTATTTATTTATTTATTTATTTATTTATTTATTTATTGGTGTTGAGTTGCATAAGTTCTTTATGTATTTTGAATACTAACCCTTTATTTATTTATTTTGAATACTAACCCTTTAAAGGTGTGTCATTTGTGAATATCTTCTCCCATTCAGGTAGGTGACCTTTTTGTTTGGTTGATTGTTTCCTCCACTGTGCGGAAGCTCTTTCTTTTTATGTAGTCCCATAATTTACTTTTGCCTTTGTGTCCTTGCCTCGGGAGATGTATCTAGAAAGATGTTGCTATGGCAGATGTCAGAGAAATTACTGCCTGTGCTCTCTTCTGGGATTTTTATGGTTTCAGGTCTCACATTTAGCTCTTTAATCCACTTTGAGTTTATTTTTTGCGTAGGGTGTTAAAAGGTGGTCCAGTTTCTTTCTTTTGCATGGAGCTGTCCAGTTTCTCTAACACCATTTGTTGGAAACACTGTCTTTTTCCCACTGGATAGTCTTGCCTCCTTTGTCATGGATTAATTGACCCTAAAACCATGGGTTTATTTCTGGGCTCTCTATTCTGTTCTTTTGATCTGTTTTCGTACCGTACTGTTTTGATTACTACAGCTTTGTAATGTAGAGTGAAATCTGGGATTGTGTTACCTCCAGCCTTGTTTTTCTCTCCCAATATTGCCTTGGCTTTTCAGGATCTTTTGAAAATTTTCCATGAAATTTTAGTATTATTCTAGTTTTGTGGAAAATGCCATTGGCATTATGATAGGCGTTGCATTGAATCTGTAGATCGTTTGGGGTAACATGGACATTTTGACAAAATTTGTTCTTCCAGTCTGTGAGCCTGGAATGTCTCTCCATTTGTCTGTGTCATCTTCATTTTCCTTCTTCAATGTTTTATAATTTTCAGAATATAGGTCTTTCACTTCTTTGGCTAAGTATATTCCGGGACATTTTATTATTTTTGGTGTGATTATAAACGGTGTTGTTTTCTTGATTTCTCTGACCGAAAAATCATTTTTATAGTTAGACAACCGGTCTTCATTCATTCAGGCAACAAATACAGGGCACCTACTATGTGCCAGGGACTAAGGTTACTGTGCTAGACCTCATGGCCTTGACTCTTGCTCCCCTTTCATGCTCTGATCTGCTGCTCTCCTGGAAAGGAGCTGGAATCATTAATTCACTGGACAGTTCACCTTTGATGCTCATCACATCCTCTTTTGGGGTTTTCTATGGGACTACTGCTGCGCATTCTATAGAGAGAGCTGCATGCAGCAGAGTTTCTTTGTTCCTCTCAACAGCTGAAGTTTGATAGCTAATAATAGCAAACTTTTTATGGTGTCCTTGCCAACCATCACACGCTCAGTGTGCCAAGCACAGTCCAGACGTTACCCTGCTTAGTCCTCACTACGTGTATCACTCCTGCTTCACCTGTGAAAACGATGAGTAGGTAAGGAACTTGCCCAAGAGCAAGAGTGTCGGAACTCAGACTTCTTACTCTTAACTGCTCTAACACTTCACTTTCCTCAGGGAAGTCCAGAAGCCAGCTGGTTATTTATGACTCAATGAGCATAGGATTGGCAAACCTTTTCTGTAAAGGGCCAGACAGTAAAAACCGTTTTCTTGCAAAGGGCCATTCACTTCAGGGACCATGGGATCTCTGTCACCACCAGTCAACTCTGCCATTGCAGCATGACATCTGAACAAATGAACATGGCTGTGTCCTAATAAAACTTTATAGAAATAGCAGCTGGGTAGCTCAGTCCGTTAAATGTTGACCCTTGATTTGGGCTCAGGTCATGATCTCAGGGCCAGGAGATCAAGCCCCGTGTAGAGCGCTATGATCAACGAGGAGTCGGCTTCTCCCTCTCTCTCTACCCCTCCCATTCACTCTCTCTCTCTCTCTCTCTCAGATAAATAAATAAATAAATAAATAAATAAATAAATAAATAAATAAATAAAATCTTGTTTTTAAAAAGTCAGTGGGAAAATAAAAATAAAAAAATAAAAAAATAAAAAGTCAGTGGGCCATATTTGCCAATCCCTGTGTGAAACTCTCACCCAGACTAGATTATTAGTATCTGCAAGACCACTGCCTGCTGCAGGACTCCCAGGAAGTCAGATTGTCATCACCTCCATCACTGAAAGCATTTTGAGCTCTTACAATGCACCACACCCTGCACCAAGTACTTCCCATAAATTTACTCATTTAATCCTCTCAAGTGCCCTGGGAGGAGATAGTTATTGCCATTTTAGAGACAATACAAGTGAAGATAGAAAAGTAAAGTCACTCGCCCAAGGTCACGCCCCTGGAATTTTTACACCCGGCTCCTAACCACGAAACCCGCACCACCTCTCACCATTGGAACCCTGCGTCTGAACAGAAAGGAGTTTTGCCAGTGAGTCCGGAGGGCCTGCTGCCTCCGGCAGGACCAAACTTAAAAGAAGCACATCTTCAGGACACACCCTTTCCTCAGGACATCTGGGTTTACTAGCCCCCTCCTGAAAGAGTCACCTGCCTACTTTAATACCTTAGGTCAGGTGTCCCTGACCTAAGTACTCTGTTCTCTCCTTCCATTGACGTTGCCTACGTCTGCACTGTGCTAATTTTACAATTTCCCTTTCAAGTTTCCCCTGTCACATGCAGTGTTTATCTGTCCCTTCCACTGTGCCTCTTCCACCTTGTCTGCTGAGCAGAGAACTGCTAAATGACCTCTGAGCCACATTGATGCCCAAGGACCAGCAGGTTACTGGGCCCAAACCCTATCTGATGCCGCTGACGCTGTCCTCAGAGGAGTAGGGGACAGACACTTGAGAGGCTTGTTTTTTAAGAGCTCCTGTTAACTTTCGTGTTGAGTCATGTGGGTGCAAAGAAGTGTCATTTTAGCAGCTTCTTTTTCTTGGCAGTGACCTTGAGACTGAAAAATGGGCCACCAGATGCTCTAGAGGGGACACTGAGAAAACACCCAGTCCCTCCCGAGCCCTCGGGCAGAGCAGATCATGCAGCCATTCAACAATGATTTCTCCAGCAGTACCTTGGACCAGGCACCATGCTGGGCACTGACCCAGACAGAGACAGGCCCCTTCCTCCAGGAAGTCGTCTCAGGGGTGGGGAGGAGGGGGAAAGGGTGTCAGATATTTTTTTAAAAGCTTCACTGTGGGTTGTAATAACTGCTGAGTGCCAGCACTTGTAGTAAGTGCTACAGTCCAGCTGTAACAGCTGTTACCTCTCTATCCCCTCAGCGTGGGGCGCAGCAATTCCCACTCTTCAAACTGGCGAGTCCTGCTCCTCCCACCCCTCCACCCTTTGCCCACGACCAGGAGAATTCCAGGACCAGAGCCTGGTGCCCCAAACGCTTGATAAATACGTCTTGATTGCCTGGATATAGATTCACCGCACTCTCACAGAGTAGGACGAAACTTGAAATCAGCTGCCCATCTTACTACCCTCTCTGGGAGGGGGCCAGGAAGGCTCTACACATGCAGCATTGCAGGGGCTGAAGCCACAAGGTACACACACACACACACACACACACACACACACACATTTTAATAGTTTAAAATAGGGCTAACACTGAGGCCTGTCAGGTTTTAAACTTGGACACTGAACTGCCTGAGATTTCACAGAAGCAGAAAACCTGCTCAGCTTTTTTTTTCCCCAGCCTGCCCAGTTGGGCATATGCAACTAATCTGAAAGACGATCTTGGTCTTCAAGTAGATTGATCGATCCTGGTCTTCAAGTAGATTGATGGCATCCAAAACACACACACACACAAAGAGAGCCCCACAGATAGATAGTTTGGGTCCTAATGACCTGCAAATGGGTCTACCTGCAGCTGGTGCCCGACACCCATGTCCTGCTCAGAAGCCCGAGGAGCACCTGCTTCAAACAGTTCCTCCTCCCCCTGTCCCCCGTGTGCAGCTTCCAGACTTTGTAGGAGGTGAGAAAGCCCTTGAGACCAACCAGGCTGTGACCCCATTCCCTGCCCTCGCTCCTCCAAATCACTCAAATGAGTATTTGGGCCATCCCTGAACCTTGACCTCTGTTATCTTTTTCAATCCATCAGGGGTTTCCTGGTGCCTTCCGAGCGTTTGTGATGATTAATTAGTGAGCTGGTATTTATAAAGTGCTAAGTGAGTGCTGCAGTTTACAGCCAACTTTATCTCTGCCGGCCTCCCTAATCCCTCCCCAGCATCTCAGGCTTCAGGGACCACCCAGTTCTGCGAGGCTCTGGAATGCCCCTCAACATCCACTCGGCGCTGCCCCCAAAACCCAAGAGTCCTCCCCAGCCCACCCAATTTCTACTCCATCTTCTTCCAAGTGCTGTTGTTTCTCTTAATATCACTTTGCCCCTCCCCGAAAGACAGTTACACAAGTCGATGTGGGAGGAAGAAGAGAAACATAAGTCAATGGTGACTAAGTCTGCCTAGCTCCCTTGCCGCTGGAATATTGTCAGAATTGGCTCTGGCTCACTCTGCCTCTGTAAAAATCCTCTGCGGAGGGTGTGATTTTTCCTGAAGATCATTCTTTCCACATGACCAAATGCTGTCATGTGTAACCAGTCCAGATCGTTTCTTTCTGCCCAAATCCATGCTTGGGGCACAGCACTCCCGGTCGTTCAGAAATGATTCCCCCTATCGAACAGGCAACTGTTCCTGGAAGGTCCATGGGCTGTCCCCGCTTCTCCTGCTCCACTACTTCATTTCTGAAAAAATGTCTTTCCTCAAGCCCAGTGGTCTCAGGAGGAAAGAGGTCAAAGGGAGCCCCCCTCGCCACACTGCATGCATCTCAGGTGTGAGCAGATCACCGGCTGTGTCTACAGGTGGGGCCCAGAGAGGAGACAGAGAACTGAGCATCATGAGCTCTCACCCTGCCTAAAACTTTGAGAACCTGTGGCAAAATCACCCCCAAGAGGTGTTAAAAGGGCTCACCCATGTGGGCAGCACATCCTGAGCTCTGCATGAGTATGACAGCAGCAAGGTCTGGGCGATCCGTTCCCCTTTTACAAGACACAATAGCTAATGAGCAAGAATTCCTCGGCTGCATCGTGGGGCCTGCCCAGCCTCCCGAGGGTTGTGCCCGCTTGTACGAGCCAAAGGGGTAAGTAACCGGGGAGTCTGATACACATGGCCCACCTGAGTAACACAAGCCAAAACCTATCTGGTTTTCACACACATGTAAAGTTGTTTTTTAAGAAGGCAAACTCCCACGTAATCTCATCACTATTAAAAGTTTGCTCCCACATCAAGGAGATGCAAAAACATATCACAATGAAGGCAGCCCCGTTTCACGCAGACACATTATGAATCATAGATTGGGGCAGGTGGAGGTTCACCAGAGCTTTCAAAGTAATCAGCGGCTTTGTGAGGAAGGCTAAGAATCTGGTACCCCGGAGCCTCGGCAGACAGAATTTTTTTTTTTAAGCTTTATTTATTTATTTGAGAGAGAGAGAGAGAAAGAGAGCACACAAGCAGGGGGAGGAGCAGGGAGGAGGGACAAGAGGACTCTGCACCGAGCATGAAGCCCGATGTAGGGCTCCACCCCAGCATCCTGGGATCATGGCCTGAGCCAAAATCAAGAGTGGGGCGCTTAACCCACTGAGCCATGCAGGCGCCCCTAAGGACAGGATTTTTAAGGTTTCAATCTACACCCCATCCCTAGTCTTTTGCATTCAATAAAAAACAGACTATTTTACTTCCACGGGGTCCTTCAAACCCACACATGGGTGATATTGAAAACTGCCTTTTGCAAGCAGCTGAAGCAAACTGCCCAAGACCGGCAGAAACGCAACTCTGAGCTTTAAAAGAAAACAACAAAAACACGTCATTTAAGCTGAGCGTCTTTATTAGACTCAAAAACACTCTAAAAAAAAATAAGTTCATGAAAACATCCTATTTTCTGAACCCTAAAGCATTTCTCTCAATTTTGTCCTCTTCACATACCTTTTGAATTAATTCAGCAATATTCTCAAACTACGGCAAAGGGACAGATGCCAAGGAGGGGTCCCGTTTTATGCAAACCAGCCTGTGGCTGCCTGCTGCCTCCACCTTCTCAAGTGCTCTCTGCCTGCAGACCATGGGTCCTTAAGCCCCCGCATCCATCTTTTCTCTGCAACAACTGGTGAGAGCGGTTTCTGCACAGGGATCCTCAGCCTTGTCCTACCGTTGTAGGGAACCAGCACAAAGCACCGCCCTCCCTCTAGATTAGAGACTCTCAAACTTCAGTGAGCAGAACTCCCCGGGGTGCTTGTTAAAACGCGGCCTTCTGAGGCCCATGCGGAGAGCTGTCTGGATTGGGGCCTGGGAACCTGTATCATAGTCCCACCCACCTGCCACCGTGGTCCTGCTGCTGGAGGGCCCGGCTTTGCAGTTCTAGGGTGGGCACGCCAGACCCCAGAGACAGATCCCTCTCCCCTGGGGCCGGGCCCCGAAATGGCAGCATCAAAAGCTCCCTGCCAGTCCCCCTAACGCAGAGTCCCCGGGGACGGCCGGGGCCCAGCCGCGATTCTGCGAAGTCATCCCGGTGACGGCGTGCGGGCCCGGGGGCGAGCAGCAGCCCCCTCGCGGCTGGGCCCCCCGCCCCCGCCCCCGCCCCCGGGAACCGATCTCCCTCGCGCACGCTGGGCCCGCCCTTTCGCAAAGCCGCCGCAGCTGCACCGCAGTTAGGGCCTCGGGCGGGGGCCCCCCGCGCACGGATCCACCTCCGTACCCTGCAACCCTCACTGAGAACGCGGGTGTTTAACCGCGAGTCGTCTCCATGGCAACCGACAGGGTGTCACAGACTCGGGATTACGACTCCGCGGCGCGGGGGGTATTCCAGAGGAGGGGTTGGGGGGCGGCGTCCCTCGGAGGGCCCGACCCGCACCCGAACTGAAGGGATGGGTCCCCCGCCTTCCCGCCGCGCTCCCGGGGCGCCAGCACGACCTCTGGGGCCCCGCGGCCACGGCGAGCCCCGAGGAGGGGGCTGAGGTCCGCGACGGGGGGCGGCGGCGGGGTGCGCGCCCTCCGGCCGGGGCTGCGGAGCCGGGGCGCGCGCGGGGGGCGGGGCGGAGCGCGCGGGGGGGCGCACGGGGCGGGGCGCACGGGGGGGGCGCGCGGGGCGGGGCGCACGGGGGGGGCGCACGGGGGGGCGCGCGGGGGGCGGGGCGCGCAGGGGGCGCACGGGGGCGGGGCGCACGGGGGGGGGCGCGCGGGGCGGGGCGCACGGGGGGGGCGCACGGGGGGCGCACGGGGGGCGCGCGGGGGGCGGGGCGCGCAGGGGGCGCACGGGGGCGGGGCGCACGGGGCGGGGCGCGCGGGGGGCGCGCAGGGGGCGGGGCGGGGCGGGGCGGGGCGGGGCGGGGCGCGCGCGGGGCCGAGGTCCCACCCCCGGGGGCGGCGCCGGGCGCCGGGAGTGTCAGGAAGAGGAAGAGCGCGGCCAGAGGCGGTGCGGGCGCGCGGCGAGCAGGGGCCGGGCCGGGCGAGCGCCGCGCGGGCCACCATGGCCACGGACGAGCTGGCCAGCAAGCTGAGCCGGCGGCTGCAGCTGGAGGACGAGGGCGGCGCCGAGGCCCCGGAGCAGCCCGGGCTGAACGGGGCGGCGGCGGCGGCGGCGGCCGGGGCGCCCGACGAGGCGGCCGAGGCGCTGGGCAGCGCGGACGGCGAGCTGAGCGCCAAGCTGCTGCGGCGCGCCGACCTCAACCAGGGCATCGGCGAGCCCCAGTCGCCCAGCCGCCGCGTCTTCAACCCCTACACCGAGTTCAAGGAGTTCTCCAGGAAGCAGATCAAGGACATGGAGAAGATGTTCAAGCAGTGAGTGCCCGCCCACCCCGAGCCCCCGAGCCCCGGGAGGGGGGTCCCGACCGCGCGTCCCCTTCCATTTCATCACGAGGCTCCAGGACCTCGTCCTGCCCCTCACCCCCGGGGGTGAGTCTGGCGACCCCCCCCCACCGCGAGACGCGGCCCGGCGCCCCCTACGCGCGCACCCGGTGTGGGGTCCGCGCGGCCCCCCGGGTCATCCCGAGTCCCCTCGAGCCCCCACTGCCACCATACACGTGAGGCCGAAGATTCTGCAGCTCTGGCCTAGGACCCCTGCCCTGGTGGTGAAGCTTCCCTCGCCTCCACCAGACGCCCACACAGCCTGAGATTTGGGGGCCCTGTGGCCTCTGCCCCTCCCTAGCTGCTGGAATTCCCCACCCCCACCCCAGCACCCTGGTCAAAAACATCCACACACACACACCCAGCGCCTCAGCAAAGGTTACCATTCCCTGCACCCCGGTTGTGCCCATTCTCGCTGGGGTCCTTTCATTTCCTCTGCTTATCTCAGGTTCCCCTTAACATAGGTTCTGGGCAAAGAACCTCCCCCCCCCCCACCTGCTTCCCCCTGTTTGGCACCTGCTAGCAAACTGTGGCCAAAGGCCCTCCAGACCCTTCCACCCCTACCCCTATCCACGCTCCTAGCTAGGACCCCAATCCTTGACCCTCAGGTGGGGAGGGATGCCTCCATCCCTGCCCCCCCAACTCTGCAGGTATGTTACACCCATCTTCCCTTCAGGGCTGAGTCCCCTCCTCCTTCCACACACTGTTCCTCCCTCCTCTTGCCCTAACCTCCCCCCAGCAGCTTTACAGTCACTGCCCCTCCCCACAGTCCTTCCCCCCACTGTGTCCTGTTTCCTCCCACACGGGGTTCCCAACACCCCCTATCTAATTTGCCTGGTTGCTCTCACCCCTACCTTTTCCTCCATGTAATTACACACAATGTGCCTTAGCAGGTTGGACAGGCACCCCCAGGCCTGTGGCTCAGCCCTCCCCACCCACCTCCCCCAAAAACCTTAACATCTCTGTGAAGGGACTAAATGGTCCCCTTCTGGTCCATCCCTGAGTCCATGCAGCTGAGACTGAGATGCACAGCCACACTCTTCACAACCAAGGCTATGCGGGGGCCAATGGAGGGATGGAGTGTAAAAGCTCTCGGCCTCCTTCCCTTTGGGACCCTCCCCTCTTCTTGTTGCCTATCCCCATGCCCCTGGCCCCTGGAGGGGGAAAACCCCGGGGGTATGGTCCGGAGTGGAGAGGTGCTGACCCACCTTGGCTGAGGCAGGAGGACAGGGCAGGGTAGCACTGTGTGCCCAAGCAGGAAGCCCAGGGAGGGGGTGTTTTGCAACCCCACAGCTTGAGAAAGCCTCTTTCCCACTTCTCATCGCTGCTGCTTCTGCCTTTGGCCACCACACAGGGGAAGAGGGTCTTGTTTCCCAGACCTGGATGGTGGGAACCCCGTACTTTCCCAAGGGTCAGTCTGGGGGGAAACTGAGCCCTTAACCCTCCTCTGGGCCTCTCTGTGAAAGTGCCTGGGTCCTGAGGACCCTGCCTTTTTGACTCCAGGGTCTTTGTTGGGAGTTCTAAAGTTTCTTTCCCCACCAAAGACTGTCAGCGTCAGGAGAGCAGGATTCCAGCCCAAATTGATGGAAAGCTCCTTGAGCCCAGGGCTAGGTATAGACAGCTTCACTGTCTGGAACTTCCTTGTAGAGCCTGCCCGCCCCATGCCCTCCCCCAGAGTGGGGGAAGCAGTGCAGGGGAGATGGTCCAAATGCATCTGTGATCCCTGCATTGATAGAGCTCCTTGATTCCACCCAGCATCCCCATGACGTAGAGCTGTCATCATCACCAGGGCACAGTTGGGCGGTCTGGGCACAGACAAATTAAGTAACTCGCCAAGACTAGAAAATGATGGAGCCAGGATCTGAAATCAGGTCTGTGACTCCAAAAGCCATGTTCCTCCCTCCTGGGTTTTGCATCACAGACATCTGCTTCCATGTGGGAAAACGTACCTCACCAACACCCCTTCCGTGTTCATGGCTGATTTTCCACCTTGCGGACCCGCCACTGGCCCATGTCTTTCTCCCAGAATCCCCTTTGTCTTGCGTTCCCACAGCATTCCAAAACCCCACCAAAAGAAAGAAAGAAAGAAAAAAAAAAGACGTAGAGAGCTGTTTGGGAGAAGCCCTGCACCCCGAACAAGAAGGGACTTGGGAGGCTGCAGTTTGGTCAGAAGGGGCGCAGGACCAGAGGAATGGCCTGGAAGCTGCATTTGCTAGCAAACTCACTTTCTAAAGAGGCTGCTTTGGTGTTAGTTTGACAAGATGAAGTCCGGGGGGAGCTGAACCCCTTCTACCACCCCCTGCAGGCCCTCTCTTGGCCCTGCTGCTGCTTGCTGTGTTGGAAGGGGTGGGGGGCAGGAAGGGGCCAGGGAGCTGGACTTTTAGGGAAGGAAGTGCCGCCCGCCGGGGGCCCTGGCCAGGACAGAAAGCTGCAGGTTTTGTATTCAAGGAAACAAGGCTTCACTGTGCCAGCCGAGCCCAGCCCCGCCGAGTCCGGCCTGTGAACAGCCAACACACAGGCTGTCCGGACGACAAAACCCTTGTTCCGCTTCTGCTGTCCTAGGGGGGGCCCCCACCTCCCGGGTCCAAGCGCAGCCCTGCTGAGAGGACCCCCCCACCCCGGGTCTCCAGCTCCCCGGCCCTCCTGGGAGCAGAGTACAGGAGCTAGAGAGGTCACAGGGAACTGGGAGCTGGCCTTCCTGGGAAGGCAGGAGCTGGAGAGCCCCGTCTTCTGTCCCGGCTCTGCCGCCGAACGGCCTCGTGTGTCCACCTAAGTCTGTAAGAGGAGCAGGCTGTGTGCAGCAGCGACCTTATGTCTGCGGGCCCTGAACCCTTCTGGATGACAGACTGCCTTCTTCCAGGGTCTTCTGGCTCCTCTGGTTCCTCTGTTCAGTGTCTATCAGCAGATCCTTCCTGAGGAGGGAAGTAGGAGGAGAATCCAAGGGGATTGAGGGAAGCAAGACGGGCTGTCCACCATCACTGACCTCATGATCCAGCTGCGCAGGTTCCCGCCAGGAGGGACCTCCAGCCTTTCTCCCCATTTTACAGAAAAGGCAGCTGAGGGGCACCTGGATGGCTCTGTGGGTTAAGCATCTGCCTTCAGCTCGGGTTCTGATCTCCAGGTCCTGGGATCGAGCCCCAAGTAGGATTCCCTGATGGGCGGGGGCCTGCTTCTACCTCTGTCCCCGCTCCTATGCTCACTCTCCCTCTCTCTCCCTCTGCCCCTCAAATAAATGGATGAAATCTGAAAAGAAAAGGCAGCCAAGACCCAGAAAGGTGTGGCGACTTGCTTAGGGTCACGGGGAAGTTCCCAGTAGCTAACCCGGAGCATCCTTGTCTCTGCACTGAGGCTGGTGGCCCCTGCCCCCCGGGCGGGGCTGGGAGGAGGTGACGCCTGTAGGGCTCTGGCAACATGCCCAGCACACGGAGGTCCTGCCTCCATGGAGCCTGGATTCTCAGGCCTCCCTCCCTCGGGGGGCCTCAGGCTAGCACCACTCACCCCTCTCCCCACCTCTCTCCACCCATCCATTCAGGGCTGCCTCTGGAACCTTCCAGCTAAAGCAGGAATGGTGTGACCCCACAGAGCCTCCAGGGGGCCCACATCTGGGCTGGCGGCAGCCTGTGTGGGGCTCTGTGGGGTTTTGGAAGCCGAGACCTGCCCTAGAGGTAGGCAGCCACGTAATTCTGAACCTGCCGTGGAATCTGAGGAAGATGCCCTAGTTCCCTGCTTGGCCAGCCTCGTCCCCAGATGCTCCATCTCATGACCCCTTGCGTCAGAGAGGCAGCCTTCCCTCTCCTTCTGGATGCCTGTGCCCTCCCCTCTTCTCCCTTCGCTCCGGCTCCCACAGGTCTCCTCAGACCCCGTCCCTCACAGCAGCCCCCCAGCATCCTCCCTGGAGGACGGTATGGCACGATAGCTAAGAGCAGGGCCTTCGGAGTCTGCAGCCCTGGGCTGGAATCCCAGCTGCAGGCCGGGGACAAGGCACTTGAGCTTTCTGGGCCTCGGTTCCTCCCCCTGAAGTAAGGAGAATAATAGCACCCGCCTCGCAGGGCCGTTGTGAAGTGTTTAACCGGGTGCTTGGGACAGTTAAGTACCGTGAAGTTCCTGTCACCCGCCTCCCCGGGCCTGGCGGTGGTTGTCTGGGCTCACGTGGAGGGTGCTCCGCAAAAGCTACCGGCTGCCTCCACTTACCCCCTAGAGAGCTGCCGGGCGGGCGACAACCTCACACTTCAGGCCGGAGTGTTGGGGACCCAGCATGAGAACCCCCCGCTTTTCTCCTGCAGAATAGGCTCTCTTGATTGCCAGCTACATGTGGCTCTGATAAATAACCAAAATGGGGAAACGAATTCATTATCACTTAATTACGTGGAAGGCAGGTGGCAGGAGAAAGGAGAGAGCAAACAGCAGCTCTGGAGTGATTCAAAACTGGGGCTCCAGTGCCCGTCTGCTGCGGCGCAGCTGGGCGACTCCGGGCGGGGTGCTCAGCTCTGCGGCCTCACCCTGGGCTGGAGACCCTGCCTGGGAAAGTTCTGAGGATTCAGTTTAAAGAGTCCTGGCCCTTTGTAAAGAACCCACCATCGTGTCCGGCCTGTGGGCTTTTGGAAAACATAACATCTATCATTTCATCATTCATCCAGCACACATTAGGTGTCTGCTGTGCACAAGATCTAGAGACGCAAGGGAAGAATAAAGTTCTCACCCTCAGACTTAAAGTCTCATGAAGAGCAGTGGTGTAGAGGGGTCTCGGGGGGTAGAGACGATGGGCCTGTGGGCCTAGAGATGGAAGTTCCCATTTCTTTATGCCTACATGAGGCCCCAGCGCTCTCACGAGGGATGCCCGAGGGTGCACTCTCCGCAGCCAGGCCCCTGCCCCTACGCCCTCTCTTCGTTACGTGGAGCCACCAGGTCCGGTTGCCCACAGCAGCACAGTGAGGTGGGTTAACGTTGTCCCCATTTGTCAGATGAAGACACTGAGGCTTAAGGAGGTTGAGTCATGTACCCAAGGTTAAGAAGTGGCAGGGGCAGGAACAGAAGCAGGTCTGCCTGCAGGGAGCTCCCTCCAGAGGCCAAGGGGGCTGTGTTTATGGACGGGGCGGGGCAGGGGGCGCTCTCAGAGCCTCAGGAGGGGAAGCCCTCTGGGGAGGAGGTATAGAGGTTGGGTCCTTCCACCTGCAGCTGCCAGGAGCCTGGCCTGGGGAGGGAGGATTGCCCGTACTCGTACTCGCTACTCACCCTCTGCTCTTCCTACTTCTCTTCTGATTCTGAGTCACCTTCCCCCGCCCACCCCACCCCCCGCCCGAGCAACTTTTGGTTCCCCTTTGGCCTGCACCTTTCTGACCGACTTCTCCTCCCATAGTCCAGAGGCTCTGGGAGACCAGGCTCTGCTGCCTCAGGGGAGGCCCATTTGCAAGGCCAGCCCCCGCGGGTGGAGGAGGAGGAAGAGGAGGAGGCCATGTGGACAGTCCCCCCTCCCTCCAGCAGCTAGTTCCCTCTGACTGCTGAGCAGCCTTCTCCTTGGCTGACTTCCGCTTTTCAAGGACTGCAGAGAAGCAAGTGTCCTGTGCCAGAAGGGTGCAGCTCGAGGGGAGCCAGGCCTGGGGTTCCTGAGCCTCATGGAGAGCCTCAGTTTACGGGGACAGGCGCTGGCCCCTACCCCATCCTGGGCACTTTGTCTCTTATTTAATCCTTTTATGGCATCCTGTGAGCTCCTCACCCCTCCTGTCACAGATGAGAACGCTGGGTCTCAGAGCAGTTCCGGCCCCTGTCCAGCGTCACACAGCTAGGAAGGGGGGGCGGGGGGGGGGACAGCATTTGAACTTGGGTCTGCCTGCCTCCAAGTCCCATGGTCCCAGGGGACCCAAATAGGGCAGCATCGGCTTCTTAGAAGTGCAGCTCCACCCCCAGGGTCTCCTGGATCGAAATCTGATTTACTTTAACACTCCAGCCTGAGAAGCACTAGGCCCCGACAGCCGTCTCCGGCCACTTGCCTGCGGTGTTCCTTCGGGGAAGGCAGGTTACTTAAGTCTGGGCGGTGAGAGGAAGATTCGGTTGAATAATGAACCCGAGGTTGGATCAGACACTCAGTGAATGTTCTCTGCAATCACTGTTGTAACAATAAATATTACTAAGGGCAGGCAGGAAGGAGGCAGTGCAGGGAGAGCTGGCCGGGCACCCGCCGCTGACACTACGAGCCCAGGGAGATGCCCTCCTGGCCTGGTCAAACCCGAGATTGGGAGGTCCCAAGCCCTGACAGCGCCCAGCAGATTGCCGTCGGCCTGGGGGCTCCCCCTTGATCCTTAGACTTACTGAAAAGCTGTGGGAGAGCCGCGAGCCACACATGTGCACACACACACACACACGCACACCCGTGCACCCTCTTCTGGGCTGACATGGCCACGGATCCAGTGTCCGATTCTGCAGATAGGACTGGAGGAAGTGGTGAGAGGCTGGGCTTTCCCCGCATGAGTCAGGCAGCCTGGGGGCGGGGGCGTGCAGGACCCGATGAGCAGTTGTCAGAGCATGGGGGTGGCCACCCGCCCAGGGGGACGGGCAGGGCCAAGCTGGCTGTCACAGCAAGCAAGGCCAGAATTTCTCTGCAGTCCAGAACTTTCCTGCCCCAAGGGACCTGCCTTGCCTTCCTGTTTCATAGGACAGAGAATGCAGAGGCCTGGGAGCCACCGGGGGAGACAGGGCGCAGGAGGACCAGCTCTGTGAATGCCAAAACCAAAGCCAGGAGGGCCTGGGGGATCCTTGGTCCATAAATACCACCCTCTCCCGCTGCTTATCCTCCTGGGGACTCCCATGGCCAGAGGGGACCCCTGCAAAGACCTGGGATATGAAGCAGAAGGGACAGAGTTGGGGTCCGCTGTGCTCTCACCTCGTCCCTGTGCAGCGGCTGTGCTAACTCCACGCGCTGCCACCGGCCTCCACAGCACAGCTGACGGGTGGCGAGGCTCGTGCACGAGGAACAACCCTGTACTAGACAGTTCCAGAGCCAACACACATGGGCTGCCTTAAGCGAAGCAGTGAGCTTCCTGTGCTCAGAGGTTTTCAACACACAATCAGGGGAGCTGCATTAGGGATGTGACCTTCACGAATATCCATGTCCCCCTCCCCCCAACCTGAGAATCTCTAGTACAGGGCGCGTGGGCCTCAGGACGTAGCTCAGTAGCTGACAGCATGTGTGCTGCATGAGACCTGGGTTCGGATCCCAGCTGTGGCCTTGGCCCAGTCACCTCTTCCCTGAGCCACCTCCATCGCCTCATCTGTGACGGGGATATTTGTGCCCGCTCCGCAGGGTTCTTGTGGGGCTCTGATGCGGGACACTTGGCGTAGTGCCTGGTGCATAATAAGCGCTCAGTGGAGAGTAGCCACGAAGGATAATATTGTTATGAAACAGGGCGTTGATCCTGCAGGCTGTAGGAGCTGCCCCGGCCGCCACCCCGACACCCCGACGCCTGGTTATCAGAACCAAGGGGAGGAGGTGCGGCCAGCTGGGTGGCCCTCCTCGGCCCAAAGGGGCAAAGTCCGCCTGGGTGGCGGCCGCTCCACTCTCGGGGCACATGGGACGGATTTGGCCACCAGCATCCGGGGCGGCAGCTGCCGAGCCCTGCCCATCGTCGAGAACTATTCGGGGGGAGGGGGAGGCGTGAGGAATGTGGGCGCGGTGCCAGGTGCAGCAGCCTCCCTCCAGCACCAGAGAAAAGTGCTGAGCTTCCAGCCCGTGAGCTTTGTTGCCCTTCGTGCCCGGTGGAATTGGCCCTCCCAGGCAGGCCCCAGGCCGGGCTCCCAACCCAGCGTCCCCCAGCCCGCGAGCTTGGGAATGCAGGACCCTCCACGGGACCAGGAGGAAGAAGGAAGCAGACAGGCAGGAAGAAGGAGCATCTCCAGCTTCTTGGGCTGTGTGACCCGAGGCTGGTTGCCACCGCCTCTGGGCCCCGTTTTCACCCACATAACAAAGCAGGTGGACGAGCTGCGTGGACAGATCTTGTGCGCGGATCTTTTAGTTCCAGCTCAGGGAGAGAGCCGATGGATGAGAGGGTCTCCCAGCCGAGGCATCTCCTGTGTTGCCAGTCATCCACCTGCTGGTGGCACGGTCACAGCCCCGCCCCACGCGCACACACCTTGTCACTTCCTTCCCGTGAGAGGAGGAACAGAGTAATCCAGGGCTGAGGCTCCTCTCCCTCTGCCCAGCAAGAGAGCAGAAGGCTCTGTCCTGCTGTCTTTCCACCTCCCCGCGTGGCGGAGTCTCTGAATCAGGCCTAGTGGGGGAAGCAGAGGGAGCCTCGGAGGAGGGGGAGATGCTGGGGGCAGCCCTGGATCATCTTGCCCACCCCCTGCCTCCAGACCAGGCTACAGCAGGCATTTCCTCGCAGCCGTGCACCATCAGGCCTGGCACCCGAGGGCGAAGCCCTTGTATCTTTTACCATTATCATTCTTTTCAACTCTGTTTTTACGTTATATGCACAACGGACTTAGTGTCTGGCCCACAGAAAGTTCTCAGTGGTCACTATTATCATGAAATTAGTAGGCTTTAAGCGCCTGTTGTGTACTGGGCATTTTATGTTCATCATCTCATTTAATCTCTAATCCTAAAGGTAGATAGTGATGAGAATGCTTCTATTTATTATCACTGGTGATGGGGTGTGGGGGGTGTTATTGCCGTGGGCCAGGCTCTGTGCTAGGGACCTACGTGGCTTGTCTCTTAATCTTTGCTTCCGCCCCGAGGTGGGTCCTTTGATGAGCATGATGTAAATGGGGAAGCTGGGGCTCGTGGGGTGTGGGGTCAGGTGACTTGACCAGGGTCAGCCAGCCAAGTGGCAGATCTGAAGTTTGGACCCCAGCCAGTCGCAGCAGAGTTGATGTGAGCGCAGAACCTTCAAGGTCATCTTTAGTCACATCCACGCCGGGCACCTGGCTGATCCAGTGGCCCCCAAGCCCAGGGCACGTAGTAGATGGCTGCTCCTCAGGAGCCTTGTGGGAACAGGGCCTCCCCCACCCCGCTAGTGTCTCCTCCTTTGAGGGACCCACTCCCACCCCAGCACCTGGCCCCTTCCTGACCTCTGTTGCCTCCCCTTGGCAGTTGATCTGCTGGCACTGGGACCAGCCCCTGCATTGCCCCCCTGGGGGCCAGAGCCCGCCCGGGAGAGAGCCCAGACCCAATAATTGATTGACCTGTGATTGATGCAGGCAGCGGTTCAAGCCGCGGATAAAGCTGCAGCCCAGCCGGGCCTGGCAGCCGCCAGAGACCAACAAATAGAGAGCCAAGGTCTCTGTCCAAGTTCGGAGATCTGAGCCACCCCCAGCTGCGGGGGAAACCCACAGGCGCGGGCAGTAGAGGAAGCTGGGGCTCGGGAGAGGCAGGTGGGGCAGAGAGCAGTGTGGGAAGCACAGGGGTGGGGTGTGAGTCCGTGGCCAGCCGGCCCCCAGGCCAGCGCCCTCACCCCTACAGCGAGGTCACATGGCGAAATAATCCCGACCTCCCAGGATTGCCGAGCACAGAGGTCGTGAAGGAAAAATGCCTGGCACATAGTAGGCGCTTCGTAAAGGAGACTGGGCTCATTATAGCGATCGTCAAGCTGCAAGTTCTGGGGTCCCCCCACCCCAGTGCTGGGCACTGTGCTCCGTGCATGCCGTGGAGAAGCTCAGCCCGCCCCCACGGTGCCCCGGCCTGAGAGTCCCCATCACACTCTGCTGGGGGCTAGGGTGGCAGGGGCTGTGGGGACCCAGGCAGTCTGCTCTGGCCCCGCTTGGCCCAGGAACGCTTGGTGCCCTCACCAGGACGGCTCCGGGACCGGTCCCTAGGGGCCACGCCAGCCAGCCCCTTCCCAGACGCGACGCGGAAGGAGGGGCCTCTGCCCCACAGGGCCCCCCCAGCCCAAAGCAGAGCCTGGAGCGGGTGTAGACCTGCCTGACCCTCCGAGGCCTGCAGCCGTCTACACAAGCGCTCACGTCGGTTCCCACCGTAGCCCCGGCACCGCCTGACGAGGGGACCTGTGGCCCATCTGCCCCACTCTGCACCCCTCCAACCCCATGCGGGAAAAGGCTTCAGGACCCTGTGTTCCCTGCAGGGTTCCCAGAACCCCTTGTGCGTCACTTCCAACCACGGACTCGTCTGTGAACTATTTATACCCCTCGCACCAACACGCGGCGCGGTGCTCCCGGGCAGGCATCCTTCTGCGGGCAGCCCCGGGACACCTGGACGCGGCTGGGCGCAGATGGGCAGGTTTAGGAGCTGGGCTCCCACCCCCTTCCTTTCCTGCCCGTGACCTTGGGCAGGTCACTGAACCCCTCTGAGCCTCCACTATATAATAAGGTTCTTACGGGGACTGGGTACAGTGAAGTGGGTAAAGATCCCGTTACAAAGGCAGATTTCAAAAGTTGGCTTCTGTGAGGTGCTCAAGGTCGTGCGGGGCTTATATATAACTAGAGGGGGGCAGGGAAGTGGGGGGCCGCGAGGAGGGCGCAGAAACGGGACGTGTGTTTACGCAGGGGCTCCAAGACCGGGACATCGGTTTCTGCAACTCGGGCCCCTCTGTGTCACTCTCACGCAGGCAGCTTGAGGCCTGGGGTGACCCAGGCTTCTTAGGCCCCTGAAAAGCCCCTTTTAGCCCTGAGGCCACGCCTCCCACCGCCCACGGTGGGAGGGCAGGTGCTCGGTGAGCCTGATAAGAGCCCACATCCGTCATGCTGACAGGCCCGGCTGTGGGGGGGGGCGGGACTGGGCCCCGAGGCTGTCTCCTACCCAGGCTCTGACCACAAGGAGGCCAACCGGGAGGCGCATTTAGACACGTGCTGTCCCCGTATCTGCTGGGGACAGAGAGACCTGCAACGTGCAGACACACTTTTATCACCGAATCACTGTCCCAGCCCCGTCCAGTGCAAGCCAGTCCCTGAAGTGACCCCAGGCCTTCTGGAAGTGGACCTCCCTCCTCTGACCTCCTTTCTGTGGCCCTGCCCTGTGACACGTACTACCCTCTGCTTTCTGGGTGGAGACAGGAGTGGGGGAGAGATGCCAGGCGGGCCCTGGAGAGGACATCGTCAGAGCCTGTCCCTCCAACCCCCATACCCGACCCCGTACCCCTGTGGTATCGTGAATTAGTTCTCCCTGCTAGTTCCCAGCCCATTTAGTACAGGGAGGCTGTGGCTTCAGCTTCCTTACGCCTCTTGCTTGCCCAAAGGTTAGCATGTAAGAGGCTGCAGGCCAGGTGGGGAGTTCCTCGTCATCAGAGGTAACCAAGCAGTAACTACACCCCAGGACTTCACCTAGACAGAGGTCCCTTCCAGGGTGACGGGCTCCTCGCCGTCCAGCCTAGGGCGCTCTGGCAGGTCAGGTGTGAGGCGGCAGGTTGTCCTTAGCCTCTGCCTTTGCTGCCACAGGTACGACGCCGGCCGGGATGGCTTCATCGACCTGATGGAGCTGAAGCTGATGATGGAGAAGCTCGGAGCCCCGCAGACCCACCTGGGCCTGAAAAACATGATCAAGGAGGTGGATGAGGATTTCGACAGCAAGCTCAGCTTCCGGGAGGTGAGCCCCTCCCCATGGGGGGACGGGGGGCATCTGTTCCTGCACATGGTCAGCACCTGAGTGACTTGTGGACCCCTGACCCTGGAGGGCTCCGTGGGGCATGGAGTGTAGAGGGGAGACGCCCAGAGAGTGAAATGCTGAGACTCAGAGGAGAAGAGGGGACAGGTGGAGGGAGCGACGGGCACTGCGTTCGAGAGAGGCCAGGCTCTGCGCTGGGTGGCTTCACCCTCTGCGGCTCGGTCTCTGGACTCCCAGGGACAGGAGCCGTGAGCAAGCCTGTTCTGTGCAGGAGGAAATGGGGGCTCAGCCGGATAACGGGACTGGACCCCAGGCAGCCTAGGGCGAATGACAGGGGTGTCCTCCCTGGAAGAAGGAGCAAGATGCACAGAGGGGACAGGGCAGGAGAAAGGCGCTGGGGAGGACGAGTCCAGGAGGGTGCAAGGTGATGCTCTGGAGTCGGGACAGACCCTTCGTCCGCTACTCTCTGCTGCTGAGATCTGGGGCAGGGTTTTCCCTTGTCTCTGCGTCCTCCTCATTCTGTAAAGTGGGCACAATCCTGTACCTGTAGGACTCGGTGGGGAGGGTGCTCCTCGCTCCTGCCTGCGGGAGCCCCTGGGAGAGCAGGAGGTGGGTCGCCTTGTCTCCCGCTGTACGGATGGGCCACCCGAGGCCCCGAGCCCTGACCTCTGGCTCCTTCCTGACAACGTGCTTCTCTCCCTGCCGCAGTTCCTCCTGATTTTCCGCAAGGCAGCGGCCGGGGAGCTGCAGGAGGACAGCGGGCTGCACGTGCTCGCCCGGCTCTCCGAGATCGATGTCTCCACCGAGGGCGTCAAGGGGGCCAAGAGCTTCTTTGAGGCCAAGGTGAGGAGCCTGAGGGTGGGGGGGTGCCTTGACCTCGCCTCAAGGACGCGGGTTAGCTCAAGGGTCCGTGCTCCCTGCTGAGACTGGAGACTGGGGCACTGATGCTAGGGTGGGCTGGGCCCACGGCGGCGCTGCTGGCTTCTGTCCCCTTCCATCAGGGCTGTGATCCCTTCCAGCCTCCCCACCCCGCCCCCGGCCCCGGGGTGCGTGCAGGGTGTGTAGCGTGAAGAGCAGACACGGACCACTCGTGCCGCCCTGGGGCACCCAGAACCACGACCCCCAGAGGGCCGGTCCTTGAAGGGCAGCCCACAGGATGGCGGAGCAGGCCCAGAAGCGTGGTCGGTGCTACTCCCGGGCCTCGCAGGGACCCCGGCACCGCCAGCCCCAGCCTGCAGGACGTGTGGCCCCCAGAGGCGCCCACCCGCATGGGCATCCTGCTCCTGGTGCAGCACAGCTCAGGGCAGCTCCTGGGTTCTGACCTCCCGGGGCACCTGCTTTTCCCTGTTTCTCCCTCTGCCCGTGTTGGCCGGGAACAGTCCTTCTGAAGGCCGCCCCCGCCCCCCAGCCTCAGCTTCTGGGGTTGATGGGATGTGCCCGAGCTTATCAGTGGGACCTTGTTTGCAGCTGGGCGTCCCAGAACAGGAAACGGGATAAGAATGGCAACATGAGGGGCCACCCGGGTGGCTCAGTCTGTTAAGCATCTGCCTTGGGCTCAGGTCATGACCTCAGGGTCCTGGGATCGAGCCCTGCGTCCGGCTCCCAGCTCAGCGGGAAGCCTGCTGCTTCCTCTCCTCCCTCTGCTGCTCCCCCAACTCGTGCTCTCCAATCCCCTCCAATAAATAAATTTTTCTTAAAAAAAGAGCAACATCAAAGCTCCCACAGGGGACTCACTCTAGGCAGCAGCTACCGAATGCACGTTCCAGCTTGCAGTCCACGCAGCGAATCCACGAGTCTGTTACTGAGCCGCAGCCTGAGCAGAAAACTGAGGCTCAGAGAGGCCAGTGAAGCACTTGGGCCGGGGCCAGAGCTAGTGAGAGGCGAGAGCGGTGCAGGGGCCGGCAGGCGGAGGGCCGCAGGGTGGGCCGGAGAGCCCGGAGGAGGCGCAGACCCCTCCCTGACCGCCCCCCGCGCCCCTGCCCCACTGCAGGTGCAGGCCATCAACGTGTCCAGCCGCTTCGAGGAGGAGATCAAGGCGGAGCAGGAGGAGAGGAAGAAGCAGGCGGAGGAGATGAAGCAGCGGAAGGCAGCCTTCAAGGAGCTGCAGTCCACGTTCAAGTAGCAAGGGGCTGCGGCCTGACCCCCGGCCCCGCCCGGCCCCCCACCCCGGCGCCCAGCCAGCAGGGGCGGGCAGACTGGAGGCCAAGCCTGATCCTGGGCTCTGTCGAAGGGACCGTACTGAAAACCTACAAAGTCTGTGAACGGAGCCAGCTGAGGGGTGCCCCAGGCGGCCCGGCCCCTGCTCCCCCCGCCGTTCCCGAGGCCGGGCGCCAGCGCTGGCTCCTTGCCGGCCCTCCCCCGCCATCCCTGCGTGTCTCTCGCCCCCCCGGCCGCCCCTCTGCCTGCCCGGCTCCTGGCCCTGGGGCCCCCCCAACCCCGGGGTGCCCGCCCTCCATACACTCCCTTCCTCCCCGCCCACAGGCCACCTGTCCTGGGGCCCCCCAGCCACTTCCAAGACTGGGGGAGGGCGGACAGCGAGAACTGGGGGGGCTCCAGCTCTGCAGCAGAGCGGGACCTAAGGGGCTCATCAGAGGCACTGGGGGCTCCCCACCCCACCTGTTCTCTCCAGCCCTGCCTCCTCCCGCTTGCGGGGGTGGGGGGTGCGGTGGGGGCAGCACGCTTCTCTTTTGGCAAAGGGACCCAGGACGCTCACGTGGAGACCCCAGCCAGGCAGGGTGGGGGGCAGCTGTGCCAATCTACCTCACGGGCCCCCGCTCTGCCGGCCATGCCAGGGATCGTGGGAGGGAAGGCCGCTCCGTGGTCGCCCGGGGATCCGGGGAGAGCAGGGTGGGGACGAGGGATTGGCCCTTTCGCAGGGAAGGAACCAGCGCCCGGCTCCGATCCCCGGGACGCGTCCAAGAAGTGCTTTAAGTGGTTTGCGCGGACCGGGCGGTGGGGACCAGGGGCCTCGCTCGGCCCCTTCGCGCCATCCTTCCCTGAGTGACGTGCGCCGCCTCATCAGCAGCGATGGGACGTGTCCCGTCCCCCCACCCGCTGAGGGAGCATGGGGACCCCAGCCCTCCCTGTGCCCCTCCCCAGACGGGCTGCGGCCCAGCCTGCGCCACCAGCCCGGTCCCACGCAGCTCCCAGTGTGCTCACCCACGTGTGCGCGTGTCCGTGCGTGTGTGCGTGTCCGTGTCCGTTGCCGTGTCGTGAAACTGTGCCCGTCACCCCGTCCAAACAAGTGAATGGCCGTCGAGGCCGTGGTTATGCAACTTCCGATGTGTGTCATGACAATGTCACTGCTTTTTAAACTTGATAACTCTTTATTTTAGTAAAATGCCCCCAGAGTCCACAAAACTGTTGGATTTGCAGAGGTTTTATTTTTTTGGCCTTAGAACCTGCGGAAATTAGGAGGTACTGACCCCAGTGCGGCAGCCTTGGCCCGGGATTGCGTTTGCCTTAGCGGATATGTTTATACAGATGAATATAAAAAGTTCTTTTTCTTTGGCTTATTGCTCTTTTTTTTTTTTTTCCCCTCCTCCCTTCTCACCTTCCCCCAAAGAAAGCTACTTCTTCATTTGGTGGTACAATTATTTTTTTTAACTAAAATAAGATAAAATTCTATATTCTTATGTGTGTGCGGTTCTTGTTGGTCGGTGGAGGGGGTGGAGAGGGCCTGGGAGAGGGAGGAAGGGGACCATGTCACCTGGTCCTGGGGCAACACTTGCTCAGGTGGCTCCCGGGCCCTGTCAGAGGCCCCCTGCCCCCCAGGAGACCCTTCCTAGTGGGGGAGGTTGAGTGTGATGCCACCTCCTATCAGCAGGGTTTACTCTAAGTGCTGTACAGATACTTAGGAAATCCTCACGACCAGCCCATGAGAGGTGCTGATTCATCTCCCAGGGAGTCTCCCAAGGCACACAGGCTGCGTGGAGGGGGAGACCGGGCCAGGTCGGGGGACAGGATGCAGGTCCTGCCCCCTTGCCCGCACAGCCACCCCACCAGGCAAGCTCAGAGGAAGATGTGCACGGGGAGTGACACCTGGAAGTTAATCCTGGAACCTGTGCTGGTTCCAGATGGATGTACCCTAGAGCCCCCCCAGGTCCTCCCCGGAGCGGAGACACACACAAGACAGGCTGGGAGGGCAGCGTGATGAGACCTGGGTGCTCCCCGTGTGGCATGGGAGCCTCATCTGTAGGCTCCTATTGGGTCTCGCTCTCCCCGTCTGTCCAATGCGGGGGTGGACTAGGGTCTCTCGGGTCAGCAGAGCCCCGCAGTCCCCAGGTAGAGGTGCCACCTGAGTTCAGGTGAGGGAGTGTGGGCTTGGGCTGGGCATCGCTGCCCCCAGGTGGCCGTCGCTGGCACTGCAGCGGCCCCTGGCTCCCTCCCAGGCCCTGCGAGGGGACAGCGGGGGTCCCCGGAGCGTGTGTGCTGGGGAACGCCACCCCCACGTGCCACCCACTGCCTAAGATGCCACCACCATTAACACAGCCTGTTAGGCTAAGCGTTGCCCTTCGGTGCTCCTTCCCCAAGGGAAGAATATGAGAACCCCCGACGACGTCCTAGCTCAGCAGGTCTCAGAACAAAGGGACCGAGGACACCGAATGGGAAGGATTAAATTCAAGCTCTAGGGACACCCGCATGGCTCAGCGGTGGAGCGTCTGCCTTTGGCTCCGGGCGTGATCCCGGGGTCCTGGGATCGAGTCCTGCATCATGCTCCCCGCAGGGACCCTGCTTCTCCCTCAGCCTGTGTCTCCGCCTCACTTGCTCTCTCTGTCTCATGAATAAATAATTTTTTTTAGATTTTATTTATTTATTCATGAGAGACACACAGAGAGAGGCAGAGACACAGGAGAGGGAGAAGCAGGCTCCATGCAGGGAGCCCAACATGGGACTCGATCCCGGGTCTCCAGGATCACGCCCTGGGACGAAGGTGGCGCTAAACCACTGAGCCACCCCGGGCTGCCCTAAAATCTTTTTTAAATAAAAGAATTAAAAATAAAATAAATTCAAGCTCTAGAGCCCCGCCTTCCCGCTTCCCCACGCCGGGACCCTCCACCACATCAGCAGGTCTCAGCAGGGAGGGGCCTCTCAGCCCCAGCCTGCCCAGGACCCCCACTCCCCGGCAGAGGGACCAGGTTGAGGAATGAAGAGGCCCCGAGGGACTCAGGACCCAAGACTGGGAAAGGGACATGGTTCCTTGATCCCCTCCCACGTCCCATCCTCTCAGCCCCCATCACTGACACCCATCAGCGAGCCTCCAGGCCCCTTCTGAACCCCCAGCACCAGTACTTCCATCTGGTCCTAAGGAGAAGCACCGCCAACACCCGCCCCCGCTGGCCACTTGGTGGCCCTCACCCCAGAAGCACCTGCCACCTGGGAGTCCTGTCCCAGCCACTGGAAAATATGGTCCCAATCAGTGGCACCTGCCCCGTTTCTCAGGCTATCACCACCGTCTCACTCCCAACCTTGACGCTGCTCCTCCCCAGGGCCCCCCTCCACCCCCTCTGCCAAGTCACCCTGGATTATTTTTCCGGGAAGTCTGGCCCTGAGTGTCCGAGGGACCTCGCAGCCCAGGCCCTGGGAGGCCCCACTCCAGACCCTGGAAAGCACAGAGTTGAAGGTGATGAGAATGGGGATCCCAGGGTTCTCAACACCCTCAAGTCCTCAAATTTGTTGTGGACGTGGAATCCGTAGGAAAGGAATCCTCTCTCAACCTGCACGCCACTGAGCCCCCGGCCCGGAGGAACGAGCCTCTTCTCGTCCAGGGCTCCCAGCCCAGGGCCCGGAACACTCGGGGGAACACCTCCTGCCCCCCCAGCAGGGAGCTCCAGCGGTGCTGAGCAGGGTCTAACCTCTGCAGCTGCAGCCCAAGCACAGGGTCTGTGCACGGCAGGTGCTCAGCGAATGCGGAAGGGAGGGATGGTGGGCCGGCTGCTAGCTCCACGATGTGTCAGCACCTCACAGACCGCGCAAGCAAAATAGTCAAGTCTTTAATCAAGTTAATCCAAGGAGCCCCTGGGTGGCTCAGTGGTTGAGCATCTGCCTTTGGCTCAAGTCGTGACCAAGGGGTCCCGGGATCGAGTCCTGCGTTGGGCTCCCTGCAGGGAGCCTGCTTCTCCCTTTGCCTGTGTCTCTCATGAATAAATAAATAAAATGCTTAAAAAAAAAAAAAAGAAAAAAGAAGTTAATCCAGGAAATCCACGCCACAAGGCTCCCCTCTGCAGATATCGACAACCTCCACTCCCACCCCATGGCGGTGGCTTTAGCTTTGGTTACCAGCACCAGAAAATCAGGTCAGCCACCCACGTGTCACGGCCATAACTTAGGCAGTTTGGACCACCGGAGTCACGGCGTCCGCTGCATCAGCACCCAAGCCAGCAGGGGCTGGCACTAGCCACACACACACCCAGAGGGAGCACCCGCCTCGGCCCAGTTGCTCCCAGTGAGAACGCAGTTTTGTCCCTGGCTACCCCTGGGCACAGCTAGAGACGCCTCCAGGGCCCAGAGAAGGCTCCTATGAGCCACAGAACATTCCCCAAAGTCTCGCTCTGTCACTCAGTGTCACAGAACCTGACAGAGGATGGGCCACAGCCAGGGCTGATGGGTCCATCCACACCGCAGCCACAGTGCTGGAGCCCATGAGACCTTTAGGGCCTGCAAGAATCTTTTGTTTCTTATAAAATCAGCAGGGAAAGAATGAATACAATCCAGGCTTATATTACGTGATACCAGCTTAGATTATATTAGCCTTTATACCTATGCAGTCCTAAAACAGGCTTTTAAATTTTTTTTAATTTAAATTGAAAATTAATTTAAAATTTTAAAAGCCCACAAAGGCCAAAGGGCCCAGTGACGTCCGGACTCCAGCTTTGTCGTAAGAACCGGACAACAGGAAAGAATAGCAGCTCCCTTACGTAGAGCTTGGCGTATGCCAGGCACTCCCTGCAATTAGCTGCAGACGGCATTTTTTTAAAAAGATTTTATTTATTTATTCATGAGAGACACAGAGAGAGGCAGAGTGAGAGAGAGAGAATGAGAGAGAGAGAGAGAGGCAGAGGGAGAAGCAGGCTCCATGCAGGGAGCCCAACGTGGGACTCGATCCCGGGTCTCCAGGATTAGGCCCTGGGCTGAAGGCAGCGCTAAACCCCTGAGCCACCCGGGCTGCCCCACCCCCCACTTTTTTTTTTTTTTTTTTTGCCCTCATTTTATCGATGAAGGCACAGAAGCACAGAGAAGTTGAGTCATTAACACAAGGTCACACAGCCAGGAAGCGATGGCCCTGGGTTTTCCCTCCTTCAAGAGTGTGGCCCAAGAGTGGGCAAAGCACACAACTTCCCGTCTTCAGCATGTGAGGCCGATTAGGGTGACCTCGGTTCTCTCCACGTGCCATTGCTGGTACTGCCTCGCATCCAAGGCCCCCGGTATAGGCCTCGAAAAGAGGAAGCGCCCCTAAAGCGGATGCTGTCTACGCCTCCAGAGCAGCTGGCTACTTCCCTCCAAAAAAGGGTCGGTTTCTCTGTGAACATTCCAAAAAAGAGAAAAGAAAAAAAGAAAAAAAAAACAATGACCTTTTCCCTTGGAACCTCACCGCTCCTGGGCCTGAGTGTCTGTGGCCATTTCTGTGTCTGGGCACATGTTTGAACGTGGGGCATGTGGCTCTGCAGGTGGCCCTGTGCTTTATCCATATGAGATGGGTGCGTGCGTGTCTGTGGATGCGGAGGGGCGTGTGTGCGTGCGTGTCTGTCTGTCCCTGCATGCTGGCGTAGCTACGCGCCCGTGACTGAGATGGGCGCCGGGAGGTTGCTGTATCTCTGAGTGCAAACCGGCGAGTTCCCACACGTAGATGCCCAGTGCATCATTTCCCCCAGGTTGCTCAAGGGAAACTGAGGCCCAAGAGCTTGCTCAAGATGCAGGACCATCCAGCAAGCCGCTAACGGAGCCTCGTCTCCTGCTGTCCGGGCCTGCGGCTCCCAAGGTCCACCACGAAGTCTGCATTTTCGTGTCCAACGGAAGTCTGCAGGCCAGGCTGACCCTTCGCAGAGCCTGGCAGCCATCTGCTCTGGGTCGGAGGTGGATCGGCAGTGGCCACTGGGCCCGCCGTCGGGACTGGCCTCTAGAATGCACCAGAAAGTTCCCCACGGCCTGAGATGCCCAAGGTCCAGGCCCCGGGCCTGAGATCATCACACCAGGACAGACCACCCCCCCTTATCCATACCCTCCCTGTCTTTATGTCTCTTTATCAAAATTTTCTTGATTTCTATATTACCAAAGTAACGCATGCTTGTTTCTAAAAAAGAATTTAACCTGTATAAGCCACGTAAGCTAGAATCCTCCCCACCCTCAGATACCCACCGCTAACAGCAAAGTGTGGGGTTTTCTGAATTTCTTTATTAGGAGATAATCCCTAGGGTGAGCAGAGGGCTCGGTTCGAGGGCACTCGGGTGAGTAGGAAGGGGAGGGAGATGGGGCCAGAGTCGGGCCTTGGCGCAAATGGGCTACTGCAAGGGACGGGCTGACCCCGAACTGCCGGGGCTCCGGGTGGAAATTCTGGACACGTGGGGCTTTGGAGCCACAGGGAAACCCACCACGAACCCAGATCTGTCACTTGACCCTGACATTCAAGTCATGGAGCCTGGACGCTGGAAGGAGCCTGGGATGTATCTGGTCCCGTGCACCCACTTTAGAGGTGGGGAAACTGGGACTTTGCAGGGAGATAACTGGGCTGGCTCCGGGGAGGAATGTGGCCAGTTGGGCACCTTCCCGAGGCTCCGTGGACCTCAGCCTCCATCCACGGCAAGAAGGCAGGGGGTACCCCAAGACCAGACCATATTAGCCAAATGAGAGAGAGAGAGAAGGAAACAGGGTGTCCCCGCAGGATGAACCCCAGACTGGGGTCAGAAGTCCTGACTTCAGATCCTGGCCCTGGTGCTCCCGCTGTGTGGCCCTGGGCGATCGCCGACCCTCTGAGTCCCGGCTCCCACCCCTTTCCTGAGTGGATGAAAGTGTCTCCTTCATGCTGTCGGGACTACCGAGCGACCACAAGAAGTACCAGGCACACTGCCCGATAAATGATAACTAAACAGGACGAGTTAGGGAGAGGGGATGAGAACACGCTCCGGGCAGAGAGGCGGGGGGGTCCCCCAAACCTGCCAGCCTCAGAATGTGCTGTCTCAGGAGATGTGGGGAATCCATGCCTCTGAGCCAGCCTCATCTCCCGCCCGAATTAAACAGTAACCAGCCAAGGTCAGGGAAAAGGCCTTGTCAGAACAGGTTTCTCCCCAAGGGGCGGCTCAGCCTTGAGCGGGTGGGCCCACCCCCACGCCTGCCTATAAGTGTGTCCCCACCCGGCTCAACAGCCACTCCATCCTGAGCCAGTCCCACTTGCAGCATGTTGGGTGTCACCGTCCTTGCCGCGCTCCTGGCCTATGGTAAGCGGTGGGTCGGGGACCAGCGGCAGCAGCAGGCCGTGAGCTCAGGCTGGGTGCGGGGGGCAAGGAGAGGAACAGGGGCCCTCTGCTGTCCGGGGCCCCAGGAGAGGGGTTTTGGGGTGACCAGCTGCTTGTCAGACAGGCCCACCGCCTGCTCTTGGCAATTCTGCTTCGGTATCTGCAAAATAGGGCTGATGACATAGTAACGGCCCATCCTGGCCTCCCTCTGGGGACCAAGAAGGCCTAGCCTGCCCAGGGCTGGCATCTCTCCCTCAGGGACTGATGCTTTGCGCACCCATTTGGGGGCCCATCTCGCAGACAGGAATCAAGGGGCTTGGCTTGAACATCACTTAACTCTCAGCGGGACCTTGACAAGCCACATCACTTCTCTAAATGTCACTGGCTTTTTTGACAAAGGGGAGCACTTGATTAGGAGTCCTTCCAGCCAACAACGACGACGACGGTCATAAATAGCAACAGCAGCTCCTGTGTGTTGCATGGTTACTATGCGCCAGGCGCTGTGTGAAGCCCTTTACGTGCAGGGGCTGATTTGATCCTTGACAGGCGGGGCCTATCAACACCTCCATTTTACGGAAGAGAAACTGAGGCTCAGGGAGGCTGAGGAGCTTGCCCAAGATCACATGACTGGTTAGCGGTAGAGCCTGAATTTGAGTCCAGGTCTGTCTCCACGCAGAGACCGCTCCCCACAGCCCCCAGCTACGACGGCCTGGACCCCTGGACTCAGTGCTCTCACACCCCCACTACGGGAGCTCTAGGAAGGGACCCCAGGGGAAGGAGGAAGGAGCAGGTGCGGCGGGGCGCACACGCCTCCCACCTTTTTATTTTCTTCAGTGTATTAGACACTCCCTCTGTTCCAGGCCCTTCACTGAACTCTGCAAGCCGCACAGTAAAACCCGAGCCTATGCCCTCCCAGCCCCAAAGTCTGTGCTCTTCCCACCTGCCCCCTCCCCGCTGGGGACGCCAGCCCCTCTCACCTGTGCGCTTCGGGTCCTGAATCCCCCAGCCTCCAGCTGCGGAGTCCCCACCTTCCAGCCCAACCTAGCTGCCCGAGTGGTGGGAGGAGACAACGCCAGGCCCCACAGCTGGCCCTGGCAGGTAAGCGCTGCTGCAGGGGTGGGCGGCGGGCGGGCGAGGGTGGTGGGCTCACGGTCCCGGGCTGACACGTGGCCCTCCTGCGCCTTGCCCCAGATCTCTCTCCAGTACCTCAAGAATGGCGTCTGGAGGCACACCTGCGGCGGCACCTTGATTGCCAACAACTACGTCCTCACGGCTGCCCACTGCATCAGGTGAACGGGGGGGCCCAGGGACCCCCCCATCACCCTGGGGTGGGAGCCTGATCAGCTGCTTTTATTGAGCAGCTACTACACACTCCAGGCACTGGGCGAAATAAGCTACTCGTAGCTGTTCACATATTCATTCAACAAGTCTTTCTTGTGCACCTGCGACGGGGCCCGGGGAACACGGGAGCGGGGACAAAGCCTGTGCTCTCGGGAGCTTACGTTCCAGCAGAAGAGCAACAGGCCGGGAAGCAAGTAAACATACAACATATCAAGTGGCAACGAAGAAAAATAAGGCAGGATGAAAAATACAAGGGGTCCTATTTATTTATGTTTTTAAAGATTTTATTTATTTATTCATGAGAGACACAGAGAGAGAGGCAGAGACACAGGCAGAGGGAGAAGCAGGCTCCATGCGGGGAGCCCGATGCGGGACTCAATCCCAGGACCCTGGGGTCATGCCCTGGGCCGAAGGCAGATGCTCCACTGCTGAGCCACCCAGGCGTCCCAGTCCTATATTAAAAGAGGTGGCCAGCGAAAGATCTCTCCAAAAAGGGGATACTCGAGCAAAGACGTGAAGCGAGGAAGGGAAGGGTCTCCTGGGCAGAGGGAACAGCCAATGCAAAGACCAGGAGGAGGGAGCCTACTTGGTAGGTTTGAGAAATAACTGGGAAGCGGGTGTGGCGGGAGCCGAGTGCATGAAGGGAGCAGGAGGTGGGTGAGAGGAATGCGAGATCACGGGGCAAGAGGGGTGCTGGCGTGGGCTAGCTCACCTGGCGGCCGCCCTGGGAGGTTAGTGCAACGGGCTCCACCGTGCAGATGAGGGAACTGAGGCCCAAGGCCACCCACCCAGGAATCAAGGCAGACCTGACTCCAACAACAGGGTCCTTACGCTGTGCCCTGGGGGCGGTCAGTGCAGAGAGACGCCCCCTCCCCCTCTGAACGATTCCCACGGTGGCCTCGGGCCTGGGTCACCGAAGCCCTGAGTCCCCTCCCTGCCCCACCAGCCGGCGAGGGCAGGCAGCCAGCCTGACCCGCGCCCCTGCCCCCCCCCCCCCACCCCTGCTCAGCAACACCCTGACCTACCGCGTGGCCCTGGGAAAGAACAACCTGGTCGTGGAAGATGAGGAAGGCTCCGTGTTTGCAAACGTGGAGTCCATCGTCGTCCACGAGAAGTGGAACTCCTTCCTGGTGCGGTGAGTCCCCACCGCCTCGCGGCCCCCGGGGGGAGCACACGGGAAGGAGGGGTCCCTAACGTGGAGCCGCAGAGCCTGCTGCCAGCCTGTCCCTGGGCCCCGTCCTCACCCTCAACAGCCGCCAGACGACCCCCTTATGCCACATGGAACAAGGCTAAGTGGAGACGGGCTCCTCTCCCATCTCCCTCGCTGGCCAAGGTTCCCAGAGTCTCTGAGCCAGGACTCCCCTTTGTGGAGCGCCTACTGTATGCCCACATTGCAATAAGCACCTTATAGGCCGAGACTTATCTAATCCTCATGTCAGCCCTAGACAAGGAACTGGGGACTCAGGTTAAGACATAGGCCCCAGGTCACACAGCCCGGTGTGTGGCAGGAAGAGCAATCAAACCAGGTCGGTCTGGGGTCAGTTAACATGAAATACTAAACATCGCAGCTGCAAGTGCCCCTCTTCTGGCTGACACGCAGCCTGCAGTGCCTTGGAAAGCGCCCGCCTCCCGGCTGTCGAGCCCTTGCAGGCACAGGAGGCAGAGGCTTCCACGCAGGGGAGGGCCGGGCCTTAGACGGCAGATCCTTCGTCCCCTGCCATCGCCGGGCCCCACGGAAAGAACGGGAGGCCTGAGAGCTTCGCGGAGGACCCCTGGGCCACCCCAGGCCCGCTCCCAGCTAACTGAGCGGCCTAGCGTGGACCCCAGCCAGGGCCCTCCTACACACTCACCACCTCCACTTTGGATTCCAGCAACGACATTGCCCTCATCAAGCTGGCGGAGCCTGTGCAGCTGAGTGACACCATCAAGGTGGCCTGCCTGCCGGAGGCGGGCTCCTTGCTGCCTCAGGACTACCCCTGCTACGTCACCGGCTGGGGCCGCCTCTGGAGTAAGTACAGCCCCCCAACCCCCACGCACGGCGTATCATGAGAGCCTTCCTGGAGGAAGCAGCTCCCGCAAGAAGCATACCACCCACGTTTGCCCATCACTTGGCCTTTCTGTCTAAACAGCTTAACACCATTTTTTTAACTTTGTAATAATAACGGTTAATATTTATTGGGCATACACCACGTGCCAGATGCTCTAACACGTGCATTCAAGGGTAGAATTTGTCGAGTGCTTAGAACGGTGCTTGGGGCATCCTTGGTGCCATCTAAGTGACTATGAAATAAAATAAGCCATTGAGGGCAGGGGACTAGAGCGTACGGTACCCCCGTATGCCTAAGTTAAAAGGCTGCATGCAAATAAGCGAAGGTAGGGAAGACCTAGAGGAAAATGCACGTCGGTACTTGGAAAACCTTGGGGTGAGAAAGATCCTTACCGATGTGACACCTAAGCAGAGACCCACAAGGAAATGCCTGACCATGGAAACCCCAGAATCCAAATTCAAGAGAGAAAGCTGTGGTTATCCCACGAGGGCTTTCTACAGACCAGCCTTGCACCCCCCCCTACCCCTGGCGCTCCCTGCCCCACCCTCAGAGGGGTCCTGACCCACACTTGGGGACCACAGGTCAAGGTCGTGCCTCTCAATTAAGGGCCCGCGTGAGGTCCCCATCCAGCCCCCTGCTCCCTGAAGGCTCAGGGCCGCCTGGCTGAGTCCGGGCCCCCCTCTGTCCCCACCAGCCAACGGCCCCATTGCCGACGAGCTGCAGCAGGGCCTGCAGCCCATAGTGGATCATGCCACCTGCACCCAGAGAGACTGGTGGGGAACCATGGTGAAGGACACGATGGTGTGTGCCGGGGGCGACGGCATCATCTCATCTTGCAACGTGAGTGTGCAGGCCCCACGCCCCGTCCCTACTGCAGGTGGCCGAGGGGAAGGGGGCAGTGAGGAGGGTAAAGGAGGGTGGGAGCGGGTGACCCACACGAGCAAACCCTTAACCTTTTCCCTGGTCGGGCCCAGGAGGCTTAGGGGCAAGCAGGCACCCCCCCTCAGCGCCGTGGCGAGGGCGGGAGGATCCGGGCTGGAGTCCCAATCCCGCCACGCGGTGGCTGCGCAGTCTCGGGCAACCCGCTCACCCTCTGCGCCTCCACCTTCCCACCTGTAAGACGGAGACACAGCGAGCACAGGGTTGACGTGAGGACCGATCTAACAGGCATAGAAGACATTTAGGTGACGTCTCTGCACATGCTCCTTCACACCACCAGCTCCATCCAGCTAGGGAGGCAGAGGACCTGGGGAGTCTGACACAGAAACATCTAGAACAGTCAGAAAGTGTCCTGTTCCCAAACACACAGCCCCTCTCCCCACACCCACCTTCCCCACTGTCTTAGGCCTCTCAGGTCTCCCGGCACCCTGGCCTCTCTGGGCAGCTCACAGAGCCTTATGCACGGAGACCTGAACAGCAAGGGAAACTGAGGCACAGACAGGGTTATCGTTAGCCCAAGATCACGCAGCAACCTAAGAGCTAGCCTGGCACCCCCACACCGCATCTCCTCTGCCTCCCTCGCCACGGGGGGCTCCAGCCCAGTCCTGCCGCCCCCGCTTCCCCAGCCTGCCTCTGGGGGAAGCCCCGCGGCTGACGACCGCCTGCCCTGGCACAGGGGGACTCGGGCGGCCCGCTCAACTGCCAGGCCGAGAACGGCATGTGGGAGGTGCGGGGCATCGTCAGCTTCGGCTCCGGCCTGGGCTGCAACACCCTCAAGAAGCCCACGGTCTTCACCCGCGTGTCCGCCTACATCGACTGGATCAACGAGGTGGGTGCCTGGCTCCGGGCCCCTCTTCCCGCCCCCGCCCTCCCCTATCCCCGCCCTGGGGTCGTGGGGTCACATGTCCACGTGCCCACCCGGGAGACGCTGAGTGCTGAGCTGGGTGCGGCGAGGGGCACAGTGACAGGGTCATCCACACCTCTGCTGGTTCCAGTAGACCCGTGTGGCCACAACCCCCCCCAGGCCCCCAGAGTGACACGTGGCCCCAGGACAGCGGGGCCAAGCCGGGCCCAGCAGGGGAGAGGGGTCAGCGTGGGTGGCCTTATCCACACCTGAGGCTGGGGGACCAGAGGGTCACTCTGCTCTATTAGCCTTCGTGCCGGGGGCACAGTGTGTCCTGAGCCCCATTTCCCCGTGGTCCGAGGTGCCCTGGGGGCTCAGGCCCTGCAGGCAGGGACGACACTGGCTTGTCAAGACCCAGGGTGGCCTGCCGTGCCTCCCGGTCCCCTCGTCGGGCAGCATTCGCTCCCGGCAGAGCCTGGCGCTGCCCCAGAAGGGGACGCACACCCCTCCTGCCGAGTCCCTCACCCTGTTCTCTGCTCTTCCAGAAAATGCAGCAGTGATTCATCGTTGGGAACCTGCCACCCCAATAAACCTGCTTCCCACCCCCCAGGCTGCCTGCATTCTTGACGTGCGCCTCCCCTGCGCGGTCCCGGGCTCGGTAGGGCTCCACGCCAGGGGTGCAAAGAGAGCCCCTCGGCCAGCGTGGTCAGGCTGTGGAGGAAGTGGGGGGGTCTCCGCAAGCCACATGGTAGCCTGAGGGGGCAAGAGTTAAGGATGCGCCAGACACTTGCCCCCCAACATGTCACAAGCTGTGAACCACAGGGGTCTGATGAAATCACCCCCTTCCTGATCCTGGGGTCCTCAGGCCCCCCCAGCTGCAGGGGGGCTCCCCAGCCTAGAAAGGATGGCCACAGGGGGATGCCCGTTGCTCAGGGATGACCCCTGGCTGCTGAGAAAGAGGCCCCCGTCGGCCCCCGCCCCAGAGCGGCCCCAAGGCTGCTGTCAGCCTGGCCTCTCTGAGCCCTGACCTTACACCAGCCCCGTGCTGGGCACCATGAGGCGGAGAGGGCCCCAGCACCTCCCTCAGGGGGCACAGTTTTGGAGAAAACAGTGGGTCAGAGCTGGAAATGCTTGCACCACATGAGACAGGCAGGGAAACTGAGTCCCAGAGAGAAGAAAGAGCTGGGCAAGGTCATAGGAACGGATGGCCAGAGAGTAACACGGGAGCCACAGAAGGGAGCCCTCCTGAGGCCGACAAGAGGGCAAATGGGGACAAAAGAAAGGGCGATCCGGTGTCCTAGTGGAGCCCCGGACCCCTGACCGCGGCGCTCCTGGGAAGGCTCTCCTCTGCGGGGGCGGGGGTGCGCCCACACCGGCTCTGGATCCCTGCGAGGAGAGCCCCCCACTACAGCTGCCTCTGGTTGGTCCTGAGCTGTCAGGGTCCCCCCATCAGAGCATAGAAAGGAGACGCTGCAACCAGAGTCAGTTGGCAGGAGGACTCCAGGATGGCTTCCTGGAGGTGGTGATGCCCAAGCTGAGTCTCAAAATTTGAATAGCAGGGTAGCCAAGGATACAAGCTGCTGCTGGGGGCTGGTCACGAGGTGTTTTACAGATGAGAAACTGAGGCTGGTGAGGGCTGGTGACTTTCCAAGGTGACCTAACCAGGAGGAGATGGGGCTGAGGTCCAGAGGTTGGTAATCTGGCTCCAGAACCCATGCTCTTGACCACGACGCTCTACTGCCCCGCAAGAATATGAATACGGATGTGATGCACGGAGCTGAGGCAGCCACTTCGTGGCCATGAGAACCACAGACAGGAGCTCTGCCATCAGCAAGCCGCAGACCCGACGCCAGCAACCCGGCTCTGAATGTGCTCTTAATGAAGAATAAATAAATAAATCCGCATTTGTTCTAACCACCATACTCAGGTTGTCAGCTACCTGCAGTTCAACACGCCCCTAACTGGTACCCTGGGGGATAACATAAGGGGAGGCTTTCCTGACCGAGAGAAGGGCATGAGCAGCGTCGCAGCAGCTGCTTGGAAGACATCCCTAAGCAGCAGGTGTTGCTAGAACACAAGGCGCGGGGCAGAGCTAGAGGGACCAACGGTCCTGCTGCTGAGGAGTTTGTAGGATGCGGGACTTGCAGAGCTAAGCCTGGGACAGTCCCGGGCAGCCTGGGATGGCTGGCCACCCGAGCAGGCAGTGGCAAGAGGTGTGGTGGGAAGGTGGGCAAAGACCCTTCACGGACAGCCCTGTGGCTGTGGCAGGGCACTGCAGGAACTCTACCCCTCTATCCCGAGGGCAGTAGGGAGCCACAGAAGGGTTGTAGACAGAGAAGGGACCGCTGGCTTCACACGTGTACACAGGGCGTTCATCTGACAGCGGCATGCGGGGCGACTGGGAGCAGCCAAGAGCGGAGGCACGGAGGCCAGCTGGGACGCTACTGCAGTGACCTAGGACAGACTCAACATGGCCCGACCTAGGCAGTGATGACAGAGGGGCTCAGCACTTCAGTAAGAACTCACTACTCATTTAAGAGGCGAACATAAGGGGCGTATTGCGTAGCTGCACCACCACCACCCCCCATCCCAAATATATATAGACCCATGAAAAAAATAAATAAATAAATAAATAAATAATAAAATAGATTCCCATGGGTGTGATTGAATTATCAAAATTGCTTTTTATTAGCTAGTAAATGATAAAACATAAGCCACGGTTCTGTTTGTCCAGCGAGAATGTGAAATTCTCAGACTCAGGGGACGAGAGCCACCGTCGCGTCCCGGGCCTGTCTGTGGTTGGTAGAATAGGAGCCTCCGGAGACGCCCACGTCCTGATCTCCAGAACCTGCGAATGTGTTTACCTTGTGTTGCAAAAGGGATTTCGCAGATGGGACTAATCTGTGACCTCGGGAAGGGGAGATGATCCTGCGCTGCCCGGCTGAGCCCAGTGTCCTCGCAAGGGAGGCAGGAGGTCTGGCGGCAGAGGGGAGAGAAGGGCGGCAGCGGGGGGTGAGGGTCCGATGGAGGGTGGGAGATGTTTCGTTGCTGGCTTGGCAGGTGGAGGAAGGCGTCAAAGCCGGGGAGGGCCGGCAGCCTCCAGAGGCTGGGAAAGGCTAGGGAAGGGGCTCGGCCCTAGAGCCTCCACACCGGACCCGCGCAGCGGGAGCCGCTTGAGGCGGACTGCGGGCCCCGGCTCTGGAGCTGTAAGGTAATTCCTCGCTGTGTTTTGATGCCACAACATTTGTGATCGTTGAAGCAGCAAAAGGAAATAACTACGCCATCCCTCCTCCCTTCTGGCAAAATCTAGAGTATGCTGCGGGAGTGCAGGGAGGGGGAAGGGAGGGGTGCCAGGGACCCCCTTGGGGGACAGCAAGGATCTGGGGCCTTTGTCAAGAGGTCACAAACCGATGGCTGGAAGTGAGGGAAAGCGGGCAGCGAGGCCCTGAGCCTCCCACCTCCCACCCCCAGCCGGGGGCCGAGAGCCCACGTGCCAATGACACTGAGCACCGCTGGGAGACTCCTGCAGCCGCTGAGTGTTAAGCACCAGAGATCTCTGGCCAGTGGCCACCCCAGGGCAGCACGTGCACAGTCTCTTAATCGTCGTGACGACCCTGAGTATTATCCCCCTTTTACAGACGAGGAGATTGAGGCTCAGAGAGGTTTAAAAACCCTCCCAAGAGCACACAGCGGGTAACGGGCCTGTGTGACGAGCAACTACATTATTCTATTAACCCCAAACCTTAAGGACCCCTCCTGTCCTGCCAGGGACAGGAGCCACAGGGGTGGGCGGACACACCTCAGGGAAGGGAGTCCTGACACAGAAGACCGAGAGGACAATTATGGGCAACAGGTGCTCGCGAGCGGTTTGCACGTGGCACATTAGCTAGGCCGGCGGGGATCACAGCGCGTGACAACCGGCTGCGCACCCGCGTGCACCGACGACAAGCATTTCTGCTGGTCTGACAGCGTATCCGAGGTCAGCGGGGGCGGGGGGGTGGCTGGGTGCCCCCGAAGATTGTGGCTGACGCCACTCCCACCCAGGACTCTGCTGGGGCAGCTCGGCTCCACGTGTCTCTCACCCCCCTCCCGGGATGACACGGCCAAAGGCGTGAATACAGGGAGCGGTGAAGAATCAGGCCCACGTCGGCCTTCCAGCCCACCCACGGTACCTCTGGCACAAATCAAGAGCACAGGAGGGCACTCACGGGGCCGGAGCTCTGAACTCCACCACCACTGACAAGCAGGGTCAGGGGCCGAGTCACTTCGCCTCTCAGAGCCTCAGTTTCCCCGTCTGTAAAATGGGCCTCTGTGCTCCTTCCCTGTCGAGAGCCAGAGAAATAACAGACGCTTGTGGGAGGTGTCATTAGTACCACTGACCTCACACCTGGGCCCTATGAGCAACTCTTGCCTCTCCCTTTTGTTCCTTAGGAGACAGAGCCGCGTTCCCAGCAGGCCTGAGGGCCCAGGTCCCTGTCACCCGGCTGGGGCACGGGTCTGCAAAGGTTCGCTTCGTGGCAGACCAGGGTGAGGGATGTTAAAGGCAGAGAATAAACCCAGAGCCTCTTCCCAAAGCATCAACTTTCCCTGAAGATTGGGTAGGAGGGAAAATAAAATAAACCCACCTATGCTGTGAAGGAAGCTGCAAAATTCAGATTCAGCTTTCTGGATGAAAAGATGAGACTTCTGAGACATTTCGCGATCTGATGACTCCTGAGTGCTAGACCCCAAATCACTGCTCTACTGCAAACCCAATGGGTTTTGTAAATAAAGTTTTATTGGAACGCAGCTACGCCATATGGCTGCTTTTACGCTGCGACAGCAGAGCCGACTGCTTGCCGCAGAGACCGTATGGCCCTCAAGCCGAAAAGTATTTACAATCTGGTCCTTTACAGAAAAAGTTTGCCAACCTTGATCTACCAGGATTCTTTGATGGAAATGTTTGAGGAATGCTGTGCTATTCTAATACTTGAGGCAGGTCTGGATGGGAGGGTCTGCATTTCTAACCAGCTCCTAAACTACGCGCTGCTGTGCTGGTCCAGACCACCCTCTCTGAGGAGCAAGGATCCAAACCATGGAGCCAGGACCCGGAAGCACAGGGGTGTAAACCCAAGCCTCTAACCACCCTAGGATACTGCCTCTCAGAGGAATCCTTTTGAATGAGTCATAAACCCCATGAGAAGTTCCCTTCTGCATCTGCCTGCCCGCAGGGAGACCTCAGGACCCAATCCAGTTTAGAAGTTTCCAGATTGCCTTGGTGTCCAACAACATATAAATGAGGAACTAAGCCCCAAAGGGGAGAAAGCAGGCTGTGGGGTCCCTTGCTCTCTGCTTGCTAGCTTCCATTCCCTCTCGGGAGGCCTGCAGTCTCATCTCCTGGCCACCCCGCCCCTAACCCTCCTACACCCATGGTCTGGATGCAGCCTTTTGCCCTGATGGAAGGGCAGGACTTCTGCTCCAGGCCTGGCCAATCAACACACTGCATCCCCTTTCCCAGCACCGCAACTGGTCCAGGGATGGGCAAGTGACCCGAGGCAGGTCCAATCAGAGAGCGGCAGGACTTCCGTGGGAATCCTACCTGAAAGTTCTCCCCCGCCCCTCTGCTGGGGTTGAGGATGAGTAGGTGGGAGACTACAGGAGTGAAATGGGGGGAAAGAGGAAGAAAGAGTGATTTCACACTCCAGGTATATTTGACAACGTGTGGAGACATTTCTGGTTGCCATACCTGGGAGGTGTATGGGTGGAGGCCAGGAATGCTGTCAAACACCCTACTGGTGCATTGGGCGGCCCTCATAACAAAGAGTCGCTGCCCAAAATAGAGCCACAGTTGCAAATCCTGGGCCAGGGATTCTGTAGCCCTCTTGTCCCTGTGGGAGGGAGAACCTGGAGCTGCTGCAGGCCCCTCAGAGCCTGAGAATGGCCCCTCACACTGGAAGGAAGAGCCAAGGGTGGAGAGAAGCCGAGTCCTGGATCCAGCTTTGCCTGAAGCTGCTAACACTGCTCCTGGACTTTTGCATTTTGTGGCCCAGTCAGTGACCGGCTTCAGCCTGTTGGATGAAGTCTTCTATCACCTTTAACCCCTCACAGCAACATGGAAGCAGACTGGCCATATGTCCCTGTCTCTGTTTTACAGATGGGCAACCCCGGGCCAGCGAGCCCATGGGACTTACCCAAGGTCACACAGCAAGCCCCGGGGCATATGCCAAACTGGTGTTTGTTCGGTGTCCTCACACGGGACAAACCTTATTTTTATACTAAACACAGCTCCGTGGAGCAGAATGCCAAATTCGCATTAATTTTTGAGATAAATAGAACATTGCAGAAATAGTCTGTCGTGGTAGTGACTGCAGCTGAGCCCAAGCTATCAGGAGGAGTTAGGGGTAGCGTTGGAACTAGGACCCCAGTGCTCTGACGCCCAGTCCAACCGGATTTTGCACCCCAGCCTCCCTCACCTTCAAGTGACCCTCGGGGGATGACAAAACTCTCTCTAACGTGGCTTTTCTCGGCCTTACGGCAATCCTGCAGGCCGGGCTGTTGCTGGACCAAAGTGGGCCCGCTCCTTGTGCGCTAGAGGCCGACGACACCAGGTGGAGGTCGCTGGGGGATAGTTTCCAAAGCTGGGGCTCCCCAGCACTCCTTTTATTAGGGCTTGAGACGAATATTCAGAGGGAGCTTTAACAATCTGATGACGCTGAGGTAATTGTCGGGGAATTTCTGATTCATCTGGGCAGGCGTGCTTCTCAAATGTTTCTCTTCCTGTTCCTTAACTCATTAGTTGGTTTCTTTTTTTTTTTTTTTTTTTTTTAGATTTTTTTAATGTATTTATTCCTGAGAGACACACAGAGAGAGGGAGAGACACAGGCTCCATGCAGGGAGCCCGACGTGGGACTCGATCCCGGGACCCCGGGGTCACGCCCTGGGCCGAAGGCAGACGCTCAACCCCTGAGCCACCCGGGTGCCCCATTGGTTGGTTTCTAAAAGATGACATCAACAAGCAGAAGTTTCGAGGACTCTTCTGAGCTTAGGAGGCCAGTTCTGAGTTCAGGGGATCCATCCTGAACTCAGGGGGTCAAGGGGTCTCAGTGGTGACAGGGCCCGGATGGCGACCAAGAAAACTCAGGCCTGGGAGTGTCTCATGTGTCTCGGACATGAGGGCGACCAAGAAAACTCAGGCCTGGGAGTGTCTCATGTCCGAGACACGACGTTCACTTGAGCCCGTCTTAACGGTTAACGTCCACTTTCTTCTCTGCCTTCCGGGCTGTGGTCACAGAGGAAGGCTGTCTCCGCAGAGCCTGGCCTGCCTGGCCCTGGGCTCTGACCGCAAGCAAGGAGACTGAGAGTCTGAGGACGAGTGAGGAAACCGTTCATTTTCTCCACCCTTCCCCCCACCAAAAACAAGGGGTTGACTGCAGGAGCACGTTGCCAGTGGCATCAAGTAAAGGGACTTTGAAAACAGACCAGCCTAGGTTGGCATTCCCGTTCTGCCTTAGAGGCCGTGTGACCTTGGGCAAGTTACCCTATCTCTCTGAACCTCCGCTTCCTTGTCTAATACGTGGAACCCTCTTGCAGGGTCTTGTGAAGCGTAAGGCCTGCAAATACATCTGACGTATATGCGGTGTTTGGCACGTGTCACCCCCCTTTCTAAGAAGGTCTTGCCTTGACCCCATTTGGAAGACAGAGTTATTGGGGAAGGTGCAGACTGCTGTTGTCTTGGGAGCAGACGGTAAAACACCCGCTGATCCATCCCATCCAAGCCCTCCCCTGCCAGCGCTCTCTCTTCCACCCCATGGCCGGAGCTGCCAAGCCCCAGTTGTGCAGATCATCCCGTGCTCCTCTTGCATAAGCGCGTTCCCTGTGTGCTTCACGTCCTCACCACCATGACGGGCAGGCCCCGGGGCCAGAGACGTACATGACTCATACAAGGTCACACAGCGAGCACAGCAGAGCCTAGAACAAAAGTCTAGGCCTTTTGTTCTGGAGCCTAGAGCCAAACTCATAATCTCAACCTCTGCACCATTGACATCAGGGCCAGGATGATTCCTTGTGAGGGGCTGCCCGGTGCATCGTAGGATGTTTAGGGGCCCCTCTCGTCTCTACCCACTACGAGCCAATAATGCCCCAGGCCCCGCTGTGACAACCAAGAACGTCTCCAGACATTGCCAGGTGTCCCCTGGCCGGGAATGCCAGCCCCCCTGAGAACCACTCGGCCTAGAGTGCTGTTTGTTCAGCATGCCAACCCCACCCTTTCTTTGAAAACACAACTCCAAGGACCAACACCAATATTTCTCTTCTTTCTTTGATACACAACATAATCTCTTGAAAGCAAATAGAACCCATATTTCAATATCCACGTTTGGCATCTTTTCCAAAGCCTTTCCAGGGTGACAGGTGGGAAAAGAAATGGGAAAAGAAAAAATTTGAACATAGGCACTTCTTTTCTATGTGACTTTGAGAAAATCCCCATCTTCTGTCCTCCTAGGACCTCTCTGGCCTATAAGCCCACTCACAAAGCCAGAGCCTTGGGCAGATCCACACACACAGGACTCCTGAAGACACACCGTGACCAGGGCCCAACCGCTACCTACCGTGGTGGCTGGAGATAAGCCCTGTCACCCAGAGGCACTTTCCCAGTCCCCCAATGGATTGGGGAACCCCTCTGCCCACATTGGACTCAGTCCTGTGGTTATAAGAAAGCTGGATTAAAGTCCAAAGAAATAGAATAGGATTCTATGATTTCTTGGGATCCTTTCAGAACAACGATTTTTTTTCTTCTTTGGGGTTTGGGAATGCAGCAAGTGTAGGTTATATTGTTTGGATAGGTCACTACTTCCTGAACCCCAAACCCTTTCTCTTTTTAGACCTCTTAAGCTGTGGGCTCCCCACTTACAGGCCCTAACTGCCCAGGGTGGTGGGAGGTGAAGATGTGAAGCCCAGCAGCTGGCCCTGGCAGGCGAGTAAACCCACTCTCCACTTCTTCCCTCCCAGCACTTACCTACCTCACATCATCCCTTTGCTCCCCACCACGGGGTCTAGGACACCGGCGTGGATGAGGAATAGTAGAGACTCGGGAGGGCGGGATGGGAAAACTCACAGAGAAAATACATTTCTGTGGCTTTGGACAATCTTGGGGATGGAGAGGCGCCTTCTCCAGCTTCCTAGGGCACCGCCCCCGCCCCACTCCCCCTACTACACAAATTCCCAAGTTAGAGGCCTACCCTGGCGACCAAGCACAGGCGCTGCTGTCCTGTGAACCATTCACACCACCTATGCAACCGTCCCTCGCTTTAGGGACCCTAAAGGGACCTAGGATTGGTGCTGTTTATGCAAAGGACTTCTCGACTACAGGCAAATCGGTGTTACCAGTTGAACATAAATGTTTCCTTGCAGGTGACATCATCATAGTGATACGGAGGCTACAATGCGAGGAGCCACGGACACTAGGTACTAGGACCTGCGGGTGGTGGGACTCCCCGAGGGTAGATGGAGGCTGACACTGACGTAAATAGAGTAAAATCTCGCTCATCTGACATGATTGGGACTAAGTGAAAAGTTGGCAAGACAGAAATTATTACAAATTACATGTATTCTTATGACATTTTTTAAAGATTTACTCATGAGAGACACACAGAGAGAGGCAGAGACACAGGCAGAGGGAGAAGCAGGCTCCATGCGGGGAGCCCGATGCGGGACTCGATCCCAGGACCCCGGGGTCACGCCCTGAGCCCAAGGCAGATGCTCAACCGCTGAGCCACCCAGGTGTCCCTCAATGTTTTGTTTTAATTTAAAACTTGGAGATACATGTGTTCCCCCATCCTTTGAGTTCTCATTATCTGTGCTCCGTAGACCACCGCCGTCATATATCACCTGTAATTCCATTTCTGCAGCACAATGACTGCGGGACACTCAGGAAGCAATGTGCGCCAGCCCTTCCAGATTTTTCCAACCTTCCTTCCCAGGCTTTCAGCTTTCTCACAGACACCTAATCCGACAGCAATCTGTTAAGGTCACGGTTATCCAGTCTCTTCCAAGCGTTTCACTTCGTTTCCGCCTAAATCACAACTCACTTTTTGAACTCCCGTTTCATTGGCTCCGCGCTTAATCAATTTACAGAATGACAGCGTGAGCACAACTGCCAGAAGCCACTTGGGGACCGAGGGGCCGAAAGGGGCTGAGTGGACAACCTCCACTCAATTAACCAGCCTCTCAATTAAGAGAGCCTCAGTCTCTCTTAATTGAGCTGATACCTCCCAGCGCATCACCTGGCCCCGAGGGCCTGCGCCAGCTCTCCTCTTCTCAGGCCCCCGCAGTAATTCTTCTCTGGGAGGTGGGGAGAGGAGCCACCTACCTGCCCCTCCACCCCCAGAGCAGAGGTCACCTTTGTGCTGAGAAGCCCCTGGTGCTGCCTGTGAATATTGCCCCACCCCCTGGAGCAGCTGCTACGTACAAATGTGTCCTTGCCTTGGGAACCAATTAGTCTTGGAAGAGTCTCTCTCCAGTCCCTGCTTCTGCTGCCCTGGGAGATTTTTGTTTTTTTCTGTGGTGGGTGGGCAGGTCAGGCGGGGTGGGGATTAGGATGAGTTAAGCGAGACACTCTGGGGCGAAGTTTAAAGCGGTACCACCCAACCCAGTAACCAAATGAATAATACTAATATAGGTTTTTTTTAAGATCTTATTTATTCAAAAAAAGATTTTATTTATTCATGAGAGACACAGAGAGAGAGAGGCAGAGACACAGGCAGAGGGAGAAGCAGACTCTATGCAGGGAGCCCGATGCAGGACTTGATTCCGGAACCCCAGGATCACGCCCTGGGCCAAAGGCAGGGGCTAAACCACTGAGCCACCCAGGGATCCCCTAATGTAATCTTTAAAATCAAACTTGATGCGGGCAGCCCTGGTGGCTCAGTGGTTTAGCATCACCTTCAGCCCAGGGTGTGATCCTGGGGTCCTGGAATCAAGTCCCATGTCAGGCTCCCTGCATGGAGCCTGCTTCTCCCTCTGCCTGTGTCTCTGCCCCTCTCTCTGTGTGTCTCTCATGAATGAATAAATAAAATCTTTTTTTAAAAATCAAACTTGATGCAAAAATAACCCATGATGAACAAAATGCCAATATTTTAAACAAAGCCAGGATTCACAGAACTTAGCTCAGGAGTTCCTGAGAGGCCTCTCTATTCCACACTCACCCAAGATTGTGGTCCTAGGTTACAATCCACCAGGCACCCGAAAATAAGTGCTGGGTGCTTGAGAATGAAAGTAAGGTGCATGGTTTCCAAACCACGGTGCTGGGACCAGACAGTCTGGTTTCAAATCCCTCCTCCACCACGTACCAGCTGTATGACCAGGAGCAACTCAATTTGACTTTCTCAGTGGGTCATACTAAAAATATCTAACAGCCGTTCTGGCACGGACTATACTGCACAAACTTTTGTGGGTTGCCTTGAGCTTACTCATCTGTGAAATAGGAATAATGATAGTGCCTCACGGGTTGGCTGTGATGATGATGTGAACTGACCCACATTCTGAGCTCAGGACGGTGTCTGGTACGTGGTAAGTGCTCACGTGATCAAAGCACTAGCTTTGATTTCATCATCCTGAGAGCCCTGCACGGTGGGTATCAGGATCTCCGTTCTCCAGATAAGGTAACTGGGGCTCCCCAGGTCACCCAGTTAGCCTGAGGGAAAGTGGTGATTTACATTTGGTTCAATCCTTGCCCTTTTGGCCGCACGTTGCTGCCCACAAATAATATCCTCACGGATTATTTCAAAATTTCACATCTGTAGGCTGGTTTCAGCCTGCTTCCTTTCAGGTATCTTTTTTTCATTTTGCCTAATTTTAAGCATTTTCTTTCTCAAAAGTCAATTCACGTAAAGCCCCTTAATGTCGAGCAAACAAGAAAATAGTAAGTGGCAAAAAAAAAATTTTTTTTAAAGGAAAAAATGACAAGTGGCTAATCAGAAACAAAGATGCTCAGAGAAAAGCAGACATCATTCCACTTTCCCTCTGTAGGCCCAGGAACGCTGTCGAAGCAGGGGACGCTCGGCTGTCACCTGCTGACACCTCCCTCCTCTCTGCTTGGCCAAGGCGGCGACTTGAAGGGAAAGGAGACGGGACGGCTTTGCCAGAGACTTTAACGGTGCCAAACGCAACTGCCTTAAAGCTCCATCTCACACCTAATAAACTACCAAATCTAAACGTTTGGTTCGAGGAGCTGTACGAAGTCGGGGACACTCCCGCTTTATGTTCCTACAGTGGATCAGTGTGCAGGGAGGGGCTAGAGCAAGAGGCGACGGCATGTGCGGGAGAGATCAGACCCTGGCCTTGGTGACTCTGCTTTCATTCATTCCTCTGTTTACTCACTCACTCATTCATTTGCCACTCACACACTCGTTCAACCGGTTGAGTATTTATTAAGGATCCACCATGTGCCGGGCACCTGGAATGCAGCGGTGGAAAAAATCACAGGGCCTATGGTAAAGGGGGAGTGAGACACAAAGCAAGTGAATGAATCAAGTGATAACATGCCAGGTCATGACAGGGACCATGATGAAGAGTAGAGCAGGACGAGAGGACAGGAAGGGGTGTGTGTGTGTGTGTGTGTGTGTGTGGACATGAGTGTGCCCCTGTGCACGCACAGGCTGTTTTTCAGATGACGGTGGTCATGGGAGGTCCTCGGGGCAGGTCACCTTGAGCAGAGATTTGTAGGCCGTGAAGGAGAAAACTGGGCTAATACGGGGAAAAGAATATGCCAGGCAGAAGGAACAGCAAGTACAAAGTCCCTGAGGCGGAAGCGGGCGTGATGTATCCACAGAACCTCCTGGAGGTCAGTGTGGCTGGAGTGGGCGCCAGGGAGCTCATGGGGGGCGGGGGGTCCTGTAGGGCCTTGAAGGGCAGCACACGGTTTGGGTTTTACACCATGTGAAGGGGGAAACCACTAACGTCTCAGAGCAGAGGAGAGATGGAATCAGACTTACATTCGAACAGGATCACGCTGGCTGCTGTGCTGGGAAAACACGGGGTGAGGGATGGGTTGGGGTGAGGGCCAGGAGACTAGGAAGCTAAGATGAGGGGTGAGGGGTGTGGCATGAAGATGGTTGAGGCCAGCAGTTGAGGTTAGAAAGAGGGCTATGGGGCACCTGGGGGGCTCAGCGGTTGAGTATCAGCCTTCGGCTCAGGACATGACCCGGGGTCCTGGGATAGAGTCCCGCATTGGGCTCCCCGCAGGGAGCCTGCTTCTCCCTCTACCTGTGTCTCTGCCCCTCTCTCTCTGTGTCTTTCATGAATAAATAAATAAAATGTTAAAAAGAAAAAGACAGAGGGGTACCGTTCTCTGCACATATTCTAAGGGTGGAGCTGGTGGCGTTGGCTGCTGGACAGGAATGAGGGCTGCAGAGACAGATGGGCAGTAAGGACAATGCCAGGGGTTTTGGCCTGAGTAGCTGGTAAAGTGAGGTCACCCGTTGCCGAGACGGGAAAGCCTGAGGGAAGAGCAGGTTTGGGCAGGGCACCAAGATTGTGGTTTTAGACATAATTAAGTTGGAGGGATCGGCCTCAGGTAATAGCTCCCACGAAGGGGAAAATCCCAACCATTTAAGTTGCGGAAAGATGTTTGAAACACTTATTTTTAAATAGTGTCTATTTACATTTTGGGTATTTTGTTCATCGTGGATTTTTGTGTTAATTTTTTTTTAAATATTGCATTAAAATGTCATTTATCCGATTACCAAGTTTCTTGGCGCTCCCTTAAATCCTGCCCAGGAAGCAGGTGCCTCGATCACCCTACCCTAGGCCTGCTCTCAGGGGCGGGCGCTGAAGAGGTGGGAGGCCTGCCCTCGGCTGCCAGAGCACCTGCAGCACAGCTCTGGGCCCGGAGCGCCGCCTGCTGCATCAGGTGACGCCAGCCCCCAGCCCGCCAGGTGCATCTCTGCAAGTTGGAACCTGGGCAGGGCACTGCGGGGGGCTGTGGGGAGGAGAGACCCATGTCCTGTCCTCTTGGGGGTACTAGATGTGGCTCCGGATCTAGAACTGGGTTCCCATTAGTGACTTGAAGGACTTCTCTCAGCCTCAATGCCACCACTGGCAAAAAAATGTTTAAAAAGGAGACAATTTAGTGAGGATTAAATGAGAGGATGTGTTAAATGGCCTGGCACTTGCTAAGTGCTCAGTAAAAGTGAGTGGTCACCATTACAAAGACCCACAGGGAACGGGGGTACCTGGGGGGCCTCAGTTGGTTAAGCATCTGAGACTTGATTTTGGCTCAGGTCATGATCTCAGGGTCCTGGGATCGAGCCCCACGTTGGGCTCTGCGCTCAGTGTGGAGTCTGCTTGTCCCGCTTCCTCCCCTCACTTGTACTCTTTCTGTCTCAAATAAATAAAAGAATAAATAAAAAAATTTAAAAAGACCTACAAGAGAAAGAAAAGGCTTTGTGATGCTCATTGTTCACCTGTCCTCCTCCCTCTCTATGAGCCCCGCCCGCTGGTGTCAAGGTCCCCAGGCTTACAGTGTTCTGAGGGCTGGAACTGCAACTAGCTCTGCAAAGAGCACCTCCCATGCGAGGGCACTTGCAGGGTAGGTTGGCGGGAGCACAGATGCAGAGGAGAGGCCGGGGGGCACTTCTTGCAGGAGGCAGTGCATGCAACCCCTTGCCCTCCTGTGCCTCTTCTGTAGGGAGGGAGAAGGAGGTCTGACCCCTCAGAGGCAGAGCCAGCCCCCAAAAATGCCTGCGGTGGGAGTGGGGGTGGGAACCAGGGGAGAGAGAGGCAAAGACCCTCAGAGCCACCTGAGCCTCCTGCCAGCTAAGCCCGAAGGTTCCCCACTCGCCCCGGGCACTCGCTGACCGTGTACATATCCCATGCCAAGACCTGGGGACCCAGGGGTGAGTCTGCAATCCCCACAACTGTCGGAGGATAGGACACAGTCCCTCCTGCCTGGCCTACCCAGCAACTCCTCCCAACAAGACCTTTTACACTTTCTTCTTTTAAAAGATTTTATTTATTTATTTATTTATTTATTTATTTATTTATTTATTTATTTGACAGAGAGAGCCCAAGCCAGGGGAGCGGAGGAAGCAGGCTCCCCTCTGAGCAGGGAGCCTGACTCGGGGACCCTGGGATTGGGACCTGAGCTGAAGGCAGATGCCTAACTGACTGAGCCACCCAGGTGCCCCAACCTTTTACACTTGCAAAGATTCCCCAAAACCCTGCAGGGACATCCCGGGATAATGTACCCAGGAGGATGGCTGCTGTCTGAGAGCCCCCCAAGGCCTCCCAGCAAGCATTGCCCACCCCGCAGGGCAAGGGGCAAGGGCCCTGCCCACCTCTCCTCTGAGACAAGCGCATGCCTTCCTGTGCTCACCTGGCACCTTCGCTGACCACGCCCTCGCACCGTATGCCAGGCTGGGCTCTGGACTCTGGGTGCTGGACACACACAGAGGCCCAGGCCCCCCCGCCAGCACACGGGGAGCTCGGGATGTAAGTGTGGCCGTAAGTGTGGCACTTAGGGGTGGAGCTTCTGGAGCCTGGTGTCTTAAATCCAAATGATGACCGTGTGGCCCCACGTGAGGTCCTCAGCCATCCCGGGACCCAGTTTCCTCGTCAGTAAAATGAGGATGATGGCAGCGCCTGCCTTCAGGGACGCTGCGAGGATCAATGAAGAAGTGCACACGAAGCACACGGAAAGGGGCCTGGTGAGTAAGTGAAGCCACGCACGGGAGCCGGTGCTGCCGCAGTAGTAGTGCCGTATGGGTGTGTCAGCACTGGGGGTTGGCTGAGCCATGGAGAGAGTGGGGGATGACCCCGGGAAGTAGGGGAGAGGAGAGCCGGGGTGGAGGGGAAAGGTCCTCTGCCCAAGAGAAAATTTGGGCAGAATCAACCACTCCCTCCGGTCCTTTCCCGCTGTCACGGCGCAGACCCCATTGGGGCACAGAGCCCACCGCGGTGGAGAAGCAGCCAGGACTTTGTGCAAGGCCTGGGCTGGGCCTGCCTCAGCCCTGAATCTCTACCCCTAACTCAGGGAGGGACACCTAGTAGGGCCAGGGGATTCCTGCTGGACCATCAGGCTTCCTCTGTGATCGCTAGTCCTGAGATTTGGGTGCACTAAACAATGCAGAGCCGTGGGTTTGCTCACACCTTCATTCCGTAAATACCTGTTGAGCCCCTACTATGTGCCAGGCCCTGTTCTAGGCATCGAGGAGACAGCAGTGAGGCACACGAGGCCCCCAGTCCTGTGAGTTTAAGGCCACCCCTAAACCTGAGCAGCTCGTTGCAGCCCGGGGGACACCCCTTTCTATTCCCATGCTCCTAGGACCGTGGCATCTGCGCCCAGCCACCTGGGTCTCCCATTAGGATGGTCTGGAATGTCGAGGTGGCTGGCCCTCCAGATACCCTGCACTCCAGGATGCCCTTCCAGGGCGTTCTCTGTCCACCATACAAACTAACAGCACTTCCCCTGTACCTGGCACTGTGCTAAATGTTTTCCCCAAGTAGTAAACCAGCTTATTTACTCCTCACAGCAGCCTTCAGCTAGAAGCAGTATTATCATCCCCATTTCACACGTGGGGAAACTGTGACCAAGAGAAATTGCAGAACTTGCCCAAAGTTACAGATGTAGAACGGAGCCTCAGGTGAGGTGTGATGCAGCAGGCGGGCCTTCAACACCTTTACCATCGTGAACATCGTCTCCCCGCTGGAGTCAGAGAGCGATCTTCCCTTTCCCCTGCATCCCCAACCCCTTCCTGGAACCCAGAGCTGCCCCCTCTCCCAGTCCAGCGAGCGGGTCTGTAGTTCCAGAAGGGTCTCCAGCCGTCCCTTCAGATCTGCATAGTTCACCCACACGCACAGCCGCTCCTGCAGCCCCAGATGCCGCTCCTGAACGGCTGCCCAGAGAGCTAATTCTGCCAAACCTTCCAGAAGACTCCGCATCCCAGACCCACAGAGAGCAGGACGCCATGTGGCCGTAACTCTCATCTTCCCTTCATCGAGTCAGCCTGCAGGGATCCAGCACTCACAGAAGGTACAAGGGTCCCCAAGTCAGTCCCTGCCTTCAAGGGGACTTGTCAACTGGGTGAGATACACACAGACAAGACACAGGAAAGCTATGAAATGACACAGCGTGTGTCAGGGAAGACCTTGAGAGATGGGGAGGAGGCGGGGGGCAGAGAGTGGAGAGGGTGCTCTCCAGGTCAGGTGCCAAGACAAGGGACTGGGCACAGCAGGGACAGTGGTCCTGGGGCAGTGAGCAGAGCAACCCAGTGGGAATAGAGGTTATATGAGGTGTCACTATGGGAGGGATGGCTGAGAACGTGCATCAGAACCGAGGAGCCCACCAACACTAAGGACCTTCACTGTCTGTCCCATCCATTGGCGTCACTCTTCTGGTTACCTATTGCTGTGTAACAAATCACCCAAAAACGTAATGACCAAAAACTGAATGGGCTCAACTGGGCGGTTCTCACGAAGGGTCTCTTGTGAGGTTGCAGACACACGGTGGTGGCTGGACTGCATCATCTGGAAGGTTTCCTCCCTCATCTACGGGGGCCAGGAGGAGGGGGTCAGCTGGGGCTGTTGTCCAGACCACCTAGGCGTGGCCTCTCTGTGTGGCTTAGGCTTCTCCATGGCTCAGAGGCCTGGAGAACAGGAATCCCTGGAGGACCAGCCCGGAGGTGCCTCGCTTCTCATGACCTGGTCCCAGAAGCCACATGGTATCACTGGCTCCTGGACCCCAGCTCTCGGAGGACGGAGTGCCCATATCACATTGTGACAGCACCTATGGGATGGGAGATGTCGCAGCCATCGTGCAAAATACAGCGTGACAATCACTAACAGCTTCCCAGACAAGAGAGTGACACAAAGGAATGAATGGCAGCAGATGTCAGGGTGGAAGAAAGAGTAAAGGCAGAAGGGTTTCGGATGTGAGCATCTCCTGCGGTCTTCTCTGCCAGACGCAGAAAGTATATGCCTGGGGCCGACATCACCAAGCAATCGTGGAATTTTTTCCCGACCCTGGACAGAGCTTCAGAATCCTCATCAGCACAGCCAGGCAGCCGTGGCCGATCCATCACAGCAGACGTAGCAAGACAAAACCGTATTCCCTTTTCTCTTCTGAACAGTCCCATGAAAAGGCTTGGAGGAATCCAGGGCTCCGAGCTCCACAAAGCACAGCCCTGGGGTTTGAGCCAATCCCTTGTGGCCCCAACAGAAGGAAGATCCGCAATCAGCCTGGCCGTGGAGCGGGTTCAGTGATGCCAGCGGGAGCTAGATCAGAAATAAAACTGGGGCAGGAACAGTCAGCTCTCTCCTTGTGCTCTATCTGCCTCTTTACCGACCCGGTAACGACACTGCCCAGCTCCAACTGGCCAACGCTGACCCACAAGAGCCAGCTGGGCTGTTTCCTACCCAACAACTATGCCTGTTACACGTCACGGACTGGGGAAGGCTGCCGAGTACGTGGGTGCCAGGAGTCCAAGGCTCGGGAGGGGAAGGAGGCCACGTCACCCCCGTCCACTCAGGGGCTCTCTTGACATCCACCACCCCAGGGTGTCTGGAAGGAGTGGTGGCTGCCTTGGAGAGACAGGAGAGCATAGACCGATAGAAGTCAAACTGCCTGGGTTCGAACCCCACCTACGTTTCCTCTTCTCTAAAATGGACCTGAACCAGACCAGGACTCTTCCACAATTTTAGGAGCCAGAACAAGGCGGGGGGTGCGTGTGGTGTTTGCGACAGAGCCCCAGCCACCCCGCCCGCCAGAAAAGGGAAAGCTAGCCTGCGATTTCATTATTTTGTTTATTTTGCAGAGAACTGTTCAGTGGCATCAAACCGACACTCTTGTTTTAAAATCAAGTATGAAACCACAGCCATGAGCAGGTGGTCACAGGAGAAAAACTTCACCGTCACACGGGCACTGTCAAAACAAGCAGGTGGCTGCCTCTGAGTGTCACTAATACGCGCCAGCTCCTTGTTCTTTTGTCTGTCTGCTGACACCTCTTTACTGTTGAGTGGTCATGGGCACCAGAGATTCCAGAAAAGTTTTTTGGAGAAAAATGTAAAATCAAGAAGAGTGTGGCCCACTAATTCACAGTGGTTTTTGTTTGCTCAGTTGGGGGAAAGCCGTGATTCCATTCTGGCAGAGGAAAATCCGAGTCCAGGTTTCGAGGTGCCCAGCCCAAGACCGGCTGGACAGAAGGTTGCTTAGGGCCTTTCCAGCCCCAGCTGCTGCGTGAGTCACCGTGCAGCTGGTCCTGGCAGCACCTGGGGGACCCAAAGCAGGGGCCGGGGGCAGTTGTCCCTTTTTGTCCAGCATTAGCTGTTCCCAGCCACCGACGCAGGCACGACAGAGCTGGCCACGGCCGAAAGCATGGCCAGATGACCGAGGGGATCAACAGGGAAGACAAGCCCGAGGCAGCTGGGCCGAGGCCCCTGCTCGTGCGACAGCAGCCAGGACGGGCACATGTGCCCAGTAACGGGCTCTGGGGCCAGCCCAGCCCAGCAAGCAGCTGTCTTCCGGCGCAGGCTGCCCCAGCAGCTGCAGAGGGCTGGTGAAACCTTGCGGCGCTCCAGGGGCGTGCTGGGTGCAGCCTGGAGCCACCCACCGTGCTTGGGAGCACCGGCCCGCACAAACCCAGACTGGGGACGAGCCCAGGTCAGGAAGCTGCCAACAAAAAGCACGGGCAGGGAGGTGATGGGAGACAGGTGGCCACGGGCAGTCATCCTTTCAACAAATGTTCACGGAACGACAGCAACACATGCGTCTTCGGCATCTACCAGCTTAATGTTTATTTTTATCTTAGAAGGTAATACGTTGTCTTTGTAAGAATATTAGAAGAGCAAAGGAGTGTATCAAGTAAAAAAGTAAGGTCCGCCTCATTTTACATCTCCAATTCCACTTTCCAGAGATAATCACCATTAACAGCATGGGGGATGGTCTTCTGGACTTTATTTCTATGCCTGTATCAAATATCTATATATGTACATCACTATAGAATATATTGTAATTTCAAAAAGAGCATGTCGCTCCTCACATTGTCCTGCAACTGAGCCTTTTTACTGCACATTGAACTACCTTTTGCATGTCAGTCCCTCCATCCAGGTCATCCTTTTGGACTGCTCAATAATATTCCATTTTAAGAATATAACGAAGTGATGCTTTTCATCCGTTCCCTGTTGCCCTCTCTCACGTTGCTGCAGCCAAGCCCCTCAGGGGACACACGCTCGTGCACGAGGGCAGAGTTCCTGCACTGTAGGGCTCCAGCAGCATCAGGGAATGACAGAGCTGGCCCAGTAAAATGTTCAACAGATACTGCTAGGCAGCCTCGGAAAGCACCACAGAAACGTGCCTTGCAAACAGCACCGGCAGTTAACACTTTCGGGGCTCTCGGTCCCTTTGAGAAACAAATGCAATCTCAAAACCTGCCCATCCACATAGGACTTTTAGGAGCTCGTAGCATCTGCTGCCCGGAAGTCGGAACAGAACTCCAGGCTGAGTGCCCTCCGTACACCAAGCCCCCAGGAGGTCAGTGAAAAGCTGTGATAACACCTCTTTCTCCATGGCACCTCAGGCGAGGGCCCCCTGATTCCCAGGGCCCCCCAATTCCCACGAGCAGCCAGCGCAGAGGCTGGAAGGAGAAAGCCCTGCTCTGCTCTGCTGGGCCAACCTGATTGTTTGCTTGTACGTGTCCTGCAGGTGACTGCAAATAACTACCCAGAAGTCCCGGGGACTATTTCAGACTTAGAAAGGTCACAGGAGGGACATAATAATGAAGGCACAACCACATGAACCACATCTTGGTGTGTCTTACCAAACAAGCCTCACGTCCAAGGCCCTTAAAAGCTACAAATTGGCCAGGGTCAGGATAGCTTACAAGACCCCACAGGGGCCTTACCTGTGCTCCCCTGGACCCGTGACTTAACTTCACCGAGGACACAGCTCCCAGCCCAGTCACCTTCCTGGGATGGGGAGGGGTTCAAATAAAGAGGTGGGGAAATGTTTTTTAAAAAGCAAAAATCAGAGGCATGTGGGTGGTACAGTCAGTTGAGCATCCGATTCTTAGTTTCAGCTCAGGTCATGATCTCAGGGTCATGGGATCGAGCCCAGGGTTGGGCTCTGTGCCAGTGCGGAGTCTACGTGAGACTTTCTCTCCCTCTCCCTCTGCCCCTCCCCTCTCCACACTTTCTCCCTCTCTAAAATAATAAATCTTTAAAGAAATAAAAAAGCAAAAATCTCCTTTAGAAGAAAAAACAAAGAGAACAAAATGAGTGGGGAATAGGCAAAAAAAAAAAAAAAGGTGTCCATATTTACTTAAGTTTTTTTAAGAATACTAGAATATAAGAAAAATTGGTAATTTTTATTTTTTTAAAAGATTTTATTTATTTATTCATGATAGGCAGAGAGAGAGAGAGAGAGGCAGAGACACAGGCAGAGGGAGAAGCAGGCTCCATGCCGGAAGCCTGATGTGGGACTCGATCCTGGGACTCCAGGATCACGCCCTGGGCCAAAGGCAGGCGCTAAACCACTGAGCCACCCAGGGATCCCCAAAATTGGTAATTTTTAGAACTTCATTCAGGATCCACAGATTCCAGCTGACCGGACTCTAGTAGCTCCAAACTGGCTGATCTAAGAGAGAGGCTGGTTGGTTTGTAACCAAAATTTCCTACAGATCACTAGTTCTCAAGTTGGGGTCCCAACAGGGGACATGTGGCAGTATCTGAGGATGGCTTTGGTTGTCACTGCTCAGACCAAGGTGCTACTGGCAGCCAGTGGGTAGAGGCCAGGAACGCTGCTACACACCCACCCCACAGCACACAGGACAGCCCCACAGTGAAGAATCATCTGGCCCCGAATGTCAACAGTGCTGAGGCTAAGAAGCCTTACTCCAGAGGGCGGTGGGGTCACAGGCCACAGCCACTGGCTGGAGAAAGGACCCCTGGTAAGAGTCCCGTGGTGTCCTTGGAATCCTTCCGCTCCTCTTCCTCTGTCGCGGGTCATCTGTCCCCACTTTGGAAGCTGCTAAGAGCCTGTCTGCCACTGGCGGGGGGAAGAGCAGACCCACAGCAGCCACAAAGCCCTTTGAAGAGTGACAGCCGTAGTTACAGGAAGGGCCAGGCCTCAGCTGCCGCGGGCCCAGAGCAGGAAGGTTTTGGGGTGAACGGTAGAGCAGGGTGAGAGGGTGAGGGGCCTCATTACATTTTAAAATAGAGTTTTTTCCGGAGGAAATTGAAACAACCGGGAATCTGTTTGTAAACTCCTTTCTGCGAAACAGCATTAGCGACCTGTGAAAACATGAGCACAGGGAAGCCTGAGGTCTCTCCATGGAAGTAAGAGCTCCAGAGGGGGGCTGGGGGGGTGGGGGATGGCTGCTGGACCAGCCCTGTCACATCTCCAGCTTGTACCCTGTGTCTCTGAGTCTGTCTCTGTTTGTTCGTTTTGTTTTTTAGATTCCACGTAGAAGTGGAATTATACTGCATTTGTCTTTGTCTGACTTATTTCACTTTGCATAATACCCTCTAGCTCTATCCATGTTGTTGCATATGGCGAGATCTCATTCTTTTTTACGGCTGAGTAATATTCTAATATATACGTGCCGCATCTTCTCTATCCACGCATCTACTGACGGATGCTTAGCCTGCTTCCGTATCTTGGCTGTTGTACATAATGCTGCAGGGCAGGGGAGCGGGACGATGGGCGAAACAGGTGGAGGGGATTAAGAGGTACAAACGCCAGGGCACAGCAAGTGAAGCATAGAGAATGGAGTCAATAATATCGTAATAACTTGGAGCAGTGCCGGATGGCCACTAGTTTCTGGCGGTGAGCACAGCCATGACGTCACTGTGCTGTACACCTGAAGCTGATATAGCATCACTATATATATCAACTATACTTCAATAGATACACACACCTATAAAGATACATAACTAAAAGCTTAAAACCTATTTTAAAACCCTGCGGCCTCCCTGAGTTGGAAGGGAAGGTGTTTAAAGAAAAATATCTCCAGTTTAGAAAACTCAAAATTTCGAAATTCAAAAATTCACCAAGTTCAAATCTGACTGAAAGGTCTGCTTAAAGAAAAGTTGAGAGATGAGATCAGGCCCAGAAGCCAAGTGCCCCGCTTGGCCTTGACGGACTCTCCCCCAACTCTCCCTACAAGGCCCCCGGCTGCCTCTGAGCTCACCTGCCCAGAGCCATGGCACGTGGCGCCCACTGGAGTCATGCTAGGTGGTGGCCTTGCACTTGCTTTTCTTTTCTCCTCTGCTCTGCTCAGCAAAGCACAAAGCCAGAGCCTCCCCAGGAGGAAGGCATAGTCCCAGCTTTCTAGACCCTTCTCATAACACAAAACACCTGAGCACGTGGGAGAGACCTGTGTGTGCTCTGAGACCCGTGGAGGAAGCAGCTGCTCTGAGCAGGATTCCGCTGAGGGGGTGGGGCCCTGTCAGGCCATCCTTCCCCCTCTCTCTAGGGTCCCCCAAGAAGGGCATATACTGTAGAAATAATTCTCAAGGGTCAAGAGTAGAAGACTACACAGTGGGGCAAGGGTGCGGGCCCCACGACCTGCCTTCGGGAATGCCAAGCTCTGGCCCCTGAGCCATGCTGCGCCGGCACTGGGGACCGGCTCTGCCAGAGGGGATCCCAGTGTCACCTGGGGCCTCAGAGGAGCCGGGGAAGGCAGCCCTTTGAACAATGGGCAAATGTCACTGTAACAGCAGCACCTCGCAAGGAAGAGAAGCAAAACTCCCACGGCAAGCCAAGGTGCAGAAGAAACCCCTGACTCGGGCCTGGGCCCCCGCTGGCCCCCCACCCCACGCTGAGGCTCCCAGCAGCCTTCCCGCTCCTTCCCGGGGGAAGGCCATGCTCACCCTGAGCAGGAGGGTCTGCAGGTCTTCAGCGTGAGCCCACTGCTCAAAAACACCATCCAAGGTCTCCACGTACCAGGAGCCGCTCTTGGTATTTCTCCAGGAAACAAAGCCTTCAGAATAGACGGGCTGGACTTCACCGGGGAGCCGCTAGGCACCCCCCCCGCCCCGACTCAGGCTGCAGCCGCCCCTGGACTTGGGCCCACTAACAAGTCCCGCAGTCGCCGCCCACATCCCTGAGCTCCGTCCCGTTCAGGACCCCACTTCCCCCTCACCCCTGGACTTCGGCCGTGATTCCTGCCTTCCCAGCAAGGAGAACAAGGCTCCCAGAAGTCAAGTGACTCACCCAAGGGCTCAGAAAGGAAGGAAACTAACGCTCATCACCCCTGCTGTGCGCCAGGCACTGTGCTGGGTGATGGACTGGCCACCCCGCTAACCCCAGGGCAACTCCTGGGGCAACTGCAACAGCAGCAACTGCTGCCTGTGTCTCTGCCCAATTTAAATATGAGAAGACCGAGGCAGGACCAAGACAAGGGTGGGGCACACAAACCCAAGAGCAGGTGCCTCTTAAATTCTGCATCCCAAGTGCCTCGCCTACTCGCCCTGAGCTGAGGCCCTGAGAGGCGAAGTCATTTGCTCAGGGACACGCAGATGGCAAGAGGTGGAGCCAAGACTCACACCCAGGTCTTTCTTTCCCAACACACCGCTTCTAGGGCAGACGGGGACCCGCCCGCCGGCTGGGAGGATGAGGTCTCCTGACAGGCTCACCTGGGAAGGTGGAGTAGGATACAAAGATATCACTGGGAGTGGGCAAACTAGACACGGCGTCCAGCTGGTCAAAGGGGCCTGGGCCTTCCTGGAACGGGACAGCGTCTGGCTCAGAGTCACTGCCAGGGCTCCTGTCTTCAGGGGAAGCAGAGGCCACTGCAAACCCATGGTCTTTCTGCTCTGCAGGAACCAAAGACAGACACATCACTCACCACTGATGACACAGACCAGAGCTCCCAATTCCTCGCTTCCTAGCCACATCCGGCCTGCCCCAGCCTGAGACCCCCCCCAATTCCCCTGGAGCCAAGGTTCCAGGGCTGAGCAAACATCAGCAAGAAACAGAAACCAAGGCTTTATTTAAAAAAAAAAAAAAAAAAAAAAAGATTGATTGATTTGAGAGAGGAAGAGAGCGTGCATGTGCAAGCCGGGGAGGGGCAGGGGCAGAGGCAGAGGGGGAGGGGGAGCATCTGAAGCAGACTCCCTGCTGAGCGCAGAGCCTGATGCAGGGGTCTATCTCATGACCCTGAGATCATGACCTGAGCTGAAATCAAGAGTCAGACCAACCGACTGAGCCACCCAGGCGCCCCCAAAGCTTTACTTTTTACTCTAAGTTTTACACGTTCATTAGGCAAAACTGGGGGGAGGGGGTGCAGAATTTTTTTTAAAAGCTGCAAAAACAAGTTATCAGGTATATACCCAAAAGGACAGAAAACGGGTGTCCAACCAAAACCTTGCATGGCAGTTCATGGCAGCATCATCCACAACAGGCAAATGGTAGAGATGACCCGAGTGTCCACTGACAGACGAACGGATAAACAAAATGTGCTGCACACACACCATGGGATTTCATTCAGGCTCGAAAAGGAGCAAAGTACTGGCCCTCATGCACTTGGGTGGGCGGGGGGGGGGGGGCTGGAAACATGCTGAGCCAAGAACCAGATGCAGGAGGCCATGGAGCAGGTTCATGTGAGAGACCCAGGACGGGCACAGAGAAGAAAGGGAGGTGGGAGGGGGGAGTGAGCACTGATGGGTATGAGGTGTCGTTCAAGGTGATGAGAAAGTTCTAGCATGAGGCAACAAAGGATGCATGCAGGTACTCGCTGCCATTGAATTGTATACTTTAAACTGGTTAAAAATGATCAATTTGGGGATCCCTGGGTGGCTCAGTGATTTAGCACTGCCTTAGGCCCAGGGCGTGATCCTGGAGTCCCAGGATCGAGTCCCACGTCGGGCTCCCTGCATGGAGCCTGCTTTTCCCTCTGCCTGTGTCTCTGCCTGTCTCTCTCTCTCTCTCTCTCTCTCTCTCTCTCTGTGTGTGTGTCATGAATAAATAAACAAAATCTTTAAAAAAAAAAAGATCAACTTTATGTCATTTGAAAACAAGTCACATTATGGCCTTAAAAGGCAAGGACATCCTGACACACGTTGCAAGGGATGAACCTGGAGAACATGACGCTCAGTGAAATAAGCCAGTCACAGAAAGACACACACTGCCTGCCTCTACGTACGGGAGGTGCCTACAGTAGTCAGACGTATAGACAGCAACACAGCAGTGGTTGCCGGGGATCCCGGGGACCCAGGGTGGGGGGCAGAGCAGAATGGGGAGTCACTGAGAAGCGCTCTGGAGGTGGATGGGGGACACGCTGCACACCAGTGCTTAATGCCACTGAGCCAAACACTTAAAAATGGTTCAGAGGGTAAATCTTCTGTGTGTCTTACAACAATACCTCTAAAAAAAAAATTTTTTTTAAGAAAAGGACACAGGCCAGTACACCAAATGAGACGCATTCAGCATACATTCATCGGACGGAGAGGTGAGAGCTGTCTGGGGGGGAGACCCAGCGATCGTTAAGAGGCCACCTTGGAAGAGTGGGGTGAGCAGAGGACATTTACTTTTCAGCTCAATCCACCTCAGAAGGTTTGATTTGGTTTTTCTCTTCCTGGTTTTTTAATGATCATGAACTACTTTTGGTCTCATGAGGTTACCGACCAATATTCTCTATGTTGACCATTTTGTAGCCAGTAGCTTTCTTTTTAACCATATTCACAGCCTCTTCTTTGACACACATGAAGTCTCAACATGATGATTCTAATCAACATGAAGCCTGGCCACATGGGCAGCAGCCAAGGCCCACCGGGGTGGACGGTGCGCCGTGTCTCCCTCCGGCCCTTTGTAGATTTGGCCTTACTTGGTCATTTGCAGGTTCAACGAAGTACGCTGTATCCCCTTATCACAACATCACGAGGACTTGCCACGGGATATTACAAAGCCTTCTTTAAAATCCTGGTTTATGACCCCAACAGCAGGTGTGCACACACACACGGAGTACCCCTGGGGCACAGAGCGCCCACACGGGCACCAAAGAAGACACAAAAGAACAAGATGGGGTCCTGCTTTCTGGGGAGCTGAACACCCAAACAGAAAAAAAACTCAATGTACACGAAGATTTAGATTTTAAAAAATGATATAGAACTGGGACACCTGGGCTGTTCAGCGGTCGAGCATCTGCCTTTGGCTCAAGGCATGACCCTGGGGTCCTGGGATCGAGTCCCGCATCGGGCTCCCTGCATGGAGCCTGCTTCTCCCTCTGCCTGTGTCTCTGCCTCTCTCTCTCTGTCTCTCATGAGACATTTATTTATACAAATAAAATCTTTAAAAAAGTGATATAGAACTCTTTTCTCTCGTTCTTGGCAGGGGAACTGGGGGCAGGCAGGGACGTAGTCAAGGAAACTATCCGTCGTTATCAGCGTGCCCTCCCTTTCAGACAACCAAAGGGAGAAAAATTGCCATTCTTGGCTTCTGTCTTCTGAATACCAATAAGGTGGACCTTTGTCACCTTGCCTCGGCCCCTCGAAAGCACAAAGCCAGATACGGGTCACCTCTAGCAGGCACGCAGGATGTCACAACATGCATTTCTAGACTCCAAATGTACTCTTCTCCTGTCCTCATGTCTCCACTTCCTCCCTCGTTATTTTGTTCTACTAAATCCCTTGTATTCGCTAAACTATCTCAGATCTTTGTAGGGCATCAAAGAAGGCATCAAGCCATAGGTCACGGGATCTGTGGAGACACTTACACCTTCTGACCCTGTACTTTCCTGAGGAAATAATTCAAGTGACGCCAACGCCCTCTACGTAAAGACATTCGTGGTCATGGGAGCCAAAAATTAGATATCCACCTCAGCGGCCAACATGAGGGAAATGGATTAGTGAGTGCATGTCACTAAGATGGAACATTATAAAGCCATTTGAACTAATGGTGATGAAGACCATGGAGATGTGAAGAAATGCTCACGGGCTAATGCAGGATGAAAAAAGCGGATGTGCCCGAGGGCCACGTAAGAAGCAGAAATGAGACAGCTGGGTCAGGCTTGCAAGATCCTGGATGATCTCTGCACTCACATTTTATGTCTTTTAGTTTCAAAATCTGAATTCCTCCCAAAGCAGTGGCAGACTTGGAAACCAGAGGGGTCAAGGCAGGACTTGGGCCACATACAGCTCCACTGTACAGGGCAGTGACATGGTGAGAGGTCGCCTGGGATGAACTCCAGGGAAGCAGAGCTCACTGCAGGGAGCAATGGGAGAAAGCAGCTATAAGGAGCTTTAGTAGAGGGGATCCCTGGGTGGCACAGCGGTTTAGCACCTGCTTTGGCCCCGGGCGCGGTCCTGGAGACCCGGGATCGAATCCCATGTCGGGCTCTCAGTGCATGGAGCCTGCTTCTCTCTCTGCCTCTCTCTCTCTCTCTGTGTGTGTGACTATCATAAATAAAAAAAAATAAAAATTAAAATTAAAAAAAGGAGCTTCAGTAGAAGCAGAGGGCAGAGTGACACAGAGGGTTCCTTAGGGAATGGTTTCTGAGACAGATGACTGTGACCCAGGCTCCGATAGGAGAGGAACAGTCCTGATGGGAGAAGCAGCACATCAGGCAGGCCCCGGCAGGAGGGCAGGAGGGTTTATGTGGCTGGATCTGTGGTGGGCAATAGCAAGGAGGGAAGGAGGTCATAGATCACCCGGGGAAGCTGGGGTTCCATCTGCAGGGAGCTAGAGATGGGACAAGGAGGGTTCCAGCAACCCCATATCATAGCCCCAACATCTACTGACCTCTCACCCCATACATCTGACTCAGAAACTGGGCAATTTGTCTTTGTTCTCACAGCTGACCTTCAGGGGCCAGGATCCTGCCCTACATATGTTGTCTCTCAGCTACGCTGCCTCTTCCATGGAGGCCCCTGAGCTTGCAAAGGGGGCTTCTGAGACCTGTGAGGGCTGGACTGTTGCATACTTACTCAGGTCCCTGCTTCTGGTTTTCTTGGCCGAGATTCCAGCCCTGGCTGTCTGGGACCTGAGGTGTGGGTGGCTGGGGTCGGGGGCACTGCACTGGGGGGATGCTGTAGGACTGCCCTAAGGAGACAGAGGGGGGCAGAGGGACCACCTGGGGAAAGCAGAGAAGATACAGTGGGATCCAAGAGGGGACTACAAGTGGGAAAGAGAGAGAGAGAGAATGAGTCACACAAGGGATGTGAACCCGTCTCCGTTCACATGTCCTCCTCATTTGACAAATCTGATGTGAAAGCCTCGCCCACGGGTTATGGACATGATGCACAGCTGTGTTCTTAAAGAGACTCTCGAATTCAAAACCCCCTGGAAGGCAGGCTAACTTCCCCGAAAGAATAAATGCACAGCCGGAGAAGCTGTCCCCTCAGCACAGAAAATCTACAACCACACAGAACATTGTGCTTCCTTCTGTCTTCTCAGCAAATTTCTAGAAGTCTGAAGAGGGGTTGCCCCAAAATGCCCTCACAGAGGCCGCTCAGCTCCGGCCAAGGGCATCGTGCCGGGTCACGCCGTATCATGCTACTTACCCAGTGACTTGCCTCACCAGCGCTACCAACGCTGAGGCGCCTGTTTCTGCCCTGGGATGTGCACTGCCGCTTATGAAAGGGGTGCGTGACTTGTCAAAGGATTTTAAAATTGTTTGAAATTGTTACAACAGTGAATTCTGCAAAAGCAACACAAGTGCCACCAAAATCCAGGGCAGATGTTCAGATGCTGGTAAACAAGAGGACACTCGGCCCGAAGGGGACGCAGACAGTGGGCAGCTCAGCATTTCTGTCCTCAGCCACTGTCCTGCCCCCAGGTGGCTACAGTGTGACACACAAAGTCAACAGCCACCCGGGGGACGGAGCAGAGACCACAGTTCCAAAGGCAGCATCATAATCACTGCATTCCAGCTCTGAAATCCCTGTTCCCATCGAGTTTTTTCTTTTCTTTTTTCTTTTCTTTCTTTCTTTTTTTTTTTTTTTTAGTGGAGGGAATCTCTATCACTTAAAATCTTGCTCACAGTAATTTTCACATGGTTCTATTTCAAAATCAAATCATTAGAATCCACAAAAGATACAAGCATCCTGTGAGCTTTGTGCCAGGCTGGGGGGACCTGGGTGAAGGACAGACGGAACTAGCCCTGCCTTAGGAAAGCTGACCAGGGGGCGAGGCCATCTCAGTACAAGGAGAAAGAGCCAGGAGGGGAGAACAGAGGCTGCAGGAGACAAAGACCAGCTAACCCTGACTCTGTGCAAGGAAGGGGGGGTTTATGGGAAGACTTCCTGGAGGCAGAGACAATTAGCTGTAACTAGAAGGATGGGTTAGCAGTAGGCCAGCAGGGGTGCCTGGCTGGCTCAGTCACTGAGCACGCCACTCTTGATCTCAGGGTCAAGCCCCATGTTAGATGTAGAGATTACCTAAAAAAATAAAACCTTAGGGGCGTTTGGGAAGCTCAGTCAGTTAAGTGTCCAACTCTTGGTTTCAGCTCAGGTGGTGGTAATCTCAGAGGTGTGAGATCAAGCCCTGAGTCAGGCTCCATGCTCAGCACGAAGTCTGCTTGAGGTTCCCTCTCCCTCTGCCTCTCCCCACCATGCACATGCTGTCTGTCTGTCTCTGTCTCTCTCTCTCCCTTTCTAAATAAATACATACATACATACATACTTTTTAAAGATAAACAAGTAAAAAAATAAAATCTTAAAAAACAAAACAAAACAGGGTAGCCCAGGGGTCAAGGCAGAGGGATGGACATGGAAGGCTGAGGAGCAAGCCAGCACCTGTGACACCCTCAAGGGTTGAAGAGTGCCGGCGTGGGACATGGCATGCCAGGCTGGGGGACGCAAAGTGGCCTAGGCCAGATCCACAAGGACCTGGTGGGCCCGCGAGGGCGTCCAGAATGTGACCCTGCAGACCCTCCACGCTGCTGAGAATGGACAATGAGGAGGCATTGAGCTAGCTGTGACCTTCCCAGAACATTGACGTCCCAGCTCACCCTTCACCCATGGTTCCCTTGCCCGCATCACCTTCCATTCTATTCACACAAGAGAGAAGAGCCATTTGCTTCAGGGTAAGAACACCTTACACATTCTGACTACACATTCTGGATCATAAGAAAAACAATGAGCTGGAGAGGATTTCTACAACCCCGAGAGCAGCAGCCTTTCCACTTTCCTAGTACCATAACTCTGAGGTAACTGTGGGCCGAGGACAGGGGGGCTCCTATGCGACACAGGGTCCTTTGGGGTCAGAGGAGGGGGAGAGTCCAGGTTTGCAGTTCCAAAAATGAACCGGGCACTGTATTAAGTGCTGTACATGCACTGGTTCAAGCACTGGATATTTCACAGTGACGCTAGAAGGTAGGCTTTGTTATCATCCCCACTTGCCAAGACTTCTAGAGATTAACCGGCCACTGTTCGTGCAGGAAGGAAGCAGCCACCAAGACTGAACCTGGTGTTCCTAATCACTCATGGCCAAGTTATGGGCATGGGTCGTGACAGTGAGGTGATACAGTTCCAGTCAAATTATAAATCCCCAGCACCTAACACACAGCCTGGTGTATACAGCAGATATTTAACAAACACTTCCCAGATGTCATGCGACCAGACAACCCACACTCCCTCACCTTACCCCTGCCAACGTGGAACAGTACAGGGCAGAGGAACACGGTCAGAAGAATGTGCTACTGGGGCGTGTGGGGGGTTCAGTCAGTTAAGCATCTGACTCTTGGTTTCGGCTCAGGTCACGATCTCAGGGTCCTGGGGTCAAGCCCCATATATAGGGCTCCCCACTCAACAGGGAGTCTGCTTGTCTCCCTCTCTCTGTCCAGCACCCCACCCCCCACCTGCCACTCACATGCATGCACATGCTCGCTCGCTTTCTCTCGCTCTCTCTCAAATAAATCTTTAAAAAATAAAGAATATGCTACAGGTAAAAAAATAATAATAAAAAAAATTTTTTTAAAGAATATGCTACAGGTCATGATCTCAGAGTCCTCGAATGGAGCCCCACCTCAGGCTCTGCGTGAATACGGAGCCTGCTTGGGATTCTCTCTCCCTCTGCCCCACCTCGTGCTCTCTCTCTTTAAAAAAAAATATATATATGGGTAACCCGGGTGGCTCAGTGGTTTAGTGCCACCTTCAGCCCAGGGCATGATCCTGGAGACCTGGGATCGAGTCCCATGTCAGGCTCCCTGGTGGAGCCTGCTTCTCCCTCTGCCTGTGTCTCTGCCTCTCTCTATCTCTGTGTCTCTCATGAATAAATAAATAAAATCTTTAAAAAAGTAAAATTAAATTAAATTAATATATATAAAATATAAGAAAATTTTATACATATAAATATATTTATATTTATTTATAAATATATTATATTTACATATATATAAAATTTCTAGAACCTGGCCCTTGGGAATTCTAATACTAATTTAGCTCTGGCCTCCCTTTCGCCACAACAGTGAAAAGAGGGTCTAATTGAAGAAGGTTAGGGGAATGATAAGGAAAACAAAAGAGGTTTTTCTCTCTCCTCTGCTCTGTGGTTGCCAAGTGTCTGAAGTTGAAGCTGTCGAAGCTGGGTGAGCCCAAGGGGCTCCTACACCGTGAGCCGGAAGGCTCTGACCTCTACAGGCTGGACAAAGCTGAGCAGGTGCTGCTGCTTTGGACAAAGTGGGCATGTTTGGGACCCTCCAACTGCCTGGACAGACCTCTGGGACATCCAGAGGGGTTGGAGATGGGGGCAGGGGTGGCTCTGCCCACTAGAGTCATCTGCGGGGAGCGTGAGGATGCACTTACCCCCACCACAGGCCTGGATAAAGAAGAGCTTGGGCTTCCCTCCCAAGCTGGGGCAGCCAGTTCCATTGAAGATGTTCACAATTTTCTCAATGGACACAGGACATCCATCTGTGCCATAAACGGCCCCTGGGAACTGGCGGTGGCTGGCCTGGAAGACCAAGAGAATCCTGATTACAAAGCCAAGAAGTTGGGATGGGTCCAACACACTGCTCAGAGGCTTTGTAGGGCCAAGCAGTTAAAAGACCCCAGCCAGGGGCACGAGGCTGCTTTAGACAGAGGGTGGTTCTGGATGGGCCCCGGGTCAGCATCTAGTCTAGAGGTCTCAGACTCATGTGCCTCCAACAGCCTAACTGGAGACCGCTGGCCAGCTGCTTCTAGATCGGTGGTTTTCAAAGTGTGGTCCCTGGACCAGGGGCATCAGCATTGCCTGGGAACCTGTACGGCGTGCTGATTCCTGGGCTCTACACAGACCTACGTCAGAAACCTTGGTGGTGGGGACCAGGAACGTGGTCTTTCAGGAGCCTCTGATGCAGCTGAGCATTGAGAAACACTCTAGATCGGTTCTTCTCAAACTTTCTGCATATGGGGACCCTGTCAAAGTGTAGGCTCTCTGGGAAGAGGTCTGGGGGGCAAGGCCTGAGAGTCTGAATCTCTCAAGATTTCTTGGTGAGGCCCGTCCTGCTGGTCCAGGGGTCACACCATGAATGAAAAGGAGCCATACAAAAAAAAGAAAAAAGAAGAAAAGAAAGAAAAGAAAAGAAAAGAAAAGAAAAGAAAAGAAAAGAAAAGAAAAGGAGCCATATAGGCCAGAGTTTCCCTCTGTGAGGATGCGACCTAGTAAGACCAGACCACTGTGGTTTTTCAAGAGAAGCTGGAAATCTTGATTTCTGTGAGTAAATTGCCAGTCATGAAAACACTGTGCCACCCCCAGGGGGGCTGTAGGCCTTTACCTTGGAGCTTCTGATCTGTCCAACCCTCAAATGAAAAGATGAGGAAGCTGAGGCCCAGGCAGTGGGAGGGGCTGGGCCACAATGACCCAGCACATCAGTGGCCAATCCCAGAGTGAGTCCCAGTGTCCTGACACCCAGCCAGTGGCAAAGGGCTGGGACAGCGCCTGGTGGGACCAAGGCAGGAGCTGGGAGCTCCTGTGTGCCATACCTGGCTCTGAACAAGATCCAGGGCAGGAGCTCTGTGAGCAGCACCTGTGTCCTCCCTGCCTCTCCCAGATGGCCTCTCCCAGGAACACCCCCCCACCCAGGGGGAGCATCCAAGTCCTCAGAGGGCCTGAGGACTCCCAGGAAAACAACAGGGGCTAGACAGGGCCCATGGCTCTTCTCACAAAGCCCAGGGTGTCGTGGACACAGGAAGGGACGGGGCTCCTTCCCGGCACCTCAGAGCAGCACTTCTGGGTGGCTGCCCCAGGAGCCGCCACCTCTACCTGCCTCACAGCCGTGGGACAGGACGACCACCACGCAGCAGTCCAGAGCACTGTGGTCCCGCCGCGCCAGCTCCACCAAAGCCTGGACCATTTGCTACAAGAGAAGGTTGCAGATGAGCCATCGTGTTGATGGATCGGGTCCCCACGCGGAGCCCCAACCGGGGCAGAGCGCCTTCCCCGCTCCCAGGGGCAATGCTGCAGTGATGACCGTCCTGACAGTCACAACCGCCACCGGCCTCGGGCACAAGGTGCAGCGCTGGGCCTGGCTCAGGCCCTCCTCACACTGAGCCGAGGACGTGAGGACCACTCCTGCCATCTAGACGAGGAAGCGACGGCACAGGGACACACCGCAGGGAGCGGGCGGCACCCTGAGTGTGTGGCCGGGCCTGACACGGCCCCTGCAGGCGCTCCGGTCATCAGGACCCTGTGGGGGGGGTCACAGGCCCCCCGCCCCCGCCCGCCCCCCGCCCCCTCCTCGGCCAGGGGCCTACCTTGGCCGTCAGGTCCCACTTCACCTCCACCGTGAACCGCAGCAGACCGAAGCGTCGCTGTAGCTTCTCGCAGTCGATATTGGAGCCACCGCGGGCCGCGAGCCTTGACTCGGGGCAGAAGTTCACGTTGTTGATGATGAGGCAGTAGCCGCAGGGGTCTGCGTTCAGGGCGTACGCCTGCCCAGCACAGGGACCAGGGTCAACCGGGGCACCGCCACACTCCTCAGGACAAAAGGGGGGGCCCCTGGCTGCATGCATGTGGTGGGCAGTCTGGAGAGATGGGACAGCAAAGGGGGCCTGGGGGCGCCTGGGGGGCTCAGCAGCGGAGCGTCTGCCTTCAGCTCAGGGCGTGACCCCGGGGTCCTGGGATAGAGTCCCGCATCAGGCTCCCTGCTCAGTGGGGAGCCTGCTTCTCCCTCTGCCTCTGCCCTGCTGCTCTACCAACTTGTCCCCCCTCTCTATCAAAATAAATAAAATATTAAAAAAAAGAAAGAAAAGAAAAGGGGGCCTGCCCTCCCTCAGACAGAGCAGCAACATCTACGCCCCACATTCTAGCACCAAAGCAGACTGTAAACCAGGTGGGCATGAGCATGAGTGGTATGACGTACAGACAGCTAACGCGGGAGGGAAGACCAGCTCCCACGGCAGCATCCAGCTTAGGAATCCAACACCCAGAGGCACTTGCCCCCAAAGGAGCTGATGGACTGCCCCACCCAGGGCAGCTCCTGAGAACCCTGTGGGTGGCTCCCTCAGCAGACTCCTGCCCGGGCCCACCCGCAGAGCGCGGATGCCGCTTCCCAGCCAGGCTCCCCGTCCCCCGGGAATCCTCTCTCACAACAGCCTGCTCTTTTTTTCACGACACTTGACACAATTTAAATTTAGGTATTTCTTGGGCAGCCCGGGTGGCTCAGCGGTTTAGTGCCGCCTTCAGCCCAGGGTGTGATCCTGGAGACCCGGGATTGAGTCCCATGTCTGCTTCCAGCATGGAGCCTGCTTCTCCCCCTGTCTGCTTCTCCCTCTGCCTGTGTCTCTGCCCCTCTCTCTCTCTGTTTCTCAAAGAAATAAATAAAATCTTAAAAAAAAAAAAAAGATTTAGGTATTTCTTTGGGTAACTAGCCTCTGCTAGGCTGATGGCTCCACAGGGATTAGAAACACAAGGGGTCTGCTCTCAGGTATCCTGGCCTGGAGCCCAGTACTGGCGCACAGGAGTCACACAGCAAATGCTGTGAACGAGAAGGAGTGACTGACTCGGTCCCAGGGCCATTTTGGATGCCCGCCTCACATTAGGTCTGACCCCTGACTTCAGACAAGAAAAGAGCAGGGAGGCTTGGACAGCCTGCTCCAGGAAACTGTGCTAGAGGCAGGGAGCTGTAGGGGGCCTGGGACCCTCTCTCAGGGCTCCGTTCCCTGGGCTCCAGAGGCAGCTGCAGAGGGAAGGATCTGGAAAGTGCAGAGCATTAGAGCCCAAAGCCAAGTCACAGGAAGACTCACCAAATCACCATTTCCCTTGGAAATCTCCTGAACACCTAGAGAGAGGGAGGGGGGAGAGGCATGAATGGCTGGCCCCTTGGGGGAGAGGCAAGGGTCTTTGAATACAAAAGAACAAGAACCTGGGAAACATCAGGCAGTGCAGGTGGGAGTCTAGGGGCACAGCCACCTTGCAGAACTGCTCAGAAGTTTCCAGTGAGGGAATCTGGGTGGCCTTTGGCTCAGGGCATGATCCCAAAGTCCTGGGATCAAGTCCCGCATCAGGCTCCCCACAGGGAGCCTGCTTCTCCCTCTGCCTGTGTCTCTGCCTCTCTCTCTGCGTCTCTCATGAATAAATAAATATTTAAAAAACAAAAAGCAAACAAACAAAAATAAGTCTCCAATAAAGTTAAACACACACCTATCGTCTGATCAGCAGTTCCATTCCCAGGTTTCTACCCGATAGAAATTAGTGCAATGGACACAAAAAGCCCTGGCCATGGATGATCACTGAGGCCTTATTCTTTTTTTTTTTAAGATTTTATTTATTTATTCATGAGAGACAGAGACACAGGCAGAAGCAGAAGCAGGCTCCGTGCAAGGAGCCTGATGCAGGACTCGATCCCAGGACCCCAGGGATCACGCCCTGAGCCAAAGGCAGATGTTCAACCACTGAGCCACCTAGGTGTCCCTCTTTTTTTCTTTTTTTCTTAAAGATTTTATTTAGTTATTTATTTGAGAGACAGAGAGAACACATGCACATGCACACATAAGCGGTGGGGCGGTGGGGGGGTTGCAGAGAGAGAGAGAGATGGAAGTCTGCTTCTCCCCGCTGAGCAGGGAGCCCAACGTGAGGCTCCATCTCAGGACCCCAGAATAATGACCTGAGCTGAAGTCAGACAGTTAACCGACTGAGCCATCCAGGCGCCCCACTGAAGCTTTATTCTTAATGCCCAAAGCAAGAAACAACCCAAATGTTCATCAACAAGTTGACGGATAACAATTTATGAAAAAAGCCATGTAAGGGAACACTCCACAGCCTGAAAAGGAACGAGGTACCTACACATACAATGCCGTGGAAAATACGGAACATTATGCCAAGGAAAGAAGCCAGAGAGTATACGTGGTGTGATTCCATTCAAGTGAAATTCTAAAACAGAAAGGCATAAATAAGGGAAGCTCCAGGAGAACAGACGCTTCCTGTCTCTAGAATCCATGGAGCCCAGCACCCAGAAAGTCCTCCGCAGATATTTGCAGAATAAATGAGTCAAGGTGGTCATTTTTTCCATCAGTGTCAAATGAGTTTTCATTTCAATTCATTTCATTTCAAACAAGTCCCCTGACCACCAGCCTACAATATAGTAGGACTTTTTTTGTTCTTTAAACAAAAAGAACTTGGTGGCTACCTCTGAGTTCTGGTGCGAGTTTAGTTGCACTGGAACCTTCCTTGTGATCCTACAATGGTCCCATTCATTGCTCACAGAGGGCCGGGACCCCTTGCTGGGAACTAATCTCTGAAGAGTTTAAAAGCCACGCCAGAAAAGCATTCACATCTCATTTTTTAATTGGAAACGGTTTTATCTATCTGACGAATCCTATAGTTCATAGCCTCAATCTGAAACTGTAGCTCATTTCCAAAATCCCACTGCACCCCCAAAACTATAACTATTACCCACAACTGAAAAATTCTTTCATTCCCCAAATTAGTAGTATCAATCCACAAAGTGAGAGACGGACATCATCAAAATGGCACAATAAGAGGGGCACCTGCGTGGTTCAGGCAGTTAAGCATCTGCCTTCAGTTCAGGTCATGATCCCAAGGATCCTGGGATCGAGCCTCATGTCCAGGCTCTCCCTACTTGTCCCTCTCCCTCTCCCTGCAACTCCACCTGCTTGTACATGCACACACGTGTGTGTGCACACATGCTCTCTCAGTCTCTCTGTCAAATAAATAAAAAAAATTTAATGACATAATAAGAGCTTTCAACTGCCTTCCCAGACAATGAACACCAATTCTGACAATCATCCACAAGTGAGAATGACTTTGTGTAAGTCCACACATTGAGTAGAGAAGTTCCAAAACACTGCTGGTGCAAAAAAAATCTGAGATTGGATGCACTAAAGGGGTCAGTCAGCAAAGACTGGAGGAGCTGACTCTTCTTCAAATGTGAAGCCAACACATGACTTCAAAAAACATGAAAATCAAGGAAATAGGACACCACCAAAGGAGCACAATGATTTTCCAGAAAGCAACCCCCAAGAAATAGAAACCTGCAATGTGCCTGATAAAGAATTCAAAATCGCTGTCTCGAGGAAGCTCAGCAAGCTACAAGAGTATATACAAAGACAATTCAACAACAGGAACAATTCAACAACATCAGGAAAACAACATATGAACGAAAGAGATAGAAATCCTAAAAAAGAACCAAATGGAAATTCTAGAGCTGAAGAATGCCATGAATGAAATGAAAAATGCAACAGACAACATTGACATCAGACTTAATCACGCAGAAGAAAGAATCTGTGAAGTAGAAGACATATCATTTGAAGTTACCGGCAGAGAACAAAGAGAAAAGAACCAAGAAGATGAAGAAAGTCTACATGAATCATGATTTATCTTGAAAAGAAACATCTATGCGTTACTGGAATCCCAGAAGGAAGGAAGAGAGGGAGAAAGGGGCAGTGGGCTTATATAGAAAAATAATAGCTGAGAACTTCTGGGGAAAGACCTGGATATCCAAGGTCATTAACTTCATAGGTCCAACTACCCACCAACCACTCTCTTGGTACTCACAGACGTCACTGAATCGTCTAGAACCATTGTCCGTTGGCTTGGGCACCAATGGTCTGACAACCTGTGGCTGGAGCTCAGCTGGCCCCAGCACCACCGGAGCAAGTTTTCCTGGAGTCAGCTTTGATGGATCCTTCCCTCTGAGATCCTCTGGTGTGAGTCTCGTTGGTCCAAGCACCACAGGCATGAGGTCCAGGGGTCTGGTGGCCTCTGGATTCTGCTTTACTGCTTGCCGACTCATTCTCAGGCACGAAGCCAGCGCATCCTGGCCTGTGTCCTCCAAGCAGGTAATGAACAAAGGAAGGGCCTGACTCCCTCGGGTCTCTAGATCTATGACCAGCTGCCTGGCCTGGTCGCTCCGAGACCCCGAGCCTGCATGCTGTTTGAGAAGAAAGACGTGGCACCATTACCCATACAATGTCCTGTGACTCTCCCCCTGTCCCCCCGCCCCATTTCCCACCTAGCATAAGGCTACAAAATCAGGCACATGGACAAAACTTGAGCCTGCACTCATAGTGAGTGTGTCCCACTAGCCAGCCTCTGCTTATCTACTCATTCAGCATTTTGGAGGCATCTCTTATGAGCCCAACACCGTGCTAAGAGCTGAAAATACAGCAGTAAACATGATCAGTCCTTACGAAGCGAACATCTCGTGGGGGATGCAAACAGACAAATCAGTGGTGTCACACCAAGGAGAGAAGCGTCAGATGGGAAAGCACAGGGGCCTAGGAGGGTCCACAGAAATCCACCTCAGCCTGGGGAAGTCAGGGAGGCCTCCAGGAGGGGGTGTCTTTAGAGAGACCCTAGGGACCATTAGTAAGTAAATAGTGAATTCAGAGAAACGAGAAATCTAAGCTGGAATGGGAAACAGTCATGAGGGATGAGGCCTTTGTGCGGTCAAGCCAAGAAAGGAGCCAGTGACGAGTTTTAAGAAAGTGACAGAGTCAGATCCACCTTTTAGAAAAATCATCCGATGGGCAGGGTGGACAACGGACAGGAGTGAGCCACAGCCAGGTCAGGTGGTGGCAAAGACGGTGTGGCAGGAATCAAGAAGTGAGGGGACGGGCCAGAAAAATAAATGAAGGAGAATGCACAGATCTGCGGGCTGATGAGGTGGACTATAAAGTGCAGGAATGGCTGGGGTTAGTGAGTGGCAGGATGGTGGGGCTGGTCACTGATACAGAGAAAAGAAGAAACTGCGCATCTGCTCGTTGTCCTCTGAGACCCACCTCTGGCCAAGTTCCTCAGGAGCCACAGGGACGAGACACCACCCTGTCCTCAAATATCCTACAGCAGCTCTGTCCAAGGGAACTTTCTGTGCTGATGGAAATATTCTTTGCCTGCGCTGTTCAATGTGGCAGGCCTTAACCACACGTGGCTACTGAGCACTCGCGCCCTTCAACTGAGGAATCGAAGGTTCTATTTTGTTTAATATTAATTACTTCAGGGCGCCTGGGTGGCTCAGTTGGTTAAGCATCTGCCTTCAGGTCATGATCCCGGGGTCCCAGGGTCCCAGGGTCCAGTCCCACGTCGGGCTCCTTGCTCAGCAGGGAGTTGGCTTCTCCCTCTGCCCTTCCCCCCTGCTCATGATCTCTCTCTCTCTCTCTCTAATAAATAAAATATTTAAAATATATATTAATTACTTCAAATTTACACTTACATAGCCACATGTGGCTAATGGCTACTATACTGAGCAGCACAGACCTATCATTTCACGAAAAGGTGATCCTAACGAAACGGCTAGCTCCGTGCCGCATCTCAACACTTACGAGGCACTCGGAGTAAGACGGGCAACGTGTTAGATGCATCGTTTCATCTAGTCCCCCTCAACAACATTAAGGGGTTAAATTACCATTATCCCCACTTTACAGACGAGGGAAACTGAGTCTCAGCAAGGCACTGCTAATACGTTAACAAAGCCAGGAGGAGGCCCCAGATCCACGTGTGGCAAAATGCCAGCCCTGCCTGAATTTGTTGCTAACATTTAACATCAGGGAATTTAACATCAAAATCAGGGTTTTCAGCTTCTCTTTAAAAATCTGGCAACACAAGGCCAGCGTTCTGGAACGACCACGCTGAGCTGGAGGGCTGGGCTGCCTGCTGCCTCTGTGGGCATTTGAATTTCTATCTGAAGGCAGGGGAATGGCCTCAAACCACTTCTACTCCTCAGTACAGGCCCCACAGCAGGTGCTCACGAGGCTTCTTTTAACGTCATTATTCATTAGTAATTTTTCATGTGACACATTCTATTAAAGCCTTGCTCACCAGGTTCAGGCCAAGCTCCTGGGTGATGAAGCAAAGGGACGTTGGGTCTGCAAGCAGGCCCCGGGGCCCTGGCCTGGGGCGTCCAGAAAGCCACAGACACAGCCCCGCACCTGCTGGTGGCAAGTGCCTCCCGGACCCTCCTCTCCCAGGCCTGCGGGAGGGCCCCATGAGAAAAAGGCGTAAAACTGCTTTTAAAGAGAACCGCACAACCTCCGCTGGGCCATGGTGGGCGGGAGGGAGAGGGGCCCCCGGCGGGCTGGGGGCCGGGGCCGAGGCCGGGGCCGGGGCTGGAGGGAGCGGAGGGGAGCGGAGGGGAGCGGAGGGGAGCGGAGGGCGGGGGCTCGCCGTGGCCTCAGCTCCTGGGCGGCCTCGCGCCTCCAGCCTGGTGTCCGCGCGGCGGGGAGGGGCGCACCTGCAGGTCCTCGACCATGGCGGCCGTGAAGAGCTCGCGGCTCAGCAGGGCGTCCCAGAGCGCGGCCACCTGCAGCTCCCGCACCAGCCGCACCCGGCACCGCCGCAGCACCCGCCGGTCCGCCTCGTCCATGGCGCCCGGACGCCGGGCACCCCGCGGCCTCGGGGCGCTTCCGGGCCTGGGCCTCGGCCTCTGCGCCCCGCCTGCCGCCCCGGACCCGCCCCCCGTCCCGCCCCCGGACCCGCCCCCGGACCCGCCCCCGGACCCGCGCGGCGCTGACCCCGCCCCCGCATCGCCCCTCCGCCCTGGGGCTCCGCCTCCGCCTCCGCGCCCGCTCCGCCCCGGGCACACCCCCGAGTCTCCGCCCCGCCCCCAGGACTCACCCCCGGGTCACCGCCCCGCCCCGGGCACACCCCCGAGTCTCCGCCCCGCCCCCAGGACTCACCCCCGGGTCACCGCCCCGCCCCGGGCACACCCCCGAGTCTCCGCCCCGCCCCCAGGACTCACCCCCGGGTCACCGCTCCGCCCCGGGCACACCCTCGAGTCTCCCCCCCCCCCCCCCCGCCCCCAGGGCGTACCCCCGGGGTCACCGCCCCGCCCCGGGCACACCCCCGAGTCTCCGCCCCGCCCCCAGGACTCACCCCCGGGTCACCGCCCCGCCCCGGGCACACCCCCGAGTCTCCGCCCCGTCCCCAGGACTCACCCCCGGGTCACCGCTCCGCCCCGGGCACACCCTCGAGTCTCCCCCCCCCGCCCCCAGGGCGTACCCCGGATCGCCGCTCCGCCCCCAGGTCACCGCCGCGCCCCCAGGACACACCCCCGGTCACCGCTCCGCCCGGGCACACCCCCGAGTCTCCCCCCACCCCCAGGACACACCCCCGGGTCGCCGCCCCGCCCTCAGGGCGCAGCCCGATAATTGCTCCGCCCCCAGGACCGACCCCCGCGTCGCCGTCCCGCCCCCAGGGCGTACCCCGGGTCTCAACTCCACCCCCAGGACACGCCCCCAGGTCGCCGCCCCGCCGACCCCGCACCCCCACTCCGCTTTCACAGGAACTCGGGGGGTCTCAGTGCCGGCAAGAGGGACTCCGTGCCTGCAGCCAGGGTGGTCTCGCGCGGCTGACTGCTCCAAACCGGCCCACGTTACCTCCCGCTCTCCCCTCCCTCCCCGCCCCCCCCGGCACCTCCCACAAAGGAAAACAGCAGAAACCTCCCGGGACCCCCAGGAGTAGCGCTCACGTGCTCGTTCCAAGAACAACCGCTCCTGCTTGTGGAGCATTTGCGGAGCCCCCGCCGCTGCGCCGGTCCCTCTGCGCGGTCTCGCCTCGCCCGGACCACAGCCCAAGCGAAGGGAAACCGAACGGCCTTCTTTCCCCCCGTTTCACAGACGGGGGGTGGGGACGCTGGGGCTCAACGCAGGGACCTCCGCTCGAGGCCCCAGAGGTGGTGAGCGGCATAAGGCAGTCGAGGTGCGAACCTGAGCCTGCCTCCCGTCCACCTGGCACGCACCCTCCCGCGCATCCACACCTCGGCGCCGTTCGTCACGGAGTCCGCAAATACGCGTTAAGGTCCTGCCTGCGCTGAGGTCCACGCAGGCCCCGAGAACACACAGTGGACAGCGCACAGGCCCTGCCCTTAGAAGTTACTTCCCGGTGGGAGGAGACAGACGATGAGCAATACAAAGAAATAAAAGATGTTAGTGATAAATGCAAAGGAAATTTTTTAAAGCGATGATAATAACAACAACAAGGTGGGGGTGGAATATTAAATCCCCTTTTTCGTATCCCCAAGGAACCGGTATCATTGGGTCAGTGAAAATCCACCGCATTCGCCTGCGACTTTCCCCGGCCCGCCCCGCCACACGCACATCCCTCTCCCGCGCTGCGGGCGGTCCCAGGCACATCCTATAGCGGGGCTCGCTTTGGTAAATAAAAGAGTGGGAATCCGGGATTCCACGCCTTGGGCAAGTCCCTGCCCCCCTCCGGGCCTCAGTCTCTCCATCACTATAAGGAGAAGTCGGACTAGAAAGGCTCCCTAAGGTCCCGTCCAACTCTGAGGCTCTAGGATTCTATGAATAGGGTTAAAGAGAGCAGGGACCAGCGATTGCCTCCCCACCCTAGCAACTGTTGCTAGACGAGGGCCAGCTCCCGGCAGGAGTGGAAACTCCTCCCTGGACCGGGGAGGTCTCTGAGGCATCCCATCATGCATCGGGACTTCGCCTCTCTAGGAGGCACGTTTTGGCCTCTTTGGTCACGACCATCCCTTTGGCTGCTGCCGAAGTGCGCGCCTCGTTCCTATGGCAACCGCGCCTGGTCCACGCGCAGACGGCGGGTAGCAAGGGTCAAAATAGATCCGAGACGCAGACGTCCTCGACCCGTACTGTCCGCGCTTTGGGTGAGCGGAGCCTTTAAGCGTCACGTGACTTGCCTCGTTCGTCCCCGCCCCCCTCCCCTCCCCAGGTTCCGGCCGGCGCTGGAGCGGACCGGAGGCTCCCCGCCCGGCGGACTCACTGGAGCTCGGACGCTGCAGCCGGTTGGGCCGGTGCCCTTTCCCGGTAACTCCTTCCCGGCGTGACGCGCGGAGCCGCGGGCGCGGCGGGGCAGGGCAGGCTCGGGGCTCTCCCGGCAGTTCCCCCTCGTTCCCGGTTCCCCCCACCACCACCCCCCCGCCCCGGGCCCCGGGGAAACCGGGAGCCGACAGGGCCCGGCCCGGGGCTCCGAGTGGGCGACTTGCGACCTCCGGCGGGAGCTCAGACCTGGAGCGTGCCTCCGGGGGGGGCCGCTGCCTGGACCGCGGGATGCTGCCCCAGGGCGCCAGCCTACCTGTTGGGCAGGTGGTTTCCAGCCCCGAGGCCCGCACAGTGGAGCTCGAGACTGGCAGCCAAAGAACTTGGCAGCCGCCCACCTTTGGGGCCGCTCACTGGAGGTGGAATAAGGCCTCGATTGCACTGAAAAATAATAAGTATCACCTCCTGACTGTTGACCCTGTATGTTCAGCAAACCCTTTACAAATACATTTAACTCCCCTGCTGATCCTTTCAAGCTGGGGTTGGGGGTGGGGGTTATGGGTCACCTCCGTTTAGGAACGACCCCGAAGGCTTAGCAAGTTTGAGTAACTTGCCCAAGGTCACAAAGTGGTGGAGGACAGATCCCAGTCTGAGTGTTTGCAGAGCCTCTGTGCTTAACCAGTAGCAGCTACCCGCCACCCCACCCCACCCCACCCCACCCCACCACCCCCGAGTCTTAGCGCTCTGTACGTGTTGCATAGACCAGAATAGGTTTTAGGTTGTTGTCTTAACAGGGAAAAAAACAAAACTGGTTTGTTTTAGGGTTTTGTTCAGCGTGCATGCAGCCCTAAAAATTGGCTGTCAGATGAGTCCATTTGGTGAGCGCTCCAAGGCACCAGTTCGACTTCCACTTGTCAAAATCTGCCGCTGTCACAGCTTTGCCTGCCTTAAGTGAGGTGCCCCCACTGGACCCTTGAACCTTAAAACTTGAGTAATTCATGGGAAGTCAAGATCAATGTGACCCTTGAAAACTCACTGTGTGATAGACCACAAAGATCATAAATCTGGGCCGTGAAGGTCCATGCAATCTAATACAGCCCTACCTTGTTCATCAGCCAACCAGGATTATTTCCGAACCCGCAGTGAATTCAGTTACCACGCTCGCCAGACGTGGATCCTTAACACGTGGAGACCCTGCCTGGTCTGCATCCTTTGCCATTAATCTCCCTTCGGGTGGAAAACCAAATTTTTTTTCTCGCCAGCTTTTCCTCACCTTTGGTCTCCATTTATAATAGCCGTATTGCTCATGGTTAAATTAAAGAGCATTGTCTCAGTTTCCTTGGTCCAGTGGGTGTGGTGAGAAAGAACAGAATTGGGGTACACAGTGTCATAACCGGTTTGTTTTTGTTTTTGTTTTTGTTTTGAGTATCTCACTTTCGTGCTTACGCTTATTTAATCTCAAGAATGTCACCACTATTTAATTTCATAGTTTTGCCCTTGGCAAATCTTACGATCTCGTGGGTTTATTTAGCCATGTACTCAGGGAAGTATTCTTAAGCCCTGTATTTTTTAATCTAAAGTATGATTGTCAGAATTAAGTGAAATATAGAGTATTTGAGATGTAGTTGCCTTGATTTTCCTATGTATGTTTTCCCACATTTGCTTATTATTTTCTTCATCTCATTCATTTTCAATCATTTCTAAAGCTTTTCGAATCCAAGGAGTCTGGAAAGTTGCTGTTAATTCTTACCGCTCATCTTTTCATCTATGTAGTTCTTATTTGTGATATATTCAAAAAATAGTAGCAAGACTGTTGATTTGAAAAGACCTGATCAAACAGAATGACCCTTTTCCTGCCAAATAGCTTTTGTTTGTTTTGTTTTTCATCTATATATCTTATCCCTTTACCTAATAAGGAAGACTGTCCAGGTTTCTACTGCTGAAACTCATTGCCTCTTCAATCATTTCAGCTCTGGAGAGGAAGAGAAATGGAAGTGAAAAAGTTGAGCATTTCCTGGCAGTTCTTGATAGTTCTGGTTCTGATCCTGCAAATTCTGTCTGCGTTGGATTTTGACCCATACAGAGTCCTAGGGGTCAGCCGAACAGCCAGTCAGGCTGATATTAAAAAGGCTTATAAGAAGCTCGCCCGGGAATGGTAGGTGAAACAAAGAAATAGCAGTTTAATATAAGCTAAGCAGTTTTAGTAGGGAAATGAAGCCTAAATTATGCTTAGCTTTTTTATTTGTCTCTGTTTCTATGTTCAATAAATATATTACCTGTCTAAAATATTTTCTCTAGGAGAACTAATGTTCATGTTATTCTGTAATATTTAATGATAAGATCCAAAGCCTGTGTTGCTATGAAACCCCCTTTTCAGAATTCTTTGGCCTAAAGGATTACCCTAGATACTGCTAGCATATTTAAGTAGAAGGGAGCTTTAGTTTTAAAATATATATGTGGAAGGCAGCCTTAGTTTAAAAATATATACGTAATCAACTATGGATCCGCTAACCCATCCTCATGATATGTTATTCATAAAGTAGCTCTTTACAAGTGTCATTGCTAAAGGGAACGCCATCCAGTGCTGTTTTCTAAATTACTAATTTTAAGCTTTCAAGAAAATTTAGAGTGAAAGCTTTCTGCCCTCAATTTTATAATATTCGGAAACTGAGTACCTTACTTTTAAAAATCATCCGATAGAAAAATCGTAATTTGGGGATCCCTGGGTGGCTCAGCGGTTTAGCGCCTGCCTTCAGCCCAGGATGTGATCCTGGAGTCCCGGGATCGAGTCCCACATCGGGCTCCCAGCATGGAGCCTGCTTCTCCCTCTGCCTGTGTCTCTGCCTCTCTGTCTCTCTCTCTCTGTGTCTCTCATGAATAAATAAATAAAATCTTAAAAAAAAAATAAAAATCGTAATTTTACTTAGATAGGTTTTGTATTTGCTAAAGGGTATACAACCGTTTGTGAATTAGCAGGATAGCAATAAATTTAAAACTTATGGACAGACGTCATCAGTTTTTTCCACCAATGCTTTGGACATACCAAAAGTATCTGGATCATATAGCTGGAGGGGAGCAGCAGGAGGGGAAAGGATGGAAGGGGCAAGGGTGACTAGAAGCTGGGGGAGCCAGGCACAGATAATGAAAGGTTTGGGATGGGAACGATCATTATGCACCACTGCATGCTAGACTCCAGGTTCTATGCTTTTTATCTTATTTAAACCTTATAATTACCCTATGAAAGAGTTATTGCTGTCCCTTTTTTACCTGTGGGGAAATCTGGGCTCACTGTTACTAAGTCTTTAATACCTCTGGGCTCCATAGCTTGACCTTCAGTGCCAATAGGTAGTTTATTGTTTTTTACTTTTTAATCACTTACCCATCAGAGCAGAAGTAGGAGTGAGTGGGTTAGTGTTGGGGCGGGCAGGAAGTTATGCAGGAGCAAAGCTGCCACATGCAGATGACATTGCAGGCTGTGCATGGCTCTGCCTGACACCATTATTCTTCCAGTGAAAGATGTATCTTAGTTTTAAACTGGTTGCAATAAAGGTAAAAGATAGTTTAAAATATGTTTTGAATACATAAATATTTTAAACCAAACTTCTGTCACAGAGAATCCAGAATTTGATATTAAAAACACAATCTGATTATGTGTGGCCTCTTTCCAGGGACTCTCTTTACAGCAAAATTGCTTTCCACATCGTTTCAAACTCTTGCCTCTTTATATTTAAAACAAAATACATAAATCTGCAATAAATTCATGAGGTATCAGCATTCCTTTGGACAGAGTACAGGCCTTTGGCAACATTTTAAAAGCAGAAATGATCGCTTGAGTATGTGGGATTTTTTTTTTTAATGTACAGCTTTGACTTTTCTGTCTTCCAGAGCTGAAAAGGGTATTATGATATTAATTAAATGAGTCATATGCTTCTCTTACTTAATTAGATTCTCTCTAGGAGTCATTCATCACCTTAGAAATACAGAGAGTATCATCCAGGGAAAGTCTAAAATTTTACTTCACCTTTATATTTTCACTGTGTTGTTCCTCGTTGCTGTTTTGGCTGTGGCAGTGTTTTATCCCTCAAATTGTTGGTTTCATTTCATGATGGCTTCATACCCACTGAAAATAGCCGTGCTTCCCAATTTGACTTTTCAGGATGGATTGCAGCTGGGGGAAGCAGTTAATCATTGAATTGGATTTGTAGCTCTCCTCTCCTAGGTTTTACTACCAAGTAATGTTTCTTAAGCTTCTCAAGAGCTTCCCCCTTCCTTGGTGAAACCATTTAAAATCACTTTTTCTTTCAGGAAAACTATGTTTCTCTCCTAATAATTAAGTTTTAGCGTAAGTTGCTTATCTTTTTATCATTTACGTTGACAAAAATAAACACCCTCACATCCCAAGAATAAGGCATCCTAAAATTTGATCCGAAGCAAATGGGTATAACATAGTCAGTCCCTGGAACAATGAAACAATTTGTCTACTACTTTTCTGTGTTACTTTTTCTACAGCCAGTAGATACCAAGTACAGTATTTTCTTCACTTCCAGATTTAAAGGACGTGTATCATATTGCAGTTGGTGAAATGTTTCCTACAGCCTGAAAATAGTATTGGGCAGTACTTTCCTAGAGCCAGATTTATCCTTTTCTACATGTTTGCCACCTCGTGGTAACGTCCTGCAATTAGGAAAATATTCCTTATAACCTGAAACTGTCTTGTGGTTTCCTCCCTGTTCTCTGGCCTTGGTTTTGTCTGCGTCAGGATCTGTGGTTCTAACCCAGCCTCCCTCACAGCCCTCTCCTTGGTTTGGTCTCCTTCAAAAGCCCCCTTCCAATCCTTCTCCCCCTACTGTGTTCTCTACGTTAAATCTTCATTTGTGTGATTGCATAATTTTTCTCTTTTCAGCCGTTAGCCTAAGTTTGAATATTTAAAACACTTTTTTTTTTTTTTTGTCATCCAGAAACATGCTTTGGAACCACCATCTTATTTCCTTACATCATACTTTTTTCATTATACTCAGCTGAGTTGGTTTTTTTTCCCACTAATACTCATAATAAGGACTAAATAGGTAGGGGAGGAATGATGTTAAAACTCAACAACCAACCATTTGCAATTTATTTTTAGAGAAATCAGAATATGTGGTATAATTCATTCAAATGTAGTTCCTGCCAGAATAAGGTTGATCAAGTTATAAATTTTCTTTATCCTATTGTACTTGTGTTGGTTTTAGTAGTCATTTGCTTCCCAGTGGATTGTTCCTCTTTCTTGAACCTTTGCTAGAGGAAATTTACTTAAAGTTAGCAGAAGTGATTACATAAAGAATATACTCTATAATAAAGTCTCTTAACAAAAAAAAAAAAAAATTGAAAAATCAGTTGGTAAAAAAAACACTGATTTAGGCCTTGAGGGGTTCTAAGGGAGTAAAACCTAGCCCCTACTTTCCAGGAGTTCAAAAATCTCCAAAGCTGAAATTAGCATAAACATGGACAGATTACAGAATAATGTATGTCTGCAAATGGATATAGTTAATTGTCAGCTGTGTATAATACCAAACGTTAGTTTAAATCATTTTGGATAAACTGTAGGTTTTTCTCACCTCTTAAAACATGGGGCTTTGAAATCATTATCCATTTATAGGTAAAAAGGCCATTTTAGGCAAAAAGAGACAAGCAGAGCAATAATGAAACTGCAATGTTCTCATTTGAACAACAGTAGTCAAATGCTATTTGGAACATGGTTGTCACTAAACAAATTCATGGTGCATCCGAAAGACTGTTTCCTGCATCCACCTGAGTCGTCAGAAGAAATCCCTTCCTCGATAGCATTCTAACATTAGGATGAATTGCTCCCATCCTGGGAAGAGAAGTCGGTTCTTAAGGCTCAGTAACATTAGCCTGGAACCAGCTTCAGCAGTGTTTAAGAACAATGTAAAGACATGCATGTAGCACACTTTTCCTCAGTGGGACCCTGCAGTACCTCTGGAGCTTTGAAAATGTGTGTTGCTAAAGTGCTTTTAGTAGAAATGGCCTGTTTCAAAGTTTCGCTTAATTATTATGGTTATGTGAAGCAAATGATTGCTTCTACCCTTTATTTTTAAGAAACCATCCTAACAAAATGGCCTTTCGTTTGCCTTTGATGTAGTAAACTGTGTGTACGAGATGTTAATTGACTGTATGCAAAACATTAAATCCAGTCTCTCTCCCTGCCTGCCCATTGTGTTTCAGGCATCCTGACAAAAACAAAGATCCTGGAGCAGAAGACAAGTTCATCCAAATAAGCAAGGCTTATGAGGTATCATGTCAAACTTGTGATGCATCCATTAGCTCGTATTCATTAGGTGGCCAGTTTTGTAAAGACCTCTCAGAAAGGGCACGCTCACAATGCCCTTGACCCAGTTTCTAGATGATGGTAGAGAAAACATATTTAGCCACATCCAGTATGTCGAATTTGGTGCCTAAAAACTGTAGCTCTTAAAAAAAAAAAAAAAAAAAAGCTGGCCTATTTTAAAGGCTTTAATTGGAATTATAGAATTCTCAGAATTCCTAAATGTAGGTCTCTATATCCTTTGTAGAAACTTATATCACATGCTTACCTCAGCAACACAAATTCTAGAACTTATATTAAAGAAAGACTGATTTGCCTATATTTATTAAAGTGGCACAAGGTTACAAATACATTTAAACACAAGATTTTCAACAATTTTCCAACATGTCAGCTTAAGGAGCTTGGCCTGGAATGTGCATAAAAGATAAGTCTGTGGCTTCCTGACTTGTGTAGGGTAATGTTCTTCAGGAGACAGTGCTTGGCTCATGGAATGGCACATCATCCTAAAACACCTAAAACAATTTTAAACTTCAGAGTTATTTCTAAGTAAAACAAAGCCAGCTAACATACAAGACACTGAACTGAATTCTGTGGCTTTTTTTTTTTTTTTTTTTTTTAATTTCACAGCTTTTCGTGTTGTGGTTTGAGTTACTCCAACTAAGTGGCATGACCTATTTTTCTTGTGGTCAAGCTCTGGTGATCAACATTATGTTAAGTTTTATTTGTTTTACCAATGTGTCGAATCTCTTAAGGCAAAATGAGAACTCAGAATCTCTAAAGCCAAGATGAACATGAGTATCTCAGTGACTAAAGTCTTTTGGTCTTGAAATATTTAATCATTTCTATTGAAAGAGGAGTTGCCGTGGTATATTGAAGACTGCATTCAGAATATCTAACCGTGTTGTAGCTTTACATCTCTTTTCTTCCTGTGTCTTTGACACTGCTCACACGATAGTCCTTTGGGTGAAACTTTTTCCATTTTATAGATTTCCTTTTTTTTTTCTTTCCTTGTAGATTCTTTCCAATGAAGAAAAGAGATCCAATTATGATCACTACGGAGATGCTGGAGAGAACCAGGGCTACCAGAAGCAGCAGCAACAGCGAGAGTATCGCTTCCGTCATTTCCATGAGAACTTTTACTTTGATGAGTCTTTTTTTCACTTCCCTTTTAACTCTGAGCGGCGGGGCTCCATTGATGAGAAGTATTTATTGCACTTTTCACACTACGTGAATGAAGTGGTGCCAGATAGCTTCAAGAAACCCTACCTCATCAAGATCACCTCAGATTGGTGCTTTAGCTGCATCCACATTGAGCCTGTTTGGAAAGAGGTAGTTCAAGAACTGGAAAGATTAGGTAAGATAACTTTATTTGCTGAAGGTGTTTATGTTGGAGAGGCTAACATTTGTATCTTGGATTTGATGGGTTACTAGGGAGAAGGAATAGTGAGGTTTCTCTTCATAAGTTCATGGTGACTGGGGTTTTCCAAGGACACATTTTCAGAGGGGAGAAATGTGTCAGCCACTTTCATTTCGCACTACTAATTTGAAGCCTTATCTGTATAATTTCCTAAGATCTAGCTGGGGGCTTGATACATAGGAGAAGCCTAAAAATGACTGGTTGAGCAAAGCCACCCTCAAGCATCAGTTTTGATGCTGGTGGGACCTGCAGACTATTTTCAGCAGTGTTTATGATTTCATTCTGTGATTAAATTTGCTAGAGCTACCATAACAAAATGCCACAAAAACAACAGAAGCGTATTTTCTCACAGTTCTCAGGGTTAGAAGTCCAAGATCAAAGTGTGGGCAGGTTTGGTTTTTTTTCAGAGGCCTGTCTCCTTGGCTTGCGCATGACTACCTTCTCCCTTCACGTTCACATGGTCATGTCTCTGTGTGTGCACATTTCTGCGTGCTGTGTCTCTTGCTCTTTCTCTTTCTGTGGCCTGATCTCTTCTTATAAGGACATTGGTCTTATTGGATCAGGGCCCATCCTAATGACCTCATTTTAACTTCATCACCTTAGTAAAGACCCTACCTCCAAAAATGATTATATTCTGAGGTTCTGGGAGTAAGGACTTAAACAGATGGACTTTGGCAGCAGGCACAGTTCCATCCATAACACCGATGGTCATGGGTTACCACTCCTGATCACAGGTTAGCCTTTCCTGTGTTCATAGTTACCACTTAGTGCCAGAAAAATGCCAGCAATCCAGACAGAGTATTTATTTTAATGACTCTGAAAAGTTGGAATTACTGAATTGTGTGTGTATGTTGTATTTTGTAGGCATTAGCAGACTTATTCTTGAATAATTAAAAAAGGCCAAACTCAATCATAGAGGCCAAGGGACTGGATTTCTCTAGAGAGAACGTACCAATGAAAACCATCAGTTCATTTGTTCTGGTTTTTTGTTTTGTTTTGTTTTTTTAAGATTTCATTTATTTATTTGATAGAGTATGAGAGAGCATGAGCAAGGAGAGAGGCAGAGGGAGAAGCAAACTCCCCTCCTGAGCAGGGAGCCCAATGTGGGGCTCAGTCCCAGGACCCCAGGATCATGACCTGAGCTGAAGGTAGACACCTAGCCGACTGAGCCACTCAGGCAGCCCCAGTTCATTTTTCCTAAAACAGAAATTTTCAGCTTGTTGTTTAGAAGCACTCAGGTTTGCCAAAATACTTTTGTGAGGTTAAGTAAAGAAGCTCTTGGAGGAAGATGAGGAAATAAGTTTAACACTGTCGTACATGTGGTGAGCAGTCGCAGATGCTTGCTGGTCGTGTGTAATGAGTGGACGAGAGGTTAAGATCAGCTGGAAGCCCTTGGGTTGAACAGCTTCTTTGTCGAAAAGCATAATGCATTTTTGGTCACACCAGGCAGTATACTGGAGACTTAAACCTCATTCATCTAGAAGCTGACAGCAAAATATAAACCTTAAACCACCGCATAAGTTAGGACACCAGTGCATTTACACCAAAGTCAGATCAGAGCCAACGTTATATTTAAACATGCCAGGCAAACAATATGGGTAGCAAAGCACAGTGGTTACCTGTGTTCCATCCCTGGGCTTTAGAGTCAGACCAGTGTTCAGTATATGTGCCACTGAAGCGAGCAGCAGATAGACCAGTGTGCAGAGCTGAGCTCTGTCATTTATTCTTTGTGTCTTTAGACAAACTGCTTAACACAAATTTCTCCATCTGTAAAACAGATGTAATAATGTCAAACCAACAGGACTGATGCAAAGATTTTATATAAGTTTCTGTTATGTATTAAACACCAACATAAAATGAGCCTTAGGGAATTTCTGATTAACTAGGTGTTCTGGTTTACCAAAGTAAAAAAAAAATTTAAGCACCTATTTTATAAATTTTTTAAAATCATTCTCAAATACATGAGTCTACTTTCTTCAATTCACTGACGACCAGGCACTGACCTTTGACTTAGGTTTAGCTAAGTCTTGCAAGGTTATTAGAAGTTAGTTGAAAGAAACCCAGGAGTAAATTACAGGCCAGGGGAACAGTGCAGCCAGAGAAACAAAGAGCATCCAGAGGAGAGCCAGGCACAGGGTGTGACTCAGGTATAGCCAAGAGGGAGGAAGCAGTAAGAGCACACGGAGACCAGGTAGTAAGAAGCTGGACTTTATTTTATAGTATGTGATAAAGCCAAGAAAAATTGGCACATAGAGTCGTGATTTAGTCCCATCTACACTTTAGAAAGCTATAGAGTCACATGAAGGGCAGATTGAAGAAGATAAGAGAAGCAGGGAGGTCACCAACCCTGGGAAGACAGCAGCCACTGGCCCAGACTAGGACAGAAGGAATAGAGAGGTGTGGACAAGTATAAGATATCTGAGTGGTGGGAGCATGGAAGTCTGGAGGGACCTGGCTCCTGGAGACATTCTGAATGTGAAGAATGAGGGAAAAAGGGGGGCGGGGCTCAAGATTGACTGCATTCTGACTGGAGCCAGTGAGTGGGCAGGGAACCACAGGGAAGAGCTGGATTTGAGAAATTGTTCTGAATAGTAACTATGTTTGGACTTACTGCACACGGTGACATGAAAATAATAGTAGCTTGTATTGATTAAGAATTTAGTATATGCCAAGCACAATTGTAATTTCAACTCATATTAAACAACAGCCATTTAAGGCAGGTGCTGTTGTCTTCCTTCTTTTACAGACACTTAGCTCATTCTTGGGACCTCATCAGGGTCCCACAGTTGATGTTTGGCAAAGCTGGGATTTGAACCCCGGTAGTCTGGCCCTAAGTCCATGCATTGCACACCATGCTGTACTGCCTTTTAATATCCTTAAATCTTTGATGATTAAAGGTCTTGCTATTCTTTTGAGTGGTCATGCTATTTAATCGTAGTAATTCAGGACTCAAGTGACAAGAGTGGAATAAGCAGAATTTAGATCCATAGAAGTGACGTTTACTGAGGGTTCAGTCCATTCCCCCACTGCACCTCCAAAGTTCCCTGGAAGGCAGATTTTGTCCAAATGTATTAGATTAATTTGGTTTATAAACCATTTTCCTCTTTGGACCATGCAGGTTAGTTGAAGATTCCGACAGTCAGGCTCCACTTTGTTACAATTGGGTGGCAGTGCAGTGGGATCCTTACAAAGCATCCATGGCTATTTCCCTGACCAGGTGAGGCAGCAGTACCCTTCAAGATCGATACTGCCATGCCAAAATTGTGTCTTTTCTTTTTTTTTCTAACATTTTTTTGAAAGATCATGAGGAGGGGCTGGACAGAGTGAGGGGGGTGGAGAGAGAACCTCAAGCAGACTCCACACTGAGCACAGAACCCGGCACAGGGCTCAGTCTCACAACCCTAAGTTTGATGACCCCGCAGAAACTAAGAGGTGGATGCTTAACCAACTCAGCCACCAAGGTACCGCCTGCCAAAATGTTCCTATTCTGTATTAATAGGAAGAGCAGACTAGGGCACCTGGTGGACTCAGTCAGTGGAGTGGGCGACTGTTCATCTCAGGGATATGAATTCAAGCCCCACATTTTGTGTAGAGATTACTTAATATTTATATATATTTATATATATATAAATAATATTTATGTGTGTGTGTATATATATACATAATATATATTTTATATATATATATAAAGGAAAGAGCAGACTGTTTTAAAGATCAGCTGAGTGGTGTAGGGAAGCTTGGACCCTGTGTCTTGGACTATTGTTAAATGCCTGACTTGCCCTGGATGGATGAAATAGGACAGTTCTACCCAGGGAGAAATGTGGTAGCTGCTTAGGTGGAATCTGCAGCCATGCAGTGTGCTGACAGCTAGTGTGCAGAGGCCGCCCACACGTATGGACAACGCACTGGGGAGGAGAACCAGAAGTAGTCAGCACTGCCTTCGACCTCAAGGAACTGACTATTTAGCTGAAGAGAAAATACGTACCCAGAGAATTCACACTTGACATTTGCAAGTGCAGAATCACATTTGCAATTACCAAATGATGTAGCACTGCAGGAGTAAGCAGAGGATGAGAAAGAACTCTTGTTCTCATTTAAAACTTTCTTCTTCATGAACCAAGTCCTGTGTTAGACATTAATGTATAAATTATCATTGTTTTTGTTGAGTCTTTTGGTTGTTTTGCATTATGCTAGGGTCTTTGTGAGGCTTATCTGTATCATAAGAGCAACTCAATGAGGGAGAGATACTATTGTTTTGTTTTGTTTTAAGATTTTATTTATTTATTCATGAGAGACATAGAGAGAGAGAGGCAGAGACATAGACAGAGGGAGAAGCAGGCTCCATGCAGGAAGCCCCATGCGGGACTCGATCCCGGGACTGCGGGATCACGCCCTGAGCCAAAGGCAGACGCTCAACCACTGAGCCACCCAGGCATCCCGGGAGAGACTATTGTTATCCCTATTTTACAGATGAGGAAACTGAGCCCTAGGAAGGTTAAGGAACTAATCATGGTCACACTATCCACAAGTAGCAGTGCTGGGCTATAGACCTAAGAGCGCAGCTCCAGGTCACTCTTAACCACCATGCTGCACAGCTTTAGGAATAAGTAAAACATGGTTCTTGCACCAGCTAACTCAAGTGGGAGACACAAGTGAATCATCACAGTGCTCTGAGTGCTCAAGGGGAAGGGTACAGACAGCTACCAGGGTGTCAAGGAGGTTGAGTGTCTTAAAATCAGATATTTTAGGGCAGCCCAATTTGAACAATCCTGCAAATTACTCATCATGCCTTTTTTTTTTTTTTTTAAGATTTATTTTAGAGAGACAGTGTGTGCACACAAGAGTGCAAGCAGGAGGAGAGGATGTCAAGCAGACTTCCTGCTGAGTGTGGAGCCTGATGCAAGGCTTGATCTCAAGACCATGAAATCGTGACCTAAGCAGAAACCAAGAGTCAGATGCTTAACCAACTGAGCCACCTAGGCACCCCATGCCTTCTTATTTTAAAAGAAGGAGTAAGGAAGCCTCTGTGATCAGTTGGTTAAGCATCTGCCTGTCAGCTCAGGTCATGATCTCCCGGTCCTGAGATTGAGGCCCATGTCGGGCTCCCTCTCCCCCTGCCTCTCCCCTCTGCTTGTGTTCTCTTGCTCACTTACTCACTCTCTCTCAAATAAATATATAAGATCTTTAAAAAAATAAAAATGAAAAGTAAAAGAAGTAATTCCTCTCAAGGAATTGTTAAATATGTAATAGTGTCTAGGAAAAGGGTCTACCTAGATACTGTTTTGTTTTGTTTTGAAGATTTTATTTATTTATTCTTTAGAGACACACAGAGAGAGAGAGAGAGAGAGAGGCAGAGACACAGGCAGAGGGAGAAGCAGGCTCCATGCAGGGAGCCCGATGTGCGACTCGATCCCGGGGCTCCAGAATCAGGCCCTGGGCTGAGGGCAGTGCTAAACCGCTGAGCCACCTGGGCTGCCCGATACTGTTTTTTTTTAATCTGCTTTTGTACTATGTCCTTGATATTGTTCCATTTCACATTATTTTGCATCTTAGTAATTTCTTTATTGACAGGTTCGTATTTAGTCAGATTTGAAAGTGGCCCCTTCCTCCAGTTGGCTCTGTACCATTCCTTAAAACATACGCAAAACTTGAAATAAAAATGAATGTATATATGTTACAGAGGAGAAAAAGAATTTCCCTAAAAGATGCGATACACATTAAGGATTGTATAATGAAAATGAATACAATGATACCTCAAAATAGAGGCGCAACACGGACACGATTGGTACTATACAGAAGGAAGACTTCTCACAACCTCAAAAGAGAAGGGAATGTTCATGTTTTTAATTATCGAGGATCTACAAATTAGCCATAAACATCAGTCTGTATCACAATCAAATAATGTTTCTGAAAGAGGTCACATCTGCTTTGCCTTTCTTTTAAATCCAAATGTTTATTTGGACCTCGGGTACATTGACCGTCCTGTAGCCTAGTTGTGCTGAATCAAGATACAAACACATGGATAGTTTTACTCGCTGTTGTGCTAGCTGAGCTTGTTTTATGGACCCTGGACTTTGAAGTGTAGAAAATTCGAAGGCAGAAGAGGAGACAATGGAGCCTGTGTTCTCTGACTCAGAGACCCCAAGTCACCACCCATCACTGGTCATTTCCCAGCCTAAGTTTCTGTGAGATAACAGTGCTGCCAGCTTTTCTTACTCTTCCTTCCAGTTTGGGAGGGAAGGGAGATGGGTTAGATCTGAATTCTCCACCCCCCCCCTCTTTTTTTTTTTATTTTATTTAGGGATGCCTGGGTGGCTCAGTGGTTGAGCATCTGCCTTCAGCTCGGGTCGTGATGCTGGGATCCTGGGATCAAGTCCTGCATCAGGCTCCCCACAGGCAGCCTGCTTCTCCCTCTGCCTGTGTCTCTGCCTCTCTCTGTGTCTCATGAATAAATAAATAAAATCTTTAGTAAAGAAAAATTTTATTTATTTGAGAGAGAGGGAGCACAAACTTGGGAGAGGGGCTGAGGGAGAGGGACAAGCAGACTCCATGCTGAGCACAGAACCCAATGCAGAGTGCTATCCCAGGATGCTGGGATCATGACCTGAGCCGAAGGCAAATGCTTAATCTGCTGAGCCACTCAAGTGCCTCTAGATCTGAATTCCTTTTTTTTTTTTTAAGATTTTATTTATATATTCATGACAGAGACAGAGTGAGAGAAAGAGGCAAAGACACAGGCAGAGGGAAAAGCAGGCTCCATGCAGGGAGCCTAATGTGGGATTTGATCCCAGAACTCCAGGATCACACCCTTAGCTGAAGGCAGATGCTCAACTTCTGAGCCACCCAGGCATCCCTAGATCTGAATTCTTATTAAATATCTTCTCAGGAGGAAAAATAATACCAATTAAAAAACCAAATACTTATCATTCTTTATTCTATTCTAATCTGTATACTAGTTAACCTATAGAAGAGAGGTAAAAGTCCTCCAGAATTTAGAAGTGGGATTATGATAGTAACAAAGTCCTTTGTAGAAGTGATCCAAGAAAATGGCCTTTATAGATTTGGAAATACTTAACATTTAATGAAGGTGATGTAGGTAAGGACTCGTGGTAATTTAAGTAAAAGAAATGAAACCTAACCACTGTATTCTGTTCTGAGAAGGAAGCTGTATTGATGGGAGGGCAAGAAAGGTGGGGAAAGGACAACATAGAGAGGGCGAGGGTTTGCTGTGTATATCCTGCTCCATAGGAGAAGACCAGCTCCTCAAGGTGAAACTCCCACCCACGCAGAGACAGTCTCGGGCTCAGGCTTCACCACGAAATAATACTTCATAATAACAGTTGTAATTAATTAGGCACCTATTGTATTCCAGGCTCAAGGTTAGATTCCGTTGTAACTTTCTTTTTTTTTTTTTTAAGATTTTATTTATTTATTCATGACAGACAGAGAGAGAGAGAGAGAGAGAGAGGTAGAGACACAGGCAGAGGGAGAAGCAGGCTCCACACAGGGAGCGCAACGCGGGACTCGATCCTGGATCTCCAGGATCACACCCCGGGCTGAAGACGGTGCTAAACTGCTGGGCCACCGGGGCTGCCCTAGGTTCTATTTCACCTTATGTCTTTAGTCTCAACAGAACAACTTGTCTCCATCTTAAAAATGAGGAAACAGACACAGCGAGGTGAAATGACCTGCCTGATGTTACACAGCTACCAGGGAGCAGAGCTGGGCTTGAATCTGGATCTGACTGATTTTTAATACCAATTTTTAAATCATTGGTTTGTTTTTTAAAAACCAAGTGCCTACTACATGCCAGGAACTGTTCTAGATACTAGGGATGCAGCAGTAAACAAAATAAGCAAAACTCCCTGCAATCATAGAGCCTATGTTCTAGTAAGTACACACCACTATATAAAAGACAGAGTCCATCAAAGGGCACCTTAACCTGGTAAAGCCAGGCAGGTGCCAGAGAATGCCAGGGCACAGTTACAGGCTAAAATTGGGCAGGGTGGGCCTTTCTGAGGACGCAGCCCACACGGGGTGTTACAGGGAGCTTCAGGGGTATCTGGAGGAATAGTAGAGTGAACAACAAGCCCAGAAGAAAAGTCCGTTTCCCTTTGGTCTCCAGGACTGTATCCCTCGTCCCAACTCCAGGCCCACAAGCCACCTTTCTGATGACTAATTCTGATCCACGTGTGTCCTGAAACCTAGCAGAGGGCACCTTGAATGGCAGAGTTACTAAAAAGGTGTCCTTCCTGGGATTAGATAGTAAATTGGCATCTGGTCAATGTAAGATCCTTTGGGGTGAGTCAGCCTCTTAAGAAATTGATCCCTCTAGTATTCAGAACCAAAGGTGGCAGAGGTCATTCTTCAAAGCCAGGGAGGAGCCAGGCTTCACACTCAGGTAGGCCTGGGTTCAAATCCTGGTTTTACTTCATGCTAACTGTGATGCCAGGTCAGCTGTCCTCATCCTGTCCAGGCACTGGTAACATGAAGGTATCAGCACTGACCACTCAGGATGTTGGGGAGTGTGAAGAGTGATAATTCTATAAAGCTCTAGCCATGCTGCCTCACTTTTAAAATGTTTAAAACATGGCCCTTCCACCCTTGGGTCTTTGCTGTATAGCCACTTGACACCCCACCCCCACCCCCGCTAGGTGATGTCACTCTGACCTTACATGAAACCAAATGTCTCAGTGTATATGCCTGCTATATTCTTGTTCTTCTCACAAAATGTTTACATGCACTTCCATTTGTCGACATTATCCCGTAGTTGTTTGTCATGCCTGTAGTGTGAGGTAATGTGCTAGACCTGGCTCTGAAGCCTCCGGTTTGGAATCTTGTTCTACAGTGTTACCAGCTCCGCGAACTGGGATCACGTAATCTCTCTGAAGCTTGCTGTTTGTAAAATGAGGGGGTGATGTCTTCCTTACCTGCCCTTGAGATACTCTAAGGGTCATAGTAAGATAGCCTGCAAATAGATTTGTTTTGTCTATTTAGCAGTTTTAAAGTATTAAGCCTGTGATCCTGCCGTTTACCCAGCAATTGCATTTTTGGAATTTATTTTTTTTTTAATTTTTATTTATTTATGATAGGCACACAGTGAGAGAGAGAGGCAGAGACACAGGCAGAGGGAGAAGCAGGCTCCATGCACCCGGAGCCCGACGTGGGATTCGATCTCGGGTCTCCAGGATCGCGCCCTGGGCCAAAGGCAGGCGCCAAACCGCTGCGCCACCCAGGGATCCCCGCATTTTTGGAATTTAATTAGGAAATCACACAAGTGCACAAAGATGTGTACACAAAGATCTATAAGGATGCCCATCAAAATACCCCATGTAATAGTGAAAGCCAAACAACAGAAAAAAGGAAATAAGTTAGAAGATGGGAAGTGCTCTGGAAAAAAAGATGGGAAAATGAATAGGTTGAGGGGGATCCCAAGTGTGGGGAGTATGGTTTCAAACATGGTAGCTGACTTGGTCTCAGTGAGAAGGACTTGGAATTGGCGAAGGAGGAACTCAGCTTCACAGATGTCGGGGAGTTATCCACTCCGGGCAGAAGGGACAGCCAGTGCCAAGGCCCTGAAGCAGGAACATGCTAATGTGTTTATGGAAGAGGAGGATGCTGGGTGCTGGGGAAAGGTGAATGAAGAGGAGGACAGGAAAGAGGTCAGAAGGGGACCAGGGACCAAATCACAAAGGCCTGGTTGGCAGTTGTGAAGATTGGCTTTTATTTTGAGTGACATGGGAAGTCTTTGCAGGATTTGGGCAGAGGAGGGCTGTGATCCATGTTTCTGTGTTAGAGGAGACAGTGAGGCTAGTATGTTGAGAACCGGCCGCAGGGAGACCAGGAGAGACAGTAACATTAGGCGAGTATTGCACAACCAGGGGAAGAGAGATGGTGACTCAGAGGAGAGTCTAAAGAAAGTGGAGACAAACAGATTCCTGGTGTCTTTTGAAAATGAAGCCAACAGGACTTGCCAACAGATTGGACGTGGGGTGTGAGAGGCGAGAGGTGGAAGATGACTCGAGTCTTCCGTCCAAGTAACAGGAAGGAAGGGGCCCCGTTGGTGACCAGGGGAGGCCTGCGTGGGATGGACCTGGGGGAGGAGAGCAGGAATTGGGTTTGGGAAATGTTAAGTTGGGAAATCTGTTGGGCATCCAAAAGAAGACGAGTCCTTGCTGGCTGTGAACATTTCATGTTCCTCCAGTGTTTAGCAGAGGAACCGGCTCTCCAGATATACTGGTCAAAGGAAGGAACAAGGAAAACTATTCAAGTATTAAGTGAAATGGGTATCAGATGCTCCTCTTTTGTTTTATTTGTAGGTGTGTGCGTCCACACACATATTTGTAAGAAGAGGTACAGGAAGATACCAACATGTCAACAGGAATTATATGGGATTTTGACTTCTGAGTGATTCTAACTTAATTTCTGTCTCCTTTTCAAGAATGTGTACTTTCTAATATCTGTCTCTACAAAGTAACTTATATAAAAGGGAGACTTGGCCTAAAGAGTGAGAAGACTGAATTCTATCGATAAATCATAGTTACTTTTCCAACTATTGCCAAGTTGTTGAACTCTGGAATTGTTCCCAGGTTTTGTTTTGTTTTGTTTTGTTTTTCCTTGTGAGTAGAAGCACTGTAGCAGATTGCTTTCTTTTCTTTTCAAGTATTTCCTCATGATTCCCCCAAATTCTAAATAATTGAGACTAAAAGATACAAAGATTTGTAGCTCTTAAATATTGCCAGATTATTCTGCAGAAAAACTGAACCAGTTTAGAGTATCAGCAATGAAAAAAATGCTAATCGATCTATTAGGAGAGATAGCCTAGGTCAGGAGTTTAGTTACACACCAAAAAATCACTTATCAGCATTTCTTTACCATGGGGCGGTGAAAAGGCTTCATGGAGGTCTTCCATACTTTTCAGGTGTAGGAATCGGTGTGGTCCATGCTGGGTACGAGAGGCGCCTGGCCCATCACCTGGGAGCGCACAGCACTCCCTCTATCCTGGGAATCATAAATGGAAAAATCTCCTTCTTCCATAATGCAGTTGTCCGTGAGAACCTACGACAGTTTGTAGAAAGTCTCCTTCCAGGGAACTTGGTGGAGAAAGTAAGTACCTGGTGGAAAAGTAGCCTGTGAGGTACCTGGGTCCCCCAGCCACCCTGAACTCTATGGTCATCTCAGACCTGAGTTTCATTTTGAACAGGGCAAGACCTATGTTAATTAATTAATTAATCACTCAACTGAAGTCATTTAAGTGAAGTCTGTAGGAGACTGAAAAACAAGGGAGAAAGACTAAGAATCTGTCCCTGTTGGTAACCACTGAGCCCATTTACACTGTGGTGGGGATCTGAGCCTGGAATGACAGTGACTCTCATTTTCTAAACAAAAAATTAGATCACGATGTAGAATGAAGGATTTCTTTCTGATTCATGAATTTGTTCATTTGAAGGTATCTGTCTTATGAAAGGATTCAAAATAAGTTACATTTGGCTATATTTTTAACGATCACATCTGTGGAAAACACAAGATTCCATGAAATCAAATATTTTTGGAATTTTCAGAACTTAGAATAATGCAAAGATGAATAAATTTCGCAAACAAAAATTATGCCAGAGAAGCCAGGCACAAAGAGTTCATACTAGTTTATGATTTTTACACGTAAGCGGCATTTTTTCTCCAGTATCTTAGATTAAGGGTCACAAGAACTAGAACAGGATTCGTGTGTGCTTTAAATAATTCATTCCTTTAACTATACCAGGGGAGTGAACATCCTATTTCCACGTGCACTGCTCATAGACTATCCCGCCGGGATCATTATCTACAGAAGAATATTTGGTGGAGTTAGAGTATGGTAGGCTACTAGAATGATCGTAGGTTTCTGGATGGGTCCTCAAACATTTATGAAATGTCTGTTCTATGCCAGTCACTGTAAGTGTTGAGGACGCTTTTCAAGGAGCTCCCAGCGTAGCAGGTGATTATTTCCATCTGATATGCTGAAAGGCTGTCCGAGAGAGTGGGGAAAGGCTTCCTGGCAGAAACGGCCCATGCACTGAGTTTGCCAGGTGAAGTGAGAGGTAGGGAATGAGGGAATGAGGATGGGACGTGAAGCATCCTGCTCTGCATGAAGTAGTCGCTAGTGAGCAGGAGAGGGCAGGACTAGAGGGGTTTGTAGGAATCTCGCTGCCTGGCCACCCGATAGAGGAACTTGGGTCTTGGCTTGCAGGTGCTGGGGCCTATATAGGGGGCTGAGCAGAGAGTGAAATGATCAGATTGAGGTTTAATATAGATCATTCTGGAAGCAGAATGGAAAGATAAACCTTTTTTAACTATGAAAAATTTCTAGGTAGAATTTTAATTTGTTAATGTTTTGGGTTTTTATTTATTTACTTAGAGTGAGCATGAGTGGGGGGAGAGGGAGGAGCAGACTCCCTGCTGAACAGGAAGCCCAACTTGAGGCTCCATCCCAGAAGCCCAGGATTGTGACCTGAGCTGAAGTCAGACGCTTAACCGACTGAGCCACCCAGGCACCCCTTATTAATGTTTTTTATATTCTCTCAGTAGGATTATTTAAAGCATAATCAGGGAAACACAAGAGTAGCAATTCAGATGGTAATAAATGAAACTATGTAATATATAGACCAAGTGGGCCCCCTTATTTTTTTAAGACATTTTTAAAAGAGTAATCACTGTGTTATCTTCCACAGGTTAATAGACTAAGAAGTACAGTCTATAATAGATTAAGAAGCATGTGTATAATTCAAAAGTTCACTATTGTTTTTATAGTGCATTAAGTAATTGTTCCAGAAAAGACTGTGATTTCAATCTGTAAGAGTGGGAACACATGAAAATACGAAATCAATAAGTCTGTTCTTTTAAACCATTTTAGTCAAAGACAAAAAATTAGTGATCGGCGTTTTTTATTTTCTAGGAAATACTCTTTTCCACATACTTGATTTTGTTTAATTATCTCCTGACTGCATATACTCCAGTTGTTGAGAATTGAATACTGAAACTAACATCCTCTCTTCAATTTAAGGTTACAAATAAAAATTACATCCGATTCCTCTCTGGCTGGCAGCAAGAGAATAAACCTCATGTCCTTCTGTTTGACCAAATGCCCGTTGTACCACTGCTGTACAAGGTATTATGTGCTGGGAGAATGTTTGCTCTTTTTTTGGTGGAGAGAACTTGTGGCTTGCTTGTCCTTTGTGAGTAAGAGCTTATCCAAAGAAATGTTTGAAGACCAGAAATTTGCCTCAGCCACCATACACTGGGTTGGTGCTTTCCACACACATGATAGCATTTGATCTTCAGAAGAGCCCAGTGATAGAAATATCATCCCTGTTTTATAGACCAAGACTTTTGAAGCTCAGAGAGGTTGTACGACCTCCCCCCTTGGTGACTGCGTGATTCCCAGACCCATCCTCTGAGTGACATCCTCTGCAGCACTTCCAGCACCCATCTGGTTAGCCCTGTGACATGAGACGGGAGAGGAAAGTGTCCTGCTTATTACCCTTTGGCGTGGCCACTGCCATCTTACATAATTGAGGTGATTCCTCAGATACTCCATGCCTCCAACCCAGCGTAGATCTCAGTAAAATGAATATTTTTCTCTCTGTGTGAGAAAAAAATAAAATTCACTGTGTTTAGCTTTATTGGTACAATTTTCGGGCATGGGACATCATAGAATTCCTTGAATTGTGCAGAGGTCTAGCAGCCCGAGTGGGGCTATACACGCTGGCATTCATCACCACTGGTGTGAACTGGTCACGCTTGGTTTCTGTGATCCTGCTATCAATTTAATTTCTTTCTCTCTATTACACCCTAACAGTTGACTGCTTTTGCGTACAAAGATTACTTGACATTTGGATATGTACGCATCGGTTTGAGAGAGGCGGAGGAGATGAAAAGGCAGTACAATGTCAATGTCTATGCCCCCACCATCTTGATCTTTAAAGAACACATAAACAAGCCTGCAGATGCTATTCAGGTACGTGACAGTCGCCCTATCTTGAGATTGTCCTCATGTTGTATCTTGGGCCTTTATGAATAAACAGCAAAATTGAACAGAGCAAGTGAGAAGGAGAAATTCATTTTTTAATTTCTCCCTTCAGAGGCACAAAATTTAAAAACAAGTTTCGTTTTCATCCTATTTGGTACTGTTTTGCTCAAAAAATAATCTTTTGATAGAAAATAGGATGGTGGTGATGCCAAGGGCTGAGGGAGGAAAATATGGGGAGTTAATGTTTCATGGGGATACTTTCTGTTTGGGAAGATGAAAAGGTTCAGTAGGTGGATGACAGTGATAGTTTTACAACAATGTGAATATACTTAATCACAGAATTATGCGCTTGGAAATGGTTAAAATGATCCATGGTCAGTTAAGGGTCTGCCTTCGGTTTGGGTTATGATTTCAGGGCCCTGGGATCAAGCCCTGCATTGAGCTCTCTGCTCCTCAGGGAGTCTGCTTCTCCCTCTCCCTCTGTGCTCTCTTTCCCTCTCTCACTCTCTCAAGTAAATGGATAAAAGTCTTTTTTTTAAATTTTATTTTATTTATTCATGAGAGACACAGAGAGAGAGAGAGAGGCAGATACACAGGCAGAGGGAGAAGCAAGCTCCATGCAGGGAGTCCCATGTGGGACTCCATCCCGGGTCTCCAGGATCACGCCCTGGCTGAAGGTGGCACTGACCCGCTGAGCCACCCAGGCTGCCCCGATAAAATCTTTAAAAAAAAAAAAAAAGTCCATTTACATTATATTTTGCCACAAAAATAAAATAAGAGGGTCACCTGGCTGGCTCAGTCAGTAGAGCATGTGACTCTCATTCACAGGGCTGTAGGTTCAAACCCCACATTGGGTGTAGAGATTACTTAAAAATAAAATCTTTTAAAAAACTGTTTTAGGGCAGCCTGGGTGGCTCAGCAGTTTAGCGCCGCCTTCAGTCCAGGGCGTGGTCCTAGAGACCGGGGATCGAGTCCCATGTCCGGCTCCCTGCATGGAGCCTGCCTCTCCGTCTGCCTGTGTGTGTGTGTCTCTCTCTCTCTCTCTCTCTCTCTCTCTCTCTCTCTGTCTCTCATGAATAAATAAATAAATAAAATTTTTTTAAATTGTTTTAAATAAAATAAGAAACAATAATCACCTTTTCTAAAGTGATCCTGTCAGAAGATCAGTAATCTTATTCTAAAATAAATTACAAAGCACCTTGTTGGCTCAGCTGGTTAAGCGTCCGCCTTTAGCTCAGGTCATGATCCCAAGGTCCTGGGATCAAGCCCCACATTAGACTCCCTGCTCAGCAGGGAGTCTGCTTCTCCCTCTACCCCTCCCCACTGCTTGTGCACTTGTACCCACTCTCTCTCAAATAAATAACTAAAATCTTTTAAAAAATAAAATAAATTCAAAACTTAAATATAAAATGTCAATAAAAAGAAATGAAAGAAAACCATAAACTCAGAGAACTTTTAAGTGAATATCTGATAAAGAGGGATCCCTGGGTGGCCCAGCGGTTTGGCGCCTGCCTTTGGCCCGGGGCGCGATCCTGGAGACCCGGGATCGAATCCCACGTCGGGCTCCCGGTGCATGGAGCCTGCTTCTCCCTCTGCCTATGTCTCTGCTTCTCTCTCTCTCACTGTGTGCCTATCATAAATTAAAAAAAAAAAAAAATTAAAAAAAAAATCTGATAAAGAGCTAAAAATCTTGTTGAAAATCTTAATTATAAGTTTAAAATTTGTATATAAATACTTTAAAATTTTTAAGTTAATCAGTAAGCTAAGGGAAATATTTACAACCAATCTAAAAAAAGATTTTTATCTTTAATTTCTCTTGAACTACTTCTAATCAAAGAGATCAACACAAAACCTCCTGAAAGTGACTGCTTAATGGGTAGAGAGTTTTCTTTCAGGGTAATGGAAATGTTTGGGCCCAGAGAGAGGTGATTGTTATAGAACACCATGAATGTATGGAATGCCATTGAGTGATACATTTTTAAATAGCTAATTTTGTGTTACATGGATTTCATATCAATAAAAAAATTAATAAAACTTCCCAAGAGGACTAGTCTGGGAATATGAACAAAATTGTGAAAAGAGATTTAAGTGACTGATAATCACTTTTAAAAATTAAATCTCACTAACCACAAAAAGCCAAGTTAACATTTTGTTCTCCCATCACATTGTTGAAGATTTTCAAAGTGAAGATACTCAGTAGTGTTGAGAGTAGAGAGAAACAGGTAGTCTTTCGTTTTGCCTAGCTGGAGGAGGCTTCAGAGTTTTCAGAAAAGCAATTGGGTGCTAACATGTCAGTTGCCTGGATTCATTCAAGAAAAGCATACTCCCAAGTACTGGAGGGAGCCAAACGCTGCCCTGCATACTGGGGATGAACAAAGTCACCTGCATTCCCTGTCCTAGAGTCCATCCTGTATTCCAGTGGGGATGACAGACAACTGGCATAACATACTCCATGGTGGCGTGTAGAGGAGGAGAAGTGCTATGGAGAAAAAGAAAGCAGGAGAGGGGAATGTGGAGTGTCAGGAGAGCAGGTTCACATTTTCTAAGGTATTGTGGCCAGGAAGGGCCTCCTTAAGGTGACACTGGTGTATAAAGGCCTCAAGGAGATGAGATTACCTTTTAGGAATCTGTCCTCAGGGAATAGGAATTCAGCCAAAAATTATATACAGAGACATTACCATTTGTAGCTGGTTTCACTGGGGGAAAAATAGAAGTATCCAACAGTAGGCTAATTATTAGTAAATCCCGAACAGGGACGGCTATATAGCCATTTAGCCATTAAAACAGCAGTTCAAGGACACTTAATGATGGGGATAGTTTTCAAAACATAATTATTAAAAAGAGCAAGCAGGATGCAAAACTAAGGTGCCTCACTCTGTGGCAGGTCTGAACTGTGTGGCCATCTCAGACCTGAGTTCCCTATTAATTAATTACTCAGACTAAATCATGTAAACAGAGTGTATAAAAGACTGAAAATTGAAATAAATGAAGCACAGAGACTAAAGGATCTCAATGCATATCAATTATATACACAATTTAAACACTGATCTCAGTTCATGTGTATAGGTACATGCATACACATAGGAAAAAGCTGGAAATAAATACATCTCTTGATGGTAAAATTAGGTATTATCCTAATGTTTGGGTTTTCAGAAATCCCTCTCATGAACATGTCTTATTCTATTTCATTTAATGTCATTTTTATTTTTTATTATATTTTTTAAGATTTTTTTAATCTCTGCACCCAATGTGGGGCTCGAACCTACAACCCCAAAATCAAGAGTCAACACGCTCTACCAGCTGAGCCAGCCAGTTCCCCTATTTTTTCAAAAAAGCAACAAGAACCCTTTGACTCATCTCTCTTAAAGGAACCTAGAAGTTCTATAAAATCCTTTATTTCAATTCATTCAGTAAGTGTTTCATTGCCTGCCTGCTGTGTAGTAAATACAGAGGAGCTCTGAGGAGCTCTGACATCTAGAGTTAAGCCTTTGTCCTCACGACTCTGTCCAGGAGAGAGGCCTGAGGGCAGTTTCCATCCACCGGCATAGGTGACTCATTCAGATGTGAACGGAGAGGAAAGACCCTTGAGCCTGGGGCTAAGTGAGAGGCAGAACCAGATGGGGGAAGTGGCAGTGAGGAGAGAAGAGCAGGTTAGGAAGCAGGTAATGGATTCAGTTGTGGATGTGCAGAACGAGAGCTGAGAGCTGCTTACAGGAAGTCTGAGAGGAGGTGTCCGTTGGACAGTGGAGCGTAGGGACCTAGGTCTTAGTGAGCTGGGGAGAGAGATTGGTAGCTCATCAGTGAGGGTTGGAGGTGCCAGTCCTCACTGCGGAGTGATCTCCCAGGCATCCATACCAGGTGAAGTAAGGAGAGAAGGGAGCCAAGGACAAAATTCTGGACAGGCGCCAGCAGTTAAAAAAGGGGTGCCCTGCCCAATGGCAGCTGAGTGGCTGAGAGAATCACGAAGAAAACATGCCAGTGGTGAAGAAGGAACAGAACTTCTCAGTTCAAGATTAATCTATGAAAACTTCCTAAATTGTTTTTCAGTAATAGCTTCTACTCTGGAGAATGATTTATTTATCCCTTGGGAAAAATTATAGCTCAAATACATTTACAGAATTACTGACATAGGAGAGCCTGGGTGGCTTAGGCGATGAGGTGTCCAGCTCTTGATTTCGGCTCAGGTCATGATCTTAGGGTCATGAGATCAAGCCCTGCAACTGGCTCTGTGGTGGGGATAGAGCCTGTTTAAGATTCTCTCTCTCCCTTGCCCCTACTTACCCGTGAGCATGCACATGTGCACGCCTGCTCTCTCTGTCTCTCTCTCTGAAAAAAAAAAGTACTGGCATGATGGATGCTTCACCAGTTTGTTCCTATGGATATAAGAACGGTACCTCCCAACAGCAGGTCACTTGGTAGATGACACACTCGCAGCACCACTTGTTTCGTGGAGTCCTGCTATATTTGCTTTCATTTGCTGTGTAGTATTTATGGCCACAAGGTAACTTCTTGGCTCATTCTTCTGGCAGTGGGCAATTTCAGGGCTTTAGGGGCAATGTCGCCATGAACATCGTGCGTATCTCAGTCTATGTGGGTTTCTCTAGGACAGCAGTTTTCAGAATGAGATTCACAGACCCTGGGGTAGGTGTGAGAAGTGTGTGAGATCAAAACTGTCTTCATAATAACGCAGAGACATAATTTGTCCTTTTCCTCTATGTTGACACCTGCGCTGATAGTGTGAAGGCCACAGTGGGTAAAACTACCAGTGCACAGCCCAGTGCACAGTCCAGTACATTATCCAAGGCCCAGGCCCCAGACCACCAGGAAGCATCTGTTTTTCACTCCTAAGCACTCACCATAAAAACAAACAGAAACAACCCTCATGTATCACTTAATACCCTTGATGAAGCAATAGCAAGTATTAATTTTATTAATGAATTAACCCTTGAGTACATGTCTTTTAGATGTTTTTAATCTGTGTGACAAAATGCAAAGTGTACAAAAAGCGCTGCTACATGGCAAAGTATAAAGGTTGTCTTGAGGGTAAGCATTTTAATTAAATCACGATTTAATTCATGAGTATTGAACTAGCCCCCTTTTTAACAGAACATTATTTTTACTTGAAAGAATAACTGACAGACAACTGTGGTTATTCAGACTCAGGTTTGAGGCAGACATTCCCCAAAAACAGTGAGCCTAGCACTTTAAGGGAAACAACTGACCGTATTTGTTGCCAATGATAAAACTTAGGCTTCCAAGAAAATTAGAATTTTGGAAAATTTGTATCGGCCATGAGCTTCTCAAAACTTTGTGATGAGATTTGTTCATCAGCGTGGTGCACTTTTTTTTACATGTATAATAAAGTTTGTCAGCATTTGGAAAATCAGTGAACCAGTACTTTCCAAATGACCAGTGCATGATTTTAAGAAATCACACCTGAGTAAAAAATCCATTTTAAGTGCAAAGTGATCAGTGAATTTGAATTTAACAAAGTATTAAAAGTTCATTGAATCCAGGGGCGCCTGACTGGCTCAGTTGGTAGACCCTGTGACTCTTGATCTCAGGGTCATGAGTTTTAAGTCCCACGTTGGGCATGGAGTCTACTTTAAAAAAAAAAAAAAAAAGATGTTCTAAGACCAAAAAGTTTTGAAAACCATTGCTTCTAGAGTATGTCTGGTTGCAGAACTGCTGGGTCGTGGGGTCTGCACATCACCAGCTTTTCTGGGTAACCTGTTTTCCAGAGTGATGTTACCAGTTTACATTTCCACCAGTCGTGTGCGAAAGTTTCATTGCTCCACATTCTTGCCAACACCAGTTCAATTTCGTTTTGGTTTTTTTTTTAAGGTTTTATTTATTTATTCATGAGAGACACGGAGAGAGAGCAGAGACATAGGCGGAGGGAGAAGCAGGCTCCGCGCAGGGAGCCCGATGTGGGACTCGATCCCAGGACCCCGGGATCATGCCCTGAGCCAAAGGCAGATGCTCAACCGCTGAGCCACTCAGGCATCCCTCAATTTCGTTTTTCTGAGTTCTCTGACTAATGGTATCTCTTTGTGGTTGTGCTTTGCATTTCCCTTAATCACAAACTGATTATGGGCCTTTGGATTTCCCCTTTTGTGACATGACTGTCAAGTGTTTTACCCAGTTTTTTTTCTATTGAACTGTCTGCCTTTTTGCTAATGATTTGTAGCCAGTTATTTATACAACTGAAGTCCTGCAGCGTATACCTCTGTGTCTGGCTTTTGTCGGCTGATGTATGGGGGTTCGTACACGTTGTCTGTGGAGTTTGGCATGAATGTACTACAGTTTGTCTCTTCCAGCTCCCGCAGGCAGTCATTTGGCTCTTCCCAGTTTTTAGTGATTTGACCAGTGATGCTGTGAAGATATTCTTGTATTTGGTGTCTTTTTGATGAACATATGTTCTTACTTTTAATGTATTCATTCGTATCAACATTTTTCTTTTCTGATTGATTGGTTCTGTTTGTTTACTATTTAAGACATCTTCCCCTAGGTCAAGACAATAAAGATAATCCCTTCACAGGGCTTCTTTATAATTTGCCTTTTATACTTAGGTATTAACTATTTGGAAATGGTCTTGATAATCACAGAGTAAATCCTCCTGCTTTGTTTTTTGGATTTTAGGAGGATGGGAGTTTTTTCAAAAGCATCTTGGCTGCTATTGGTCTTTTGTGCGTTTTGTATACATACTACATTCTGTCAGTCAAGTTCCATCAAAACAAACAAACATGTTGGGATTTTATTGGATGTGTATTGACTCTTTAAATCAGTTTGAGGAGAATACGCATCTTGACAAAATTGAGCCTTCCAACCTATGAGCATCGTGTATCTGTTTTCCTTTGTTTAGGTGCTCTGTAATATGTTTCTATAAGCTTTTATCATTTTCTCCATAAAGATTGTACTTTTTTTCCAGTTTATTTTTAGGTACCTTGTTTGTTTGTTTGTTTATGCTGTTGAAAGGTATCTTTTTTACTACATTTTCTGTTTGTTGGTATTATCACAACTGATTTTTTTAAAGATTTATTTATTTATTTTTAAAGAGAGAGTGTGTCCTTGTCAGTGGAGGGAGGCACAGAGGGAGAATCACCAGCAGACTCCCCCCTGAGTACAGAACCTGACACGGGTCTCAGTCCCAAAACCCTGATACCATGACCTGAGCCAAAATGAAGAGCTAGACACTCAATTGACTGAGCCACCCAGGCGCCCCAATACAGTTGGATTTTTTTTTAAGATTTCATTTATTTATTCACAGGAGATGCAGAGAGCCTGATGCAGGACTCGATCCCAGGACTCTGGGATCACGACCTGAGCCAAAGGTAGATGCTCAACCACTGAGCCCCCCAGGTGTCCCTACAATTGGATTTTTTAACACTGACCTTGTGTCCAGCAATCTTGCTAAACTCCTGTTACTGATTTAAATAATTTATCTATACCATCGTTTGGGTTTCCTAAATACACAATCATATCATCTGAGATTAATGGCAGTTTTGCTTCTTTTTTATTCAGCCCTTATTTTATTCCTTTTTCTTACTTTACTGCTGACCTCTGGTGTGACATGGAATAGAACTGTAGTAATGGGAGAGGAGTGCCTGGGGGGCTCAGTCAGTTGAGCGTCTGACTCTTGATTTTGGCTCAGGTCATGATCTCAGGGTCGTGGGATTGAGCTCCATGTCAGGTCCCATACTCGGCAGGGAGTCTGCTGGAGATTCTCTCTCTCCCTCTTCCTCTGCCCACCCCCCCACCCCAGCTCATATGTGCAAGCACACATGCATATTCTCTCTCTCTCTCTCTCCCCCCCCCCGCCCCCCCCCACCAAAATAAATAAATGAAATCTTTTTAAAAAGAAAGAAAGGTAGTGTTGAGGGCATCCTTGTTCTTGATTTCCATGTCCCCAGTAAGTATGATGTTTGCAGAAGACCTTTTGCAGCCACCCTCATCAGGTTAAGGAAGTTCCCTTCTATTCATTGTTGACCTAAATGATACTGTTTTTTATCAAACGGTTTTTTCCACAGTTGTTGAGATTATCCTGATTTTCTTCTTTATCTTTCATCTTCTAAAATGTGCTAAATTTAAAAAAAGTGCTAAATACAATAATTCATTTTCTAATATTAAACCTAATTTGAGTTCGTCAGATAAGTCCAACAGGATCATAACTTGTATTATGCTTTCAACAGATTGCTGAATTCAGTTTGCTAATAACATTTTGTTGAGGATTTTTTGCATTTGTGTTCAGAAGTGAGGTTGACTTCTGACTTTTCTTTCTCCTGATGCCTGTGTGAGGCTTTGCATCATGAAGGGAGGTGGGTGCATTCTCCCTTTTTCTATTCTCAGGAAGACTTTATGTAAGATTGGATTGTCCTCTTGAAAGTTTCATCAAAACCATCTGTAACACCATCTGGGCCTTGAGTCTGTGTTTAAGGAAAGATCTCTGCCACTGGTTCACCTTCTTTAACGGTTACACAACTATTTAAGATTTCTGTTTTTTCAGATACTGCTCTATTATTCTAGAAGTTTTTCTATATCATCTAAATTTTCAAATCTAAATGACTTTCTCTTTTAACTTTTACAACACCGATGGTGATTCCTGCTTGTCATCTTTGATAATGGTTATTTGTGCTTTCTCTCTTGTTTGTATGATGGGTTTTACCAGAGGTTTGTCAATTTTATTAGCTCTCCCAGAGAGCCAGTTTTGGCTTTGTTAATTCTTTGTTTCTTCTTCATTTTCTATGTTTGTTTTTGCTTTGTGGATCTCCGTTTTTATCTTTATTATTCCCTTCTTCCCCCTTTCATATTTTTTGCTATTTCTTTTTAACTTCTTGATATGGGCATCTAGGTCATTAATTTCTGTTTTATTCACTGTAACATTATCCTCCAAGTATGGCTTTATTTTCACTCCAGGGTTTATAAATAGTACTTTCATGGGTCCTTCAAATTCATGGAATGCCTGAGTGGTACAGTTGGTTAAGCATCTGACTCTTGGTTTTGGCTCAGGTCATGATCTCAGGGTCCTGGGATCGAGCCCCGTGTCGGGCTCCATGCTCAGCAGAGTCCCCTTGAGATTCCCTCTCTCTCTCCCTCTGTCCTCACTTGTTCTGTGTCTCTCTTTGTCTCTGTCTCTCAAATAAATATTTTTTTTAAAAATCAGAGTATTAATGTCTGATAGGCTCTTCTTAGATAAGTAGGTTATTCAGAGTGTGTTCCTTAACATATAGGGATTTTCTAGTTAACAGTTGATACAGACAACCTACTGTATATATAACTTCAGTCCTTCAAAATGTACAAAAATTAGGAATAACAGAGTGGCCATCATAGTTTTGTAGTCTCCCTTTTATACCTAGTAATTTTGTTACTTTGGAGTTTTTTAATTATTGGCAGTTTGCTGCCAATCATAAGTGGAAATCAGTTTGCCTGAAATTGAAAATGACTTTTTAGGGATGCCCGGCTGGGCTGAGTTGGTAGGACATGTGACTCTGGATCTTGGGGTCATGAGTTTGAGCCCCACGTTGGGTGTGGAGCCTAATACTTAAAATCTTTTTTAAAAAATGACTTTTTAAAGCTGCCAACATAAAGCCATATACAAAAATTCTGCAGTGGGAAGGGCACTTGATTTTCCTTTGACCTGAAATAGTTCCATCATTGCTTCCAACCCTACACTGTGGAAAGAGATCACCAGTTTTATGTGTCCAAACAGATGTGTCTTATTTGTTGTATTGTTGACTTTAGCCGGGGTCAGCCACATTTTTTTCCTGTTCTTTTTTTTTCATAATTTTTTTCTTTGAGTCTAGTTTACATACAATGTGACATTAGTTTCTGGTATACAGGATAGTGATTCAGCTTCTCTATATCCTGTGCTCACCACAAGTGTGGCTCCCATCTGTCCGCATACCAGGCTGTTACAATATCATGGTACAGCTACATTGTTTTTTTAAGCTTCTGAAGTAAAGCCCATTTCCAATGAGAAAAGTGAATAAAAATCAACTGTTTCTTGTTTTTTTTCCTGCAGGCCCGAGGTATGAAGAAACAGGTCATTGACGACTTCATCACACAAAACAAGTATCTGCTGGCAGCCAGGCTCACCAGCCAGAGATTGTTCCATGAACTCTGCCCCGTGAAACGGTCTCACCGGCAGAGGAAGTAAGGACTCCAGGCTTTGCCTCTGCTTGTCACTGCAGTGAGAGGCCACGTCGCATTTCTCTAAAAGGGCAATGAAAAGTCTACCTGTGACATCAGAATTCACTCTTTACTAGTAGTAGGGGGTATAAATCCAGGGTTCCAGCCTGGCCCAGGGGCAGAGAAGATTTCCCTAATTCATAAACCTTTTAGCTGAGGCCAGAAGGGTAAGTAGCCTTTAGCTAGCTGTTGGGGAGAGGCTGGCTCACTTTAAAGAAGCATGGATCTGAGCGAGTCATTGCTCCTACTAGAGTGTCCCAGGCAGGCCAAGCCTTCAGAGGCCAGGGATGAGAGCTGGGAATGTGCTAACCCTAGGGAAGTGTAGGACACCGAGGAAAGGTTCAAATAATTAGCTAGAAATGGGAAGGCTGAGGCATATTCATACATAGTAACTAAAACGTCTAGCAATGCAGGGAAAATATTTGTTAGAGATCCTTCAGATTAATGAATCAATGGCTTTAAATGTAGGGCTATTTTTTTTTTAAGATTTTATTCATGAGAGACACAGAGAGGCAGAGACATAGGCAGAGGGAGAAGCGGGCTCCCTATGGGGAGCCCAGTGTGGGACTTGATCCCAGGACCCCAAGAGCACAACCTGAGCCAAAGGTAGACGCTCAACCACTGAGCCACCCAGGTGCCCTGAATATAGGGCAATATCATTGTGAAATGTGTCTAGATTTGGAAGGAAGGAAAGCATTCTGGTTATCTTATTTGAAAAATATAACTAAGATATTGTTTAAAGTGAGACATTCCCCATGTTTCCAGATTTTTCTGATGCCTTTATAAGACCAAGAGAGAAGAAAGACTTTAATTTGATATAAAGAAGAATATCAGGGACTCTAAGAATTGTGATGAGCACAGCCTTCAGAAAATAGCCCAGATCCATTGCAGTTCTCACCTTTTTTTTTTTTTTTTTTTTTTTTAACCACTGTCGCCTTTGGAGAGCGACTGTGCTAGCCTTCTTACCAGACTCTGCTTCCATTCCGTTCCCCTCTTATGCCTTCCAGGCAGTTCACACAGCAGCCAGTGAGCTTGCTAGAACATGCATTGGGTCCAGTCTCTCTCCATTGATGGGTCTTCACGCTCACAGTTCCTCTCTGCCTGGAACGCCCTGACCCCTTTCCCCCTATGGCACCCCATTCAGGTCTTTGCTATCTGAGAGGTGACATGTCCCTGAGCAATCTGTCTGATGGAGCAGGACTCCCACCCCACCCTGGACTCTTTCTCCTCTTCTTTTTCATAACACTTGTCACTATGTATTTATTTGTTGTCTGTCTTCCCTACCAGAATATAAGCTCCACCAGGGCAAGAATGTTGTCTGTCTTACCTGGCACATAGTAAGCGTTCCCTAAATATTTGGGAAACTGAATGACTGAGTGATTAGCTAAACTTGCCTTTGCAAAGGAAGCCCTTCAGAGTGAGGTTCAGAGACCTCTGGCCCGAGATAGGATTGACCAGCCCGGTCTGTAATGGAAACAGAATAACAGGTGGCTTCTGAAGTCCCTTCTGCATCAAGGATTCAGAGGCCATTGCCTAAAAGAAATTCCTAAGTGTGATAAAGTTTGGTTTGGGGAAGGTATCACCAGTCGGGAGAAGAAGCAGGTCATTGATGATTTGGAAAGCTGCTCTCGTGAGAGACTGCCACTGTGCAGCTTCCATCAGTAAGATGTATTCACTTCTCTAGAACGATGCGCCTCCTCTTCACCTTCTCTTACCATCACGGGGTCCAGCCTCGGCCTCGGAGACTGATTAGAAAGTCTTCTGTCGTTGTGCAGGTACTGTGTGGTTTTACTGACTGCCGAGGCTGCCAAGTTGAGCAAACCCTTTGATGCTTTCCTGTCCTTTGCCCTGGCAAACACAAAAGACACAGTGAGATTCGTGCACGTGTACAGCAACCGGCAGCAGGAGTTTGCCAACACCTTAGTACCAGACAGTGATACGTTTCAAGGAAAATCAGCGGTGAGTCATGGATTCTCTTCTTCCAAGTTCTTGACAAGCTTGTGGCACCTGAATGCTGTTTCCTCTTTCTTTGGGTGTTTTGAGTACAGATTTCAGGAAATCCAGAAATCTCTGAGCCTGTTTTGAAAGCCTAATCTTGAAACAGTTTTGAAACCCTGGTGATTTCACCTCCTAGATTTTCAGCCTTCAACCTTCACAGGAAACATCTTTCCTATGAGTACCTAGTGTGTAAAATCTTCCTTCGGCTACCAGTAAAATCTCTCTCCTTTACTTCTGCTTCTTTCATTTCACTTCATTTTGATCGCTGTCTCCTTCCCTTCCCCTCTTTTGTCATCACTCTACAGAAGCATTAAATTCTGTGTCTTTGTCATCATTTTGGTAATCATGGAAAATCTCTCTAAAAAAACAAAAGTTCCTTCTTATAGATGTTAAGTCAGAGCTTATAGGGGAAAGTCTACTCATAAGAAAGAGCTTTAACTTTTAGCAGAAGCTTTGGAAAGTCATCATAAACATAGTTTCCTTAGTCAGAAAATAACTACAATCTCTTGCGCGTATTTTATACCCATCTGTATTTGTGCTCAAGCTTATTGCTAACTGCATTGGATCCTTTTTCCCATCCTCCCCGAAGAAAAAACAGACAAACTTAAAGACTTCTCTAATGGTTTCCTCTCTTTTCCCCCTAGGTGTCGATCTTGGAAAGGCGCACCACAGGAGGAAGGGTGGTGTATAAAACCCTGGAGGCTCCCTGGACAGGGAGTGAGAGCGATAAACTCACGCTTTTGGGCTATCTGGACCAGCTGCGCAGAGACCCCGCTCTGCTGTCCTCGGAAGCTGTGCTCCCCGACCTGACCGATGAGCTTGCCCCTGTAAGCATGTGGCCCCGGAGACGGGGCGCCAGGCAGGGCTGCTGAGGCGGGCGAGCCGCCGTGTCAGGCGAGGACTTCTCCCACCTGGGCTCGGGGGCTCCATCCTGACCGGCATTTTCTCCCTCAACAGATCTTTCTCCTCCGGTGGTTCTACTCCGCTTCGGACTACATCTCAGACTGCTGGGACAGCATATTTCACAACAACTGGTAGGAATATTGCTAGACTGAATTTCTTCCTCCTCCCTCCTCTTCTTCTTTCTTTCTTTCTTTCTTTTTTTCTTTTTTCTTTTTTTTTTTTTTTTTTTTTTGGTGAGGGGAGGTCCCTATTTGAATTTCTTCTTCTCCATTGATAGTAGAACCACAGTTTTTCTCTTGAAAAGAGTCTAGGTTTCTTTGATTTTAGTGTCTATGCAACACAGGCAAGTGGAAGAATGTTTACACATTTTCTACAACTGGTCCTTTTTTCTTTTTTTCTTTTTTTTTTTTAAGAATTTATTTATTTATCAGAGAGAGCATGAGCCGTGGGGGAGGTGAGGCAACAGGGGGAGTGGGACAGAGGAAAAGGGAGAAGCAGGCTGCCTGCTGAGCATGGAGCCTGATGCTATGTGGGGCTCGATCCCAGGACCCCGGGATCGTGTCCTGAGCTGAAGGCAGTCACTTAACCGACTGAGCCAGCCAGGCGCCCTTCCTCCCCGCAGCCTTTTCTTTCTTTCAGTAACTTCATTTTTTTACATAGTTGCTAATGGACCCTCTCCCCCTGGGCCTGACCTCTTCATCAGAGCACCCCTGGCACCCAGCCCAGGGCCTGACCCACATGGAGGCCAGTGCAGAGGTGTCCAAGCCAGTCGGTGAGCTAGCCAGACGAGGGAGAGCTATCCCACTCCCACCCCCAGTGATATTGTGAGCTCCCGAAGGGTAGAACCGCATCTCGTTCATGTTCATGTGATTCCTGGCACCCAGCACAGCTCCTAAAAAATAGCAGGCCTTTGATGCCTGTTTATGGGTGAATAAAATTTTAGAGCCCCAGTCCTAGATGGCACCGTGGAAGGTCAGCTTGTTCTTCCTCCTCCGCCCCCAGGGCCATGTCTGATTTATTCCAGCCAGGAAAAAAAAAAATCAAAGGAAATAATTCCACAGACTTTTTAATCACTGAAACCATCCTTGACATCAGAATGTTCTTTCACATTCACAATGTAAATCCTGTATTTCCTTCCACGGAACTTAAGCACAGCCTATTACATTGAGACAAACTTCTAGAATAAGCAATCTGAATGAAAACAGTGAGGGAGGGCAGCCCGGGTGGCTCAGCGGTTTAGTGCCGCCTTCAGCCCAGGATGTGATCCTGGAAACCCGGGATCGAGTCCCACATCGGGCTCCCTGCATGGAGCCTGCTTCTCCCTCTGCCTATCTCTGACTCTGTGTGTGTGTGTGTGTGTGTGTGTGTGTGTGTGTGTGTGTGTGTGTCTCGTGAGTAAATTAATTTAAAAATCTTTTAAAAAAAAAAAAAAAACAGTGAGGGAAAAGCCTCTGCTTCCCCCACCACCACCCTCAAAGAAAAACCTTTATTACATGAAACTAGAAAGTGTTTATTGATATGAAAGCCTTTCGGTTTGGGTTCTTGGTTTTGTTTGAGCCAAGGAGAAGAAACCTAATGTCATCAATGGACAGACCGCAGCAGCGTTTCTAGAGCTGACCAGAGCTTAACTTCGTTTCAGGCGGGAGATGATGCCCCTTCTCTCCCTGGTCTTCTCCGCCCTCTTCATCCTCTTCGGCACCGTCATCGTTCAGGCTTTCAGGTAAATGCCTCCCTGGCTTCTCAGAGCGACTTCTCAGGGGCGGGCCCCAGGCCTCGGGGTTGTTGGTACTATTTCTTTTATAAAACACCTCGTTTCTTACTTTAGTGACTCAAACGATGAGCGAGAGTCAAACCCTCCAGATAAAGAGGAAGCCCATGAGAAGGCCGGGAAGACCGAGCCAAGCTTCGCCAAAGAAAACAGCAGGTTGGGATCCCTGGGTGGCTCAGCGGTTCAGCGCCTGCCTTTGGCCCAGGGTGTGATCCTGGAGTCCCAAGATCAAGCCCCACGTTGGGCTCCCGGGATGGAGCCTGCTTCTCCCTCTGCCTGTGTCTCTGCCTCCTCTCTCTCTCTCTCTCTCTCTCTCTGTCTATCATGAATGAATAAATAAACAAAAAAAATCTTAAAAAAAAAAAGAAAGAAAACAGCAGGTTTCTCTAACCACATACCCACCCGCAACCCCACGGGGCAGGAGAGCTACAGGTGCACAGTCAGATAGCTTGGCCTCCACGAACCTCGTAGATGTGAGCACATGGGTCACCTCCTCGTGTGTGACATGTGAGGGAAAAGTCAGCTGCTGGTTAGTGTTTCTGAGACCCTGTAGGCATCTAGACACAGGACCTCCTTCTGTTCCCCTCAGTACCTTCCGCCTCTCAGTCTCAAAGTTCCTGATGGGGGCAGGAAGCAGAGCCTGTCAGAGATGCTAGACGAGCCAGGAGCCCCATAACCGTGTGGACTACCTTCATCCTCCCCTAAAGCTGCTTCTACACCTACTGAACAGCGGCATCTGAAAGGGTCTTTATGGGCCCAGGACGCCAAGGGGGGTCTAGAATATTAAATAACATAGCTAGTCTGGTTGGAACATAGCATTTTCTTCCCCTTGTTTCTTTTCAAAGCAATGGCATTCTCCTGTCCTGATAACATCGTAATTCCTCACCTCTTCTCCACAGCAGGATTCCTAAAAAAGGCTTTGTGGAGGTAACTGAGCTCACAGATGTCACATACACCAGTAACCTGGTCCGCCTGAGGCCAGGCCACATGAACGTAGTCCTCATCCTGTCAAATTCCACCAAGACCAGCCTACTACAGAAATTCGCTTTGGAGGTCTACACATTCACTGGGTAAGCTCGGGGACGAGAGAGGGAAAGGAGAGAACGTGCACATTTGGGGGAGGAGGGGACCAGAGGAGAATTATGTTCTTTCCTCCTTGACCATGAGGGGCTTTCTTCGCACATGCGGTGAGATGTTGGCCGTGGCTTTTCAAGCCTAGAAATCTTAGCCACCATTAGGGGGTCTTTCTCCCCCTGACTTCGTGTCCCTGTGCTTCTGAACAGAAGACCTTGACCTCAGTCCTCTTCCGTGAGCCTCTCAGGGAACTCTCACACTAGCTCTCATGGGTTTTCCTGAAGCCAGACACCAAGAGTGACATAACTGGCACCCGGCAGGGACGGGGAGGGAGATGGGTGAGCGGAGTGTTACAACTGTTGCAGAAGCCCTCGCGTCCCACCAGAATCCTCCATTCTTTCCATATTCGGGCCCCATCCAGCACAGAGCCTCCCCCTGGTGCTGGAGGTCTGACTGACAGGTTACGTCCCCTGCAGTTGAGTGTGCGGGCTCTTCCCTACATCTTCACTGTGTTCTTCCGACAGGAGTAGCTGCCTGCACTTCTCCTTCCTGAGTCTAGATAAACACAGAGAATGGCTGGAATACTTACTAGAATTTGCTCAGGATGCAGCCCCAATCCCCAACCAGTACGACAAGCATTTCATGGAACGTGACTACACAGGTTACGTGCTGGCTCTGAATGGCCACAAGAAGTACTTCTGTCTCTTCAAGCCCCAGAAGGCAGTGGAAGAGGAGGAAGCCCTGGGGTCGTGCAGTGATCTGGACTCTTCCCTCCATCTGGGTGACTCGCGAGGGAAATCCTCCTGCGGCCTTGGACCCAGGCCCATCAAAGGGAAGTTGAGCAAGTTGTCCTTATGGATGGAGCGCCTGCTCGAAGGCTCCTTGCAGAGGTTCTATATCCCATCGTGGCCTGAGTTAGACTGAAGGAGCTCAAGAGAGACTTTAACTCTTCCGGCTTTTTAATAGGCCCCCGGGAACAGGTCTTTTCAGGACTCAACCTATCACCACGGACAGAGAATAGATTCTAGATTATTCTTCCAGAACAACGGCTAGAAGAATCTTTCCTTTGTCCCGTTCTAACCTAGGAGTGAAAAACACCTCAAGCTGAATTCCCTAGATCGAAATATTTTCCTTTGGGTTTTTTTCCCCCTCGTTTGAATGCCGCACTATTTAAAGTAGACTGCTCATTCCCCCTTCCTTTGTCATCCCTGTCACGTGCTCACGTCACCCTGCCCGGTCCTGTCCCTGTGCTGTGGGAGAAGCACAGGGCGCCGGCCTGCAGCAGGAACCCCGCGAGCCTGGAGTGCTGGTGGGGTCCCCACCCCCGCTGTGCTTCCGCCCGGCGCATGCTGTCAGTGGGACGGCCCGCAGCAGCTTCCAGGCCCTGCATCCTCATGGGGCCTGCTTCCAAGCAATCTCCCATTTGGTAGTTTTTCTGGTAGTCAGTGGCTAAAAGTATATTTGGGGGGTATCCCCCTGCCAGCAATTTGCCAGCCACGTTTAAAAAAACTAGGGATAAGTGGGGGTCCTGCGAGGGAGTGTGGTTTTCTTCCCGAAACAAGAGAACAGAGGGCTGGGTGGTGATGGAGGTGACCCCGTAGCGGCCCAGCAGCCGCCTGCCCCAGCGCTAAATGTAGCCCGGAACGGTCTGCTCCGCAAGAAGTACTGTAATGACTTTGAGCCATTTACGTGTATGTTTTCACACGCCTTTCTGCCTCTGTCAATTTTAGGGTATGAATCTTAGGAGCCATAATTTGTAATCTTGTTCTCTGGACGTAGAGATAAGCTGCTATAACCCAGTAGATGTTAAACCGAAGACACCTTTTTCCCGCCTGCCAGGAGTCAGGCTCGAGGAACCTCTTCACTCCAGTGGTGTCTCTTTAGTAAAATACCAGACATGTCTTTGTATCAAGGAACTTAAAAATTTCTCAGCAATTGTATTTTGAACACTGTTACCCCAAAAGTGCTGTAACTTTGAGCCCTCTTTTGTGACAAGCAAGCCAAGACTTGTTCTAGAACCCTGTTTGGCAAAAGGCTTCCTTTGAGCTTCTGGCCTATATCGTGGTATCTCAATTGCTTTCACTCTCAACTCCCAGCCGCCCTACCACTAACACGGTCCGATCTACCATCAGCACCCCAGCTTCCAGAACTCCAGTGCGCAGTGGAGCACACCTGCCAGTTAGAGAGTTTGCCTTTTTTGCTCTCTCTTTTTTTAAGGGCAAAACCACCAGTGGAGTTTGAGCAGCTTCAAAGAGTGGTCGGTTCACATGTCAAAGAAAATTGCCCTTTTGTAAAGCAAAGTGTCAGAGTCAGTGATGGGACATCTACTAAGTTAGTATTTCTTTAATCATCATTGCTTTAAACTAAGCCATTTGGATCCGGAATAATCCAAATATTGAGCTACAGTGGCAAGTAATAAATTATTTAAGCCCAGGAATTCCTATGGTTTCCATGGAGTCTATAGCTTTATTTAAAAAAAAAAGAAAAGAAAGAAAGAAAGAAAAATCACTGCCAGGCTTCCCCCCCACACCCCCACACCCCCGCCACATGATCCTCTAAAAATTAGACACTTACTCTGAATGCCGTGTCTCCTGGCACCTGTCCCAGGCATGCGTGATTAAGGGATTCATTTGGCTCCTTGATGCACCAGCCTCAAAATTATTTTCTTGGTCTTTGATGGCCAAGTTGCTGATGTGAGTAGTATTTTGGTTCAGTGGTGGGTTTTTAATTTCTGGTACTAATGGGATCCCTGACCTTAATTAATGAAAACCAGCCCCCCCCTACCAGATTTGTTCATTTTAAAAATGTGTCTCATTAAAATAAAAAGCACCTTCAGACAGACAGCTGCACCCTCCATTTGTACTAAGAAAGGAAAGTGAGAATAGATAGGATTAAAAACATTCCTGGCGAATTTTTCAGTCCAAAATTTCTTCCACAGGTCTGTTCAGGGCTGGGAGAGATGTCCCCCAAGAGGACACTAGGAAGGTTCTACTTTACATTGAACATGGCCCTTGACCACCCAAGCCTTTCCTCCTGAATGTTTCCATGAATTTGTTTACTGTTGTGTCAAATGTATGAGCCATCGTCATGCTCAGCCAATGCCACCGTCTCTCCTTTTGTGTGGAATCACACAGACCTAATTTTGGTTTTAAGTGAACCTCCTGGTCTTTGAATATCTTGAGACTGACAGCATTGTTCTGTCTTTAGAAGTAGGCTCTTCTGGTTGGTAGAGCCACGCATAATATTTAGCAGATGGGGATGAAAACTGGCCTAAAACAAGTCTTTGTAGAATACACAACTACTTACAAAGTTGTTTTTTTGTTTTTGGGGGTTTTTTTATCATTCAGGTGCTGGTGGCATAATTTGTCTAAGAGATTGTCAGGTCTGAGTCAGCAGCATTTCAGTGAGCAAGACTGCCCTGACCTCTATTGAGGCACCATGGTTTCTCTCTGCCATCAGTTACCGACCCTGAAAATTTGGTCGTACTTTTCAAAGTAATGGGTTTATTTCCTCCTCATCCAGCACATGCATGTTTTCCTGTTTTAAAAAGAAATGAAATCTGAATGTGTTTTTTAATTGACATGCTTTGTTTGGGAAAAGAGATGAGAAGCAAACACTCAAACTTTTTTCCCAAGTAAAATTCTTTAAATGCCGACGCAGACTATCTTTGCAGATGAAATATTGCTCACATCCAAATGCCTCACCTTGTCCCTTGAACACAAATGCAGTGTGGCAGCTGCTGAATCTGTCCGTTGAGCTTGTCGAGGAGGAGGATGGAGCTTTAGAGACCGATCTGAAAAGAAGGTGAATATTTTGCACTTTTGATACTCTTAGGAACAAATAACTTATTTGGCAAATGGTGTCTTTTTTATGTTGTTTTTGTTTTGTATTGTGAACAGGCACTGAAGCTGATGTTATTTTTGTTTTAAGAATATTACAGACTGGAAACAAATAAACTATTTTAATGTGTGATGATTACACGTCGCTCTTGCATTGGGAGGTGATGATTTGTGGACACCTTAGCAATGAAAGAATTTGCACATGACACACGCCTCAGTCTTTGCTGCAGATTTCAGGAGTTGCCGTCAGGGAGGATGTATCAGCTCCAAGAGGAGAGAATGTGAAACTGAGACGGGGAGTGGGTTAGAGAAGTGTCACCAAGGGCTCTTTGGAGGCCACCTGATGTCTGGCTGAAAAGACATTTCATGCACCCTCCTGGGCTTCTAAGTGGCAAGTTTCTTTATTAGGATCTGCAAGTTACTTTCATTCAAACTTTCTGTGTTCACAGTGGTCCTAAAACCCAGGTGCAGCCCTGAGTTCCTCAGGAGGAGCCACAGTGTAAAGGAAGAAACTAGAGAAATACAGGATGTTTATACAGTATTATGTCACAGGGCTTTTTTATTCCATGTCTCCAATTTTTAGATCATCTTCGTGAACCAAATGCTCCTTGGCTCCGTGCCCCCCCGCCCCGCCCAATCCTCCACCATCTCATCAAAACAGCACAAGCGCTTCTCTGTTTATAGTTGACTCAAACCCCACAGAAATATTAGCCGTTGGATTGGAGTTCTACTGAATGCCCTGATTTTACAGCCTCTAGGGACATTTCTCAGCAGAAAGTTGTACTGGCATAAACTCCTGAGTATTCAGAGTTGCCCAGGACTCCGCTTGCGCATAAATCCTTGAGAACTGTCATCAACACAGCCTGTTGTGTTGAAGAGCCCGAGGTTCAGACGACTGTCACTTTGGGGAGCGCACACAGCATCTCAAACAGCAGGTTAGCAGCCAGGAGGGCCGTGTTTCCTACAAAGAAACAAAACCTAAGGCTGGAGCCTCTCAGTACTCCGCCCTCTTCCCTTTCCAGACTCCCCAGCCCACTTCCATGCTCTTCTCTGGGCCACCCAGCCACCCTGTGGATGTGCTTTCCCTGATATTCTCCATCAAGCATCATTCAGAAATAGTTTTCTGAAATTCAGACGGTTCTTTGTTCTACTCTGAAAACAGATTCGCACCCCCCAAAGGAAAACCTATACTAAATGGTGTCTTGTATTTAATCGCCTCCCCTCTGACGTTAATAGGCCCAAGTCTGTAAGCTTCTCTACGCTGAAATTATTGTGATGGCATCTGCTTCGAATACCTCTCCTAAACCACTTACACCTCGACAGTTCACTTTTCAATGAAATATCAAAGGGGGATGGAACTATGCCACCCTACTAATAAACTGCAGGCCGGTGCTCTCTTCTGCTGCTGGGCGGGCAAACCAATAACAGCCACCTCCCCGGGGTGTTGTTAATTAGCTCATGTTTGGAAGGTGTGCGGTAATAGGTTTATTTTCTCCACTGCAGAACATACTCGGCAGGCTCCCGAGTTATACAAAAGGACCCATCCATCTTCTACTTAACCAAGTAGATGAATATAATTTAAACTAGGAGCTGCCCACAGATCCTAGTATTCTCGTTTACTCACCAAAAGGATCGTAGGGCGGTGAAACTTCCACAAGGTCACAACCCACCACGTTCAGGCCTTGACAACCCCGGATGATTTCCAGCCCCTGTCCAAGACGAAGCCTGAGTTGTCCACAGCAGTAACCATCCACGAGGAAAAGCAACCACAGAGGTCCCAGTGGATCTCTCCCAACGCATGCCCACCCTTTGACTTGGAACTGTTGCTTTTCCTCAGTAAACATTTATCGACAGCCGGGCACACAAATGGCCAAAGCACAGCCCCCATTCCCAAGGGCTCCATTGTGTGTTGGTGAAACCAAGCAAACCAATCGTTTCAACATCGTGCATGGAAGGCTTCTAGAAAAGCAAGTGTAGGGGAGCCTGGCTGGCTCAGTCAGTAGAGCATGTAACTCTTGATCTCGGGGTTGTGAGTTCAAGCCCCGTGTTGGGCGAAGAGATTACTTTAAAAAATAAAATCTTAGGAAAAAAGTTTTTTAAAGCAAGTGTAGAAAAGTATACCATGAAACAGCCCAAAGAGCTGGGGGAAGGCCTCCCTCTCCAAGATGGAAAGAGCCCAAGGAATAGACCAAGCAACTAAGTAGGGGAAGGGCAGCCCAGACAGACAGACAGACACATGCAAAGTCACCAAGATGGAAAGAAATACCAGTAGTTAGATGTGGCCAGAAGACAGGATAAGTGAGGGGGACGGTAGGAAGAGGTCATTTTGTCTAAAAGAGTTTCCACTCTGCCGGTGAAAAGCCCAGAATGATAAGCTGAGGAATGAGGACTGTGTGTTAGAAATCTCCCCGAGGGGAACTGGCAGAGAATGGCCTTGAAGAGGCAGCTGCGAGAAGGCCCCTTTCTTAGAGGAGGTGAGATAACTGAGCGAGTGGAAGTGGCCTTCACTCATTCACACAAACGTCCAGGAGTTCCTGCTCTGTGCGTCAGGCACTATCCTAGACTCCGAGGATAGGGGAGTAAATGAAAGAAAAGCCCTGCCCTGCCGGAGCTGGCCTTCCGGTTACAACCACCCTCCAGTTCCCGCCTGTGTTTACACTCAGCACACCTCAAGGGAGCTTTATCTGGATGTTTCTAAAACTCTTGAAGTTCCATGGTAGGTGGTTAATCCCATCATGAGCAACCCCAGAAAGCTAAGTCTCGTGCTTCTAAGAGGGGATGCTGTGATGTGTCCCCAGGAACCAACCGCAGGTGGATCAGGGGCAGAAAGCTCCAATAACAGACTATCATAACCCCGAGAGGAGACCGGAGTCCTTGCCAGAGTCCTTGGCCACTCCTCACCCTACAAGAGTGGTCAGCGTGCAGAAAGGCCTACCCGCGCCCCTTGCAAAACCCTGTCCCGACCCTGAAGACCCACCCCTAGTCCTTGAATCGTCACCCTCAGGAGTCGTCCCGGGTGGAACCTCCTCACCTGACTCGGGGTGAGCCCCGCAATTTCAGGTGTTCCTGTCCCTGGGGCGTAGGCAGGATCCAGGCCGTCGATGTCAAAGCTGATATAAAGGGGCTTGCCCCCCATCTGCCGCCTCACATCTGCCATCAGCGGGACCAGCGACTTCATCCAGCAGTCCTCGGCCAGGACCACCCGGAAGCCCTGGCGGGGAGGGGAGCGGAGCGCTGGGCACAGGGGACCCGATCCCACCAGCAGGGAACCATCACCCCCACTTCACCGCTGAGTTAGGGACGAACGGCCGGTGGGGAAGAAGCAACGAGTCAGTCAAAGCTGACGCCAGGGCCAGGCCACAGGGAGGCTCGGCCGCGGCAAGCTCCTGCGGGCGGCTCCGCACAGCGTGCAGGGCACCGGCCTCCCCACCCGGAAAGCGGGGGTCGGGGCGTCGGGGGCTCAGCCGTGGAGCGGCTGCCTTGGGCTCAGGCCGTCACCCCGGGGTCCCGGGATCGAGTCCCCATCGGGCTCCCCGCGGGGAGCCTGCTTCTCCCTCTGCCTGGGTCTCTGCCTCTGTGTTTGAATGAATGAATGAATGAATGATCTTCAAAAACAAAAGCAGGGGTCTTGGGTCTTTCCTGGTGGGATCTTGTCCTTCGTGGTTACCTGGAAGCCACCCCGCCAATCGGGGGTGAGGACAAGAACAAGAAAGGTGGCCACCGGCTTTGGGTTCGGACCCTTGCAGGCCTTTTCCCAGGCAGCCACCACCCAGAGGCCGTTGTGTTCCCGCCTGTCCCCCCAGCCCAGCGATGAGAGGCCCCCTCGGCCTCACCAACTAACACCCTCTCTCCTCCACGCGGTCCTCTGGAGGCAAACTCGCCCCCGCCCCCCAATTTTCTGAACATGGTCATCAAAGTTCCTGTTGAATCCACACCCGCCACGGAACGGGCACCAGAGAGAAATGCACTTTGCAGGCCGGGGGCACGGGCGGGCAGAGAAATGCACTTTGTCACCTGGCTCCGGCTGTATCTGTAGGGATCCAAGGTCGTGGCGGAGCCCCGGATGCCGACCTGCACCACGCGCTCGCAGTCCAGGAGGCCCTCGTCCACGCACCGGCGGAAGGGCGTCCCGTGATAGACCTTCTCTCCCAGGGCCTTGTCGGCCGTGTCCGTGTGGGCGTCCACATGCAGCAGCCCCACGGGGCCATGCCTGGTGACAACAGGCAGCTCAGTGGCCAGGCCTCCTCGGGGACCTGAGCACGGCCACCCTCCGGGCCACCCGAACTTCCAAACCTGACAACTCATAGCCACGGGACACCTGGCATCAAGGACCAGCCTTGCTAGTGGTTTCTGTCCTCAAATCACTTAGCATCTCAGAATAATAAAGCCAGAGAAGTCCAGCAGAAGATGGGCACGCGCTTTGCTTTAGCTGCCAGCCACGACCTACCACCCAGAATTTTCTGCACTTAGAGATGGAGAGGCCCCCGGGCGGATAAGAATGAAGGACTGAGGCTCAGGGGAGCTTGCAGAACTAATCAGAGCCCCGCTTCTTCCCACCGTGGCACCAAGCAGCAGCTTCAACCCAGCTCTCTCTCCATAATCTCCGACGACCCCGCCAACCACCCAAAAGAAACATACAATCTAAATCAATGCTAAGCAAGCACAGCTTCCAGAAAAGACTTGCACCCAGTACCCACCCACCAACAGCCACAATGCTACCCACATATCCTTCCCGTATTCCGGATCTGCCAGCGCCTTGGCCCTTCTGCCTCTTTTTCAAACTAATTAACCAAAGTCAGTTAATCCCTGGTAGACCTTCTGCGACTGGAAAATCCATCCTCTCCTTCTCTGGGAGAGGGGCCCTTTCAGGAAGAAACAGGGCCCTCTCCTCAGCAAGCCACAGCCTTGGGTATTTGCCCTTTGAGGCAAAACAGAAACTGAAGTGAACTGGGGTGGAGTATCTCACGAGGGCCCCATCTTCCAAAAACAGAGACAAACACTGAGCATGCACACCAGAGCAGAGCTAGGACAAGCAAGGGGAGCCACGGGTGTTAATAATAAGTGACTTGGCTCCCAGCTGCTGACTGACAGAGACACCTGGAGCTCGACCTTAATTTTGATCCACAGAAGCGACTCAGTCGGGAATTTCCTATCACCCCAGATAACCTGAGCCAGCAGACGTCACTTGATACCATCTAGCAGCAAACAACTCAGCTCCTGAATTTTGAAACCCTTGTGTACGCCCAGACACTTGAGACTTACTTTTTTGCCATCGCTTGCAATATAGGATATGTGATTGTGTGATCTCCGCCTGCAAAGAGGAAGAAGAAAATATCTGGAATGTGGATAAGATGAGAGGTCCGTGTATTCGATAGAGCCATCTTCCACTGACCCAATGGTGCCACCCTTTCCATTAGACCGAAGAGCTATAACCTCACCTCCACGAGATCTTGTTCAGTGATACGAAAATGACCACTGGATGTTTGGGATTACATTGTCATTTAAAAGAGGAAAATGAGGTGCCTGAGGGTCTCAGAGGTTGAGCATCTGCCTTCGGCTCCAGGTGTGATCCCGGGGTCCTGGGATCCCCATTGGGCTCCCCACAGGGAGCCTGCTTCTCCCTCCGCCTGTGTCTCTACCTCTGCTCCTCCCCCTGTGTGCTCTCTCACTCTCTCTCTCTCTCTCAAATAATAAATAAAATCTTTAAAAAAAAAAAAAAGAGGAAACAAAGCTTACAGGTAAAATGCCTGGAACAACTCTGTCCAATAGAACTCTCTGCAGTGAGGGGCATGTTCTCTATCTGCACTGGCCAGCATGGTGGCCACTAACCACCTGTGCCTACTGGAATATAGCTCAAGCCATGCAGGAACTGAATTTTTTATTTTACCTAATTTTAATTAATTCTAATTTTTTTTAACTATACGTGGCTAGTGGCTACTGTACAGGACAGCTCGGGTCTAGAAAAGTATTACTATGATCACTATTAATAGCAATAATAGCTTATAATTATTGAAGCTTAAAATATGCAAGTCACGATGCCGGACACTTCATATGCACTGGCACTGTACGCCCCTCACACAAAACAATGAGGGAGATGCTGCTAGTGCTATTCCCATTTTACAAGAGAGGAAATGAAGCATAAATAGCTAGTGAGAGGTGAAGCTGAGATTTTCAAACCATGCCATCCAGAAATCACACTCAGCACCACGATGTTCTGCAGGCTCGGCCCTCTCTTTTGGCAAAAGCACCCTTGGATATTTAGAAAAAGGCCTGTGTCATTTTAACTATTTGTGAACTAGAAGAGAAAGAAATGTAAGAGTGGGGAGGAGGGGCTGGGGAGGACAAGGGGAAAGATTAGATAGAGAGCTAAGATTGATAGAGACCTTGATGAGGAGAAAACACCCCTTTGCAGCTCTCTCTCAAATAAACTCATTTTTAATGAGATGTCCTTGAGAGGCCCCTGGGTGGCTCAGTCAGTTGAGCGTCCAACTCTTGATCTCGGCTCAGGTCATGATCTCAGGGTTGTGAGATGGAGCCCTGAGTGGGCAAGGCTCTCTCTCCCTCTGCCCCTCCAACCCCCACCCTGATCTCCTGGTGTGCATGCTCCATCAAGCTTTCTGTCTTTCTCTCAAGAAAAAAGAAAGAAAGAAAGAAAGAAAGAAAGAAAGAAAGAAAGAAAGAAAGAAAGAAGAAAAGAAAGAAAGAGAAAAACATGTCCTTGAAATAGTTAAAAATTCACAACTGAGCTCCTATTGTAACCCTTCCCCCGGCCTGGAATCAAGGGATGGGACAAAGGTGAAGTAGGTAGAGGCACTTGCCAAATTTAAGAGACATGAAAAAAATGCAGTCATTAATACAAATACTATTTTGATGTAATACTTTTAAAAATCAAGGTCAATGCAAAAAAATTCCATGATAATTTTTTTTTTTTTTAGATTTATGGATTTGTGTGAGAGAGACAGCACGATTTGGAGGAGGAACAGAGGAAGATGGGCAAGTGGACTCCATGCTGAGCCTAGAGTCAGACACAGGGCTCGATCCCAGGAACCTGAGATCATGACCTGAGTGGAAACCAAGAGTCGGATGCCCAACGGACTGAGCCACTCAGGCGCCCCTCTGTGACAAATTTTAAAGACAGGACCAGTAACAGTGCTATTCTGAACTATACTGGAGCCTGAGGCCAAAAAGAAACGTCCATCATATTTATTGTTGACCTTTTGGCAAACCCCCCATGGTGAACCCCTCACTTGCCCCACCCTAGTCCATCGCTGTCACTCATACTAGTCCAAAAATGAAAACATCCTCTCCCCACGGGTTAAAACAAATAAATTAGAAACGTCCTCTTTCCCACTGTCTCCATACTCATAGTGGCTTGCCCTGAAGGAGCAGCTACACCCCGGCCCACGATAAACGAAGTGGGCCTCAGTGCAGAGCTGCACCTGTCTACGCAGATGCCATTACCCAAGGTCAGGGGAATACAGCCGGTCGCTACAATTTTCTCATAGGCCTCTCGAATTAGACGGCAGCTGTCCTGAAGGTTGTAGAGATTGACATTCACGTCGCCTAGGTCTGCAACCATGAGGGACTGGAAGGGGAGGGCCCCCGTGCTAGGGTTGGCTGTCCGAAGCAGCACTGACTCTTCCCGGATCCGCCGGGGTCCAAATCTGGAAAAGGAAGAATCATCCTGTGAACCATCCCTAAAAGGTCGGAGGTCCTGCCTAGGCCAGGATTTCTCCGCCTCTGCATTGCTCCCACTCCCGGCTGGATGCATCCTTGATGTTGGCGGGAGGGGGGCGCTATCGGGTGCCTTGTAGGATGTTTCCCCTGATGCCAGTAGCAAGCTGGGATAACCAAAAAGGCCTCCAGATACCATCAATGTCCCCTGGAGGCAAAATCACCCCTGGTCTCGAATCACTGATCCAGTCTATGTACTTGAAGAGATTAAAGGCACAGATTTAGGAGCCCGCCCATCACCAATTTACTAAATGGCATTGGATAATTTCTTAATCTCCATGAGCCTCAGTCTCCTAATTTTACAGATTACAGATTAGGAGGAATTGAGTGAGGTCATCTACGCAAAGCGCCTTGCATTTAGGAGACATTTAATAAGTGATGGCATCTATACTTCAGACTCTTAGATGTAAAGTGGCTGAGCTGAATCAGAAACAGCTGATGCTCCTTGAATAAGAAAACAGATTTTACTTTGATCCTAGAAAAAACACTTTGGGGTGCCTGGCTGGCTCAGTTGGCAGAGGTAGAGCGTGGGACTCTTGATCTCGGGGTTGTAAATTCGAGCCTCATACTGGATGTAGAGACTACTTAAAAATAATAAAATTTATTTTTTAAAAAAAAGCCTTGTATATGAGCAATTCTTTATCAAGTGGCATCTAGATGGTTTGGGGAAGGAGCATCCAGTTTCCTCTGTTCTCAGAAATGATGTCCCCTGCCCCTGCAAGCCCAAGCCCCCGTCCCAGGAGGCTCAGGAAGCAGTGCGTGGAGAAGGCTCCGGTCACCCACGGATGACACAGGTGTCGAGCCCCCCACCCCCCCACAGGAGCTCTGAAGCCCGCACCAGCTGCCAACCCCACCCTGGGTGAGTGCAGGCACCTGTCCTTTTGTCTTCCGTCCCCAGTGGCCACGGGCGGTGCAGCCACGTGTCCCTAATCCTTGGGACCTTACCTGGCCCCAGGCCGGTTGGAGGTCCCAATGTCCAGGGGCACCCCGACGAAGGCGGCGTCCAGCCCCTCGGGGGAGGCTCGCACCGGCAGTCGCATCATGGAGCAGACGCCCACCGGCCGAGCCAAGAACTCGGAGCTGGGGGGCTGGTTCCGGGGCGCATCGGGGGACCCGCTGCTGGCGCTGCGGCCCCGGGGGCTGAGCCCCGAGGCAGGATGCGCACCTCCGCCAGCGCCCAGAGCCCGGGCGCACCTGGCCGCCACCCGCCGCAGCATGCCGCCGTCCCCCGGAACCCCCAGTGGTCACCTGCCTGCACCCAGCAGCCCCGGGTGGTCACCTGCCAGCACCCAGCAGCCCCGGGTGGTCACCTGCCAGCACCCAGCAGCCCCGGGTGGTCACCTGCCAGCACCCAGCAGCCCTGGGTGGTCACCTGCCAGCACCCAGCAGCCCCGGGTCGCCCCCTGCCCGCACCCAGCAGCCCCAGGTCGCCCCCTGCCCGCACCCAGCAGCCCCAGGTCGCCCCCTGCCCACACCCAGCAGCCCCAGGTGGTCACCTGCCAGCACCCAGCAGCCCCGGGTCACCCCCTGACCGCACCCAGCAGCCCCGGGTCACCCCCTGACCGCACCCAGCAGCCCCGGGTCGCCCCCTGCCCGCACCCAGCAGCCCCGGGTCGTCACCTGCTCGCACCCAGCAGCCCCGGGTGGTCACCTGCCCGCACCCAGCAGCCCCGGGTCGCCCCCTGCCCGCACCCAGCAGCCCCGGGTCACCCCCTGCCCGCACCCAGCAGCCCCAGGTGGTCACCTGCCAGCACCCAGCAGCCCCGGGTCGCCCCCTGCCCACACCCAGCAGCCCCAGGTGGTCACCTGCCAGCACCCAGCAGCCCCGGGTCGCCCCCTGCCCGCACCCAGCAGCCCCGGGTCGTCACCTGCTCGCACCCAGCAGCCCTGGGTCGCCCCCTGTCCGCACCCAGCAGCCCTGGGTCGCCCCCTGTCTGCACCCAGCAGCCCTGGGTCGCCCCCTGTCTGCACCCAGCAGCCCGCGCTCAAAAAGCAGGTGGCCCCGGGAGCCGCCTCCAAGGGGCCGCTCTCTCCCCGCCTCCTGGACTCTGGCCTCCGGCGCTCTCGCCAGGCACGGTCTCCCCACTATCTCCCCACTACCCCGCACCGCACCTGCCCGGTGCCTGCGTGCCCCAAAACAAGCCCTGGGCCCCTGCTTCTCCCTTTCAGAGTAATATCTTTAAAAGCCAAAAGACTTAAAGGGAAAAAAACTTTCTCTAAGGAAGAGAAATTGGTAATTCCTTTTTTAAAACAGATTTACTTATTTTAGAAAGAGCTCGGAAGGAGGGCGGATGGGAGGGGCAGAGGGAGGAGGAGAGAGAGAAGCAGACTCTGCACTGAGCCCAGAGCGCATGGAGGGGCTCCATCTCACACCCTGAGATCATGACTTGAGCGGAAATCAAAAGTAGGATGCAACCCACTGAGCCACACAGGCACCCCTATAAATGCATTTTTAAAAAATAATATAGAGTGGGGTTTTTTTTAAGATTTTTTTATTTATTTAGTCATGAGAGACACAGAGAGAGAAAGAGAGAGGCAGAGACACAGGAGAGGGAGAAGCAGGCTCCATGCTGGGACTCAATCCCGGGACCCTGGGGTCACGCCCTGGGTGGAAGGCAGGTGCTAAACCTCTGAGCCCCTCAGGCGTCCCTAAAGTAGGGTCTTTCTAAATAACCTTTTCCAACAGGGCTCCAAGACCACTCCTAGTGAAGGTCCCACTCCAGGGAGTCCCTAATCTGCACTCCTCTTTATGTCTAACCCCCAGGGAAAGGAAAAAAGTAATTTGTGATGAGGTTATGTGAGCCATGAAGTGGTATTACACACTTTTAATCTCTGGAAGTTGAGATTGAATGGAAAGGGTCCAAGTTTGCTTTAAATTGTAACTTTGACATGAAAGTTGCACCTTAAACCCCACACCACCCACCCCCCGCTGTGCAGGATGGGGGCAAAGTTTCCTAAAGGTCAATAATGCGCTTTCAGTGCTGAAAGAGACTGCAGAGCATTTTCCAGATATTAAACAACAATCCCTCAACATCCCTACGTGCAGATTGTACCACTATATCTTTCACATGGCTTGTCCCATATGATGGGGGAAACAAAGGCAGAAGAGAAATTATTAAATTGCCTTCCTACCTACAGCCCAGGGACGAGTCCTTGAAACAGGCAGAGGGACATTCCTCTAGGGACTCAGCTGCCTTGAGGTTCATACTTTGCTAAGGGCAAGAGGCAATCTTAACCCAACCCCCAGGACCCTGTGACTCTAACATATAAAGATTCCTTTGGAAACTTCCTTTATCTCTACTCCCCAAGATACTTGTTGGCGATCATCCCCCAAGCACATGACCCACCGATACACATCTGAAGGGTCTCATGACTCAAGTTATATTAGCCGGTAATAAGTGACCTTTCCCCAACAATAGCCAACCCCCTCAAGGTCCTCGAAACCTTATTTCCAAAATTCCTTAGAGACTCACACGCTCCCTAACCCCTCCCAACTTGACAGTCTATAATGGGCCCCTCCTCGTCACCCCAATGTAGCTCTTTCTGCCCACGGGTCCTGTCCCTGTGCTTTAATAAAACCACCTTTTTGCCCCAAAGATGCCTTAAGAATTCTTTCTTGGCCATCAGCTTTGAACCCTAACGTCTTTTCCTACACCATTGGACCTATCATTTTCTTACCTCTTGGTTTATTCTTTCATTCTTCTCACAAATATTTGAGTGCCTACTGCATGCCAGGCACTACATGACAATAACTCCAACTTCTTCCCATTTTTCCCTACTGCTGAACACGCCCTTCCTTTAAACCTTCCATGGGGGGTGGGGGGCACCTGGGTGCCTCAGTCGGTGAAGCAGCTGCCTTTGGCTCGGGCATGAGCCCAGAGTCCTGGGATTGAGCCCCACATCCAGCTCCCTGCTCAGTGGGGAGCCTGCTTCTCCCTCTCCCTCTGCTGCTCCTCCTGCTTGTTTTCTCTCTCTCTGTCGAATAAATACATAAAAATATTTTTTAAAAATTCATAAACCTTCCATCAGGCGTGCCCTCCTGCTCTCCTGACAGCTCCTTCTCTGATGGCAATCTTTCAATAGCAAGGTGACGATGTTCACCTGGAGGCAGGTAGTTCACAGACCAGATCCCAGCCACGAGGTTCCAGTTGCTCACTTTCTGACTCCCCACCCGGATGTCCTGCCAGCCCCTCAGTGGCCCGTGGTTCAGCCTTCTCCTTGATCCTGCTGTCTGCCCAATCCTTTGGTAAGTCCTAGTGGTCTCCTGCCTGCAAGCCCCCCACTCGCTCCCTCTGCTGTTCCTGCGGTTCCCGTCCTCCCACTCCAGCTTTCCCTTGGTGTTTCCACTCTCCCAGCAGACAATGCTTCCTCGAAGCCAATCCACTAATTCCCTTTCCCAAAACACGCCTTTGTGCACTTGTCCCTCGAGCCATCGTTCACCTTACACAGCCCTCACTTTCTTGCCTCCTGTCCTTTGCTCATGTCATCTCCTCGCCTGGAAGGTTCTCTCCCACGACCCCCATCTCCACGTGTCCCATGTTCCATGGAAGCCCACCCTCAAAAACTCTCCCTCCCTCTCTCTGGAACTCTTAAAACTCTCAAAATTCTCACAGTTTTCGATTGGAGACAAATACAGGAGCTGGGATCAGAAAAAAAAATTAAATCCTAGCTCCACCATCCGTGTAGCTCAATTACGACGTATGGCAGTGGAGAAAACCCACTCACGTTCCCTGTGGGTTTGGGGCAATAGCTCAAAGTAGCTCCCCGTCCAGCACAAGGTCTCTTTGAGGTTTCATGCCTCATCTTGCAAACGTGTGCCATTTCATTCAGTTTCTTTTTTTTTTTTTTTTTTATGATAGAGAGAGAAAGAGAGAGAGGCAGAGACACAGGCAGACGGAGAAGCAGGCTCCATGCACCGGGAGCCCGACGTGGGATTCAATCCCGGGTCTCCAGGATCGCCCTGGGCCAAAGGCAGGCGCTAAACCACTGCGCCACCCAGGGGTCCCACATTCAGTTTCATAACACATGTTTATATTACTAAAGAACATTTGATCTTATTTACCAGTTAAATGCTTCCCCCCGATTTTTAAGAAAAGCTGTCACTCCAATACCTGACATTGTTTAAACTAGCACGCCCGTGTGTACACCCCTGAGGCACCCAGTCGGGGGAAGCGTGGACTTAGTACATCAACCTGAGCAATTCACCCTTTTGAACCTATTTCCTATTCTGTCAAATGGAATGATAATCCTTTCTGGTTGTTCTTATGAGGATTGAACAAGGTCCACCGTGACCCGCACCCAGTACCAAAAACTGGTAAATACTAGGTAATTTCATCATCTTATGTTTTATTTTCTCTACTGCAGAGTTTCTTAAGCAGTGATCATAGCACAGTGGTGTTTGCAGCTGGATTACAGGAGGAGGGGGAGACATAACATAAAGACCCCACAGTCCTTGGGGCCACTCAAGGCCAGTCACGTCTGGGTACGTGCAGGTCACGCTCCTCGGAGTCTGACATCCTGCTCTGTGGTCCCCACAAGGAGGCAGCAGGATTGGCAGCATTTGCTGCTTGCCATGCATTACCACCCAGACTCAGAGGCCAGCAGCAGGTGCACTGCTGCCCGTTGGGGAGGAGGGCTCGGGGCCCTGCTAGAGGAGTTGGGTTCTAGTGACCCAAGGAGGACGGGCAGGAACCCGAGGTGCAGCCAGTCAGGGGAGGAGGAGCAAGGAGACTGGCTGGGAGATTTGGGCCAGAGCAGCCCCAGACAGCTGACCTACATCCATCTTCCCTTAGTATCAGATTATCTCTATTTTTGACTGATGTCCAAACAGGGTCCAAGCTAACGTCGGAGTGACTGCTTGAACAATGCTCATGGCAGGGTGGTATTAGAAATATTTAACATCTGAGATGACACAGACATTGGCCAATCAGAGCAGATGCCAGCAGGCCATAAACAGTGCATGCCAGCGCGTACCAAGTGGATATTTTAAGTATTTGTTCTGAAGGCGCGTGCTTTAAATCAGAGCTGTCATTATTTTGAAATGCTTGACACGAAAGAGTGTGATGGGATTCAAAACCCATTGGTATCACAAGAAATTTCAGTTGCATAACTACGAATGAAAGAAAAAGAAGACGCTGCTATAAATCTAACTTTTGTAAAGTTTTAATATTAAAATTTTACTTTTTTATCACTTGAGTTTCCAATTGTTCGTGGCTATCCAGAACTTGAAGAGATCCTTTAAAAAAAAAAAGATTTATTTATTTATTTTTAGAGAGAGAGAGCACACAAATTGGGAGAGGGTTAAAGAGAGGGAGAGAATCTCAAGCAGACTCCCCCGCCAGGCGGGGCTCCACATGGAGCTCAATACGAGGCTCTAGCTCACAACGTGCCAGCTGAAATCAAGCTGGATGCTCAACCGATTGAGCCACCCAGGCGCCCCTTGAAGGGATCCTTCTTGAAAAGTCTTGGTGGTTATTGTATGTAGCCAATTCAAACACAAAACCTGATAATAAAAAGTCATATTCACAGAGGAAAGCGAAAATTTTGAAAATACTTTATTTGGAAATTTTATATAAGTCCAACATTTAATGCTGCCTCTAATACTTTTATTTTTCAAATCAAAATTACGTAATATATAGAAAAGATTTTTTTTTTTTTTTACCAAATCCCATACAGATTCCTAAATCCACTCCTCACCATCCACGCTTACCTCAATGGGACGTACAAATTGTATGATTTTTCTACGTGTGCCATGACAGGAGAAAGATTCCAAAACACCATTCTAGTAACCTATAAGTTCCCAATATGTGTTTTGTCCTTCTGGCCAGCCTCTAATTGCAGTGCCTCAAAAAACCAGTAACAGAATAAATGGTGGGGAAAAAAAAAAAAAAGAATAAATGGTGGGTGAGTGAGTGAATGACTGAACGGATCTTCTGGAAGCTGTGGAGGGCAGCTCTAGGCTGATTACTATTTCAGCCAAAAAGCTACGACGGCCAAAGAACATGAGGAAAACGCTGCGTACGTTTCAGCTGTCTGCATGGATTCCCTTTGGCCTCACAAATGATAAAAGGGTTCCACAGAAGGAGTCAACAAACTTGTCTGTACTTGCAGAGGCATCAGCTCCAGCCTGCCTGACACACCTGGCCGGGGGCTTTCTTTACTCACTGTTACCCAGTTACACTTCCTTGTCCCCTGGCCCTGAAGAAAAATAGGTATTTTTGAGCATGTTCAGAATACTTTCTTTCAATGTCGTCCAACTGCCCACTCTTTATTTTACCTACAAAGTTACACGCTCAACAATGCATCAGGGATACTTAACACACTCACATGGAGTTACCTCCAACAGTAGCATCATTTTTGTTTAAAAATATCACATTTATTTTTTCTAGTGCAATTTTCTTTTTTCTTTTATTATTTTATTTTTTAAGATTATTTATTTATTTATTCATGAGAGACAAATAGAGAGAGGCAGAGACACAGACAGAGGGAGGAGCAGGCCCCCCACAGGGAGCCCACAGGGAGCCCAATGCGGGACTTGATCCTGGGATGACGCCCTGAACCAAAGGCAGATTCTCAACCATCAAGCCACCCAGGCGTCCTCCTTTTCTTTTTTTAAATTTAAATTCTATTAACTAACAAATAATGTATTATTGGTTTCAGGGGTAGAGGCCAGTGACTCATCCGTCTCATATAATACCCAGTGCTCATTATATCACGTAACCCTCCTTCATGTCCGTCACCCAGTTACCCCATCCCCTATCCTGGTCCCTCCAGCAACCCTCAGTTTGTTTCCTATGATTAAGAATTTCTGGGATGCCTGAGGGGCTCAGCAGTTTAGCGCTGCCTTCAGCCCAGGGCGTGATCGTGGAGTCCCGGGATCAAGTCCCACATCAGGCTCCCTGCATGGAGCCTGCTTCTCCCTCTGCCTGTGTCTCTGCCTCTCTCTCTCTGTCTCTCATGAATAAATATATAAAAAAATAGAATCTTAAAAAAAAAAAGAGTTTCTTATGGCTTGTCTCCCTTTCTGATGTCATCTTATTTATCTTCTTCCCCTATGATCCTCTGTTTTGTTTCTTAAATTCCACATATGAGTAGTATCATATGATAATTGTCTTTCACTGACTGACTTATTTCGCTTAGCATATTACAATGGTTCCATCCACGTTGTTGCAAATGGCAAGATTTAATTTTTTGGTGGCTGAATAGTAATCATATATATATATAGATATATTATAAATATCTATCATATCACATCTTCTTTATCCATTCAACTGTCGATGGACATGTAGTCTCTTTCCATAGTTGGCTACTGTTGACATTGCTGCTATAAACATTGGGGTGCAGGTGACCCTTCAGATCACTACATTTGTATTTTGGGGGTAAATACCTAGTAGTGCAATTGCTGGGTCATAGGGTAGCTCTATCTTCAACTTTTTGAGGAACCTCCATACTGTTGTCCAGAGTGGCTGCATCCTTGTGCACCAACAGTGTTGGTGGTTCCCCTTTCTCTGCATCCTTGCCAACACTTGTTGTTTCCCGACTTGTTCATTTTAGCTATTCTGACCAGTGTGGGGTGGTATCTCACTGGGGTTTTGATTTGTATTTCTCTGATGCTGAGTGATGTGGAGCATTTTTTTCATGTGTCTGTTGGCCATTTTTCATGTCTCCTTTGGAGAAATGTCTGTTCATATCTTCTGCCCATTTCTTGATTGGATTATTTGTTCTTTGGGTGTTCAATTTGATGTTATTTATAGATTTTGGATACTAGCCCTTTATCTGATAAGATGTTTGCAAATATCTCCTCCCATTCTGTGGGTTGTTTAGTTTTGTTGACTGTTTCCTTTGCTGTGCAAAAGCTTTTTATCTTGATGAAGTCCCAATAGTTCATTTTTGCCTTTGTTTCCCTTACTTTTGGAAATGTGTCTAGCAAGAAGTTGCTGCGGCCGAGGTCACAGAAGTGGCTGCCTGTGTTCTCCTCTGGGATTTTGATGGATCCCTGTCTCACATTTAGGTGTTTTATTCATACTGAGTCTATTTTTGTGTATAGTGTAAGGAAATGGTCCAGTTTCATTTTTCTGCATGCGGCAATGGCATCATTTTTCAATCTCAAAAATAATATGTACTATTTGAACACGAGATTGGCTGTTTGGTCTATTCGGCTTATCAGATAGACATCTGGAGCCTGATTAATCTGACCACTTTTATCCAAGTAAGTGGCCCACTCAGTCTCTCTCTAGTCCAAAAGAGCTTCCTGGGGCAAGAGAAAGGGAGAGAAGGGCATGAATTTATCTAAGCAAAGACCCACCCAGCGAATGCTTAAAGATCACCGTCATGCAGTTTCAGAGTCAAGCCAGGAGAGGGCATAGAAAACTTCTATTTGATCATCTAGCAAGGAAGAGGAACTTCAGGAAATGGACAGAGGGCTGCTTCAATCTTCCATCAAGTGACAGACATAGAGTCCAGGTCATTTTTAGTCGGTCTGATTTTATCAGGCCACAACAGGGTTTTTTTTTTTTTTTTTTTGGTTTTGTTTTTTAAAAAGAACTTATTTATTTAAAGCGCAAGCGGCGGGAGGGGCAGAGGCAGAGGGAGAAAAGAAACTCGAGCAGACTCCACACCAAGTGTGGAGTTGGTTGCGGGGCTTGATCTCATAATCCCAAGACCATGACCTGAGCTGCAATCAAGAGTCAGACGCTCAACCAACTGATCTTTGCACCATTTCTTTCTTGAAGAAAATGTTCAGACTTCAAGCCCCAGCCAGTTTCCTCTGCATTTCTTTTAGCAAAGAAAAGAGGCAGTCCTCCTTGGCTCTCTCAGGAGGTCAGCTGCTTCTGAATAGCTCTCCTTTGCCTGCAAAGTGGAGCCTGTAGGAACTAACCTCTCCTGACTTCCCGGTGATGATGCACAGCTGAAAGCACATCATCAACTTGGTCCTTGGTGGGAACGGCATTAGAAAAATGCAGGGGCTGATTATTAACTGTATATAAACTATATACTCTGGGCAAATCTGACTCAAGTTACTAGTGAGACTGAATACTCAGTAATTGAAGACTAAAGGGACTGTAGCTAAAAACCGAGGTTCCAAGGTGACACGAAGCTTAGGGAAGCTTGGGAAAATGGTGTTTAGACAAAGCCATCTGTAAGTCGTCTCATGGAAGGCAATTCATTTTTTAAAAGATTTTATTTGAGAGAGAAATAGGGAGAGAGAGCATGAATAGAGGGGACAGATAGCAGCAGGCTCCCCGCTGAGCAGGGAGCCCGACGTGGGGCTTGATCGCAGGACCCAGGGATCATGACCTGACCCGAAGGCCGACGCTTAACAGACTGAGCCACCCCTTATGCAGGGCAATTCACACCAAGAGAACATCATTATACATGCCTGGAGGATAAGTATCAATGCTTGAAGCACAGATAACGATCTCATACAGCAAAGTGCGTATGATACAATGTTTCCTGCAGTATCATAAAGTATCATAAAGTATTTGTTCTGTTTCATTATGATTTACTTTTCCATCCCAATTTCTTTCTAAATGCGACACAATGTATTTTTTCATTTGTCTTTCCAATTATCCTATAAATAAAATATTTATATTTGATAAGGAAAACTGAAGTGCTAAGCCAGTGATGTCACTCACTATGTATTGTAAGGCCACATCCTCCCCAGGATCCAGGATTAGAGATGGTCTTATCTGTTCAAGGTGCAGTCAGGGTAGCTGAGAGGGAGTGAATCTCATCATTTATTAGACAGTTAGGAGGATTAAAAAAAAAAAATTCCCCTGGGGATCCCTGGGTGGCTCAGCAATTTAGCACCTGCCTTCAGCCCAGGGCGTGATCCTAGAGTCCCGGGATCAAGTCCTGCATTGGGCTCCTGCAGAGAGCTTGCTTCTCCCTCTGCCTGTGTCTCTGCCTCTCTCTCTCTCTCTGTGTGTGTGTCTCATGAATAAATAAAATCTTTAAAAAAAAATTCCCCTGAATTGACATCCTTCCCATAGCTGCTATCAAAATAGTTTCAGAGTTCCACTTTTGATACCTAAGATCCAGTTTCCAAATATTCACTTCACTACTTGAACCTGGTTTCTTAAACAATAGCGACTGGCTAAATAATTTCTTAGTGCAGACTTCAAAGACCAGAGCAAGAACAAAATTCAGGCTTTCTGATTTTTTTTTTAAGATTTTATTTATTCATGAGGGACAGAGAGAGAGGCAGAAGGAGAAGCAGGCTCCATGCAGGGAGCTGGATGTGGGACCCGATCCCAGGACTCCGGGATCATGACCTGAGCCAAAGGCAGACGCTCAACCACTGAGCCACCCAAGAGTCCCTACACTTTCTGATTTCTAACCTAATATCATGTTCACTGCCTTGTGGATGGGTCAAATCGACCCTTTTTCTCTTGGTGTCACCCTTGATTTGATTTTCTCTCTAAATTTTAGATCTTCTTATCTTTTTTTTTTTATTGCAAGAGCAATACATGTGTATCATACAAAGTGAGAATCCATCATGGTCTACCCCCACCCAATCAAGGTTGTATTTCAAGGCACAGAAGGCTTTTGAAAAAAAAATCAAAACTGGGTTTAGCTTATATAAAGTGGTTGGCAACTTCCTTTTTTCACCTTAAAATGCCTCGGAAATCTTCAAGATGAGCTTTTTAAAAAACAGCTCTATTTAGGGGCATCTGGGTGGCTCAGGCAGTTGAGCATCTGACTCTTGATTTCACCTCAGGTAATGATCTCAGGGTCATGAGATTGAGTGTGGATCTGGATTCAGGGGGAGTCTGCTTCTCTCCTTTTCCCTCTCCCTCTCCCCTCCCCCTCCTTGCACACACACATTGTCTCTCTAAAATTAATAATTTTTTTAAAATTGCTTTATTTAGGTGTGATTTATATACAAAACTCACCTATTTTTAAGTGTACAGTCCAATGATTTTTTGTAAACTTATGCAGCCATCACCATAACCCAATTTTAGAATATTTTCCTCATCCCTAAAAGTTTCCTCATGCCTGCAAATAAGCTTTTTTAAAGGGTGCGTCTTTTGTGGATAATTACAATCATGAATAACAAGTCCCAGAAATTTCCATTTTGCCGAGCTTTCACTTGCTTCTGGCAGGCAAGAAGAAAATTGCAAAAGCCCATCAACAAATGTTGGAAGAAAACACCATAAGCTGACCGACAGCTGTTTGCTCAAAATAGTTTATTCATCCACTCCAGCTTTTACTCAGTGTCAGCCAAGTAGCAGGCTATTGGTTAAGTCTGTAGGGCTATAAAGACAGATAATAGCTGTCTTCTCCTGGAATAAATTGGGTGTGAGTTCAATAGTATGCAACCTAAGAGATCCAAGATTCAATGGTTTTGAGACATAAAAGTGTTCCAGATGGGTGTGATATTTGGACTTCCAGAAGTCATGATAGAGAAACGATAGATTCCCCTTCCCACCTAAAACAACCAAAAGAGGACAAAAGATAAGAAACAATGGTTTTCAATACACTGGACATAAAGCCACAAAGGATAATAATGCCTGATAAAGGACAACAGATAGGGTGAGCCCTAATACTTGCATTGGTTTACTACCTTGAGCTTATGGGCTACAGTGCAAGGAAGGAAAACTGAGGCAGAGCTCAGTGGAGTCCCTGAGTTGTGAATACAGAGCTGAGAGTTCAGGGTGATCAAGGCAGCTAGAGTTTACAGGACAGAGTACCAGAGAGGAGACACGGACACGGACACACACACACAGGGAGAGAGAGAGAAAACCCCAGAGAGCTGTAGAGGGCCCTCTTCTGGAATTCGAGTCCTTTGTAGGGCATTGAAGTAAAACTATCCGAATCTGGGGAAAGAACCACATGAAAAGATTAGAGGAAAACGTGCTTCATGCACCCGCCAGGCTAGGAATAGTACCCTGTTCCCAGTAGCCAGATTAGAAAAACTCATAATTTATGGGGCCTCAGGAAGAATAGTCATGCCTCAGAGGGAATAATCAGCCCTGGAGTTGGCACTGCTGTGGTCCTAACAATTCTTTTTTTTTTTTTTTAAGATTTTATTTATTTATTTATTCATTAGAGAGAGAGAGAGAGAGAGGTAGAGACACAGGCAGAGGGAGAAGCAGGCTCCATGCAGGGAGCCTGATGTGGGACTCGATCCCGGGACTCGAGGATCAAGCCCTGGGCAGAAGGCAGGCGCTAAACCGCTGAACCACCCAGGGATCCCCTTCTTTTTTTTTTTTTTTTTTAAAAGATTTAATTTAGGTACTAACAACTCTTAACAGCAAAATCCCAAAGAATCAAACTATTTCCAAGTAATTTAACTGCACTCCAGAAAAAAGTTCCAGATTTACAGGAATTCAAAAATATCCATTACTAAACGCGGTAAAATTCACAATATCTGGCATCCAATCATAAATTACCAGGCAAGTAGAGAGACAGGTAAATGGGGCCCATAATGAGGACACAAACCAACCAATGCAAATGACTGGAATATGACACACGGTAGAATTAGCAAAGACATAAAACTATTATTATAACTGTATTCTCTCTCTTCAAAATATTCTTTTTAAAGATTTTATTTTTTCATTCATGAGAGACAGAGGGAGGCAGAGACACAGGCAGAAGGAGAAGCAGGCTCCATGCAGGGAGCCCCATGCGGGACTCCATCCCAGGACCCCGGGATCACTACCCGAGCCAAAGGCAGACGCTCCACCACTGAGCCACCCAGATGCCCTTCTATCTTCAAAATATTGACCAAAGTCATGAGAAATATAAAAAAGATTATAACTAAACTTTTAGACCTGAACTACATACAATTCCCAAACCCACTGCAAGTATTTCTGGACCGAAAATGCTGAACAGCAAACAAACAAACAAACAAACAAACCTGCCACTTTTACTAGAAACCTCAAATATAGGGCTAAAAAAAAAAAAAAAAAAAAAGACAAACATATAAACTTTTTTTTTTTCTTTAAGTAATGTCTACACCCAGTAAGGTGCTGGAGCTCAGGACCCGCCCAAGATCTAGAGTTGCATGCTCCACCCACTGAGCCGGTCAGGAGTCACACAAAGATTTTTTAGGGAAATTTTTTTTTTTTTTTAATGGAAATCTGTTATCAAGACAGAGTGTTTTCGGTCGAGACGCATTCGTAGTACACGGAGTCCCACGGCCCGTTTCCTTTCTCCGGCCAAAGCGACAAGCCTAAGCCCTGACCCAGGGCGCCAGGAAGCTGCAAGAAGCCACCCCCGCCTGGGACTGCGAGCGACCCCGGGGCGGCTGAAGCCGGGGCCACCCAGATGCCCGAAGAGCGCGAGCCCGCGGACGCCGGGACACCCGGGCTGGGGCCGCGCAGGGCGCCCGGGACAGGGGACCGCCACGCCGCGGCCGCCGCGACACGCCCCCGCAGGCTGCAGAGAGCGCAGGAGCCCGGCCCCGCGCCACGCGCCCCAGGTCACCTCCCGGGATGAGCCCGGCTGGGGTCGCCTAGCAACCAGGGCAGGCGCGGACGCCAGGCATTGGCCCGCGCCGCTCACGTGACCTGGAGACCCCGCCCCCTGGGCGAGTTCGGCGCAGGCGCGTTTTCGCCAGAATCGGGGACCGCGGCGGTGATGCTGCGGGAGGAGGGCTGCACGGGGCTCCGTCCGCGGCCTCCACGGGGTGACCACGGGGTCATCAAACCGGCAGCGGGGGCCTTTCCGCACCGGCGACGGTGACGCGGTACTAAATGCGCTCGGGAGGCCCGTTTGGTCGTGCAGGAGCATTTCCTGAGGCTGGAGACTGGCTCGGTGCAGAAGTCGGCCTCCTGTGGGCGCAGAAAAAGCTGTGCGAAAATTGCAGTATTTATTTATTTATTTTTGCAATATTTAATAAGGGGTAGAATTTAGGTGTTGAGTTGGGCCATGCACATGCAGCACTGGCTAGAGGAGAGGCCCTGCAGCTGGGGTAAGAGGCGTCTCTCTGGGGGTGGAGGGTTCTGTCTTGCCGAGGTGGTTGTGGGAAAGGTGCAACCTCCGCTGTGAATTGAGAGACCGACCCAGCTTCTCATGAGCGGGGTCGGGGGGGAGGGCAGAGGCTGGTTATGCACAGGTCAGTTCATAAAGTCGAGGTCCCCCCGTGCAGGCCAGGGTGTGGGGGCCCCCCTGCCGCAGGCCTGCGAGGCCTGGCCCAAAAAATGTCCCATATGGAAGGGATTGGAGGAGACTATTGGGACGGCCCAGCTCTTTTTTTTAAACTTCCAGGAGGTTGTTGGCGATACTGTTCTTTCCTTTAAAAAAAATTTTTTTTTTTAATTTATTTATGATAGTCACACAGAGAGAGAGACAGAGACACAGGCAGAGGGAGAAGCAGGCCCCATGCACCGGGAGCCCGACGTGGGTTTCGATCCCGGGTCTCCAGGATCGCGCCCTGGGCCAAAGGCAGGTGCCAAACCGCTGCGCCACCCGGGGTTCCCTGTTCTTTCCTTTTAGTAAATTCCACGCTGGCGAGCAGGGGAGCTTGAAGCACTATATACACTCTGCTCTACTGACACATACCTTGTGGCCATCCTTGATTCCTCTTTTTTTCACACCTTGTAGTCAGTGTGTCAGCAAGTCCTGATGGTTCTTCTTTTTTTTTTTTTTAAGATTTTATTCATTCATTCATTTATTCATTCATGAGAGACACGCAGAGAAAGAGAGGCAGACACACAGAGGGAGAAGCAGGCTCCATGCAGGGAGCTCCATGCAGGACTCGATCCCAGGACCCCAGGGTCACCCCCCCCCCCAAGTGGAAGGCAGATGCTCAACCACAGAGCCCCCCAGGCGTCCCTGTCCTGTTGGTTCTATCTTCTATCTTCGAAATGAATTCAGACCCTGACAGCTTCTCACTTTGTGCTGGGCCACCACGCTGCTCAGATCCCCCATGGTCTGTCATGTGGGTTATCTCTAGTTCCATTGATGGTTCTAACCAGTCCACTCCTGCCTTCCTCCACAAGTCTGCCAAAGTGATTTTTTTCTCTCTTTTTTAAAGATTTTATTTATTTATTTATCTATAAGAGACAGAGAGAGAGAGAGAGAGGCAGAGACACAGGCAGAGGGATTAGCAGGCTCCATCCAGGGAGCCCGACGTGGGACTTGATCCTGGGACCCCAAGACTGGGCCCTGGGCTGAAAGCAGGCACTAAACTGCTGAGCCACCCAGAGATCCCCCAGATTTTTTTCTTTTAAATAAGTTCCGCACCCCACCCTAGGGCTCGAACTCACCACCCTGTGAACAAGTCACACGCTCCACCGACTGAGCCAGCCAGGCGCCCCAGCCAAAGTGATCTTTCGACGTGCATTACATCATGTCACTTTTCTGCTCAAAGCTCTTTAGTGGCTTCCTATTTCAGTCAATGAAAGCCACGTCCTTACAATCACTTGCCACATAATCTGGTCCCATGGGTTCCATCTTCTCTCCTCCTCATTTATTGATTTCCGGAAGCACTCTTCTTCATTCTGTTTCTTGAACAAGGCAGGTATGCATCCATATTTAGGTCTATGCACCTGCTAATGGAGCACTATCCACTATGTGCTGAGTATCCTCCCTGGATGTCCACATGATGTCCACACCTTTAATCTGCTTCATCCTGCTCAGCTATCACCTTATAAGACTTTCCCCAACCACCGTCTGTGAAGTACCAACCACTGCATGCCCAAATTCCTCACCCCTCTCCCTAACAGTCCCTGCCATCTGCTTGCTTCCCCCATCCCCATAGCATCACCACCTGATCTATGTTGGATGTTCTCCATGACCCCTTACTAGAATGTAAGCTCCGTGTGGACAGGTTCTTTGTCTTGATCCCCACAATACCTAGAACAATGTCTGGTATTCAGTAGGTGTTAAAAATTGTTGAAGAAATTAATGAATGGTCTATGTCCAGTATGGTTCTATTGCTGATTATGGCGGGTGGACCAAAGTTGTTCCAAGTGGCTAAAAGACTTTGAACATCTCCCTAATATTGTAATGATTCTCATATTGGCAGTCCCTGCTCAGAATGTTTTGTATCCACCTTATATCTTAAGAGCTGGCTCTATACTCTGAGCCATGACACCTGAATTTCCTCCACAACTGTGATGCAGTGTTCCAAAAGAAAGACAAGTTTTTCATAAAAACCAGGAGCTTCTAAAAGAGAAAAAATAGAAAAGAGCAATATAACTACCAAGGTGGGTGTTTAACCAGGTATATCCAGGATGAATCAACAAAATCCTGATCAGATGTCAACAGAGTAGGTAAAGTAGGCTTGTGTCAATCCAAAGCTTCTTGGGAAATTTTGCCTTCCCCACCAAATTCTCTGAAGCCTAGAAATCTGTAGCTGATGACTGATAATCTTTTTCCCCTATAAAAATGCAACTACCCCAAGAGAGACAATAGTGAGTTTCAACAGTCACTAGTACCTTAGTGTGAATTGGTCCAGCTCCTTTCTTGAGAGCAGGTTTTAAAAAGGCAAGTGAAGAAAGTAGGACCCATGAGAACTAAGAGGAACAGGTGGAGAGAAAGGGAGCCAAGGAAGGAGCATCATGTTGAGCTTGCCAAGGACAAACTTTGGCCTGTTTTGTACTTTTGCCCAGGCTGACTCCGGTAATCAAAGTACATTTTGATCTCTAGCACAAACTTCTGAGTAGGCAAATTATGGTGCTTGAAATTACAACTATAACTACCTGCAATGTTTTGATATCCCAATGAGTACAAAGTACACTGGAAATGAACAGGAAGAATTGACCTAGAATATAATGGGACTGAAATCCTATCAGATTTTAGGAAAGATAAGCAGGAAAGGGAGGAGGCCTTGCATTATACATCTGCACATGATCCTGGCCTAAGAAATAGGAAACCGAATGAGAAGAGTTTTTGTGTTAAGGTAAAATGAGTAAAATGGAGCACTATCCACTATCAGTTGACATGCCAGGAACAGCAAGGTAAGAAAGACTTCTTTGAGCAACCATGAACTCATGATGAGGGAAAAAATTCAAAGAACAATATATACCTGCTTAAAAAAAAAAAAAAAAAAAGAAAGAAAGAAAGCAACAGGTCACAAATATCAAACAAGTACTTACAGCGTTTGGGGAATTTAGTCCCTATTGTAGGAGTTTTAAAAATCAACAAGGATAAATGCCTTTACCAATTTGTTCTTCCTAGTAGAGAAGAATTTGGCAAGAACCTAGAAGCAGACAAACTTTGCTGGTGGTGAGCATATGGTGTTGAAAGTCAGGATTTTGGAGCACAGCCAGATGTGTCCACATGCAGCACGCAGGCAGAGTGCTGGTGCTCCAAAGGTTGGAAATAGATGTTTTCACTCTTAAAGTCTTTTACAGCAAGGAGAACCTGCTGTTCACTAGATGTGTGAGCCTGTGCAAGTTGGTTAAAGTTCCCACACCTCAACTTCCTTACCCATGAAATGGGAATGAATACAAATACAAGATTCCCCTGCCATCCGAAAGTTTGCTTTATGAAGCTTCACTTTTATCAGAGACCTACATTAGTACTTGTTTTCACTAACCAAAAGAAATCTGAAGAGGATTCTCAATTTTATGAAATGGTAATCACTTCTTCATTTTGTGCCATTTCGACTTACAAAGGTTTCATAGGAACCATCTACTTTCAGATAGCGGGAAAACCTGTAGTTCCTATCTCTCAGGGCTTACAGAAGGATGAAATGAGGTCCTCCATGTAGCAGGGTAAAGTAGTGGTTAAGACCGTGGACTCGTGGGGCGCCTGGCTGGCTCAGTCAGAAGAACATGCAACTCTTCATCTCTGGGTTGTGAATTCGAGCCCCAGATTGGATGTACAGATTACTTAAATAAGTAAATAAACTTAAAAAAAACAAAACAAAACAAAAACGTGGACTTAAGCCAGATCACCTGGTTTGAATCCTGGAACTGCCATTTACTACTCGTATGTCCCTGGGCAAGAGACTGGCCTCTCTCTATGGCTCAGTTTCTTCATCTGTAGAATGGAGATAAGACCTTGGGATTTTTGTGAAGATTCAATGACTCAACATACATGAAGTACTTTGAAGACTGTCTGGCACAAGTTAGCATTCAGTGAATGGTAGCAATCATTTGCAAGGTTCTTGATTGGTACATGGGAATCAAGGGTATCCCTCTTGTCTAGGCTTTCTCTCAAGGTCCACCCCAACCCATCCTCACTTAGAATTATGGACCAGCGATGTCTCAAGCCATTTGTGGTCACGAGTAATAGAGATGCAGTCTATCTCATAGAGTGATGAGAAAGAATGGGAGTTCACACTCTGAACCAGATTTCAAGAAGCAATTGAGCAGAGTCCAAAAGGGGTGAGACTCATACCTCAACATAATAAAGGTTCTGTATGAAAAATCCATAGCCAACATCATACTTAGTGGTGAAAAACTAAGAGCTTTTCCGTAAGGTCAATAATAAGACAAGGATATCCACTCAGCACTTTTTTTTTTTTTTTAACAAGATTTACTTATTGGAGAGAGAGTGAGCACACAGAGGGAGAAGAAGCAGGCTCCCCGCTAAGCATGGAGCCTGATGTGGGGCTCAATCCCAGGATCCTGAGACCATGATCTGAACTGAAGGCAGACTCTTAACCAACTGAGCCACCCAGGTGCCCCCTCATTACTTAAAAAATTGGGACACCTGGGTGGCTCAGTGGCTGAGTGTCTACCTTCAGCTCTGGGCATGATTCTGGGGTCTGGGATTTAGTCCCACGTTATGCTCCACACGGTGAGCCTGCTTCTCCCTCTGCCTGTGTCTCTGCCTCTCTCTGTATATCTCTCATGAATAAATAAGATCTTTTATAAAACTTTTTGTTGAAATAAAAGGCGAGGTGCCTGGATGCCTCAGCTGGTTAAGTGTTTGCTTTTAGTTAAGCATCTGCCTTTGGCTCAGGCCATGATCTCAGGGTCCTGGGATTGAGCCCCCCGTCAGGCTCCCTGCTCAGTGAGGAGGGTGCTTCTCCCACTCCCTTGCCCCTTCCCCCCTCCACTCGTGTTCTCTCTCTCTCATTCATGTTTTCTCTATCTCTTCCTCGTGCTCTATCTCAAATAAATAAAATCTGGGGGGAAAAAGTCATCCAAGTTAGTAAGGAAGAAGTAAAACTGCCACTCTTTTCAGATGACATGATCTGTATTTATAGAAAACCCTAAAGACTCCACCAAAAAACTATTAAAACTGATAAATGAATTCAGTAAAGTTGCAGGATATAACACAGATGTACGGAAATCTGTTACATTCCTATACACTAATAATGAAGCAGCAGAAAGTGAAATTAAGAAAACAATTACATTTACAATTGCACCAAAAACAAAATATTTAGGAATAAACTTAACCAAAGAGGCAAAAGACCTGCACTCTGAAAACTATAAGACACTGATGAAAGAATTTCAAGATAATGCAAAGAAATGGAAAGACATTCCATGCTCATGAGGTGGAAAAACAAATGTTTTTAAAATGTCTCTACACCTAAAGTGATCTACAGATTTTTTTTTTTGTGATCTACAGATTTAATGCAATTCCTATCAAAATATCAACAGCATCTTTTACAAAAGTAGAACAAAAATCCTAAAATTTGTATGGAACCACAAAAGACCTTGAACAGCCAAAGCAGTCTTGAAAAAAAGTGGAAGTATCACAATTCCAGATTTCAAGTTATATCACAAAGCTTTAATAATTAAAACAGTATGGTACTGGCATAAAAAATAGACACATAGATCAATGGAACAGAACAGAAAACCCAGAAATAAACTCACAACTATGTGGTCAATTAACCTTTGACAAAGGACAAATGAATATACAATGGGAAAAGTCTCTTGAACAAAAAGTCTCTTTCCCAAATAGTTGGGAAAATCAGACAGCCACATGCAAGAGAATGAAATTGGACCACTTTCTTTCACCATACACAAAAATAAACTCAAAATGAATTAAAGACCTGAAACTATAAAAATCCTTTAAGAGAGCACAGGCAGTAATTTCTTTGACATTGGCCAGTAATATTTTTCTAAGTATGTCTCCCGAGGCAAGGGAAATAAAAGCAAGAATAAACTATTGGGATTACAACAAAATAAAAGGTTTCTGCACAGCTAAGGAAACAACAAAACTAAAAGGCAACCTACTGAATGGGAGGAAATATGTGCACATGACATCTGATAAAGAGTTAGTATCCAAAATATATAAGGGATCAATACAAATTAACACCCCAAAAACAAACCAATTGAAAAATGGGCAGGAGACATAAAAAGACATGTCTCCAAAGAAGACCTACATGGCCGATAAGACACATGAAAAGATGCTCAACATCACTCATCATGGGGAGATGCAAATCAAAGCTACCATGGGATATCACCTCACATTTGTCAGAATGGCTAAAATAAAAAACACAAGAAACAATAAGTGTTAGCAAAGATGTAGAGAAAAAGGATACTTCTTGCACTGTTGATGGGAATGAAAACTGGTGCAGCCACTGTGGAAGATGGTATGGAGGTTCCTCAAAAAACAATTGACCCTACAATCCAGTAATCACACCACTGGGTACTTACCCCCGCCCCCCCCCAAAATACAAAAACACTAACACTAAGGGATACATGCACCTCTATGTTTGTTGCAGCATTACTTACAATAGACAAACTATGGATGAGCCTGGGTGGTGCAGTCGGTGAAGTGTCCAACTCTTGGTTTCCACTTAGGTCATGATCTCTGGGTCCTAGGATTGAGCCCCATGTCAGGCTCGGTGCTCAGCATGGAGTCTGCTTGAGATTCTCTCCTTCTTCCCCTGCCCCTCCATTCTCTCTTGCTCTCTCTCTCTCTCTCTCAAATAAATAAATAAAATCTTTTTTAAAAAATAGCCCAACTATGGAAGCAGCCCAAATGCCCATTGATAGATGAATGGATAAGGAAGATATGGGATAGATATAGATATTTGACTGTTTTTGTATTCAGTGTCCCATTTGTTACTTTGTAACAAGCCACCTCAAACTTAGTTAAGTAAAATAACCACTGTATTATGTTCACAGATTTGTGTTTCGGGAATTCAAAAAAAGTGCATTAGAGATGGCCCCATGGTGTCAGACCTCAGCTGGAAAGATCCAGATGCTGGTGATGGCTCAATATCTGGGATTGAAACCAACTGCAAGTGTCTTTGGTGGTTTTCCTAGGAACTGGCTTTGATCTCGCCTGGGGTGTTGCCTGGAACATCCACACATGTTCTTTCCATGTGGTTTGGGCTTCTTTGCAGCATGGCTGCTGGGTTCCAAGACCAAGGGCTCCATGAGAGCCAGGCAGAAGCTATATTGTCTTTTATAACCCAGCCTCAGAAGTCACACAATGACACTTATACCAGAGTCAGTCAGCCTGCCATGATTCAAATGGAGGGACATACACCCCATCTCTCTCTCTTTTTTTTTAAAGATTTTATTTATTTATTCGTGAGAGACACAGAGAAAGAGAGAGAGAGAGAGACAGGCAGAGAAACAGGCAGAGAGAGAAGCAGGCTCCATGCAGGAAGCCCGACGTGGGACTCGATCCCGGGACCCCAGGATCACGCCCCGGGCCGAAGGCTGGTGCCAAACCGCTGAGCCACCCAGGGATCCCCTGACCCCATCTCTCAATGGGAGGAATGTTATGGTCATTGTTATAAGAACATATAAGATGGGAGATTTTGTCGTGGCCTTTTTTAGAAAATAAAATCTGTCACACTCAAGCACCACCAGAAAAAAATGTAATGGAAAAATTAATCTATTCATGATTCCAAAAAAAAAAAAATTCCCGATTCCAACCTCAGTTGAATCCTTGACCCCACCTGGTAATTCTGCATCATTTCTCTGTTCAACTTGCTTCAATTTGCAATGGTTATTTCAAATATTCTCTGCCATAGTAGGTCTATGTAGGTCTCACCTAGATAGGTCATACTAGTAGATTATGTAGGTCTCACCTAACACCTGTTCCCAAACTCTTTTTCTCCTGTCTGTGTCCTCTAAAGAAATGAGAAGAGTGGGCAGCCCGGGTGGCTCAGCAGTTTAGCACCGCCTTCAGCCCAAGGCCTGATCCTGGAGACCTGGGATCGAGTCCCTCGTTGGGCTCCCTGCATAGAGCCTGCTTCTCCCTCTGCCTGTGTCTCTGCCTCTCTCTCTCCCTCTCTGTGTCTCTCATGAATAGATCAATTAAAAAAAAAAAGAAAGAAAGAAATGAGAAAAGCTAAACATTCACTTTTCTAACCTTGCTTGCATCTATGTAGCAGAGTCCTGGCCAGTGAGATGTAAGCAGAAACCTGCTGCAGGACTTCTGGCCAAACTCTTGCCTTAAATAAGAAAATGCTGCATGGAGTGGAGGCAGCCAGCCCTACTGTGACCCTCCAGGAAAGGCCAAAAGAGTTAAGACGGGACGCCTGGGTGGCTCAGTGTTTGAGCATCTGCCTTTTTTTTTTTTTATGGTGAAAAATTTTATATTTAGATTTATAGCCGGCTGGACTCAGTTTAGATGATCCCAATTTTGTTGGCAACATCCAAAGCATCATAGTCAGAGCATCTGCCTTTGGCTCAGGGCATGATCCTGGAGTCCCAGGATTGAGTCCCGCATCAGGCTCCCTACATGGAGCCTGCTTCTCCCTCTGCCTGTGACTCTGCTTCTCGTTCTCTGTCTCTAATGAATAAATAAAATCTTAAAAAAAAAAAAAAGAGTTACAAAAATACAGGCCCCAATATCATTGAGTCACTGAACAGATACATCTACCTCCAGGCTTCCTATCCTGTGAAAAAAATAAATCTTTATTTGCTTAATAAGTCACTGATAGGCTTTCCGTAGCTGATACAACCACTCTTCTCCACCCCTGCCCCTCCACGTTTTCTCTTTGTTCTCCACAAATGACCTTCCATTCTTTATGGAGAAAAGTCTTCAGCGGGTCATTGACCCTCCTGACACCCAACTTACCTGCTTACCCTCATCCACAACCACCCTGTTCTCTTTTTCACTTGTTATAACAGGAGAGGGGTCCCTACTCCACGGATGTGCTAATAGGGAGATGCCACTGTTGCATCAGTTTTGGTTTTCTGACCTCTACCCAGTCATCAGCTATGTGGCCATGAACAGGCCATTCAGGTACCAGCCACTTCATTGAGTGGATTCTAAGCTGTGCCCAGCAAAGGCTCTGTAGTAGGTGCCGGGGAGTGCCAGGTCTAGCTAGGAAGGAGACAGTCCCAAGGAGGAAACTTTACAAGGCAGGGAAATGGAGTCTTGGAGGAACCCCAAGTTCCAATGTGGCTGGTGTGGGGGGGTGGGAGGTGGGGAGGCTGCAAAGTGCAGGAAGAGCTCAGGAGGCAGGTGTGCAGAGGGCAGATGCTCTGTACACTAGGGAGGGTCCATAGGGTTTTGGTTTTAACCCTGAACCTCTGGGACAGGGTGTAAATTAAGCTCTCTGAGCCTCAATTTCTCCTTGGTGAAATGCATTTTTTTTTTTTTTTTTTTTTTGAAATGCATTTTAGAGCTGTCTGCTTAGTGGTCAGTCTCCTATACAGGGTTCCTTTAGGCAAAGAGGAAAGACGTGTTTTTACACATCTTTGCATCCTCACGGCGCCTCATTAACACACGCCTCTCGGTTGGATGAGTGAGACGGTGGGGTCGGCGGCCGGGTCGCTCGCGGGATTCCCCTCCCCACGCCGCGCTTCCCAGGCCTCCCCTCCTCCCAGCTCCCCGCCGCCTCCGCGCGGCCCCGCCCCTTCCAGCGTCGCGACACCGCAGAGCGGCCCGGGCGCGCTTTGCGGCAGCCGCGTTGCGGCGGGGCGGGGCTCCGGCGGCGGGCGCGCTTGGCGGCAGCGGTGGGAGGCAGGCCGGCAGGCAGGCAGACGGAGTCGCAGGCGGGCGGCGGCGGCCGTGCCGGGGAGTGAGGGCGGAGGGAGTGAGTCACTGAGCGCGTGTGAGGGAGGGAAGCAGCCGGCGGGCGAGCGAGCAGCCCGCGCCGTCCGCGCGCAGCCCCAGCCAGGCCCCGCCGCCGCCCCGCAGCCCAGCGCCGAGGCCGGGCCGAGCCGAGCCGGGTCGGGCCCGGGCCATGCTGCTCACCGTGTACTGTGTGCGGAGGGACCTCTCCGAGGTGACCTTTTCCCTCCAGGTCGACGCCGACTTCGAGCTGCACAACTTCCGCGCGCTGTGCGAGCTCGAGTCCGGCATCCCCGCGGCCGAGAGCCAGGTACGCCGGGCGGGGGCGGGGGCGCGGGGCGCGGGGGCGGGGGGCTCCCTCCGGGGCCGACCCTCCCGCCCTCCCTCTGCTGCTGCTGCTGCTGCTGCTGGGACCTGGGGGCGCCTCCGCCGGCCGCCCCCGCGCCCGGAGGCAGCTGGGACGCGCTGCTGCCCCCACACACACGCACCCGAGCGCAGACCCTGACCGCAGGCACCCGCTGCAGCCCGAGCGGTGCCTGCACGGTGGGGCGGCCCCTCCCTCCGGCCCTTGGCCCCTTTCTCCCCTAACAATCCCGCGTCGGGGGTGCTGTGGACCCTGCCTGCCTTACGGACCGCCCGCAGAACCGAAGCAGCAGCTTGGGGTTTGCAGGAATCCATGCATCCTGCTTCCCCAACCAGAAATACCAGTTTGGATCCCCGTGGTAGGTTGAGGTTTCATCTGCCTTTTTTTTTTTTTTTTTTTTTTTTTTGAGAGAGAGCGCGAGCTCTCCTGCCTAAGCAAACGCAATTTACCTTTAAACGCAGAGGTTTGCACTCGAAGTGAAGGGAAAAGTTTTGAGACTTGCCTTACCTTGTGTCGAGGCATTTGGAAATGCCCTGTTCTAATTTTCCAACCACATGGCGTTTCTGGTTAAATTGTTTAGAGGAAAAAAAGAAAAAGAAAAAAAAAAAGGAAAGAAAAAAAGAAAAAGCAATCTCCCCCTCTACCTCCCCCTCCCCCCTCCTCCCCCCTCCCCCAAAGAAGAGCAATTATTAGTTCAATTCAAGCTGTTTGTTTCTCCGGCTTCTTCACTGGTGGTAGGCCGGGATCCCTCTTTATTTCAGGCCACAATTCGGAGTTTGGATGGGCTCAAAGTTCAGTGCTTTACGAGGACATTTTTTTGTAAAGATGGCCTAGTGTCTTCTCCTTGCGATTTGCCTGTTTCATTTCCCTGCCCCGCTGGAAGGAAGTGCAGCTGCTCTTAACATTTTAAATAAGCAAAGTGAATTTATTCTCAGGATGCCCTGAGGCTGTCACCAAACAGAATTGGTGACGGTAACTCTGGCCGTCACACTAAAACATTCAGATCTCCACTTGATGGTAAGTGGACACTAGAGGACACGGCCTTAAACGTATTAAGAAAATCATAGAAGTCCTCCAAGGCCCCAGAATGTAAATCTTGATTCCCTACCGCAGTTAGGAAATAGTTCCAAAAACTATTGCCCAACTGCAGCGTGTTCTGCCCTGTGTTATGGTAAACAGATGGCGTCAATACTTTTGTTCAGAAGTGAGTATGATTCCTCAACACTATTGTGAGCTTTAGAACCTTGGCATAAATCTAGCTGAGGATCAAGAAAGAATTTGTTTCGGAGTCTAGAGTGTCACTCAAATAGACTGATGAAAACTACAACGAAATTGGTAAGAAGAGGGTTTTTTGTTGGTTTTTTTTTTGCACATTTTTTTTCTATTAACAGCAAATCCACAAAAACTGAGGAACCAGTTCCTGACAGTGAATCCCTCAAGTGGAGAGCTAGCAGAGGACAGTTTAAAGTAGGGAGGGACGCTCTCAAATATTTGGAGGTGGCTTTTGCAGTTGTTTTCTTCCCTCTGGTGGTTGTGTTACCCTGGTTGTAATCACCAGCTGGTGGGGGGAAATAAACAATTAGGATGTAAGTTGATTCTGCTGTTATTAGGACTTGGGAGAAGATGAAGAGATTGCCTCTGTTCCTGCCCCTTTTGAGAGGGGCTGTAACAAAAAATTTAAGTGAAGAGAGTGTTAGAGGGAAAAGACAGTTCATTGTATAGTCAAGGCAGGCGCTGTCCTCGACCAGGTCAGGATAGCTCAGGACGTGAGGACTACCTCACTCCTCACTAACTGAACAATTAGGCTAACTCCAAATTTCTTCCTTATTCCTTAGGTCACCTTTTGGGCGTTTACTTCCTTCCCAAGACAAATTCGCATATGCAAACCTGGGCTCCAAATACTGTGAACTTTGTATTATAGAGTGTAAACAGCTCCTGTGTTTCAAGTTTGTTCCCTTAGCTCCATTGTAACCTAACACAGTATCTATTTTAAGATGTCTGGTGGTCGGTTGTCTTTTCAGTTGTTTGCCCATCGGGCAGGAACAGGATCCACCCTAGACACTTGAGTCATTTCCGTTCACCAAATCATAACAGTAAGCATCATTATAGTTATTACCTACAAATATATCACTTACTCAAGGCCCCCCTCCCACCCCTTTACCTCCTAGGTTCTCCCCTATTACTCATCTTCCCTTCTCCCTCTCACAGTTCTGGTCCCTTTACCTCACTCCTCGTATTCACCTCCATTCTCATTCCTTCACTTCCATTTTTAAAGGGATTTTTTTTTCTTTCTTTCTTTTTTTTTTTTTTTAAATGTTCCTGATTATTCTTTCCTGTCACGATGTGTCCAAACCACTGATCTCCAAACTTTTTCGGTTGGTCACGTATCCCTCTGAGTAAGATGCTTTGGAACATACTTCTTTGTGATATATATAATTTATGAACTAATGTGATATGTGTCTTATATATATGCACGTGTATATATATATATAACTGAAAGCCTCAGTTATGTAACACACACAAAGTAATATCTTATGTATATTACGAACAACCAACTGTAGGATAGAATTTAAGGAAGGAGGAACTAAAATAAATGGAAGTGAAAATTCTAGTATTTTTCTGTTCCTTCATCTTTAAAGAATTGTTTTGCATGCCTGCCCCACATTGAGGATTGCTGGTTTAGAATTCAGTCTTTCACATCAGCATTAGTTGTGCTTTAGTATGCACTTGGAAAAGGCGTTAATTTTTAACAGCTCTAGTCTGATTATAGTAGTTATAATGTGATGATAACAAATTTAGACTAGAAACTATCTCTACTCATACATGTGATTAAAGCTGGGCATGTTCCATCTCTTAATACAAGTATGGGCTTGGAAGCCAGTCATGGCGCTGTTTGATACTTTGATGCAGACTTGGCTGGGCAGACTTCAAAGAATTATCAGAACTTAGCTTCACTTTAAATTAATGTCTTTGTATTTTTGAAACATCATTATAATTTACCCCTGTAGGTGGCATATGGTAAAAACGTGTGCAGAATGTGTAAGGACTCTCAAATGAAAGGCATATTTAAATACCAAATAATAGCAGTAACTGTATGATCCTGGAAAAGCTGCTCTATACACAGCATGGTTTGTGGTTTGTAAATGCTATTTCAAATCAGTGGAAACTGAAATTTACTATTGTAGCTGGTTTTGACCTGTTTATTTTTGCAGGTAATTTTCATGTAGTTTTTTCCGACAATTATTGCATATTCATTATAGAGAATTTGTAATTGAAAGGAAAAGAAGGAGAATAAGTTACTACCTCATAACCCCCCAATAACTGCAGTTTACTTTTTAGTGTATTTTTTTCTAAGCTTACTTCCTTTTATATATGTATCTTTTAAACACGATGTCCTAAACTGTACTAGCAGTTTCAACTTTCTTTGTTCAGTCAACACTACGTTGTCAGCATTTTCAAATTTATAATTTAATGGCCATATCATATATATAGCATCCTATACATGTACTACAAAGTTTTTTAAAGGTTTATTTATTTATTCATGATAGACATAGAGAGAGAGAGATAGGCAGAGACATAGGCCAAGGGAGAAGCAGGCTCCATGCCAGGAGCCTGATGCGGAACTCGATCCCGGGACTCCAGGATCGCACCCTGGGCCAAAGGCAGGCACCAAACCACTGAGCCACCCAGGGATCCCCAGATGTACTACAATTTATTTAGCAATTTCCCTATTGCTGGGCATTTAAATTGGGGAAAGCTGTAGGCAGTTATGAGTAACATTTCCATAGATATCTATATACTTAAGGCTTTGTCCCATTTCTGATATGGAATTGCCTGGACTTTTGAAAGGCTTTTAGAGACCATTATCAAATTGTTGTTCAGAAGGGTTGGAAAAGTCAAGCTCTTGCATGGGATAATATGTGTAGATCACTTGGCATATAGTAGGCTTTCAATTAATGTTAGGTAGTATTATGTAGCCATTTTTTTTAAAGACTTTATTTATTTATTCATGAGAGACAGAGAGAGAGAGAGGCAGAGACACAGGCAGAGGGAGAAGCAGGCTCCACGCAGGGAGCCCGACGTGGGACTCGATCCCAGGTCTCCAGGATCACGCCCTGGGCCGAAGCCTGCGCTAAACCGCTGAGCACCTGGGCTGCCCTTATGTAGCCACTCTAGATGTGAGTCCAAAGATTTTGTGGCTATATGTGGCCCTTAATGCTAAAAATGGATTATGATTTCTGTTGATTGAAGGCACCCATTCAGAGACCAGGAAACATTTGACATCATGCTCAAAGGTCTTGGAGTTTTAATTAGTCTTATTGAATGTTGATTAAGAGTAGAGTTCAGTCTCAAGGGTGCCGCCTCTGGAATAAGTACTAGCAGGTGTGCCAGTTTTGCAGCTTAAGACTGTAGCAATATCATTTTTCCTGTTATATGTTCTCATATCTGGCAAAACTAGAATTTTTAGCCTTGTGGCCTTTGGGTTAGGTGTTATGGTAGAAAGCATCACGAATGCCATTACTGAAACTCACTTTGTTTTGACTGGTTGAAATTTGAAATCATTGGTCTAATATATTAAGCTGGAAAATCATCTAGATTTATTCTAGGACTTAAGCTATAAAGCAGTTGTCTTTCTTAGACTTTTACACCTGTTTTAACAAAGAGAAATCAGTTCTTTGTGGCAATTTTAATTTCAGCTAAGCTTTTGTTTATCTCACTTGTGTCCTTGGACTAAAATGGAATATGCCTGCTGCTTTGTCAGTGTGAAGAATGTTTGCTCATCACCCACATTCTCCAGTCTAGTATTCTTAGGAAATGGGGCTGATAGCAGTATTCCACATTTCATATATGTGTTTGGTGGTAGTTATTATCTGAATCTTAAATTTTTGTTGTTAGATGAGGCTGTCTTCCATTTAAAAAAAAAAATGATCTTGTCTGCTGAGGAAGGACTGTTAACACCATGAAGTGATGTAGCGCATCTATAAACTGGGGAGTCCAAAGGTTGAGGAGTTGCTAGTGTTCTTACGTTCAGAGCAGGGGATAGAGACATTGAGCAGTGGACAAAGTTTTCATCCCCTTGGTGAGTATAAGCCCTTAGTGGATGGCTTAGTAGCTCTTGTTCAGGTCACCAGCTAATTTGCCAGGACTTAGGTTTGGGGAAGTTGTATGTGGTCCTTAAGGAAGATTATGTGCTCTATAGTCAGGCAGATGTGGTTCCAATCCTAATTCTTAATAGTTGTGTAGTCTCAGATCACTGACCTCCTTGTATGTTTCCCTGCCCATTAAATGGGACAAATAAGGCCCATCTCATAAAATGATTGATATTTAAATGAGAGGATGTAGGATAAAGTGGGAGACCGTGAGAACCCATTCTGATAGAAGCGCACACAATGTTAGTGTTTTAATGTGGCTCTCCAGGTTGCGTTTCCAGCCTGAAGAGATTCAGTGATCTGGTGGACAGGAGGATCATTTTGAGGCTCTTGAGTGTGATTTCCTGTTGTAGAGAAATGTTCTTTTTATAAGTAGTTAGAATGTGCCAGTTGGCACATTGACTGTATCTCCAAATATACCAATAGTTGGGTTTCTGAACCTGGACAATTAAGGAGTGGGCCATGCACCACTCAGGTACCTTCATTGTGGTGGCTCCAGCGTCGTTGGCACCTTGTTGTAAGAGCTGCCTGTGTGACGTTTCTCTTGGCATGCCTCTTCTTGCTTGTTGCACACCTCAACCTGTGAGACTTGTCACCGCAGATTTATGGTAGTTTTCCCAACAATCCCACAAATTATGATACGACCCTCAGGTTGTATTGCAGTCTGTATTGATTCTGTTTTACTTTTACTGTGTGATATGTACTTAAATAAGGGAGAATGAGAGTGAACTGATTGATGGAGTGACAGTTGCAGTCTATTGTAACATGTTTCAACTCTGCAGGTTGAGGCTAAGAACTAACAATACATTTTCTAGTCTGTGTAGAACTTATAAAGTATAGTCAGCTCTGCAGGCTCTGAAATCACTTTTTTGTGCATCCCTAGAAGTATTTGGTTTTGGAAACTCGGTTTCCTGTTAGTTCTGTTCCTCGTTTCAGTGCAAAACCTGCGAGCTGATACATGACAGGTCATTTTTCCGCAGTATATATCTTGTATTTTTCAGGTTGTTAGGAAGTCTTACTCTGAAAGCTTTAAGGACACATGAGGAAATGCTGTAAAATGGGAGTGGAGCAGAAAGACCTGAAAGGGACAGCTGTAGTGATTCTCAAGCCCCAACTGCGTGCTTGAAAATGGGGAATGGAAAGCCTGGACCAGCTGAGCGACACAGCTCCATCAGAGCCAGGACAGGACACAGGCTCCTCAGTTTGCATGTGGCGTGGTGCAAAGCAAATCGTTAGGAGTAAACCTTTCGAAGCCTGAGTTTATTCTGAATGTCCCTCTGGAGTATGTGATAATGCAGGGTGGGTTTTATGTTTCTTCATGGTAAAATTACCCTATGTCCTTTGTTCCTTTGCTTTCCACAGCATGGTGTTTCATCTGCTTTTATGCTCTCAGGTTTTCTCCTATGTTTGATTGTACATCATAAAAACATTTTTATCAGTACATCCGTGAGCATTTTGCCATCTGTGTTTAGTTCTTTTCTGAGTTTCTTCCACTTTTGTCTTCCACTCATAAGTGGCCAAACCTGGGGAATGGTAGAAGAGAAGGAAGGATGCAGAGCAGGTGGTATTTGGAAAACTTGCAGACTTGCCAGTATGGAAGATGATTTAAAAGTGGACACCCTGGGGGGTGCCTAGGTGGCTCAGTCAGTTAAGCGTCTGCCTTCGGCTCAGGTCATGATCTCATGGTCGTGGGATCAAGTCCTGTTTCAGGCTCCCCGCTCAGTGGGGAGTCTGATTCTCCCTCTCCCCCTCCCCCAGCTCATTTGCTCGCACGTGCGCACACTCGCGCTCTCTCTCTCTCTCTCTCTCTGTGTCAAGTAATCTTAAAAAAAATTAAAATGGACACACCAGGATGTCATGCACAGCCTGGTGACTGTAATTAACAGTACTGTATCAACACTTGAAAACTGCTAGGAGAGGGAATGTTAGACATTCTCATCACAAGAAAAAAAGGCATTTGAGATATGGCAAACAAAACAAAGTCCTGTCCTCAAGTAACTTACATTTTAGTGGGGCAGAAAGATAAAGAAATAGATTTGTAATATGAAAGGTGAGGGTACATTTCAAATAGAGTGATGAGTGAAGGGCTCTGAAAAGGTAATGTTTGATCAGAGACCTTAAAAAAGAATGATGGGCTGGCTCCGCCGGCAAAGCATGCATCGCTTGATCTCAGGGCATAGTGCCTACTCAAAAGAGATGACTAGGAAAATAACATTCCTCAGGTAGAAGAGCAAGTGAAACAGTCTCAGGGGGGAAATTGATCATGTTATTCGGGGAACAGCAATTACAGTACAGAGATGAAGTCAGGGAGACCCAGGGGCCACTTTGGGCCTGGTAGAGAACGGGAAGGACTTGGGCTTTTATTGCAGGTGTGATGGGAAACCGGCAGAGCGTTTTGAGCTGGGACTGACATCTGATGAAAAGGGACACTATGTAGTCTTCCTCCTTTGTGCCATGCCACCTAGTGCTTTATACCATTCAATCTTTTCTGGTTGTAGATTGTCTATGCTGAAAGACCTCTCACAGACAACCACAGATCGCTGGCTTCCTACGGCTTGAAAGATGGGGACGTTGTGATTTTACGACAGAAGGAGAATGCAGACCCTCGACCTTCGGTGCAATTCCCAAGTAAGACCTCCCCGACACAAGCATCAGGAGAGAGCCTAACACGGTGGGCCAGAGCTGTGGACTAGCTTTGGGTTTAGAGTGCAGGGTACAGGCTCTGACCGCCCCTTGGTTGCCATGTAACTTTGGATGTGCTAACTTCCCTGAGTCCATTTCCTTATGTGAGAATAGTGCGTGTGCGACCTGCAGCACACAGCATGCTCTCGATAAATGGTCACCTCTGTTGTTATCAATAATAACTTTGCCCTTGGGAAGGACTTAGGAGGCCACCTCTGTCCGCGATTCCTCACGGACTTTTGCTACTTTGTGTCTGGCCCTCAGCCAGCAGACCTGTGTGGAGTAGTCAGCCAGGCGCTTGCACCCACGTTGCATAGGTCTCGTTACTGTTGTGGGGGAAGAGAGTCCTCTTTATAATTTGTTATCACTAATGGATGATGCTCTGATTTTAAGTAATGTCTTCAGTGTTACAAAGCTAGTAAGTGAAGACATGGGAACTAAAACATAGTACTTTTCCTATTATACTGAGCTTTATGAGCAGTAAGCAGCCGGACCACCAAATTCTGTTCCTTCCCTATCAGCCGTGTTCATCATGTGAAAGGAAGCTGTTGGCTGTCTTGATGTTCCATCCAGAATAGGTGTTTATACCCTGGAATCTGTGCATTGGAATTTAAAATGTTGTTTTGTCCTTGAAATAATATGCAGAATTGCGTGGCTGTGAGCGTTTGGTGGGGAGAGGATCTGTGGCTTTCCCAGATACTCAGAGGGGTTCATGACCTGTAGAAAGTTGGTAGGGCTCTGAGGTGAACGGTGTGATGAAATGTAATTGGTTTCCATTTTTGCTATCTTCATATAGATTTCTGTAAACAGTGTTTAGTCTTTAGGTTGGCTGGTTTTATAGTTTGTGGTAACAGCTGATGGGTGTCTGGGTGATGATGACACACACCAACTCAGAACACAGTGCTTCCATTCAGCCTGAAACCGGGGCTCTAAGAGACCATCAAGCACTGTTCTTCCCAGATCGCGGTTACATTAGTCCCTTGGGGCTACTGTTAAACTTTAGAAAGGATTGTGATTCAAACATGCCAGTCAACAAAAACCAAATCTTCCTTTGGTTAATTTAGTGAAACTGTTCTGGAGATTCACTGTCTTTTTTTTTTTTTTTTTCCCCTGTACCGTCCCATATGGATGAGAGCCAGTAGGTGGGGGAGGGGAGGTGATCTCGTCTATCAGGTAAACAAGTTTCTCAAAATGATTCTGAAGTGAATGGCCTCTCAAGATAAGTGTAGCAGGGTTAGAGATAAAATTTCTTGACCCACAGAGAAGGGGCCGCCTGTACGTTTTGCTGGCTGGTATAGATTAACTCCCTCATATGTACACACGTTCACTAGCTGCCGGCTGAGGCCTGTTTGAAGAAAGTGACTAGTTGAACCCATGCTAAGAGGCAGAAACTGACTCTGGAATTTAAAGCTTCCTTTCTATTGATGTCTCATAAGTTTCAGGATGGCCTCAGATGTGGGACAGGGGTGACCATCAGATACGTTTTTGGGGATTGAGGAGATGGAGATGCACTCAGTTCTAGCACCCCATTTTGGCTCCGCTCTACTTTTTCTTTGCTAAGGTAAAGCTCCTTTTTAAGTAACAGGTTTATTGAGATATAATTGGTATACCTTACAGTTCACTATCTTAAAGGGTACAGCTCGTTGATTTTTAGTATATTCCAAGTTGTGCAGCCATCACTACAATTAATTGTAGCACATTTTCATCACCTTGAAAAGAAACCGTGCCTGTTAGCAGTCATTTCCGCTCTGCCTCCAAGCCTCCTGGCCCTAGGCAACCATCAGTCTACTTTGGCTATTTTCCTAGTCTGGACATTTCATATGAATGGAATCCTACAATATGTGGGTCCTTTGTGTGAGGCTCCCTTTTATTTTCATTTCATTTTAATAAGGTCAGCTCAGCTTGGATTATAGAACCCGGGAGTTGTAGCCTCTAAATCTCTTCTATCTTTTGGTGACCTCGGCACTGAGAACTGAGCATGTTCCTTCTCTTCTGTTTGTCTCTCCTGTAAAATGATTATACCTGCTAGCTCCCTGGGAGTGTAAGAGTTAGCAGTGATGCAGAGATGAAAGTGTAAATTCCAAGAACGAATATGTTTAGTGGAGACGGGTAGAATTTACATCTAAAATGTATGCCGTTCACTTGGTTTGTATAGTATTCTTTACCCAAGGTGGGCAGGCTCTTTGAAACATGTCAAAGCGGACTGGGATTTTTCTCAGTTACATCCAGATTTATGTGGTTACATTTATTGAGACTAGCTTTGATGTTTTAAAAACACAAGTAAAAATGTGTCATCTCTCCTGGGATACTAAGCCAAAAATCTAGGGTTACTACCGTTGTCGGCACCCCTTCTCTGTTCTTGCCTGTGGGTTCACTCAGACCACAGTCTTTTTATTGAGTCAGCGTAGGAGAGAGAGCAGGGGAAAGGTCAGATGTCTGCAGTTACCATGTACTACATGCCAGGTACCAGCAAATGTTCTGCTGTTCCTTCAAATGCTTGTTTTTATGGAGTCACTGGAAGTAAACTTTGAACCGATTTTCCCCAACAGACTTACCCCGAATAGACTTCCGTAGTATAGCTGTGCCTGGCTCGTCAGGCTCCCGGCAGCGCCAGCCACCAGGAGCACAGCAGTCCCACTCATCTCCTGGAGACATAGCTTCATCTCCTCAGGGCTTGGACAATCCAGCCTTGCTCCGAGACATGTTGCTGGCCAACCCCCATGAGCTGTCCTTGCTGAAGGAACGCAATCCACCCCTGGCAGATGCTCTGCTCAGTGGAGACCTTGGTAAGCTTATAAATATGGAAGACTGTGGAGCTGACCTGAGGGGAAGTAGTTGTGTTGCCGCACATGTGGAGAAACTCAAGCAACTGGTGTGTTCAACCCACTGTGTCATGGGATTTCTTGAACCTACCAGTTGCTCTCTGAGAGGTAAATTAGTGCTGTCATAAAAGGCTGAGTTGCTTGACAGTAGTGATAGGATTTTACAACTGCAAAGAGTTCTGAAATCCAGCTTGACCAGCCTCCTCCATTGACGTTTTTTTTTTCCTCAAATTATTTTCACAGCACGTAATCTAGGTACTGATATATTGTTCAGTTAGACTCTCAGGTTGAGAGAGTACCAGTAAGCCAGCTGAAGCCAGGTGAAATGCTTTTAGTTGCAGAAAGTATGTTCAGTGCTGTCAGCCTGTGTGGTAAAGTGGAACCCCCTATTCTCACCCACCCTAAGTGTAATGGTAGTGGGGTTGTTGCCAACAGTTTGGAGCTGTTTTTGAGTCATTCTTCTATTAAACAGTGTTTACTTTTAATCAACTTTATGAGTAAAGTTTTTTTTCTGTAAACTTCTTCAGTTTTACTCTTGGATTTATGAAACTGTACTGATTAAATTTTAAAATGTAACAGACACTTAATAGCTCATTCTTCAGTTGACCATTTTTTAAACCGTAATAATTACCTAACAGAAATGCAGATTTTAAGTATACAGTTCATTGTGTTTTGGCATCTCCTGTAGCCACCACCCCAGTCAAGATACAGAACATTTTTCTCACTCCAGAAGTTCCAGTATATTCTCTGCAGCGAGTCAGTTTCTTCCCCTTATGGACTACTGCCATTCTGATAATTGTGGTTTTGATCAGCACGTAAATGGGATCATACGATATGTCCTCTCTCACATCAGGCTTCTTTTGCTCAATTTAATGTGTTCTAGATTCATTCGTTTTGTGTGTATTAATAGTTCATATGACCATTATCTTGGTGTCTAATTTCTTATGTAGCCCATATCTAGTCACCAAAGACCTTGATGATGGCATACTTAAGTTTATACGTTGAAATGCAGCCTCATTTAAGAAATTTAAGGTGGCTCTTGTAACGTACACTTTGTAGCAAGCAGTATTTTCTGTTTACTCACTTTGCTGCCAGTTCATTAGGTCAGGTAGGTAGGCTAACAGTAGTTTGCATTTAACTTACCTGGTTTAAGGCAGAAGGTGTTGTACAGGGAGGAAAACTAGAAGAGGAAAAAACCGGGTTGTAGTGCTCTGGTTTTTTTTAAATGAAGTGTAGTTGATACACAATGTTACCCTCGTTTCAGGTATACAACACAGTGATTCATCAAGTCTCTGCCTTATGCTGTGCTCACCACAAGCGCAGCTACCATTTGTCATTACAGTATCATTGACTACATTCCCTGTTGTCGTGTTCTGTTTTATTTCCAGATACCAGGTTAATAGGGGCAGCTGGGGAAAGCAGTGGAGCCATTTATCTGCTACGCAGATAGTTATCCCCACTGATTTCAATCGAATTATTAGCATCTCTGTAGAAACAGAGATGCTAGGATGTAGGGATGTGTAGGGATGACTTCTTACAGGAAGAAATGATTTTTGCAAATTATTTCTTTATACTGAATTTAGGTGATATAGTCTTGCCTTAGAAAATAGCAAATGAATGTAATTGCTCATTTACAGTAATTCTGAGGCATCCTTTCTGCATCTCTTTACAGTTGTATCTTGAGAAACTATTTGATCTGGAAAAGTACTAATAAAGAATGGAAATAGAGTGGTACTCAAGACTTTCCCCCTTATTTTTGTAGAGAAATTTTCTAGGGTCCTGGTGGAGCAGCAGCAGGACCGAGCCCGGAGAGAGCAAGAAAGGATTCGTCTCTTTTCTGCTGACCCTTTTGATCTTGAAGCTCAGGCAAAAATAGAAGAAGATATAAGGTAATGACCCTTTACCTAAAGAGCAAGCTTTAGAGAATCCGGAGTTCCCAAATGACAGGTGACCCGCTATCAGGTGGGCATCTGCTCTAACATAATGTCCTTGTTTCATATTTGAGATAGCAGCTGCAGTCCTATAGGTCATTCTCTCTTCTGTTTTCCTCACCCGTTGATTCAACATTACAAAAGTACACGAGTCCCTAACTTAATAACTTTCTCTTCAAAAACTTTACTGAAGACTCCGAGACTAGCCCACAGTGCATCATTAATGCAACTGCAGGTAGATGACCCCAGGATTGAGCAGAATCCCCAGCTTGGTGAGCCTGTTAGGCTGGCTCTACAGGCTGACTGACTGGAATCTCAATCCTGAGACATAATACGTGAGCCCCAATTTAAACCCAGACTTGAGCATTAGTGGATTAGAGACAGCTCAGGACAGATGGAACCCTGCAGTCCTAGGTCTGCTTTCGTCCTACCGTTCTTGCCCTGGCTCAGTGGATAAACTGAGTGCCAGACACTTTTCCAGCTCCAGCTTCTCTGATGCTGTGGTTCTCACCTGGGGCTATGTTAAAATCACATAAGAAGCTTTAAAAATGCAGGTGCTTATGCTTTACTCCCAAATCTGATGGATCGGAATCTTAAGAGGTGGGGCCAGAGCAGGTATAGTGATGCTAATGCCAGCTTTGGTCACATTACTAGTCACAGGCAGGATGATGCCCCTTTGTCCCTTAGAATGAAAGAACAACTGCTCCCGACTCCCATTCAGTTCTTGTTGTGAATAGTGAAGGCCTTAGTGCATAGTCCCCCGCCTTATCCAATCTCATGTTCCCGTGGGTAAATGTAGTCCAGAAGCAGATAAACCAGAAGATCACTAGTAGCCTAATACCACGTCACAAAACCTATGTCATTCACCTCACTTCATCTTATTATGTAAGCATTTTATCATCTCACATCATGAGAAGGATGAATACAGTCCAGTAAGATATTTTGAGAGAGTGCATTCATATAGTGTTTATTACAGAATATTATAATTGTCCTGTTTTATTATTAGTGATTGTTGCTTCTCTCACTGTGCTTTACTGATAAACGCAGCTTAATCATAGGTATTTGTGCACAGGAAAAGACACAGCATGTAGAGGATTCGGTACTCTTTGTGGTTTCAGGTGTCCACTGGGGGTCATGGAATGTACCTCTTGCTAGTAAGGGTGGGCTGCAGGATAACTAAGAACTCTGTTCTTTGTCATATTCTTTTGTTACTTGAATGAAGCCCAACTGGGTCATTTTTTTTATACTGTCAGCTTGGAAGTCAAGTAATGATTATTTTATTTCTTCTCTAACTTCATTTGAAATCAGGGAAATTTAAATTATATGTCAGAATCAGTTGACAGCCCCAAGCCATTCATTTGTGTTCCTGTTAAGTGCCCCCATTTATTGCATCAGTGTATTCGTGTATGAGTGTCTTTGAAAAAACATCGCACTACTTAAATCTGCCAAGAAAAATAGGAAGAAATTTGTGTTCTCTGAACTAGACCTCATTGCAGCTCTGAGGGAACCGGACATAATTCTCATGAATAGATGTGTTCAACCCAGGAAGCAGGAGTGGTGGGAGGGAGGGTGCCAACATTGTGCTGTTGGCAGAGTAGCAGTGAGATGAGGCATATTCATGTAGCTATGAGGGTCCAAGGGAGGTTAAGGAAATGGGGTAATGAGTACACTCTTTTAAAAAAAGACCTCGTGCCTCTAAAGTGACTCTACATCTAGGGCCCAGAATAGCCAAAGTGACTGGTATTATCTCAGAATCGGATTTTGCTGAAATTTATCTTGGTTGGAGTCCATGCAAGGTCAGGAGTGTACAACTAATTTTAGTTCATTTCTAAATTTAATAATGTGGCATAAGAGAAAAGCTGTGTAATTCTATCAAATGCCTCTTAAAGTTTTATTTGGTACGCTGCACCAGTGATTACTCAGGGTATATGTACACTGGGGTATAATAGCCTGCATATCTCCCTGACTAAATAAAACAAGTATGCCTTTGATTTTCTGAAGAGTTTCATATATTATTACAGAATGGCTGATAAAACCATCAGTTCAGTTCAAGGTAGAGTATTACTGCAAAAAAGGATAGGCACTAGAGTTAGAGCAGGGGTCAGCAAACTTTTTCCATAAAGAGTTAGACAATGAATACTTTAGGGTTTGCAGGTCATGCCGTCTCTGTCGCTAGGACTCCTGTATGCCACTACAGTACCAAAGCAGCCTTTCATGGTATGACAGTATGGAAACGAACGGTGCAGTTGCATTCCCGAGGAAGTTTGCTTACACAGACAGATGGTGGTCAGTAGTTGTAAGTTATCCCCATCCTCGGGCCCTGTTCTGTCTGTGTGTCAGTCTTAGGTACGTTGCCCAGCCCCTGCCCTCGTTTCCATTAATGTTGGTAGTGTTTGGTAATGTTTTTAGAAGGAGGTGGAGAATGAAGGCATGAAATGTGGGAGTAAGCTAGAACTCCCTTTTAAATCCATCCCTTTCTCGTGTAGGAATTAGAATATGTCTGATGTTTGAAGAAACGGTTTTGACAGACCAAGTTAACTGTCATTTTTGTGTGTGGTTTTCTAAGTGATAGCCAGGTAGTTAGATGCAGCATTTGCTGAGTGTCTCCTCTTCTGTTAACAGTGTGTTCTGGATGCTTTCTGCCTCTTAGCCACGCTATAATAGGCGTCATTACCCTCATTCACAGGTAGAAAACCCAGTCTCGGGGATTAAGCACAGACACAGCACAATCCGTTAACACCCATGTATTATATTTGCCAACTATTTCTGATGCACTGGTCGTAGAAAATGTATCCAGATACCCAGTAAATCCTCCGGTAAAGTTGGAGCATTTGTGAAATTCTGACATTCTACAGAATTAAAAGGTTGTGACCCTTACTCTCCAGAGGTTAATTTTCCTGGTTCTGAGCTTGTAAAGGAAGCAGAGCTGTCTTTTGTGAGAAAGCCATGTGTGTGCCTTTAGATTTTCTGCCAGCTGAATCTCACTACCTCACCTGTTGTGGGAAAGAGCACTAATGTTCATTTCCATGACTCAGCTTCTGTAATAGGGGCAAAAGATGTGACTGATCTGTGGGGTCCCCCCCCCCCCCCCCCCCAGTAAGGAAAGGGAATCTTTATTGAAGTACCAAGGCTTGGTACTTGGGCTTGGTCAGGAGGCTGCCCGGCAGGCAAAGGAAGACCTAGCGGAGGGGCCTTATTTGACCTTCTTCTTGGAATGCAGATGGTTGGTGTGGCCCCGCTTCTTAAAGCAGTTGACAGAGCAGGGGTGCAAGCAAGGAAAACACTTGCGGCAGATACCTCGTCACAGTTGTGTTTCTGGGCCAGCTGGCGGAGGGAAGGCTTGATGGTGCCACTCTGCAGACAGCACCAAGTGCAGGGTGGACTCTTTCTGGCTGTTGTCATCTGAGAGTGTGCCCATCCTTCAGCGGTTTGCCCACAAAAATCAGATACTGCTGGTCTTGCCCGTCAGGGTCTTCACAAAGGTCAATGTCTGCGTCTGCCACTTAGCCACCTGGTTGAAGAGAAAGCCAAATCTGTTTTTAATATTGTGACTTTGAAACAGATTTCTCTTCCTGCAAATAATGATTTTACTATACTTGGTTTTGGTTTGTTACAGGCAACAGAACATTGAGGAAAACATGACAATAGCTATGGAAGAGGCTCCCGAAAGTTTTGGCCAAGTAGTGATGCTTTATATTAACTGCAAAGTGAATGGACATCCTGTGAAAGCCTTTGTTGACTCAGGTGATGTCTCCGTCTTTGTCTTTCCATCTGTCCGACATTCTGACCTGATGCAGGGAGAAGGAGAGACTCTGATGCCTGTTAAAGCTGGCAGTAGTCCTCTGCACTGCTAATAAGCCTGGGGGCTACTTCACTTGCCAGTCGGTTTGTTTGTTTGTAGCAGGTTTATTCCTGAAACATTTCTTAACTGGTTTTGAATTTTGCAGTATGTCCTTTATCTTCCTACCTCCCCTTACTTGGCATCCTGACTTTTTAGGATACCTCTGTAAGAAATTTGGGAGTAAATGGGTTTAGAAGGAGCTGTAAGAAGCAGCTGAGTACGGTATAGGTCAGACAAATATTTCAGCATGGCTTGTGTGCCAGCACTTTGCCAGGAACTGAGGAGTCAAAGCTTGTATGAATCAGGGTTCTTGCCCTTAACCTAACAGCCAGGTCAGAAGACAGGGAGTTTCCCACTTGAGGATTTAAATAATCCTTATACCAGCTAGCACCTTTTCTCACAGTAATAACTGCTTTTTAATAAGATCACACAACACTGTGTGGGTGTGGCTTGGTGGTCTTGTATGTCTTAATTCTGTGTAGCTCACTCAGGCTGTCAACTAGGTTGAGTTCCTAGAATAGTAAAAGGCCCTGCTCAAGTAATATTTTCTTCCATTTGTTCATCCACAATTATTTGAGAACATGCTAGGTTTCAGCTGTCATTAGGAGTTTGTATTTAAGATGCATACTTTCCTGGGAGGGACAAATCTAATTATTCAGTTTAAAAAATGTCTGTTGAATGCTGTAGGCAGGGCACTTGTGCTGTGCTGAGTGTTTGGGAGTAAGACTCACTAACTGGTGCTTCATGGGGCTCTTATGAGTGAGAGAGACAAATACGTATGTAAGAGACCCTAATATTAGCACTCAACATTTATTGGGCCCTTACTGTGTGCCAGGCACCATACTAAGTGCTTACTATAAATCATCTTAATTTCATGTAATCCTCAGGTTATCCCTATGTGCCATATTCAACTGTTAAACCTATTTGATAGATGAGAAAGCTTAGAGAGGTGATCCCACTCTTGAGGTAGACAGAGTTCACAAGTAGACTTTGGATTCAGCCCCTGATCTGTTTGGTGCCACGATTCAATGACTGCAAATATCACATGTGTGTTGAATACCCGTCAAGACCACATTCTCCCTCTGACCGGGGTGCTTAGGCCTGGCTTCCCCAGAGCGGGCACCTAAAATGCCCTATCTCCACAGAGTTCAGGGCTTTGAGCCAAGGCTTGAGGAAAGGCAAGAGAGTGGCTAAAGGGGCCCTTCTGGTCTTGGGCTTGCTTACTTTAAGTCAATAGGTAGCTTTTGTGGAGTAGAGTGGAGAGAGAGGAAGAAAAAAGAGATTGCCTTCTCCGTTTTTTTTCTTCATTTTTGCTGGGCCCTCTTGAATCTAACCTTCCTCAAATGCCAGGAACTTTCAATACCCATTAGGTGTAAGGTGCCTAATGAGTAAAGTGAACAGGAAGTGTTGGAACTGCATGAGAGAGGAGATCACTGGGCTAGGCCAGTCAGTTGGGGAGAGGGGGGGGGTTTGAGCTGGGCCTAAGGGATAACTGGCATTCAGAGAAGGGGGCAGCAGGGGGTACCCTGCAGGAAGGTCAGCGGGAGTAAGAGGCAGAGGGAAGCTTGGTCCTGTCAGTGGAGGGTTTATAACAGAGTATGAGGCTGGTAGCTGTGTCTGTTCAGGCTGCTATAAGAGTACCATCATCGACTAGGGGCTTTTAAACACAGATTTATTCCTCATAGTTCTGGAGCCTAGGGAATCTAAGGTGAAAGTGCGGGCAGGTTCAGTATTTGCTGAGGACCCACTTCCTAGGTCACAGAAGTTCATCTCACTGCATCCTCACATGGCAGAAAGGGTGAGGGGGAGCTCCCTGGGGTCTCTTGTATAAGGATGCTCATCGCATTCCTGAGAGTTTCATCTTTCCCCTCCATGACTTGATCACCTCCCAAAGTCCCCACCTCCTAATGCCATCACATTAGGAATGTGATGGTTTCAACATAGGAATTTTAGAGGGACACATACATCCAGTCTGTAGCAGGAGGCAGTTTGGCCAGATTGAGGTGGACTCTTGATGCTGTGGCAAGGTGGTTTGAAGCTAATCTTATAAAGAGGAGGAGCCATTGAGGATTTTTGAACAGATGAATAAGTGACCTAAAGAAGGTGATATTTGAGGAAAACTGCAGACAGTGACAGATCTGGAAAATTCTGTATCCCTCAGGGTCAGAACCGTTCCCTTGTTTTAAATTAAACCTCCACAGTGTGGTTTGGAAAGCAGAGAAATTGTCACTAGTGAGGGGAATAGGATGTGAGCTAGGCTGATTGCTATAGTTAGAAGAAGGAAAGTCAGAAACAGAAACTGCATAAAACGTACAGGGTTGAAGCAGAATTTGAGAGTGGGGAGAAGGCTAAAAGACAAGCGGTCACAAGTGAACAGTGCAAAGTTTTATGTTGCAAGAAAGTAATTCCATTGGTAAGGAGAGAAATCCAAAGTGCAAATTACTTAGGGAGAAAATTTTTTACCTGTAGGCTTTGAGATGGAAATGTGGAGCCCTCAAGTATGTAGACTAGAGTCTTTGGAAGAGATTAGAACTGTAGGGAAAAAGAGAGAGATGTCTGTCTCCTGCACAGGGCTGCTCTGGCTATGTGGGTGAGTACACGTGAGAAAAGGTCCTAATAACTGCCCTCTTCCCAAAGGAAACAGTGTGATGGTTGACCAGAGATGGGGAGTTCAGCTCTTATTTATTTAACAGACTGCAGGTTTTACCTGGTAAATTACAGTGTCCCAAAGTTTGAAATAAAAATAGTCTGATAAGATGTTTAGAGATACTCAGTGAAGATGGATCTGAGAGTAAAGAAATAGTTAACTTAGCATTTCCATCTGTAGACGTAGTTTGAGTTTCTGGAAGTCCTCTCTAGGTAGTTTTGCTTTCTGTCAGTGAAGTTTTAAAATATCATCTAATTGTTCTATTTAAACAAGATATTCTTTAAAAAAATAAATAAAATGCATTTTTTTTAATTAAAAAAAATAAACATATTCTTTCGCTCCTTGTGAGGTTTCTGCACTGTGTTTCAGATTCCAGTGTGGAACTAAAAGTTGAATTAAGCATGGCAGGAGCAATTAAGGGCGATTCAGCTAGGTATGAATAATTTTACACAGACCAAAGCTTGGGTGTGTACTTGCTCTCTGCCCTGGTCTCAGACTGCGTTTTTTAATTATAACACAAACATGGATATTGTTTTTATTATCTGATGTTTCCCTCCACCTCCAGGTGCCCAGATGACTATTATGAGCCAAGCTTGTGCAGAAAGGTGTAATATAATGAGATTGGTGGACCGTCGGTGGGCAGGTATCGCCAAAGGAGTGGGCACTCAGAAGATTATTGGAAGGGTACATCTAGGTGAGCAAAGTCACTGTGGGAGTCTTTTCAGAGTAGTAGACGTTAAAATTTTATTTTGCGTGGTTATATCTGATGCAGCCAACGTAATCCCCAGAAATTTTAAATCTTCTGTTATGTCAGAGTTTTACATGTACATGTTTTAGCTGGTTACAAAAAAAATCAGTCACTGTACTTTTATGTTCCTGATCCTTATAGATCCCTTTCAACTATTGTAGTTTATTTCCTTTTAGCTCATTTCCTTGGTGCTTACCTCCGTATTTCAAAATAACATGTGTATTGTGCTATTACTGATACGTAAATTCTGTTGAGAATTGAGCCATCTAATTGAAAATGATTGCTTTTCCTTTCGTGTCTAGTATTGTTTTTCTTGTAATTACTGGTTTGTTTGGGTCATTTCATATTCTGTGTGTTACTCAGTTCCTAAACACTTACATTGTCGTGTAAATCTCTTTTATGCATTTCATCCTGTTGAAGATTCTTCTGGAGACAGGACTGGTGCTTCAGAGCTGCTTCACAGCTGTTGTTTTAGAATCTCTCTTGCTTGGGTTTCCAAAGGCTCCTTTCCTCTTGATGTGAGATCGGATTACATGCATTCCCTGTCTTATTCTTTGTAATTTTGCTCCTATGAGAGTACACCTTCCAGTAGCTTCCTGAGGAAAAGCATAAGGGAGAAAACTGAGTCCTTACATATCAGAACTTGTCTTTTTTTTTTTTTCCCTATACTCTACCAGTCTGGCTAAGTTGGAAATCATTTTTGTTTTCTACAGTTTTTGTCAGTGTTGCTGTAGAGAAGCTGGCTGCTGTCCTATTTCTTGATCCTTTATGTGAAAGATTTCTTTTCCATTTTTGAAGCTTGTAGAATCTTCTTTGACCTTAATGGTTTGAAATTTCACAGTGATGTTCTCGGGTGTGGATCTTTCTTCATCCACTGTGCTGGGTGCCTTTCACTTCCTCCCCCGAGCATGTCTGTTGCTCAGGTGGGACAATCTCCTATCCTGGACTTGTCTTCTAGTTTTCTTTCTTTCCTGTTTATCTCTTTCATGTGTCCTGGGTGTGTTGTTTGTTTGTGGGATTTCAACTTTGCCTTCCAACCTTCCTGTTACGTTTTGCCCTTATTTGATATTCGTGTTACGTAGTTTTCTCGAGTGTCTGGCGATCCTTGGCATCTGCTCATATTGAAGATTAGGACACCAAAGAGCTATTTGGAAGATTACTTGGATGGGCAGCCATGTGTGATTGTAGGTACTCTGGGAGTTGGGAGGATAGGGCTAGAGCTCAGTAAACTCTAACTCAGCCCCCCTATTTCAATTATGTGCCTGTTGTGTCCCTGTCTTCTTTTGTGTCCACATCTGTTTTACCCTCTTGAGAAAATAAACCTCTAGTCTACTGTGGGGGTGAAGGGAGGAAATCACCTGGCTGAGCAGAGAGTGAGAGGGAACCCCAGGATCTAACTGCCTCCTGCAGAGACCTTCATCCCTGGTGGCCCAGGTCCCTGTTCATCAGGCTCTGGGGAGCTGTGTGCTGTGAACTGGCTTGCTTCCCGGTTTTCCTTACTGCCCTCTGCTTTCTATTCTAAAATTGTGTTTTAGTTTTCTTTTCTTTATTTTTGTCGTTAGTGATTTGTACCTTTAAAAAGCCAACTTTTATTGTGAATTTTTTAGGAGTAAATGGAGTAAGTGTATGTGCTCAATCCTTCATTTCTAACCAAAATTATTCTTTTTCTTAATACCTTATATCCTTTTTGAGTGAGACTCAACCACCAAGTACCATTTGGACTTAATCTCTTTCTGGCCTTTTTTTCCATGCATTTTATTCTTGCAGAAAAGTGGTCATATAATATACAGAATTTTATGCCCTGTTTTATGAAAAAATAGCATTCATAACATTTTCTCGCTGTTGCTATAAATTTCATAAGCACCATTCAGATGCAGAGCATTCTCTTTTTTTTTTTTAATAAATTAATTTTTATTGGTGTTCAATTTACCAACATACAGCAGAGCATTCTCTTGTGTGGGTTAAATGGTCAACTTTAAGGATAAAATTTTCCTCAAATATTTTATTATTGTAACATGACAGTGGATTTTTATGTAGTTCTGTGCACATTTTAATTTTTTTTCTTAGTCAATATTCCTGTAAGTGAAACTACTGACTCAAAGGTTATGAATACTTAAAGGCTCTTTTTTACTTAAAGGCTCTTAATGTATTCCTAATTGTACCAATGCAGCTTTTCCAGCACTGAATTAGTATTCATCTTGATGTCCTTATACAATCAAGGATTATTAGTTTTTACTTCTTAAAGTACAGATTAAAAATGTTTTTTTTATTGTAAGTTGCTTTTCTTTTACTGCAAGTAATAGTTTCTACCAATTTTTCTCTTGTAATATATTTGTCTATTTATTAGACTCTCTGTGTTTTCTTTTGTCGCTTTGTGTAGACTAAGGATAGGAAGGTATTTCTTCCTCACATACACTTCCCGACACAGGTAGGCCTGAACTACCACACACAGGTTGCTTCAGAGTCTGAATTCTCAGAATTTCCATGGTTTTAAGTAGGAGGGTGATAGGAGGAAGCTAAGTATCAGTCCCTTGTGTCCTTCCTTGTACATGGACAAGCTTTAGCATTTGCAGCTTCAGCTATGATAGGCATGAGGAAAACATTATGATTGTAAGGGAAATCTAAATAAAAGGGAGCTGTGTCATGGATAAGAAGACTCAGGATGTCGAAAGTGTTAATTCTCCCACATTCGTCAGCAGCAGAGTCATTGTAATACCATCAAGATCCCAGTAGGGTTTTTTGTTTTTTTGTTTGTTTGTTTGTTTTTTGGTGAGACCTGATGTGCTAACTTAAAATTTTACATGGGCCATTTATTGTAGGAATAGGCAAGACACTCTGAAATAACTTCCCCCTTCTAAATGTCAAGAGCAAAGGACTAGAACAGAAACAGACCCATGCTTACCTGAACCTTGATAAACAAGAGAGGAAATCTTACAGAGCAGAGGAAAGTTTTCAGGAAACAGCACTAGGACAGCTGGGTATCCATGGAAAAAATGGATTCAAAATTGGACCTTGTCTCACATCACACACGAATGTCAGTTCAGGGTTGATGAAAAACCTCAATGTGAAAGGCAAAGTCAGAGCTTTCAGAAGAAAATGCGGGAGACTATCTTAGATAAATGCAGGGGTTCCTTAAAAGTTAAGAAGGAAATTATTTGACAGATTGGGCCATATTAAGATTAGAACTTTTAATCAAAAGGCATAAAGCAAGTGAAAACAAACTAGGAAAGAAGCTTTATAACATATATGACTAGTAAAGGATTCAGATTCAGAATATATGCATTGTGTGTGTGTGTGTGTGTGTGTGTGTGTGTGTGTGTCCTCCAACTCGGTAAAAAAGACAGTATAGGGGTGCCTGGGTGGTTTAGTCAAGTGTCCAGCTCTTGATCTCAGCTCAGGTCTTATCTCAGGGTCATGAGTTCAGGCCTCACATTGGGCTCCACACTGGGCATGGAGCTGGCTTTTTAAAAAAAGAAAGAAAGAGAGAATAAAAAACTACAGAAATGACTGAAGGGGCACTATTTTTTTTTTTTTTTTTTTCTTTTTCATTAGAGCCAGTGAGCAGGAGCAGAGGGATGGGCTCAATCCTAGGACTCTGAAATCATAACCTAAGCCAAAGTCAGATGCTTGTGTGACTGAGCCACACTATTTTCTTTTACTGACACCCCCAAACACTATTGAACAGGAAATTCAAATGATTAAATATATGAAAAGTTGTTTATTATTAATCAGAGAAATAAATGGAAAATTACTTGCCAGATTAGCAAGATTTTAAATCTAATAATACCAAGTGTTGGTGAGAATGTGGAACAGTGGAAGTTTTATACACTGCTAGAAACATTTTAGGAAATAATTCAGTATCATCCAGCAAAGCTGAGCTGATATCCCCTAGAATTCTATGATTCCATTTTCTATGATATATATACCGTTAAATTAAATACACACCAGGAGACAAGTATAAGAATATTCAGGGTAGCATTGCTTATGACAGCAGAAAACTGGAAGTGACCCAGAAAGTCCCAGAGCAGTAGAATAGATAAATTAGTTGTGGTATATTAGACATGACAGTACTCTAAGGGATGGTTTACAGTGAAAGAAACAGCCACACGTACAGGGATAGATCTCAAAATACTTTGAGTAAAGAAGCAAGTGGTAATTCAAAAACACAAAGCTAAACAGTAATATCATTTAGAAATCCTACAGAACTGGTAAGGATTATTTAAAAAGCTGGGAATGATGAACACAAAAACCAAGGCAGTAGGGAGTTTCGGAGAAGACACTAAGTTGTGATCAGTAGAAGATAAAGGGACTTCTCTTCCAGGTCCCCTTCTCTGCGGGGGGTCTGCTGCTCCCTCTGCCCCTCCCCCCTGCTCCTGCTTGCTCACTCTTGCAAAAATAAATAAAATCCTTAAAAACAAGATATATGGGGCAGCCCTGGTGGCTCAGTGGTTTAGCGCCACCTTCACCCCAGCGCCTGATCCTGGAGACTCAGGATCCAGTCCCATGTCGGGCTCCCTACATGGAGCCTGCTTCTCCCTCGGCCTGTGTCTCTGCCTCTCTCTCTCTCTCTCTGTGTGTCTCATGAATAAATAAAATCTTTAAATAAAAATAAAAGATATACTGAGCCTAGGTGGCTCAGTGGTTTAGTGCTGCCTTCGGCCCAGGCGTGATCCTGGAGCCAGGATTGAGTCCCCCGTCGGGCTCCCTGCATGGAGCCTGCTTCTCCCTCTGTCTGTGTCTCTGCCTCTCTCCCTCTCTGTCTCTCTCTCTGTCTCTCTCTGTCTCTCTCTCTCTCTCTGTCTCTCTCTCTCTCTCTCTGTGTCTCATGAATAAATAAATAAATGGTGGCTTAGCGGTTTAGCACCGCCTTCGCCCAGGGTGTTATCTTGGAGACCCAGGATCGAGTCCCACATCGGGCTCCCTGCATGGAGCCTGCTTCTCCCTCTACCTGTTTGTCTCTCCTCCTCTCTCTCTGTGTCTCTAATAAATAAAATTTTTAAAAAAAGATATACTTAATAGCAAAGTAATTTTTAAAATACAGATGTAGGGCAAGCCCGAGTGGCTCAGTGATTTAGCACCGCCTTCAGCCCAGGGCCTGCCTGGTCCTGGAGACCCAAGATCGAGTCCCACGGCAGGCTCCCTGCATGGAGCCTGCTTCTCCTCTGCCTGTGTTTCTGCCTCTCTGTGTGTGTCTCTCATGAATAAATAAATAAAATCTTTTTTTTTAAGGTGCTTTTTAAAAAAATAAATAATAAAAAACAGATGTAAAGTACGAGGAGTAATTAAGGAAAGGCAAAGCAGGAGGCTCCAGGCAGACAGAGGCATTGGTTTTTTTCCCTGCTTTGGTGATTAGAAACTTGATTATAACAGGCAGTAATAAACAGTTTACTTTTTGGAGGCTAACTTGTGTAGATATTTTATTTCCGTTTTAAAAAGCCTTTTGTAAGTGTACAGGAAGCAAGTGGTTAATATGGAGGAATTCATCCCCCACCCCCATCCCCAGTCCTTAATGCCACTTTTCCTCCAGCTGAACATGTGTCCTGATGGTATCACGTATCAAGCCGGGTCTTCTGGGTGGTATAGTTTTACTGTATCCACTTTATAAACTGGTGCCTTCATTGGCTTTCAAACTGATCACTGGACTTACTGGATTTTCATATTTAACTCGCCTGTTTCATGCTTTGCCTTGGGTTTGCCTGAACATAGGAAGCAAGGCACAGAATGACAGATATATTTCCAAAGCTTTTTGTGAGGCTTTTGAAGCAAAAATCAGTAATGTCTAAATAAATAAATGTAGATTAAAATTTAAAAAATCCATAATCTCTTATGTTAATGTGCTTTAGCTCAGGTTCAGATTGAAGGAGACTTCCTGGCATGTTCTTTCTCTATACTTGAGGAGCAGCCCATGGACATGCTTCTGGGACTGGACATGCTGAAGCGGCATCAGGTAGTTAAGAGCTTTGCTTTCCTTTTGCATCAGCATTTTGTATGTTACATGGTTATTAGCACATCGTTTCCCTCCGTTGTGTACACCAGAAAACTGAGAAGTCCTGGCTTCTGCAACCTGGAAGGGTCCCTGAACTGAGGATGTCATCATGCATGGTTTGAAATTATGTATCAGTAGAAATAGAATCTCTTCTTGTGAAATCTTTTTGAATCTTTTAAATCTTGCCATCTGTTTGAGATTATAACAGGCAACTTTGTTCTCTTGTGTTATTTTTAGTTTCTGATGAGAACTCAGGTAATTTTTGTTGGGTTTGTGGGGCTCTGGACAACACATGATGGTAAGGGGCAAAAGGAGAAGGGGGGAGAGAATGAATCTTCAGTAGACTCCATGTCCAGTGCAGAGCCCGACGTGGGGCTCGATCTCACAACCCTGATACCATGACCTGAACCGAAATCAAGAGTCAGACACTTAACTGACTGAACCGCCCAGGTGCCTCCATGATGGTGATTTTACTGCAAGTATACATTTTAGTAAATCCTTACAGCTAGGCAGTCAGGAAGAAGAGCTACTACAGGATTAAGGAAGGAATCCAATGAGACGTTGGGAGTGGAAATGTTTATTTAGTACAGGGAGAATGATTTATAAATATATTTGCTTATAATATTTATATTTCTACTCTGAAACCTAATAATTTGTTTAAAGATAAAGTCTTCTAATTGAAGAATCAATTAGTGTCCCCTGGGTAATGAGATTTTACACAGCAGGATTTCCGATCCAGTCAATATTTTTATGTCACTAATACTCTTTAAAGAGATTTTTATTACTAAATCCCTATAAAACATACTGCGGGGCACCTGGGTGGCTCAGTGGTTGAGTGTCTGCCTTTGGCTCAGGTCATGATCTTGGGGTCCTGGGATCAAGTCCCATATCAGGTTCGCCGCAGGGAACCTGCTTCTCCCTCTGCCTGTGTCTCTGCCTCTCTCTGTCTCATGAATAAACAAATAAAATCTTTAAAAATTTTTGCATTAATAGTCTATTTAAAGTGCAGAATTTTAAGTAGAAGGGGTGAGTGAATCATTGTGTTAATAAAACCCAATTTATTGTCATCTCTCTGTGTTTGTTAGTCATGATATAGGCCAGTATTCTTCTAGTAGGTATAAAACATGTATGTGTATACTGTCCTATGTCAAGGATTAAGAAAAACACACAGAAAAGGAGGGTAGCGTAAGTATGAAATAATACTTTTATAGAGGTGGCCTTGTCCATATACCACTTTTGAGACCATTGGTATTGAGTTTAAATATAAGTTATACTTTATGCAATAAGCAAAATGTAAATAGTAATGTAAATGTGAATGTATAAATAGTGTGTCTCAGTTTTTAAGAAAAAGTCAGTTACATGTTTCTAAAAAGTGGGACTGCTGATTATGCCTGGCCTTTTTCCAAATTTTGTACAGTGATGTGTATTACATTTAAATTCAGAAATGAACAGGGGTCGGGTTAGACAAGTAAGTGTAAACTGCATCCTATAAAGAGAATTCTGCTAAAACTTTACTTTAAATATTTGCATATTAAATACAATTTAAATATTTAAATTCATGATAATTTTTCTGCATGGCCTTTTATCCACTATTGTCAGCCTTTGGTTTCTTTCTTCTAAGTGTTCCATTGACCTCAAGAAAAATGTACTCGTGATCGGCACCACAGGCTCTCAGACCACCTTCCTTCCTGAGGGAGAGTTACCAGAGTGTGCCCGATTGGCATATGGGGCAGGGCGAGAGGACGTGCGGCCAGAGGAGATTGCAGACCAAGAATTAGCAGAAGCTCTTCAAAAATCCGTAGAGGATGCAGGTATTTGCAGTGGCCAAGCTCTCGAATAACTTTGTTGTTATTGGTCGGTGAGCAAGGGAGGTTGGAGATTCAGAGGGGATAATTTCTAATCCGTGTCATCGTCCTGTCATGGATGTATTCCTTGTCCTCTCACCACCGCCTCCTATCTCTGAATACAATATAGAAGACCTTGGTCTTTCGACAGATCCATTGCTGTGTTATTAGGTACATTGGGGAGTTACTTGCTTAAGCACATTTTGGAAAGGCTTCCTAAAAAAATCTTGTGGGTTTTTTGTTTTTTTTCCCCCTGACAAAATTTCCTACAGGGGTGCCTGGCTGGCTCAGTCAGTTAAGTGTCTGACTCTCCATCTCAGCTCAGGTCTTGATCTCAGAATTGAGAGTTCAAGCTCCGCTTTGGGCTCCATGTTGGGTGTGGCACCTACTTTAAAAAAAAAAAAAATTACAGTAAGCAGACATTTCCTTTTGAGTTCTACAGTTTCCCTGAAATTTTATTTTCCTTTTCTTAGGCCCATTTCCTTTGAAGGATAGCATTGTCGTTGTGACTAAGCAGTCCTGACCTTTTTAATATCTCCCTAAAGTGCCGCCACCAAAGACAACCACCAATAAGACACATAATTGAATACTAATCAGACACAGTGTTTATGCTTTTAATGAGATTGCATAGTGTGTCCTTGGGCCAAATTAGAACAGTATGTCAGCTGTTGACATGGTGATACCTAATCATTTTTCCCTAAGTTTGAATTGTCATGGCTTGTTTAAAGACCAAGCCAAGTTTTCTGGGTTAACTGGAAGGACACATTTTTGCTGAAATCCTACCTCCATGGCATCATTTTCCCCCATCTGTTATAAAACAGTGACTCTGGGATACATTTTCTAGAAGCTAAAGAGGATTAACTTTTAAGTTGGGGTTATTTTAAAGTCTTGAGCTATAATTATTCATCAGTGACTAATATCACGCACAGTGTTTTCTGGTATAGTAAAATGTATTAGAGCTACAAGTCCAGGGAATAGCTTTCTTGTAAAGACAAAAGAGATTGGAGCTTTAAAAATAGCCAGGTTTTGCCTGTGTTTTTAACTTAGAGAACATCCAGCGATCTAGCCCTGAGCCTCTTTAAAATGGGTGGTGTGGGTAGCAGGCAGTTTTCCAATCTGGCCTTTTTTTGTAATCTAGTCACACCTTTTGGCACCTTTAAGTTTAAATATAAAGTACAGCTTTGGTTATGATATAACTGTCTTGCAGGAAGGGGAAAATTCTGAACAACCAGTCAGAGACTAAATTAATAGTTTTAATCTTCCCTGCAAGGCAAGCATGACTGAGTTTGACATACCCACTTAGAAGGTTTTACCTGTTTTTAGTAACTTGTCAGTCATAATAGTAGGTATTCATAAAATGAAGATGTATTACCATCTTGTGAAATCTCTGTTTTTCCCCCACAATTTCGTATTTTTATTTGAGAAGCACTAGCTGATGATAGCAATGCTTTCTAACCTACTAACAGTTACCTTCTTTGGGTAATTACCTTATAATAAAAAGTTTAGGAGATTAAAATAGAAACCACAGGTGTTTTCAGGCGCAGTGAAGAGAATATGCCAATTGAAAGGATTAAAAGGAGGAGCACCTGGCTGGCTCAGTCGGTAGACTGTGCTACTCCTGATCTCTCTCGGGGTCATGAGCTTGAGCCCCACGCTGGGCAAAGAGATTAAGAACATTAAAAATAAAATTAAATATATTTTTTGAAGGATTGAAAGGAAATGGTTTTGTTTTGTTTTTTTCCTCATGTGACCTTTTGTTACAATATGTGACTTGTAGTAATTTTTATAATGTTTAAATAGTGGAATAATTCTACATCAGGTCCTATTTGTTTGGAACACCCGACTTCCCAGTATCATCACAAGCAAGACTCTGGACAGGGTAGATGAAAGTATTTTTACTAAAAACTGTTTCTTTGGTGGAGACCTTATACCAGAGTGCCTTTATCTTTTCTATCAATGGAAAAATGAACCAGAATAGGAGCTATATCTAATACATCTTCTAAAAACTGGCTAAAAAGTAAGTTAAGCCAGGATAATCCAGTTTGGTTTGTTTTTCTTCTAAAAATAAATCTCCACTGAGAAGGAGATTTGGAAAGTTACTGTTACAAGTGTTCGTTCACCTTTAAGATTTCCATACCGTGTGATTCCATCTATGGGTCTTCTGTTCTCCACCCGTCCCACATGTCTGCCCGTGAATGCCATGTGTGTGGGTGTGTGAAGTTCATTTCTTTCCAAGTTCTATTGAAAAATCTGTTGAAGTTGACACATTGCTTTATGTATTGTGAGAGAATTAAACCAACCAGACTACCGAAACATTCCCTAAGCTTGACTCTACCAGTTCCTGATTGTAAAGGTGGCAGAGGAATGGAGACAAACCCTGCATGCTGTGTGGTTTGCGTTGTTAACCCAAGTTTGCTTGTCTGTTTCCTAATTCAAACAGAGCGTCAGAAGCCATGATGCATGTAGTGTGTGTGTACTGCAGCTGGAGTGGGCCCCAGACCAGGTATTTATAGACACCACGTTAAGCCTTCCATCCAGTTATCGTCTGTGGTCTGAAAGTCTCTGTATCTGCAGCCGTTTTGGAATTTAGCTTCCGCCATCCATTTCACCTTGTTTAATCTGGTTACAACTAGCCTGTATATGCATCTGTGTGTTGGCATACGGACATATCTCGCACAATTTCCTATGCAAAGTCTTCTCAACCACTGGAACAGTCCAAGGAGGGGAGGGAAATCCCAGTAAAAACGACCATTGTGAATATATCAAATCAAGAATGTCAGCACCACTGCACATTGTCATTGAGATAACTACACCCTGAGGGGTTTCGGGAGTCTCTCTCTTCTGAAAACGTGAAAGTTCTTTTTCATAGCACTGCACACAAATGCCACAGTTAGCAAAGGGTAGAAATTGTCAATCCACTGAAGAAGTGGAAGCCTAGACCAGGTGACTTGTCTAGGGACACAGGTTCACAGGATTGAGGTTTTATTCCCTCAGAAAGAAGAGCTGACACTTGGCTCTCCCATCTTTCCCTAACCTGACAGATTCTCCCCCAGAGGCATTTTGCTCTCTTTTGCCTGGAGTGTAAATTTGGGAGACGGCAGCCTGAGCTGATTTACCAAGAGAAAGAAAGTCTTTTAATACCAACCTGGGACTTCATAGGGGTTGTTTGCAGGCTGGTTGTAATTAGATACTTAGCATTCAATTTCTTCTTTTTTCCTTTTTCCTTACAAGGTGAGGTAAAAGTGGGCATGGTTTAATTAGTCTTAATATCCATTGTCCTCGTCCCTTTCTCCTATCCTGTGGTACTGACCCAGTGCTCCCTACAGTTAGGATTTAGGTCAGTGAGACCCACCATCTCAGCTGCAGGAGGACTAAGTGCTGCTTTCATAGTGAGTGCCAAACACATCGAGGCCGTGTTGACCTCATGCAGTTGTCCTAACTGGCATGCCAGTGCCAGAAGGCCATTATCACATACCCCATGCCACTCACGTGGATACTTTACATATAACACATCTTTTCTGTTGGCATTAAGTCACAACTGAACCTCTTTCAGAGCCAGTCTTAGATTGATAAATAAAACTAATAACCGTGTTTCTAGACACTAATGGATACAGTTTGCCACTGACATAAATTCTGTTTTCCTATTTACCTCTAAGCTATCAGATTGTTTTGCAAGAAGTCAGTAACTTTCTGACATAGTGCCTTATCTTCTCATGCTGTTAACCAGTGTTGCGTTAGAATGATTTAGAGCTGTTTGAATCCTAACTGGATTGCTTCATGACATCTTAAGATCAGGCTGCCCACATTGGATGTTAATCAGCATGAAGCATTTAAGTCACATCTGCCCTAGTAGATTGTACTGTGAAGTAATTGTTACCAGCCTTTGACATTTAATTAAAGATCTTATACTAATTGTGTAGAGGTCAATGTTTAACTGGATCTGTGGCAAAAGGAGGATTGGAGCTGATGATTAATGGTGTCGTGAGGTGGTGTTTGAGCCTGCCGTCCTGTGAGTGCTCAATCAGTTGCAGTCAATCTAAATTGCCATTGCCTATCAAAAAACTGTTATGAACTATCTCCCTCCACTGCCAGGACTGCCACCTGCTGTGCCCTCGAAGTACCTAAGTGTTCTTACTTAGTTGTACTATGTTAATGTGATAAAGTAATTGATAATCCTTTTAAAACTTGCCCTATTTGGTAAGGTGATGATTGTATTTAATCTGTTTGACCTTTAGCTTTATTTTTGTTTGACTCCACGTTCACATAGTTTTATCCTGATTTTCAGGAAGTTTGGATAGAAATGAATTAAATATTTCTCTGCCTTCTGGAGATTCTTAAGCATATCCTCCTATCTCTTTATAATTCCCACTCTGTTCCAGATAGAGCTGGTTTTAGAATTGTCATTTAGAACCTTTGGGTTCACATTTGAAACACTAAAAGTGCATTGACGTGAGAATTATTCTAGTGCAAAGATCTTTAAAATTTGTAACATGCTTAAGAATCACCTGAGGAGCTTATTAAAAAATGCAGATTTGTGGGTTTCCTCCCATGTTGATGCTTAGCAAACATGCCAGGTGATTTCAGGGCAAGTGATAGAACACACTTGGAGAAACTCTTCCAGAGTTCTGAACTCACGGAGAGTAAAAATACATAAATATCCCTCAGCCTTGAGCACTGACCCAGCCATTATGTGGATGTTTATTAATGGTACTTAAAGAAAAATACTGAATTAGAGTGCACATGTTTTATTAAGAACACATTTATTCTGATGCTGTGATGTTAAACTGTCACCCCAGTGAGAATGGTTCTTGTGTAAGTCTATGGATATAAGACAAACCCAAGTTTAAGGACCTGATTTTGTTCTGTCCTGTATAGATTTGTATCATCTGATCATTTGGTGGCCTCTGTAACCTGCTAATTAATCTCTTTTCCTTTTTGTTCCATATAGAGAAAAGCGGTAAAGAAACTACCTCACTGGGAATGTCCTCATTACCAACTTCAGACGGATTTAACCATCCAGCCCATCGTTCAGGACAGAGTCCTGAGATTGGTGATCCTGTGAGTCTTGCTCACTCCGTCCCTGCTTCAGCCTGCCCTGTGAAGCCCAGTGACCCCGACAGCATCGAACCTAAGGCTGTGAAGGCTTTGAAGGCTTCAGCTGAATTCCAGATAACCTCTGAAAAGAAAGAACATCTTCCTCTACAGGATCTTTCTAATAGTGCTTCTTCAGCAGACAGTGCTCCAGCAGACCAGAGTCCAGCCATGCCTTTGCAGAATTCCTCCGAAGAAGCCATTGTTGCCGATAATACGGAGAAATCTGCTGAAAGAAGCACCCAGGGCCTCAGATCTCTCCACACAAGACAGCAAGCTAGTTTATCTGTCACAACTAGTAGGGTGCAAGAACCACCAGGGTTTCTAGGTGAAAAGGGTTGGTATCCAGAAAATCAGAAACTGAGTCAGGTGAATGGCCTGCAGCAGCACAAAGAACCAGGGAATCAACAGCATGGGGTTGGACAACAGAATGCTCTAAATGATCAAGAACATCTCTGTAGCACAGAGGACTTTGAAATTCTTGGAGAAAGGCAACAGAATCAACAGAAAGGTGTTGATTTGGAAACGACAATGAAAGAAGATGGGCTACAACACAATGTGGACCTTCTGGGTACAGAGGAAAATATTCTACCTTCAGGATGCTTTGGCTGCTCAAATTCAGAAACACTTATGGAAGTAGATACAGCTGAAGAGTCTCTAGTTGCTATGCTTAACTCAGCGGATGGTCAGCATGCCAGTGTCAAGAGCATCGGTGCATCTGCTCTCACCTTAGATAATCCCTTGATGGAAGTAGAAACATCAAAATGTAATCCTCCTTCATCTGAAATTTTGAGTAATTCAGTTTGCACTCAGGATTTACAGCTCCCAGACAGTAATGTTGAAATGTCTGGAATAAGTAAAGAGGGTGAGGATTGCTCCCCCTCCTTGAGTCTTGGTGGCAGTTGTCAGCCCTCTGTGGAGTCAGCAGAGGAACCTTGCTCGTCTCTAACAGCAGCTTTGAAGGAACTCCATGAACTTCTGGTCATTAGTAGTAAACCAGCTTCAGAAAACACATCTGGAGAAGTTACCTATCAGTCAGAAATGATAACTGAGGGCCACACAGGTATTCAGGACCTTTCTGAAAGATGGACCCAAAGTGAGCGTCTCACAGTTACCCAGAATGAAGACCATTCACAAGTCTCCTTTCATCAGAGCATATGTGTATCGGTGAGGGCAGAAAAGTTAACAGACACTTCAAATGGTGCTGGAGTAGATGTAGTAGAAAATAGTAACATTGGGGATCTGGGTGATGGCCTAGGAACTGAGAAGGAAAGTGTCCCCAAGCCTAGGGGATCCGTAAAGGAGACCAGCTCTGCCACTCTGGCCTCAGCTAAAACGTCTAAGCAGTCACACTGCACATTAGGTGTAGACATTCCACCCCAACTCTTAGCAGGTGAGGAGGATGCAGTCAGTCACACGTCTGAGCAAATGAAGTCCTTGTCCAGTTTCATATTGGTTAAAGATTTGGGTCAGAGCACACACAAGCCGGTGACAGACAGGCCTGAGACCAGAGAAGATGTCTGTCCTGAAGCTGCAGGGCCACTTCTTGAATTTGAACCACCTCCCAGCCAGTCATCACCAAGTCCCTCCGTTCTTTCACCATTAATTTTTCCCGCTGCAGACATTGATCGCATTCTCCGTGCCGGCTTCACTTTGCAGGAAGCTCTCGGGGCTTTGCATCGAGTTGGTGGAAATGCAGACCTTGCACTTCTCGTTTTGCTAGCGAAGAACATTGTAGTTCCTACATAACCATGGAAAAGGGGGCTAGACCATACTCCATTCCCTTAAGAAAAGCTATACACGTGTACACACACACACACACACACACACACACACACACACACACACACCACTCATCACATATACGATATATGTAGAAACCTGCAAGCAGAATGTTGAGCCAGATTTTTTTTAAAGATTTTTTTCGGCCAAAGTAACTTATCTCTTGTCTGATGAATTTGTCTATTCTCTTTGTTAAAATTTGGGCCTTTTTAAATGTATTGGCAGTATGTGCATACAAAAGCTTTTTATTACCATTAAGATGATGTATTCTGGAATAAAATTGATGGTTTTGTGTATAGCATACCATTTTAGAATGAGAGTGAATGCTTTAAAAAGCAGAAACCATGAGAAATCCCACCACCCATGCAGCTAAAAGCAGATTAACTTCCCATTTTGGCTGTGTCTGTGCTGTAGGCAAGGTATGGCTTGTTGGCTCAGTTGTCCATTTACAAACTGGATCACATGGTTTGGTGTTTGGAATTATACTTAGTGCTCTGTATATTGATGATTCATCAGTTACAACAGGAAATTGAAGAATAATTGAATAATATATTCTAGAGTGGTATGTTTTTATTTGTATGGTTAGGATTTGACCTTTTTATGGAATGAGGTGGGAGGGTTTCGAACTTGGGCTGCTTTGTGCATCATAGGCTGCTGCATGGATTGCCAAGTATTTGGGGTGGGAAATGGGTTGGGAGTCAACGTCAGAGTGAAACATGGTGCTACCCAGCTAGAAAAGGGAAGAGTCTATAAATTCGTTTGCAAATGTCTTGGTGATGTTTCAAGAACTATGAGTGAAAAATAATGGCCGAAACACTGGAATTGACTAGATAGTGGGTTTGCTAGCATCTTACAGATCACACCTCAACCTTTAGTGATTAATGATGAACTTAAAGTTCTGCTAATGGGTTGATCGCCAGCAGTTTATTTCCTTTCAAAGCTCATTTACTAGGAAGTTCTTCTAAAGCTCAGGTTGAGCTGCGATCTGAGTGAAATATTGTGAAGTGGGATAACCTTGTCACTGGTTCATCTTGGTGCTTGGAATGGTCAGTCTCTTTGTTGAGTGTCCTTCATGGCACCAGAAATAGTAACTGCAGTTTCTGACTCAAGTGGCCTTGGTAGAGATTTCCATCCCTTTCTTTCCTCAGGAGTTTTCTTTTTAAAATAAGATGCATCATATTTGTGTTTACCATGTCAAGGTAGAGTGGGGCATAGTATATAGATGTATTTATTGTGGCCTTTTTTTTATATGAGGACTAGCCCTTGGAAACCATTGTCCTGTGGGCCCCACTGTGCAATAATCCTACTGGATAGATTTTAGGTAGTTTTTCCTGGAAAATAAACTCTCTTATGTACCTAGCAGGAATCTGAAATCTTGGTTTTATTGAAAAGAATTTTGAGAATGACTCCCGATTCCAAGTTCTGGTTCGCAGTGTGTTTGAAACAGATGCTTTGAGAGGGTGATTCGTGAACTTAGTGTTAAATGATTTTGTCTAAAGTCTTACTCTCTTTGAAAGCGTATTCTTTCCATCAAAATTTGAGTCATTGAGCACAATCAAAATGGAAGCTCATATCTCAGGAGTTTTTGAAATGTTAATTTGGGGGCACTTAGAGACATTTCTCTTCTACCCTATTCCATCTTCTTTTCTTTTTGCTGTGATATTTGTATGTGTGTTATGAGACTTTAGTGATGTGATGGAAAGTCACATAGATTCATCATGATCCTGACGTTAGGAGATGGTTGACAGAAGGAATTGTGGTTTACTGTTTTCAAGAGGGCGCTTGAAACAGCGGGTCACCCAGCTTGTCTTTAAGATGTTCTTTCAGATGATCCTGTTGCAGACCCTTTTTGCCTGCCCCACACCAAAGATGTAAGATGCACTAGGAAACTGCATATAGGATTTCTGTCAACCGACTCTTAAGAGCTGTGATTGTAATTAAGTAGTTGGTGCTATGATTGAAGCAAAATCCAATAGCAATGCAATGGCCCCCTGTATTTGCTTTATGGGTGATAATTGGGAATTTATTCTAAGCTTATAAATCTTTAGGGTCAGGTTGGAGTGAGGTGGGGGAAGTTATCAATGACAGCAGACTTCTCCAAAAAAGCCTGTGTGTGAAGATGGGCCTCATCGTCTTCGGTGTGGGCAGTGGTGCACTGCTCAGGCTTGGCCGCTCAGTTTTCACAGTGCAGAGATTTGGGGATCAATCCCAGGTGGAATACAGAATATCAACCCGGAAAAGGTTTTATTATAATAGCTTTTTACATATGTATATTTATTTTTAGGAGAAAATTGAATAGGCCTATAGTTGTACATGCATTCTTGTTAGGAGTACTTTGAATGAATGAGCTGAACCCACTTGCCAATTATCCTTTTCTTTTTTCATCATTTATTTTTTTAATGTATAATTGCTTTCAATTTTTAAAACCGTATTTCCTGTCCCATCATTTATATGAAAGTAAAATTGTTGATATCTGTTAGGATTTTGAATCATTTTAAATTTTGCAGTTCTTAAAACACAAAGGGAATTAAGGAACATGACACTAGTGAAACTTCATTGTCAGTTTTATTAAAAGTGCAGAAATTCGGGGCGCCTGGCTGTCTCAGTTGGAAGAACATGCGACCCTTGATCTCAGGGTCGTGAGTTCAAGCCTCACGTTGGGTGTAGAGATTACTAAAAAAAAATGTTTTAAAAGTCAAACTTTTTTTAAAAATGAAATTTAAGATTAACTTCTCTAAAAATAAGATAAAATCATTGTGAACTCCTCTGGTGGCCAACAAAATAGTTACTGGTCAGCCGTGCATAGTAATGGGCCATTTTACTGGACAGCTTCTTTGCCATAACCAGTAATGGATGGTTTTGTGGTCAGCACTCACCTCCAAGGGTGGTCTGTTTATTCACCAAAGAGAGGAGAAGATTGTCCTGTATGACTTGCAGTTTACCCTAAGCTGATTGGCATGTGTAGCAATGTGCTTGGTGACCAGACAGCTATGCCTAGGCTGTAGATTTTGCCCATTGGAGCTGGTAAAAATGATTCCTCCTGTACATGTTTAGGCCTCTAGACATCAGCCAGCCTTCATCCCACAGTTTGGCCCTTAGCCATCAACATATAAAGATAGCCAGTTGCTTGGCAAAGAGAACTGGAGAGATGGTGGGTGTCTGTTAAAACTGTTCTTCCTCGGAGCCTATGAAACCTCCCAGAGCTCCGTGTCTCCATATGTACTAAAGGAAGACACAACCCATGTGTTTTTTCCCAAAGCATTTCTCCAGCGAGAGAGGGTTGCATAAAAATGGAAAGATCTATGAAACTCTGTGTCACTGAGTTTTATGATAACTAGTTAAAATGGAATCCGCCTGTTCTTCCCCTAGCACAGCTTTCTATCTCTAGTAAAAGCCATAAAAACTTAGTTGGTTTAACCATCAGCTCATGTGTATATATACATGTGTGATTGACAAATACCCTACAGTTAATTTTTTATCTACAGATATATTCTCCATTTAAGGTGGCTTTTATCCCACCATGTATATAAAAATAGCCTTGCAAATAGCTGGCCAGGAATGTTGCAGTGCATTCCGACTTCCTTTTCCTTCCTGTTTGCCACCTGTAATGAGAGCAAGCAGGATAATTGAACTATGTATTTCAAACTTGTTATCACTGGCAACATATCCTAAGAGAAGCTAATTAGATTATGCATTCTTCCATTCTCTAGCACAAAGCACCAAAAAGCCAAATTTCTCCTTTGAATTTGGTAACTTAGTATAGTCTGTGGCTGAGCTAGAAAGAAACTGTTATTAAGAGTTTCCCTTCCCAGAAGATGGAATGTTAACCTTTTGTGTTAGGAGTTCGGTAACATAAAAATAGCTTTTTTTTCTGAAAGAGTTAAAAAACACCAATTCCTCTTAAGAAAGTAAATTTGAAGCATGTCCTTGAGAACTAGAAATGTAAAATCATGGCTTGAGTTCTATACCTTAGAGGGCTCTCAGTGAAGTGTTCCTAGGAGTTCATTGAATAAATAAATTAGGGGTAAACCTTTGATGTACTTGATTTTCTCTTGTGCCTTAGTTTCTCCAAATAGAAGCATCACATTTTGGTGGGAAATAAAAGTGGAAGTATTGGGGGGGGGACGGGGGGGATTTGAAAATGGCCTTCCTAGAGATAGAGGCGTGCATGGAGTGGTCCTAAGACTCACCTTCATTGTCAATTCAGAATTACCCTGCATCAAATCTTTAGATTTCCCTAGATAGAAGAATTACAGTAGGGCGTTTTTGCATCAGGAGTACCAAAAAGTGGTTTCTAGGTGTTTATTATGTTCTTTGTTGCACTGTCTGTATTGTGGTGGTTAAGACAAAGTCCAAGAAAATGTATCTGGTACTCTTGAAGGCTCTATACAGGATGAGTCTTTGAATAAGATTTCATTGACTCGTGAGACGCCTGGCTGGCTCAGTCGGTAGAACATGGAACTCTTGATCTTGGGATTGTGAGCCCTATGTTGGGGGTAGAGTTTACTTAAAAAAAAAAAAAAAAGTTTATTGATTCATCAAACATTAAGTGCCTGTGTGCCAGGTACTGGGGAGCACTGGGGTTACAGGAGTGACTAAATCAAGATTGGAAGCCTGCCCTCGTGAAGTCCTATCTAGTTAGGAGATAATGAAACAAATTTTGGCATTAAGGGCAAGATCTCTTTTTGCCTATTGGCAGGGTTTTATTTTTTAAGTCATACTAGAATAATTTCAGATTCAGAGGAGATTGGGAAAATCAGGCTCAGAATGGAAATAGATACTATGAACCTAAAATTGCTCTGAAAGAGTTTTTTAAATTATCTTTCTAAATAGAATCAGAAACAAACAAAAAGGTGGGTTTTTTTTTAGGATTTTATTTATTCAGGAGAGAAACAGAGAGAGGCAGAGACACAGGCAGAAGCAGGCTCCATATGCAGGAAGCCTGACATGGGACTCAATCCCAGGTCTCCAGGATCAGGCCCTCTGCTGAAGGCGGCGCTAAACCGCTGAGCCACCCGGGCTGCCCAACAAAAAATGTTCTAACGTTTGATAGAAATACTTGAAGAGAGCAGTATAAATTATTTGGAAATACTATATGCTGCTAGGGGGCAGGGGGAAGCAGATGGAATAGAAGCACAAGTAAATGGGAGATGATCCCAAATGTGCACCAGTGACAGCTTTTCCGCCCACTGGGACATCCTTGGGGGGAGTTGGGGTAGAAATGCGGGGTGTGCTGTGGGATCCCCCCACTCCCCATCTGAGCATGGCCGCTCTGGAATACTGACCATCTGGGCCAACAGGACTTAGCAGAGGACCCTATGGTATTTGCCGTTTTAAAGCAGCTGAGCCCAAGATGTGGAAATGGGAATCTAGAGCAGAAAATGTAGCAAGCGATGGGGCCAGGTGAGGGGCAGAATTATTACAAGAGGCTTCAAGGTTCTCCCAAATCTTGGGCAGGATAGCTCCATTAAAAGGACATTCTTCAACCCATTATTTAAAATGTCACCACGTATGTTGTAATCCTGAGGCTTGCAGGTAGTTTCTGGGCGTGACTCCCAGCGACTTCTGAGGCTTCCAGTCGGGAAAAACCCACAGATTTGTCGTTTACATATTGGTGACTGGTGATCTAGACCCTCTGGGGGCTGTAAGAGGCGAGAGGACATAGCTGGTAAGCTTCAGGGCACAATCTTAAGGAATGAAATCGGAGAAAAACAGTTCAAGGCTGTAGGAGTTAGAGAATGTTTCTTTTACCTAAAAAAGTTAGGCAGCTGACAGAAGACCTGGGGTGGGGGCGTAGGACACAAAATGAGAATTTTTGCAGAACCGTATTTCTTTAAATACGTAGAAGGTTCTCGTTTAGCTGACTTGGGGAAGGGGCATGCTGGATATTGTTTCCCGGGAAAATCCACGTCTGATGGGAAAAGGCTTTGTTGACCAAGAGTTTGCTTTACACACGACCTTGAATGAAGGCCTCTGTGGCTTGAAGGAAGGAGACCTCGGGCCGCCTCCTGCCGAGGCAGTCAGATCAGCCAGTCCGTGTCCAGATCGCTTGAGCCTGAGATGACCTGACGCTGACCAGCCGCCTTTTTCTTTCCCTGAAGGCCCCGTAGCTTTCTGAGTTGATGTGTCCCGACACCTTTCTCTCCGAATGATTATACTCCATTGTCTGTTCTCTCGATCATCCTTTCGAAATAGGCACTCAGAGCAGTTCAACATATTACATTGCTTTTTTTCCCACTGTGCATCTACAACGGAAATGGATTTGCGTGTTTTTATTCGAAATCTCGTCTTCATGGCAAGTTGGGCTAATGGCCTTCGCTCTCGAGTAAGGTTTGTTTACCAGTTTTGTAGCCGTATTTGGCAAATCTTAGCAAATAGAAACCCTTCTCCCCCCCCCCCTCCTTTATTTGTTCTTGCAATTGCTCCTGTGTTGCTTTTCTGACTTTTCTTTAAGCTTTGAGACTACTGCATCTTTTAAGAAACTAGGCAGATTGGCAAAATAGGCTTGCCGATAGCTTAGTCACTCCCATAGTGCTTTGGTTTTGAGAGTTGGGAAAACTCTGAGAACTTAAGAGAACCAAACTCAGGAATCCCACAGTTGGCTGCACTGTGCCCTTGGTTCAGGGGCTGGACATAGGACCTGTCTGCAGCTGAGTGAACTAGATGCATTTGGGTTTGAGTTTTTGTCACATACTGAAATGTTAAGTCAGCCCTAAATAATCGAAACACTTTATTTTTCTTTTTTTAATAGGAACTTTCTGAAGAAAAAGTGATGTGTAAAACATTTGATATTTAAGACAATAAAGTTTTTATCATAAGACTCTTGTTTGATCGATTTCTTTCAAGTTGAGATGGTTACTTTGTCCTTGTCCACCCCCCACCCCCCGCCACCCCTCTAAATGACTGGTACCCGGACGCCGTGATGTGTAGCCATCCGCCGGGACCTCCCAAGAAATGGGCATGTCCAAGCCATGACAGTTGGCTTCCAGGTGAGCCCTGAGGGGCACGGCTACGTGCCCGTGACCGAGACACGGGTCCGACCGCGTGGGCAGCCGATGCACAGTAACAGACATAAACATTGTGACAGGGTGTCGTGGTTAGACCGGCCTCTGGAGCCAGGTCACTTTGTCACTTACTGGCCATGTGACCTTGGGGGAGTTTCCTACCCTATTTGTGTCTCCATCTCCTCATCTACAAAAACGACCATCTGGATGGTTGTAGGGATTAAACAAGTTAATACAGGTGAAGTGCTTAGCACAGCACCTGGCACCATACTAAGTGCTCATTAGACACAAGCCACAATGTGTCATTGTGTCACATAAAGGATCGGAGAGTGCTGAATGCAGTTTCTAGAAGTTGGCCGATCCCAACAGTCCGATGGGCTCCGCCCACTCAGGGCCTGGGCTGCCAGGGCTCCGCTTCAACACGTGGCTTCCAAGGTAGCCTTGGCCACCAGCATCCCGCTGACCTCCAGGAGGAGGGAACGAGGGCTGTTGAGGGCTGTTCACGGAAGCTTTTCTCCCAGGCCTGGAGGCGGTGCTGTCTGTCCCTGGCGGGGGGCGGCGTGCAGGGAGGCTGTGCACCTAAGCTACCCTGGTGCCCAGGTGAGAGGTGCACAGGTGTCCCCTGGCGGCGCTTCAACCTCCCCTTACACAGACCCCGGCCCCTGCGAGGAGGTGGCCCTGTGTCCCATCCGGGCACTCAGCCGGCCCCAGTCCAGAGTCCCCCGTGATGCCCCGTCTTCCTTCAGGCCTGGATTGTGGCTCCTTATGGTCTAGGAAACTGAACTCAAGAGAAGTTCTGTGCTCCCGCCCCGAACACAGTGTTGACTCAGGGACAGAATAACCGCGATAGCAAATCCCATTCAGAAAAGAAGAGGGAAATGCAACCACCCGCCAAGGGGTTGGGGAAGTTCCTCTGCTTCTAATGACCTCCTGTGGCAGGGACTCCCCTATCTATTGTCCACGGCCCCACCTGAAGCAGGCTCGGTTGGCCTTCCTAAGGGCTTAGGCAGCTCTCGGCTTGCCGCTGGCCCAGGCCTGGGACTGGGGTTGTCTAAAGCCTCAGAAAAGTCTCTGGTTTTTGAACTCTGGATCTGTAGTTTCTTTGGCAAAACAATTTACTCAGTAACACTTAAGGGGCTTCTGATTATTTGCTCCAGTCAATCCTGCACTGCCAGGGACCACACTCGAGTTCTCTCATGTACACAATCCCCAAGCATGATTCACTGCTTTGCTTTCTCACTGCCAGTCTGTTCTCCGTGGCATTGAGAGTTAATCTGAAATAGATTTGAATGAGAAAAACTTAATATTCTTTTTTTTTTTTTTTTTTTTTTTTGCCACAAGGCTGAGTCTTGCTGGGCCTTGGTATTCAAAGCCTATTTCAAACTTAGCTCTTACTATCTGAAGCCCAGAACAAGGAAATTTACTGGAACAACCCTAAATTCAAGACCCCAAATGTCTTGGCACCATTCCTTTTGCATTCTGCTTGCAACAAGCCAGTTCTTTCATAAACTTGGTTCTTTCTCATCATGTAAAAGTCAACACACCCACCAGACATTTTCCAACCCTCCCTTGGAGACCTGAGCTTCAGGGTCCGTACGTAATGGGTCAACCATCCGAGGTGCCACCAAAGAGGTTTACCAGATGTTTCACCCTCTGAACAATAAGCACCTCCATTTTTCTAGCCTCCCTATATCCATATCCTCCTTGACTATCAAGACAGGGCCTCTTTTAAGGTTTTATGGAGAATAAAAGTAGTACCAATATTGGTATGGACAGAGGCTAACTGCTGGAAGGTACCCAACTCAAATACCAGTAGCTTAACACAACAGAACCTCATTTCTCCTTGACAGCCCACACTGAGTTCAAGTCCTTGGAGGTAGGAAGACTCAACACTATCATTCAGGAAACTGGCTTCGAGCAGCTCGGCCCTTTTCACCTGGCTTCCAGAGTTTGCCCTGGCCTTAAACATTCAACTGGAAAATAATGGAAGAGAGGATCAAGCTCAAGTGGTTTTTATAGGTGGGACCAGAAATGGAACATATCGCTTCCCACACAAAATCAACGAAAACCACAGTAACTGGCCACACCTAGCTGAAAGAGAGGCTGAGAAATGTAGACCAGCTCTGTGCCCAGTAAGAAGACGTCAACTAACCCAGCTTTTGTCTCAAAAAGAATATCCACTTTTTTTTTAAGATTTATTTATGATAGACATAGAGAGAGAGAGGCAGAGACATAGGCAGAGAGAGAAGCAGGCTCCATGCTGGGAGCCCGACGTGAGACTCCATCCCGGGACTCCAGGATCGCGCCCTGGGCCAAAGGCAGGCACTAAACCGCTGAGGCACCCAGGGATCCCCTCTTTTTTTTTTTTTTTAAGATTTTATTTATTCATGAGGGACACAAGAGAGAGAGGCAGAGACACTGGCAGAGAGAGAAGCAGGCTCCATGCAGGGAGCCCGATGTGGGACTCCATCCGGGGTGGGACTTGATCTGGGTTCTCCAGGATCACACCCTGGGCTGAATGAAGGCAGTGCTAAACCGCTGAGCCACCTGGGCTGCCCGAATATCCACTTTCTAATGTCTGGTGGGGACACAGGAGCCTTGTCTTGACTCCCAGTTATATAGTCACAGATTGAGACCCCCTCATTCTGAACTACTGAGAATCAATTTCTTGCTGAGGGTATCAGGACAATCTCTTGTCTATCCTAAAGCTTGGAAATGTTGTGTGTTTAATTTTTTTTTTAATTTTTTTTTATTTAAGTGACTTGGCCACCTGGGTGGCTCAGTCTGTTAAGTGTCTGACTCTCAACTTCTGCTCAGGTCATGATCTCATGGGTGGTGGGCTTGGAGCCCCGTGTTGGGCTCTGTGTTCAGCAGGAAGTCCGCTTCTCTCCTCCCCCTCCCTCTGCCCCTCCGAGCACACTGTCTCTGTCTCTCTCTAAAATAAATACGTCTTGAAAAAAAATTGTGACTTACAATCAACCATTTTGAAATTAATGAGTAACTTGGAAACACCTTAGGTGTTGGCCAACGTGGAATCATTGCTATGTGAGCGATTTGTATTGTGGGGCCTTCACCTGAGAAGATTTCAGTGTACCTGGAACATACCTGGGAAGCTGGTGTATATGGGGAGTTGCTTAGACATATCCCCCCTTGTTCTGTTAGGGTTCCTTGCCTATCTAAAAAGAGTGATGAGAACAGGGGCTCCTGAGTGGCTCAATCAGTTAAGACTCTGGGTTTCAGCTCATGATCTCTGGGTGGTGGGATCAAGCCCCATGTTGGGCTCCATACCCAGCATCAAGTCTGTTACCCTCTCCCTCCACCCCTCCCTCTGCTTGCATCCTCTCTCTCTTTCTCTCTCTCAAAAATAAATAAAATCTTAAAAAAAAAAAGTGGGGACGCCTGGGTGGCTCAGTTGGAAGAGCCTATGGCTCTTGATCTTGGGGTTGTGGGTTCAAGTCCCACGTTGGGTATAGAGATCACTTAAAAAAAGGTGTCAGGGAAGTAAATGCATTGGGGGTTTATGACAGGAATCTATGGCTTGGAGGAGGAAAATATAAGGAAAGAGCAGGATATTCATTTAAAAGTAGAAATACAGGGGTGCCTGGGGGGCTAAGTCTGTTAAGTGTCTGCTTTCAGCTCAGGTCATGATCCTGGGGGTCCTCTGCTCAGCGGGGAGTCTGCTTCTCCCTCTCCCTCTGCTGCTCCCCCGACTCGTGTTCTCTCTCTCTCAAATAAATTTTAAAAAAGATTTTATTTATTCATGAGAGACACAGAGAGAGAAGCAGGCTCCATGCAGGGAGCCCGACTTGGGACTCCATCCTGGGCCGAAGGCAGATGCTCAACCACTGGGCCACCCAGCCGTCCCAATAAAATCTTTTAAAAAGTAGATTTATTTGTTTATTTGAGGAGGGAAGGGGCAGAGGGAGAGAGGGAATCCTCAAGTAGATTCCCCGCTGAGTGCGGAGTCCATCAGGGCTCAGTCCCAGGACCCTAAGAGCCAAAATCAAGCGTCAGCCGGGCGAGCGAGGCCCTGCTCACCTGGCTGCCTTCCCCTCCTGCTCCTCTCGGCTGCCCTCCCTCCCTCCCAGGCTCACCTGCTCCCTCCCACTCCAGGCCCTTTGAATTGCTTATTTCCTTCCTGGGGAAGCCCCTTCCTCCCACGCCTTCGTGCCTTTGTCTCCCTTCCTTCGGGTCTTCACGCAGATAGCACCTCCCCAAAGGCCTTCCCTGGCGTCTTGATCTGAAATTCAAGCTGCCGCCCTCTTCCAGTCACTTCCATTCATTCCTCTCCACCACGCTAACCACTGCCCAGCCTCCCTGCATTTCACTTCTGCTGACTGTCTTCCCCTCCCTTTAGAATGCAAGCCCCGTGGGGGGGCGGGGGGCCTGTGCCTGTCCCTCCTACTGCTCTACACCGGGTGCCTAGAACTGTGCTGGTGCGTAGTCGTCGCTGCGCTGAGTCAATAAATCCACGAGCACCGTTATGCTGCTTCGGTTTCTCATCTCAAAGGGCTCCACGGCTTGTACTGTAAGTGGAGGGACATAGCAGAACCGTGTCTGAGGCCCAGTGAGGCCACTGAGGTCAGCTTGCAGGTTTAGGGATTCTGGCCTAGGATGACTGCTGAGTCTGAGTTTAAAGTCGGTTTTTTCTAGGGACACCTGGGTGGCTCAGCAGTTGAGCATCTGCCTTTGGCCCAGGGCGTGATCCCATGGTCCCAGGATCGAGTCCCACATCTGGGTCCCTGCATGGAGCCTGCTTCTCCCTCTGCCTATGTCTCTGCCTCTCTCTCTCTCTCTGGGTCTCTCATGAATAAGTAAATAAAATCTTTTTTTTTAAAGTAGATTTTTTTTTACAAAGATTCATGAGAGACCCAGAGAGAGAGGCAGAGACACAGGCAGAGGGAGAAGTAGGCTCCCTGCGGGGATCCTGATGTAAGGCTCGATCCTGGGACCCCGGGATCCCGCCCTGAGCTGAAGGCAAACATTCAACCACTGAGCCACCCAGGTGTCCCGAGGTTAAAGTAGATTTTATTTTATTTTATTTTATTTTATTTTATTTTATTATTTATTTATGATAGTCACAGAGAGAGAGAGAGAGAGAGAGAGAGAGAGGCAGAGACACAGGCAGAGGGAGAAGCAGGCTCCATGCACCGGGAGCCCGACGTGGGATTCGATCCCGGGTCTCCAGGATCGCGCCCTAGGCCAAAGGCAGGCGCCAAACTGCTGTGCCACCCAGGGATCCCTAAAGTAGATTTTAAAATACAGATGACAAAAAAATAAATAAAATAAAATAAAATAAAATAAAATAAAATAAAATAAAATAAAATACAGATGACATTCTGGGGTTAGTAAGTTTGCGGCTTCCACGCGAAGTAGTACTTTCTATTATATGCACATATGCCACTAATTTGGGATATTGGCAAACAGCATCCCTCAGCTAATGGTTGTATGGGCTTTGACTATACTTCCTCATCCTTTACCTTCTAGAATGGAAAAGCCCAAATCAGATGTAAAGAGAGGCAGCTTCTATTGGGTCCTAGTTCTCTCCCATCCTTTTACTTCTACAGCCAGCTATAAAGATTTTCTGCATCCCAATTGGATTAAAAATTAATCAGAAGATATGGATTCAACAAACATTGAAAAATCATGTGCCAGACACTGAATTGGTGCTGCGAAGACATTCCATGAACTGAGCATATTCCCAGGGAGCTTACCCTATAGCAATCTCTTTGAAGAGTGACAACAAACAGCATGACAGGTAGTAATAAATTCAAAACAAAAATTTAGTAGATTTGCACATTGGAAAGGACTAGAGGCTACTTAATGTTGAGCAAGCAAGGAGAAAGTTCTTCTGAGAAGCTAACATTTAAATCAAGACCTAGGGGATCCCTGGGTGGTGCAGCGGTTTGGTGCCTGCCTTTGGCCCAGGGCGCGATCCTGGAGACCCGGGATCGAATCCCACGTCGGGCTCCCAGTGCATGGAGCCTGTGTCTCTGCCTCTCTCCCTCCCTCCCTCTCTCTCTCTCTCTCTCTCTCTCTCTCTCTGTGACTATCATAAATAAATAAAAATTAAAAGATAAATAAATAAATCAAGACCTAACTGACAAGAAGGGCCCTCCCAGGTGAGGATTTGGGTTATATTATGTTAGGCTAGATGGAGGGGAAAAGAGGCCAAATTTTTCAATAATTTGTTACAAACGAACTTTTTTTTTTTTTAAGATTTTATTTATTTGACAGAGAGAGAAAACACAAGCAGGCAGAGGGAGAAGCAGGCCCTCTGCTGAGCAAGAAGCCCGATGTGGGGCTCCATGCGGGGCTCTATTCCAGGGCCCTGGGATCATGACCCGAGCCAAAGGCAGATGCTTAACCACCCGAGCCACCCGGGCGCCGCTACAAAACAAGTTTTTTATCTTGATTATGTTACAGCCCAAGACAAGGGTTCCTGGTCAATGGGCGGCTCTCCTCTCTGCAGTGATGCGGGAAGCCACGCTCTTCACATCTTGTAACTCAGACATCCCCTTTGCTTCGTCATACCTGGTGGAAGAAGAAACAGCGTGGAGAAGGAGTACCCACTTGCTCAGGAGCCCAGCCCAGAAGTGGGTCACTTTATTTCTATTTACGTTCCATTAGAGGGAACTTGCTGATATACCCAGGCCTACCACAAAGGAGGCCGGGAGATGTCATCTAGCGCTGTGCCCGGCCGTAATGCTGTCACTGTGAGGAGGGCAGATGTTGGTGAACAGCTGCCTCCACACTAGGGCCTTTGCCACACGAGGGGAGAGTGTCCTAGCAAAGGCCCTCAGATGTGACCACGCCAGCGTGTTTGAGAAATGGAAGGTTGGCAGGGGCTGGCACACACCGGGACTAGGAGAGGAGTCAGGGAGAAAGGCTGGATCAGATCAGCTAAGGCCTCGGAGGCCAGAGAAGAGTCTGGATGTCATCCAGATGCTGTGACGTGTCAGAGGCTTTTAAACTCAGAGGCTGAACAACTTCCCAATTTTCACCAACCCATCTTGCTGACTGGACAGTCATGAGGAAGGAACTGGATGTTCAACACATTTTTTTACATTTTTAAAATTATGTTTTTAAAGTAATCTCTATACCCAGTGTGGGGCTCGAACTCACAACCATGTGATCAAGAGTCACACACTCTTCTGACTGAGCCAGTCCAGGTGCCCCTGGATGTTCAACATTTTATTTATTTATTTTTTAAAGTAACTTCTATTGATTTATGATAGTCACACAGAGAGAGAGAGAGAGGCAGAGACACAGGCAGAGGGAGAAGCAGGCTCCATGCACCGGGAGCCCAACGTGGGATTCGATCCCGGGTCTCCAGGATCGCGCCCTGGGCCAAAGGCAGGCGCCAAACCGCTGCGCCACCCAGGGATCCCTTAAAATCAAATCGCTTAGGCACAGCTGGCTGGTTTCATCAGTGGAGTGTGAGACTCTTGATCTTGGAGTTGTGAGTTCAAGCCCCACCTTGGATGTGGAGATTACCAAAAAAATGTTTTAACTAATAATAAAAAGGGCACCTGGGTGGCTCAGTCAGTTGAGCATCTACCTTTGATTCAGGTCATGATCCAGGGGTCCTGGGATCGGGCCCCAGCTCAGGCTCCCTGCCCAGTGGGGGAGTCTGCTTCTCCCTCTCCATCCCCTGCTCATGTTCTCTTTCTCGCTCACTCTCTCTGTCAGATAAATAAATAAAATCTTTAAAAAATAATAATTGATGTACAACCAGCTCCTTTTGTTGTTGTTGTTAAGGATTTTATTTATTTATTCATGAGAGACACACAGAAAGAGGCAGAGACACAGGCAGAGGGAGAAGGAGGCTCCCTGCGAGGAGCCCAGTGCAGGACTTGATCCCAGGACCCTGGGATCACTACCTGGGCCGAAGGCAGCCATCAACTACCGAGCCATCCAGGTGCCCCTGTTTTTTAAATGACTCGGTCCAGGGGAAGCCCGGGTGGCTCAGCAGTTTTGTGCCGCCTTCAGTCCAGGGTCTGATCCTGGGGACCCAGGGTTGAGTCCCAAGTTGGGCTCCCTGCGTGGAGCCTGCTTCTCCCTCCGCCTGTGTCTCTGCCTCTCTCTCTCTCTCTCTCTCTGTCTCTCATGAATAAATAAATAAAATCTTTAAAAAAATAAAAATAAATGACCGGGTCCAATGACCTTTTAAGCATATGGCAGGGTAAAGCTGCCAGACTTTTCCCCTACCCTTTTCCTCTCTGAGGCAGCACACAACTTTGGAAAGAAGAGTAAAGAAGACCCGGTGGCCAGGTCTGTGGACTCTCTAGGATGTGCCTTCCTACCCAACTCAACCCTCGCCCGATGGGAGTTGGGCAGTGGGAGACGGAGGTTGGGACCATATTTAAAGGAAGAGGGGATCCCTGGGTGGCTCAGCAGTTTGGTGCCTGCCTTTGGCCCAGGGCGTGACCCTGGAGTCCAGGGATCGAGTCCCACACCAGGTTCCCTGCATGGAGCCTGCTTCTCTGTCTGCCTGTGTCTCTGCCTCTCTCTTTCCCTCTCTGTGTGTCTCTCATGAATAAATAAATAAAATCTTAAAAAAAAAAAAAAAAGGAGGAAAAAGTCATTTTTCCTGTGGCACTGATTTGGAAACTAAGACAGTGATTTGCCCGAGGCCTTAGCATGAGTCAACTGAAGCTTTTGACTCCCGATGCCTCAGAGTCTCATGCACTGCCCACATGATCAGCAGGCTTGTGCAACAAACGGATGAACTTCAGTGGCTCCCTGTAACAGGCCCGATAGGCATCCTGGGGCTTTTTAATTTTGTTTCTTTCTGCGTTCCCTTTCTTTTTCTTTTTTCCTTAAGTAATCTCTCCACTCAACCTGGGAGTCGAACTCACCACCTCAGTCTACAGTCACGTGCTCTCCTGACTGTGCCAGCCAGGTGCTCCCTGGGTTGCCTTGGTTTTGACAGGCAAGGATGAATTCCACATTTGAGCTCTGGGCGTGGGGCAATTATCTGCACGTGAACACACACTCGGCCCCCTCCTGTTGCCTGCAAGAAGTCTTACGGGACTAAAATGTGCCTCACTTCCCCCCCCCCCCCCCCACTTACCCAGGCAAACCTGAGGAATTCGGTAGGCAGGCAGACCCTGTGTTCCTCCTGAATGTTGTAAAAGTTGAATGGGACCATCATCCCCCGACATGTGAAGATGAAAACAGTAGGCAGGGGATCCCTGGGTGGCTCAGCCTTCAGCCCAGGGCGTGATCCTGGAGTCCCGGGATCGAGTCCCCCGTCGGGCTCCCTGCATGGAGCCTGCTTCTCCCTTTCCTGTGTCTCTGCCTCTCTCTGTGTGTGTCTCTCATGAATAAATAACTAAGTCTTAAAAAAAAAAAAAAAAAGAAAGAAACAAAGAGAACAGTATGGCAGGCATGCCACCACCTTACATCACAGGTATGTAGCCAAGCAATGATACGTCAGTTGAAGCCGTCAGGTGCCCAAGCCATGAGTAGTCATTTATGGGAAGGTGGCACCCAGCAGAAGACGCCGCCCAGAAGATGTCTTACTGTTTGACAGCAAAGAAGAATCACAAAGCTTGTGGGTTCCACTCTGGGCTGAATGGATTCTCATGAGCCAGAGTTGCATGTGACAGGTCAGGGCCTGTAGGCACCCTGGTCCAGGTGCAAGGGGAAGCAGGTGCCGCGGAGCTATCAGACTGGTCGTTCAAGCATCTTACCTCTGCCTTGCCACAAACACCTTTGGACACGTGACTCTTTCCTCATTTGAAGTAACCCGTCCTCTGTTCTCAGCCTTTCCCCTACCTGCCCAGCGACTGCAGCCTCTTCCCCACCTGTCACCTACCCTAGCCCGGCTCCACGAGGCTGTTCTCTCTTATTTTCCTGAATTCCGTACTAATAAGAAATGCTCTCAGTTTAGAGACTTTGCTTCTTTTCCTAAAGGGTTAGTTAGGTCAAAGCCCCTGTGGAGTCACCTGCTACAACAGTACGAAGAAATGTAGAGGGATCTTTGGTTACAAATGGCTTCTATCATCTGTACAGGACCTGTCGTGTGACAATATATGACACAAATGTATGTAAAGCACTGAGTTCAGCGCATGGCACATAGTCAGTACTCAGCACTTACCACCATCATCATCGTTAGTGGTGAGAATTCTTGACCTAGATCCTGAAGTGGCGGTAGAATGCGGTTTCTCAGGTTGTCCTCCTTCTTCTTCTTGACACATAATTTGGTCCCCCTTATCCAGCCGCATAAAAACAAAACAATGGGTGCCCGGCTGGCTCAGTTGGTGGAGTATGCAGCTCTTGATCTTGGGGTTTTAAGTTGGGAACCCATGTTGGGGGGGGGTGTATTTTTTTTTAAATAAAACCGTAAGCAAATAAATAACTACCACCATCTTGGGTCTCTCCTGGGGAAACTGAGGGATGGAGGGGAATCTTTTGGTTGTCTCTGGGGTGGGGGCTGTCTAGGATAGGCTGTAGGATCAGCGTTTCATTACGGTGCTGAGATGACCAGGTCTGGGAGGCTGAGGGACGGGTAGTTGAGCAGAGAGGAGGGAAAATAGGGAGCTGAAGTTGAGAAGTGGGGCATCTTAAGAAAAAAAAAAGGAGTACTGATCATTTCTCAATATATACAAATATCAGATCATCATGCTGTGCCCCTGAAACTAACGTTATCTGTCAATTGTATCTCCATTTCATAATGTGAAAAAAATGAATCTATACTGACTTTAAAAAAAAAGTGTAGGTGATCCCTGGGTGGCTCAGGGGTTTTGTGCCTGCCTTTGGCCCAGGGCGCGATCCTGGAGTCCTGGGATTGAGTCCCACATCGGGCTCCGGGTGCATGGAGCCTGCTTCTCCCTCTGCCTGTGTCTCTGCCTCTCTCTGTCTATGTCTATCATAAATAAATAAATAAATAAATAAATAAATAAATAAATAAATAAATAAATAAATGTCAAAAAAAAAAAAAAGAAAGAAGAGGGACTAGCAGATGCATTAGGATCTATTTATTTGGGGACCAAATTAGCTAAGTGAGCCAGGCAGGAGACTGAAAACTGTTCCCACACAGGTGGCTCTCGGGGAATTCCGAGAGGGGTGCGCGTGGGGTTCAGGGCTGGGCAAGTTGGGGCCCCCCCGGAGTGGTCGCACCGAGCGGCTGGGATGTGGGCACCAACCAGGGCGGGTGCTGCGACGTTAGGAAGCGCAGAGGGTGTGTTGGGGGGGGGGAGGAGCCCCAGGGAAATGGCCTGAAAGTTTAGGACTGGGGCGGGGAGGGCCGGCTTCCCTGGGTGGAGAGGCCGCAGGGCTGGGGGTCTGGGTGGGTGGGTCGGGGCGCCGGGTCCCTGGGGGTCCCTGGGGCGGGGGGGGGCGGGGGGGAGGGGCTGGGCCGTCCGGGGGGGTGGGTGGGGGAGGGGCTGGGCCGTCGGGGGGGGGGGGGGCTGGGCCATCGGGGGGGGAGGGGGCTGGGCCGTGCCGGGGGGGGGGGCGGGGGAGGGGCTGGGCCGTCCCGGGGGGGGGGAGGGGGAGGGGCTGGACCGTCCCGGGGGGGGAGGGGGCTGGGCCGTCCGGGGGGGTGGGAGGAGGGGGCTGGGCCATCGGGGGGGGAGGGGGCTGGGCCGTGCCGGGGGGGAGGGGCTGGGCCGTGCCGGGGGGGGGGGGGGGGGGGCGGGGGAGGGGCTGGGCCGTGCCGGGGGGGGGGGGGGCGGGGGAGGGGCTGGGCCGTCCCGGGGGGGAGGGGGCTGGGCCGTCCCGGGGCGCCCCTCCCCCCCGCCCGCCCGCCCGCCTCGGCGCCGCCCCGCCTGACATCAGTTCCTGCCGCCGCCGCCGCCGCGCAGCCCGCGGCCTCCTCCCCGCCCGCCGCGCTCGGGAGCCGCCGGGCCGCGGCGGAGCGAGGGGCCGGGCGAGGCGAGGGCCGGGCGGCGGGCGCCGGGCCCCGCGGCCGGCACGACGGAGCCCCCGCACGGCCGGCGGCAGCGGTTGGCGGCGGCCCCGGGGCCCCGGCGCGGGAAGCGGCGGCGGCGGGGCGGCGGCGGCGGCGCCATGGAGCCGCGGGAGGTGAAGGACCGCATCCTGGAGAACATCTCGCTGTCGGTGAAGAAGGTGAGCGCGGCCGCGGCCCCGAGGCCCGCCCCGAGCCCCCGGCCCCGACGTCCCGGCGTCCCGGAGCTGGGGGCGCCCCCCGGGATCCCCGGGGCTCGGGGACACCCCGCCCTCCCCTGGTGGCCCCGGGGCGATGCGGGCAGCGGGCGGCCCGGGAGAGCGCGTGGCCTCCGCACTGCTAGTGAAGCCCGAGGTCCAGGTGAGCATCCCCGGAGCGCCCTGGGGCGTCACTCGCGGGGCCCCGACCCTCGCCCCCCCCAACCGCCTCCCGGGGCCGGCACCTTGGGGCGCCTGCCGGTTCGGGGTGACGCCGCCTCTGGCCCCGGAAAGTTCCCGGCATAGTCCTGCTGCTCAGGGGTGGCGCTGGGATGGCTGCGTTTGGGCGCTTTGACCCAGAGCCGCAGGTGCCCGAGGGCTGCGGTTCGGGGGCTGCTGACCCACGGGACTTGGTGGCACACAGACCCCGCTGCGTGGGGCTCCTTGCAGGAGGCATCCCCGGCCCAATTCCGGGTAGAAAAACTACCTATTAAGGGTATGTCACTGTCGTGAGAAAGTCAGCATTATCTGGAAAAGGATCCTATTTTCTCTCTTTTTTAAAGATTTTATTTATTTATTCATGAGAGACAGAGAGAGAGGCAGAGACACAGGCAGAGGGAGAAGCAGGCTCCCTGCAGGGAGCCCGAAGGGGGCTCCGTCCCAGGACCCAGGGATCTGAGCAGAAGGCAGAGGCTCACCGAGCCCCCCGAGGCCTCCCGGGTCCTATTCTCTTAAAACCAAACCAGAATTGAAAAATCATTTGAGGAACATGGTTGGATTTTTTTTTTTTTCTCCCTAATTTGACATCCTGGCTCACCTGATCGTCTCAGAAATGGGGAATGATTTAGAGGGGGAAAAAGCGGTCATCAGATTATTTTAATTCAATAAACCAAACCATTCAATCAACTGTTATATTTAAATAGCCCCCCCCACACACACACAGACACTTAAATTCCTCAAAAGTAGCATAGGCTAGCAATTTTACCTTTCATTGATATCAATGTGGCTTAAAAGAAAAGTAGATCCGTAAAGGATCTTACTGAAATGTCCTCCTAAAAGCACAACTGAAGGTAACATTGCAGACATGGGACAAAAGTTTTGTTTATTTACTTTTCCTGAGCTTTGCTAATGCAATTGAGGCATGGTTTTTGCTTACTCAAGGAGTCCGGGATTAAGCAAATACTTTGTCAAAAAGCAATAATAGATCTTTCATAATGGGAGAGAAAGGAAGACAGCTGACCCTTCTCATCTAATCTGGGCCGATGTTGGCTTCAGGTAGGCCAAGCGCTTTGTCCCTGCAGTTCCAACAAATAAATGGAAAGTGCCGGTAGAAAGGGGCTAGACATGGATGCTGTCATTCGTGTAAGCATGAATCTTTTGAAGACAGAGATTCATTCTGAGAATCAGGCTGCCGTTTATGAAGGAGTCGGATGTGCTTGTCAAGATTCTTGTAATCATATGCGTTGGACAAGCACATTTTATTGAGCTGTAATGCTCGCCGGAAGACAGAAGTCCCACACTGGCAACTGGAAACCCATCCCTGGGTGCATCACAGCCAAAGGCATGACGAGCAGCATGGTTAAGGATATGGATTCTGGAGCGTGGCCGCCTGCCCTGCCAATTAGTAACCCTCTAATCTTAGGTAGGTGCCTTAAGCTCCCCATGCCTCATTTTTCTCATCTGTAAAAGCAGGGGTAAAATTAGGGTTGTGAAAATTTAACAGGAGCATATATAGAATGTTGAGCAGGGTGCTTGACCCCGTCTTAGGAAGCTGTTCTTCATCTGTCCAGGCTGCTATTACAAACTACCATAAACTGGATGGCTTATAAACAGCAGATATTTACTTGTCACCGTTCTGAATGCTGGAAGTCTGAAAATAGGGTGCCAGTGTGGTTGGGTTCTGATGCGGGGCCCTCTTCCGGTGGCAGACTGCTTACTTCCCCTGGGTCCTCACGAGGGCGAAGCAGAAGGGAGCTCTCCTGGATCTCTTTTATTAGGGCATTAATCCCTAGCTGAGGGCTCCACCCTCATGACCTCAGCACCTCCCAAAGGCCCCACCTCCAAATGCCATCAGGACGGGTTAAGATTTCAGCCCATAAATTTACGGGAGGGACACAGAAATTTAGTCTATAGCACAAGTGGTTAGCTTTTTGTTTGTGGGAGAGCCAGTTCCTCACTTCTACAAGGTTCTGAAGATGGCTAAGTGCCTCACCACCTAAGGCTTGTTATACAACATCATTTGGACTTGTTACCTGCTTTCTTTGTAGGCTGTGTTTCAGGGAGCTGTTTTATATTCCCGAATCATGAAGTGCATTTGGTTTTCTGAATCAGAGTATCTGCTCCTAATCGGAATCAGATCAGCTACAGCCACAGGCGTTGAGGGCTACCAGGCTTGGGGTCACATTTGTCCTTGAACACCAATCTCACCTAAATTTGTTATTTAGCTCCTTGAAAGTTGCTTTGCCTTTTTTTTCTTTCATTCATCCTGCTGCTAGTGAAATGGTCTTGCTGATCCCTTTTAAGGATGTTGCCTGAAGAAAATGAGACGTGTATTTCTGCAAAAAAAGATCTGATCCGTTGTGTATTACTGTGTTTGCAAAGGGTATTTGAAAGATGTATCTATTTTTAGAGAGAGAGAGAGAGAGGTGCAGGGAGAGGGGCAGAGAGACGAGGGAGAGAATCTCAAGGAGGCCGCAGGCCTTGCGTGGAGCTACATGTGGGGCTCCATCCCACCGCCCTGAGATCATGACCTGAACCAAAACCAAGAGTCGGACACTTAACTGACCGGGCCACCCAGGTGCCCCTACAAAGGGTATTTTAGAACTTTTTACTAAAATAGAACATGCCTATAGAAAACAGAATATACCTGTACTCCTAAGTGTACAGCTGAATGAGTTCTCGCAAAGTGAACGTATCCACGCATCCAGCACCTGGATGGAGAAACAGAACATAACCGGCCTCCAGGAGCCCCCTGTGTCCCCGCCCCAGAAACTACATCCCCAAGCACAGCCACTCTCCCCAAGGAGTATTGTCGAGCTGAGCCATTTTCACAGGTTTTGTGATGACGAGCATGTGCTGTAACCCCTGAGAGGTGACATTAGCTGTTATCCCGCCTGGCCCCAGGGGCCCCTGTGTTTTGATAGGAAGGCAGGGTTGGGAGGGTTAGGGTGAATTGAGAACTCAATAGCACAGGTAAATGAGAAGCAAGTTCCATATGTTCTAGAAAGGGAGAGAAGGCAGAAACATCCCAGGGGCAGATAAAGCCTGCGGTTGGTGATTTGTTCATAGTTAAAGAGAGATGTCCAAGTCAGAGACAGTGTTGGCATTTAGAATTGGCATGTGGTTCTACTAAATAGCATCTTCTCCGGGGGGAGGGAAGGCAGTGGTTTTCCCGAGAGTTCTGTTTTGTTTTTGAGGAGCCTGTGTGGTGCACACACGCACAGTATGAGGAGGAAGCAGCCTCCGTCCCCCAATGGTTTGTGTGATGGTTGGAGGGAGAATTTAAAGTCAGTAGCTGAGGAGAGGCCCCCAGAGAAGGAGGGCTTAGCTGAGTCTTCACAGACTGGTAGAACTCCGAGAAGGAGAAGGAGCTTGTGGGTGGAAGGAACAGCCGAAACATCCCCGAGGACGTGGGGACACCCAGGCCGTCTTCTGGGAGACGGACCAGACCTCAGCGTGCCCAGGCGTCCGCTAGATGCAGCTAGAAAGGGCTTTGCGTGGAAGCCGTAGAGCGCAGTGGGCACAAGTGCAGGTTTCAGGGGCGCACAGGCCCGAGGCTGGGTTTGAATTCTGGCTTTGTCACTGACCTTTTGGACTCTGGCAAATTCCTGGGCCTCCATCAGCCGCAGCAGCCGTCGGAACTTACAGTATTGTCATGAGAATGAGGTCCCAGGACAGGATACACTTCAAGGCACTTAGCACCGTACGCAGGCCTAAGTGAGACACGCGCCACCGTTACGCTCATGTCAACTCTGCAGCTGCTCTCGTGGGCTCCCGCTCAGAGCCTCAGGCGGCTCTTCTCTGTTTCTTCAAGCTCGTGCTTTGCCAGACTTTTTCTATTTATTTATTTGTTTGATTGTTTATGTATTTACTTAACAAAATATGTTATTTATTTCAGAGAAAGCATGAGAAGCAGACTCCCCCCTGAGCAGGGAGCCCAATGTGGGGCTCGATCCCAGGTCCCCAGGATCCTGACCTGAGCTGAAGGCAGACATTTAACTGACTGAGCCAACCGGGCGCCCCTGTCAAACTTTTTCATAAAATGCCAGGTAGTTTTCAGCCCATATGGTCTCTTTGCAACTACTCAGTGCTGCCCTTGTAGCTGAAGAAGGAAGCACAGAGAATCCATCCGTGTAGGAGGGCAGCTGTGCTCCAAAAAACCTTTATTTACAAATGCAGACTGTTTTGTGGGCCCTACTTGGGATATGTGCCTGCGTGCACGCCTAAAAAGTCCTCATCAGGGATCCCTGGGTGGCTCAGGGGTTTAGCACCTGCCTTCAGCCCAGGGTGTGATCCTGGAGTCTCGGGATCGAGTCCCACGTCGGGCTCCCTGCATGGAGCCTGCTTCTCCCTTTGCCTGTGTCTCTGCCCAACCCCCCCCCCCCCCATGAATAAATAAATAAAATCTTAAAAAAAAAAAAAAAGTCCTCATCAGGGTAGGGGGTTGCCTTCAGAGAAATTGGTGTGCCCGGTCCTGTAGTTAATCAAGTCTCTATTGCAGCTGTGATTTTGTGTGTTATCTCAGGCTTGTGGAATGAATATGGACATTGGTAAATCCCATCACGTGTCCATGTGCTTAGTGTTTCAAAAATATTTACTGAATGCCTCGTCCTGCCCCCCCTCCCCCGCCACCGTATGTCCATATGTCCCTGCTGTCCAAGGCCCTAGCAGGGGAGTAGCGAGCAAGGCAGATCAGATCCCTGCCCTCATGGAGCAGATATTTCAGGGAGAGAGACAAGTGATGGATTAGTGACAAGCCAGTACAAAGATGATTTCAGATCACGATTAGTGTTACGGAGGCACGAGACCGGATACTGTGACAGACCTCGGCAGAGGAGTGTGCTGTATAGAGGAGGTGACCAGAGAAGACTGGCCTCAGGAGGCGATGCTGCCTCCAGTAAGGGACACTGGCCAGGCACCGAGCAGCGGTCTCAGTCGGGGTCTCTCGGCGGGGATCTGCTCACCCTGGCGAAGGAGCTGCAGCTGTGAGGTTCACCTAGCTTGTCGGGGCGGCTGAAGAGGCTGGCGAGGGTGGTGGGCTCCCCTTGGCCCCGTGTCCCCGTCCCCCCCAGAAAGGTTAGGTCAGCCAGCTCATTAAAAATTAGCTAGGGCAGCTGATTTCTAGAGAGGTCCTTGTATTTATATATATGTGGGAAATATAATGACCATTGGGTTTCAATCAATAGTGTTGTGCTCTCTGGCTTCATGGAAAAACTCTTAAGAGTCTAAAAGTCTTAAGAGTTCTGAAAATCCCCAATGACCTGAGTCACTGGGCAGAGCTCTAAATAAAATAATACCTACTCACACATTCTATAAACCGAGGTGCTGACGGTCAGGGTTGTTTCTCCTTGCTTCTTCTCCCCCTGCAGTAACTATTCTGTGCTCCTTCCCTCTCTCACAGAACAGAGGCTTCCCAGTGAGGGACACTGGGGACCTGAAGGCCCCCAGCTGGGAACCACCCGACCCTATGAGTGATCCCACCAGGCCCAGCATCAGATACTAAGTGAGAAGCGGGAACTGCCTTTCCTGAGCCCTGCCCATTCAGCCTTAGGACATAGGCTTTCCTTTTACACAATGCTTCTCTAACATTAGGTTTCTGTTTGAAGCCTTGTGACACTATGGGTCCCTCTGTCCCATCACAGAGCACCCTAGGCCCTCTCTTTCTCCGTGGCTTGCTTCTAGCATGAAGCTTGTCCAGACCAAAAGCCCCATTTGACGACTGGACGCCGGTAGAAACTCACCCGCACCTGGGGTTGGATGGAGCAGGTGGCACTCTGGTGGCCGCAGGCCCGCGTGCCACCGGGTGGGCCATAGCTGTCTCCCTAGTTGGTCTGGAGTTCCGACGGAGCAGCGGCCATCCCGCGGGTCCCCCTCAGAGCTCATCCAGCCAGAGCCCGTTGTGGCCTGCTAGCTGCCAAAACTGGGCTGAAAGCTAACGTGGAGTGGTCAAGCCAGGTTTGAATGTGGAAAGAAAGGAGCAGTATTTGGAGCATGAGTGTTGCAGGAAGAAGGTTGGCGTTTGTAGGTACTGTGGGGCTCTCAGGTGGTCGATTTCTCAACTTGAGTCTTTAGTGCTCACCTTGGGGATGAGGCATCAGGATTCACCACCCTGGCAAGGGTATGATGCCACTGAAGCTGGTGGTGCCCTTAGGTCCAGGGAACGCAGTGGGGCTCTTTTCCCAGGTGTCTGCTCCGAGGGAGGCTGAATGAGGCAGCAGGGCTGGTTGGTTCAGGTGAACTTTCCTTTCCAGCCCTGTCCTTATTGCTGCTTGCTTAAGGTGGGAACATCCTAGAACTTTTCTTTGAGGCAGGAGAGTAAGGCCAGTCTCTGGGAGAGTCCCTTTGGCTGGAGCTGAAAGTTCGGGTTTGGTCTGTTGGTTATTGTGACCATCCGGGGTCCCAAGAGGGCCTCCTGCATCTTGCTAGCAAATCAGCTGGCCCTGCCACGCAACCATTCTCCTGTTTTATGTATTTGTAATTTATCATTTGCCCCTTTTCTTGAATGCTTTTAAACGTTATAGAAATATATAAGGAAAGGGCCACCTGGCTGGATCAGTTGGTTAAGCATCTGACTGTTGATTTTGGCTCAGGGTGTGATCTCAGGGTCGTGGGATGGAGCCCCGCCTTGGGCACTGGGTGTGGAATCTACTTGAGACTCTCCCTCGCCCTCTGCGCTTCCCCCACACTCATGTGCACACATGTGCACGCTATCTCTCTCTCTCTCTCTCTCTCTCTCTCTCTAAAAAAAAAAGGAAATATTAGGGGTAGGGGTACCTGGCTGGCTCAGTCACAGGGGCACACAACTCTTGATCTTGAGGTCATGAGTTTGAGCCCCATGTACTGTGTATGATTGCTTAAATAAAGAAAACTTTATTTTTATTTATTTATTTTTTTTTTTTTTAGAAAACTTTAAAAAAGGGAAGGAAGTGTTAGTTTTCCTAGAATCACCTCTCCTCCCTGGATAACTGTGCTTAAGAGTTGAGATCAACAGATTCTAAGAAACTCAGTCATATATGAAAACAAGAAAGGCTACTGGTGTAAACTTTAAGTCCACAAAAATCTCCAAACTTTATTTTAGTAAGTAGTCAACCTCTGTTCACACTTTCTCCCTAGGTTCTCTTTTTTGGGTGTTGCAGGCTACTGAGGCATGAGGTGGCCGAGTACACAAGAGGTAGCAGGGTAGTAACACCAGAGGAGTCCCTCCATCGAGTTTCTTTAGCACCTGCTGGTCACACACATTTCCTGCGTCAGGCTCATAACAAATTTGCAGGGCAGGCCGGGAGCCCGGTCTAATACCTGAGTGGAATGAGGTCTGGAGAAGGAACTTGCGCGGGATTCTTTTTTTTTTTTTTTTTTAATTTTTATTTATTTATGATAGTCACAGAGAGAGAGAGAGAGGCAGAGACACAGGCAGAGGGAGAAGCAGGCTCCATGTACCGGGAGCCCGACGTGGGATTCGATCCTGGGTCTCCAGGATCGCGCCCTGGGGCAAAGGCAGGCGCTAAACCACTGCGCCACCCAGGGATCCCGGGATTCTGATGCTCATAAGGGGCAGACCTGGACTTGCACCATGATTCTGGCTGTTGGCTCTTTCCAATTCTCCGGGCCTTTTCCATCCCCGTGATGTTTGTCTTGAAATCACAATAGATAACCCATCCTCTCAAGTCAGTCTTGTGGGCCAGGCCTCCTTAAAACCACGTGTTCATGGAACAAATATCTGCTGAGTGACGGTGATGAGCTGGACGGTGATGAGCTTTTCTTCCAGTCACCAGGAATCGGCAGCGAACAGAACCCACCAAGCCCCTAGCCCTGGGGCTGGCACTGTGGAAAAGAAGACGGTCACCGGACCACAGTGGATTGGGTGTACACTCAGCTGTCCCCCCATGTCCTTTAGCAGCCAGCCTGAGTTCTTGATCCACAGAGTTGCCGTCCTGCCTCCTGACCGTGCATTTACATTTTTAGCCTCTGTCTGACTGTATTGCATGACCAGGGGGTGGAAGCAGGGGTCCCCCAGTGTCCCCCAAAACCTAACATTTTGATGTAGACAGTGACTCGATGACATTTTCTGTAGCCACAAAATGGTCGTCGGGTGAGGGGTGCCTTCACCAGGTCATGTTGCAGGTACAGCCGAGGGGAGGGGAAGTGAAAGCAGAATGCAGAACCAGTGAGGCTCCCAGGCTTTGAAAGACCCTCCTTCTTCCTGCCAGTGCCACACACACCACTGAACACGGGGCACTCCGAAAGCAGGGCCTGCCTCCGTCCCAGGGGTAAAATCGTGGCATGGAGTCGTGTGTGCTACATGTTCTTTCAGGCCAGTGTTTGGCTTCTAGGGCCGTCCTCCTGCCCAGTGACCTCCTAGTGGAGACTCTTGTGGTTTGTGTCCTCACTGTGAAAGGAGTCCTCAGTCCCACCAGGAGAGGTCAAGCCCTGTGCCGTGTCCGGAGGCAGGACAATCGCAGTACCTTGGGGCCAGGACACTCCTCCTCCAGGAAAGAGGCATGTAACTGCTTCTGAAAACCATATGCCATCAAATTTCCCAAAAGATCTGCGCCCAACGAGGCCTGTCCCCTTCTGCTGTCACTGTTCTAACACTCCAAAGAAAGCACAAAAAAAATGAAATCCGTGGATAATTCAAGTACCTGCTTTTTTTAGCTTTTTCCTCCTGCATGTCTTTCCACAGAGCTGCCAAAAAAGCAGAGAGCTTGCCAACTCTCCAGTAAAGGGGCTAATGAGTAGCGATTTGGGCAGTGGGAAAGAAAACCATATAATTGGGTGTATTTAGTAGCAAATAAATGGTTAAGAAGCATTGATTTCACTCATCTTGCTTAAGAAGCAATGCAGGCTCATGGGAAACAAACAGCACACCCTTCATGGTGACTCTCCGTACTGGGCCAGCCAGACCCAGGCTGCCACCCAGCCTGGGCACAAGCCTTTCCCGGGCATTCCCGGGCAGGGGCATTGGAAGATGGACAGTGTTTTTCTTTCTTTTCTCTCTCTCTCTCTCTCTCTCTCTCTCTTTTAAAGGTTTTATTTATTTATTAGAGCACAAGCCAGGGAAGAGGGAGAGGGAGAAGCAGACTTCCCGCTGAGCAGGGAGTCCGATGTGGGACTCAGTCCCAGGACCCTGGGATCATGACCTGAGCCGAAGGCAGGTGCTCAACCAACTGAGCCACCCAGGTGCCCCTGGACAGCGTTTTTCATGCCCACCAAGAAACCAGGCTGATCATTTCTGAGCTACAGGATCTCTGATTCTTACGAAGCGATGATCTCTGGTCCTGTAATCTTCAGTCATTGATTGTCATCGGGAATGAAGTATTTTTCAGGCTAAGGTGAGGTGGGATCTCAGGGATTTTAAAATTAGGTGAATAAGTCATGGGGCGCCTGGGTGGCTCAGTTGGTTGAGCATCCGAGACTCTTGACCTCAGCTCAGGTCTTGATCTCAGGATTGTGAGGTCAAACCCTGTGGTGGGCTCCACACTGTGTGTAGAACCTACTTAAAAAAGAATAATAATAAAATAAAACTAGAAGAGTAAGTCAGAAACACTGCAGTTGCCTGGGGTTGGAGGAGCAGCAGACACCCAGCAGGCCAGAGCCTCTGTTGAGGCTAATGTCCACGAAGGAGGCAACTAGGACACTCCTGACTTTGTCCCAAAGCCCAGCTCCCATTCTGCGAGCCTTGGGAAGGGCCCAAGGCCCTCAGTGAGAGATGGGGATGCGCGCTGCCCAGCTGGTTACGGCAGGTACCCCTGACTGTGCTTTAATCATCGGGGTGGATGGAAACAGAAGGTGTCCAGGAACAGCCACTCCGCGGCGTCTGAGCACACCGGCCAGGACTGTGCCGAAAGGCGCAAGGACCACCGGACGAAGCCAGGAGGGCCAGGAAGGGCCTTCGCCTCCCTGGGGCCCCAGTCTCCCTGCCGGAAAGCCAGGATTCCGGCTAAGAGATCTTCGGCGCAGTCAGTAGTCAGACTTTTTTTTTGTTTTCTTTTTCTTTATTCAAACTTGCTTCACTGATGGCCTCATCCTGACACACACCCCCGCCCCCCAACAATGGAGGAGGCCCCATTTTGTGGAGGAAACTCCACTTTGTAAGCAGGTGATTTCTGCTCTTAGATTCTGAAATTCTTCAACCTGGCCAGTCCCAGTCTTCTCTTAGATTCCAGTGGAGCTTCTCTACAGAGCTGCTGCTGGCCCGGGTCTTCTGTTCCTCAGACCAGGCATCATTATTCTTTTTTTTTTTTTTTTTATGGTGAAAAAAAATTAGATTTATAGCCAGCTGGACTCAGTTTAGATGATCCCAATTTTGTTGGCAACATCCAAAGCATCATAGCCAGGAACCAGTCGAACATATGCTTTCTCCTCTCCATCAGGCCTGATCAAAGTGTTGACCTTGGCCACATCAGTGTCATAGAGCTTCTTCACAGCCTGTTTGATCTGGTGCTTATTGGCCTTGACATCCGCAATGAACACAAGTGTGTTGTTGTCTTCTATTTTCTTCATGGCTGACTCCGTAGTTAGGGGGAACTTGATGGCATAGTGATCAAGCTTGTTGCTCCTGGGGGTGCCCTTTCGAGGATATTTGGGCTGCCTTCGGAGACGCGGGGTCTGGGTCTCGGAATGTAGGTGACGTGCAGATCTTTTTTTGTGACTGTGCACGCCTTTCAGCACCGCTTTCTTAGCTTTCAAAGCCTTTGCTTTGGCTTCGGCTTTGGGAGGGGCAGGGGCTTCCTTCTTGGTGAAAGGGAGGCATCATTATTCTTAAGAAGTTTTGCTAAGACTTAAAAGGCTCCACTTGGCTGCCTTGTTTGTTTGTTTACTTGTTTATTTTGGAGGGGATGAGTGCTGAGCACCGGCCTCTCAAATCTGTGCCTGAAGCCAATGCAAAATCCTGGTGCGAGATCAGGGTGGGGGCCACTCTATCGGTGGACTCCCTGAGGGGACATGGGTAGTTCTGAGCACACCAACTCTTCTCCAGTGACCTCTGCTATGGATGAGCCATGGTGGGGTCCCCCCCCAGGAGAGTTCAGGCATCAAGGTTTAGGGACATCCCAGCCCCCAATGCAGGTGATAAATGGTAGCACATGGCTGGACCTCTGCCTCTCCTCTGAGTCCCTCCCTTGGGGAGAAGAGTGAATGTCGTGATGTGAGGACCTCAGGGCCAGTGCAACCCCACATAGTCCCAGTGTGAATAGAATTCCAAAGGCAGGGCAGGCAGTGCCCCTCCTCGTTTTCCACAAGGCTCATCCCTCCCCCAGAGCACACCTGCAGCAGCATCAGGTGAGAGGCAGCTCGGGGACTGGGGACTCGGTGGCCCTGCAGGGTCCTGCAGCTCAGGACGTCTCTGAGTTTGAGTTGAGCTCCTATCTCCAGGGCCGTCATGGCTTTAATTTTTAAAAGAGGTGATTGGAGGTCAGGTGGCGTCCACCCTTTGTCCCGGGGGGTTTTCCTGCTTTTGGATTTCTACCTCCTGGGCCTGGAGTGCGAGGCTGTTCTAAACATTCTGTGGTCTAAATATACCTGGTCTCCATGGAGCCAGTGGGGCGGCTGCCGCTGCCTGGGGAGCAGAGGAGAGCCAGTTCCTCCGCCTGGTGGGTCCGCGGCTCCCGTGCTCAGCAGGGAGGGAGCGGGTCCAGGAGGGAGCCCCGGGCCAGGCGGCGACAGGCAGTTCTCTGTGCCCCCCTGCCTTGTGGACCCTCTCGCTATAGTTGGCGCAGGGATGATTTATCCTGCTCCATAAATACAGGGACGTGCCCCCCCCCCCCAGTACAGCCTGTGAGCAGGTGACAGATCCCAGATGTCCCTGCTGTTTGCCAGGCAGCATCACCGCGCCCTTGGTGTTGACCCCCAGGAAGAGAGAAGGAAGGGCCTCTGTGACTTCTTATTTTCCTTTGGCCCTTTATAATCTTTCATGGCCACCTTTAAGTTAACCTGTTAGGGACCAATTCTGGAAGGATTTCTTGGTACCAACCACAGAACTAGAAACTGTTCCTTGGTTGTGTCAGTAAGGGGAAGAGAAGACAAAGAGGGCCAGTGGCTCTTGGAGCCGAGAGTGGGCCCAACCTTAATTAAAATGTCCTGAGTCAGGCTTTTCTTGGCTTGCCGGAGCGGAGCGTGCCACCCACAGTTCCCAGCAGTCACGGGGTCTGACGCGGCCTGGGCCTCGCCTCGTGATGGCCATGGCCAGTCTTCCCAGGGTGCTCGGCCTGCCTGCCTGCCTGCCTGCCTGCCGTCCTCCTGGCTTTGAGCGCGTGGGCGGGCTGGGCCAGCACTCCCCGGCGCTGGGGCCCGAGTGCACCCCAAGAGTCAGGAGCAGCTTAGCCCATCGATCGGGGTGTGGTCTGGGAATATGCCTGACTTAGAGGACTTGAGGGAGACTGTGGCTTTTTAAAAAATTGCTTTAAATCTTAATCCCTCTCTTTATTGTCATCTGACCTTGCTTATTTTTATTTTTTTTTAATTTAAATTTTAGTTAGCATACACTGCGAGATTGGTTTCAGGAATAGGATTCAGTGACTCACCACTTACATACAACACCCAGTGCTCATCACAAGTGCCCTCCCCACTGCCCTTCAACCGTCTCGCCCCTCCCCCACCCACCTGCCTCCGTCAAACCTCAGTTTGTTCTCTATCGTTAAGGACCTTGCTTGTTTTAAAATTTCCTTCTGATGGGAACACTTCATCCCGCCCTGTTAGAGCACACCAGCCCACCTGTGTCCACGCCGCCTGGGGCAATGGGTGCCACCCTGTATTTCCTGTTCAAGGACTTGACTCCTTTACTCCACTCCCATTTTCTTGCCACTCTTGACAAAACTGGTCAAAGGAGTTTTCTGTATTGCTGTCTCCTCTCCTCTGTCCCTCTCTCATTTCTCATCCTCTTCCTCTCTCTCCTTCTTCCAACCAAAAGTAGACAGGTGTGCTGAAGTCCCTTGTAAAGCTCTTACATCGGGGACTGTTTTTGTGTCAACTGTACCCCTTTGTTATTTTTGTTTTTTTTTTTTTTAAGATTTTATTTATTTAATCCTGAGAGAGGGAGAGAGAGAGAGAGAGAGAGAGAGGCAGAGACACAGGCAGAGGGAGAAGCAGGCTCCATGCAGGGAGCCGGATGCAGGACTCAATCCCGGGTCTCCAGGATCACTCCTGGGCCAAAGGCAGATGCTCAACCGCTGAGCCATTTGCTCGGCATCCCCCTTTGTTATTTTTGATGCAGATCCCAGACATCCATACATTTTCCCATAAACATTGCTCAAAGATGAGGATTCTTTTCTCATGTAACCTAATACCAACTATCACACCTTAAAATTTTTTAAAAAATTTTTTTACTTTAGAGAAACAGCGAAAGAGCATGCACATGCAAGCAGTGGAAGGAGCCCATGAGGAGGAAGAGGGAAGGGGAAAGAATCCCGAGCAGAATCTGCCCTGAATGCAGGGCTCTCGATGACCTGTCATGACCCTGAGACCATGACCCCAGCCAAAACCAAGAGTCAGACGCTCAACCTACTGAGCCACCCAGGTGCCCCACTCACATTGCCTTTATTGGGGTTCCCAGCACTTACATTTCTGTGGGAATATAATCCCGATGAAGGGATCATTCCTGGGATGCCTGGCTGGATCAGTTGGAGTAGCATGCAACTCTTGATCTTGGGGTTGTGAGTTCGAGACCCATGCTGGGTGTGGAGATTACTTAAGACTAAAAACAAACAAACAAAAAACTTAAGACTAAAAAAATATATGTTTAAATTAAAAAGTGGGGGGGAGTTGTTCCCTCCCTTTGGAAACTTTCTTCAGTTGGCTTCTGGAGCACACACTGTCCAGATTTTCTACCTGCCTCTTTGGCTGTGTCTTCTCAGTCCAAAGCAGTGATCCTCAGCCCAGGCAAGGCATCAGATTTACCTGGTGAGCACTTTTAAGAATGCTGGTCCCCGGGCTCCACTTCCAGAGTTTCTGCTTTAATCGATCTGGGAAGGTGCCTGGGCATTATTATTTTCCTTCCGTTCCCAGGGGGTTCTGTTGTGCAGATTGAGTGAGGACCCCTGGTCTCACATTGGAGTGCCCTGGCTCAGTACTCAGTGCTTCCTGCACTCACAGGGTGACCTCATCCAATTCCTCAGCTTTAAATACCTCTCCCTGAGCTCCAGACCCATTTATACAACCGTCTGCTTGACATCTCCACTTAGATATCTGGTAGGTATTTTGAATTTACCGTGTGCAGGACAGAATTTCACCTGGCACCCCCATTCAGTTGCTCAGACCAAAAACCTTAGAATCATCCTGGCACCTTCCTTGCTCTCATATCCCACATCTAATCCATAAATAAATCCCCGGGGGACCACCATCACAATAGATCTTGAACCTAACCTTTCCCACTTCCACCACTACAGCCAGCTCTAAGCTTCCACTATCCATCCACACCAGTGATATAGCCTCCCAACCAGTCTCCCTGCCTCTACCGTGGCTTCCCACAGTCTGTGTATACACGGCACAGAAGCTGTAGCAGCCTCGTAATGTATTTTTGGGAGTATGGTAATTCCCTGTTCTCAACTTCCCAATAACTTGCTGTCAAACTGGCAATGAACTATGAAGCCCTTATTATGGCCTATATGACATGTGTGATGTGGCCCTTGGCTGCCTTCTGACCTCATATCACTCACATCATCACTTCCTGAGTTCCAGTCATACTCATCTCCTTACTGTTGCCCCTGCCTCAGGACCTTTGCACCTACTGTTCCTCTAACAAGAATACTCTTCCCTAGATACCTCAACAGTCATTTCCTCAGCAAGATCTTCTCAGATTGATAACAGATTCCCTGTATCCTACATTTTCTTTTTTATATAACATTTTTACTCTTGAACATGGTATAATGTATATGCATAGTTATCTCCATTTGCCACCAGAATATAAGTTTTACAAGGGCAAGAACTTCTGTATAAAATTAGTACCTGATATACACACAGTAGTTGTTCAGTAAATATTTCTTGAAATAACAAATATTGAACCTCCCCTCTGACCACTGCTGAACTGAGGTTTGGGCAAAAGACACCTCTCAACCCAACCTGTCACAGGTTAGGTATGCACTCCTTGCTGCCTCTACTCAAAGCTTCAAAGCTCTAGACCAAAAGTCAGCAAACTTTTTTTTTGTAGAGGGCCAGATAAGATTTTAGGTTCCATGGGCCATACAGTTTATCTTGCATTTACACACTGCTGCTATCATAGTATAAAAGGAACTGAAGGGGAGGCCAGGCTGGCTTAGTTGGAAGAGTCTGTGACTCTTGATCTCTCAGATACATGAGTTCAAGCCCTACGTTGGGTGTAGAGACTACTTAAAATAATAATAAAAAAAAGATAGCTGTAGATAATACAAAAACACTTGGACATAGCTGCATTCCAATAAAACTTTATTTATAAAAATAGAATAGGAGGCTGACCCCCCTGGCCATGGTTTGCTGGCCCCTGCTCTGAAATTGTCCACCTTTTCCCCAAATCCACATAGAAAGAAATACCCAAAACTACTTGGCAATCTGATCAGCAGGATGAATTTCTTCCCAGAGTGGGAAAATCTGGAGCAACTGCGGCTTGTGTTACCCAAACAGTATACTTCCTCACTACTGGGAAGATGCCAGTGTGGGGCAAAAGGATGGTGAGAGTAAGAGGCAAGCTTTCTTCTTTAAAAAAAAGCTGCACTGGCATTTTTCCTTGTCCATCTTCCAAGAAGAGGTGCTGCAGGAGACACTGAGCTCATTTCTACCCCGTGATGGAAAAAGTTTAGTTCTGTGGCTTGAAAAAGAGGGACTGCACTTCCCTTTCTTGGGTTCTCCTACAGCACATTAGATAGAGCATAACATTTCATATACATTATTCATTCAAAGATCTTGAGCCCAGATGGAAAGACCTGGATTAAGAGTTTGGCTCTGCCACTTACTAGCTCTGTGACCTACTTTATGTAGTTGCTGTGGTGATTAAATTAAACAGTGTTTGTAAAATGTGTCCTTGTCACTTTGATAAAGACAGTGTAAATATTATCTGAACCTTATAGCAGCCCGTAGGGAGGATACCATTACTAAACCCATTTCAGAGATGCAGACGCTGAGGTTAGAGAGGTGAAATGGCGAAGTCACTCGTCCAATGGCACACAGTGAGTGAGCAGCAGAGCCCACATTCAAATCCAAGTTGTCTGACTCCAGAATGCCTACTCTTATCCACCCTGCGACTTCCTGGTACCTGTAATAAGCACTCAATAAAGGATGGTGCTAAACCTAGCTGGCACTAGCTCCAGCAGCAGGTGTCGGATGTAACTGAAGAGTCCCTGGGAATACAGGTTGGTAACTGTGCTTCCAGGCTGAGTGATGTTCATTATCCTCATTCCCTAAATTCTGTTGCCCCAGAGCCCTTGTCTATGTGATGTGTGCTTCCCCCCCACTACCCAGGCCTTTCAGAGCCTGCTGACCTCACTGGCGCGGTGAGTGGCTACTGGCTGTGGCCTCTCCTCGGTGAAAGGAGACGCTGTTTACATTGGAGAGTTGCTGACCCAGCTCTCCAAGTATGAGCTCAAGCTGTGGACACGACTCCTAAGGTTCTCCTGTCATTGGTTCATAGGCATTCCCTTTCTTCTTCCTCTTCCTCTCAAGAACCATTCTGGGCTGCAGCATTGATACCAGAACACCTTGTCCCTTGAGATCATGGAAAATCTTGATTAAGTTGCTGTAAAAAGAGCGGTTAAAGAGTAGGCTTTGGAAACTCCCTGCTAGCAAACCAGTGATCAGTATGGTAGTTCTTGAGAGCAGAGCCCTACGTTGTGTCTTATTTGCACCTACTGTTAGGGTTAACCAAGTGCTGTATTTTGGTTTGACTAAGAACATGGGTTTGAGGAGTCTGGGTGGCTTGGACCCAAGGCTCAGTCAGTTGAGCGTCAGATTCTTGGTTTCAGCTCAGTTATGATCTCAGGGTCGTGAGGTAGAGCCCCATGTCAGACTTCATGGGGAATCTGCTTGAGATTCTTTCTCCTTCTGCCCCTCCCTCCACTCATGCTCACTCTCTATTTAAAATAAATCTTTAAAAAAAAAGGATATGGGTTTAATATTCTTAAGAAGCTTGGCTAATATTTATTGAGTGCTTGCTGCTTATATGGTAAGCCTTTTGCATGCTTTATATCCTTCCATTCCCCAAACTAGCACCATCTGATCGAACTTCCCCAAGGACAGAAATAGTCTGTATCTGCACTGTCCAGTTCAGTAGCCACTCACCACCTGGGGCTATTGAACATTTAAAATGTGGGTAGTGCCACCAAAGAACTGAATTGTTAACTGTGTCTAATTTTAATTAATTTAAATGTAACTAGTCGGGGCACCTGGGTGGCTCAGTGGTTGAGCATCTGCCTTCGGCCCAGGTCGTGATCTTGGGGTCCTGGGATCAAGTCCTGCATCAGGCTTCTCCCTCTGCCCATGTCTCTGCCTCTCTCTGTGTCTCTCATGAATAAATAAATTAAATCTTTTAAAAAAATAAAATAAATGTAATTAGTTCTATGAAGCTAGTGGCTGCTATACTGGACAGCTCAAGTCTCTCCCATTTTACAAATGAGAAAAAAATGAAAGTTGAGACAGTTGAGCAGTTTGGCAAAGGTACTCCACTCCATAGTAGCAGAGCCAAGGTTTGGACCCTTGCTTCCTGCCCACAGCCCCCACTCTTCACCACCATGTTACATACTCTTTCTGTTGTAGTTTCTGCAGAAGTGGTTTCCTGGTTGGCAGACTGTTCCCTAAATCATAATATATGTGTGTGTATGCAATCCACCTTGCAGGCAACGTGTGAGACCTACCTAAGAAAGCTGTGAAATTTGCCAAACAATAGAAAAGAAGACCTGCATAAATGTTCCTGTGTGGGAAGACCTAGCCTGGCAACGATACCACTTTTCCTCCCCGAATAATCTCTGGACTCAGTATGATTCTTTTCCAAATCCAAAAAAGGAACTGCATTGAAATTTGATTCTAAAAGATTGTGCTAGAATAGTCAAAACAATTTTGAAAAAGAATAGTTGTGAGATGGGGTGGACTTGTTCTGCTCGTATCAAAATGAGGAATAAAAGTGAAAATAATAAAAAAAAAAATCAGAGACTGGCACAGGAACAGGCAATGGGCTGGTTAAAATAATCTAGACAGGAGGCATGTGAAATCACAAATCAGTATGGGACCCTTAATAAATGTGGAAATGGATTACCTATCCATAAAGTAATAAGGCTCAATCCTTACCTCATGCCACATATAAAGTAGGGATCTAAATGTAAAAGAAGAAACCAAAAAAGTCTGAAAGCTATAGAAGAATAGAAGTACTTTTATATTAGACTGGGGGAAATTGGAAACCGTGAAGGGAAAGGTTGACAGATTTGACTCCATAAAACGTAGACGTTTCTCAATAGGATAAAAAAAACCCCACCTTAAGCAAAATTTAAAGGTCAGTTGACACTGGGCAAAAATAACAATTCAAAGCAACATACAGGATTGAATCCTCCATCAACAAAGAGCTACAACAGACCATCGAGAAAAAGGCAAGCAGATGGAAGATGGAGCAGATTGAAGAGGGAGTTCACAGGAAAAGAAATAGAAATGGTAGGAATGGCTGATAAGAATGTTCAGCTGCACTAGTGATGAGAGAAATCCAATTTAGATCAGGTCCTGGGGCGCCTGACTGGCTCCATCAGAGGAGCACGCGACTCTTGATCCCGGGGTTGTAAGTTCTCAGCCCCACGTTAGGCATAGAGAATACTTAAAATAAAATCTTAAAAAAAAAAAAAAAACAAAACAAAAAAAAAAAAAAAACAAAACAAAAAAAACCCCCAAACAATTAGGTACTGTTTTCCACCAGTTGGACTGTCAGGAATTCGACTAATTATATCCAGGGTTAGCTGGCACAGTGAGAGTGCAAATCGATCCAGCGTTTTAAAAGGCCTGCAGGTTCTCTCACCGTGCAAAGTACTCACACGGGATCCACGGGTGCTCGCCGATCGTGGGGCATCGAGGAGGGGAGACAGCAGCCATTAGCTAAGGCGTCCTATTTTAGCACACAGCGCGGCTCTGAAAAAATGTGGTCGCTCTGTCTGTAATGATACGGAAATAGATGCTTCATACGCTGTTAAGAAAAAGCACATTTGGGAACAATGAGTATAGCATGACCTGGTTTCACTTTTTAAAAAATTGTTTTTAAGTCTGCCTGTGCAGGAAGCGGGTTGGGAGGACACACAAGCCGTTGGCCAGGGAGGGGGGCCAGGAGGTCTTTGTACTTTATTTATTTTTTTAAAAAGGTTTTATTTATTTATTCATGAGAGACACAGAGAGAGAGAGAGAGAGAGACACAGAGAGAGACAGAGAGGGAGAGAGGCAGAGATACAGGCAGAGGGAGAAGCAGGCTCCATGCAGGGAGCCCCATATGGGACTCGATCCTGGGTCGCCAGGATCAGGCCCTGGACTGAAGGCAGCGCTAAACCGCTGAGCCACCCGGGCTGCCCATCTTTGTACTTTATATACACTTCCAGGTTGCTTGAATTTTTATGGTGAGCAAATGTTTTCGGAATAATTGTTTTAAAGGCCTCTTGACCCAAGAAAGGAGTCTGAGTTCCAGCTCTGGCTCCCTCACTGAGCTGACACTCCTAGAAAAGAACTTAACCTCCACTGGTTTTAGCCACCTCCTCTGTTGAAACAAAAACAACATTTAAAAAAAAAGCTTTTCCACGTCTCTTGAGTGTTCTAGTAAGCGTGGCTACTTTTATAATCAAGAAAATGAGTAAATGCCCGGTTTGCTTTCTTAATAACGGAGCCCACCAGATCTCAAAAGATCCCGCCAGCTCTAAGCCTCCCTGATGTCAGATCTGCTCGGGTTTGGGGGCAAAAAGAAGAAGAAAGAAAGGGTGGACACCCGCATGGTGGTTCTCAGCACTGAAGTGGGCAAGACCGTGGGGGGCCGTGGCTGGGAGGGTGGGATGGTTTGCATGAGCTCATTGCTTTCTTTCGGTTCTGGGAACCTTCCTCCCCGGCCTGCTTCACCCGCCTCTAGGGAGGGAGGGCAACCCCACGGGACTGGGGCCTGTGCCCCAGGCCTGGGGCCTGTCCCCGGCCAGCAGGGCTGCTGGGCTTACCCTGGGCCACAGGGAAGAGAGGCTATTTTTGTTGTGGGGCTGAGTGGTTGGCCTCTGGCCAGGAGGCGGGCTTGTCGGCCTGGTTGCTGTAGCTTGCTGCTGCCGTCTCTACCACCCACCCAGACAGCCCTCGAGAACACGATTGTCCCGTGCCAAGAGCTTAAACCTGAGATGCGTGTTCTTCTTGGGTGTCCGTCCCACGTCTGGCCGCTAGAAGGGCAACAGCAGACCAGCATGTGGCTAAAACGAACTTGGAAGCCCTGTGTCCTACGGCTTTACTTGAAAAGGACCCCTGCTTTCTTAGCCCTAACTAACCCCACAGAGCTGCCCTCACCTTCGTCGGCCTTTGCTCAGTGCTGCCGTTCATCTCGCCTCCTGTCCTCGACCTTTTATCCCGCCAGCCAGGAAACAAGCATCCTTCTGGGTGTAGACCCTGACATGAGCCTGGCACACACCTTGACCCGTGTCCATCCTCGTCTGTTTCCATGGGCAAATCCCGGGTCCCGCATCAGCCTCCGGAGCAGGTGCCCTGGTCTGCCGGCCCTTCGTTTGTGCAGAGGAGCAGCTCTGAGCAGGGCTGCTGTGGGATGCAGCTCCGGGAGCAGGGGGCATTTATACAGATAATACCACATGTGGGCCCCGGGGAGGTGTGGCGCCGTGGCCCTGGCTCAAAGCCTGGGACCACCTGGGACCTACACTCAGACCGAGGATCCTGGATCCCTCCCAGCATCAAGCTGTCATTGCGCAGGGCACTAACTGGGTGCCTCTTGGGGACTGGGCTCTGAGGATACTGCCCTCTGGAGCCTGTAGGGGTCAGCGGCTGGTGCGAGCGGGTCGAGGTACACTTCTCTGTTGGTCACCATGGATATCATTTAACTGGTTTTCTTTCTTTTATTTTTGTTTTAATATTCTATTTTTTTAAAGATTATTTATTTGTTCATTCATTCATTCATTCATTCATGAGAGACACAGAGAGAGAGAGAGAGAGAAGCAGAGGGAAGAGCAGGCTCCATGCAGGGAGCCTGACATGGGACTCGATCCCAGGACTCCAGGATCACGACCTGGACTGAAGGTGGCGCTGAGCCACTGGGGCTGCCCTAATTTTTTTTTTAATTTTTTTTATTATTTATTTATGTAGTCATACAGAGAGAGAGAGAGAGGCAGAGACATAGGCAGAGGGAGAAGCAGGCTCCATGCACCGGGAGCCTGACGTGGGATTCGATCCCGGGTCTCCAGGATCGCGCCCTGGGCCAAAGGCAGGCGCCAAACCGCTGCGCCACCCAGGGATCCCTGCCCTAATATTTTATTTTTAAGTAATGACTACACCCAGCGTGGGGCTGGAACCTCCAACCCCGAGATCAAGCGTCGCGCGCTCCACCCACTGCTTGTCTTAGCTATATCTGCCTCAGCCCTCCTCTTCATCTCTCTGTCTCATTTTGGGTGGATTTCTTCTCCTTTCAGTTGCAGAGCTACTTCGCCGCCTGTGAAGATGAGACCCCCGCCATCCGGAACCACGACAAGGTCCTGCAACGTCTGTGCGAGCACCTGGACCACGCCCTGCTGTACGGGTGAGCTGGAGGTGCTCCCTGCCGAGGAGCCCCGGGGACGTCCCGCGCAGGGTCTGCCTCTCATCCCGCCTCCCGGGGGCCGAAGGAGACTCGCCTCGCTCGGTGGCCGCAGGCTGTCTGTGGTTGCCCGGTGAGCGTCTCTGAGCAGGCGGGAGCGGCCGGACAAGCCGTAGCAGCAGATGAGCCGCGGCGGGAAGGCGGGAAGGTGGGAAGGTGCGGTGGTTGCCCGTGGGCGCCGCCGGGAGCCCGTCCCTTCAGCCTGGAGCTCGGCACCCACATGAAGGGGACCGGGCCGGGCCGGCTGCAGCTTCCCAGGGTGGCCTCCCTCGGGTCACGGCAGCTCCTGTCCTACTTCCTCAGCCTGCAAGACCTCTCATCTGGCTACTGGGTGCTTGTGGTGCATTTCACCCGGAGAGAGGCCATCAAACAGATCGAGGTGCTGCAGCACGTGGCCACCAACCTGGGGCGCAGTGAGTAGCACCAGCACGACGCTGCGGGCAGCCGGGGGCTCCGGGGGCCTGGGGGTCAGCCCCGGCGAGGCTGAGGGCCGGGGGCGGGCAGCTGCTGGTGCCCTGCACGTAACAATTAAGGGGGTGGGTGGAAGGAGAGTGAGGTGCTAAGGAGAACCCGACTCCTATGGAATCCCAGAGCCCGATCCCGGAACGGGGAGCCTGGCCCCTCTCCCTGAGCGAGGATCAGTGTTAGCCGGCAGGATCGGTGCACGCAGGACGGTGCACAGTCCTTAGGCTTCTCGACCCACCTGGAGTTTGTACCCTGCGCTCCCGGTCAGAGTTCACTGGCCTGCCACCAGCGAGGGTCTGACTAGGGAACACAGATTTCAGGGGTGACGGCACCCCCCACGAGAGAGGAGGCTGTCAGAGTGCTTGAGCCCCTCGGCTACCCTTGCTGCCCTTCCTGCCCTCGCTTGGCCGAGAGAGCCAGCCCCTGACAGACCTTCCCTCTGGTCACTCCTGCCCTTCATTTGCAGGCAGGGCCTGGCTGTACCTGGCGCTCAACGAGAACTCCCTGGAAAGCTACCTGCGGCTGTTTCAGGAGAACCTGGGTCTGCTGCATAAGTACTACGTCAAGTGAGTGTCTGGAACAGTTTGTCTCACGCAGCCCCGGAGCTCCCGTTGAACCTCGTCCCAAACACTCTTGTCACTTGCACACATCACGGTGTGCCGCGTTGGAGGCCCAGCCCGGCGTGGCATGCCGAGAGCCCGTCAGAGATGGCCGAAGAGCCTCAGCACCCTGCGTCTCATGGCTCTGCCAGGAGTACGGTTCCAAACGCTCCGCCCCCGCCCAGCCCTCAGACCTTACTAGAATGCTCAGCCTTTGCTCGGCTGCTGCCAGAACAAAGCATTTATGTCATCTGCTAAGAGCCAGATGAACCCTAGGCAGGCCCCGGATCTGAAGACCATGCCGACCGTGCCGTGGGGCTCCAAACCCAGGAGGAGGTGCTCCAACGGAGTGGGTGAAGGCTGCCCCAAGCTGGGTGCCCTCCAGGCAGTGGGGATGTCACATGTCAAATTTCAACACAGCCGGCTCGCCAGCGAGGTTGGGGCCAAGCTGGTAACCATCGTCCCTCCTCCTGTCTCACAGGAATGCCCTGGTCTGCAGCCACGATCACCTGACTCTCTTCCTGACCTTGGTGTCTGGGCTGGAGTTCATTCGATTCGACCTGGATCTGGTGAGACGCCCGGGCTCTTGCTGCCTCTAGGGGCAGACGTGCGGTTTCACTTCCCTGGTCCCTCTCAGGGAGCCTGTGAGTGTGACTGAGCCTGAGCCACCCCCCAGCCCCGTTTGTTCAGGGTCAGAAGAGTGGAACTGAATGGAAGGGGGTGATTCTCTCTTGGCTTCTCTAAGCCAGAATCCTAGTTCAGGGGACTCCCTCCTGCCTCTCTTCTAGACTTGGAGAAAAGATACACTGCCTGGAAAATTTAGCATTTTTTTTAAATTTTTATTTATTTATGATAGTCACACAGAGAGAGAGAGAGAGAGAGGGGCAGAGACACAGGCAGAGGGAGAAGCAGGCTCCATGCACCGGGAGCCCGACGTGGGACTCGATCCCAGGTCTCCAGGATCGCGCCCTGGGGCCAAAGGCAGGCGCCAAACCGCTGCGCCACCCAGGGATCCCTGGAAAATTTAGCATTAATGTACCCTCCTTGTTGTTTAGGATGTGAGTGTTGTTTTTGTGGGGTTTTTTTTTAATGATTTTATTTATTTATTCCTGAGAGACACAGAGAGAGAGGCAGAGACACTTGCAGAGGGGGAAGCAGGCTCCCTACAGGGACCCCATGTGGGACTTACTCCCAGGACCCCAGGGTCACGCCCTGAGCCAGAGGCAGATACTCAACCATTGGGCCACCCAGGCGTCCCTTGCATTACTCCCTTAGCGACTTATTTCGGAATGTAGCGCCGCAAGCCCCCTGATTTCCCAGAGGAGAGCAAGCATGGGAGGTAGGACGGCGGCAGGTCTGCCCAGGCCACCGAGGCCTCCGCAGCCAAGCCTGCTCCCTGCGTTCTCCTCTCAGGACGCTCCGTACTTAGACTTGGCCCCCTACATGCCTGACTACTACAAACCCCAGTACCTGCTGGACTTCGAAGACCGCCTCCCCAGCTCGGTGCAGGGCTCGGACAGCCTGTCCCTCAACTCCTTCAACTCCGTCACCTCCACCAACCTGGAGTGGGATGACAGCGCCATCGCCCCGTCCAGTGAGGGTAAGCGCCTCGGGCAGAAGGCAGCCACGCTGTGCTGTGGCACTGGTGCTGGAGCCACTTACACTTGGCTGGGTGACGGGTCTCTGGGGGAGACTGGAAGTTCAACGGGGCCGAGCATTTTCCAGGCCTTCATTCGTTTCCTCAGCATCTCCGTGGTCGGTGGAACACTGGTTCTGGGGACGAAAGGCCAAGATGAGACCGTGTGAATCCAGAAGGCTAGGGCCGCAGGCCTGGGGCCGGGGAGAGGGCGCGGGGTGGGCGGTGTTCTAAGTGAGGAAGGATTGACTGTGTGCCCGGAAGCTCCCTGCCATTGTAGGGGTGAGTGCTGCCTGCCCGGGGCGGTCAGACTCTGGTCCTAGGCAGAAAGAGGCTGAGCAGCCCCTGCAGGGAGGAGAGAGCCAGGTGGGTCCGGGGTGTAGTGGAGACTTGCCCCTGTCTCCTGAGCCCACCTGATTTCTGAGGCCCTCCTGCACCTGCTAGGGTGTTAGCACCAACGGCATCCACTGCATCAAAGTGGGAAAAAGTTGTCAAGTCTGTAGGTCATCTTGTCGTCTTGATCCAATGACTGATTGGAGCAGCCTGGTTTCTTTCAAACCTTAGGCTTCTGCGTTCATTTGAAAAACTGGCGGTTTCTCCACCTTCACCCCCACGTGGGAAACGAGAGCTCTTCATTTACTGCACCTGCCTCACCTCCAGGGAAGGAGACCCCAAGCACGAGTTCAGCCCTCAGGGCTCCCTGGAAGTGCTTTGGCCTTGCGACCTTGGCCTTCTTTCTTCATGAAAGCTTGTGCAATGGGCCCAAGGTCCATGAGGCCGGTTACTTCCAGCCTTGTTAGCAAGGCTTGCATTGCTCCTTGTACGAGCAGAGGGCAGTGGCTCAGTCTCCTCGGATTGGGCTCATGGGCCGCCTCCCAGAAGGCAGCGGCCGGGCCCTGAAGGGGTAGTCAGGCCGTCCACAGTGGAGGTGTCCCCCTGACCCCACCTCACCCCCGATGCTGGGTTCAGAGGAAAGGAAGGCAGGGGATGGGAGCCCACGCTCTTCTCAGCCAGAACCAGGTCCTGGGGCTGGCAAGGATTGTCCCCAGGGTCTTCCCAGCAACCCAGCTGAGAAGCAACGTGAGCTCCCTAAAGCCATTAGAGAAAATGCAGAAAGTTCACCCTTTTTCCTCTCTCGTTTTCTCCCCATGCCTCCCGCCCACCACCCCCACCCTCCCTGTCCCTCCACTGCCTGTTTCTAATCTTCAGTTTTGTCCCCCGTTTTTATAGATTATGATTTTGGAGATGTGTTTCCAGCAGTGCCGTCTGTACCCAGCACAGACTGGGAAGGTGGGCCAGAGTCCGCTGTTACCCTCTTTTCCTGTTTTGCTGCGTTTCTGTGCCAAGCTTGCTGCATGATTCGAAATCAGCTCGTTGTTTATAATAATGTCAATGATCCTAATAAAGCCAAGTTTGGTGTTCAAATAGATGGAATTCTGCAGTAGGAGAACTTGACCCCAATTCTAGGCAAACCCCTTCTCCTGGTGCAGGGCTCCTGCCTTTACGCGGTGGCCTCGTGGCGTCACCAGGTGACTGTGTTGCAGGTCCCCAGAGATCACCCTCCCCCTTTCTGATGCTCGTGGAAGCACCAGGTACGTGTAGGGAATTGCCAGCTCCTGGGGTGCCAGTGGCCTGACCAGCGGTGAGCTGAGACTTGTTCTGGAAAGCGTAGGTTGAACCTGCAGATCATAAGCTCCTTTAGGTCAGATGTGCTTCTGGGTCAGAAGCCTCAAGAAGTGGAGGCAGAGGTCTCGACCCCCCTGCTCCGGTGTGGGTGGCTTCCTCCCCGGTGGTGTTGAGAGACTGAGGATCCCGATGGGCGAGATTGCCCAGGCACAGCCGAAACTTCCTACAGGGAGATTCTCCGAGAGGTTTTAAGGCAGATTAAAATCCAGGCTGTGGGCCTCCCACCTGCCCACTAGGCGGCAGCAGCGCTCGGGCTCCCCGGCTGGGCTTCTGGAAACCAGGCGGCTCTACCGCACGTTCCCATGATTACTGAAAGCACAAGGCTCGTTTCTGAGGGGTTAATGCTTCCTCCTTAGATCTGAGGCCAGAACCCCCACCCCCCGGGAGGCAGAGCCTGCTGCCCTGTGGGCTGCTGCTGCCCAGGGCCAGCCCCGGGGGGAGCGGCTCTGGCTGCTGACTGCTCCCGGGGCAGGAGGGGCAGGAGGCGAAGGTGCCTCTTTCCACTGCTCCAGAGCTGGCCCCTTGTTACCAGCGCCGTGATCTCTGAGTAACGGATGACAGATGATCTTTTTCCGAGGAATGTATGAAATAGCTTAGTTTGTAGGGAAATAAGATATGGCCTTGGGGAAAATTAATTATATCATCTGGCCAAGAGAGTAGCCCTGGAGAGTGCCACGGGTTAGTTAAGACGAAATCCAGAATTCCATCGTAACATCGTTTATCGGCTCAGCCTCTCTTCTTGCAGTGCACATGCTGGGCATTGGTTTCTCCCCCTCTGATTCTAACCACTAACCCCCTCCTGACCCAGCTCCTTGCCGCCCTTTGCAGTCACCTGACAAGCAGGGCCCGACCTTCTTCCGCAGCCCTCCAGAGCTCCCGGTGGCCTGAGAACTAACAATCTGGGTTGCACTGCTTGCTCAGGCTGGGCCGGGCTGGGCTCCAGGGCGGGGTGAGCTTTGTCCCCACCATGGTCTCCTGCTTTCCTGAGTCCCCAGGTCTGCTCCGGCAGCTCACCTGGGGAGGCTTTGTCTTCTCCTTCCACCTGGAGGAAAGCAGGATTTGGGGGCAGCTCCAAACTCTGGGCCCAGGGGCAGGGGTGGGGGTGGCCTTCTGTGGTCTTTGGCTTGTTTACAGAGCTGGTGGGTAACCCAGCCCTGACACCCACCACGTCCCGTGGCCTGCTCACTCACTGGGCGGGACTCCTCCCACAAGCAACTGCAGACCCCTAGGGGCTGGGATGGCAACGTAGGGCCTCACGGGAACCGGGACAACAATGTAGGGCCTCACGGGACCTGGGGCAACAATGTAGGGCCTCACAGGACCCAGGACGACAATGTAGGGCCTCACGGGACCCGGGACAACAATGTAGGGCCTCACAGGACCCAGGACGACAATGTAGGGCCTCACGGGACCCGGGACAACAATGTAGGGCCTCACAGGACCCAGGACGACAATGTAGGGCCTCACGGGACCCGGGATGACAATGTAGGGCCTCACGGGATCCGGGACGACAATGTAGGGCCTCATGGGACCCGGGACAGCAATGTAGGGCCTCATGGGACCCAGGACAACAATGTAGGGCCTCGCGGGACCTGGGACAACAATGTAGGGCCTCACAGGACCCTTTTTTGAGACCTAAGGGCAAGGTTTTCCCCATGTGAGCACTGAGGCTGTGGGGGCCCAGGGCATCTGCAGGAAGTCTCGTATGTCACTCGTGATTTTCTGGCTGGGCTGGCAATGGCTTCTGGCCCCCACCTTTGTCCTTATATTAAAAGACAATGTACTTTTAAAAAAATGGATGATGTGCTGCATCAGCAGACAGCTGCCCAGTGGTTTCCAAGACCCACTAGGAAGTGGACAGCAGGTTGGGCGGTTCCAGATGAGGCTGAGGATGGGAAGCATGTTTGCCACGTCTCCTGTGGGCAGATCATGGCCAACAAGATGTGTGTAAGCTGGCCAGTGAGGCGTGACCATCCCGTGTCCCGTGCCATTAGCTCTCAGCCGACCTCTCTGACAGCTGGGCCTGCGTTCCCTGCCGCGGCGGCTCCATCTGCCACCAGATAATGCCCCGTGTGCTCTCCGTGCTCCTGTTTCTGGGCTGGCTGGGTGGGGGCATGGGGGTGGGGGGGCAGTTAAACCCGCCCCTCTCTGGAGAGGAAGCATCCCCTGCCCCCCTTCTCCCCCAGGTGGAGCCAAGGGTGAGGGGGACTCAGAAAGGACCCGCAGGAAGGCAGAGACTTGAGCGAGATGGAGTTCCCAGCTCTCGCCCTAACGGGGTGCCTGGTCCTGCCCCCCGCTGTGGGGGTGTGACCATGTCAGGGAGAGAAGCAGCCTTGGGGGCACCCACTCGCCACACCTCCCTTCCCTTTGCATCTCCTTGGCGCCCCGGCCTCATCCTCCCTACTGTGCTCTGGGCCCTTCCGCCTTTCCACCTTGCTCCTCGCCCCCTGGACTCCCTCTCCTGCCTCTCAGCCCCTCCCCGCAGCTTCTCTGATCCCCGCTGTCTCCTTCTATTTTCTCTCCCTTTTTTGCTTTTTATCTGCCTCTGGTGGGCAGAGCGGGGACCCTCCAGGGGACTTTGGGTGTGTCAGCCCTGCCGTGGCCGGTGGCACTGAAGGGGCTGCCGGGGACCCCTCTGGCTCCCTCTGACGGAGGGCTCTAAGGTTAACTTCTTGAGGCATCAAGGTCACCGTCCCTGAGGGGCCTCAGCCCGGAGCTGGTTAACCTCGGGGCTCGGCCAAGTCGCTGGGAGCTCTCGCGGGTTCTCGGTGGCGGGGCGATGGTGTCGCTCCAGGTCACTCTTAAAGCACAGATCCCGGGTCCTGTTGGTCTGGGCCTCTACTCCTCAGTCAGGGCCACCCCGACCAGATTTCCCCGGGAGGAGGAGGAGCTCAGCTGCCTCCGTCGTGAGATAAGGCAAGCTCTGGGGTCCGGGGGCCCCAGGTGGCGTCTGACGGGCTGCCTCTTGTTTCCCGTCCTCCCAGATGGAGACCTCACAGACACGGTCAGCGGCCCCCGCTCCACTGCTTCCGACCTGACCAGCAGCAAGGCTTCCACCAAGAGTCCCACCCAGCGCCACAACCCCTTCAGTGAGGACCCAGCAGAGACGGTGTCCTCCTCCGACACCACCCCTGTGCACACCACCTCTCAGGAGAAGGGGGAACCCCACACTCTCGACCTGCCGGACGCCTGCACAGAGCTCGAAGTCATTAGGTCAGTGGGGAGGGGCCCCGGGAGAAGTGGGGTGAGCATCCCCGTGTCCGGCCCGTCCACCCCTCGCATCACGTTTCAGTCCACGCACGCCGGGACCCTGCCCCCCGGGGGCAGATAGGCGTCTTCCTGGAGATGAAGTGGTTCTCCAGGAGTTCTTCAGGCAAGAAGAAACAGGGCCCGAGCCCAGGAGACGCTGTGGCCCAGGTCTCCAGGGCCGGAAGGTCACCTTCTCCCCGGGGGCTTCTTGGAATGTCGATGTACCGTTTCTGCGATCTGTGCTCATTCTGGCTCCGTGTGGCTCCCTGAAGGGGAAGTGTCTCCATCAGTAGACAGGGACCTTCAGGGAAGGGAAGGAGGAGGCGCGGGGCAGATTGGGACGCTCTGGGCCCAGAGCCTCCCGGGCTCCCTGACCTCCCCCCGCTCCTGCCCCTGAGACTCTCCACGCTGAGTAAGATGCTGTGCGTGTCGTACCCTCCGAGGCTTGCTGGCCCGAGGCGGGGGTCGGGGTCCCGCTCTGCGGGCCGGTTCAAGGCCTGAGCAGCTTAAGTGGCTCCGATCTGGGGTCGCCTTGCCAGACCCATTCCAGCCACCCTGCAACCAAAGAAGTGTGAGCCCAGAAGACTTCGAGTGCACTTCTGGTTGAGCCATCCCTGGTGATAACCTGCTGGGAAGTGAGGTCAGCTCAGGGTCCGTTGGCCACATCCCAAGGGGAGGGCCAAGTGGAGGTGCCATCGTTCTGACCGACCAGGGCCTGTGTTTGCTCCCGAGAGCACAGCTGGCACAGCTGCGTCCTCAGCTAGAACTCGTGGGACGGGCTCAGGGGTTCCTCGGGTCCCCACCTCCTCCAGCAACGGGGCGTACCTCAGGGCCTGAGCTGCTCCGGCCCCCTGGCCTGGCGCCTCCCACCCAGGACCTCTGAAGCTCTGGCTGTGCCCTCAGAGGTCACATGCCCAGATCCCCTCTCTAGACCCGGCCCACCTGATCGCCCAGTACTGCGGCGCTCAGGCCGTAAGCCTGCCCCATCGCTCCCGTCCCAGGGTCACGAAGAAGAAGAAGACGGGCAAGAAGAAGAAGGCGAGGTCGGATGAGGAGGCCAGCCCCCTCCACCCCTCCTCCACCCAGGACGGCTGTGCCCGGCGCGGGGGCGATGGTGACAGCCTTGTCGGCAGCCCGGGCCTGGGGCGGGCGTCCCCGGACGCCACCTTCACTGCCCCCCAGGAGGAGGGAGAGGGGCCCAGCAGCACGGCCGAGAGCAGCGAGCTCTCGGAGCCCGGCCAGGTGGGCCTGCTTATCCCCGAGATGAAGGACACGTCCATGGAGCGCTTGGGGCAGCCCCTGAGCAAGGTGATCGACCAGCTCCACGGGCAGCTGGACCCCAGCACCTGGCGCTCCCACGCCCGGTCCCCAGACCAGTCCTTTCGGACCGGCTCTCCCGGGGACGCCCCGGAGAAGCCGCCATTTTGCGACTTTAGTGAGGGGCTTCCAGCCCCCATGGACTTCTACCGCTTTACCGTCGAGAGTCCAAGCGCTCTTACATCAGGTGGCGGCCACCATGACCCTGCAGGGCCTGGCCAACCGCTGCATGTTCCTGGTAGCCCTGAGACTGCTGGCCAAGAAGAGGGAGGAGGAGCAAGAGGGGCACAGACGCCCGGGCCCCTAGAGCGCGCCCCGAGGGAGCCCCGGGAACTGGCCCCTGAGTCGCCCCTGGCCCGGGAGCCGCCCGGGCCTGAACCGGAGCCGGGGACCCGCGAGGCTCTTTGCCAGCTCAAGCGAGACCGGCCCAGCCCGTGCGTGAGCAGCGCTGAGGACTCGGGGGTGGACGAGGGGCAGGGGAGCCCGTCGGACACGACCCACTCGGCGGAGTTCAGGTGAGCGGGGCCCTCGGGCCGCCGGCCTGACGCTCGCTCCCGGCGGGCATCTGTCCTCCGGGTACCCCGAGCGCAGCCGCGGGCGCCCCAGCCTGGGCGGGGGGCGGGGTGGGCTGTGAGTGTCCCCCGCACCCCGTCGGCTCCGCCTGCCCCTGGCCTAGCCTGACACCCTCCCCACGCGTGTCCGTCTCTCAGGGTGGACAACAATCACTTACTCCTGCTGATGATCCACGTGTTTCGAGAAAACGAAGAGCAGCTCTTCAAAGTAAGTCCCGGGAGCTCAAGGACGGGGCGGGAAGGCCTGCGGGCCGGCCGGGGCGGCGGGGCCGGGGTGCCTGAGCCCGCTCTGTGTCGGCCCCGCAGATGATCCGGATGAGTACCGGGCACATGGAGGGCAACCTGCAGCTGCTCTACGTGCTGCTCACGGACTGCTACGTCTACCTGCTTCGGAAAGGTGCCTGCCGCCCCGGGCCCGGCCAGAGGCAGAGGACGAGACTGACTCCCTCCCTTTCTCTGTGCCCCCCACCCCGGCTCTTGGCCGCCTGGTGGTGACCGAAACACCCCAGCGAGTGCCACCGGCCGTCCCGGCAGCCCCGTGGGAGCCGGGGCCTGCCTGCCACGAGCCCCGCGCCCTCCGCCTCCTCCACCGTGTCAGATCGCAGGGCAGGGACGGGTCCTCTCTCAGAGAGGCCAGGTCTTAGACATGGGGCAGGGGGAGGGAAAAGAGGCCACTGCGAGTTATAGGCATCGGGGTCTCCTCTCTCAGGGGCCGCGGAGAAGCCATACCTGGTGGAAGAGGCTGTTTCTTACAATGAACTTGACTATGTGTCGGTGAGTGCAGGCTCTGCAGTTGCCATACGCTGTAGGACAGGGCCCCTCGGGCCACCCACCCGGCCACCCACAGTCGGAGCTGCAGAGGAGGCGTGTCCTGCCTTGGCCCCAGCGCCCCCGGGGTGGGGCGTCAGCTTATCTCTCGAGCAGCTTCTACAGGTGATGCGGGGGATAAGAACCGAGTCTGAGATGCCTCTTCATCCACCATATTTCTGACCATCCCTCCCCAGCTCTCGCCAGGGTCCCAGGCCCCTGGGGCTCTCCCTGCGGCCACTCCAGGGCGTGCTTCCTCCCTCCCCAGCAGCCCTCACCTGGCCGGGCTGCCTCTTCCGCAGCAGCCAAGCCCCGTGCGCATGTGAAGCTGTTGTTTCCGGCAGGTGGGCCTCGACCAGCAGACGGTGAAGCTGGTGTGCACCAACCGCAGGAAGCAGTTTCTGCTGGACACGGCCGACGTGGCCCTGGCCGAGTGAGTGACATGCCCCTGGCCCCCCCACCTCCCCTGGCCTGTAGCCCCCGCCCCTAGGGATGGAGGGTGCAAGGTAGGAAACAGAGAAGTGGAGATCAGGTGTGTTCCCTCTGGCACCTGCTGGAAGCGTGCAAGCACACTGACGGACCCACGTCATCAGCTCAGGTGACCTCAGACCCTGTGTAGCCTCCAGAGAGGACTGGCCTGAGGGCTGACGTGAGTTATCAGCAGGAACACGAGTCCGGCTGCTGGGCCACGGGGCCATGGGCGCCCCCCCCCCATGCCTTCATACAGAAATTACTGGTAGTGAGATCGTGTCGTTGTACTGACTTGGGTCCCACCCACACCGGTTCCGCTGCACCACCGGGGCTGGTCCTCCCTCGCCGGCAGCGCCCAGGCCCCTGGCCACTGGGAATGGCCTTTCCAGGTCATCGTTTGAGGCCAGTGATCACTGGGCATCACTGCCCCAGCTGCTGCCCTGAGCTCTGGCTCCAGCCAGCAACCTCCCTGAAGTTTCTGTGCCCCCAGGCCAGAATCCTGTCCAGTTGAGAGGCAGGCCTCCCCGCTGCCCCCCCCTGGGGCCTATGACAGCAAACCCCACTCCCTGTGTAGGTTCTTCTTGGCTTCTTTGAAGTCCGCCATGATCAAAGGCTGCCGGGAACCACCTTACCCCAGCATCCTGACTGATGCCACCATGGAGAAGCTGGCACTGGCCAAATTTGTGGCCCAGGAGTCCAAGTGTGAGGTAAGCACCTGGAGTGGAGGGAAACTGTCGTCCCTGAGAGGCCGCCTCTGGTGTGAGGTCAGGCCGTGCAAGTAGAGGTCTTTAGCTTCTCCGTCACCCACTGGGGAGGAGCTCTCCTGCCCCTGGGTCCTGTCCCCCACCCCACCTGGGGCGTGTCCTTGCTTCCTCCATGGCCATTCCTGGGCCTGGGCCGCTGGTGAGCCTGGCCCAGACCTCACCGCTCTGTCTGCTGCCCAACCCCCCAGGCCACTGCTGTCACCGTGCGCTTCTATGGGCTTGTACACTGGGAGGACCCCATGGATGAGTCCCTGGGTCCGGTCCCCTGCCACTGCTCACCCCCCGAGGGCGCCATCACCAAAGAAGGCATGCTGCATTACAAGGCAGGCACCTCCTACTTGGGCAAAGAGCACTGGAAGACTTGCTTCGTGGTACTCAGGTGGGAGTCCCCGCAGCTCTGGCCTCGGGCGTGGCCTGGAGCTCGTTGGGCAGTCAGGCCCTCAGCAGGGATCTCTGTGGGCAGGCCACTGAGGAGAGCAGCCCACGGGGGCCTCCTTCCAGCCCCGCAAGGCTTTTAGGGTAGACACACCTCGGGATATTAGAGCTCCTGGGTAAAGCCAGCCATCTTCGGGGCCCAGTCGGCTGCTCCAAGCCGTTCACTGCCCCAGGTCGGCCTGAGGGGGTAGCGTGCCCTCCTGTGCCTCTGGTTCCTTCTTCACCCTCCCTTCCATAGAAGACAGGCCCCTTGGTCCCTGGGGGGCTTAAGGCCCCAGCTTGCAGGGGGCCCCCAGGATGTGGGCTCCACCTGGCCCTTGGTTCTTGGGACAGGCCTCACCCCTGCTGTGTTGTGCTCCTGCAGCAATGGGATCCTCTACCAGTATCCTGACCGCACCGATGTCACCCCTCTGCTCTCGGTGAACATGGGGTGAGTGTCCTGGCAATGGGGGCTGGGCGGTGTGGGGACTCCGGCTGAGCCTGGGGCCCAGGGCTCCTGTCCCCCTGGCTTGAGCTGCCAAGGGCCTCTTGTCATCCTGCCCCACTCAGCCGCACCCCATCCAGCAGCCCTGACTGGTACCCAGGGGTCTGCGGAGCTCTCAGGGCCACAGGACCCCAAGCCAGGGGAGCAGGGGCAGCTTCCTGTCAGGGAAGCAAGAGGAACTCCTTGCCGGGAAAGGATCTGGCCCGGCAGGGGCGGCGGTTGCTGCCCTGGCAGCTCCTGACCTGCTGGAAGATTCACGTGTTTGGAGGAAACCCCAGGCCCAGAGAGGGAACGTGGATGAACGCGCCCCGATTCTGAGAGGTCCGGAGCTAAGAGCCCACCTCAGCCCTCTCCTGGCCATGCTGGGATAGCTAGAAGGATCTGGCAGTTCTGTAGACAGATGTTGTTACGCAGCAAGGGTGGGTCTGGCCGGCAGCTCCAAGCCTCTCCCGAGAGCCCAAGGGGTCTGTGTCCCCCCACCCCCCCGGGGCCGCGGGTGCAGGACGCTCGTGTCGCATGCCTCAAGCCACCCCCCCTTGCTTCCCTTTCACCCCTCGTCCTCTGGCCCAGGGGGGAGCAGTGCGGTGGCTGTCGGAGGGCCAACACCACGGATCGGCCCCACGCCTTCCAGGTCATCCTCGCCGACCGGCCGTGCCTGGAGCTGAGCGCCGAGAGCGAGGCTGACATGGCCGACTGGATGCAGCACCTGTGCCAGGCTGTGTCCAAAGGGGTGAGCGCCTCCGGCCTGCACCGTTTCCGGCCTCCCGACCCGATCAGGATCCCCGGGGTCCCTTCCCTAAACCCACAAGCTCAGGGGCAGCCTGCGAGTGGACCCGAGAGCTCAGGGCCACCTGTGGCCTGGACGCTCGGGCACCCCCCAACCCCACCTCCACTTCTGAGGTGGACGGAGCCCAGCTGACCTCTGGAGGGAGGGGCCGAGGGGCGGGCTGGACCCCCGGAGTGGGGAGTTCTGGTTCTGGCCAGCCCGGGAGAGCTCCAGCTCGCCTCTCCCCTCCCCTCTGCCAATGCCCTCCAGGTCATCCCCCAGGGGGTAACTCCCAGCCCCTGCATCCCCTGCTGCCTAGTGATCACCGATGACCGCCTCTTCACGTGCCACGAGGACTGCCAGACTAGCTTCTTCCGCTCCTTGGGCACAGCCAAGCTGGCCGACATCAGCGCCGTCTCCACCGGCCCTGGCAAGGAGTACTGTGTCTTGGTGAGCTGGGCGGGGGCGATGGAAGCAGGCCCTGCAGGAGGAGGGCGGCCCCTGCTCACCTGGGGACCCGCTCTCCCCAGGACTTTTCCCAGGACAGCCAGCAGCCTCTCCTACCCTGGGTCATCTACTTGAGCTGCACATCTGAACTGGACCGGTTCCTGTCTGCGCTGGGCTCTGGGTGGAAAACCATCTACCAGGTACCTAGCTGCCCAGCGCCCCGAGGAGTGAGTGGGGCCACTCCCTGGGAAAGGAACCCTGCTGGGACAGAGGAGGACTTGGGGCCTAGGGACAGCGCTGTACCAACAGCTCCAGGACAGACTCCAACTTGTAGGACAGAAAGGGCAACACTCGGGGTGCCTGGGGGGCTCAGTCATTGAGCATCTGCCTTCAGCTCAGGTCATGACCCCGGGGTCCTGGGATCGAGCCCTGCATGGGGCTCTGTGCTCAGCAGGGAGCCTGCTTCTCCCTCTGCCCTTCCCCCTGCGTGTGCTCTCCTGCTTTCTCTCCCTCACATAAATAAGATCTTAAAAAAAAAAAAAAGCAAGACTCCCCCTCCCCCCACCAGGGCATCTGAGGCCACAGCTGATAGTAGAACCTAGGAAACGCCGGTCCTGCCCTTGGTCCCTGGTGCGGAGGGCCTCCGGGGTCCCCACGGCAGCCCTCACGGACCCCCTCCATGTCCCTCAGGTGGACCTCCCCCACAAGCCCATCCAGGAAACCTCCAACAAGAAGTTCGAGGACGCCTTGAGCCTCATCCACAGCGCCTGGCAGCGGAGCGACAGCCTCTGCCGCGGCAGGGCCTCCCGGGACCCCTGGTGCTGAGGTGGCGCTGGCTGGTGTCCGTGGCCAAGAAACGCAGGCCGAGCAGCACCCGCCGTCATGCTCTGTCATCGTGCCGCTCGGGGCCAGGCTTCCACCCCTGTTCCATAGCCCGTTCCCGCCCTGGGGGACAGAACCACCAACCGGGGCTTGAGACAGGGTCCCTCTCCTTCCAGGGATGCAGGATGGGTGCTCCACACTCTTGGGCGTCCCGCCCAGCCAGTGGTGACTGGAGAGCGCTGGGGCAGAGGGTCTGAGCCCTATGGGCTCTGCATACGCGCGGCATATACAGATGCATGTGCATCTCTTCGGGATGGCAGCGGAGTAACATCCACTCTGAGGGGAGCAGAAGGACCGGGGGGCAGGAGTCCCTCTTCCTCTCCTGGGTCAGGGGTCTGGGCCGAGGCCCGGCCACCCTTGTTCACGCTGGAACACTCAGCTGGCTGTGCAGGGAAGCCGGACACTAGGCTGTCAGTGCATGTCCCCTCCTCACTAACTATCCCCAGGCACACTGCCGCCTGCCCGGCCAGGGCCTACAGCTGGGGGGGTTCAGGGCCAGGCGGCCCCTCCCTGGCTGCCCAGAGGCCCTGCATGTCCACGGCCCCTGCCTCTCCCCAAACCGCAGTGCCAGGAGGACCCAGGAGGACCCAGGAGTCAGGCTGCTTCTGCTGGGAGAGAAGGGAGGGTGGGGGGCTTGGAGAGGAGCAGAGCCCAGCGGCCCGGGGTCCCCGTGCGTGCCTCCTGACCACCCCCTTGCTTGGCTGGAGCCGGGCCCTCTGGGGGAAGGGGTCAGATGGTCTGGGTTTTGTTTTTTAAAATAAAATAGACATGTTATATTGCCAAGACTTGTCACTGGCCCTTTGTGACCAGCACGGAGGTGGGGGATGCCCGGCCCCCCTCTAAAGCCCCTCGGCCATTCATGCCATGATTTTCTTCCAGCCGCTGCTCTGCCGCCATGGGAGGCCCAGTCATCCACTGCCCCCGTGCCGCTCTCTGGAGCTCAGGCCATGAGGCTTCTTGGCCTGACCTGACCTTTGCTCTCCTTCCTACTTCCTGCCGTGGCCAGTGAGGGGAAGCTACCCCTCTAGTCCCAGGGCAAGTGTCCGTGGCCAGCCTCGCCAGCTCTCGGGGTGGGTGCCGGGCATTTGGGAGAAACCCAAGAGAGTCCACACTGTCCCCAGACCTCTTGTTGAGCTGCTGCCCTGGGGGCCCGCCGGAGGGTGCCAAGCTTACCAGGCCCAGGTTGGGGAGGGGGTTGCTGGGAGGCCCTCTGGCACTCTGCACTGCCACCGCCAGGCCCTCACACCTGGGAGGGTGGGTGTGGAGGCTGTAGAGTTGGGGTTCCCGGCAGGGTGGCTCTGCCTCGGGTTCTCACTGGAGCGGGAATGACCCAGGGTGTGCATGGCAGGGGAGAGATGCCCTGGGGACAGAGGCCAAGGTGGGCAGGGTGGTGCTGGCCCCCAGCCTGAGCAGCCTGGACCCTTCTGGCAAAGAGCCACTCCCATACCCCGGCCTCTCCTCCAGGAACAGCCCAGAAGGGGCCCCCACCAGGAGGAGGGGCAGGTCCTCATGGGGCGAGTGACCAAAGCCGCAGGCCACTCCTTGAGACACATGGCCCAGGGGCCCTGAAGACTTGGGAGGCAGATCTGGGAGAAAGGAGCCAGACGTGGGGGTGGGGGGCAGGGGCCGTGGGCCACTTTTTAGTGGGTGAAGCCCTGTGCTAGGCACGCTCTGCCCACATCCCTAATCCTCCAAAACACCTCGAAGCAGGTATTAAGATCCTTATATTACAAATAGACTGAAGCTAAGAGAGAGGAAGTGACTCGCCCAGGGTCACATTCAGAATCAGCTCCACAGGGTCGAGAAGCCCTTTGCCACCTCTGCTCTTCCTGACAGCGGGACCATAGGCGTGGGAGCCAGACTGGAAGACGGAGGCCGGCCACGGGGAGCCACGGGGAGCCACGGGGACGGTGCGGGGTGGTTGTGGGCAGTTGCCGCGTGGCCTGGGCACTGAGCTGCAGCAGGACCCGCCCAAACAGAGGTGGGGCAGGGCCACCAGCCCTTTGCCCCAAGGCCAGAGGGAGGTCTGGAGGGCACAACAGCAGGAGGTGTCTCAGCTGATTGGCACCTCCCTGCCCCCAATCTCCCTCCTGCTTCAGGTGACCTTTTCCCCAGATCCCAGGATCCAGGCACAGCCCTGCTGGGAGGTGTGGACAACTCCGACAGCTGGGGTTGGTCCGAGCCAGCAGGGGCGTGTCCCAGGCTCTGCCAGCCCTAGTGGCTCAGCAGAGCCGGGGGACTCCTGAGACAGACGGGGGGCCACCAACGACGATCCGCCTGGGACCTCCGCCCTCCAGACATGGCCCCAGGCCCCCTAGATCCCCAGCCCCTGTGACCGTGCAGGGGTGCAGGCAGCCTGAGCGCCACCACCCCAGGGCTGTGCCCATGTCCCTGACCCAGGCACAGCCGGCCTCGGGAAGAGAGGCCAGGGAGACGGTCGCCCCAGCCGTGGACCTGGTGCTGGGCGCCTCGGCCTGTTGCCTGGCCTGCGTCTTCACCAACCCCCTAGAGGTGGTGAAGACAAGGCTGCAGCTGCAGGGGGAGCTGCAGGCCCGCGGCACGTACCCACGGCCCTACAGGGGCTTTGTGACCTCGGTGGTGGCTGTGGTCCGCGCCGATGGGCTGTGTGGCCTGCAGAAGGGGCTGGCCGCCGGCCTCCTCTACCAGGGCCTCATGAACGGCGTCCGCTTCTACTGCTACAGCCTGGCATGCCAGGCTGGCCTCACCCAGCGGCCTGGTGGCACCGTGGTCGCGGGCGCCGTGGCTGGGGCACTGGGAGCCTTCGTGGGGAGCCCTGCTTACTTGGTGAGTGCCTTGTCTCCATCCTCCACCGCCCCATGACCCAGCTCCTTCGGCCAGCGGCTCTGGAGCCTTCCAGACTAGCCCTGGTGCCGGGTGGAGTGGGCCAGGCTGGACGGGGCTGCTCCCGGGACAGCCCTGCTCCGGGGTTGGAATCTGCCCCTTGGCCCAAAGCACCAGAGTCTTGCCTGGATGCTCGTTCTCCTGGGTCCCTGCCCCGCTCGGGCCTGAGCCACGGGAGGGCGCAGAGGGTGGCGGGACTCGCGCTGGCTCAAACCCAGCGTGGTCACTTGTCTCCCCGTGTGGCCTAGCAGGTTAAGAATAAGCGAGGCCCCCGCGTCCAAGGCTGCATGCTGGATGCTGAATAGTCCTTATCCCACTTAGTCCAGAGAACAGCTTGTCGAGCGGAGCAGATGGGCTGGGAGAAGGTTTGGTGACTTGCCCAAGGTTACATGGAGACGCAGACCCCGAGCCTCACCCCAGCCCTATTCCACACGCTCCCTAAGCTGTGGGTGTGGGCTCATGGGGGTCTGGATGTTGAGGCACAGCTCATCCAGTCCCCCTGTCACATCTGGTCTCACAGATCAAAACGCAGCTGCAGGCCCAGACCGTGGCCGCGATGGCCGTGGGCCACCAACATCATCACCAGGTAGGAACCGGGGTCCGCAGAGCTCCCTGGGCTGGATGGGCCCTGAGGGGGCAGGGGCTGCCTGGTGACCCAGTGCCTTCTCCCCACAGAGTGTTCTGGGTGCCTTGGAGACCATCTGGCGGCAGCAGGGCCTGGCAGGGCTGTGGCGGGGCGTGGGGGGAGCTGTGCCCAGAGTCATGGTCGGCTCAGCCGCCCAGCTGGCCACCTTTGCCTCTGCCAAGGCCTGGGTGCAGGAGCAACAGGTGAGGAGGACCATCTGCCTGCTTTCTCCCTGTCTGGGCCCTTGTCACGCCCTGGCATCTCCCCAGCTGGACCCCCACCTAGGGAAGCCCAGGGGGAGGTGACAGCCAGGGCCCCTGAAGAAAGCCGAGGACCCTGGCTCTGCCCTCGTGCCCAGCGGGTGTGTGGGGCCAGCAGTGAACCCTAACGCTGCGAAGGAGCTGGGGTGGGCGAATGGCCGGAGGCACCTGGCCTGCTCCCTTTCCCCAGCTCTCCGGGCCCCCAAGTGCTGGGAGGGTGCGGGGAGGACGGCTGCAGGGGTCAGAGCCTGCACCATCCCTGCAGTGGCTCCCGGAAGACAGCTGGCTGGTTGCCTTGGCTGGAGGCATGATCAGCAGCGTCGCTGTGGCTGCAGTCATGACCCCCTTTGACGTGGTCAGCACAAGGCTCTACAATCAGCCCGTGGACGGAACCGGCAGGGTGAGCAGGGGGGGTGCAGTGGGAGGTGGGGGCATGGGGAGCTGGAGGGCACCCCCGGGCAGAGGCAGAGCAAGCAGGGGGGGTGCAGTGGGAGGGGTGGGAGTGTGGGGAGCTGGAGGGCACCTCAGGGCAGGAGCAGAGTGAGCAGGGGTGGTACAGTGGGGACTGCGGGGACGTGGGGAGCTGGCGGGCACCCCCAGGGCAGGGGCAGAGCGAGCAGAGGAAGGTACGGCGGGGATGGGGAGTGGCATGGGGAGCTGGAGGGCACCTCCCCGCATGCATGTGCACACACACACACACACACACACAGCCAGAGACACACGGACATGTGACACACGTGCAAACACACTGACCTGGCTTGTTTGCTGGGCACCTGTGTCCCACACATGGGCTAATAAGCATTTTCCCAGCTGGATTTCTTTCTCTCCTCACAACCACCTTCATTTTCCTGATGAGGAAACTGAAGTGACGTCAGAGAGACCCGGTGCCGTGCCTGAGGTCACCTGGCTGATAAGCACAGGAGCCCGAGTGGGGATCCAGGCCTGACCCCACGGCCTCGCAGACACACAGGCCATCATGTACACCAGGGCAGGTTGGGCTCAACACAAAGGCGCCCTCCAAAGGCTGAGTCAGGGATGAAACCCACCCGTGTGCCACTAGCCAAGCTCGGGATCCCACCCGGGCATGGGGCCGCGGCCTGGAGGAGGAAGTCCCTTCTTAAATTTCACAGCCTAAAGGGCCACCTTTCTGTAATTTGCTCAGCTTGGGGAGAGTGTCTCTGCTGATGTGCCACAGAAGCCCCTGCACACAGACACCCCCAGCTGTGACCCCTGTGGTGACCTCCACCCTGTGTCTGTCCCCAGGGCCAGCTGTACAGTGGCCTTGCCGACTGCCTGGTGAAGATCTGGCGGCAGGAGGGCCCCCTGGCGCTCTACAAGGGTCTGGGCCCGGCCTACCTGCGCCTGGGCCCCCACACCATCCTCAGCATGCTCTTCTGGGACGAGCTCCGGAAACTGGCTACGCGGGGCCAGCACCAGGGCACCTAGGCCGCATCCCTCATGTCCCTGTCCTGACACAGCCCGGGGCCTGGCAGGAAGCCACGGCCCAAGCCAGCTGGGAATGGCCGTCTCAGAGCAGGCCACGGGTCCAAGGTCAACCCAGACCCATGGCCCACCCAGGGCCGGGGCAACTGCTCTGGCTCACCAGCCACTCTGTTCTCCAGCAAGTTCTCTTCCTTGTCTGTACTGGGTTAGCTTATCCCAGAGCCTTACCCATTATCATAATAACTGCTCCAGGGCATGGCCACCACCACGAGTGGGTCACCCACATGCATCAGCTTGCTTAGTCCTCTGAGACTGTGAAATCCTCTTCTACCCGAGGCTCAGCAAAGTGAAGCACTTTGACCAAAGCCACACTGCTTGGAAGTGGCGGAACCAGGACTGGAACTTAGCTCTGCCCAGCCCGGACTGGTGCCCCTGGCAAGAGCCAGGACCGTGGGGGCCGGAGCACCCCCGAGGGTCACCGTACAGGTGGGGAGGCCCTAGGATGCACCAGGAGGCCATCGTGTCACATCTGCGTTAGCGAGCTCGGGCTGCCATGAGAAGCGCCCCAGACCAGGAGGCTCACACAACAGCCGCGGTCTCACAGCCGAGAGGCCGCAAGTCCAAGGTCGAGGGGTCAGCAGGGTTGGCTTCTCCTGTCCTCTTCTCCCTGGGTCCTCGCGGGGACTTCCTACTGTGCCCATCCATGTCCTAATAGGACAGCAGTCACGTTGGGTTAGCACCCACCCTAATATCCTCATCTTAACCTAATCACCTCTTCTGAGACCTCACCTCCAAGTACAGTCACACCCTGGGGGTTAGAACTTCCGAATGCGGGCGGGGGTGGGGTAGGTGGGGGGACATCATTCGGCCTGTAACACCAGCTGCTCCTGCAGGCCCCCTAGACGCCCTGCACTGCGGGCACTTGCACAGATCCTCAGGCCAGTTCTGAAAGGGAGCCCTGGCTGTGCCCATTCTTCAGATGAGGAGGCTGAGGCCTGGGGCCGGGAAACGACCCGCCTCCAGTCAGTGGCAGAGCCGGGTGTCCTCAGCCCGGGTCCTTTCCCCCAGCTGCAGCCACACTCCCCCCAGGGAGCATGTTGAGAGGCCCAGGCCGCGGACCTTGGGCTTCGGGACACCGAGTCCCTGGAGGGGATGGGGCGGGTCCGGGGTCAGCAGCCCGCCCACCGCTGTTCCAAGGGGCGCCCCTGCCACACACTCCAAACCAATAAAGTTTTCTATTTTGTTCACTTCACGACTCCCTTCTGTGGGCAGCGTCAGGCTCCCTCACCCCGGAACCGCAGCGCTGGGCCCCTGGGCGCTCTCTCCTCGGTGGGGGGGGGGCGGGGGGGGGGGAGGACTGCAGGGACGTGGGCCAGCGCCACACCCGGCGGCGCCACCTGGAGGACAGAGGATGGCAAGGCCGCAGCGGGGGGAGGGGGAGGAGGCCCAGCTGGGTCCCACCGCAGGCAGGCGGCGGAGAGGGCCCGGCCTCCAGACCTCAGGCTGCGGGGCAGAGCCCAGCTGCAGGGCTGCGGCGGGGGCTTCCGGAGGGCATCCCTATGAGCAGGGACAGAGGCCCCCCTCATGCTGCCCAAATGTGGAGCCCCCAGAACGCTGAGCCCCGGAAGGCGCGGCCCCCGCCTCCCCTCCCCGCTGGACTTCTGACCCGCCTCGCCCCTCCCCTCCGCGCTGACACCTTTGCCCCAGCGAGAGGCCTCCAGCGCCGCAGGCTGGGGCTGATCCACGCCATGGCCGTGTTCTCCCTGCCCTCCCTCCCCTCCTGGCTCCCCGGCCTCGCCTCCCCGCAGTGGGGCTCCGGCCTCCTGGACCCCATCCTGCAGGGTGAGCGCCGCCTCCCGCCCCTCGCGCCCCGCCCCGTCGGGCAGCTCCGGGCAGGGCCCCCCCCTCGGCCGTGGGCCCCCCAGCACCCCTAACCCGGCCCCCTCGCCACCCCCCTGCCCCTCAGGCCTCATCGGGGCCTGCGGAGTCTCGGTCCTCAACAGCCTCCTGAGGGTCTACTTCTTCGTGAGCTGTGCCAGGTGAGCGTCTGCCCACCCCGCCCTCGGGCCCCACAGAGCTTCCCGGCCCGCGGGTGGGCCTGCCCCCGCCCACGCCCCTGTGCCCCACAGCAACCCCCGGCGGCGGCTGGAGAGGCAGCGGCTGCGGGCCCGATGGGCTTTGCTGGACACGGTGCACCTGGCCGGCCTGGCCCTGATCCTGACGGTCCTGGGAGCCCGGGTGGCCGCCCTCGTGGTGCTCGAGTTCTCCCTCCGGGCTGTGTCCACGCTGCTCTCCCTGCGCAAGGTAAGAGGCCCCGAGCGGGCAGGTGAGCCATTGCACGGCCGGGGCCCTAGTTTGCATGCTGGAGCTCAGGAAGCGGGGCCCAGCTGGAGCACCCCGTCTCCTGGCCACCCCCGCTGTAAGCCGGAGCCTGCAGAGTGCACGCTGCCCCCTGGGGTTGGGGGGCCTGCAGCCCCCGGCCGAGAAGACAGTGGTGGCGGCTCCTGGCTATCCGGCCTCCCACGGGCTGTGCTGTGCCAGACACTGTGGGGGCGTCACCTCGAGCATCCTCACAGCCCTAGGGGGTAAAGCTCTGCTGTGATCTCCACAGATGGGGAGACTAAGGCTCAGGGACAGTGCGCGGCTTGTCCCGGGACAACGGGCAAGAAGTAGAGTCAGGCTTTGAACCCAGGGCGGGAAGGCTCTGAGCCACCAACTCTCAGCAAGCGCTCGGGGCCCAAGTAACCATCAGGGTGGAAAGTGAGCAGGAGGATGGTCCCAGCAGGCCTTGACCCGAAGGCGGCAGTCCTTAGAGCATGACTGCAAGCTTCCGGCCGCCTCCAGCCCCCACAGAGTGGTCTGCGTACCTTCCCGGCTCCCTCGTGGCCCCCGCCCCGCCCCGTCCCCGGGTGGGCGAGCGGCAGCCTGAGCGCCCACCACCGAGACCCCCCTTGGGCTCCCTCCTGCCCAGGGCTCCGAGAGGGAGAGGCTGCAGCTGTACCTGCTGTGCCAGTACTCGCTGGGCTGTGCGCTGAGCTGCGGCCTGAGCTTCCTGCAGGAGGGCGCCCCCCACCGCACCCTAAACCTGCTGCTGGGCCTCTGGCTGGCCGCACTGCTTAGCTCAGGCGCCCGGCGCCTCTGCCGCCACGTGGACCAGCTCTACGAGCTGCACAGCAGCCAGAACTACTGCGGGGTCTGCCTGGGTCTGCTGGCGGGCGCCCACCGCCTCCCTCCGCTGCTGACCCGCGCCCTGGCCGTGGCCTTCGCTGTGGGTGACCTGGCGGCCGTGGCCCTCATCAACCAGGACTTCCCCACCACCTCGGACGCCGTGCGCTTCTGGACGCCGCTGGTCATCTGCTATGCCCTGCTGGTCATCTACATGCAGGGTAAGGGCCGCGGGGGCGCCGGGCAGCAGCTGGCCCACCTGGCGCTCGCATCCCGCCGTCTGACCCGGGCTCGGCGCGGTGCTAGGTTCCGGGGAGGCCAACAAGCAAAGGCCCAGTCTAGTGACGGAAGCCACACGGGGCAGCTCGGAGGGGCTGTAGCGTGCAGTGGGAGCCCTGAGGAGATAGAGCTTGAACTGGGTTTTTGTTTTTTAAGATTTATTTATTTATTTATTTATTTATTTATTTATTTATTTATTCATGAGAATACACAGAGAGGAGAGAGAGAGAGAGAGGCAGACCCACAGGCAGAGGGGAAGCAGGCTCCATGCAGGGAGACTGATGTGGGACTCGATCCCGGGTCTCCAGGATCACACCCTGGGCTGATGGCGGCGCTAAACTGCTGAGCCACCCGGGCTGCCCCTTGAACTGGGTTTTTGAAGGATAAGTAGGACCCCCCTGGGAGAAGTGTGTGTCTGTGGGGAAAAGAGATCCTGGCAGAGAGAACCCTACATGCCGGAGCCCAGAGGTGAGAGAAGGCATGGCACCGTCAAACAACTGAAAAAAGTTGAGTGTGGGATGAGGCTGGCCAGCTTCACGGGGCCTGATGGAGAGCCCTCATCAGCCAGTCTGGCCGTCGGATGAGAAGCCCCGACAGGGTTTTCAGCAGGGCAGGGTGACCTGGTCAGATGTGAGGTGTAGGAAGAGCCACCTGGCTGCAGGGGGCAGATGGCATAGAAGTGGCAGGAAAGGGAAGGGCAGTCAGGCAGAGAGCAGCAGGTGCCAAGGCCCTGAGGTGGAAGTGAGCTCAGCGTGCTTGATGAACAAGAAGGAAACCTGGGTGGCCGGGGGGTTAATAAGGAACGGGAGCAAGTCAGAGGTGAGGTGAGGTTGGAGCGGGCATGGTTCACATCAGGCAGGACCTCACAGGCGAGGTGAGGAGTTTATGGAGTTTACTCCGAATGCAGTGGAAAGTCCTGGGAAGAATGTAAGCAAAGGAACGATTTCATCTCGTTGATGTGTTTAGAAGGTCACCAGCTGCTGAGTAGACATGGAATAGACTCGTGACCTACAAGGTCAAGAACAGAAGCCAGGAGCTGGGACTGGGCAGGGAGTGGGGACATGGGCTCAGATGGGGATCTACTTGGTGGAGAGAGTCTCCAGGGTTTCCTGATGGATCGGATGTGGGAGCACAGTCGGGAGACTCCTGCCACTTGGAGCTGGTGTGCTCCCCCCCACCCCCACTGCAGGCAGAGCACAGGCAGCCTGGGAGTGAGCATGCCGCCAGGGAGGCAGGTGCTCAGAGAGTGGAGATGGAGGGGGCGGTGCAAGGGGAGGGGAGGGGGGGCGGGGGGGGGCTGGGCGGCCCAGGCCCTGAGGCCCTGACCCAGCTGGACCTCAGGCCGGGGCCCCAGGCATGATGGCAGGCAGGTGGTGACAAGCACCCCGCCCCCCAGAGGAGCAGAGGCAGCAGTCTGGCCTGCAGGGCCAGGTCCAGACTTTGCTGGTGCGCATGGGTGGCCTCTTCGTGCTGCTGCTGACCGTGGGCAGCTGGCTGGACCTCCTGGGAATCCTCCTGTCCCTGCTGGGTGAGCTCTGGTGCCTGGCCAGCATCCACACTCTGCTGGACCTCTGCCAGATACAGGTGGGCGCTCCACCCCGCGCGTCCCCCAAACACTGAGCCCTGGCTCCAGGCCACCCGAGGAGCCTCGACAGGCCCAAGTTTAAGAAGAGCAGGGGTGGGGGCAGAAGGAGCTGAAATCCCCTCTCCCTCCTGGCATTAACCTTGGACCCTCAGAGGTCCTGCATGGGAGGAGGGGTCTGGGTAACCGGAGGCCTGAAGTCCCCAGCAGAGGACCGGGGGACTGAGAGGTGTCCTCCATCCTTCCCTCAGGATTCTCCATCCCAGAGGCCTTCGGTGTCAGCTCCAAGGCAGCCTCAGTCCCAGCCCTCAGCACGTGCCCAGCCCCGGGGGACAGCCCCCTCCTGACCTGCCGTAGCAAAGACTCAGAGTCTGTCTCAGGCCCACCCGGGCTCATCCAGAGGCCTGGACCCCAGGACACTGCCCCGAAGCAGGGGGGCAGGCTGGCCCCCACCTGGGGGTTCCGTGGAGGGAGGGTAGGGTTTGGGGCTGGGCCCTCTAAAGGGGGGGCAGGTGGAGGCCACTGGGTGAAGCCCTATGTTTCTCAGCCCCCTCGGACCCGCCTTCCCTGGGAGACTATTGCATCCTCCGAATGACCCCCCTTCACCGCCCCCTCCACAAACAGTAATAAAGATGATATTTTTCAACCTGTGCTTAGAATCATGAACACACAGAGGGAAAGAGGCCGCCCTGGGGCCACACAGCCCTTCTGGCTGGGGCAGGGTCCCCTGGGGTGTAGGTCAGTATTGGGGTGGCTGAGGAAGCGACAGGGACGCGGCGGCGTGGACTCGTGGTCTATAGAGCAGCCACTCAGTTGTGGGTGGATGGTGTCTGTGTCCTGTCCCATCCTAGGCTAAGGGTCCCATCCTAGGTGGGGGTCCTTGCCACCTCAGCCTCGCTCCTCTGGGAGGCCACAGGGCATCTGGGAAGAGGCTGGGTACCAGCTCTGCCTACTTGCTGTGTGCCCTTAGGTGGGTCGCTGCCACTCTCTGAGCCAGTCCAAAGGAATATTGCCACGTGTAGGGTGCTGACCACGTACCAAGCACTTTTATGATCTCATTTTGTTCTGACATCAGCCCAAGACACAGATACTGTTATCCCTTTTTACAGATTCAGAAACAAGCTCAAGGGGCCCCTGGGGGGCTCAGTGGGTGAACGTCTGCCTTCAGCTCAGGGCATGACCCCAGGGTCCTGGGATCGAATCCTGCATCAAACTCCCTGCAGGGAACCTGCTTCTCCCTCTGCCTGTGTCTCTGCCTCCCTCCCTGGGTTTCTCATGAATAAATAAATTAGAAATCTTTTTAAAAAAGGAAGAAAAAGAAAGAAGAAAGAAAGAAAAAAAGAAAGAAAAGAAAAGAAAGAAAGAAAGAAAGAAAGAAGAAAGAAAGAAAGAAAAAGAAAGAAAGAAAGAAAGAAAGAAAGAAAGAAAGAAAGAAAGAAAGAAAGAAAGAAAGAAAAGCTCAGAGAGGTTATGGAACTTGCTCAAGGTCACAGAGCTAGTTAGTGGCAAAGTCAAGATTTGAATCCAGGTGGGCTGAACCCCAGAGCTCAAGTGCTTTGCATGCTTCCTGCTGCCCTCTTCTTGTTAAGCACTGGGGCCAGGGAAGCCAGCAGAGGTGCACATAAAACAACAAGATGAGTCCATTCCTGGAAGGTTCTGGAATGTGGTTCCAGCCACCTTATGAGAGGCTCCATCACAGCCATGTTTGCCTGGCCCTGGCACCCAGCCCATAGGGATTGAGAGCCCTTTCCGAGGAGGGGCCCCACAGGCAAAGAAGACTCCCGGCCAGGGGCTTCCAGGGGGTTGCCAGGGTCAGGTTGTTCGGCAGTGGCAGAGGATGCACCAGGGGGAAGGGAGGCAAGAAGGCCCTTGGAGGATTCCAGGTTCCGGTGAGTCTTGCTTCTGAGCAAAGGCCACCGTGGTCACCCAAAAGCGACTGCTTCCAGACAGTCTGGTGTGGGATTCTCTGCTCCCCACCCTGGGGCACACCTGGCACACAGGGACAGGCTGGTTCCAGCTCATTCCTCCACAAAGGGCCACCCAACTGACAGCTGGAGCCCAGCCTCTGAGCCCTTGCTCTCCGGGCTCTACCCCCAGGAGGGCCCCTCAGCTCCAAAGTAGCTGAGGTGGGGGAAATGCCTGTGGCTGCCCCCTCCCCCAAACCAGCCCCCCTCTGCCTGGGAATGCGCGCAGCTCCCTCTGGGCAGGAAACTTGCCCCAGCCTGGGAGGAAATGGCTCAGTGATTGGGCACACAGCCAGCCCTTACCAGACCCAGACTGGGCACCGGGTTCCGACTCGGGCCTGATGTTTTTGCTGGAAGGTTCCCGGGCCCCCTGGCCCCCAGTACAGTCTGGGACCTGGTGGGGACAGGGCTGGGAGGGGATTGGATTTGGCGGTCCTTTCCTTTTTACGGACAGAAGGACTGTTTCCAAACAAAAATTGGGGCCATGTGAGTTGGAATAGGATTCTCTTCTTATCTATTAAGTTATTTTTGTGAGAAGTCTGACAAGGGTCTGAAAATTAGATCACTCTAAGTGAGGCGTTTAGCAAACCTCCACACCAAACAAAGAAAAACAGGCCTGAAGTCCAAAGAGCAGAGGAAATCCAGGAGGTATGGTCTGGAAGGGGGTATGAAGTCAGGACTTGTTGTTCCGCAGAGACCGTGAGAACCTGAATCCTGGGCCTGGACCAGCATCCTTGTGAAGAGGCAGGACACCAGGGCCCCTAGTGTCAGCTAAGAGGGGACGGTAACCTCCAGGGCAGCCTCCTCCCTCCTGAGCCCCCTACTTCCGGCTCTTCTGAGCTATGGGATGGTCCTTTCGGGCATCTGCATACCTTCCCCTATCCGCTCGTTCACGTACCTACTGATCATCTGCGTGGGGCCGGGCTCTGGGCTGGAAAAGATGCACAAGCAGCAAGTGTCCTGCAAAGAAACAGAGCTGGGTGAGAGGCCAGAGTGGCAGGAGGTTGGGGGCGAGTGGGCTGGGGAGAGTGTGTGTGTCAGCCACGGCTGCGTAACAGGTGGCCCCCAAAGCTCGCAGCTTAAACAACAGACCTTCATCACCTCACTCTTTTTTGAGAGAGAGAGAGCGCGTGCTTGAGTGGGGGTAGGGGGAAGGTTGGGGGCAGGGAGGGTGGCAGAGAGGGAGAATTTTTTTTTAAGATTTTATTTATTCATGAGAGAGGAGAGAGAGAGAGAGGCAGAGACATAGGCAGAGGGAGACGCGGGCTCTATGCAGGGAGCTCGACGTGGGACTCGATCCCAGGACCCCGGGGTCACGCCCTGAGCCGAAGGCCGACGCTCAATCCCTGAGCCACCTGGGCATCCCAGGAGAGAGAGAATCTCGAGCAGGCTCCACATCCAGCTGGAGCCCAACACGGGCTTGATCTCATGACCCTGAGATCATTCACCTGAACCGAAATCAAGAGTCAGATGCTCAACCGACTGAACGTCGCAGGGGTCCCCACTGTCTTTTTCCGTGGGTCGGGTCCCACAGCCTGGAAGGGTCCTCTGGCTCAGGGTCTCCTCACAGACACAGACAAGGCGCCGGCCAAGGCTCTGGTCATCCTAAGGCTTGGCTGGGGGAGGATCCGCCTCCGAGCTCACTCACATGGTGGTCGGCGGGATTCAGTGCCTTGTGGGCTACTGGGACCGAGAGCCTCGGGTCGTCTCTGCCTGTTGCTGTGGGGTCTCCTCGCCACGTGCGCCTCTCCACGGACGGCTGACGTGGCAGCTGGCCTCCCTCAGAGCCAGCCAGTGAGGGAGAGAGGAAGAGAGAAGACAGCAGGACGGAAGCCACAGGCCTCTTGTAGCCGCGTGTTAAACGCAGCACCCGTTGCTCTTGCTGCGCTCTGTTGGTTAGAAGCAGGTGTCCGAGCCTCGGCCCACCCTTGAGAGGAAGGGCCTTACACAAGACACGGCGCAAGGTGAGGAGCCTTGGAGGCCGCCTTTGAAGCTGCCTCCCACGGAGGCCTTCTCTGAATGGGCCGAGGGAACAAGCCAAGCACGAAGCTGAGGGAAGAATACCCCGGCTGAGGGAACAGCACGGGCAAAGGCCCTGAGGTGGCCACGAGCTGAGAATATTGTAGAAACAGCAGGAAATGCAGCGTGGCTGGAGCATCAGAGAGGATGGAGTGGCAGGAATGAGGTTTGCAGGATGCCTGGGGGGTTAAGCAGTTAAGCATCTGCCTTCAGCCCGGGGTGTGATCCCAGGGTCCTGGGATCGAGTCCCGCATCGGGCTCCCCGCGTGGAGCCTGCTTCTCCCTCTGCCTGTGTCTCTGCCTCTCTCTGTGTCTCTCATGAATAAATAAATAAAATCTTTAAAAAAAAAAAAAAAAAGGAATGAGGTTGTGGAGGTGGGCAGGGACCAGATCGCCCAGGGCCCCGGTGAGGGTCAGGACGGCAGCCAGCGGAGTGTGCACAAGGGAGCGGCACAATGTGACTTCTGCTTTCAAAGGATTCTTCTTGCTGCTTGTGGAACCGACAGTGCAGAAACAGAAAACCAGCTTGGAAGCATTTGGAATTAGCCCCATGAGATGATGATGACTTGGGAATAGTAACCCAGGGCTTGGACCAAGACGGTAGCCAAGGAAGTAGCCCCAAGTGGCTGGACTGGATTGGATGCGGGGATATGGACGCGTCGTGAAGAGCTCCTAGGGCTTCCTGACCAATTAGAGGTGGGTTTGAGAGAACGAGAAGAAGCCGGGACTCTGGATTAGCTTTTTGGCTGGAAGAACCGGGTGAACGAGGTGGGAAGCATGTGGGGCAGAGCAGGGCCGCCTCCCGCAGGGCCGGTCAGCAAGGCCCGGGGTTACGAGGCGTGTGATGCGGTCTGGGGCCAGGAGGGGCTCCGTGGGGGCCCTGCTCTCGCCAGATGGTCTGGCCATCAGAGTGGAGATGCGTGGTCAAGGAGTAAGAGCAGGGCCAGTCCAATTTTAGGGGCCCCTTTAGAGGAGAAACAATACACGATTTGTACCAAAGTGAGTAGTAGTGGGGCGGCTGGGGGCTCAGTCGCTCAGCGTCTGCCTTCGGCTCAGGTCATGATCCCGGGGTCCTGGGATCGAGCCCCGCGTCAGGCTCCCCGTGGAGCCTGCATCGCCCTCTCCCTCTGCCTGCCGCTCCCCCTGCTTGTGCTCTCTCTCTATCAAACAAATAAATAAGATCTTAGAAAAATATATAAAGTGAATAGTGATCGAACGATAAGAAAAGCATAATAAATTGCTGGAGGCCTCGAGACTTGGGTTCTTTCTTCTGACGTCTCCCTGGGCAGGGTGCCAGGAGCATTTAATGGAGAATGCTTCCTGGGTGTGACCCGGCTGCCCCCCAGCAACCCTCATGGGTGCCCCTATGAGTAAGAGGCCTACACACTCACAGTAAACCCACCTTGGCTAAGAGAGGAGTGGGGAGGCCAGCTGGGGGCCAGGAGGGGGTCTCAGGGATGGGGGGTACTGAGACAGATGAAGCCAAGGGTGGGGGGCCCCTGGCAGGGATGGGGGCTCAAGTGGGAGGAATGGGATCAGTGAGGTGTTTGAACCGGGGCTCAGCCTTGGCAAGTGGCTGAGGGCTTAGGGCAGCCTCAGGGACCTCAGGGACTGGACCAACACCAGGATTTCCCCCTCTCTGCCCAAGAAAGGGCTCTGACCTGCAAGGCCGGGGTCCGGGAGGGGCCTTCCCAGCCCGCTGAGCCTCAAGCCCCCTCCATGCCCACCCCTCACTCCAGAGCCCATGCTTTTTGGCTAAGTGCAGGCAAACCGTGGGAACCAACCAGCCCAGACAGTGTCAGCTCCCTTGGGTCGCGGGGGTGGGGGGGCACCCTCCACCAGTACCAGGAGGGGATTAAGACCCAGACAATGTTGTCACAGCCAGGTCTGGGAGGCTAGGCCCTGTGTGGCCCCAGGGACAGAGGCTTGGGGCTTGAGAGGAGGGGAATTTATGTGGCTATAATGTGGTCCAGTCTGCTCCCTGTTGATTTTCATTTTATTTTATTTTATTTTTAAAGATTTTATTTATTCATGAGAGACACAGAGAGAGAGAGGCAGAGACACAGGCAGAGGGAGAAGCAGGCTCCCTTCGGGGAGCCCGATGTGGGACTCGATCACGGGACTCCAGGATCATGACCAGAGCGGAAGGCAGACGCTCAACTACAGAGCCACCCAGGTTCCCCTTATTCTTTTTTTTTTAAGATTTTTTAAAAAGAGCCAAAGGTCAGGGCGTGATCCCAGAGTTCTAGGATGGAGTCCCACATTGGGCTCCCCACAGGGAGCCTGCTTCTCCTGCCTATGTCTCTGCCTCTCTCTCTGTCTCTTATGAATAAATAAATAAAACCTTTTAAAGAAAAGATTTTATTTATTTGAGCACACAAACGAGAGAGCGAGAGATCGGAGGGACAGGGAGAAGCAGACTTGCCACTGAGCAGGGGGCTGGATATGGGACTCGATCCTAGGACCCTGGGATCATGACCTGAGCCAGAGGCAGATGCTTCACCGACTGAGCCACCCAGGCACCACATCCCCCTTGTTATTTGTGGATTTTTTTCCTTTCATTTCTTTTTTTATTTTTTTAAAGATTTTATTGATTTATTCAGAAGAGACACAGAGAGAGGCAGAGACCCAGGCAGAGGGAGGAGCAGGCTCCCCACGGGGAGCCCGATGTGGGACTCGATCCCAGGCAGGATCATGCCCTGAGCTGAAGGCAGATGCTCAACCACTGAGCCCCCCAACGTTCCGCCCCCTTGGTTTTCGTTTTGTTTTGTTTGCCCCCTTGGGTTTCCACCGTCTCCCTACACACCTGCCCGTCAGTACGTTTGCCTGGATCAGGCCGCCTGAGTTTTTTGTTTTTGTTTTTATTTATTTATGATTATGATAGTCACACACAGAGAGAGAGAGACAGAGAGAGGCAGAGAGACACAGGCAGAGGGAGAAGCAGGCTCCATGCACCGGACGCCCGACATGGGATTCGATCCCGGGTCTCCAGGATCGCGCCCCGGGCCAAAGGCAGGCGCCAAACCGCTGCACCACCCAGGGATCCCCAGGCCGCCTGAGTTTAAATGGAGCTCATGTGCTAGCCTTGTGACCCTGAGCAAGTCACCCTGTCTGCGGACAGCACAGGGCGGGCAGGAGGGCACCCGGAGGCCCACTGAGGCTCAGGCCCCCCACCCCTCCACGGGAACTCAGCCTCAGCCGCGCCCTCTGAGGTGAAGGGTGGGCGCCCCCGTCCAAGGCCAGGGATGGGAGGCGGCACCAGTTCAGGCCGATGCTGAACCACCTAGAGGAGGAGGGGAGTGAAGGGCTCCGGCCTCCCCCATCAGGCCCCCTGACTAATCCCGGATCGACAGCTGAGCACAGGGCACCCGGGGGGGCTCAGCGGTTTAGCGCCGCCTTCAGCCCAGGGCGTGATCCTGGGGTCCCGGGATCGAGTCCCACGTCGTCGGGCTCCCTGCAGGGAGCCTGCTTCTCCCTCTGCCTGTGTCTCTGCCCCTCTCTCTCCCTCTCTGTGTCTCTCATGAATAAATAAAATCTTGAGAAAGAAAGAAAGCTGAGCACGTCTGCATTTCACATCCAAATTGGAGCAGGTCTGACTCCAAAGCCCAAGCCCTTTACAGCTCACTGCCCATCACTCCCTCTCACATGATTTGCATATGCAGCTACTTAACCCCCCCCCCCCCAGTCCAACTGGTGCATTTGGTAGGAATTACTGCGTCCATACGATGCGCTAAGCTGCGTGCTGGAGACCCAGAGAGTGATGGGACACGGCCTTGCTCCCAGTCTCATGGGGAAAGCGTAGTGGTGCAACTGAGCAGCCTTGGGATGTAACCACGGGATGGACATGACCCCTAAGCCTGCCTGGAGGAATCAGGACAGGCTTCTCAAAAGTGGGGACAGGGATGCAGAGTTTGCCAGGAGGAGGAGATGATCCAGGCCCATGGGGTCTCACCAGTCTTCACCATGACTCTGCTTTAAGCAACAGAAACACCATTTTAACCTGTTGAACACAAGACAAGAAAAAAGAGAATGCATTAGCTCCAGAGGGAAGACTTCAGGTATGGCTGGATCCAGCAGCTCAAGTGATGAGATCAGTTACCTCTCCTCTTTCTCATCTCTGTTCCCCTGCCCTCTGTGTTGGTCCAAGTGCTTGTATAAATGGTGCCAAGCTTGCATCCTGGCAGCCTGGCAAAACGGTGTCTCTTTCTAAATGGTTCCAGCCAGGCACTGAGAGTGGGGAGTGGGGTTCCTCAAACAGAAATTAGATGCTGTTACAGAATCCGGGAAAGTGATGCTGGCTGACTGGAACCAGGATGTCCCTTGGATTCTCAGGTAGAACCAAGCACTTTAGGGCGGCCCAGGTGGCTCAACAGTTTAGCACAGCCTTCAGCCCAGGGCCTGATCCTGGGGTCCTGGGATCAAGTCCCACATTGGGCTCCCTGCATGGAGCCTGCTTCTCCCTCTGCCTGTGTCTCTGCCTCTCTCTCTCTCTCTGTGTGTGTCTCTCATTAATAAATAAAATCTTAAAAAAAAAAAAGAAGAAGAAGAAAAGAAGAACCAAGCACTTTGTTCCTCTCACGGTGATATCCGCGGACCTCTGTCCTCTACCGCTAGGGAAAGGAAAGGAACTCATCTCTGACCACCTGCCAAGCACCGGGCATATTTACCCACATTCATCCATCAGATCCTCACAGTGAAACCATGGTTTTCACCTGGGCTACCCCCAGGTTACAAGAGTAAACCGAGGCCCACAGAGAAGTGATTGGCCCCAGGTAACCAGCTGACAAGTGGTGGAGCTGGAATCACCCACAGATGCTGGTTTTACTCATATCTGCTTGGGCAGAGGTGGGGGGCACTTTCTGGACCCCGACACCCCCTGCCCAGCCCCACACCCAGTAGGTGCTCAGGAAGTAAGTGCTGAACTGATCTGACTCCCAGCAGGCAGAGCAGGGGATGCAGGAAGGAACAGGGGCAGAGCCAGGACCGGGAGGCCCAGGGGGGCTTCTGGGGCTGTTGGCCAAGAAGTGGACCCCCTGCCCCGACCCGGATGTGTGACTTCATGCAGCTGTACGTCTGCCTCCCATCCCCCACCCTGGGGCTGACAGTTCTGACCTGGCAGATGCTTCCCTTCCTCAAGGCCTCTGGGCCGGTGGGGGCTGTGGCTCCGGAAACCTTGACCCTGTTCCGGGCTCTCACTGCCCAGCGTGTGGACTGTGAACAGCAAGCTCTGGAGACCAGGCGAGGGTGACGTGAGAACAGCCATCGGTGGGCACTGACGATGGGCCCGGCCCTGGGGTGGCCTTCTAGTGCCTCCGTCCCCACAGTTCTGCACAGGGAACCATTCACGATCCCATTTGAGGGTATCTGGTCCAGCTCCCCTATGGGTTTTTGTTTCGTTTTGTTTTGTTTTTTGAAAGGTTTTTTTTTTTAAGTAATCTCTACCTGCAATGTGGGGCTCGAACCCACGACCCTGAGATCAACAGTTGCGTGCTCTACTGACTGAACCAGCCCGGCACCCCTCCCCTCTGTTACAGGTGAGGAAACAGAGCCTCAGAGAGGGAAGGAGCTTGTCCGAGGTCACCGCCAGCACCAGAATGCTGGGAATTAAGCCCAAGGCTGACCCCCAAGCCCATGTATTCCCACGGCCTCCCGTCCCTGGACCGTCGTCCCCTGTTCTTCTCACGGCTGGCTCCTCCTCATCTCAGCTTGAACGGCACCCGCCCCCCGGAGAGGCCTTCCCTGCGCTCACCCACACACTCCTTCCTGGCACATGTCCCCATGTAGTATGGTCACTGGTAGTAACTGTCCTGTTAATCTGTGTTACATGTTTCTCCTTCCCCCCCACCCCCGCCCCGGAAGTTCCTTGAGGACAAGGATGGATTGTGTCTGACTGGATTCCCTTGGGCTCCTTGACTCGTTTCAGCACGTAGGGACGGGGCAACAGAGGCCAGCTGAGGACAAAGGTCGAGCCCGGGACCTCACACTGACAAGTCCTTGAAACAGGCAGAGGGACCTTCCTCTAGGGACTCAGCTGCCTTGAGGTTCAGACTTTGCTAAGGGCAAGAGGCAACCTTAGCCCGACCCCCAGGATCCTGTGAGTCTACTTTACCATATAAAAATTCCTTTAGAAATTTCCTTTATCGGGATCCCTGGGTGGCGCAGCGGTTTAGTGCCTGCCTTTGGTCCAGGGCGCGATCCTGGAGACCCGGGATCGAATCCCACGTCGGGCTCCCGGTGCATGGAGCCTGCTTCTCCCTCTACCTGTGTCTCTGCCTCTCTCTCTCTCTCTGACTATCATAAATAAATAAAAATTAAAAAAAAGAAAGAAAGAAATTTCCTTTATCTCTAAGCCCCCCAAGATCCATGTTGGCGGTCATCCCCCAGCACATGACCCAGCGATACACATGGGGGTCCCATGACTCAGGGGGTCTGAAGGGTCCCATGACTCAGGTTTTATTAGCCGGTAATAAGTGACCTCTCCCCAACAATAGCCCCCTCAAGGTCCTGGAAACCTTGCTTCCCAAATTCCTTAGAGAGGACGGTATCCCTAAACCCCTCCCAATCAGCCACCCCTCAGGGCCCTGGGGTAGCAGCTCTTCCTGCCCCCGGGGCCTGTCCCTGTACTTTAATAAAACCACCATTTTGCACCAAAGACGTCTCAAGAATTCTTTCTTGGTCATCGGCTCCAGACCTCACCCCACCAAGCCTCACCTATATCCCAAAACTTCATCATAGAGTAGGTGCCCGCCCGACGTCTGCTGCCCCAAGCCCTCTTCCCGGGCGGTAGGTGCCACGCTCCCCTCAGACTGGACGGCGGCCAACGTCCACACTGCCCCAGGTCTATCCCCCAAACTCTCTCCTACCCCTTCCCTGCCAGCCCCACCGGGGGTCTCAGCTGCCACAGCCCTAATAAAAGATTGAGCCCCCTTGCTCGGTGCTTGCCAGAGGCCGGCCCAGGCCTGGCAGGACAGGAGGAGGGGAGCGGGGAGCAGGGGCGCTCTGAGCTCGCAGACAAAGGGCGTGTGTTCCCATCCAGTGCACTTCCTGGGTTTCCATTACAGGAAGCTTGGCACCTGCCAAGGTGACACTGACACCAACCGGGCTGGTGCGGGACCGCCTTAGCGGGACGCTCCTCTGCACCCAGGAGCAGCGACGGAGGCAGAACCCACGGCCAGGGGTGCTGAGCAGCAGGTAAGTGGTGGCAGCTGGACCCCCCATCACCCTTCGGCTTCCCCCTTCCCCAGCCAGGCTTAGCCTAAAGCAGCTGTGTGGAGGCCTGGGCCCTAGAAGGAGGCGGTGTGGCTCTGGACGGACGAGGGCCCCAGATCAACCCTTGGGTGCCTCATTGTCTCACCTGGGGGTGCAGTGAGGTGGCTCAGGGGAGATCATGGAGGTGAGGAAGGGCAGCTTCATTTTTGTCTATTCTAAATAAGCTTCTGGTTTACAAAGCACTTGAAAGGGGGGTTCTAGGCCCATGGTATCTGCAAACCCCGGGTCACACCTTCATCCTTAAGATCCTTCCCATCCCTGGCAGCCAGCAGCGCCCCCCTCCCAAGGCCCTGGGGAAGCTCCGGGGGCTGCTCCAAGCAGCTCCCAGCAGCGCTGCAGGCCCGGGAATGAGCCCGACCAAGGGTTCGGGCTGCCTGGAGTCTGCGTCTGCTCCGCCACACGGGGTTCTAGAAACCTCGCTTCCACATCCCTGCTGGTGGCAGACGCAGGGGCCTCGGGACCAGCAGAGCAGCACCCAGGGCACCGGTTCCTCTGGGTTTGAATCCAGAGCCACCACTTGGCCCTCCTGCGGCCTCACACCTCTCCGGGCCTCAGTTTCCTCAACTGTGAAGCAGGAATGACCAGCCCTGCGGCCTGGGGCTGTCCTGGAGATTCGATGGAGGGGGCTGTAGGTCAGGCGCCTGCACATCGGAAGCCTCTGCCACGGTGGTTACCGTTTTGGTATCGTTATGGTGGAGGCTGAGAGGCTCAAAGTGGGTGAGGGATTCAGAGAGGCTGGGATGAGGAGGAGGAGGGGAGGGGGGAGGAGACTGGTTACCCAGGTGCCCCCCTCGCCCCCCCCAAGTGTGAATCCCTCAGGAGCCGCCCCAGAGCCATCTGGCCTGGGGGACCCTAGGTCTGGCCACAGGGGCGAGCTAGACCCTGCCTGGCCTCTCCCCAGATGGCGCTGGGTTCAGCCTCTGGCCTCAGCCGCTGTGGGTTTAATCAAAAGAACAATCTGTTTGCCTCTGAATCAGACCCAGATTCCTTTTCCCAGCAATGTTCCCGAGGCCTCCAGGGACCCAGACGGCCCATCCCCATCCCGGCTCCATCTCCTGTCCTGGGGCCCGGGCTCTGCTTCCTCCTCCCTGCTCCGCTCTGGCTTGGGTCCGGGGACTGCAGGAGGTGGGAGGGAGGTGGACACTGCAACCGGGTGGCAAACCAGGTGAACTGATTGCCTCCTGGGCGCTGCATACCAGGCTTCCTGGAGGGGCCTTGGCCCCCCGGGTGACACTGGGACCCCGCTGCAGAGGGTTTGAGGGTGTACACAAGCGGCGATAGCTGCTCAGGACAGCAAATTCAGATGACTTGCTGCGATGAGCCTCTGAGACCCCCACCCAGGGCCACCCCTAAAAAAGCCCCAAGCCCAGAATATATTGACCCATTGGCTGCCGGAGTGGTTCTCACGGTCACTACCACCTTTTATCCTGAGGCTGACCCCGAGAGGTAAGCAGCCACTACCCCCATTTTACAGACAAGAAACTGAGGCTCTGGGAGGTGGTGCAACTGCCTAGGGTCACTGGGTTAGTGAATGGCCATGGAACCCAGGTCCCCCTGACTCCTAGGACCCTGGGGGAGCCCAGGTCCCCCTGACTCCTAGGACCCTGAGGGAACCCAGGTCCCTGAATCCTAGGACCCTGGGGGAGCCCAGGTCCCCCCACTCCTAGGACCCTGAGGGAGCCCAGGTCCCTGACTCCTAGGATACTGGGGGTGTCCAGGTCCCCGACTCCTAGGACCCTGGGGGAGCCCAGGTCCCCGACTCCTAGGACCCTGAGGGAGCCCAGGTCCCCGACTCCTAGGACCCTGAGGGAGCCCAGGTCCCCGACTCCTAGGACCCTAGGGGAGCCCAGGTCCCCCCACTCCTAGGACCCTGAGGGAGCCCAGGTCCCCGACTCCTAGGACCCTGAGGGAGCCCAGGTCCCCCTGACTCCTAGGACCCTGGGGGAGCCCAGGTCCCCCCCACTCCCAGGACCCTGGAGGAGCCCAGGTCCCCCCCACTCCCAGGACCCTGGAGGAGCCCAGGTCCCCCGACCCCTGGGACCCTGGGAGATCTCAGGCCAGACTCAGGGGTAGGTACCGACCCCCCAACATACCCCCGACAGGGCAGGTGGGGCCGCCGACCCAGGTGACCTAGGGAAGGCGGGGAAGGACCACGCAGGGCGCACAAAGGCGGGGGTGGGCGGGGTGGGCGGGGGAGGCCCCCGGGCCGGGCGCAGGGGCGGGAGGAGCGGTCGAGGGAACAAAGGGCGGCGGCGGGGGCGGCGCGGGCGCGCCGGGCAGGTGGGGGGGCAGGTGGGGGGCAGGTAGGGGCCGCCTCCGCCGGCGGGGATCCCGGCCCCCTCCCCCGAGCGTCACCTTTTATGGTAAGGCGGCGGGGCGGCGGGGCGGAGGGAGCGAGGGGCGGGGAGGGCGGCGGCGCGGGCGGCGGGGCTGGCGGGCGCGGGCGTCGGAGCGGAGCCGCTGGGGGCGCGGGCGGCGCAGGTAAGCGGGGCGCGGGGGGCCCGGCCCTTGCGCCCCTGCCCCGGCCGCACACAGGTGACAGCGCGGGCCGCAGCCCCCCGGCGCCCCCGGCCGGGACCCCAGCCCCGGCGCCCCGCGGGGTCGGCGGGGTCGGCGGGGTCGGCGGGGTCGGCGGGGTCGGCGGGGGCGCGGGGTGCGGGGCGCGGGGCGCGGGGCGCGGGGTGCGGGGCGCGGGGGGAGGCGGGCGGGGCGGAAGCTCCGCACAAAGGGGACGCGCCCGCACCTGGACCGCATTAGAGCCCGCGGCGCCCCGCGGTGACCCCTGCTCGCGGGGGGGCGCCGGCTCGAGCTCCGCGGAGCCCCGGGCCCCCCGCCCAGCCGGGGTCAGGGGAGCGGGAGGAGGGGCCCGGGGCCGCCCCTCTCTGGGCCTGCAGCCCCGCGGGGGGCCGGCAAGGGGTGTGCGGGGGCCTCCCCAGCCCTGCTCCGAGGTCCCGGGAAGAGCCCGGCAGCGCCCGGATTCCTGCCCTGGAGGACGGAGGCCAAGCCGGGTCCTCCCTGCGCGCCCCCCCTCCCCCCCCCCCGCCCCAGGCCGCTCGCCCCGGGCTCCTCCCCGTCGGGGGCTGGGGGACCTGCTGGCCTGCTCTCTGCACCTACCGGGGCCCCAGATCCGGAGCGCGCCCTCCTCGTGCTCCCCCAGCCAAGCACCTTTCAGGACAGACATTTTTATTCTCAGTTTAGGAAAAAAGGGAGGCCCAGAGAGGGTCAGTGACCTGCCCGGGTCACCCAGCAGGAAGGAGGTGGGGCTTGCTGTGAATCCAGCTCCGCTTCCTTGGCGTCCCTGAGGTGGGAGAGAGGGAAGGGGAGAGGGAAGGGGAGCCCCTACCTAAAGCTGCAGGGTCCTCTGCTGGGGGTGGGGGCCTGGGGGGCTGGGGGCAGGCGCAGTCTCATGCCCTCCTCCAGCAGAGTCATTCCAAACCGAGCATAGGTTGTTTTGTCCCAGTATCAAAGAACAAAGCTTACAGGTGGTTCCAGAAGTTTTTGGAGGGGGTTGAAGGAGTAGGAAGGAAGGGAAAGGGGGGCACTACCGGCAGGCCCTGCAGCTCAGCCAGCCTGTCCCCTGCCCTGGGCTGCAGCCTGAAGCCGGGCTGGGTGGTTGGCTGGCTGGATCTCAGCCTCCTTCCTTCCTCTTGACAGGAAATGACTTTCTTTCCCTTTGTTCCCACTTTCTCCGCTTACCCAACTGGATCTCAGATCCTCCCTCTGTGAGAGGAAGGATGGGGGGGAGGGTCCCCTGGGTGCGGCTGGCCAGTAGCCACACAGGGAGCTTTGTCACACATACCCCACTCCGGGGTGACCTGGGGGCAGTGGGACCTGAGCGGGCTGAAGCTCCCTCTCTCTGCAGCCCTGGGTCCAACTGACAGGCTTTGAAAGTCCCCAGCGGGGCCCCTTCCCCTGGGGCCTGGAGTCCCTGCAGGAACCGCAGGGAGGGATGGCCTGGGGGGGTGGGGAGTGGAGCTGCCCAGCTGTGAACATCTGGCCTCAGAGCTAGGACGTTTGCCTTGGATGTTTTCCGAGAAATCCACAGATCTGACTTCCCGGAGGGGTGGGCTGGGGTGGAGTGGGGGTCAGAGCGAGGTCGCAGGGAGGTGGAGGGGGCGTCCACACAGCCTCTGGGGATGAGCCCAGAATGCACTGACCACAAGGAAATCTATCCGGATCGGGATCGGGCCATTCCGGGGTGAGAACAGGCCTGAGGATTTGGAGGCCCTGCACCATCCAGGGAAGGAAGAGTATGCCAGCTCAGGTCCAAGGACCCCCCCTCCCCGGGACTCTGGGCAAACGGTGCTCAGTTAGAATCCGGGTCTGCTAACTCTGCTAAGATGACCTGGAGAATTCACTTAACCTCTCTCAGCCTCACCTGTAGAGTAGGGACTTAGCGGGTTGTGTTGCAAATTAGGTGCCTTTTTATTTTTTTTAAAGATTTTATTTATTTATTCATGAGACACAGAGTGAGAGAGAGGCAGAGACACAGGCCGAGGGAGAAGCAATTTAGGTGCATTGTGAGGCTCAGAAACCATGTGCCACAGTGCCTGGCACACAGCAAGCGCTTGGTCACTTAGTGCCACTGCTGTTGTTTTTTGGATGTGAATCTCTGAAAACTGCTCACGAAAATAGACTCTTAAACTTTGAACAAAGTGTAAAGCCAAAGTATCAAACCACGTGGTTTTACATGACATACGATCGTGGCAGCCAACAGAAGAAAGCACACATACTTCCGAACATCACTTATGGAACAAGAAACAAAAGGAAAGTCCTTTGAGAGAACTTTTTTTTTCTTTTTTTTGAGGGAACTTTTAAAGCTCTCTTCATATGTTGGTTTCTTATTCAGAAGACGTATTTTATATCAGAGTGAGCTATGTGGGTTTTTTTTTTTAAAGATTTTATTTAATTTTTTTAAAAGATTTTATTCATTTATTCATGAGAGACACAGAGAGAGGCAGAGACACAGGCAGAGGGAGAAGTGGGCTCCCTGCAGAGTGCCCGGTGCGGGGACTCGATCCCAGGACCCCAGGATCATGCCCTGAGCCGAAGGCAGAGGCTCCACCACTGAGCCACCCGGGTGCCCCTGAGCCGTATGTTTTAACCAAACATATAAACCAATGTAAGAGGAATTGAGGCACATTTGTTGTGTTTGTTACTATTATTCCTTCAATCACCAAGAGAGTCCAAGGTGGCCAGTGGACTTTGAGATAGAGGGGCCCCGTGAGTGGCCACGTAGGTTCCAAGCCCACCATGGGGTCCCTCAGAGCCCTCAACCCCGTCCACCCAGCCCCGCTTCTTGAGATTCACGCGCCAGGTCCCTGTTTACTCTTCTCTGCACACACCTGTGCGCTGGGCTTCGGCGCCACGTCGGGGTGGCTCAGCTGGAGAGTGACTTAGAGGGATGTCACCCTGGGCATCAGCCCTGGGCGCCCAGCGAGGACCTCTGGCTGGATGTGGTCGACTCGCCGTCCCCCCACCCGTGTGGCCCCAGCTCAGCCTTGGCCTTGGCAGTTTGCCTACTGTTTGCAGACACCACCTGGGAGCCGGTGGTTGGGCTGCTTGGTCAGGAGAGTGCTGCCCGCCGCCCGGCTCCCAGATCCCGGCTCTGATGCCTACACGGGACTTGGGTCACAAAGATTGCGGGCACAGCTGAAGTCACATGCAGTCACTTGGGGAGGGAGGGACAGACGTGGTGACAGCAAGCCAACCTGTCCTGTGATGGGCTGTCATCGCCCTGTGGAAGCAGACAGCTGCCCCCAGGAGGGGTTGGGAATTGGGGAGGCTTCATGGAGAGGAGAGTTCGAGCTGGGCCTCTGAGAAAAAGCTGACAATCGCCCTGTGGGGGGCAGGGGAGGAAAACCTGCGGGGGTGGGGTGGGGGTGGGAAGGACTCTCCAAGGCGGGCAAGAAGAACGTCCAGAAAGGGTGAATGGTCCCGGGTGGTCAAAAAAGAAGTAGAGGGGCGCCTGGCTGGGTCAGTCGAAAGAGCCTGTGACTCTTGATCTCAGGGCTGTGGGTTTGAGCCCCATGTTCGGTGTAGAGATGACTTTAAATATTTTTTTTTTACTTTTTTTTTAATCTTTATTTATTTATGATAGTCACAGAGAGAGAGAGAGAGAGAGAGAGGCAGAGACACAGGCAGAGGGAGAAGCAGGCTCCATGCACCAGGAGCCCGACGTGGGATTCGATCCCGGGTCTCCAGGATCGCGCCCTGGGCCAAAGGCAGGCACCAAACCGCTGCGCCACCCAGGGATCCCTAGAGATGACTTTAAAATAAAATCTTTCCCCCCCCTCTTTTTAAAGAGTGAGGGAGAGCGGGTGGGGGAAGCCGAGAGGGACAGGGAGAGTGGGCTCGATCACATGACCCGAGACCATGACTTGAGCCCCAAGCAAGGGTTGGATGCTTAACCAACTGAGCCACCCAGATGCCCCTAAAAACAAAATCTTTTAAAAAAAGAAAACAAGTTGAAGCCAGAGGAATTCGGACTTCATTTGGAAGGTAGCAGGAAGCCATGGAAGGCTTTTCAGGAGGGGAGAGACAGATTGATGCTCTAGAAGGATCACTCAGGGACAGGTCGGGAGCAGGACTGGAGACCACCGGGGCTCCCCCGCCACCCCCCCCCATGCCTGGTTTTGGAGATGGGACAGGCTGAAAGATTCTAGAATCCAGGCCTGACTGGATGCAGAGGCTGATACAGAAAAAAAAAAGGTGCTGGCTGTGGGCTGGGCTGGGGGGGCAGCAGGGCCCCGTGGTCAGGAGCGTGGGCCCTGGACTCCAATCCCAGCCGCGCTGCTATGTGACCCTGAACCAGTGAGTTTCGGTCTCTGAGCCTTGGGCTCCCCACCTGCCGGGAAGGTACTGCCCCCCGCGGCCGAGTCGGCAGGACTCGGAACTGGGCGGACAGAAAGTGCTGGGGGCCGGCGCCCGGGGTGGGCCCTGGTCCCCTGCCCTCTGCCTCCCGGGGCCCAGCCCGGGGCGCTGACAGTCCAGGCTGCGTCGGGCCCCCAGGGACCCCCGGGGCTTCGACCTCCCCTGAGTGGATCCCGGGGTGCGGCCCAGTGGCAGGCGGGGACCCTCCTCAGCTCTCAGATGAGGAACAGTCATCTGCGGGCAAGCAGGGCAGGGCTGCCCTTTGCTTCCCCGGGTGTGCCGGTCGCGGGAGGGGCCGTGTGCAGCACCGTTGGCCAGGTGACACCTGCCCTCCCCCACACGACACCCCAGCCCTTCTCCATCCGGGCCCAGCCGCTCCTGTCTTGTTAGGAGAAGGGAGGCCCCACGCCCTGGGGACGTGTGTCTGTCTGTCTGTCTAGGTGGGACACATCCCTGTGCCTTGAGCCCCCCACCGACCCTGAGCCCCCCTCTGTCCCCAGCCCCACCAGGAACCGAGACGATGGCCTCAAAGCCTGAGAAGAGGGTCGCCTCGTCTGTCTTTATCACGCTGGCCCCGCCGCGTCGAAACGTGGCTGTGGCTGAGGAGGTGAGGCGGGCAGCCTGTGAGGCCCGGCCGGGCCGCCCCTGGGCGCCTGCTGCTTCCGTCAAGGCTCCTGGGGCTGGCGCGACAGGGAGGCCCAGCCCTTGGACCCCCCCTGCCAGGGCGGCCGCCACGGTGCCAGCTGTACCACCCCAGCTCTCCAACGGAGGTAAGAGGGCCAGGGGACTGGGCAGGAGGCTGGGGCAGGGGCAGGCCACTCAGTCATCGAGCACCTGCTACGTGCCAGCACCCTCAAACCCACCCGCGCGGGTTTGAACCTGGCTCTTCCACTTGGCTGTGTGATGTTGACAAGCCACCTAACCTCTCTGTTCCTGTTTCCTAACCTATGGAATAGGCGTAATGATAGCACCTTCCTCAGAGGATTGGAGGAGTTAATGCATAAGTTTGGGCCAGCGCCTGTCATGTAGAAAGTGTTAAATGTGTTACCAGTTGTCACTCTTCTGGATAAGACACTAGGGACCTGGAAAAAAAGACGGGGCTTTCGGCCTACATGAAACTCAAATCTTAGTGAGGGAGACAGATGACAAAAATATATAATGTTGGAGAGAGAGACACAAATGCTGTACAGGGACAAAACACGGTGAAGAGGTGGGAGGTCCAACTTTTTATGGGATGGTCAGGATGGCTTCTCCAAGGAGCTGACATTTCAGCTCAGCTAAGACCTGAATGACAGGATAGAGATGGCCAGTGGAACAGCAACTGCAAAGGCCCTGAGGCAGGAATGAATAGAACATCTCGAAGGACCTCAAAGGGGGTCTTATTCTCTCTCAAGCTCTGCCATCCACTTGCTGCGTGGTCTTAGGCCAGCTGTTTGTTCGCTTGGTTTTGTCCTCTGGGAAGGGGAAATCTGGTCATGTATGTCATACATCCGTCATAGAAGGGATATACTTCGTACATGGCTGTTCCTTTACCTCGTGCCTGGGCCTGCTGGCGTGGTGACGAAGAGCCTTGGAGACTCTACTCCGTGGAGCCTTAGCTGTTGGCTGGGTAGAAGCAAGGAAGGAAGACAACCCAGGGGCCTGGGGCAGGGAGATGGCTCACCTACTAGGACACCAGGTGGAATAAGGAGGCACAGAGACATCAAGGATGAGCCCCCTGTGGTCCCTGGGTGCCGAGTCAGATGTCCTGCTGTCCCCGAGCAAAGTTAGGGTAGCCCCGTGCGTCCATCCCCGCAGAAACCACCTGAAGACCAATAGGAACTGCCCATGCCGGGAGGCCGGAGAAGGGGCCGTGCATGTACACGTGTGGGAATACGTGAACATTCGAGTAACCTGCCTCTTCGTGTGACACAACCCTGTAGACTGATCTTTCCTTCCCAACCACACACCCCAAGAACACGGTCTCCTCCGGGTACTTCTGTGTCCAACCAGGACCACGATGACCGGAATTCACGCATCACGACGTGTGATCCAGTGGGACCCTTCTGGGTAGTAGGGGGAGTCCAGGGTAGATAGTTTAGATGCCCAGATGCCAACATTTCCAGGCCGTTGTCACGGGTTGTTGGAATCACCGTCAGAAGATTTCTGGAGGGAGGGAATGAGAGCAGAGCGCCCCTGGGTGGGGGCGCCCAGCAGCCGTGGGCTGGTCACCCATCCTGTTTGCCATTTTGGCAGCTCAGGGAATCTCGGGGTTGAGCCTCACTTGAGTGGGACGGGTTCTAGGGGAGCCACTTGGTCGCGGGTCTGACCGCAGAACACAGAGCGGGCCCTGGGGCCCTGCCAGCTGCTCAGAGCCATCTCTGCTGCAGGCCGACATCTGACACCTCGGCTAGGGCTTGTCCCCTGGGAACCCACACCCATTTCTTCAGCCCTTTCATCCTGATAGAGGTCCCCACGCCCCCCTCTTGATGCTCACGCGGACTCCCACGGCCTCACCAACTTCAGGAGTCCGTTTTTCTCTTGGCTTCTCTTTCAAAGTCTGCTCCTGGCCGTGTTGAGCCAGGGCCCCGCTGCACCCCTGCCTGGGGCCTCAGGCCTCTCTCTGTCTTGAACCCTGTCCCCTGCCTTCGGTCCCGGGAGAGGCCCGAGCGCTCCCGCTGCCCCTCCGGGGATCCGGTTCCTGACTCACCCCAGCCCATCTGGAGCGAGGCTCTCGCAGCCCAGCAGCCTCGGCACCAGGAGGGGCTTGTTCAAACACAGCCCTGGGTGTGTGGGCCCCACCCCGGGTGTTTCTGACGCAGCAGGTCCGCGGTGGGGCCGGAGAATTTGCATTAATGCAAATGCTGATGCTCCAGCCTGGGGAGCACACTCGGGGACCTGTTGCTCTGGCCCACGGGCGGTACCAAGCAAGTGAAGCTTGGGGAGTAGAGGACTATGGTCTTCAAGGCGTGACGCCAGCAGGGTTTGAACCAGCAGGGGCCGCTCCACCTGGGAACTGATCAAAAATGTGAATTCTCAGGCGCGTCCCCCAAGGCCGCTGAGTCAGAAGCTCTGGGGGTGCGGCCCACCGTCGGCATTTGAGCAAGCCCCCAGATGATTCTGCGGCTTACTCACAGGTCTAGAATAATCCTCCCATCTGTACAGTCCCTCGGGCCTTGGGAGAAACGGGAAGGGGCTCATCATCTTTGCAGATGGACAGGAAACGTGAGGCCCGGGAGGCGCCCCAGTGAATCCGCAGGGAGCGGGAGCCCAGGCGGGGTCTTCAGGGCGGGGGCGCTGGCGTCTGCTTTCCTGGGGGTCTGAGCGGTGTGACCCTGCGTGGCCTGACCGAGATGGGAGGCGAGTGGAGGGCAGGCGTGGACGCCTTGCCCCATAGGGTTTTTGGGGCAGGTTCGCAGCCGCACTCGGGCTTCTCCCCCGAAGCCCCGCGCCCTCCTCCCGGGGAGCTGGCGGCCTTGCCGGGCAGCCGGGGTGGGGGCCAACCTCAGCCGCCCTCCGGCCCGGGTCTGGAGCCCGGGGACCCCGGGGACCCCGCTTCCCAGCCGGGGTTAGACTCTCCTGCGCTACCTGTGAAGCTGATACCATGCCAGGATCCTTTCCCTGTGTGTGTACGTGTGTTGGCTTTGGGTGATTCTTTTTTAAATTTTATTTTATTATTTTATTTTGTTTTTTAGAGAGAGAGAGCAGGGGAGGGGCAGGGGCAGAGGGAGAGAATCTTAAGCAGACTCCGTGCCCAGGCTCAGCGCAGAGCCCGATGCTGAGATCACCACCTGAGCCGAAATCAAGTCAGACCCTTACCCGGCTGAGCTACCCAGGCGCCCCGAGTGGTCCTTTTTAAAATTTTTTTAAAATTTTATTTTATTTTTTTAAGATTTTATTTATTCATGAGACACAGAGAGAGAGAGAGAGAGGCAGAGAAACAGCCGAGGGAGAAGCAGGCTCCCTGTAGGGACTCGATCCCAGGACCCCAGGATCACACACTGAGCCAAAGGCAGACTCTCAACCGCTGAGCCTTCCATACGCTCCTGGTCCTTTTTTTTTTTTTTTTTAATGAATCTTTTTTTTTTAATTTTTTAAATTTTTTTAAATTTTTTTATTTATTTATGACTCACACACAGAGAGAGAGAGAGAGAGAGAGAGAGAGGCAGAGACACAGGCAGAGGGAGAAGCAGGCTCCATGCACCGGGAGCCTGACGTGGGATTCGATCCCTGGTCTCCAGGATCGCGCCCTGGACCAAAGGCAGGCGCCAAACCGCTGCACCACCCAGGGATCCCTTTAATGAATCTTTAAAACATACACAGAAATAGAGCCTCCCTGGCATCTAGTTCCCATGACTGCTGATTTTGCCACATTGTTTTACCTATTTCTTTTTTTTTTTGTATTTTTTTATTGGAGTTCGATTTGCCAACATACAGCATCACACCCAGTGCCCATCCTGTCACGTGCCCCCCTCAGTGCGTGTCACCCAGGCACCCCAACCCCCGCCCGCCTCCCCTTCCACTGCCCCTTGGTCGCTTCCCAGAGTCAGGAGTCTCCCGTGGTTTGTCTCCCCCTCTGTTTCCCCCTCAGCTCCCCTCCCTCCCCTATGATCCCTTCCACTAGGTCTTATATTCCCCGTGTGAGCGAGACCATATGCTCATTGTCCTTCTCCGACTGACTCCACGCAGCATCACCCCCTCCAGCTCCAGCCACGTCGAAGCTAATGCTGGGTGGTCGTCGTTTCTGGCGGCTGAGGGATACCCCGTGTACACAGGCCACGGCTTCTCTATCCATCATCTGTCAAGGACCCCGAGGCTCTTCCCACAGTCTGCCTGTTTCGGACACTGCTGCTGGAACACTGGGGGGCAGGTGTCCTGGCGTCCCCTGCATCTGTATCTTTGGGGTAAAACCCCGGCAGTGCAATTGCTGGGTCGTAGGGCAGCTCTATTTTTGACTCTTTGAGGAACCTCCACACTGTTCTCCAGTGGCTGCACCGGTTCCCATTCCCACCCCATGCAAGAGGGTCCCCCCTTCCCCACATCCTCGCCAACATTTGTTGTTTCCGTATCACCTATTTCACTTTTATTTTCCTGTTTACGTTTGTGAAAAAATTTTTTAAAGATTTTATTAATTTGAGAGAGAGAAAAAGAGAGCAAGTGCACAAGCCAGGGGAGAGGCAGAGGGAGAGGAAGAAGTGAGGGGGCTGGATCCCAGGACCCTGAGTTCATGACCTGAGCCGAAGCAGACATTTGACTGAACCAGCCAGGCGCCCCTTGTGAAGTAATTTATTATTTTTTTAAAGATTTTATTTATTTTTTCATAAGAGACACAGAGAAAGAGAGAGGCAGAGGCACAGGCAGAGGGAGAAGCAGGCTCCATGCAGGGAGCCCGATGTGGGACTCGATCCCAGGACTCCAGGATCACACCCTGGGTCAAAGGCAGGTGCCCAACCGCTGAGCTACCCAAGGATCCCCTTGTGAAGTAATTTAAAGGAAACCCCAGTAATCGGGTCATTTCACCCCGCTTCTTCAAGGTAGACCTCCAATGATGGCCAGCTTCTTGCAGAACCACAGCACCAAACAGCGCCTAACAGAGTTAACAAGATTGCCTTATGGTTGTCTAATACTCCCTCCATAATTACTTCTCCCTGATGTACCATAAAAATGCTTTTCGAGTGTTGGATTGTAGCAGAATGAAGGGTTCGCAGTGTCTTTTCTTGTGTTCGTATTGTATTCCCTGCATATTTCTTGTAAACTCAGTGGAATATTTCACTCTTCCTCATCTACAAAATGAGAATCCATGAGATGATCAATCCTTGGAATCAGGATCCAAAAAAAAGCCTATGTCAGCTGGCCCATGAAAATAAAAAATGAGGGGATCCCTGGGTGGCGCAGCGGTTTGGCGCCTGCCTTTGGCCCAGGGCGCGATCCTGGAGACCCGGGATCGAATCCCACATCAGGCTCCCGGTGCATGGAGCCTGCTTCTCCCTCTGCCTGTGTCTCTGCCTCTCTCTCTCTCTCTCTCTCTCTCTCTGTATGACTATCATAAATAAATAAAAAAAAATAAAAAAAGAAAAGAAAAGAAAAAAAATGAGTCACCAACACAAGTCCCATGGAATGGAATTTAAAATTTTTCTAGGGGCGCCTGAGTGGCTCAGCTGGTTAAGCATCCAACTCTTGATTTTGGTGCAGATCATGATCTCAGGGTACTGGGATCGAGCCTCAAGGCGGGCTCCGTGCCCAGTAAGGAGTCTACTTGAGAGTCCCTCTCTCTTTCTCCCTCTGCCCCTTTCTCTTCAAAGAAATAAATCTTTAAAAAAATAAAATAAAAATTTCTAGTATCCACATGGGAAAAAAGTAAAAAGGAATAAGTAATATTAATTTTTTTAAGATTTTATTTATTTATTTGAAAGGGAAAGAACATGGGAGTGGGGCAGACTGCCCGCTGAGCAGGGATCCCAACTCGGGCTCAATCCCAGGACCCCAAGATTGTGACCTGAGTCAAAGGCAAACACTGAACTGACTGAGCCACCCAGCTGCCCCAAGTGATATTAATCTTAATAATGTCTGGAGGGGGATCCCTGGGTGGCTCAGCGGTTAAGTGCCTGCCTTTGGCCCAGGGCGTGATCCTGGAGACCTGGGATCGAGTCCCACGTCGGGCTCCCTGCATGGAGCCTGCTTCTCCCTCTGCCTGTGCCTCTGCCTCTCTCTTTCTCTGTGTCTCTTATGAAAAAATAAATAAAATCTTTAAAAAAATAATGTCTGGGTGCCTGGGTTGACTGAATAAACAAATGAATAAATAAAATCTTAAAAAATAATAATTTTAATAATGTCTCTTATGCCATATGAGATAGTAAAATGATCATATCAGCGGTAATGAAAATTATCAATGAGATATCTTATATATTTTTTTTCAGTCCTGGGTCTTCCAGCACATCTTGATGTGGACCAACCACATTCCAAGTGCTTAATAAATAGCCACATGGGATTGGTGGCTGCTTTATTAGAACAAATATATGAACTCTGTATGGTTGTTTTTCTCTAAAATCTTTTAATTCCCCATTCTTTTTCTTTTTTTTTTTTTTTTTGCATGCCATTGCCTTTTTGAAGAAAGTAGGGTCAGTTTCTGATTTTTCCCTTTGCTTCCTTGAGGCCTCGTTCAACTCACCTGCTTTTCCAAATTTATCCTAAGTGGAGTTAATTCTAGAGACCTGATTAGATTGAGTTTGGCTCTTGTTTGTGTCTTGGGATTTGCTTTGGAAGAACATCTCTTAGGTGTGCCTGTACCTGCCTACAGCATAACATGAGCCCGAAGACCCCTGGTGCCTGCTGGGGTTAATCAGTGCATTCACATGGGGACAGCCTGACCCCTCCTCTGGAAAGTTCTACATCAACCTTTAGCTTGATGCTTTCAACACTTGATATCAGGATCGATTATTTAACCAGGGTGGTGGTTCCCACGCTTGGGTGACAGTCCCTGGGAGGGCTGCTTATGCTCTATATGGCTGGGCCTCCCTGCTGCAGGTTCCGATTCTCCAGATCTGGGGCAGACCCAGAAGGTGCATCTTTGACCCAGTCCCAGGCACTGCTGGCTGCTGCAGAGCCAGGAGCCACACTCTGAGAGCCACGGCCTTAGGGGTTGAGTTTGTTGGGAGCCTTCTCGCAGGGAATCGGGACCCTCGAGCACCCAGGAAGGGCGTGCTGTGATGCAGGGCTCTGATGCCTGTTTTCTGAGTCCAGCCCGTCCCATCCTCACGACGGCCTGGAAAGATTGATTCCCACCTTTCAACTGAGCAAACAGACCCAGAGAGATTAAGTCTCTTGCCTAAGGAACCTAAGGAGCCTGAGATGGAACCAGGTGTGGGTGACCCTGGACCTGAGCTCCTGGCGCCCCCACCGTATGGCCTCCTGGTAAGTGGGCACCTTTTCTGTCCACCTGCAGAGGCTCAGGCCAACCCTCTCTCCCCTTCTGGTTGCAGGATGTTCTCCGCCTCCTCCTACCCTGGATGGCGAGGACGCGCTCCCCGACCTGGACCTCCTCCCACCTCCGCCACCCTCCCCCGATGAGGAGCCTCCTGCCTCGATGGGGGCATCGCTCATTTCAGACTTCGAGCAGCTGCACCTGCCCCCGCCCCCGCCTCCGCCACAGGTACTGCTAGCCCCTTGGTCCCCCCAACGGAGCCCTAGGGCCTGCGGGGATTTAAGCCTGGAGCTTGCTCCTGCTTGGGGGCTGTCCCTCTTGGAGACCCCCAAAGCCTGTTAAAGGTGGTCATGGTTTTCAAGGTCCCTGGAGGAAGGCTGCCGTAACTCCTCCCCCTCAGCTCTGAGGTGAGGTGCCCCTCACCTCAGGAGCCCCCTTCAGCTCTGAGAAGAGGTTTCTAATCCTCTGCCCTTAGCAGAGCCCATTGTAGAAATGGGAGGGATTTCCAGCCATGGGAGGATTCCAGGAGATTCCCCAGGAGTCGAAGGCAGCAGCTTTGGGCCCAGCCACCGCTGTAACCATCCTGCCGAGTGACGTTAGGTCACCTGCTTCTCCATGCCTTGGTTTCCTCCTCTGTACAGTGGGGCTGACTGTGCCCGGTGCCATCAAAGGAGGAGCGGAGCTCCAAGGGCTGTGGGGTCCCCACTGGATGACACCTGTCCTGCCCTCCCCCTGTGTCTCCCACAGCCCCTGGTGGAGGGGCCTCCACTCCAGCCTCGGCCCAGTCTTCCCAGGCCCACGGAGGAGGAGCTGCCACCTGCCCCAGAAGAGCCTGCTGGTTTCCACGAGAGAGAGGCATCCACAGGTAGGGGCTCGGGGCCGAAGGATTCTGGGTGCTCCCCAGGGGCCCTCACTGGACAAGCATGAGCTTCCAGGTGGGAACTAGGAGAGCAGAGACTCCAGCCTCTGTCCTCACTCACTGTTCCGTGATGGGCTGTAGAATCGTACATCAGTTTTATGTGTCTTGCCTTCATCTTTTTCTTTTATAGCTGAAATCCATTTTTTGATGCTAGGGGTGTTTTTGTTTTTTTTTTTAAGATTTTTTTTATTTGACAGCAAGGGAGGGTGGGGGAGGGGCAGAGGGAGAGAGAGTCCTAAGCAAACTCCTTGCTGGGTGCGGAGCCTGATGCAAGGCTTGGTCTCATGACCCTGAGGTCACAACCTGAGCCTAAATCAGGAGTCAAGTGCTCAGCTGACGGCACCTCCCGGGCGCCTCTAACTGAAATCCATTTAAATATTGATCAGCAAAATGTGCTATGATAGCAAGATGCCTTGAATCTTTTCACTATTTAATTTTTTGAATGCACAATGTTCTCACGCACACAAGATAAAAAGGATAGAAAGGCATACGGGGAAAAGTCTCCCCTTTGCAGCATCCCTGTGTCCCCCACTTTCCTGCCAGATGGGCAGCCTCTGTTGTTAACGTCTCTGTTGTTAACGTATCCTTCCAGAGATATCTTTTTTTCCTTAAGGTTTTATTTATTTATCCATGAGAGACACAGAGAGGAGAGAAAGAGGCAGAGACACAGGCAGAGGGAGAAGCAGGCTCCACGCAGGGAGCCCAATGCGGGCCTCGATCCCAGGACCCCGGGATCACGACCTGAGCTGAAGGCAGACTCCCAGCCATTGAGCCCCCCAGGCGCCCCCCTTCCAGAGATATCTGACCCATATGCAAGCAAATGCAAATACGTGCCTCCCCCCAACACCCCCCTCAGCTCACAAACTGTAGCAAACCGTGCTCTTCTGTACTTTACTTTCTTTCCTTCAATCATCTTAGAGCCCGTCCCACATCAGAGCATAAATGGCTCTTTTGTTTTCACGGCTGCATAGTATTCCCTGTCGGGCCCTGCCGTATGCATTTAGCCAGTCGCCTGTGGACGGGCACGTAGGTGGTTTCTTGCTGTAATAACAAGGCTGAGACAGGTTGCCTTGCACGTAGGTCATTTTGCCTGTGTGCAAATTTCTGAGAGAAATTTCTAGAAGAGGAAATACTGTGGCCAAAGGGTAGGTACATTTCTAACTCTGATCTTTTTGCCATATTGTCCTTTGTGCTCCTCCGGACCTGCACCCCTACCAGCAGTGTCTGAGGGCACCGCTGCCCGCAGCCCCCCCAGCCCCATGTGTTATCCATTTACTTAGTAGCTAGTAAGTGCTTAGCAGGCACCACGAGCCCTCTCTACTCCAAGGTTATAATCTAATTCTCTGGTGTCTTCTAGTCTTATGGTTTCATTTTTCACGCTTGGGTCTTGGATACATTTGGGATTATCTGGGTATAAAGGTGTCACAACGGAGCCTCCTTTAAATTTTTACACATGGCAACCCACTTGTTCCTATGCTTAGTCCTTTGAGGCTGTGTCCTTTGATTTAGGCTTTTTTTTTTTTCTTAAGATTTTATTTTTTTAAGTAATCTCTACACCCAACATGGGACTCGAACACGACCCCGAGTCAAGAGTCACAGGCTCCACTGAGCAAGGCAGCCAGGCGGCCCTGATTTAGGCTTTCGGAGGCTGTTCACATTCCTTGTTACTGCTCCTCCAGAAATGAGGCCACACACACAACCCCCGGGGCTCGAGGCAGAGACCCAGCACTCTGGGCTTCTAGAGTTCTGGGGGTGCCTGGGTGCAGTACTCCCAGGCCGAGTGGCTTCCAACCCATGTCTCTCTCCTCTCCTACAGACGTCTGCGGCTTCTGCCACAAGACCGTGTCCCCCCGAGAGCTGGCCGTGGAAGCCATGAAGAGGCAGTACCACGCCCAGTGTTTCACGTGCCGCACCTGTCGCCGCCAGCTGGCCGGGCAGAGCTTCTACCAGAAGGATGGGCGGCCCCTCTGCGAAGCCTGCTACCAGGTAACCACCGCCACCGCCACCCCACCGAGGCTGGCCTCCGGGCGCCAGGCACTGGGCTGGGCACTTGGAAGCTGTCCCATTATTTCATTCCCCACAGGAACCCTGGGGGGCAGGCGTTCTTGAGCCATTTCACAGGTGAGAAAGTTGAGGCTCAGAGAGGGGAAGGAGCTCAGCCACGGTGTTTTCGGTTTCTGTGGCTGCTATAGCAAAGTACCACACACAAGGTGGCTTCCAACAACACACGTTTATTCTCGGAAGTCCAAGGGCAGGTTTGCGCTCCCTCCAGGGGCTCTTGGGGAGAATCTGTTTCCTTAACTTTTCCGGCTCCCGAACCTGCACCCCTTGCATCCTTTGGTTCCTTCGCAGGGTGGCATCTTGCTGCAGTGTCCTACTTCTTCTGTGTCAAAACTCCCTCTGCCTCCCGCTTGCAGGGACACTTGGGATGGCACTTAGGGCCCCCTCAGGAGCGTCTCCCCATGTCAGGACACTTCATTCGATCATATCTGCAGGCCCCTTTCCAGGGAAGGTTCCAGGGATTAGGCCCTGCATGTCCTGGGGGCGTTTACCGGCCTGTCACACAAGTCACACTCCGGAAGGGAGTGGAGCTGGGATTCCCCCCAGACCCTGCCTGTGCTCTCACCTCTCTCACCTAAAGCCACACGTTCCGATGCAAGGTCTCACGGAATCTGTGTCACCTCTGAGTGCCAAATGCAGTCCAGGAGAGAGAGCCAGATTGGATGTACTGATGTTAGAATTGCTAACCTCGGGGCGCCTGGTGGCTCAGGGGTTGAGCACCTGCCTTCAGCTCAGGGTGTGACCCTGGGGTCTCGGGATCGAGTCCCAAGTCAGGCTCCCTGCATGGAGCCTGCTTCTCCCTCTGCCTGTGTCTCTGCCTCTCTCTCTATGTCTCTCATGAATAAATAAATAAAATCTTTAAAAAAAAAAAAAGAATTGCTAACCCTCTGACGGCATGTGGTGTACTGACCACTCACAGACGCATCACCCGGGTGTGTACAGGCCTCACGTCATCCTTGTAAGTTGGTAGCACCCAGGAATCTGCGTTTTTAGCGAGTTTCTTGGGTGATTCTGATCCACACTCCAGTTTCAAAACTACTGATCTGAAGGGTTAGATTTGGAGGACTAACGGGTAGAAGCCAAGCAATCTGATGACAGTCTCAAGACATCACCACAGCCAGTGAGGCACCATGGGAACAGCAAGGAGCCAGGCCGTCCCCACCCCATCCCTCTGACCCCATCAGATGACAGCAGGGGATAGCCTTATCCTCTTCCCTCAGCTTAAAGCCAGGCAGGGGTGAGGCACTGAGGGGAAGTGGGGGCGAGGGAGGGCTGACAGCTGGAAGCATCAGGAAGAAGACTCGGGGTGTTCTAGGGAGGGAAGAGCTGCCCCCGGACAAGGAGAGAGGGAAATGTCCCCACCAAATGGGAGCAGATATACAGGCAGTGGAGACCAGCATAGCTATGAAGTCAGGTAGGTGAACAGGAGCACAGCCAGGAAGGGGAGAGAACTGTCTAGAAGAGAAGGTGGACAGGCTGCAAGGTCTTTACCCTGTGTCTCTCTCTCTCTCTCTATCTTTCTCCCTCTCCCTCTTCCCTACCCCCTCTAATCCTTCTCATTCCAGAAGGGATTTGAGGCAGCTTATAAGAATGTACAAATACCTATAGTAAACAATATTTGTCAAGAGTGTTCAGAATGTTGTCAAGAGTGTAGATCTCATGCTAACTGTTCTTACCACAATGAAACTTCAAAGATAGATCAAGAAATCAGAAGAGAGGAAAATCAAAGTAGAAAGTGAGATGAGACCAGAGGGCAAGTTCGTACCCCAAAATTTATGAATAAAGGACTCCCTACAGTCAGTCCTAAAAGTGGAACCTGGAATTTGGTTCTGGGCTTCCAAGTGGCCAAATGGAAAAGGGAAAGAGTTTCAAGGTGTATTGTCTACAAGATAAAAAGCACACCAGTTCTTCCAGGAATTTCTTTTTCTGACTCTGAGGTTTAAGAGAAATCTCTTAATCTGTCCTGTGGGCCCCTAGTGGCCACTGGCCTTAAGCATGTCCTAGTGACAAAAAAATGCAGTAATAGTTTCTTGGCAGGATTGCTAACTGTAGGCCAAGGATACAATGCCAAGCTTGATACAACTTTAAGCAATGATGGAGGTTTTGGGGGGCGGGGGGGTTACAGGCTGGTTGCATGAATACGAGCCCTTCTCCCATAGCCATGTGGGTAGCCAGCCAGAAACCCCTTTCGGCTTGGAGTGGGCAAAACCATGGGATGGCTCTGAAGCAATGTCCCTCTGTCCCAGGACACCCTGGAGAAGTGCGGCAAATGCGGCAAGGTGGTCCAGGAGCACATCATCAGGGCCCTGGGCCGGGCCTTCCACCCCACCTGCTTCACGTGCGTTACCTGTGCCCGGTGCATCGGGGACGAGAGCTTTGCCTTGGACAGTCAGGATGAAGTGTACTGCCTGGACGACTTCTATAGGTGCGAGAGGGGTCCGCGCACTGGGTGGGACTTGGCCACAACCGAGGTGCCCAGCCCGAGCTCCCAGGGCTGGAGCAGAGCTTTCCTGCACTCCCCGCACTCAGAAACCAGTTGACCTATTCCACACACCCTGTATTTGACCGCGCACCTGCTTGTAGCTGAAACTCTGGGTACCTGCGCTGTGCCAGCCACCCCACATGGGTTGGGCCCTTTGATCCCCAAGACTGGCCTGTCAGGCACGTTCTATTAGGCATTCTGCTTTACCAAATGTGGAAACTGAGGCAGGCAACAGACAAGTGCCTGGCTGATAAGTATGGAAGTTACCATGCAAACCCCCAGACCCCAGGAGCTCCCCGTGGAACTAGGGCCTTAGGAAGCAGTAGCCCCAAGCTCGGGGTCAGGCTCAGCCCCTGCCCTGGGTTGCCCACTGCCCAAGGGGAGACACATGTCTCTGTTCGAAAGGAAGAGAAGCAGCAGCAGCAGTGACCTACATTACAAGATAAACGAAATGGGGGTCAGCCCCACGGAACACACAGGAGATTTCCCCACTTTCTCAAATTCAAACGTTGCCCGGTCACTTCCTTGCCTCGAGCTAATTATACCCTGGGAAGCGGGCGCTGATTACACAGTCTCTCCATCCGCTCCTGCCCGGAAGAAGGAGGCGGCTGTGGCTGTGGCTGCAGGTGCAGTCACACGGCACCACGTCTGAAATAGCTCCGGGCGGTGGGGGATGTGGGGGCCGTGGGGGGTGGGGGGAGGCGAACCAGCGCCGCCCCGGCTCCCGCAGCTGATTTCTGCGGGCCTGGCCTCAGCGCCTCGAGCGTGGCTTCCCTTCCCTCTAGGAAATTCGCCCCGGTGTGCAGCATCTGTGAGAACCCCATCATCCCTCGAGACGGGAAGGACGCCTTCAAAATCGAGTGCATGGGGCGGAACTTCCATGAGAATTGCTACAGGTGCGAGGTGAGTGGGGCGGTGAGGAGCTAGGATCGTGCTGCAGGGGGGGTGTCGGGGGGGCTGGTGGGGGCGCCCTGAGCCGTGCGGAGAGCCCTGCAGGTGCCAGGCCTACGCTGGGCGCCGGGGCCCAGGGACGAGTCAGGGTGGGGGCCCAGCTCCCACGTGCTCACCGCCCAGTAGCAGACACGTAAGAATGGAGACAGTTACAGACACGGTCTATTGACCTGAGCTCCGAGTTAATGGTAAAAACCAAGCTCATCCTGCTTTTCTCAAGAAAGGGAATCTCATGGGAAGGCCGTCGGTGAGGTCGGTGAGGTCGGTGAGGTCTCCCTCCATCTCTTGGTTCTCCCTGTTTTGCGTGCTGGCTTCATCTTCACTTCCTGGGGGCTAGCATCCTGGGTGAGGAGAGGGATACGGGCATGGTCACCCTTCCCACTGAGGAACCCCATCTGGGGACCGGTTCAGGCTCAAGAAGGCTTCTGATTGACCCAGCTTGGGTCACATGGCTATTCTGAGCCAGTCACTGCCTGGGAGCTCTGATTGACAACCCCCCGGGGTCAGGGACGCTGAACCCTCGTTGGCGCAGAGGGGGTGTGGGGCAGAGCCACAGCACAGGCGTCCTGTCCAGGTGCTGGGAACGAGCGTGTATAAATCAGCTTTGGGACAAAGGAGGCCGTGATCAGGTCCAAGCAGGGCGGTGCCATCAAAGGCTCTCTGGTGGAGGAGGCCATGCCTCACCTGGGTCCCGCAGGTGAGCAGGAGCTTACCAGGCATTCGGGGGAAGAAGGGAAGTCCAGACCGAGGCACAGGCCTTTGAAAACCCACCGGGACACAAGCAAGCCTGGAGAATCAGAGAGGAAGTTTTAGGTTTGTCTGTAGTGTCGTGTGCCAAAGGGTGTGGTAGCAGTGAGGCCGGAGAGAAGGAGAGGGCCTTAGTACCAAGCCAAGGAGTCTGGACCTCAGGCTACCGGGTGGAGGGAGGCTGAGATGGGGAGGCCGCTTAACTGGGTGCAGTAGCCCCAGCCAGAAATGCCCAGCAGAGAGGCCCCCCGCTCAGCAGGGTCCCTTGCTTGCTTCCAAGCTCTGCTGTCACCGCCCTTGAAATCCTTCCTCTTTGAACAAGAGGCTGTACTTTGCACTTTGCCCCGGACTCTGCAATTATAGTCAGTCCTGCTGCGAAGGCTCTGAGTCCTGCCCATCCTCTTCCCCTGTCACACCCCATGTTGCTGATGTGTCTTCTTGGTGATGGTGACAAAGGTAGCAACTTTTAGGGGTGCCACCGAAGTGGGGTGTCCAGAGGAAATCTCTTAGTCAGCCGGTGAGTAATTCCAAGCGTCGATGTTACTTTGCACTTACTTAGACCTGCCTGGAGCCAAGAGGCTGTTTGCACAGTGACCAGGGCGCTCGGTGGAGAAGTTGACGTGGTGCGTTGCTCCTGGTTCGAGGTCCAGCTGATAACACATCTTGAAAGAACAATGATGTCGTTCAAGTGCTGTTATCACCACCTCGACTTCCCCAGGCTGGTGGCGACTAGCGTCTCCCTGAGGCCGGCTGCTGAGCCAACAGACCCTGCCTGCCTGCCTGCCCCTGGTGGGCTCGGCCAAGGCGGCCGTGAGCGCCACCCGCGCTGCTCCCATAGGTCAGGGCTTTTAGGACCCGAGCTGTTACATTTCAGAGGGTAAGGCTTGTGCCGTGGCCTGGAACTGACTCGGGGTGCTGTTTCCCTGGACAAGGAAATGGGCTTCGAGGTTGCCATCTCAGATGAGGAACAGGGGAAAAGGCTGAGCCCGAGAAAAGTGGCTCTAAGCCTTGTGGGTCTGACCCGGGGCTAGCCAGCTTTGGGCCCCCCCACAGCTGCCTCCGGACGGCGACTCGGTCATGGTGGCAGTGTTTACTCCCTCGATTCTAATTTTGGAGAGGTCACATGTCCCCCTCCGGGATCTCAGGCTTGGCACCTGATACTCTGGGAACGCCTCGCAAGTGGCCTTTAGGATCCGGGCACCCTGCGGGACTTGGGGTGCAGTTGCAGGGAACAGACACACGAGGGCGCCCTTCTCCCCCGCTGTGCCGGGTCCGGATGGTGGCCTGACCCCAAAGTTGTCCCCGTGGGGAGCAGCCCCTCTGGTCTGATCCATGCGGCTTCCAGAGGCTGCCAGCCGCGCCCTGTACCAGGTCCAGACCTGGACATTAATTGTTCCCCTCGTTGCTGTCCAGCTTGTGCCCAGGTGAGGCCCTGATGGGGTGTGGGCAAAGTTTGGGCCCCGAATCCCCGTCCTCCCTGGTCCGAAGTCCTTGGGTGATTGGAAAAATTGGAAACATTAAAGTTTGTGCCAGGGCCGAAGCTGTGCAGATGGGGGAGCTTCAACCGCTGCAGAAAAGACCCCTGGACTCGGGCTGGAGACCTGTCCTGTCCCAGCTCCGGAATCAGCTGTATGGCCTGGGGCAAGCCCATGTCTCCCCAGACCTCAGTTTCCCCATCGGTGGAATGGAGGGACTGGACCAGATTCAGTTATTCACCAAGCAGATGTTTATCGTTTGCTCGTGGTGGACCAGTCCCTGGTCTAGGTGGGGTCTAGTGGTAAATGGGGTTACCGCCTCGCAGAGCTCACGTTCTAAAAGGGCCGCTGAGTGGTTTGTGAGGCCCTTCTAGCTCCTTCCACGATCCTCTGAGCGTCCTCAGCTGTCCCCCTCGGCTGACTCTGCCCTTATCACTCACACCTCCGTGTGGATGAGAGCCCCCACGTGTCTTGTCTTCCCTGACCAAGACCTGGCCCAGGTGTGTTGGGAGAATGGGAGTGGGGGCCACGTTCCCCACCCGTCGGGAGTACATTTATTTGGTGAATTTCATCAGCAAATGCTGGGGTCCCCCCTGCCCCAGTGGGCTCCAAGCTGCCGTGCTCAGGCCTAGGGTCCATCCACTTGTGCCCTGTTTCCCGCAGGACTGCAGGATCCTCCTGTCTGTGGAGCCCACGGACCAAGGCTGCTACCCCCTGAACAACCGTCTCTTCTGCAAGCCGTGCCACGTGAAGCGGAGCGCTGCAGGGTGCTGCTGAGGGTCCCTTCCGGACCCTGGGGCTGTGAGCCACCCACTAGCCCTGGACTCGAGGGGGGGTGGGGGGAAGCTTTCCTGACTCAGTTTGCCTTTCTGACTCACTCTTGCACACTTTCCTTCTGAGCCAGGACAGGGACTAGCCTGCAGCTCTGCCCACTATGTCTGGGACACAGGGGCTGAGCCACCCCAGCCCCCTCCCAGCTCACGGGTGGGTGGCTGGCAGCCGCTCCTCCTGCTGGCCTCTGCGTCCAGAAGGCTTCCATACCATCAGCCTCATGCCCAGGGTTCCCATCTCCAAGGCTCCAGCCCCGCTTGAGCACTGGCCCTGACCCCCATTTCATGGGTGAGTTAGAGTGAGTTCTCTAGATGACACCCTGTGTCCCTAGCAATGACACTTTAGCTGTCCCCTAGGGGATACTAAGACCAGCCCTGGCCTGTGGACCGAGCTGTTTGAGTAAAACTCCAAGGTCCCTTAAAAAGCCTTTTTGAAAAATTTGAGGTTTAAATGATGAGCAATGTTCTTTGGATTTGGGGCAAGGTGGGGATCTTAATAGGACGTTTCATAAATGTACAAGAATGTGACCTCGTGGTGGCAGCCGTGGACTTCTCACCCACCCATGTCCAGGAGGACATGTCATTCTGACATGGGGACCAGACCGAGGTATGCACCTGAACGACAGACAGGAGCAGGAGGAGAGGGTGGTACATGCTGATACCCAGGGACATCAGTGACCACACTCTGCTCTGCCATCTGGCGCTCCTCCCGGTGCGACGGTGACTCAGCATTGATTAAGTGCCAGTTGTATGCTGGGGAACAGGGTACAGGAGCTGTGCATGTTCCTCCTACAGCCTTGACTGGGGCTGTGCACACAAACCCCACACATGCGCAAACATCTTCCAGGACAGTGCTGGGGTGTCCCCTCAGCCTCCCTGTTTATCCCCCTGTGTCTCCCTCGACCCTCCAACCCAGGCCACCCTGTGACCACTGCTCCCTCAAGGCTGTACCTAGAAGATTCTTCTTTCCTTTTACGGAAAATCACTTTTGTTGCTTTGTAACTTCTAAGACATTTTGTAAGGCATAAACAAATTAAATGTGCCTTCCTCCCTAGGGTGGTCTGGACGCACCACGCACCCCTGTGGGGAGGCCCTGGGCTCTGAGCACCGGGAGAGTCTCCCTGTTGAGCCCCGTTTCTGGCCCAGAGCTTGGACAGTGAGTCCCAAGCTCCAGGCATTCACAAAGCACCTCCACAATATTTGTCGTAACCGAGGACCTCCTGTTCGCTTGTTCCTTCATATTTTCTTTGACTCAACATACTTTTTACTTATTTCAAACTTTAGTTATGCTGAACGATGTATCCTGCAGCCACGTCTTATGTGCTAGTTATGTTTTTTCCTATTACACATGAAAATAAACGCATACCCACTAGAACTCCATCTGTTCCGACTAAGATCTCACCCAGGCGCACGCTGGCCTTTGGCGGTAGCTGGGGACATTTCTGTTGGGTGTCCGCTCACTGTGGCATGACGGTGTCCAGACGGTGCCTCTACCTCCTTCCCCCAAACTGGGGCTCAGCTCAGCAGGTGGACGGACTCGGGTCCCTCCTCATGCCCAGCGATGAAGACTTGCCGCGGCCGACCCCAGGCGAGCCGGGCACTGGCCCTGGCCACAGGCCGCGGGAGCGAGGCTGGGTGGGCTGCGGGGCCCTGGGGGAAGCCTCTGCGGTGCGAGGCCCTCCGGGCCCACTAGACCCTTTCGGGGAGTCAACACCCGCCCTCGGGATGTGCTGTCTGCACGCGAACAGGACGCCGACACCCGGGCTTGCTTGGCCAGCTCCGGAGAGGGCGGTGGCAGGAAGGAGCGCTGGCCTTGGCGGTGCTAGACCTGCCCCTGCTACGTCGTGCGGACAAGCGGTCAGTCCTGAGCCTTGACCTTCCCCTTTGTAAAATGGGAACGATGCTGACATCTGTCACAGAGGCTTGCTGTGGCCGGAAGAAAGAAGTGGGGGCGGTGAGGGTTCTGGCCCAGGGCTGGCTGGCGGCCCTTAGTGTTCCTCGCTGGTCCTGCAATGCACGTCGGAGACCCGGGGGGACATGCCCGCAGCGACGGAGCCGGGGTTCCTGTGCCCGCTGCAGCACTGGAGGCCACAGGGCATGGGAAACGGGCTTCTCAGGACACGAGTGTTAGAGGGACTCCTGGGACTCTGGGACTCCGAGGGATTTGGGGGAGGATTTAGGGAGGTGAGGATTTGCCCCGTGTGCCATCAGGAAGCAGGAGGTCTGATGCATTTATATCCAGGAGGTGGCGCGACAGCAGGGGTTGGTGGGCAGGTGGCAGAGGCTCAGGGCAGGTGCTGGCCATTTTTGCAGTTGGCCCAGAGCCACTTGGCCTGGCAGGTTCCTGGCTGCCAGGGACCACTTTGTCCTCTTAGTCACCACGTTCGGCTTGTTTTGGTTTTTTCCTATCATTGATACGTCACCTTGCACTATGATGCCTCGCGTTCCGGCCTAATCCTGGCTGGTTGTGTTTGGGGGGCCAGTGTTGCATGAAATTCTGGGGATGCTCTTGTCTTCCAGGCAGCACGTTTAGAAATCATTCCATCAGGGGACACTTCTGGGGAGCTTTCTGCAAGGTGAGACGAGCCAGTGACAAAAAGACCATTACCGAATGATTCCATTTCTGAGAGGTCCTCCGCGGAGCCCAGTTGGGAGAGACAAAGTAGAAGGGTGGTTGGTTAGGGGCTAGGGGAAGGCGGGGATGGGGAGCTGCTTGAGGAGTACGGACGTTCAGTCTGCAGGACAAAGTGTTCTGGAAACCATTGGAGGAAGTGGTGCAACCACAGTGCGATGGTGCTTTAAAAAAAAGCCACTAAACTGGACACACTTTTGTTTTGTTTTGTTTTGTTTTTGCCCTGGACACACTTTTGAATGGTTATGATTCATTTTGTGTTATGTACATATATTTTTAAAGATTTTATTTATCAAAAAAAAAAAAGATTTTATTTATCTACTCACGAGACACACACACACACAGAGAGAAGCAGAGACACAGGCAGAGGGAGAAGCAGGGTCCATGCCGGACGTGGGACTCGATCCCAGGACCCCAGGGTCACTCCCTGGGCTGAAGGCGGCTCTAAACCGCTGGGCCCCCCCGGGCTGCCCCGTGTTATGTATATTTTACAGTTAAGCATGTGCATAAGCATATTTAATGCTCAGGGACGGGGAGAGGGGCTGCTAAAGCGATGTGGGAGTCCTAGAGGTCGCCCCGCGCCCCGGCGCCCCAAGGCGGGTCCCTGGGTGACCGGGACCTCGGGAAGGCAGGTGCGGTGCCCAGCCACTAGGGGGCAGCATGGGCCAGCGAGCTGGGCGCTCAGCCCGGGGCACCGAGGTTCTCACGCCCCGCCCCGTGGGGTCCTCAGCTTCTCCCACGCGGGATGGGAAGGATCCCTGCGGCCCCTCGCGGGATGGGACAGGTGGAGAGGCGCGTGGCCGCGCAGCTAGAACACACCCTCTTGGCGGGAGACGGCGCTGGGAGACAGTTCCTCCTGCGCCCCAGCTCCCACCTGCGTGGACGCTCCCACCCCGGAGCGCTCACGCTGCACCCCCGAGCCGATGCCGGCAGCCTGGACTCTGCAAGCACATCGCGAGGACAAAGGAGAGCAGGACGCTGCAGTAACACGGAGCCTTCCTGCCTGTCGCCCTTGCCCAAGGCCATAGCGAGGTGCCCAGGGGTGCCCAGCCCCCTCCAGGCAGCTGAATGCTGCCCCTTACTCTGCTAGGGGCACAAATGGTGGAAATAGGGGTTAATGGAGAGGAGAAGGGGGTCAGGATGCGGGAGACAGAAGGCTGGGCTGATAGGGAAAGAACCCCAGTGACCACAGGACATTGGCAGCGAATGGTTTTATCAACTTAAAATATAGTTGTCTGGGCGCCTGGGCGGCTCAGTCGGCCAACCTTCTGACTCTTGGTTTGGCTCAGGGTCATGTGATAAGCGTGTTGGGATCCAGCACCTCTTTGGGCTCCTCACTCAGCAGGGAGGCTGCTTGAAGGTACTCTCTGCCCCTCCCACACTCACATGCGTGTGCTCTCTCTCTCTCTCTCTCTCTTTCTCTCTCTCGGATAGATCAGTACATCTTTTTAAAAAATAAAATAAAATACAGTTCTCAGGAATACCCGGCTGGCCCAGTCAGTAGAGCATGTGACTCTTGATCTCAGGGTCCTGAGTTCAAGCCCCACTTTGGGCATGGAGTCTACTTTAAAAAAATAATTTAAAATACAGTTCCCGGGGCACCAGTCTCTCTCTGTGTCTCTCATGAATAAAAAAATAAAATATTTTTTAAAAATTAATGATCTATGAAGTAGGTACTGTTAATATCCCGGTTCAGGGCAGCCCAGGTGGCTCAGTGGTTTAGCACTGCCTTCAGCCCAGGGCATGACCCTGGAGACCTGGGATCGAGTCCCGCGTCGGGCTCCCTGCATGGAGCCTGCTTCTCCCTCTGCCTGTGTCTCTGTCTCTCTCTCTCTCATGAATAAATATATAAAATCTTTTTTTAAAAATCCCAGTTCAAAGACAAGGAAGCTGCACATCAGAGAGATGGTGTAACTGCCCAGGGCTGCGCAGCAGAGTCAGTACCAGACCAGGTCCAGTGTAAATTATAGGTCACAGATCCACATCACAAACACCCACATTCTAGAATGTTCTAGAACCCATTGTGTAACACAGATGCCAAAATCCAACAGAAATATTGTATATCAATTATACTTTAAAAAGAAAAAAAAAAGAAAAAATCCTGCTGAAAAAATCCGTAAACGTCTTGGGCCACTCGTCTTTTAGGCTGTAGGCCTCTGGCTTGCAAGTGAGAAGTGATGTCCCCAACTCATTCAGAAAGGACCTTCTAAAAAAAAAAAAAAAAAAGATAAAGAAAGGACCTTGTATTCACAGTGCATGAGTCATACTCATCTGGTGAATGATCATCAGATTAGAGACCACGGAGTGCACCCTGTTCATGGCCTTCCTTCTGCGGAAAAAAAACACATAGTTCAGTGGAAAACTATGTCTGCCTCCAGCACACCCTTCCGGAGTATCAGATTCTAGCCTTCCTTTCTTGCTTCTTGCTTGCTTTTATTTTCTTTTTTTTAAATTTGAAGTAGGCTCCACGCCCAACCAGGGGGCTCGAACTCACAACCCTGAGAGGAGCTTGCTCTACCAACTGAGCCAGCCAGGCCTTGCATTATTATTTTACAACTGTAAATTGTAGGTAACTGACCAATTTTGTCTTGTCTGGTAAAGGCCCTTTCACCTCCCCTTGTGGAAGACTGGTTTTCCCTCCATGTGCCCATTTATTTCCATTTTCTGGCCTATAAACGTGAATGGTCTGTTGCCTCTTGGAGCCAGTTACCACATCTGACCCATGTTCATTTTATATCTTCATAGGAGTCGTGATTTTACCATTTTTGGAAAATTATCTGTAGCACTTCCTTCGTCGGGTGTTCCCAGATGGTGTGTTAAGTTGGGGGGCTGGGGGGCTCCCTGGCGGGGCATCTCTTTGGCAAGTTCAGATGCAGCAGGCAGCTGGCGGCTGCCCAGGAGCCTCCAAGTGAGTCGGGGAGGAGGGCTGTGCTCAGGTGGATGGGATAAGACCTAGCCTCTCTCCCTGCCTAAGCCTCTCATCGCTACTTGACCTTGAGACACGACCTCTTTAGGCCGGAGAGTAAGAGGCAGAGTGGAAGCTGATTTCCTGAGTGGTTGCTTGGGGTGAGGCTGGGGAGGTTGGGGATGATTGATTATCCCTGACAAGAAGCTGGGTCTTGGCAGGGTCATGTAGCCTGCCTAGGGTCACACAGGGTGGACCAGAACCAGAACCAGGCCGGCCTGGCTGGCGGCCCCTCACCCTCGGGGGCCAGAGGTCTGCCCGGATGACCAGCTTCCCGGCTACTGTCCCATGGAGTCCTCCCAACGTCTCTGCGGTCCCCATCGTGCAGGCCAGGCCAGGAAACAGAGACCCAGGGGATGCCATGATTTGCCCAAGGACACACAGCCAGTGGCCACGGTGGGACTGCACCCTAGGATTTTGTTCATCTCAAGGGCCGAGTCAAAGCACAGTCTGGGGGGCCCCTGGGGGGCTCAGCGGTTGAGCATCTGCCTTTGGCTCAGGTCGTGATCCCGGGGTCCTGGGATCGAGTCCTGCATCGTGCTCCCCACAGGGAGCCTGCTTCTCCCTCTGCCTCTCTGTGTCTCTCAGGAATTTAAAAAAAAAAAAAAAAAGCGAGTTCTGGAAGGCCTATCTTCTTCCCCAGGAAAAGCGCCCAAGGATTGTCAGGGGCTCGTCTAAACAGAATCCTTAACAAAGAACCTGGAGTCCTGAGGAGGTCTGGGCCCCTCCGTAATGATGGTGCTGACGGTCATAATAACAACAGCTCCCGTTTTGTGGGCAGGAAGACGCCTGCAGACGTGATCTCATTCCGTCCTCGCTCTTGCCTCCAAGTGACTGACTACCCATCCTCCAGACGAGGGGCCAGGGTGGGCCGCACTACCGGTGGCTTCTGGCTCTGAGTCCCTGTCTGCCCCTGCCCTGGCCTTCGGGCTGTTACTGGGCGGGTCACTCACCTCCCCCAGTCGCTTCCTTTTATTAAACAATACGTTGTTGTATATTTGGGGTTTTTGTTTGCTTTAAGATTTTATTTCGGGGGGCAGGGTGGGGAGCAGAGGGAAAGGGATAAGCAGACTCCATGCTGAGTGCAGAGCCCCACGCAAGGCTTGATCCCATGACCCTGAGATCATGGCCTGAGCTGAAATCAAGAGTCGGATGATTAACCGACCGAGCCACCCAGGCGCCCCCCAGTCTCTTCTTCCTTCATCTGTTGGATGAAGATAACTCCACTTTCATCATCACATTTAAGGGGATTAAATAGCATGTGACTACATGCAGTGGGGCTCCCTGGATGGGATCCCGAGATGGAAAAAGGACGTTAGTGGAAAAAATGGTGAAATCGAATGAAGTCTGAGTTGAGTGAGTAGCATCTTACCAGCGCTGGTTTCCTCCCTTTAGCCAATGTGCCGTGGTTGTGTAAGACGTTAACAGAAGGGAAACTGGGAAGGGTGTAAAGAAACTGTGTGATCTTTGAGCATTTCTGTTTATCTGAAACTGTTCCCAGGTTAAAAGTTTCTCCTTAGGGGGCACCTGGGTTGTTCAGATGGTTAGGCGTCTCCCTTTGGCTCAGGTCATGATCCAGGATCTTGGGATGGAAACCCGCTTTGGGCTCCCTGCAGGGAGCCTGCTTCTCCCTCTGCCTGTGTCTCTGCCTCTGTGTGTCTCATGAGTAAATAAATAAAATCTTTTAAAAAAAGAAGAAGAAGAAAAAAAGAAGAAGGCCGGAGATGGCTGAGAAAACTCTGGGGCCCGTGAGTCATGGGTCAGGCAGCCTGGGGCTGTGGCATGGCCAGAAGCCAGCTGGAACCTCCCTTGAAAATCTGCACCCCCTCCAATCAGCACCCCCTCCTTGGCAGGGAAGAGCTCTGGGGTAGCCTCACATAGGCCCCGTGTGGAGGAAGCAAACCATAGCTCCACTTGCCTGGAGCTTCCACTTCATTCATTAGTTCATTCATTCATTCATTCATTCATAAATTATTCTTTGAGTCCTCTCTATGTGGGTCCTTACCCTCACAGGGAGGTCAATTTAATGGAAGAGAGAGAAGAGAACAGCCCCTGCTGGAGGATGCCGCGGCTGGAGGGCCTAGAGAGGAAGGCCGAAGAAAGAGTAGCGTCCAAGGGGGGGCCCAAGGGATGAGTTGGTGTCAGCCAGCGAAGGCGCTGTGCTGAGGGCATTCGGGTGCTTGCTCTCTTAGCTAGGCACAGCTGAATGTTGCTGGGGGTATGAGAGGAGGGAGGAGGAGGTCCCTAGAGGCAGGACCAAATCAGCAAGGGCCTCTCGCCCTGGAGGAGAGGATGGGTTTTTTCCCTTGAAGACAGAGGAACCCCAAGCCCTGGCAGATTCCAGAGCCGATGGGGCCGGTAGGACATGGAGTCCAGCTTCCCATTCTCATTCTCAAAGAAGTGGAGATGGGAGCCCGGAGAGGCTGTAAGACCTCACAGGCCCAGGGCAGAGCCCCAGGTGTCCTGACTTCCAGAACAGGGCTTTTCCCGCTGCTCCCACCCCCTCTGTTGTCTCTGCTAAGACCTACTTCTAGGCCCGGGCAGGCACCTGCAAGCATCTCAACACCCCCACACCCAGGTGGAGGACGGCAGGGTGCAGGTGGACCGGGGGGAGTGTTTCGAATGCGCTGACCCGGGGCGATGATCCCCTGGGTGGGAGGCGAGCGGGCTTCCGGCAGGGCTGAGAGTTGACTTGCCCCAGATGGGCGAAGTGAGTCACTGGGGAGCCGTGTTCACACTTCCTCCTTCCCCTGGGCTTCGATCCAGCTCCCTGGAGGGAGGCACAGCCCGGATTCCTGGGGCAGCCGGCCTCCTCTCTCCAGGCTGGGGTGTCGCGGCCTGCACCCCGACTCGGCACACGCCCGCTCTGAGGCCCTGGTAAGTTTCCATTTGGGCTCCGTGGTCTGACTCAGGCTTGACGCACCACACGGGACGTCGTCGTTGGCTGCAGGAAGTTGTGACCTTCCCTCTCCTACGGCCCAGCTCCCTGCCCTGAGCCTCGTCCCCTCCAGCCTCGGGAGGATGATCCGTGGCCGCCAAGACCCGGTGGCTGCCCAGAGGCCAGGTCCCCGGGGACCCTCAGACTGCAGACCAGAGACCTTAAGCCGAGAGCCGCCCCCAACCGGAGCCCGCTGCCTGGTGCTCAGGGAGCCAACACCCGAGAGGCAGAAATATCGCTGTCCCCGTGTTACAGAGGCCTTGCGACACTCATGTGGAGTGAATGACGGTGGCACCCGGCAGCACGAAGCGCCACTGGGGCCTCGTGTCGTGAATGTAGGGCGAGCCTGCTGGCAAGGCGGCGGGTCCTTCTCGTGCCACGTGCAGCTGCCCGGGGAGGTGGGGGTGGAGGTGGCTGTCACCAGGGGGGCGCAGTGGCTGGCGGGCGCTGGGGTGGCAGAGAGCGAGGGGGGACGGGCTCTGGCATCAGTGGTGGAAACTCTGCAGCCGGTGGGCGCTGGCCCTGGGGCTCCGGATACGGGGGTGACATTGCTCTTAGGACGAGGTTTGTTTCATGTTGAGTCCTCAGCCCGCAGGCTGATTATTTATGGCAGGAATGAGTTAGCAACTTGGGGCAGGGTGACTTAAAGATTATTTTACTTTCTTCCTTCTACCGTTTTTTTTTTTTCTTTTAAGAATAGCTTTTTTAAAAAATATTTTATTTATTCATGAGAGACAGAGGGGGGGGAGGGGCAGAGACACAGGCAGAGGGAGAAGCTCCCCTACAGGGAGCCTGATGTGGGACTCGATCCCAGGACTCCAGGATCACACCCTGGGCCAAAGGCAGGTGCTAAACCACTGAGCCACCCAGGGATCCCCATTTTTTTAAAGATTTTATTTATTCATTCATGACAGAGACAGAGACACAGAGACAGAGACACAGGGAGAGGGAGAAGCAGGCTCCATGCAAGGAGCCCGACATGGAACTCGATCCCAGGTCTCCAGGATCACGCCCTGGGCTGAAGGCAGCACTAAACCGCTGAGCCACGGGGGCTGCCCAAGAATAGCTTTACTGACCAACCATAAAATTCACCCTTTTATTCCCCCCCCTCCAAAAAAATCACCCTTTTAAAGGGTTTTTTTCACAAGTAGTTTTTGGTGTATTCACAGAGTTGTACAGCTATGACCAGTGTCTAATTTCAGAACATCTTAATCACCCCAAAAGGAAACCCAACACCCCCCCTCAAAAGGAAACCCCACACCCCCGAGTAGTCACTTCCCATTTCCCCCACCCACCAGCCCCTGGCAACCACTAATCTACTTTCTGTTTCATTGGGTTTGCCTTAATCTGGTCATTTCTATAAGTGGAATCATACGTGGTCTTTTAGGACTGGCCTCTTACACTCAGCATGTGTTCAAGGCACACACATGTGGTAGCGTATATCAGTGCTTTGTCCTTTTGTATTGTCGAATATTCCATTGTATGAATACAACATTTTGTTTCTTCATTCATCAGCTGGTGGGCGCTTGGATTATTTCCATTTTTGGCTATTACAAATAGTGCTGCTGTGGACATTCACGTACAGGTATTTCGCGTGACCTGTTTTCCTTTCTCTTGGATAGATACCTTAGAACAGATTTGTTGGGGAAATTTTTATGTCATTTGAATTCTTTCCAGTAGGCACATACTTCGTTTATAATAAACCAATATTTTAAAAATAATTTTTTCTGGGGATCCCTGGGTGGCGCAGCAGTTTAGCGCCTGCCTTTGGCCCAGGGCGCGATCCTGGAGACCCGGGATCGAATCCCACGTTGGGCTCCCGGTGCATGGAGCCTGCTTCTCCCTCTGCCTGTGTCTCTGCCTCTCTCTCTCTCTCTCTCTCTCTCTCTGTGACTATCATAAATAAATAAAAAATTTAAAAAATAATAATAATTTTTTCTGAAAAGAGCTGAATCTATAGAAAAAAGGTAGTGGCCCAAACTTTGAAACAGGGAATGATGGGCTGGGAGTCAGAACCAAGGCCACCAGTACGTGGGCAGGAAACTAAGCAAATTATCACCCTTCTCAGGGCCTCACCAGTGATGTGGGGGAGGGGCAAGGGTGGGCAGGGCAGCAGCTGAGCTGGATTGAAGACATCTCTGGCCTTTCCCAGCCCTGACAGCTCAAGATCCTAAGGCAGCCTAGGTTTCCACACCTGGTTGGAAAAACACACCAGGGAGGGGGATCCCTGGGGTGCTCAGTGGTTTAGCACCCGCTTTCGGCCCAGGGCATGATCCTGGAGTCCCAGGATCATATTCCCGAATCAGGCTCCCTGAATGAAGCCTGCTTTCTCCCTCTGCCTGTGTCTCTGCCTCTCTCTCTCTGTGTCTCTCATGAATAAATAAATAAAATCTTAAAAAAAAAGAAAAAGAAAAACACACGAGGGAAATGATCTGGTCTTGTGAGTTCTCTCCCTAAGAGGATGAGTATCCTAAAATTGATAGTTTAGACAACAAGACCAGACTCAACCCAGAAGAATGTTTTAGGTCACACCCTCTCCAATCTCTGAGAGGTGAGCAGAGAGCTAACTCTATCTGCCTCTTAATCTTCCACTTAATTTTTAAAAAAATATTTTTATTCATTCATTGACACAGAGAGAGAGAGTACAAGCAAGGGGAGCAGCAGGGAGAGGGAGAAGCAGACTCCCCACTGAGCAGGGAGCCCCATGCAGGGCTCGATCCCAGGACCCTGAGATCATGACCTGAACCAAAGGCAGATACTTTACTGACCGAGCCATCCAGGTGCCCCAATCTTCCACTTCTCAACGTTTCTCAGACTAAAATGTGCCTACAAAATCCTGGAGATCTTGTTAATACGCAAATGTTGAACCAATGAGTCTGAAGTGGAAGTCTGCTTCTCCCTCTGCCTGTGTCTCTGCTTCTCTCTCTATGACTCTAATGAATAAATAAATAAAATCTTTTAAAAATAAATAAATTCGGGGATCCCTGGGTGGCTCAGTGGTTTCGCGCCTGCCTTTGGCCCAGGGCGCAATCCTGGGGTCTTGGGATCGAGTCCCACGTCGGGCTCCTGGCATGGAGCCTGCTTCTCCCTTGCCTGTGTCTCTGCCTCTCTCTCTCTCTCTCTCTCTCTATGTCTATCATAAATAAATAAAAATAAATCTATAAATAAATAAATAAATAAATAAATAAATAAATAAATAAATACTGTTCATCACCCAAAAGTAAGTGTTTTAAAAAGAATAATCATCCAGGGAGCACCTAGCTGCCTCAGCCCATGGAGCATGGGACTCTTAATCTTGGAGTTGTGGGTTCAAGTCCGATGTTGGGTGTAGAGATTGCATAAAAATAAAAAAAAATCTTGGGGCACCTGGGGGCCTCATTTGATTAAGCATATGTCTTTTGGTTTCTGCTCAGGTCATGATCTCAAGGTCAAGGAATTGAGCCCCACTTTGGGCTCTGCTGAACTTGGAGCCTTCTTGGGATTCTCTTGCTCTTCCTCTCCCTCTCCCTCTGCCTTCCCCACATGCCCCTGCACTGGTCCTCTCTCTAAAACAAAACAAACAGGGATCCCTGGGTGGCGCAGCGGTTTGGCGCCTGCCTTTGGCCCAGGGCGCGATCCTGGAGACCCGGGATCGAATCCCACATCAGGCTCCCGGTGCATGGAGCCTGCTTCTCCCTCTGCCTGTATCTCTGCCTTGTCTCTGCCTCTCTCTCTCTCTGTATGACTATCATAAATAAATAGTAATAAAAAAAAAATTTAAAAAAAATAAAAAAATAAAAAAATAAAACAAAACAAACAAAAAACTTAAAAAAACATCATCCAGACTCCTATTATGTATATACAGATGGACAGATATATAAGGACATTTATTTCAGCATTATTTATCATAGCAAAAAATTAGAGATTATAATTTTCCTACTTTAAAATACATATTGTTTTGATTTTTCACAATGAACATTGCAATGGACTGAATGTTCATGACCCCCCCTCCACCCCCACCAAATGTATGTGTTGAAATCCCAACCCCAACGTGATGGCGTGTGGACATGGGGCATTTTAAAGGTGATCAGATCACAAAGGCAGAGACCTCATGATGGGATGAGTGCCCGTTTAAGAAGAGGCCCCAGAGAGATTCCTCACCCCTTCTTCCATGTGAGGATATAGCAAAAAAAAATACTTGTCTAGGGATCCCTGGGTAGCTCAGTGGTTTGGTGCCTGCCTTTGGCCCAGGGCGCGATCCTGGAGTCCCAGGATCGAGTCCCACGTCGGACTCCCGGCATGGAGCCTGCTTCTCCCTCCTCCTGTGTCTCTGCCTCTCTCTCTTTCTCTCTCTCTCTCTATCATAAATAAATAAATAAATCTTTAAAAAAAAAATACTTGTCTATGAACTAGGAAGCAGGTCCTCAGCAGACACCAAATCTGCTGGTGCCTTGATCTTAGACTACCCAGTGTCCAGAACCATAGAAAATAAATTTCTGTTGCTTATAAGCGATCCAGTCTATGGTATTTTGTTACAGCAACCTGGACAGATTCAGACAAACATGTATTCATAGAAACTGAAAATAGAAAACAAATAAGAGGGCGATGTGTGGGCTAGCTGGCTTGTAACAGAGCAGCCAGCCACAGGCCCCCTCTGGCCCACGGGCCAGGTGCCACTGCACCTGGCCAAGCCTATTTCGTATTTTCTTCTCCCACACGCACAGTGGAAACAGTGTCTGACACCAGGGACTAGCGGTGGAAAATAGGTAATCTGCTTCAGAAACCAAATGCCTCGACTCTATACTGTCTCCTTAGGAACAAGTGAGAAGCCCTGCCGATACCAGGGGCTTGTCCCCGCGATCAGCCTGTCACCTCTCAACTTATAGGCTTGTCTCTGGGAAGCTGGGGTCTCTCTCCATGGCTCCGACTTCGTGGGCTCCCACTCTGTCCTGGCTGTACACTCAGGACAGAGTAAAAAAAACCCTGCAGGGGGACAGCTGGGTATGTTCTCTGAGCATTCTGGGGAAAGAAGTCCCCAGTCTAGCTGTGTCTGTTGGGTGATGTACCTGCCTCTTTATCCCACACAGGCTACAGGACACAGTGGTGACCTTCTCTTTGATAATGATCTCCCCCAACAAATATTAATGCAGCTGTGGGCAGAACATTAAGACTTCCTCCTGCCTGCAGGGAGTTGACAATGTACAATTACAAGTCCAGAAAGCACAAGTACCTCCAAGTTAGGGTCCCGTAGAGACTAAGAGGACTCTGGAATGCTTCCATTCAGGGGTAGGGGTGAGGGGTGCTCCCAATACGTTACCAAATGAAGAAATGCTAACGTGGCTTTACCAAAATCACAGTACATTTTAAATGTTTACATTAAACAAATTGACCCTTTTAAGACACACACCAGTCACGATGCGATTATGCTAGTTGGACGGTGATGGGAATTATAAAAATATTCGTGCACAGCAGATCGCAGGCTGTGTGGTAAGCAGACACAAATTTAGGGTTGGCTGGTGGGTGTCTTCTCTCACTCCGACCTGGGACTGCGATCCCCAGTGTGCGATGGTTGGGGCCCAATCCTGTCTGCTCGTTCTCTCTCACACCACACACCTATTTTGTTTTCTCCTCCACATTTATCTCTGCCAGAAACCGCCTTGTCTCTTTATTGGCCAACTGTCCCCTTTAGAATTTAAGTGCCACAAGATGGGAGCCTCCTCCGTCCATGTCACTGCTTTCTGGCACATGGTAGGTGCTCCATACATTTTGGTTCAATGAGTAGACACAGGATATCCTTGTGGATGTGACAGCAGGTGCATACGCATATACAATGGGATTTCGTGATAAGAAATAGTGCATGATGGTTCCCAGAGAAGCAGCTTGTATGAAGGAAGTGCAGAGCCCTGCTCCAGGGCTCCGGTCCTCGCTCAGCTGCTGCCAAGTAACCTTGGGCCAAATGCAACTCTTTCCCAAGGCTCAGTTTCCCTATTCGTAACATGGGGGGAGGGACAGATTGGCAAATCTCTGGGGTCTCCCTAACCCTGGCATCCTATGGATTCACAGAGGTGATACGTGGGCTGGATTTTCAGAGATGAGTGTGTGGGGAGGAAAGGGGAAGGTGTTCTCCATCTCCAACTGCTCTTCTCTCTGAAGCGTGGCATTATGAGGGGAAAATCTATTTAAGAGATCATTGCTAGGTGGAAAAAAAAAACAAGGTTCAGAAGGGTTTATCTAGAACAATCTCATTTTAGCAAAAATCCATAATCATACTACTACCTATAGAAAAGGTTGAAGAGTACACAGCACACTGTTGTGTCCCATCCCAGAGGGACATTTTAGGGAGCTGTCCCTTCTCGTGCTTTGGACTTATATAGCACTCAAATTGTATGTTGAATGCATTTTATTTGTAACCAGTTTTTTAATAGTTAAAACATTAACCTCTTTACATTGAATTGATTTTTTAAAAAGATTTATTTATTTATTTTAGAAAGAGAGTGAGCAAGTGCAGAGAGAAAGAGTGAACGCCGTGATGGGAGGGGCACATAAATACATATATCCTTAATTAATATATTTGTGAAAATTCATCAAGCTGTATACCTATGATTTTTGTACTTTTCTATATGTATATCTGTATATTTAAACATCAGTAAAGAAAAAAATGAATAAATAAAATAAGAAATAAAAATCAGTAAAGAGTTAACAAAAAAGAGTACAGGTGCTCAAGCAGTTCCATCCTAAAACCAAGGTAGGAAGGACCCCTGCCCTGGGTTCTACTTTAAAAGACCCTGCTCGGGATCCCTGGGTGGTGCAGCAGTTTGGAGCCTGCCTTTGGCCCAGGGCACGATCCTGGAGACCCGGGATCGAGTCCCATGTCGGGCTCCCAGTGCATGGAGCCTGCTTCTCCCTCTGCCTGTGTCTCTGCCTCTCTCTCTCTCTGTGTGTGACTATCATAAATAAATAAAAATTTAAAAAAAATAAAATAAAAAATAAAAGACCCTGCTCAGTAGCAAGTCCACACAGCCAGAGGGATATGCCCCCCACCCACCTGCAAAGCCTATAGTCTCATTCCTTCGCCTGGCTCCAGGTACCCAAATTGTTGTTGTTGTTGTTTTTAAAATTTTATTTATTTGAGACAGAGCATGTGAGAGTGTGATCACAAGTGAGGAGAGCAGTGCGAAGCAGGCCCCTCCCTGAGCAGAGAGCCCGATGTGGGCCTCTATCCCTGGACCCTGAGATCACCACCTGAGCTGAAGGCAGATGCTCAACCAACTGGAACACCCAGGCGCCCCCTCACACACTGGTACTCTTGTTCTAGACCTTGCAAATGTTTGAGGTGAGGCTGTATCTAGGGCCTACTCCCAGAAGGGATGGGATACTAGGATTTTTTAAAAGCTCCTCAGCTGATTCTTACATGCAGCCAGAGTTGAGATGCTCTGTTTTAAGATAGGCTTTGATTAGTTTTAATGGAGCTAATGTATTCTTTCCTTTATGGTCTGTGTCTTGTTGTATGTTTATTTGTTTAATCTTTAGAAACCTATCATTATGAGGCACCTGGGTGGCTCAGTTGGCTAAGCATCTGCCTGCATCTCGGTTCATGATCCCGGGATCCTGGAATCAAGCCCCTTATTGGGCTCCCCACTCAGCAGGAGTCTTTTTCTCCCTCTGCCCCTCCCCCAGCTCCTGCTCACTCTCTCATAAATAAATAAAATCTTTAAAAAAAAAAGAGAGACCCTTCTTTTTACCCTGAGCTCATAACAATCATCCTATAGTTTTCTGAAAGTTTTAAAAGTTTTGCTTTCGTACTTAATATCTGGATTGATTTTTGTATTCCTGTAGTGAGATAAGCTCCATTGTGTTTCTTTCCAAACGGGCTACAGATGATCCCAGTACCATTCACTCACCAGTCTGTCTTTGTGCACGTTGGTGCTGCCACCCTTTCAGGTTGTGGGTCTGCCCTGGGAGGGACTCTTTCCTGATCTTACTGGTAGGCTTCCTTTTCTGCAATTAATATTTATGACTCGTGTGATTTGTTTAATTTTTCCATGGGGGAAAAAAAAAACAACCTAGTACTCTTAGGAAAGACTCTGAAACTCATTCACCCAGATCCATGATTGCTAATGGTGTTAAAATGACACCACTCCCAACATGTTTCTGAATTTAACAGGGATCACACTTCAAGCAAAAGGAGAGAAGCTCTAGCAGTGACATTTCAGCTGAGCTAGCTGTTGAGTGGGGTGCAATGGGGGAGGCAGCCAGTAGCAGTGTCCAGGAGCCCCTGAAGTCATGCCTCCTGGGAAAGCAGCCCCCATTGGACACATAGGCCAATCCTAGCACACAGGTAAGCATTTCACAGAAATGGGGCAGGCGGAATTTGAGGAATTTGCTTACTTCTCAAGTAGACAGAGGGGGAGATTGGAGACAGGAAGACTAGAGAAGTATTTGGCTGGCCCCTGCCATTTATCTGGGATTTCTGGTATTGGAGGAATCTGCATCCGTACTTAGTCGCTGACCCTGATCCTTTCTCCAGGGCCAAATGCAGCCTTTGTAAGACAGAATGAACTCTATTTATTTTTTTAATTAATTATTTATGATAGACATAGAGAGAGAGAGAGGCAGAGACACAGGAGGAGGGAGAAGCAGGCTCCATGCCGGGAGCCCGACGTGGGACTCGATCCCAGGACTCCAGGATCGCGCCCTGGGCCAAAGGTAGGCGCTAAACCGCTGATCCACCCAGGGATCCCCACTCTATTTAAAGTGTCACTGGGGGGACACCTGGGTGGCTCAGTGGTTTAGCACCTGCCACTGGCCCAGGGCATGGTCCTGGAGTCCTGGGATTGAGTCTTTTTTTTTTTTTTTTTAAGATTTTATTTATTCATTCATGAGAGACAGAGAGAGGCAGTGACACAGGCAGAGGGAGAAGCAGGCTCCATGCAAGGATCCCAACGTGGGACTCGATCCCGGGTCCCCAGGATCACGCCCTGGGCCAAAGGCAGGGGCTAAACCGCTGAGCCACCCAGGGATCCCCCTGGGATCGAGTCTTATATCAGGATCCCCACAGGGAGCCTGCTTCTCCCTCTGCCTGTGTCTCTACCTCTCTGTGTGTCTCTCATGAATAAATAAATAAAATCTTTAAAATAAATAAAGTGTCAGTGGTTTTTTTTGTTTTGTTTTGTTTTTTAGATGAATGACTGTCTACCTTAGTGAAAACAAAGCACTGGACTTCAGACCTTGAAGACTAGGGTTTGAGCACCGGCTCTGCCATCCTCAGAACTGAATTCAGATCTCAGTTTCCTCCTTTATAAAGTTAGGGTAATGCTGCCCCAATCCAAAAGTTCTATTGAGGGGCACCTGGCTGGCTCCATTAGAAGAGCTATGCGACCCTTGATCTGGGGGTCGTGAGTTCGAGCCCCACTTTGGTTGTAGAGATAACTTAAATAAATAAAACTTTTAAAACTTAAAAAAAAAATTTTTTTTTCTAATGAGCTGAAGTCTTGGAAAGGGCTTGGTAAGCTGCCCAGCTCCTGACAAGTGCTAGCTGTATGGATAAGATGCTCATCCAGCCCCTTGTTGAAAGTCATCCGGAACAATTACCCTCAGAGCCTCTCCTAAGGGAGAAAGAAAGAGGTATTTGAGTTGATGTTTTATAATTCACTTACCCTAAATAACACTGGGCAAGCGCTGAATCACAGCACATGAATTATAGCCTGGACATAAGATTGTTGGAAACATTCCCCAACATTTTTAGCCAAAACATTGTTCATTCCTCAATGTTCTCTCTCTTCTGCATCCCACACCCAGCCAAGGTCTGACTCAGCCTTAAGGGAGAAGTAGCTTGAATTCAACAACACTGTATTTAACATCTCTTTTTTAAAAGTATATTTATTTATTTTAAGTGGCTCCACACTCAATGTGGGGCTTGAACTCACAACCCTGAGATCAAGAGTTGCAGGCTCTTCTGACAGAACCCCCCAGGTGCTCCGTATTTAACACCTTCCTATATTCCTACACTGAGCCAGACATCTTCAGGTAAGGAAGGCCCCAGCACCAGAGGTCCTCAAGAGACCAAAGCAGAAGTTGTCAGAGATGTCATAAAGTGACACAGGCGTTAGTGAGAGGATGTACTAAGGGATAAACATTACAATTCCTTCCAGCTCTAAAGTTGTGGAAAAGCTCCCACCCTCTAGAATCAGACAACCTAATTAGGGAGATAAGGCACGAACCACATGAGTATGTGTAGAAAAAGGCTAAAATGAGTACAATGAAGAAACGGCTCTGAGAGCTCAGAGACCAGTAGGGCCTGGGGAGGGATGCATTCCTGGAGGTGAATCTTGACTCACAGGCGTAGGGCTGGGAAGGGAGAAAGGGAGGAGAAAAGACAAGTGTGGGAAGAGGCAGCGGACAATATTAGCGAAGACTGGAATCCAATCCAACAACCACATACAAACCAAGTACATCTCCGAGGCAGATACAAACAAATAGGAATTTTAGTCCCGAAGAAATTCTGAAATACCTCTTGGTGTCAGTCACATGACTTCTTCAAGCTGAAACCTGTTGGTTCTGTGGCAACAGGGTAGGTGGTTCTTTGTTTGGGACAGCCATCCACTGGGATAAGGTGGAAACCTGACCCAAGGATGGCCCATTAGCATCATGATGAGAGCAGGCTTCTGGACTCATTCTTGCATTTGCTCCTCCATCAACGCTTTTGCAATCCATTACCCACGTGATAGCCACTTCCATTTTGGGGCACCTGGCAGACTCGGTAGAGCATGCAACGCCTGATCTCAGAGTGGAGAGTTCAAGCCCCCCTGAACTGGAGGGCTCAGCAATTGAGTGTCTGCCTTTGGCTCAGGGCGTGATCCCGGTCCCCGGAATGAAGACCCGCATTGAGCTCCCTGTGGGGAGCCTGCTTCTCCCTTTGTCTATGTCTCTGCCCCTCTCCCTGTGCCTCTCATGAATGAATGGATAAATAAAATCTTAAAATATAATAATAAAAAAAATTTTTAAAGGTTGCAGATTGAAATAAGTATAAGGAAGAAAGAGAAAGGAAGAGAAAGGTGTTCTTGATGGTCAAAAAGGCCTAAGGAGGGGCACCTGGGTGGCCCGGTGGTTGGGCCTCTGCCTTTGGCTCGGGGCATGATCCTGGAGTCCTGGGATCAAGTCCCCCATCGGGCTCCCTGCATACAGCCTGCTTCTCCCTCTGCCTGTGTCTCTGCTTCTCTCTGTGTCTCTCATGAATAAATAGACAACAACAACAACAAAAAAGGCCTAAGGAAGTGCTACTTGAGATCTACCTGATGTGGAGAGACTTCCACGTGCAGATCTCAAGAAAAAGCAATAGAGGCAGAGGAAACAGCAGAGATAAAGTCTGGAGCCAGGAAAAAGCATCGCGTATCTGAATGACCATTGCAAGGATTGGTGGCCTTTTTTTTTTTTAACTGGATGAAACATGTGAGTTTAACCCAGCAAGGCACTCCCTTGGAGCTGGCTATAGGATAGGCATGGCTTAATAAATCAGCCTCCATGACTTGGGACAACCCAAGTTGGAAGGCTTGGGCCAGCTGTCACTAAAGGGTGGGTCCTTGACCTGTAACTGACAATCAGTGTGCACAGATTTTAGGGCAGCAGCATTGCAGCTGAGGGGAGGGAGGAGTACAGCTTGCTAGTCAGTGAGGTGGCTAATCCAACTGGGCAAATTCTCCTTCCGTGCTGGATGTTGCTGCAGCCTTGTAGAGCTCCTGAGCACTCACACACATTCTCAGCTCTGCAAGGCATGCAGGGGCATCTTCATCCTCATATTGGAGACTAGGAAGTAGAAGTAAAATAACCTGCCTGTGACACTGTAAGCTACAAGCTAGGCCGAGACCCAGTCTTCCTGACCACTGATGGAGCGCTCGTTCCTTAAGACTGCCACATGGACCCTGAGAACTCTGAAGGGACGGGATGCCTGGGTGGCTCACTGGTTGAGCGTCTGCCTTAGGCTCAGGGCTTGATCCCAGGGTCCTAGGATCAAGTCCCACAGTGGGCTCCCTACAGGGAGCCTACTTCTCCCTCTGCCTATGTCTCTGCCTCTCACTCTGGGTCTCTCATGACTAAATAAATAAAATCTTCTTTAAAAAAAAAAGGAACTCTGAAAGGCTGACGAGTGGGGAGATGCCCAATCCTTCCTTTTCTCAGCCCGTCTTTGCATCTTTAATTATAAATATGTCACTTTCCATTTCCAGACACAATTTCTGGAGCCTCTATTCCTCTCCAAATCCATGTTCAACTTTCTATCACATCCTCATTAATATTTACTGATAAGGTAAATGTATTATTTCGAATGGAAGAATATTGCATTTGCAAAAGGGATAAATCTTAAATCAATGACACAAGCAATTTTGGGGAGCAGCAGCGTCCAATAGAAATATGTGAGCCATACATGTAATTTAAAATCCTCTAGTAGTCACATTCAAAACAAAACGGGACAGGGTTGGGGCACCTGGTTAGCTCAGTTGGTTAAGCATCTGACTCTTGCTTTGGCTCTGGTCATGACCTCAGAGTCATGAGATTGAACACAGCATCCAGCTCTGCGCTCAGCACAGAATCTGCTTGAGATTCTCTCCCTCTGCCCCTCTCCCATACCAGAGCACACACACTCGCTCTCTCTCTCAAAATAAATAAATCTTTTTTTTTTTTTTAAGGGGACTGGAGATCTCTGGGTGGCTCAGTGGTTTTGCGCCTGCCTTTGGCCCAGGGTGTGATCCTGGAGTCCCGGGATCAAGTCCCACATCAGGCTCCCTGCATGGGGCCTGCTTCTCCCTCTGCCTGTGTCTCTGCCTCTCTCTGTCTCTCTATGTGTCTCTCATGAATAAATAAAATCTTTTAAAAAAGGGGGGGGACAGGGTTAATTTTAATATATTTAATTTAGTATATAAAAATATTGTTTAAAACATAATATAGTGCTCACCGGCAGCACATATACTAAAACATAATTAATATAAAATATTAAGGAGATAGCTTAAATTATTTTTTTCTACTATTAAGTCTTCAAAACCTGGTGAGCATTTTATACTGGCAGTACATTTTAGTCTGGACTAGCCATATTCCAAATGGGCAATACCACCTATGGCTAGTGGCTACTGTACCAGACACTGCAGCTCTCAGAGTAGAATTGCTAGTGTTCAGAGGTGCCTGGATGGCTCAGGCAGTGGAGCATGAGACTCTTGATCTTGGGGTTGTAGGTTCAAGCCCCCACATTGGGTGTAGAGATTACTTAAAAAAAAAAAAAAAACAGAACTGCTAGTGTCTGAAGCTGGCCAGTATGAATTTGGCAGACATCTTTTTTCTTCTCTTTAGAATGAGAGCTCTCAATGTAGGGGAGTGGCAGAGGGAGAGGAGAATCTTAAGCAGGCTCTGTGCTGAGTGAGGATCCTGATGCGGTGCTCCATCTCATGACCCTGAGATCATGACCTGAGCCAAAATCAAGAGTCCTACACTCAACGGACTGAACCACCCAGGTGCCCCAGCAGGCATCTTTTTTTGGGGGGGGGGGGCAATGTGTCTTCTAAGGTCCCTCCTGTCACACTAGAAGAGCATGTATCCCCCAAGAAATAGAAATGAAAAGGAACTATAGTTAACTTGACTTTCAAAGCTGTGGAAGATTAAACTAGAAGGGCTCTCTGAGATTCTCTGGTCCAGAGGTCAGCAAACTTCAGCCCCTGGACCATATCTGGCTCCCTGCTTGTTTTATTCTACAGCCTGGGGTATTCTACAATGGCTTTTACATATTTAATGGTTAAAAAGTAATTGAAGGAAGAATAATGCTTCCCGACATGGGAATACTACATGAAATTCAAAATTCAGTGTCCATAATAAAGTTTAATTGGAACATCTTCACACTCATTTGCTTACATTTTGTCTGTGGCTGTTTTTGAGTACAATGGCAGAGTGGAGTAGCCACCACAGAGACAATATGGCCCATCAAGCCCAACATTGTAACGGTCTGGACTTTTTTTTTTTTTTAAAGATTTTATTTATTCATTCATGAGAGATACACAGAGAGAGGAAGAGACACAGGCAGAGAGAGAAGCAGGCTCCATGCAGGGAGCCCGACGTGGGACTCAATCCTGGGTCTCCAGGATCACACCCTGGGTTGAAGGTGGCGCTAAACCGCTGAGCCACCCGGGCTGCCCACGGTTTGGCCTTTTACAGAAGTTGGCTGAGCCCTGGACTAGACCAGCAGCTCCCGTTCTTTTTTATTTTCTTTTTATGATTTTATTTATTTATTTGACAAAGAACAAGCAGGAGGAGTGGCAGGCTCCTGGGGAGCCTGATGTGGAATTCGATCCCAGGACCCTGGGATCATGACTTGAGCCAAAGGCAGACACTTAACTGACTGAACCACCCAGGTGCCCCAGCAGCTCCCATTCTGTTGTTGAGGAATTGAGGCACGGAGAGAAAATGACTAGCCGGAGATCACACAGTCTGCCAATGGCCAAATGAGCACCCTCGCTTCCCTGTTAGGGCTCTTTTCACCACACTACCACATCAGCACATCAGAAGCATCTCGATTTATCATGACAATGACCAATTGGTCCTTGGTCCTTTTGTCTGTTTTCTCTCAGCTCTTTCCCACACTCAGGCCTGATCTGGGCATTAGAATGAGCCGGCTGCCTCTGTAACCTCAAGAGGGCAGCCCTAGCTAAGGTGTCTCCAAAGTGCACTGTCTTATCCAAGAGAACCAAAATCAAATCAATATATGGTCCTGTCCACCCCCCCCAAAAAAAAAGAAGAAAGAGAGAGAGAGAGAGAGAGAGAGAAGAAAGAAGAAAGAAAGAAAGAAAGAAAGAAAGAAAGAAAGAAAGAAAGAAAGAAAGAAAGAAAGAAAGAGAGAGAGAATGAAGTGGATCAGAAGGGCCTGAATTGGTTTTGATGATGATATGCATACATATGAGTGTAAATGTAAGACATTCATTTTATTTTAAACCAATTGCCCAAGGTGAATTCAAGTACACACAAAAAAACATCCCCACATCTAGCTAGAAAAGAAGACACAGAAGCCAAATCAGCAGCAAAAGACAGGTATTTCAGAAAGAAACACACATTAAACACACACACCCCTTTCTATTGGGGGAACATGGAGAAGAAATTAGTTCCCCTTACAGCCCTAGGGACAGTTTTAAGTATGTGACTGGAGCTGTGCTCATGACCCAGATTTGTCCTTGTTCTAAGTGGGCTGAAGAAGAGGCTCCATCTCTTCATTTGGGGAAGGAATGGGGCTATGGGGCTGGCAGCCTAGTATCACTGAGGTATTTATGAAGTATAATTAATGTTTGCAGCGGGTTTGGGGATCCTCCAGATTAAAAGGTGCCCCGTGCAAGGTGCAAGATGGATGGGTGTTACTTCAAGGGCAGGTACATTCTGTGGGTGTCACCACTGTTGTTGTTTACCAAGGCAGTAGGGGACAAAAGTAGGTTAAGACCATGTGGCACAATCCTTCGACGTGACCCAGAACAGGAAACGTGTATAGGGAAACTATCACATCAGATGGTATAGAGCAATTTCACAGAGAATGCACAAATCCCCAGAGGCAGAATGGTTGGCTTCATGACACCTAATCATGCCTAGAAGGAATCCATTGGGGCTAATTAGAAAAACACATATGGCACTTCCAGCTTTACAAGGAAGTGGGCTGAGTTGCATTACTCAGCACACATCTTTCCTCAGCTTGAGCTTGACTTCTGAGATCTTCTGAGAACTGACTATTTTTTCTAGGTAATACTAAAAGGCCTGGTGCTGGGTAACAGCAGGAACTAAGCTGGAAGTCTAATTAAGCATCCCCGTATTACAACACTTAAAAACACTTATGGGAATCCCAGTGAGTTCCTAATGTTTAATTCCTAGATTTAATCCTAAATTGCTCCACCGAATCCTCTCGTATGACCTTGGCTAATTATGTAATATCTAATCACCAGTGATAATGAAAAATTGAAAATGATGGCATGAGTTGATTTACTTCTCCTTGCAGATATTCCATCAGAACCAAAGATTAGGGAATAAAACCTTAGCATGGGGCACCTGGCTGGCTCAGTCAATAGAGCATGTGGCCCTTGATCTCGGGGTCAGAGTTTGAGCCCCACGTTGGGGGTAGAGTTTACTTGAGAAAAAAACACCTTAGCATATAGGAAGTTGCTTTCAAACTCCAGCAATTAAGTATATTACTTACTTTAGTCCCTGGAATGGTAAGAAAATGGAAATGCACTGAATGGGAATTTTTTTTCTTATTCTTATCAGAACTTTGGTCTAGATCAGTCCTATAATACATAGGAAAATCATACAGATTTATCATTAAAATAAATAGTGTGTTAAGTGTCTGACTCTCGATTTCAGCTCAGGTTACACATGATCTTAGGGGCATGAGATTGAGCCCTGCATCAGGCCCCATGTTCAGTGCAAGTCTATGAGATTCTCTCCCTCTCCCTCTGCCCCACCCCCTGCCAGTGCACTCATGCTCTCTCTCTCGCTCAAATAAATAAATAAAATCTTAAAGAAAATAAATTCTCACAGGGAGCCTGGGTCACTCAGTCAGTTAAGCCTGTTTGCCTTCAGTTCAGGTCATGACCTCAAGGTCCTGGGATTGAGTCCTATATTGAGCTCCCTGCTCAATGGGGAGTCTGCTTCTCACCCTCTTCCCACCACCCCCCCCACCCCCGCCGCTCATGCTCTGTCTCAAATAAATAAATGGGATCTTAAAAAAAAAATTCTCAGCAGAAACATCAATATGCTTAAAGTTTTATTGTTACCCAGAAAAGTAAATCCACATCTCCAATACAGTATTTGCTCTGGAAATTACAATCTACCAAAAAACAAAGCTAAACAAAGAGAGAAAGAAAAGGATATATAATACTTATGTGCTCAGAATTACAAAAGTAACTTGATGGGTGCCTGGCTGGTTCAGTCAGAAGAGCACACAACTCTTGAACTCCGGGTTGTGAGTTTGAGCCTCATGTGAGATGTAGTGATCCTGGACAACAAACTTAAAAGGATGTAACTTGAAACATTTATTTATGCTATTCACATAAAGCTAGCTGACTTAGATGGTTTTGGTTTGTTAGCCTTTTTATACTTTGTCAGTTCTGTGATGTTACGTGAGTTAAATGCCAAACCCCATTTTGTGTAACATTGTAGTCCACCTTGAGTTTCAAGCCAGCTGATAAATTCTTTAAGTTTTGATAGATCCCTCTGAGGAAAGAAAAAAAAAAAAAAGTCTAAGCAACAATGACCATGTTTTCACATTTATATATTTCTCATTTAAGGAGTCAAAAAATTAAAAAAAAAAAGGAGTCAAAAAATTCAGTGGACTTTATTCTAACTCTTCTAAACACAAACACCTTCGATTTGAATAGCATTTCTTGGATGATAAAGCACTTTTACTCCATTCTCTCGTTTTATTGGATCTTTGAAACAACCCCGTGGGATAGATGTGGTATATGTAGTATAGAGGTTTAATAGATAGTTCCTAAAATTAATTCAGTGAATATTTATTGAACAACTACTGTTTGCCAGGCACTATTTTAGAAAATGATCATTTGGTAGCAAATATACCACACAGAGATCCTGCCAAAAAAGTTTAAGAGACATGCCCAAGAACATAGGAAGTAAATCAAAACCTCTTGACTGCTGTATGGTGTCATCATTCTCTTATTAAGTTGGAACAATTTCTATTTATCATCTATCTATTTATTATTATTTTTTAAGATTTTATTTATTTATTCATGAGAGACACAGAGAGAGAGAGAGACAGAGACAGAGACAGAGACAGAGATGCAGGCAGAGGGAGAAGCAGGCTCCATGCAGGGAACCCAATGTGGGACTCGATCCCTGGTCTCCAGGATTAGGCGCTGGGTCGAAGGCAGGCACTAAACCACTGAGCCACCCGGGCTGCCCCTCTATTTATTATTTTTGGACAGAAAGTAGGATTTATTGATGGGTATGAATAAGGAGAGAGCAGTATCAAAGTTCTCACGAGTGCAGGGCATGACATTTGTTCAGAGGGTCACCATTAGTGATGTATTTGACCCCATGGTCACCAGGCATATGCTTTTCAGCCACCATGTCTTTAATTCTGTTCACATTAAACCCAGTAAAACCCCACTTCTTGAAGATATGGATCTTCCTGCAAGGGATTTTGAACTTGGCCCTGCTTAGAGCCTCAATCACATGTTCCTTGGTAGCTCAATCACATGTTCTGCAGCTTGGTACCGGTGGACATAGTGACCTGGCCAATGTGGGCTCTGGTCACTGTGCCCTGAGGTTTTCTAAAGGCACCTGTATACCTATCTGGAGCCTAGATTGGGGACAGCACGAGGTCAGACATGAACGTCCACTGTCTCCAAGGTCCCTGAAGGCAACCCCTTCAAGCAACAAGCTGCATACACTACCAAGGAGGGTACTGTTTGCAGCCATTGCATGCCAGCCCCCAGGGGTGTGCCCCAAACAGAACATTTGGCTTAATTGGCTGGAGATAGATGAACCATTTTATACTCCTTCCCAAAGCCAATTCTATCCTGTATGCAGTCCTTCTCCCCTACTTAAGAACATGGATCCAGTCAAACTCTCCTGCCCACATTGATTATCTATTATATAAGCAGGGTTATAAAAAAGTATTGTAGGGGTGCCTGGGTGGCTCAGTTGGTTAAGTGTCCGACTCTTGGTTTCGGCTCAGGTCATGATCTCAGAGTTGTGAAATCAAGCCCTGTGTGTGCGGCTCTTCACTGAGCACAGTGTCTGTTTGTCCCTGCCCCTCCCTCCACTCTCTTGGTCTCTCTCTCAAATAAATAAAAAATCTTAAAAAATTTTATAATTTCTTCCACCTCAAAACAAGCCAACTTCTCTAGATGCCATATTCCCCAGCTACTCTTTTACCAGCTACCTCTCCATTTTTCTGCTTTCGTTGTGCAGCCAACTCTTTCCATTCTCTATTTAAAAGTCAATTAAGCATTTATTAAACAAATGCAAAATAAATGAACTCAAGATGTTTCACATAGAGATAAGTTCAAATATTCAGAGGGTTTGTCAAGAAAAACAAAAAACCCAAATCTTGTTCTGTTTTTTTTTTTTCAAAAGGCAAAACGATAACCAATGGCTAGAAACATCCAGCATGATATTTGTACAAATATTTTCAATTTCTCCAATATAATAAATGTTATATATATATATTTTTAAAGATTTTATTTATTTATTCATGAGAGACACAGAGAGAGAGAGAGAGAGAGAGAGAGAGAGAGAGGCAGAGACACAGGCAGAGGGAGAAGCAGGCTCCATGCAGGGAGCCCGACGTGGGACTAGATCTCAGGTCTCCAGGATCAGGCCCCAGGCCAAAGGCAGGCGCGCTAAAACCGCTGAGCCACCCGGGTTGCCCTAAATGTTATATTTTTTCAAAATAAGAAAGGAGCTATGCGGGTGCCTTGGCTGGGTCCCTTGGTTGAGCACGTGACTCTTGATCTTGGGCTCCGAAGTTCAAGCCCCACGTGGGTCATAGAGCCTACTAAAAAATAAATAAGAAGAAAGGAGATATGTCTTTTTAAAAATGTAGTACTCTTAGACCTTTCAAGGAAGTCAAATATTCATGATATGTCCTGCGTGCCAGCAACTGATGCACTCATATCATTGGAAATAAACCTCAAGTCAACTAACCAGTTTGTGAAGAAAATGGCCTCTGGGTTGCTCAGCTATATTTAAGTTCTCTACATCAGGGACATGTGGGTGGCTCAGTCAGTTAAGTGTCTGCCTTTGACTCAGGTCATAATACCAGGGTCCTGGGGTCGAGCCTCACATCGGGCTCCCCACTCAGTAGAAATCCTGCTTCTCCCTCTGCCTCTGCTCCTCTGCTGCTCCTCCTATATGCTCTCTCTCTAATAAATAAATAAAATCCTTAAGTTCTACATCAGTGATTTTCAGGAGGTGTGAGAAAGTCCCACAAAACAGATGTATCAGAATGCCCTAGGATTCTGATATTTCATTGTAGGGAGACAGTCTTCCTCAGCCCTCAAAAGAACCCTGACAAATCAGGGTAACTGATAGAAGCATAGCATGTGCTGGGACAAGGGAAAACCAGTTTAAGACTACATAGGCTGGCCAGTGCAGCAGTTCATGAGTATTAGGAAATATAATCTTAACCACATTCTAGGCTGCATCCAAACTGATAAATACTTCCAAATAGAGATGGTTTCAATGACTATTCAGCATAGGTGTTTCAGGATAAAATGCCCATAAATACTTTATTTTTTATTTTTTATTTTTTTTATGATAGTCACAGAGAGAGAGAGAGAGGCAGAGACACAGGCAGAGGGAGAAGCAGGCTCCATGCACCGGAAGCCCGACGTGGGATTCGATCCCTGGTCTCCAGGATCGCGCCCCGGGCCAAAGGCAGGCGCCAAACCGCTGCGCCACCCAGGGATCCCAAATACTTTAAATCCATATTTTATCACATGCTCCTCTAAGAAATGGTAAGGTAATACAATTCAAAATAAAGATTTTAACTGATCGGGATGCCTGGGTGGCTCAGCAGTTGGGTGCCTGCCTTTGGCAGAGGGCATGATCCTGGGGTCCTGGGATCGAGTCCCACATCGGGCTCCCTGCATGGAACCTGCTTCTCCCTCTGCCTGTGTCTCTGCCTCTCTGTGTGTGTCTCTCACGAATCAATAAATAAAATCTTTGTAAAAATTAAAAAAAAATTTTAACTGATCTATATTTATCAGTACAGAGGATTCTAACAGTGGAGCTCAAACCCAGGATGATAAACACGTTTTCAAATAAAGCACACAGCCAATCCAGTTAATTGTCGTTCACTAGGGATTGCTGTTGCCGGAGCAGGCTCCCGTGGGACAGGTGCAGGAAACCTATTGAAAGGAAACGATGGGGCACTTCGATCTTAAGGCATTACTATTCTTGTGACAGAGTCAATTTGCCATCATTGGTCTAGGCTTTTTACAGGAAGTCCAACAAATGCTGCAGAGTCATCAGGGATTATTGAGGTACAGGCTTGAGAAACGAGGGCAAGGTCTGCTTTGTTGCGTTTCTAAGCAAGCACTGCACGACTGGCTGAATCACCTCAGACTGCCGGTGAGCACTGGTGGTTACATAAATTCCAGGAAAAGCTCTCTGCTAGAGTCTTTGGCCTACTGACCAAATTCTTCCAGGTACCGACCAAATTCCAAGTTCAGAATTTGCAGAGTCTGTAGGAAGGTAGTATTCTTTTCCAAAGAAATTGTATATTATTCATGTCATTATGGAACAGCTACCGGGCTAGAAGCAGACCATATCCTGAGGGTGTAATCCTTCTCCCAGGAGCCTACAAGTTTTGAGTTCCTGAGTCTCTCACTGACCCAGGAACTTTGTGAGATGGAATGTACTTTCTACCGTCACCGTCCCTGGCATCTTCCCCTCCAAGTCTACTGCATTACTTTTCCCAGAGGCACTCCAGATTCACTGATTTTTTTTTTTTAAGATTTTATTTATTAATTCATGAGAGACACAGAGAGAGAGGGGCAGAGACACAGGCAGAGGGAGAAGCAGGCTCCACGCAGGGAGCCCGACGTGGGACTCGATCCCAGGACTCCAGGATCACGCCCTGGGCCGAAGGCAGGCGCTAAACCACTGAGCCACCCAGGGATCTCCACTGATGTTTTTCTTTAATCTAGTCCAATCGAGCTCTTGCCCCACTGCTCCACCAAAACTTCTCTTGTCAAGGTCACCGTCGACCTCCTCGGTGCTCCGACAGCCATCCTCCTGCCTCCCCTTCACCTCTTGGCAGCATTCCACAGGCGATCACATTGATCACTCCCTCCTCCTTCAGTTTCTTCCTCTCACTTCCAGGACACTGCTCTCTCTGGGATTTCCTCCTCCCTAACTGGTTTGTTCCTTCTCAGAGGCTTTGCAAGTTCCTGACTTCTGAGACCTCTTAAGTGTCAGAGTGCCCCGGGGCTTTCCTGGTTCCTTTTCCTGATTTTCTCTTGGTGATGTCATCCAGTTTCAGACTTTAAATTCCATTCATATGCTGATAACTCCCAAACTCTCCTTCCCAGTCTTGTCTCACTGGCTGTCTCTCTTTCACACACAGTCATACAGACACACACACATATATACGATGGATCTCATAAATAATACATAAAAGTATAGATCTTCAGAACTTCTTTCTGAACTCGAGATTCACATCCAGCAGCCTACCTAATGTCTCCATCTGAATACCTAATACCTCAAACTGAACATACTTAAAACTGGGCTCTAAATATTCCTTTATAAAACTGTTCTAGGGGTGCCTGGGTGGCTCAGGTCAGGATCCCAGGGGTCCTGGGATTGAGCCCCGAGTCAGGCTCCCCTGCCCAGCGGGGAGCCTGCTTCTTCCTCTGCCTGCAGCTCCCCCTGCTTGGGCTCTCTCCCTCCACACATCTGGCAAATATATTAAAAAAACAAGCCTCCCCCCAACCCCCCCCCCCCCAAAAAAAAAACCTGTTCTAGCCAGTGTTGATTTCAGTCTATTTCAGTTGATTACAACTCAACCTTTTTAGGTGCTTAGGTAAAAAAAACTCAGGTTTATCTTTGATTTCTCTTATCAACTCTATGATCAATACATCAGCAAGGCCTTCTGGATTAACCTTCAAAATAGATCCATGGGCAGCGCCAGTGGCTCAGCCAGTGGAGCCTGCTTCTCCCCCTGCCTGTGTCTCTGCCTCTCTCTCTGTTTTTCATGAATAAATAAAATCTTAAAAAAAAAAAAATATATATATATATATATATATATATATATATCCAGGATCCCTTAGGCAGTGAAGCCACCCCCCATCTTTCTTTTGGGCTACTCAGCCTCATGGGCTCCTGCTTCTATCCTTGTCTCTTCTCTCTCTCCCACCACACCCCTGTACCTCTGTCCCCAAACCAGTTAAGTTTCATGAGAACAGCAATCTGTTTTCTTCAGTGACATACCCTAAGTACTTGGCACAAAGTTGATTATTAAATAAAATAATAAAGATCCTGACTTTTTAGAAGACTTCTTGATGTGTTTGTCTATATAAGCCATTTGTGTACTTATTTATTTTAAAGATTTTATTTATTCATGAGAGACAGAGAGGCAGAGACACAGGGAGAGGGAGAAGCAGGCTCCATGCAGGGAGCCCCACATGGGACTGGATCCCGGGTCTCCAGGATCACGCCCTGGGCCGAAGGCTGGGCTAAACCGCTAAGCCACCCAGGCTGCCCTATATAAGCCGTTTAAACCATGATGCCAAAATGAGAAATCAATAGGTTCCTATAATCTGCACAATTATCAGGATAGAATCTAGTTATAGGAATGACCATTTGTACTCTGGCAAGACAAATGTTGGGTTGTTCCAGGAGTCTTATTTTCATAGACGTGTTTCTATTTTTTTTTAAGAAACATACTATTGGCTGCAAAGATTTGTTCTTTGAACTCCAATACTTCTGAAGTGCTGAATTTCTGAGTTTTGCCTCAAAAGGGAAGACTATTACAGCATGTGGGAGTGCTTCATTGCTGCCAAAAATATTTTGAAGAACTTCCCATATTACTAAAGTCTCTAAAAGAGCTCATTTATCCTTACCAGGAAAAGGTTATTACTGTTATTGTTTTAAATTCCCTCCTATGCTAGAATTTGGCATGAAAAAGCTGTCCTTTCCTGGAACAATGGCTAGAGATCTTCAGCATTTCTACATTGCTTAGAAAAGCTGCACACAATCTTCACCAAATGCCAAAAAAATAAGCCCAAGGGGCCTAGCACATACCGCTTAGACTCTGCCCTGGCTAAGGATCTTTGTATAATTAAAGGGTCTAGTTAACATCCAATCTCTCTCCAGGAACACAAAGTGGTACAAATGAATTCAGCAGCACAGTTGAAAAAGAAAAACTATGGGAACAATGGATTGGCGATGGTGGAATTCTCTCGTCCCGCAGGATTTGACAAAATGAAACCAGTCCTAGACTCCATACAAAGCATATTTATTCCAAGGACAGATCATGAGATTGTTGTAATTCAGAATCTGTTTATTTGAATATGGCTCTCTGCACGTTTAAAGTCTACCTGTTTAATACTGTTCGGGCTTTCTGGCTTAGCAAACTGGAAAATGTTTTGAGGCTAACATAAAGATGGGAGAGGAGTTTCCTGAATTTTTGTTCAACTGTTTTTGCGAACCCATGCCATTGGTCCTAAGGGAGAGGTGAACAGCCCAAAATACCACCCACTCTAAAGAAAATACAAACTGAAAATATTTTGTGCAAAAAAAAAAAAAAAGGGATGTGCTTTTAGCTTAGTATTAAGTGTAACAGTTAAAGGTGTGAAATAAGAACATGCTTTGTAAATAAAAAAACAAATTCTAGGAATTAGAATTAGGTGGAACACCTACATTTGTACAAAGTGAATAGTGCAATCATTTTCTAAATTTCAACCGCCTGGCTCGTAAAGGCATAACGTGTTGTCTGTGTTATTAGGATAATCTGTCCTAATTCCCAACAAAATGAATAGCTTCATAGTGCTTAATCTTGGCCGTGAAGGCAAAAAATGTAATAGCATTTCAAAAACAATGATTTTCCTAAGATCTCAATGTCAAAAAAATGTACAATATTGTGCTTCATATTGAGATGGGAGCATGAAAATTTAAAATTCCACGCAGTGCTTTTGCTCCTACTGAAACGAAGACAAAATTTGGGATCTAACAGCCACTCCCCAGATGTTTCTTTCATCTGGAAGCCATCAAATCCTGATTTGTTCCCTTGAACCTATCTGTTCCCTTGAAAATCCCATATTTTTTTTTTTTAAAGTTTTCATCCTGTCATTATGAGCTTAACTCCCTATCACTGAAACAAATAACCAACCCCCTGTAATTCCTACACAGTACGGGGTGGCGGGCGTGAAACCCTACTGTAGCTGCAACACCCAAAGACTAGAGCCAGAGAAGGGTTGGCTCGGTTAGGAACTCCTGCTGCCGCGAAGAAAAACAAAACTTAAAACCACCACCACCACCACCACCATTCAACAAAAATACCTTGCACCAAAAAAAAAAAAAAAAAAGCAGCAAGGCTGGAGGACAAAGACGGCAGCCTCACTCTCGAATTTCCTGGCTTTGTTGACTCAAGCCGCAAAAGTGAACATTAAAATGCCAACACTCGCGTTGAATATTCCCTTGAAATCTCGGAAGACAAAGGCTCTTTCAAGTTTCCAAGAGGACACTGGGAGAAGGCACGTTTTAGGGAGTCGATTTTCTATTTACATACTCAGGGGGGAGCTTTAGAAGAGTTAAATGGAAGAGGTTCTCGGCAGACAGAAATAATACGTCCCCGTCTATTGTTCCAGTTTATGGCTCGGATGGAAATAATGGGCCGTAAAACCTATCAGAGACCAGTTGCGCAGTGCGTGCCTCGCGGCCAGCCAATGAGCGGCAACGCCTCGGTTCTCCTACTGGCGACAGCACTTCAAAGGCAATTTTAAAAAGAAAAAAAAAAAAAATTTTTTTTTTTGTTCTCTTTTCCCGAGCCCGACCTCTCGGCTGCGCGGGTGCAGGAGGCACGCCCCGTGGGCCCCCCCCGCTCCCCCCCGCTGCCGAGGCTCGGCTCCCCTCGGCGCGCAGGGCTCCAGGGAGCGCCTTCACCCCCGTGGGGGGTGGGGGTGATGGTGAGGGGCCCCGCGTCGGAAGGGCCCAGGGCAGCAGGGAATCGGGACCGGGCACCCCCCACGCCCCTCCCCTGCGGCCGCTCGCGGTCACACGCCGCGCACGCGCGGCTCCGGGGCGGCGGCGCCCGAGCCCAGAGGCGAAGAACAAAGGGGACGCGCTCGCCTTCGCGGCTGGGGCGAGGGGGCGGGGCAGTGGGCGTGGTCACCCCTGGAGTCGCCGCCAGCCCCGCCCCCGCCGGCCTCGGCGGCGCGCGCCCCTCCCCCAGCGCCCCGCGAAATGGCGGCCGCGTTACAAAATGGCGGCCGCGCCAGGCCACGAGCGGAGCAATAAAAGGCGCCGTGCGCCCTTCCCCTCCCCCCGCCGCCGCCCCAGCTCCGGCGACCCTCCACCCGCCGCCCCGGCCTTCCCTCGCCGCTTCTCGAGCCCGCAGACGGGGCGGCGCCCCGCGGCCGGAGGCCGACTTCAGGGGGCAAAGGCCGACGGAGCCGAGCGGCGCGGGGAGGGAGCGTCCACGCCCGCAGCGTTAGTTCGTGGCCACCAGCGTGAGGAGGGACGGGGGGGGTCAAAGGACACGGGGCCGGGAGCCCAGGTCGGCGGGCGCGCGGGATCCCGGGCGGAGCGCTGGAGCCGGAGGAGGCGCGGGCGGCGCCGGGCGGGGTCGGCTCTCCCTCCACGCAGGCCTCCGTGAGCCGGGCAGGTCTTCCGGGCCTCGGAGGGCGCGGCGGCTGCGGTCCCCGTGAGGTCCCGGCGCTCCTGGGCTCCGCTCCGGACGTTGCGCTTTCTTTCTCTCAGAAAGCGCTCGCTTCTCGGCGCGCCCCATCCCCCAGCTTCCCTCGGGCTCCGTCTTTCCAGAAACTTCTCAGGGAAACAGCTTACCCACAAAAAAAAAAAAAAAAAAGAAAAGGGGGGGGGGGTCGCGGGCTCAGCCCCCGCCCCGCCTCCCTCCCGGAGCGTGCGCGCCGGATTGGGCGGCGAGTCCGGCGCGCGCGTGTGCAAGTGTGAGAGGGGGGCGTGCGCGCGCGGCGGGGCGGGGCGGGGCGGGGCGGGGCGCGGCGCTCTCACGAGGAGGGAGCGGGGGTTTCCTCCCCTCCCCCCACGCCCCGTGGCTGCGCAGGCGCGTTGGGGCCTCGGCGGGGGAGGGGCAGGGCCGAGGCGGTCGCCCCGTGGCTCCGCGCGCCTGCGCACTAGGGCGTCTCCGCCGAAGTGTGTTCCGCCCGCGGCTGGCGGCAAAGTGCGTCTGGGCGTCTCGGGCGCGCCCTCCTTCCTCCCGGTTTCCTCAGCTCCCCCTCGTGCGCCGCCGCAGCCCCTGGAGGGGTGTCCTCGACCCCGGCCTTCCCCCCCCCCCCCGCCCCGTGCCCAAGGGCTGAGGTCGCGCCGTGCCCGGTTGGCCTCCTTCCAGCCCCGCGTGCGCCATGTTGGGTCGGGCGCCCGCGGCGCGGCGGCGGCGCTTTCTCCGACGGCGGGGGGCGGGGGAGGGGAAGGGGGAGGGGAGGTGGCCGGGCTGCGCGTCGTGCTCGCCAAGCGAGAATAATAAAGGTGTCGTTTCTTTGGAACGCTGCCCCGGGTCGCCGAGGCGGGCTGCCCTGGGTGCGCGGCCGCGGACAAAGGGCCCGGCGCGGCAGCTCCCCGTCCCGGGCTGCGCGGAGTGGTAACCATAGCAACGGCCTTTGCTCTTTCTCAAGGTGCCTTTGGTTTTATTTTCCTTTTCCTCTTCCCTTAGGAGCGTGGGGGAGATGACGGCCGGGGTTGTGGGTTCTTTTAAAAAAAAAAAAAAAAAAGAGCCACCGCCTCCCCACCCCCCACCTCTTTTTATCTGGCCGTGGGATCCACTTCCGTGCAAGCCCGTTTCTGAAATCCAGCAGGTTGAGGTTAAGGAGGGTTCCCTCGGAGGGTCGCGGAGGTCGGCCACGTCTCCTGCCCCAGCTTTGTTTCCTTGCCGCCCCCCCCCGCCCCCCTTCCTTTTGAAGGACCTTCGTTTCCCGGGGGGGCGGGGCGGGGGGAGGCACTGCCTTCCTGCATTGGTTCAGCGTGTAATGCGGCTTCAGAGCCTTGCAGACGGAAGGTTGAAAAGAGGGAGCAGGTCCGCGGGCAAGGCTCCTCGGGGGCCCCCAAAGACGGACGTGGCACTTGCAACTTGACATCTTAGGGTCGCGAGCCGCACTTCTTGGCTCTGAAGTCGTTGGGCGGCGTGTCCCGCTGCCCCGCAGGTGCGGGCGCACCAGTGACCGCGCAGAGGCCGAGGTCAGGGCGGGTCAAGGCTCTGGGCGGAGCCACGCAGTGGGCCCTAAGGAAGGGAGAGCTTTCTTCCCGGTGGGAATTTTGAGGTGGTGCCAGATTCCTAACAGGAACTCGTAGTATATAAAAAGCTGTTGAACAGGCTGTTGAAGCGCTAGCAAGTAATAGAGTTCTCCTCCTGCCAGCGAGACGATAATTTGAAGCTTGGAAACGACCAGATCAGCTGTCCCTGGAATGGGCAGGATTCTGGTTAGACGTTCTGTCCTAACAAATTAGGGTTAATGAGTCTTTAAAGTCAGAAGTCAGAGTCCCCCCTCCTCCCAAAATAAAACAAATAAAGTCAGAGTTCATAAAGTAAGGATAGCACCACTAAGTAAGGGGAAGAAAATTTTGTTACGTTTTATAATTAAAAAAAAATTTTTTTTAAAGGAAATTCTACATCCAGAGTAGGGCTCGAACTCACAACTCCAAGATCAAGGGTCTCATACAGCTTCAACGTGGATGGAACTGGAGGGTATTATGCTGAGTGAAGTAAGTCAATCGGAGAAGGACAAACATTGTATGTTCTCATTCATTTGGGGAATATCAATAATAGTGAAAGGGAATATAAGGGAAGGGAGAAGAAATGTGTGGGAAATATCAGAAAGGGAGACAGAACATAAAGACTCCTAACTCTGGGAGAAGAAAAAGGGGTGGTAGAAGGGGAGGAGGGTGAGGGATGGGAGTGAATGGGTGTCGGGCACTGGGGGTTATTCTGTATGTTGGTAAATTGAACACCAATAAAAAATAAATTAAAAAAAAAGGGTCTCATACACTACCCACTTAGCCAGGCATGCCACATGTTTTTAAATTATTTATTATTTTTAAAAGATTTTATTCATGAGAGACAGAGAGAGAGAGGCAGAGAGACAACACAGGCAGAGGGAGAAGCAGGTTCCATGCAGGGAGCCCCATGTGGGACCCGCCAGGGATCACGCCCTGGGCCCAAGGCAGGCACTAAACCGCTCAGCCACCCAGGGATCCCCCGCCACATATTATTTTTTTTTTGAACCTGTTCATTTATTTGTATGTTTCATAATTTTAAATAGGCATAAAAACAAAGTTCTTAGATGGAGTCTAATAATTAGAGTCTCTGGAAACTGATCTTGATGGTACAATATATTTAAGTTGAAAATTGTGAAAGACAAGAGTAACCCGATTTGAAGCCACTTTTCTGAGTGTTTTAAGTGAAAGGTTTATGCTTGTGTGTGCTTCAATTATCTGGAAACACAGACCCCTTTTATTAGTTCATCCCACTATGCCCCTTCTCCAGCTAACAGTATACGGTGAAATCATTGGTTATGACTCTTAATGGTTCTGTTTTCTTAGAAAAGTCATTTTAAGTTAATCTACCATCCTCCAAGAGAGCCTGAGGAATTCTTTTTTTTTCCCAAAGTATCTTCCAAATAAAAGTATAAGCAGTGTTTCTCATGACTTTTGTAGTATATAGCCTGAAAAAGTTCAATGAGCTCCTCTGTCAAAATACTGAAATTTAACTTTTTAAAGCCTTAAAAATAATTCCATAATTTAATTCAGAAAGGAATCATGTCTTATATAGTCTTCAAATAGTATGGTTTTATTTTAAGTCACAAAGTTTTAGGTGTCTTAATTGTGGAATATTATATAAAATTAGCAATCATAACCATCTTGAAGATTACTGAGGTAGTGATGTGATTTAAAGAGGTATTACTATTAAATAACAATAATTGAATTAAAATGGACATAAGTTTTATTTATTTATTTTTTAATTTTTTATTTATTTATGATAGAGGGAGAAGCAGGCTCCATGCACCGGGAGCCTGATGTGGGACTCGATCCCGGGTCTCCAGGATCGCACCCTGGGCCAAAGGTAGGTGCCAAACCGCTGCGCCACCCAGGGATCCCAAAATGGACATAGTTTTAAAAACATTTCAAAGGAGTACTTTAATAAGTTTTTTTTAAAGATTTTATTTATTAATGAGAGAGAGAGACCGAGACATAGAGAGAAGCAGGCTCCATGCAGGAAGTCCAATGTGGGACTTGATCCTGGGACTCTGTGATCACGCCCTCAGCCTAAGGCAGATGCTCAGCCGCTGAGCCACCCAGTCGTCCCCATAAATAAGTTTTTAAATTTTTTTCTACTTCAAACTAGAGCAGGGGAGCTTAAAACCCTAAGTATGCTGAAAATTTCAATACATATGTAACAAGTTACTAAATGCATTTTATTTGGTGGTATTATTTTTGAGATTCCATCAAGTATGCTTTATCTTCTCTGAATTAATCAATAGCCTTATTTATTTCCATTCTGCTTATTTCCTGGTGTTTAAAAGTTCCAATCTCCTATGCATAGGGTGTTTTGGTTAATGTATATCACTGCTAGTGAAGAGGTTAAATTTTTTCTCACATGAGGATCAACAATAGAGGTTTAAAAGATTGAGTGAAATCTCCAAATTAATATAGTGAATAATAACATTTTGTTCACCTGGGATCCCTTAACATAAATATGTTGATTTAGTATAGTCCAACATCAACATTTCAGAGAGAACTTAAAGTAACCCAGAGACTGACTTCCAAAAGTGTTTTTATTATCTTTTTCTAATTATAAATGCAACATATGTTAATCAAAGGAAATTATAGGGATCCCTGGGTGGCGCAGCGGTTTGGCGCCTGCCTTTGGCCCAGGGCGCGATCCTGGAGCCCCAGGATCGAATCCCACGTCGGGCTCCTGGTGCATGGAGCCTGCTTCTCCCTCTGCCTGTGTCTCTGCCTCTCTCTCTCTCTCTCTGTGTGACTATCATAAATAAATAAATAAAAAAAATTAAAAAAAAAAAAAACAAAGGAAATTATAATTGAAAAGTTTTTTAGGGGGATGCCCTGGGGGGCTCAGTGGTTTAGCACCTGCCTTTGGCCCAGGGCGTGATCCTGGAGTTCCAGGATCAGTTTCCCTGCATGGAGCCTGCTTTTTCCTTCTGCCTGTGTCTCTCCCTCTGCCTCTCTCTCTCTCTCATGAATAAATAAATAAAATATTTAAAAAAATATAAAGTTTTTATTCATCTAAGATTTTATCTTAAAAAAGTTTTTATTCATCTATATTTCCTTAAAAACTTATCTTTTTTTAAAGGATTTTACTTCTTTATTCATGAGAGACACAGGCAGAGGGAGAAGCAGGCTCCTTGAAGGGAGCCAGATGTGGGACTCGATCCCGGGACTCCAGGATCACGCCCTGGGCTGAAGGCAGCACAAAACCACTGAGCCACCCGGGCTGCCCTGAATAAAAACTTTAAAAAAAAATTTAAATCTCAGGTGAGGTAGGTGGGGGCAATAGGTGAAATAGGTGAAGGGGATTAAGAGGACACTTATGATGAGTGCTCAGTAATGTATAGCATTGCTGAATCACTATATTGTACACCTGAAACTGAAACACGGCACGTTAACTTTATTAGAATTAAAATTTAAAAGAGGAAAGAAAAAAATTAAATTCTACCACATAGTCACAGCTATGATTAATGTATTTGCAAATATCCTTCCAGTCCATTTTTTCCCAATTCCATAAACATTAATAAATTATATTCATAATTCTGAATATTAGGTACATTAGCAGTGTTTCCTCATAGAGGGGGAAAAAAGTTAAGCAACTTTCCAAGGAAATGGTAAAAACATAAGAATGGATTTTTTTTTTTTTTTTAAGAAAATGTCAGCCATTACGTTCATTTCTGGAATACTAAAAAACAATGTGGGATAAATTATTTAGCTTACTTAGAGTTTGAACAGTAAAAGAGATTATGAGATGTTAGCTTACTGAAAGTATGATTTAGAGGACTAGCTGGCTAACGTTCAATTGATTGAAGTTCTGATAATTTATGTATATGTAATTCCACCAGACTGGGTCTGCTATATCAAAATAAATCTGTTAATGGACTGGTCTCTCTTTCACCAGTTGACCCTCAAAACTACAATATTTCAAACACTCTTTGAGGATAATATAGCTGTGTTGTCAGTTTTATTTTCTACTGTTTTGAGAAAAACTGATTCTAATAATAGAAGGAATTTGTATTGTCAAGTTGTCAAGTAGGCTTTGATCATTTTAGAGCTAGTTAATTTATTTTTATTTGATGCCTTTAGGAACAAATGCTTATATTTTAAGTATATGTTTTGTCATGAAATAGCTTAATTTTAATAGCTTAGGACTAAATTTGCAACCAAATTATTGTTAAATTCCTGGTAATGATTCTGTCCTCCTGTTTAAATGTTGATATTAATTTATCTGCTCTATTGGCTAGGTTAGCATTCAAAGCCTGAGTTTGAGGCTCAGATGCTTTCCCCTACTGGGCTTCCATTACGCATGACTGAACTCTTTGAGCACGTCTAGCATGCTAAATACAGGAGCTCCTCACAGTGTGAAAATAAGACCTGATTAAAAACACATCTAGTTTAATTCCTCGTTGCAAATGGCTCTGCTTTTAATGTTATCTTTCTGAATTATCATTAATACTCAAATGAGGAAATTCACTTCACCATCCATTTATCATAGATGAGAGCAGAGATCACACCCTACTTTTGATCTTTTTCAATGAGCATCAATTATTAATTGTTAAAATAAATTTAAAAATCAGAATAACAGAGTGGGTTGCCTTGCTGTTGAAAACATACAAAGATAAATGCTGATGAAGAAATTCTGCCTTTGTAAATATTTGTACCAAAGACAGAAGTAGAGAAAAGCTTTCCCAGTGTTTCCTGATACATTGCCAATAAAAATGAAAGGCACTGAAAAAAATCAGACACTTGATTTGGGACTGTGCAATGGGCATGTACTTACCAGTTTTGTTGTTATTAAGAACTTTGGAATAGAAAAAGCAAAAATGAACAAAGAACTATGTATTTACTATGCGATCACTGCATTTTGATTTGACTATAGGACCTATATAGGCTTTAATCTTGAAAATTGGGACGCCTGGATGGTTCGGTGGTTGAGCGCCTCTCTTCCACCCAGGGCATGATCCTGGAGTCCTGGGATCGAGTCCTACGTCGGGCTCCCTGCATGGAGCCTGCTTCTCCCTCTGCCTGTGTCTCTGCCTCTCTCTGTCTCTCATTATAAATAAATACAATCTTTAAAAAAAAAAACTCTGAAAATTGATAATATGTTCTTAATTTCAACTGATGTTTAGTTTTGATATTAATATGAAATTAGTGGTCAACTTAATAGTATTCATGATATTTGTGGTGTGTTACTTCCAACTCCTTTCACATACATCATCTTTTCTGATCCTTCTAGCAACCTTTTTTGGTAGAGAAAGCAGATTATTTCATTTTGCATATAGGGATATTGAGACTTTCAGGATTTAATTGATATGGCTAGTTCATTATAGACAGTGACAAAATTGGAATTGGAATTTTTGATTCTTAACCCAGGACTATTTCTGTTATATATAATGTCTCTCATTGTATCATCAGTGTTGTGTTTTTCTAGCATAATATGAAGCTCATGGTCATGTAGCGTTTGTTATGCGGAAAGAATCAGTAAGGAACATGGACAGTACTTTTAACCTGCCACTATTAAGTTTAATAAAGATAAAATTCCTACTTGGATCACTCGTTTGAACCTATCATCTAAATGTGAGCTATTTTTCCTTGAAATGAATCTGTTCAATTGAAATTCGTGTCATATTTTTTTCTTTTGGCATCATAGGAGCACATTAAGAATTTAAGCAGATAAAAATTAAAATGTTGTTTTACTATTGAATTACCCATTTAGGCTGATGTCTGTTGACATTTTAAAAACCCGAGAAACTAAAATGATTGCTTTGGTTGCTAGTTTTGGTGCCAGTTATTTTGACTAACACTTCAAGAGAATCTGAGTATAAGATGCTATCAAATGATTTTTGGTGGGATTTTGCTAGCCTTTATATAGTTAGAGAGACCGTTTCTTGGATGTTTGGTGAATCTCTGGCAAGATGAGAAATTATACTGTTAAGTTGACATTTGCTTCTAATCTTTTTGACATTTCTGATCTTTTGACATTCTATGATCTCTAAAGGTTCTTTGGGAGAACTTTGACTCAACTGCTTAACGATGTGTGTGTTAGTAATTTTCCCCCAGCTTTCTCTTCCACTACTTCCCAAAGGTGGGGGGACTTGAAGGTATTTGTAAAGTATTCGTAAATGACTGCCCATTTCAAATTAACTTACAGAAATTAAGTATCTACTCTGCTTTTTACATGGAAAATCAGCACTGTTGTTACAAGACCTTTAGGCTAACCTAAGAGAACTAGTTCAAAAAAATGTTTAGGTGGTAAACATGTTGCTTTAACTTTTACTTAATGTCCCGTCATTCTTGTGCCATGAAGAACGCCTTAGAAAAAATATCTTAATTGCTTCTTATTTTGTTCTAGTTTATTCTTTTGTTGTTCTGTGGGAGTCCTAGATGGATGCAAAATACCGTATTCAATAATTAACTAATGTAATGATTTTGCTTCTAAAAGGCTCCCTCCCCCCCCTTTTTTTTCAGCCCTTTGATTTGTCTTCAACATGATTTTGACTGAAGTCTGCACGGAAGGTGAGATATGCCCTTTCCTTCTGTAATTGCAAGGTGCTATTGTGAATCATCCTCTTTGTCAGTTGCCCCTCTTAATGCAACTGAGCTGAATCTCTTCTTCTTCATGATTGCACTTTGGTCTTTCCCAAGAGATTTCAGCTTATTTGGAGCCTATGAAATTTTAAATGAGTAATTTACATCCTATTTTAAAATGTGTTTCAAATTGTGGTTGCTTATATTGAAATGCATGGTTCATGGAAAAATGCATGTCATTTCAACACCAACTGCGGTGGTATAGGCAGAACTATATAGTTCATGAGTTTAGGTTAATAGTGTGCTCTTGACACTCCTTACGTGATGGTTGTGACAAAAAAAATGGCCAAATGTAAATGGCCAATCCTACATCTGAATGTGGGATTTTTAATTTAATTAATTAATTATTATTATTATTTTCTTTACTGAGGAGTCAATTCCATAATATTTTCAAGAACACAAATCTTCATTTCACTTAATGACTGACTTGCAATGAAGACAAGATTAACCTCTGGGGTGGCACTAAATACCTTAACTAAATTATCAATGAGTGCCAATATTGTAGTGGGGCTTTTCAGTTTCTAGCTTTTCTTGACCACCTCTTTCTGTTTCTCTTACTGAAGTTAAGCCAGTTAAATTACCTGGCTCAGAATCTAGAAGTTTTAGAAGTAATTTGTCAAAATTCCAAAAATCATTTCAAATGGGTGGTAAGGTTAGCACCTCAGCTAGCTAATCTTGTACTCTAATTGTTGCAACTGTGTAAGGCAGGGGCTTGCTTAGCTTCCTCAATGTCCTGAGAGGAGGGAGGAGAGATTATCTCAACTGATCAAGTTTATTTGGTATGGGCTATTAAACCAAATACAAGAAAAGTTGATGTGACTCTCAGCCTGACACCATCATTAAGAAACTCACGTTAGGACTATGTGGTGAAAAAACAACAAAAAAACCGACTTGGAGCATTACTGTCTGTGGAACCTAAGAAACTAATTATGCACCGGTGACCCCAGGTACTAGTGCCATTGATTATGATGACCAGATTTCCTTTATTTTTTTTAAAGATTTTATTTATTCATTCATGAGACACAGAGAGAGGGTCAGAGACACGGGCAGAGGGAGAAACAGGCTCCACGCAGGGAACCCGATGCGGGACTCAATTCTGGGATTCCAGGATCACGCCCTGAGCAGGCGCTAAACCGCTGAGCCACCCAGGCGCATCCGGATGACCACATTTCCACTTCAAAATAGCATAGTTTGGTGATAAGGAGACCGTGAATGAGACCACATATTTAAAATGTGGTGTGTACATGAAGCACCGCACTTTTGATATTTTCTGTACTTAATAAAGAATGGAAAAGAAAATTGAGTGGCTGACTATTCTAAACGATTCCGTTTTCCTGGACTCAATTGTCTTAATTTTGTGGGTTTTCTCTGGGGTTCTGTTAATGGGTATTTTATTAAATAATTTATTTGACAGAGAGAGAGGAGCACAGACAAGCGGGGGTGGGGGAGGCAGAGGGAGAGAGAAAGCAGCCCCCCCCCCCCCCCCGCAGCGCAGGGAGCCCCCCGCGGGGCCGAATACCACGCCCGGGATCCTGGCCTGAGCGGAAGGCGGATGCTCAGCCAACCGAGCCACCCAGGCGCCCCGAACTGGCCTTTATACAAAAGCTCAGGTGTGGTCTTTAAAGGTCCTCAGGCCTGGGAAGGCCAGAGAGGTCTGATCCGTTCCTATGCTTAAATATTAAATCATAGTAAATCTCCGTGTAAATCCTTTTTTTTTTTTTGTTTTTTTACAATGTCCCACGTGTGGCCGTCGCAGTTCACTCGTATTCCCGGCGTACCATAAGGATCAGCTAGGATATCTTGCAAAAACATTTCGCAAGGTCCTCTATAAAGTACAGTTGCTTAACGTTACAAGCTGATGATCCTGAGGGGGCCGGGCTTCGCAGGCCGCCGCTGCTCCGCGGGGCGGCGGGGAGGGCGGCCGAGCTGACACTTTCCCAAGCGGGCGGGGATCCAAGCGCCCGGAGGCGGGCAGAGCCGACAAGGGGCAGGAGAGCCGGCTTCCCCCCGACGGGCCCGGCCGCCGCTCTGACGCGCAGCCCCCTCAGGACCAGCCGCCTTCCTCCTTTCTTCCCGCAGGCCGGCGGCTCCGGGGACCCCGGCCCGAGCGGCGGGAGGCCGCCCCCGCCCCCGCCCCCGCCGCGCCGCGCCGCGCCGCAGGTTGACCGCGCGCCCGCCCCGCCGCCGGCTCCCTGCGCGGCAGCGCGCGTGCGCCTCAGGCCCGGGCGCGCGAGCGTTCCTTCCCGGCCCCGCGTTCCTCCCTCCCCCGCGCGCCTGCGCGCCGGCTGGGAGGAACTCGGCGTCTCGGCCGCGGCGGGCGGGCGGGCGGGCGGACGCGCGCGTGCCCGCGGCGAGGGAGGCGGGCCGCGCGCGCCGGTGGGAAGCGTCCGGCTGCCACAGCGCCAGCTCCGCCGTAGCCGCGGCCGCCCGGGTCCCGCTCGCCCCTCCTCCCCGCTCCCCCGCCCGCCGCCGCCCGGGCGCATGCGCCGCCGGAGCGCGAGGGTCGGCTTCGGGTGTGTGGTGGCGGCAGAGCGGAGCTGCGAGGCCCGAGAGTCAGAACCTGGGGGAGAGGGATGGTCTCTGCACGGGGGGGAGCCGGAGGAGCCGCCGCCGCTGCCGACGCCACCGCCGCAGCCGCCGCCGCCGCCGCCTCGGCGCCCGCCTCCCGGCGCTGACGGGCTCGTACGAAGCCGGCGACGGAGAACCCGCACCAGCGGCCGCCGGCACACCGCCCAGCATGGTCCGGGAAACCAGGCACCTCTGGGTGGGCAACTTACCGGAGAATGTGCGGGAAGAGAAGATCATCGAGCATTTCAAACGGTGAGTGACACGCGGCGCTGGGCCGCGCTCTCCGCGGGCGCTGCTGCCGCCCGGCCCGTTGCCGGCCCCTCCCCGTGCGCGGAACTGCTGAGGGGACCGGGCCGGACCCACGGACGGGTGCAGGCGGCGCGCGGCGGGGTGGGCCTCGCCTCGGCCTCGGCCTCGGCGGAGCGGCGCGGCGTCCGCGGACCGGCGCTGCGAGGGGGGCCGGCGGCCGGCGGGGCGGCGGTGGGGTCGCGTCCTGGCGCCCCGGCGCGGCCGACCGGGCTCCCGCCGCAGCTCCCCCCGGAGGTGTGTGACCTCGAGCCGGGCTTGTGCGACAGGAGCGGTCCCACCCGGACGCCAGCCGCGGCGGGCGGTGCGGGAGCAGCCGGAGCCGGGGACACGCTGCGAGCTTCTGGGCGCCGCTCTCGAGCGGCTGGTGACCCCGGGACTCCAGGGACACGGCGAGCCCACGGTGTCTCCTTTTTATATATCAAAAAAAAAAAAAAAATTAAAAAGGAAGGTGTGCGTGTGCGCGTGTGCGTGCGCGGCGGGCTGGCGGGGACGGTGCCTGAGGAGAAGTTGTGCGCCTGTTTGGGCTCCTTCGCCTCCGCGGCCGCCGTCAAGCCCTGAGGGGCCCGCGGGCTGCGGGGAGCGCCGCGCCCGAGGGCCGCGGCCGTGCCCCTCCGCCGGGGCCGCCCCTGCAGGGACGGGGATTCCCGCCCGCCCGGAGCCCTCGGAGCGGTGGTCGGGAGAATGCCGGTCCCCTGCGAGCAGGACGGGGAGCTGCTCTTGTAAACTTCCCGGAGCGTGAGTCGCGGCGGGAGGCGGACACGAGCGCTTTCGATGCGTCCTCCGCAGCGGCACGTAGGCGCTCGCCCTCCGGGTGGAGCGGCCGCTGCCGTGGCGGAGAGTCCTCGGCGCGAACGCCGGCGCCGCGGGTGGACGGGCACCGTCGCCCGTCTGGGCTCGTCCTCGAGAAGCCGCGGTTGGTCCCGGCAGTCGAGACCCTGAGAGGTCTTGGAGTTTGGTTCACTCCAGATTCCTCTTCCTCTCCAGCGAGCGGAGGAGATGCTGGAGCGCCCTCGTTAGTGAGTCACCATGGGAGAAATAGACCGCGGCGCCTGCCCCTGAGCGGCCCGGCCCGGACGGGGAAATGGAAGCGGAGGCGGCGGAGCCCCACCGTGTCGTTTAAATGGAGGATCGCCGATGCCGCCGGCGGTCGCGGTTCCTGGGGTATTAAATCTTCGCCGCTGGAGCGCGCGTCTGCGCGTGTCCGCGTGTGAAAAGGAGCCGGCGGTAGTGAGGCCATTCATAACCTGCTCGGGCTGTCCTCGGCAGGGCCGGGGGAGGCGCGCTTCCAGGGACTCTCCCGGTGTTTACTACGCGGTGCTGAGAAACCAGGCGAGGCCGGGCGGGGAGCACAAACTCGCCTCTCTCCCCCGCGAGAAAGGGGCCGAGCCCCGGGGCTCGGCCGGGAAGCAGATGGGAACTTCCCCTCCCTGGCGCGGCTCCACCCTTGACCCCCACCCACAGCCCCGGTGCCCTCCGTGCTTCGGTGCGGAAAGCCATTTAGGAGCAGGTTGTCGGAGTGGCGGAGCCCCGTAGGTGTGCTCGCTTCTAACTCCTCGTGGACTTCTCTCTGTAGGTCTCTCTCTGCCTGGGAAATCCGTCGGTATCGACGTGCAGACACGTGCATTGCAGCATTCGCTTTGCTCCTCAGTGTTCTGGCCAGACGTGTCATTTCGCATTATGCACATTCCAGAGACGTTGCATGCCTGCTGCTGGGAGTTTGGCTCCTCACAAGATGAGGGGTTAGGGAAAGCAGGGAGGAAATCGTCCGAGGGAGTTGGGCGGGGGGGGGGGGGGGGGGTTGAAGTGGATGGTGCTGCGGTCCGGCTTGTGTGAATGACTTTCTAAAATGGCGGCCAGGACCCACTTTATGTGGGAATCAGCAGAGCAGATCTCAGAATGCACAGAGGGAGGAGGGGGCGGAGGATGCGAGCTGCCTTCGAAAGCGGAGGTCTGGAGGAACGTTACCGCGTTAAAGAGGGCTTAGCGGGCACATTGCTCACTGACTGCGTTTAAAGGGGTATCTCACCTATTGCAGAGCACAAGCAGATGCTACTGATAAAAGAAGATCATCTTAAAACTAAGCAGACCGTGTGTCCACCAAAGTCCTTTATTTTAAAAGAAACTTAAAATTTTGTTTAAACAAATGTCCTTAGCTCTTTGAAAAGGCAGTGCATTCTTAAGGGTTTAAAGAATGTAAAGGGTTTACAAAGAAAAATCTCCCCTTCACCCCTGACATCGGGATTCCTAGTTCCCATCCCCCACTTCCCACCCGATCCCCAAGACAGGTAATCTCTATTTATGGCTGCTTGTTTATTCTTAGATATGTACAAGAAATGGTTTTTTTTTTTTTTGCCTTCCCAGCTGTGGAGCTAAATGGACCCCGTTTGGAGGAATTCAAAGCCTTTTATCCCTATTGTAGAAAACGTTTTGTAAAATGTGATTGTTACTGGGAGGAAAACGAAATTTGAGTAATTTAAGTGAAAGGGTAAAAAGGTAATTGTACTAGAATGATAGCTCTGGAAGGAAATGTAAGGATACTCACTTGTAGTGTTTTCTAGAAATCAGAATGAGATAAACCCTATAATACCTTTTACCAGCTTTTACACTTTTCCCTAGCTAATTACAACATTAACTAATAACTGTTTTACAGGATTAAGAGGTGTATATTGGGAATACATTACTTAAAACGTTTTCAAAATGATTATTCTTGTAACACTGATTAGGCTTTTGTAGTTAAGTATTTGGATTTTTTTTTTTTTTTTTTTTAAAGATTAAACCAGACAGTTTTGGGAGCAGGGCAGCTTAGAGGCACTTTTGTGTGTGTTGGGGGGAGGGGTCAAACCCAAACCTTTTTTGTATTATTTATATTTTGATCAGTGTTTTTGGTGGAAAATAGATTGAGGGAAGGATGCTGATTTGGCTTTTTTCTTTCCGTACCAAAGAAAGACCAAATCTATAAAATGTAATCAGAGCATTTTCAAAATTTGACTTTATCTTCTTGAAATAAGAATAACATTTGTTGTGTTTTTATTCTTTAGTTTTTGTATTCCAGTGGGAAAAAAAATAAATGAGGACTATTTCTGAATCAGATTTTAGTTAACAAAGATCTGTTGCAGGGACTGAATTTGCACAATAGAGAAAGTCCTTTCCTTTGTATGTTAGCTGGGTTGAAGGGGGGAAGGGAGGAGTTACACAACAATTGGTTGCTGTCTTTTAGTTGTAAGAGAGAGAGGTGTGTGCAGAGATGATTCCTTGAATTAGAATGAGCGAACGAATAGAGCCCTTTAAAGAATATAAAATTCTCTATGTCTTATTTGCCCATTTTGAGTAAATCACGTATTCAGGGTCTTCCCATCCATTCCCAGTTTTGTAGAATATGTTAAAAATCATGCAGAGGTAGAGCAAGGTAGCCGCTTATGTAAAAATGTTGTCAAAAGAATGAGACCTATTTGAAAATGTATTTTGGCTTTGCTAATTTTAAATGTCTTATTACAATGGTTTTCTGAGTTTAAATAGCTGGAATACATGTTATATGTTCATGTATTTGGATCTCTTTACTTTGGGGACACAGTAAAAATATAGTGGAAGAATTTCCTTGTCTTCAGTATTCTATAACTAGAGGTATTTTTAGACTTAAAACAAATTTGACTCACTCTAGCCTTACATCATTGCTACATCGTTTCTTTTTTAGAGCCCAGCCTGTTTCTATGTAGAAACAGCTCTGGCTTTGAATGTTACAATTTCGTTAATTATTTTCAGATGGGTTTTTGTACATTTTAAAAATAAAAAAAAATTATCCTGAGAAATAGCACTAAAAAATTAATACAGAATGCTTGAAATGTTGTATTTTATTTCCTGAGTAGAATGCCTCTGGCAGATTGGAGGAAAACAGGGCTCGGTGCCAGGACGAATGGTGGTGTTTGACTTGTGGGGGACATGTTTTTCAACTACCTTTCTTGTAGATTCTTGATTGCTCAGGCATTGTATTGTTTGGAATGCTTATGAAGAGATTGCGGGCTTGATTTATGAGACATTTCTAATCCTGTAGAGCACTCATGCTTTGGGAAGATGTATACAGAAGTTATAAAGATAGTGGTAATGGGAAAGTTTTTCCAAATGGTCTTAAGTCTCACTTTCTCCTTACTTTGAAATTTTGCTTAAATTAAAAAAAAATGTTTGAAACAGCTCGTGAAAACTGATATATGCAATTGGAGATGATATATGTGTATGTATATATATATATATATATTTTAAAAGATTTTATTTATTCATGGGAGAGAGAGAGAGAGAGAGATGCAGAGACAAAGGCAGAGGGAGAAGTAGGCTCCATGCAGGGAGCCCGATGTGAGACTCGATCCTGGGACCCCAGGATCACACCCTGAGCCAAAGGCAGATGCGCTTAACCGCTGAGCCACCCGGGCGTCCAGATATATTTGTTTTTACTTACAAGAATCTGTGGTGTTGGAGCTGTAGTTAACTAGTCCACAGTATTTAGAGTAAGCATTTTGTGGCCTGCAAATACTTGAGTATGTATATTTATTAAAATTGGGCTCCTGAATTTCCTTATTGGATGCTTTGTAATAAATGTTTACGCTCTTGAAACAGACATATCTTAGCCTGCTGAACAAGGAGACAAAGTAATTTTCTATAGTTAACTTTCTAACCTTGATACTTTATTATTTTTTTTTATTATTTGCCTTAGAGCTACTCAATTTTGAGTGAAGGTAGTATACTCTTGTGGAAACCAGTTAGAATGTTTAATCATTTTATTACAAACTGTATAATTTTTGTGTGCTACCTAACTGGTTTTCACTGCGTGGAAATATACTTTGCCATGAAAAGATGTTCTCGGTATAATTTTACAATATTAGAATATTCAGATTTTTCCCCCTACATGTGTCTGCATCTGCCAACTTGAAAATTGTAAACATCTAAAAAGAACCCACAAAAGAATATCTCTATAAAATCCTCACTTAAGTTTAGTGAATTCTTGGCTTTAATTATTTGGGAGTTCATTTTGAATATAGAGATAAATTGAAGTTTAGCATAGAGATTTTTATTGTAGAAGGAGCAGTTCCAGTTCTTAAAGTTAAGGAGTATTTGTGGGAAAATTCAAATGGGAAACACTATTATTTTTCCTATTGCTTGTTTTGGTGCTAGGTTTTTAGTCCAGCCTTAACCTCTAGAGTTATGTATATCTCTTTGCGTGTTAAATGCAGAGTTTGGGTAACTTGAGAGTTTTGACAAATGGAATGAAGATTTTCTGATTATAGCTTGTATTGACTTTGATTGTTACACTGTGTGTAAACGTGATAGGAATGTATGTACTTTTTTGTGCAATACATTTATAGTTTTTTGATTCTTAAAATTGGCCGATTTATTTAAACCTTCACTCCATTTTATTCCTTTGATTTGAAAACTAGGACATTTGTACTCTTTTAAAAAACATCTTGTATTTTAGGGGCGCCTGAGTAGCTCAGTCGGTTAGGTGTCAGACTCTTCATTTTGGCTAAGGTCATGATCTCAAGGTCCTGGGATCAAGCCCCTGCGTGCAGCTCCCCGCTCAATGCGGAGTCTGGTTGAGGTACTTTCCCTCTGCTCCTGTCCCTGCCCGTGCTTGAGCTATCTAATAAATATATCTTTAAAAAATTATATTTTACAAAATGACATTTGGCATACAGTGACTTGTGTCTTTTATAAATCATTAAATTGGTAGGGGGTAATTTTTTTTGTCTCAGGCATTTTTATTTTTTTATTTTTTTTATTTTTTTAAATTTTTTTAAATTTTTATTTATTTATGATATTCAGAGAGAGAGAGAGAGAGAGAGAGAGAGAGAATGAGGCAGAGACACAGGCAGAGGGAGAAGCAGGCTCCATGCACCGGGAGCCTGATGTGGGATTTGATCCCGGGTCTCCAGGATCGGGCCCTGGGCCAAAGGCAGGCACCAAACCGCTGCGCCACCCAAGGATCCCTGTCTCAGGCATTTTTAAAAATTATACTAGTACACTGTCTACAGTAAAGGCACTTTTTCCATTTAAGATTCCTTAAAAATCACTTTGTTTTTTTTTTTTTTTTTAATTTTCTTTAAGGTTTTATTTATTTGAGAGAATGCACGCACATCTGTGTGCATGAGCTGCGGGGGAGGGACAGAAGAAGAGAGTTGAGGGACAAGGAGAGTGTCCCCGCTGAGCTTGGAGCCCGTGGAATGGCTCATTGCCGTCTGCGTCACAGGATCACAGGATCCCGGGATCCCGGGATCCCAAGATCACGGCAGCAGCCAAAATCAGATGCTTAACACTGAGCCACCCAGGTACCCTGCAGAAGATTCTTTGTGACTTCATTTCCATGTTTGCAAATCATTTATGCTCATCACAACTTGGAAAGTAAAGTAGCTATTATACATGCTGCTAGATACTCTAGTGTATTAATAAAGATGCATAGATACCTCTATTTTGTAGTTTAAAAATTCTGCTTTGGAGAATTTTGAGTATGTACAAAAAAAGAAGAATAGTAGATGAATCCCATGTACTCGGCATTCAGCCCAAACAACCATCAATTGTGGCCTGTCCTGCCTTATGAAGAGAAATGAAGCAGAGGAGGGGATAGAGAGTCATGAGGATGGGGGGAATAAGTACAGCCTCCTTGAAAAGATGGTATTTGATACACCAGAATGAAGGCCTGTCCAGATTTAGATCCACTTCTTTCTTAGTGGTGTTATTTTCTTATTTAAAATGTTTTGAAATACAGTTCATGATATGGTACAAAGAATTCCCACATCTCCTTCCTCTAAATTCCTTAGTTGTGGGATGCCCGGGTGGCTCAGTGGTCGAGCATCTGCCTTCAGCTCAGGGAATGGTTCCGGGGACTTGGGATCTAGTCCTGCATTGGGCTCTCGACAGGGAGCCTGCTTATGCCTCTCTGCCTCTTTCTGTCTCTCATGAATAAGTAAATAAAATCTCTGGAAAAAAATAAAATCCTCAGTTGTTACCAGTTTGCAACATTTGCTCCATTACTGTCTCTTGTCTTTTTGTGGCATGCTATCCTGTTACCCTTAAAGTCTCTCTCTAGTACATACTTTACCCAAACAAGGACACTCTTCCGTTGCATTTCATAGTCTTCCCAGTCAGGAAACCAATATTGGCACAGTTATTACTGCCCGGTCCATAGACCCCATTGAAATGATGCCAGCCATCCCAACAATATTCCTTTTTCTTTTTTGATCCATGTATTGCTGTTTATGGTTGCATCTCATCATTCTGGAACAGTTTTCTCAGTCTTACCCTAATTCTCATGTGCCTGATAGTCTTATAAAACCTAGGCCTGGGAATCCCTGGGTGGCTCAGTGGTTTGGTGTCTGCCTTTGGCCCAGGGCGTGATCCTGGAGTCCCAGGATCAAGTCCCATGTCGGGCTCCCTGCATGGAGCCTGCTTCTCCCTCTGCCTGTGTCTTTGCCTCCCTCTCTCTCTCTCTCTCTGTCTCTCATGAATAAATAAATAAATAAAATATATAAAAACAAAACAAAACCTAGGCCTGTCATTCTGCAGGATGGCCTCCACTTGAGCTTGTCCAGGGTTACCTCATGACCAGATGAGGGCATGCATTCTTGGCAAGAATACCACAGAAACGATTCTGTGCCCATCTCAGAGTAATATATAAGGAGGCAAATAGTGTGGATCCATCCTACCACTGGGGATATTAGTTTAACTTTGCTCACTTGGTCAAGTTAATGTCTTTACTATTTACCCTTTGTATTTGATTTTCATATATGCACATTATCTGTACTTCACATGTTCCAATACATGAGGATTCTTTCTAACTTCTCCATTACATACTTGTAAATTTTTTTGTAGACGATGAAAAACCTGACTGCTGTTACTCTTAGTGTTATTTACTCAACCAGTTCTGTTCTCAGTGTAGCTAATAGACCATTCTGTTGCCTTCCTGCTCCATCCCCCCCCCCCCCCCCCCCAACTCTGGGCACATCACCCCTGCTGCCTCTGTTTCACATCCCCCCCTCTCTCAACTAATTTCTTTGGAAACCAACATTTGAGGGTGAGGAAACAAGGAAAGGAAAGGAAGGTAGGACTTGAAATGACTTGCATGTTTTTGCCCCCAATTTTTTCTTTCCTAGGAGACAATTTGTGGATCAATACATTCATCTCTCTCTGGTTTAAAGCAGATCTAAAGCTACCTGACTCTTAAAATAGTAGTTTTGGTTCTAATTCCACCATTGACTTAGTGACATGAGCTTAATCACTAGATCAGTCTGAGCTTTATTATGTGCTGAGTCACGTAGAAGAGGGGAGAGTCACACAGAAGAGAAAGGAGTTTGTTTCTTAGAAAATAATATTAGGAATCATCATTGCTTCATTTATTTATTTGGTTGTCAGTCACTCACTTTCTGTGGTATCTCAGCAAAATTTTGCCCGTGCCCTACCTTCTCATAAACCTCACTGACCTTAACTTTTTTTTAAAAAAATTGAGTTATAATTGATACTAAAAACTAATGTTATATAACATAATTTGATACTTGTATATATTTCAATGTCTACTAGATAAGTCTAGTTAATACCTGTCACCATACATAGTTAAATTTTTTTCTTGTTTTTTAAATTTGTTTTTTTTTAAATAAACATATTTTTAAAAAAGATTTTATTTATTTATTCATGAGAGACACACAAAGAGAGAGAGAGAGAGAGGCAGAGACACAGGCAGAGGGAGAAACAGGCTCCATGCAGGGAGCCTGATGGGGGACTTGATCCTGGGACTCCAGGATCACACCCCGGGGCAAAGGCAGGTGCTAAACCATTGAGCCACCCAGGGATCCCCAATAGAAATAGATTTAAAATAGATTTTACTTACCTGTTTGTGAGAAAGAGAAAGATTGAGAGAGAGAGAGAGAGAGAGAGAGAGAATGAGCAGGGGGGTGGAGAGCAGAGGGAGAGGGAGAAGCAGACTCCCTGCTAAGCAGGGATCCTGACTCAGGGCTTGATCCCAGGACCCTGGAACCATGACCTGAGCCACAGTCAGACTCTTAACCAAATGAGCCACCTAGGTGCCCCCCCCCCCCTTTTTTTCCTGTTTTTCCTGTGATGAGGACTTTTTTTTTTTTTTTAAGATTTTATTTATTTGTTCATTGGGGGGGTGCGTGGCAGAGACACAGGCAGAGGGAGAAACAGGCTCCCTGCCGGGAGCCCGATGTGGGACTCGATCCCGAGTCTCCAGGATCGCGCCCTGGGCCAAAGGCAGGCGCCAAACCGCTGAGCCACCCAGGGATCCCTGTGATGAGGACTTTTAAGATTTACTTTCTTAGCAACTTTCAAATAAGTAATACAATATTGTTAACTGTAGTTACTATGTGGCATATTATATCCCTGTGACTATTTTATGTTAAGATTTTATTTATTCATGAGGGACACAGAGAGGGGCAGAGACCTAGTCAGGGAGAAGCAGGCTCTCTGCAGAAAGCCTGATGTGGGACTCGGGACTCGATCCCAGGATAATGCCCTGAGCAGAAGGCAGATGCTCAACCACTGAGCCACCAAGGCATCTCTTCCTGTGACTATTTTAGAACTAGAAGTTTGTACCTTTTGACCCCCTTTCTTTTTTAAAGATTTTTAAAAAACCGTTGAGCCACCCAGGGATCTCCTTGACCCCCCTTTCTTTTACTCACTTCACCCTTCTGCTCCCAGTCTGTTCTCTGTATCTGTGAGCTTGTGAGTTTTCTTGTTTTTAACATGCTACGCAGAAATGAGATCATTTGGTATTTGTCTTTCTCTGATTGATTTAGTATAAAGCCCTCAAGGTTCATCCACCTTGTCTCAAATAGCAAGACTTCCTTCTTTTTTATGACTGTTTAGTACTCCATTATGTATATATATATACTACATTTTCTTTACCCATTCTTCAGTCCATGAACACTTAGATTGTTTCTGTGTCTTAGCTGTTGTAAATTATGCTGCAGTGAATATGGGGATCCACGTATTTTTTTTTCAAGTTAGTGTTTTCATTTTCTCTGGATAAATACCCAGAAGTGAATTGTTGGATCATATGGTAGTTCTATTTTTAATGTTTTGAGGAACCTCCTATTGTTTTCCAAAGTGGCTGTACTCAACATTTTTTCCCTCTCTTCGGATATACTCTTGGTCCCTTCCAAGGGATTCCTTAATGAGTTAAGACCCTTATTCTTTGGCACAAGCCCTGGAATGTTATTTTGAAGTAGATTCTGGACATCTTACTTTTATCCATAAATATTTCAGTATTTATGCGTACAAGGTAAGGATTGTTTAAAGAGATATATTCCTATTTCAAATATCTAGCCACTATTAAAGTTTGTAATGGATTGGTTTTTAAAAAATTTTTTTGTGTAGTCAAAAATCTTTTTCTGAACTCAGACTCTATTAAGGGCATACCAATTGTAATTGGTGGTATGTAATTCTTTAAAAATTTTGTTGGGATCCCTGGGTGGCGCAGCGGTTTGGCGCCTGCCTTTGGCCCAGGGCGCGATCCTGGAGACCCAGGATCGAATCCCACGTCAGGCTCCCGGTGCATGGAGCCTGCTTCTCCCTCTGCCTGTGTCTCTGCCTCTCTCTCTCTCTCTGTGTGACTATCATAAATAAAAATTAAAATTAAAAAAAAATTTTGTTGAAACAACTTAAAGTTGGGGGGCACCTGGGTGGCTCAGTTGGTAGAGCATGAGACTCTTGGCCTTGGGGTTGTGTGTTTAAGCTCCAATAAATTAAAAAAAATTTTTTGAGGTTTAATCTGCATATAGTTTACTTAAAGTGTACTTACTTTAAGTGTAAAGTTTGTTGAATTTTGAGAAATGTAGGCATTGTTGTAACTACCACTACCACCTTAGTCAAGATATCACAGTTTTTTGTTTTTATTTAAGATTATTTATTTATTCATGAGAGAGAGAGAGAGAGAGAGAGAGAGAAAGGCAGGCAGAGACGGTGGCAGAGAGAGAAACAGGCTCCATGCCGGGAGCCCGATGTGGGACTTGATCCTGGGACTCTGGGATCATGCCCTGGGCCAAAGGCAGGCGCCAAACCACTGAGCCACCCAGGGATCCCCCAGTTTATTTACTTCTTGATGAATATCTTGCCTATTGAAGTCTTTTAATATATAGGTTTTAATCTTACTCTCTCTTTACAACTTAATTTGTTGCAAACCAGGTTGATTATAGTTTCTGACTGTGTGAATTTTGCTGATTACATTCTTGTCCATGGGGTGCCTGGGTGGCTCAGTCAGTTTGACTTTTGGCTCAGGTTCTGAGCCTTGGGGTTATGGGATCCAGTCCCTAGTTGGGCTCTGCGTGGTGTGAGGCCTGCTTGGGATTTTCTCTCTCCCCCTGCCCCACCCCCCCTCAAAAACAAAACAAACCAACAAAAACACTTTTTGAGGTATATGTTAATATCTCACCCTTTGTTCTCTGATTTTTTTTTTTAAAGATTGTATTTATTTATTCACGAGAGACACAGAGATTGAGAGGCAGAGACAGAGGCAGAAGGAGAAGCAGGTTTCTCGCAGGGAGCCCGATGTGGGACTTGATCCTGGGACTCCAGGATCACTCCCTGAGTGGAAGGCTGGCACTAAACCGCTGAGCCACGCAGGGATCCCGGTATTTGTAAAGTTTTAAATAGTTTTAAATTATGTTGCAGTTAATTTTTTTTTAAATAGTGTATATGTAAAGCGTATAAGGATATACTCTAGTTTTTCTCATCACTCACATCTATTTTTCTCGTAAAGTAACCCTGTCCACAGTGGTTTTTGACATAGATCATCCTTTCAGCATATATTTGCCTTGTCATTCTAAAAGTAGATGTATAAAAGGAACTTATCATCACAGTTTAGGGTCTCACGGAGTTACGATATTTGATTTTCCTTGTGTTGATCATATTGAAAATTTTGTTGTAACAGTGTCTCTGTTTTTTTTCTGAATGTTTTGTTATTCCTAAAAGATTTTTTGTTTGTAGAAAAAACTTTTTATTTCTAGAGATTATAACTAATCAGATTAAAATGTGTACTGGGAAAGTTTGCGTATTTAATAAAATGATTGACATACAGGCTGTGACTTTTTTTTTTTTTCAGGTTGTGACTTTTAAAAAAAAAATTTTATTTATTTATTCACGAGAGACAGAGACATAGGCAGAGGGTGATGCAGGCTTCCTTGCAGGGAGCCTGATCTGGGACTCGATCCCAGGACCCCTGGATCAGGACCTGAGCTGAGGGCAGATGCTCAACCACTGAGCCATGCAGGTGTCCCAGCTAATGACTTTTTTAAAGATTCTGTTTATTTTTTTATTTTAAAGAGAGCAAGCATGAACAGGGGGAGGAGCAGAGGGACAATCAGACTCCGAGATAAGCATGGAGCCCCACACAGGACTTGATCCCGTGACCCTGAGATCAGGACCTGAGCTGAAATCAAGAGTCACAGGCTTAATTGACTAAGCGACCCAGGTGCCCCGTGACTCATTTTTTATATGGATTGGGTTAATTCCTTGCCATGGTTCTTTATTGGGAAGCAAAAGTTTAAAAAAAAAAAAACATTGGAATTAAATAAAGAAATCCAAAGACCTTTTAGGATTAAGGAGTGATAAAGAACTCATTTCCCAAATCTAGGAGTAGAAGTAGTCTTCAAAGATTTTACAAAGATACTCACAGTGGAGTAAAGAATATGGGATTTATGTAATTACAAAAAGGTGGGGTCGGGGTGCCTGAGTGGCTCAGTGGTTGAATGTTTACCTTTAGCTCAGGACATGATCCCGGTCCTGGAATCGAGTCCCGCATCAGGCTCCCTGCGAGGAGCCTGCTTCACCCTTTGCCTGTGTCTCTGCTTCTCTCTGTGTATCTCTCATGAATAAATAAAATCTTTAGGAAAAAAAAAAAAGTGGGGTCATGTTTTTGTCTTCTGTTTTATTTTAGCAACTATATTATATGAAATAAGGATAAAAGTCACTGGTCAAGTGAAGTGTTAGAAGTATTCAAAAGTTTCTCAGAATCAATGTTTAACTTATTGTTTTACCAAGAAGCAAGTTATAAGGTTATTTTTTTTAAATATTTTATTTATTTATTCATAGACACAGAGAGAGAGAGAGAGAGTCAGAGACACAGGCAGAGGGAGAAGCAGGCTCCACGCAGGGAGCCCAGTGTGGGACTCGATCCCGGGTCTCCAGGATCACACCCCAGGCTGCAGGCGGCGCCAGACTGCTGCGCCACCAGGGCTGCCCGCAAGTTATAAGGTTAAAAGTGAATTTCTTCTCAGCAGTTGTAATAGTCCTGGTTAGCTATGTAGGAAGCATGTTTTCAAATGTATTCGTGCTAGCTACTCTTGATGTGGATTTTTGCTATTATTTGTTCTCTTGGCTTCTGCTTCTTCAGCTTTGTTCTCTCTAGTCTTCCCTTTTGTTGATCAGCTTGCTTTGCTACTTTTTTCTTCATCTGCTTAATTTACTGTTATTATGAAATCATTAATTATGATCATTTGCATTCTATTTAGTTATACTTGAACTTTTCCCAGAAAAGTACTGTGTAAATCAGACACATTTATGAGGTTATTCATGAAGTATTGTGAGCACAAAAGTCCATATTTTAACTTAGTGGTCATCATGTTCCTGTATTGTGTTTTGGTTCATGTAGGATAGACTCGTCTCTCCTGTGCTCTAGAGAGAAGTACTTCATGAAGTATTTCTAAGATCCACTCTTCCTATTTGATCTCACCAGTAGGATCTAAAGATTATAGAATCTTAGGAATTTTTTTCTCCCCCTAATTGAATAATCTGTCAGAGGTTTATGTATCAGTTGAGCAATTTTATCCTTTTATTAAAAATTGACTTAAAATAATTTTTTAAAGTAAACTCAGTGACCAACGTGGGGCTTGAACTCAGGATCTTGAGATCAAGAGTCATGCTCTACTGACTGAGCCAGCCAGGCATATCCAAAATTAATTTTACTTAGTAAATAGGTTCTCACTAGATTGGTGTAAAATAATGCATATGTGTATATGTGTATTTTTTCACTGAGGTAATGATACCTGTAATAGTTCTGAAGAATTCAAGGCTTTGCTGAAAACATTGCTTTTCTCAAGAGTTAGTCATCAAATTTTCACGTACAGGATTCTAGGCACTCACCATGGATTCAGTAAACAGATGAGTATAGTTTTGTTGGTTGAATTAAGCTTGTCATTGGTCTTTCAAGTTTTCTTAAATCCTCTGAATTAGAACCAGTAAATAGTTTTTCATATGAAAAAAGTAATCTATTGTGTTCATAGCAGCCTTATTCACAATAGCCAAAAGTTAGAAGAAGCCATAATGTTGATGATCCATGAATGGATAAACAGAATAAACAGATATTAAATTTGTGATAAATAGAATACATACAATGGAATATTACTCAGCCTTAGAAGGAAGGAAATTCTGACTCATGATACAACATCGTCAAACCTTGAAGAAATTATGCTGAGTGAGGGAATTTTACATTTATGTGGATTCCTCATGTGTATGCCTATTAAATTTGATTTTCTTCTGTTTTAAAAAAAAATATGGTGGGGCACCTGGTGGCTCATTTGGTTAAGTGTCTGATTTTTTTTTTTTTAAGGTTTTATTTATTTATTCATGAAAGACACAGGGAGAGAGAGAGAGGCAGAGACACAGGCAGAAGGAGAAGCAGGCTCCATGCAGGGAGCCGGATGTGGGACTCGATCCTGGGTCTCCAGGATCAGGCCCTGGGCTGAAGGCAGGCGCTAAACCGCTAAGCCACCCAGGCTGTCCAAGTGTCTGACTCTTGATCTCAGTTCAGGTCTTGATCTCAGGGTCTTGGGTTCAAGCCCTGCATTGGGCTCCACACTGAGTGAGGAGTCTGCTTTAAAAGCAAAAACTAACTATATAGATAAAATTTCATTAAGTGAAATAAATCCCAAAAGGTCAAGTATTATATTATTCTAGTTACAGGAAGTACCTAGAGCAGTCAAATTCATATAGACAGAAAGTGGAATGGTGGTTTTTCTTTACAGTTATAAGCAGTGTTGCAGTAAGCAATCTTGTATAGTTTGCAGACACCTGCAATTACACATGCATGATCAATCTTTGTGAATGGAATTTCTAGGGATGTGTACTTAGTTCTTAATCAGTACTATGAAATTGTCTTACTAAGAGGTTTTTCTGACTTACATTCCTACAGTGTTATGAAAGTGCCTATTATTTAGACTAGTACCTAGGTATTATGAAAATTTAGGGTTTTGTATTATGTTGCCTTTTCAAACTTTTGATTTTCAAAATTTTGAGTAAAATTAAGCAGCTTTTTTGAGTGTATTTCTTTTGTTTACTATCTGTATATGTACACATTTTATTTATTTTTAATTTTTCTTTTCAAAAGATTTTATTTATTTGAGAGAGAGCAAGAGAAAGAGCACAAGCAGTGGGGGATGGGTAGAGGTAGAGGGAGAAGCAGACTTCCTGCTGAGCAGGGAGGATGTGAGAATCATGTGGAACTCGCTGCCAGGACCCTGCGATTATGATCTGGGCTGAAGACAGACTTTTAACCAACTGAACCACTCAGGTGCCCCTAAGATTTTATTTTTAAGTAATCTCTGTACCCAAGGTTGGGCCTGAACCTACACCCCTGAGATCAAGAGTAACATGCTCCATCAACTGAGCTAACTAGTGTCCCCTGTGTGTACGTACATATTTTTTATATTTATTTACTTAAGATTTTTTTTTTAAGATTTTATTTATTCATGAGAAACACACACGGGAAGAGAGAGAGAGAGAGAAAGAGAGAGAGAGAGAGAGAGAGAGGCAGAGACACAGGCAGAGGGAGAAGCATGCTCCATGCAGGGAGCCTGACGTGGGACTCGATCCGGGGTCTCCAGGATCATGTCCTGGACTGAAGGCGGCACTAAACCGCTAAGCCACCCAGCCTGCCCTAGAAAAGATTTTTAAAAAATATTTTTTATATGTTTATTCATGAGACACACCCAGAGAGGGGGGGGGCAGACAGTAGGCAGAGGGAGAAGCAAGCTCCCCACGGAGAGCCCAATGTGGGACTCAATCCCAGGACCCTGGGATCACGCCCTAAGTCGAAGGCATATGCTCAACTGAGCCACCCAGGAGTCCTGAAAAGATTTTCTTTTTTTGAGAGAGCAAGAACACAAGTGGGAGGAGTAGGAGAGGAAGAGGGAGAAGCAGACTCCCCACTGAGCAGGGAGCCTAATGCGTGACTGGATACCAGAACCTTGAGATCCTGATCTGAGCCAAAGTCAGCCACTTAACTGACTGAGCCACCTAGGTGCCTCAGTATATGCATATTTCAAAAGAACTTCATATTCAGGTATTTTGCCTGTTTTTTTTTGGGGGGGGGGCTTGTCTTCCCTGATTTGTCAGAACTGTTTTATATTTAGGAAAACATTTATTTGTCATGTATTACAAGTATTTTGGCCCAATTATCTTTTGGCTATATTTTGCTATTCAAGGAACTGTAATATTTATTTGGTTTCTGTGTGTGTTTTGTTTTTTGTTTTGTTTTGTTTTTTTCTTTTCCTGGAGACCACACAAAGCTGTTCAAATTATAACTATTGAATTTGTGGAAGCATTCTAGAGTAATGCATTTAAAAAGTCACATCGCACTTAGTAGGTACATGTATACATGTACATTCCAGAAGACAACAAATAGAATTTATGTGGTCTTTTTCTTTATGATATAGAGATTTTACGTCATGTGCAGTCTTTCCTAGACCCAAGATTATATAACAAATTATTATTATTACTATTATTTGGCAGAGAGATAATGCAAATTGGCACACTATTACAATCATTCCTCCTCTCATCTTTTTCCACTCTTCTCCCTGTTTCTCCAAGTAGAGAAACATCTCTCAGGGTACTAGCTTTTTCTGCAGTGATATTAGGGCTGTGGGGTGACTGTCTTTTGCTGGCTTTAGGGATTCTTTGTCTTTTGCTATCTTTATTATTTGTACTTAGGCAAAAGATAGCAAGATTAAAAGGAGGGGCAGCCTCTTGAGAGGCGTGGCTCAGCGGTTTAGCGCCGACTTCAGCCTGGGGTGTGATCCTGGAGACCAGGGATCGAGTCCCACGTTGGGCTCCCTGCATGGGGCCTACTTCTCCTTCTGCCTGTGTCTCTGCCCCCCCACCGTGTCTCCATGAATAAATAATTTTTTTTAAAGGACTATATTGATTTAAAAATAATTAGAGAGAGTGACAAAATATGAGAGACTCCCAACTCTCTGGGAAACGAACAAGGAAGGGGTAGTGGAAGGGGAGGTGGGCGGGTATAGGGTGACTGGGTGACGGGCACTGAGGGAGCACTTGATGGGATGAGCACTGGGTGTTCTATGTTGGCAAATTGAACTCCAATTAAAAAAATATATAAAATAAAAAGCTTATTATTTATTTATTTATTTATTTATTTATTTATTTATTTTAGATTTTTTTTTTTTTTTTTTTTTTTTTTTTTTAAATTCATGAGAGACACAGAGAGAGGGAGGCAGAGACATAGGAGGAGGGAGAAGCAGACCCCATCCTAGGACTCCAGGATCACGCCCTGGGCCAAAGGCAGCCGCTCAACTGCTGAGCCACCCAGGGATTTCAAATTTTTTTATTAAAAAAAAATTAAATAAATAAATAAATAAATAACCAAAATTTTTTAAGTAAGCTCCACACCTAGTGTGAGGCTCGAACTTACTTACAATCCTGAGATTAAAAGTCGCATGCTGTACTGACTGAACCAGCAGCCAGACACCCCTATTTTGGATAATTTTTAAATTGACTCTTAAAAACTTAGAAGAGGGGCACTTGAGTGGCCCAGTGGTTGAACGTTTGGCTTTGGCTTGGGTCATGATCCCGGGGTCCTGGGATCGAGTTCCGCGTTGGGGTCCCTATTGGGAGCCAGTTTCTACCTCTGCCTATGTCTCTGCCTCTGTGTCTCTCATGAATAAATAAAATCTTTAAAAACAACAACAACAAAACACAAAAAGCTCAGAATACAGTGTATGTTGAACAATTTAATATTTTTAAATGTTGAACCTTTTTGACCAAACAGAAACTTGTATTGTTTTTTGACTGTTTTTGAAGACAAACCTATTAAATAGTTACGTACTGCAGCTTGTAGCAAACACAGTTTCTTTCCTTTTAACCTAATTTCTTTATGGTCTCATTTATTTTATTTTTTTTAAAGATTTTTATTTATTCGTGAGCCCAACTGCTGAGCCACCCAGGTGTCCCTATTATTATTATTATTATTATTATTTTAAAAGATTTTATTTATTTATTCATGGAGACACAGAGAGTGAGAGATAGGCAGGCAGAGACACAGGCAGAGGGAGAAGCAGGCTTCATACAAGGAGCCTGACGTGGGACCTGATCCCGGGTCCCCAGGATCACACACTGGGCTAAAGGCAGTGCTAAACCACTGAGCCACGCAGGCCGTCTTTCTTTCTTTCTTTCTTTCTTTCTTTCTTTCTTTCTTTCTTTCTTTCTTTCTTCTTTTTCTTTCTTTCTTTCTTTTTCTTTCTTTCTTTCTTTCTTTCTTTCTTTCTTTCTTTTTCTTTCTTTTCTTTTCTTTTCTTTTCTTTCTTTCTTTTCTTCTTCTCTTTCTTCTCTTTCTTTCTTTCATTTGGGGTTTTCTAGCCTTCTCAGTATAGGAAAGTAATGTAGTTATAACACCTGATTGAGTTCTCCTTTGTTGAACTGGAAGATAAATTTGTGTCTTGTTTTCAAAGTGTGCTACCCTTAAATAAAAATGATAGAGCTGGTGAGCCCACGCTTTGGAGGAAGAAGCATGATTTGCTTCATTCTCTATTTGTAATCTATACATTGATTATTTGGTCCCTCTTTCAGTATTGTAATTAACTCTTTGATTTTCAGTACATGAGTTTAAAAAATTTGCTTCCCTGTATTCTTTGGCTAACTTTTTTTTTTTTTTAAGATTTTATTTATTTATTCATGGGAGACACAGAGAGAGAGGGGCAGAGACACAGGCAGAGGGAGAAGCAGGCTCCTCGCAGGGAGCCTGATGCAGAACTTGATCCCGAATCCCAGGATCACAACCTGAATTGAAGGCAGGCGCCCAACCACTGAGCCATCCAGGCGTCCCTTTATTATTATTTTTTAAAGATTTTATTTATATACGAGAGATAGAGAGATGCCGAGACACAGGCAGAGGGCGAAGCAGGCTCCTCTCAGGGAGCTGGCTGTGGAACTCAATCCCAGGACCCTGGGATCATGCCCTGAGACACAGGCAGATGCTCAACCACTGAGCCAGCCAGACATCTCTTTTTAATTTATTTGAGATAAAGAGAGCACAAATGGAAACAAGCATGGAAAGGGGCAGAGGGAGAGAATCTCAAGTCTCCTTGCTGTTGGGTGGAGCCGAAATCATGATCTGAGCCGAAATCAAGAGTCAGATGCTTAACTGACTGAGCCATTCTGGTGGCCCCCCCATCCCTTTTTTAATAGAAAAACCTATGTGACTATTTAAGATTTTATTTATTCATAAGAGACACACAGAGAGAGGCAGAAACACAGGCAGAGGGGGAAGCAGGCTCCATGCAGGGAGCCTGATGTGGGACTCCATCCTGGACCCCGGGACCATGCCCTGAGTCAAAGGCAGAGGCTCAACTACTGAGCCACCCAGGCATCCTGCAACCTTCCATTTAGTGATAAACTTTGTGAGTGTGGTAAATATGTGTAATATAACATTTATTTTAACTACTCTTAGGTTTATGATTCAGTGTCATCAAGTACATTCAGTGATATATATAACCATCACTACTATTTCTAGAATTTTTTCATCCCATACAGAAATTCTGTACCCATTAAGCAGTAACCCTATTTCCCTCTTCTCCCTGTTCCTCATAACCTCTGTTCTACTTTCTATCACTATGAATTCACCTGTTCTAGGTAACTCCTATAAGTGGAATCATAGGGGCACCTAGAGGGCTCAGTGTCAGTTAAGTGTCTGCCCTGGGCTCAGGTCATGATCTCAGGGTCCTGGGTTTGAGCCCTGCATTGGGCTCCCTACTCAGCAGGGAGTCTGCTTCTCCCTCTTCCTCTGCTCTTTTTCCCCCCTTCACTCCCTACTTGTACTCTCTGTTCTCTCTTAAATACATACATACATACATACATACATACTCTTTAAAAACGTAATCATAAAAAAAACATAATCATAAGCCATTTGTGTCTGTTATTTCATTTAATATGATGTCTTAGATTTTTATCCATGTTGTAGCATGTATCAGGACTTTGTTTCTTTTTATGTCTTAATATACCATTCCATTGTATGTATATTTCACATTTTGTTTAATCATTCCTTGGGTTTCTATCTGTAGGCTGTTGTGAATAATGCTGCGGTGAACATTGGTGTACACGTATCTATTTGAGCCCCAGTTTTCACTTTAAGGAGTGATATTGCTGGGTCATATGGTAATTCTATGCTTTAACTTCTTGAGAAAATGCCAAACTTTTCTACAGTGGCTGCATGATTTTACAGTTCCCCAAGCTTGTACTAGATTTCAAATTTTTCTGCATTCTTGTCAACACTAGTTCTTTTCTTGCTTTTTCTTTCCCCCTTAAATAGCCTGGTGGGTATGAAGTGGTATCTCATTGTGGTTTTGATTTGTATTTCCCAAATGACTACTAATTTTGAGCATATTCTTGTTTATCTGCCACCTGTGTATCTTCTTTGTTGAAGTGTTTTGGCTATTAAAAAAATGGGTTGAATTATAAGATTTCTTGTATTCTAGATACAAGTCCTTTGTCAGATACACTGGATGATATTGTTCAATGTTTGTATGGAAAGAAAAGAACTATTCCAATTTCTAACAAATGTTTTTCTTTTTTTCCCAAAGATTATTTATTTATTTATTTAATTTATTTATTTATTTATTTGAGAGAGTGTGAGAGAGAGAGCCCAAGCAAGGCCGTAGGGCAGAGGGAAAAGCAGACTCCTGTTGAGCAGGGAGTCCGATGCAGGACCTGATCCCAGGATTCTGGGATCCTGACCTGAACCTGAGGCAGATGCTTAACCAACTGAGCCACCCAGGGTGCCCCTCTAACAAATTTTTTTCCAAATTAAGAAGATCCGTTCAGGGCAGCCCCGGTGGCCCAACAGTTTGGCGTCACCTTCGGCCCAGGGTGTGATCCTGGAGACCTGGGATCTAGTCCCACGTCAGGCTCCCTGTATGGAGCCTGCTTCTCTCCCTCTCCCTCTGCCTGTGTCTTTGCCTCTCTCTCTCTGTCTGTCATGAATAAATAAATAAAATCTTAAAAAAAAAAAGATCTGTTCATTACTTTAATAACAAGTAATGTTGTTATTTCTAGTTCAGTTGCCTGATGAAACTAAATTTTAGGATTATGTTTCCTTTGTAAGAGGTAATAACTTAAATCATACTGGAGGATGTAAAGAGAAAAGTTCTGCTTTCTGATAATGTCAGCTTCAGGAGAAGTGTAAAATTATGATTTGGGGTTGTCAGCAAATAAGAATGCTATATTTAAAAGTGCTGTGCCTGCCTTTCTAAAATGCCAGATTACAAGTACATAAAGTATAGTTAACTCCTAATGAAATTTGTAGAATTTTCATGACTTACAAAATTCCAAATCATTATATTTCTCACATGTATCTTCCAAATATAAAAGGTACCCTAAAATTTTTCTTTTGCAGACGTAGTAAGCATTTTTCTTCCTTTGGAATAAAAGTGGGACCATATGTTCTGTCAAAAGATTTGTTCAAATTTATTAATTTATATGAAAAACAATCTTAAATATACCTAAATTATAAGTTTTAGTAGTTGTAACCTCCTGAAAAATTTAAATAGCAGAAAACTGCATTAAAAAATTAGACTGTCACTTCAGGGGCACCTGGGTGCCCAGTTGGTTAAGTGTCTGACTTCTGACTTGGCTCAGGTCATGATTTCAGGGTCCTGGGATGGAGCCACAGCCCCATGGCAGGCTTGCACTCGAGGGAGTCTCCTCCCTCTGCCCCTCCCCTGGCTCTGCTTTCTCTCTCAAGTAAATAAATAAAATCTTAAAAAACAAAAAAAGATTGTCACTTCAAACAGATACACAAAATAATTGGATTTATTTTACCTTCAAGTCAAGAGTGTGGGATCATCTCACTTTTTCAGTAGGATCATGTTTACTTATGAGTTAAAATCTGTAAAGTAGCTTGTTTTAGTTACAATTTTTACTTTAATAGACATTAAATATTTCTTTAAAAAATTTTTTTTGACACTAAAGATTTCTAAGTAACATTGAACAATCTTAGGTTTAGTATCCTGTTTTAGAATGTAATAATTTCGGGGCACCTGGATGGCTCAGGGGTTGAGTGTCTCTGTCTTCGGTCAGGGAGTGATCCCAGGGTCCCAGGATTGAGTCCCATATCAAGCTCCTTGCATGGAGCCTGCTTCTCCTGTCTCGACCTCTCACTCTGCATCTCTCATAAATAAGTAAATAAGATCTTTAAATATATATAATAATTTCTAAGACTTCTGATTCATTTCAGCTAAGTGTTCTTAAAAGGTAATTTATTAAATATTTAAGAAATGAGAGCAATAAAATGGTTAAAATCTTTGTAAATTTTTGGGGCCCTGGCTGACTTAGTCAGTAGAACATGTGACTCTCTCAGGGCTTATGAGGTCAAGCCTCGCATTGGGTGTAGAGTTTATTTAAAAAAAAAAAAAAAGTTAATTTTTGCCCCATGAAAGAAAAATGTGAGGGTAAAAGCCATTTTAAGTGTCACTTTGTCAGGCACCTGGGTGGTTCAGTGGTTGAGTACCTGCCTTTCGCTCAGATCTTGATCCCTGGGTCCTGAGATTGAGTCCTGGATCAGGGAACCTGCTTCTCCCTCTCCCTATGTCTCTGCCTCTCTTTCTGTATCTCTCATGGATAAATAAAATCTTAAAGAAAAAAAAAAAGTCTGGATATCTGGGTGACTCAGCGGTTGAGTGCTTGCCTTCGGCCCAGGATATGATCCTAGAGTCACTAGATGGAGTCCCACATCGGGCTCCTTGCATGGAGCCTGCTTTTCTCTCTGTCTGTGTCTCTGCCTCTCTCCTTCTCTGTGTCTCTTATGAATAAATAATTTTTTTAAAAAAGTCACTTTGCAACTCCTCCCACATACATAGATTATGTAAAGTGTCTAAGAAACAAATTTTCAAAAACTGGAGAATAATTGTTATGCGATAATAATGTTTGTTTTATTTTTTCCAGATATGGACGTGTGGAAAGTGTCAAAATTCTCCCCAAGCGGGGATCTGAAGGAGGAGTGGCTGCTTTTGTGGATTTTGTGGACATCAAAAGTGCACAGAAAGCTCACAACTCAGTCAACAAAATGGGAGATAGAGACCTACGCACGGATTATAATGAACCAGGCACCATTCCGAGTGCTGCTCGGGGATTGGATGATACAGTTTCCATAGCATCTCGTAGTAGAGAGGTTTCTGGGTTCAGAGGAGGTGGTGGAGGGCCTGCTTATGGCCCCCCCCCATCACTTCATGCACGAGAAGGACGTTATGAGCGGAGACTTGATGGGTAAGTTCCAAGGTTTCTGTAGGCAGGTATTTTGTATTTGATATGGTGAGAAACAGAAACTCATATTTAGGGGCCCCAGATGGATTTAAAGTTTTGGGCATTCTCAATGTTTCCTATTTTGGGTTGGAAACGGAAGTGATTTCTATCCCAGTGGCTGGTATCTTGTGGAATCGTAGAGGATATTTCCTGCAGCTGGTTGGATATCTACTCCTGAGATGTAAAATGGTGGAAGATTTTGTATGGCAGTATCATTTTTGGAGTTACCTGTCTTCTAGAATTAATTATTCCTTCTCTTGGATAATGTGAAGGCCTTCCTTGGATATATCTCTGCTATCTGATGGAGCTATTTGGCTACAGATTTTGTGGTTGTACTATATGGAATATTTCTGGAATATAGCCTACAGATTCTTTTAGAAGTTGATATCTGCTTCTCAATTTTCACTACATGAAGCATACAAACAAATTGGATTGTCACAAAAAACCTAGCAGACCATAATGATTCAACCGCTTGGATTCTACAAACAATACTTTAATCTGGAAATCTGTTCTTGGATGAAGAGTGAAGGCAATGTTTGATTTTTTCCATTTTGGATCTACACAGTTTCCATGTTGGAATTATACTCCTTGATGGAATGGGGGAAAATTGAGATGATGAATGTTTCTAAATCCTGGAATATAGCCATTCTTTTCTAATTGCTGGAATGTATGGGATGTCATGCAGTCAAGATTCCATTAGCCCAGGGGAAGAGGATTACTATTTTGTTTCTTAAGCAAGTTGCTGTCCAGTTAAAGATACTTTAGCCTTGAACACATGGTGACGATCAGTTGTGGATACAGCAATCAAAACTGACTGTGCTGGATGGCTACAAAGGTGAACTAATGGGGAGCAACTGTTCCTTCCTCATTTGGTGGAATTGTAGAGGATATTTCCTCTTCTGTCAGCTGCCTGATTCCTACTTAGGGCTGGAAATTTTTATGAATGTGGATGAATTTATAATTGTCTACTATTTCAAGAAAGAAGTCTGGGGGTTTGAGAGTTACAGTTTGTCTGGGACTACTTGCTTCCAGTGGAATTATTTTATCTGGTCACTAAGATTTTTTTTTTCCTTGTGGTTCATCTAAATATCATTTGACACCCTTGCCCATTAAGAAGGTGGATTACCCCCGTAAGAGGGGCCAAAATTGGGGAAGTTATGTTCACAATTCTCTCCCTAGATTTAATTGGGATTATAGGTCGTGTTTCCACACTTGGAAAAGGTTGGTATGTCCTGACCTGTGTATATTAGCCCCTCTCCTAACCCAAGTCAAACTCTTTTTTCCCCCCACTAACTCTAGAAGTATTTAGTACTAATAGATGAATCAAAGAATAGCTATTAGATTTCAGCTCTGCTAGCTCTTGTGCCTGCCTTCTGTATCTTCCTAATGGATAAGAACTTTGCATATTTATAAAATATCAGCTATAGCAGTAATTCTTCTAGAACTATTGCCTGTTGCTTGTTATTAATAGCAGCTTTTTACCAATTAACATTTGATAGGGTGCTAATTGAATTATTTGTGAAATTTTCTCTTAAATCTCAAAGGAAACCCTGTTGTTTGTTAGAAATTGAAATATCTATCCAAATACCAGAAATGTAGCAAATTTAGAAAGGAGAAAGTTATTTAATACAATTTAAGTAGGAAAGAGATTACTGACTTTTTTGCCATGCCAGTTGCCTTACATCACAGCAACAAAAAGCAAAAACATCCTAGGAAGGTATGGTTGCTACTAAGTGAAATGGTAGGTAAAAATGAAGATTAGTGGAGGGACTTGGATCTGTGTATGTATTGGGGACATACATCTTAGTTGTAAAATTTTTTGCCACATATTCTTCACTGGAGAGATTCTAATTCTTCTGTATCTTTGACAATTTCCTAATCTTTTGATAGAAGATTGGATCTAAAGAAAAGATTGAGAAGAAACTCAATCTCAAATTGAGATTCAAGTGATGAAATGATCTTTTAGGAACTCAGGAAATGAGTTCTGGTATCCTATAAGAGTAGAAAATAAGATTTCTTATGGGAGTAGAATTGTTTTTTAAATATTAACACATAAATGCATGTCTATAATTGAACATGCAACAATTTTTTTTGTAACTGTAGGTTGGCAGATATTTACATCCTACAGAAATGTGTTTTTAGATTAAGCATTACTAGTAACAGCCTTCGAACATCTTACAGTTCCCAAAGTTGGCTAATTTCATCAGAGGCAATTTGAGTTTAGCTAAAATCTAAGAGAACATATTTTCTGTGAATATTAAGTCTAAACATTAATAAGTGGAATCATGAAATAGGCCTTTTAAAAACTATATGGAATTTGATAGTACCAGGAAATAAAATAATCTTTATTCTTTAATTAAATTTACCATAGAATAGCATGTGTCAACCCAGTATTTTGATAACCTAAGTGGTTTTCTTTGTTTTTCTTTTAAGATTCCATTTCTATTATTAAATATGATTGTTTGGGCACAGCAGTTTACATAATCTGATAGTTTTTATAATTACCTAAGAAGTAGAAAGTTAATGAGAAACAGTTAAACTTAAAATTTTTTTCTGGGCTTCTTTGAAAATGCCCTCTTACTGCTGGGGCATACATTGCAATAGGGCTTTCATGTCTGTGTTAAAATGTGTCATGGAAATTTTGCCTAAGATAAATGTGTTAAGTAAAAATCTGGTGCATATTTTAATCAGATGTAAGTATAGAAAACTTTGATATTAAAATGACAGTCCCTTCTTGTTTCATAAACTACAAATGAAAAGGAGATGGTATATGTGTGTTTCTGTATATAAGCCAGAAAATCCCCAATAAAAAGATCATCTGACTTCAGAACACTAGTCATGAAAGCCCAATATACACAATGATTGCTCAGCTATGAAAATAATCTTTGGAGTTAAGTAAAATGTTAAGCTTGGTAGTGTTTGCTTACTAAGTAGGTTAATGCTGTTTAGAAAATGACCAGTTGCAAAGACAGACAATGCTGAAATGAATGTTTGCATGACTTGCTTTTAGTTTTGCTTGCCCTTTTCTGATTGATTAAATATTTTTCCCCCCCTCCTAAATGCAGGGCTTCAGATAACAGGGAGCGTGCTTATGAACATAGTGCCTATGGACACCATGAACGGGGGACGGGAGGATTTGATCGGACAAGACATTACGATCAGGATTACTATAGAGATCCTCGCGAGCGGACTTTACAACATGGGCTCTATTATACTTCTCGGAGTCGAAGTCCAAACCGTTTTGATGCTCATGACCCCCGATACGAACCTAGGGCTCGGGAGCAGTTTACACTGCCCAGTGTGGTACACAGGGATATCTACAGGGATGATATTACCCGGGAGGTACGAGGCAGAAGGCCAGAGCGGAATTACCAGCACAGCAGGAGTCGGTCACCACATTCATCCCAATCTAGAAATCAGTCTCCTCAGAGGCTGGCTAGCCAAGCGTCTAGACCCACAAGGTCCCCTAGCGGCAGCGGCTCTAGGAGTAGATCCTCCAGTAGTGATTCAATCAGCAGCAGCAGTAGTACCAGCAGTGACAGGTAGGTTAACAGCCTTTTGTTATAACAGATGAGCTGTTGAATAAATTGTCACAAATTTTCAACGATCAGTGATAACGATTTATAGCATAGTAATATTTTTTAAAGTAATCTTGCATCATGTATATAATGAGTGAAGAAGCTTTGATTAGCTGGTGGCCATGGAATTCACCATTCTGTCAAGTACCTAAAGCTAAGCAATTTGCAAATACTGTTTTGTGCTCCAGATGCTCATTATTAAAATGGCCAAAAGAGGCAGAAAAACAGTAACTTTAGTTGAATGAAGTAAATCTTGTGCCGCTGAAAATGTGGTATTTCTTTAAAGTTTTTAATTTCTTGGGTGTGTAATGCTAATTTATTTCTATTATTTTGTTTGAAAATTCATAAAAGCTATTGGGTTAAAGATGTATTAAAAAAAAAAAAAGATGTATTGGTGAAATATGTTGAGATTTACTATCAATGACTAAATCAACTTATGGATACATTTTAACTGATTTTAGCATCAAGGTGATAGCCAATTTATAAACTCAAGTAGAAAAGCTTTCTTTCTTTCTGTCTTTCTTTCTTTCTTTCTTTCTTTCTTTTTCTTTTTTTCTTTTTTTCTTTCTTTCTTTTTTTTTGAGAAGCTTTCTTTAAATGCAAGTTGTAACTTAGCTGTTCACTAAGGCTGAGTGAGCCAATTTCATTAGTTGGGGATTTTTTTTTTTACAAAGGGTTGTTATTCTAAAGATGAAAATAATAACCTGAAGATAATTTTAAAAGGAAACAGCTTAGAAGTTTATCACAAATCTAGGTAGACCATATAGCTTACTCATTTTATAATCTTGGACAAGTTACTTAAGCTGTCTATGCCTCAGCTTTCTCATCTTTTGTAAAAATCATGCTTTAAAGTTATTGTGAAAATTAAAATGAAAAAATGTATTTTAAGTGCTTAGCTTGATACCTATATAAAATAAATGCTGCCTTTAATAATGCTAGCTGTATTATTACTGCTTCAGTTGTTGATAGTCTTTAACCATTCCTCATTTCCAGTTATTGTTATTCAGTCTATTTATCCTAGATATCCTAGTTTTATATTTAGGTGGTATGTGTTTTAAATTGACAGGATATAGGGACCCCTGAGTGGCTCAGCAGTTGAGTGTCTGCCTTTGGCTCAGGGAGTGATCCCGGTCCGGGATTGAGTCCCACGTCAGGCTTCCTGCGAGGAGCCTGCTTCTCTCTCTGCCTATGTCTCTGCCGCTCTCCCTGTCTTTCATGAATAAATAAATTTACAGGATATAAATTTTTGACCTGGTTAAAATACCCAGATTAATTATTTTTCTTTAGTATTGCCTGCTTAGAGTTAATGTAAGAAAAGTAAATGATCATGTAGTTGGGGAAAATTAAGTTCTGGCTCCAGTGTGGCATTTCTGTGACATGGATGAAAACCCTTAACTTCTCGTGATTTTATTTGGTATATTGTTGAGATAAATGATTGACAAGATTCGTTTGAACTCTGTAAGTTAAATATAACATCTTGTCATGTCCTACTTTCTCCTACATAGAATTAAGATACTCAAGTTTTAGTCCTTTTTCCTAAACCTATCTCACTAATAATAGGATGCAATAGCATTCCATTGTGTCAAATATTTTATCGAAAAGGCAACCAATTGTGGAAATGTTGGAGTTGGAGAAACATTAGCATTGTAGGCTCAAAAGCTGGAACCCAGAGGCCATCTGATGAATTTGATGGAGCTAATCCCTGTTTATGTAATCTAAAGGAACAGCTGTATGCTTCTGAATATTTACAGTCAGAAAAATAACTGCCACAAAGATAGGATAGCTTTGAAAATGTACATGGGGACTAAATTGCAGTTTTTGAAGATGTTTCCTCTTCTGTCAGCTACCTGATTCATATTTAGGACTGGAAGTTTTTGTGATTTAGGATTATGAAGGCTGTTATGTAGGACTATAACAAGAAGACCTAAGTTTTTAGCTAGGCAGGGAACATTGTGGGCTGAAGGAACAACCTGAAGACATACAAATGGAAGAATGTTTTGCGAACAGCACATAATTTAGAATGACTTCACCATGATAATTTTGAGTTTGGTTCTTTATGCAGAGATGACTGGTTGAAAGATTTTGAGAAGGGAGATAGTTTGAGATCTTCTACTTCAGAAAGGCAGCTGGTGATTTAGACTAGGAAAGACAAATTGTGGTGAGGAGGCTATTTCAGTAGCTTGGAGAAGGAGGTCTTAGACTCTGAGAAAGCCTAACTTGGGACACGTGGGAGAGACATTATGTTAATAATCAGATTATGTTGATTTGTGTGAAGCAATGAACTTTCTGGAGATGGGACTGAGTGATGGGCCTTTCAATGCTATTCTGTAAGAATAAGACCAGGTCTTCCTTTGTGCACACCATAGAGCCTAGCATATTGTCTTTCTCAAAGTACATGTTCAATAAATAGTTGAAATACTTAGATTCTTAACACAGTGGATAAAGCAAAATTCATGTAAATAGCTAAAAGATTTGGTCATTATATGTGACGGAAGCAAGTACGGGAAATAAAATCTCATGGTGTGCAGAGCATATCTTTATCCCTAGGTTCAGCCTTCCTTTTATCAGATGTCCTCTTTTCCTTTACTATTATGTTGACTTCAGAGTGTAATATTTTGAGATGTTATGTAGATTCTGAATGTTTAATTTCCCTTTGGAGCAAATAAGTTCTTTTTTTTTTTTTTTTTTTTTGTAATTTTTAAAACTTTATGACTGTGAAACTATGACCTTCCAAGTTCTTTAAAAGTATTTCAAATTAACATCTTATAGTAGATAAAATACAGCTTGGTTCTAGCTATAGAAACAAGCTTGTATTCTGTCTGCATGACTGACTGGGAAGTTAATCACCCTCCACCCCCCTTAATTGTTGGAGCTTTGGTGAATAGATTCCTAGTAGTACATTTCCAATGAGTAAACATGGGATTGATAGCAGTCTGGTTGTGAACTCTTTATAAATGACACACCTACAGTTTCTGGGTAACTGTTCTCAGTATTTAACTAGTGAGTACTGAGACTTAATGGTATAAACTTTCCTGTGTGCAGCTCTGTGGTGCTATAGGTTGCTCTTTACTTTCAACAGAAAATTTTTAGATACATGAATTCCACAAATGTATTTATTTCACAAGTCCTGATTGAAGTTGAACATACTTTATGTCTGTAGTTTCCTATCATTGGGTTTCTTTTTCCTGTCATGTTAATGAATTTTCTGTAATATAGGTTAAAGAAATTGAGGAATTTATTAAATTTAACATTAACTTTACTCATATCTTAGTTTTTTTTGACTGTGCTTTGTTTCTCTGTTGTTTACTTTGATCACAACCAAAGATGATTGGGCTGTCTGGGTCCCTGATAGGCCCCCTGAAGTTGGATGGGGAAAATCATATCTTTTCGCTAGTAACCTGTAACTGAGATTAAGTATTTTCTCCCTTTTTTTTTGTTTTTTAAGATTTTCTTTATTTATTCATGAGAGACACACAGAGAGAGGCAGAGACACAGGCAGAGAGAGAAGCAGGCTCCATGCAGGGAGCTCGATGTGGAACTCGATCCCAGGACTCCAAGATCATGCCCTGGGCGGAAGGGCAGGCGCTCAACCACTGAGCGGCCCAGGTGTCCCTTGCCTCCCATTTTGAAAGGAGGCAACAAAAAACAGTAGTATTAACTGTATGAATTACTTTGTTAACAATTTAAATCCACAGGTAGGGCAGCCTGGGCGGCTCAGCGGTTTAGCGCTGCCTTCAGCCCAGGGCCTGATCCTGGAGACCCAGGATCTCTCTCTCTCTGTCTCTGTCTCTGTTTCTGTCTCTCATGAATAAATAAATAAAATCTTAAAAAAAAAAATAAATCCACAGGTAATTTATTATAGTTGTAGATATCTCAAACTGGGGCTTCTAGCCCTCATTACTGGGAAGTAATTATTAAACTCAGTGTTAAGTATTGTACTTTAATATTAATGAAAACACTACTATATCACAAAAATTTAAATATTTTAATAACTCAATATCATTGTTTTCCCTTTTATTCCTATTTATTTTACTTTATGCATTTAGAAACCTTATTCTGAAAAGTGGTGCATAGACTTCACCAGATTGCTGCAAAGGTATCCTGGCAGTTAGTTCTTATTCTATACCCTACAGAGGTTACTGACTGGGAAAAAATGGATGAAAAAGTAAAGAGAGGGAATTGAGATTTGGATAAACCTAAATCTGTCCTTATCCTCTACCCTCCTATTCAATAGGTTATTCCTCTGAATCTCTTTTTAGCCTAAAGTTAACTTTTGAGTTTACATTCAGCCATCTATTTTTTTTCATTATTTTTTAAAAAAGATTTTATCTATTCATGAGAGACACAGAGAGAGGTGGAGACATAGGCAGAGGGCAAAGTAGGCTCTCCATGGGGAACCCGATGTGGAACTCAATCCCAGGACCCTGGGATCATGCCCTGAGCCAAAGGTACTCGCTCAATCATTGAGCCACCCAGGTGTCCCCCCAGCCATCCAAGTAGTACTCTTTTTTTGTGTGCACCAAATGTATGGAATAAGATAGGTTGTATGGAGCCCAAGAAAAGAACTAGTTTATTTTATTTATTTATTTTTATTATATTTTTTAAGTTTATTATTACTTATTAGTAATCTCTACATCCAATGTGGGGCTTGAACTCTGACATGGAGATCAAAAGTCATATGTTCCTCTGGCTGAGTCAGCCAGGTGCCCCAAGAATAGAACTAGTTTAAACATTTACAATGGCTAAGTCAAAACAAAACTGCATATGTCTAATTAAAAGCTAATGCAATTATATTAACCTTGAGTGTCTATGGCTAATGCATCTTTATTTTATTTTTATTTTTATTTTTTTAGTGCATCTTTCCAGCTTTCCAAAAACAGCCCCATCTCCTCCCTTAAAAGTTTTTTGGGCTATGGACAGCCTTTTCCTTTTTATTTTTCTGAACCCTGTTAGTTTGTCTGTCTTAATATCTCAGGTAACTACAGAGTTTTATTCTTTCTAATCACAAAAATAGGTCATTAGGTGGAAGCAAAGTGAATGTAGTAATAAGTGAAGATAACTACATGAAAATAACTGAAGTGAGTGACATTGTATCCTTGTGACTTTTGGTAAGTCATGTGGTATTAAATCAGGCTTAGTTACTTGTTTTGAATAAATTACATTTTTTTTTTTTTTTGAGAGAGAGCGCATATGCAAGTGGGGAGAGGGGCCGAAGGAGAAGGAGAGAGAATCTCAAGTGGACTCTCCACTAAGCATGGAGCCCAATGCAGGTCTGGATCTCACAACCATGAGATCATGACCTGATCCAAAATCAAGAGTTGGACTCAACTAACTGAGCCACCCAGGCACCCTGATTAAATCAGAGTTTAGAGCAAACTTTTTACATAGATTTTTAAAATTAGAATAAAGTGATTTAGGAAACATTTGATGAAATTTTCACATTTTTTTGTTATAGTTATTATATTACTAGGATTTCTCTTATATTGTCATAGTTGGAAGATATATTTTTTTTAATTTTTATTTATTTATGTATTATAGTCACAGAGAGACAGAGAGAGAGGCAGAGACACACAGGCAGAGGGAGAAGCAGGCTCCATGCACCGGGAGCCCGATGTGGGATTTGATCCCGGGTCTCCAGGATCGCGCCCTGGGCCAAAGGCAGGCGCTAAACCGCTGTGCCACCCAGGGATCCCGGAAGATATTTTTAAAGTAGGCTCTGCCCAATGTGAAACTTGAACTCATGACCCTGAGATCAAGAGTCACATGCTGTACCAACTGAGCCAGACAGGCGCCCTCATAGTTGGAAGATTTAAGGAAGAAGCTTGGGGACAGAGAGACAGTAGACAGGCACTCTTTTTTCTTACTTCCAGGGCAGGAAAACTGATGTTTGAAATAGACTTTGTGTTATTTATTTAAAGTAACAAGAAATGCATATGGAACTTCAAGCCATCAGACTTTTCAACACTGATGCTGTATTAAGATATGTGATTTTTTTAATTAAGGATTTTATTTATTTATTTATTTATTTGTTTGTTTATTTACTTATTTGAGAGAGAGCACATGTACAAGCAGGGGGAGTGGCAGGCAGAGGCAGAAGGGCAGAAAGAAGCAGGCTCCTCCCTGCTCTGCAGGTGGGACTCGGTCCCAGGACCTTAGGATCATAACCTGAGCCAAAGGCAGATGCTCAACTGACCAAGCCACCCAGGTGCCAGATATAGTGTGATTTATGCTAAAACCCCTCTCTTTTTAATGTTTTAGCTTTGCAATAGGAATAATTTACTTCTTGAAAGGAAAATGAAAAATACTTTTTTTTTTTTTTTTAAAAAGAGTTTATTTATTTATTCATGAGAGACAGAGAGAGAGGCAGAAACATAGGCAGAGGGAGAAGCAGGCTCCATGCAGGGAGCCCAATGTGGGACTTGATCCCGGGACTCCAGGATCACGCCCTGAGCCGAAGGCCTAACTGTTAAGCCACCCAGACGTCCTGAAAAATACTACTATTGCTAGTATTATTTGTAGAACTTGTTTCTATATTTCTTTTATATCTTTTGAGTAAATTTACTCAAAGTTGTCTGTAACCTTACTAATTTTTTCCTGATAGACCATTTAAGATGATTTTAGCTGGAAAAAAAAAAAGATGATTTTAGCTGAATTGTACTTAAAAAGTAATTAGCATATTGAAAAAATTCTGGATTTTTACAACAGATATAAAGGAATCTAATGAGTTTTTTTTTTTCCTATAAAGACCAGTTCTCCTAGTTGTTTTGTGAACAGTCAAGATGTTATATAGTTTTCTAGAGGGGGATTTTTAAAAAAAATTTTTTTTTTAATTTATTTATGATAGTCACACACAGAGAGAGAGAGGCAGAGACATAGGCAGAGGGAGAAGCAGGCTCCATGCACCGGGAGCCCGACGTGGGATTCGATCCCAGGTCTCCAGGATCGCGCCCTGGGCCAAAGGCAGGCGCTAAACCACTGCACCACCCAGGAATCCCTAGAGGGGGATTTTTATTCACATACCTTTTTTGTCTATGATTTCATGAGGAGGTTTGCAATTACTTATTTAAGTAAGGAGACTTTAAGGGGAACTTTCTTTCAGGTTCATGTAGGAATTTCCAAAATTGCTGTCGTCTTGCAGGCTTGTGAAAGATTATGAATGAAATGGATAAGGTGAGAAGGGAGTACATTGAGATTGGTGGCATTTTATGTATCATAATGACAGTGTACCTTCCATTTCTCTTATTTTACAAGTAATACTTATTGAGAATGTTGATTTGGGGAAGGAACACTCATTTTATTACCTGACTATACAGTTTTCTATGCTTATATATAATGTGCTGGAAGCTATCAGATATGGAAGTAGTTTTAATAAATATTTGAAGTAAAAGTCAGTTTCTTCTTTTTTAAAGATTTTATTTTTAAGTAACCTCTACACCCAACATGGGGCTCAAACTCATGACCCTGAGGATCAAGAGTCACATGCTCCACTGAAGGAGCCAGGTTCTCCAAAAGTCAGTTTTTTTAAGCATAAGGGAATTAATAATTAGCAGTTTGTTGGTGATTATTGTAACGTTTAATCATAAAAACACAATTGTCTGAGTTTTTAATCATCAAACATGATCTATTATCTATAATAAGAAATAGGGAGATAATTTCTGGATTTAGAGATAAAATTTGGTTTTGTTGCACTGTGATTATTCTTAGATATATTTAGAGGCACAAAAATAGTTTGTATTAATTTTTTTAAAAGATTTTATTTATTCATTCATGAGAGACATGGGGCAGGGGGGCAGAGACACAGGCAGAGGGAGAAGCAGGCTCCATAGAGGGAGCCTGATGTGGGACTCAATCCCGGGTCTCCAGGATCATGCCCTGGGCCAAAGGCAGGTGTTAAACTGCTGAGCCACTCAAGGATCCCCTGTATTCCTTTTTTTAAACGAAGAAAGTCACTATCACTAAAAGTAATGCCTTTAAATTTCAGGAAAAAATGATACAACAAATAAAACTGTATTTGGGAAATTGATGTTTAGAAACCACGATTTCTTTTCCCAGCTCTTCTGTTTGTAGCTGCATAGGATTGAAGTGAGAGTAGAAATTAAGTTGGTTTTATTGCATAATACCAATTTTTTCCTCTTTGCTGCTGTTTATATCTGTCAGTTTGAGATGAATCCCTTAAATTGAAGAGATTTTTTGTTGTTGTTGTTCTTTGAGTGTGTCCTCAAAGGATGTCCACGGCATCCTCAATTGAGAAGATGCCCTTGCACAGAAACGATTGAAACAAACTATGCTAACTAAAGTGTGAAAATAAACCATAGATGTTTATTGATTTGGGGATAACGAAGTATATGTTTTGGGAGCATCCAGAGGACTTTCAAGGAGGAACAGTAAAGGTTTATCTAAGCCTTTAAGAAGCTAAAGTCAAGGAAAATAAATATTCTTAGAAGGGATGTTTTTTTATTTTTTGTCCCTTCCATGTAAAATGAAAATATTTGCACGCTTATTTTAAGCTTAAGTAAAATACCATTTTAATGCATTTAAAAATTTTATATATTCTTAAAGATTTTATTTGAGAGGGAGCATGAGTAGTGGGAGGGGCAGAGGAAGAGGGAAAAGCAGACCCCCTGCTAAGCAGGGAGCCTGATGGGGCTCAAACCCAAGACCCTGGGATCATGAACTGAGCCCTGAGCTGAAGGCAGTTGCTTAACTGAGTCACCCAGGTGCCCTTTTTTAATTTTACATAGCTGATTAGCCTCGTTTATTATTTTGCACTTCTGCCTCATTTTTACTTTTTTCATTTTTAAGATTTTATTTATTTATTCATGAGAGACACACAGAGAGAGGCAGAGAACACAGGCAGAGGGAGAAAGCAGGCTTCATTCAGGGAGCCAACATGGAACTTGATCCCGGGTCTCCAGGATCACACCCTAGGCCGAAGGTGGCACTAAACCACTGAGCCACGCAGGCTGCCCTCATTTTTACTTTTTTAGGTAGCTGAAATTATCTTAGATTTCAGTAGGAAGACTATCTTGCTGAAAATCAGTATTGTAAATAAAATGTAGTCATTGCTCTTTTTCCAATTATTAAAAAAAGTTTTTATCTTGAAATTTGCAACTCTTACTTGTGATGAAATTGAATAGAAGCCATCTAATGGTTTCATTGACTCTATGACTTGAAATATTGGTATCTTAAGTTCCGTTTTTTTTTTCATAGAAAATTTTTTTTGGGGATCCCTGGGTGGCGCAGCGGTTTGGCACCTGCCTTTGGCCCAGGGCGCGATCTTGGAGACCCGGGATCGAGTCCCACGTCGGGCTCCCGATGCATGGAGCCTGCTTCTCCCTCTGCCTGTGTCTCTGCCTCTCTCTCTCTGTGTGTGACTATCATAAATAAATAAAAAGAATTAAAAAAAATTTTTTTTTTTAAATTTTTATGGATACAATTGTCAGGTATCAGAGTTCTTTCTATTTTCTCTCTCTTTTTTTTTTTAAAGATTTTATTTATTTATTCATGAGAGACACAGAGAAAGAGAGAGAGGGGCAGAGACACAGGCAGAGGGAGAAGCAGGCTCCATGCAGGGAGCCTGATGTGGCACTCGATCCTGTGACTCCAGGATCACGCCCTGGGCCGAAGGCAGGTGCTAAACCGCTGAGCCACCCAGGGATCCCAGGTATCAGAGTTCTTTAAAAAGTTACCTACTTAGAGGGAGAAGGGTTGAGGGAAAAAAGAGAATACCAAGCATATTAGTGTGTCTGCAATCCTGGAGAAAACTTAAAGTACACAGAGTCTCCCTGTATTTTGAATAGCTCCCTCAAATACTATTACTTTCTAGAAGAAAAGCATTTGCTCATTCCCCTTTTAATGCAGTTTTGGGACTGTTGAGCAGCATGGAATAAATGTTTGGCAGTGTGTGCTTTGGGGAGTACACGCCAATGAATATACATATATATACACATGTGTGTGTACACATATATAATCATATGTATACATGTATGTATCTGTTGGGAGGCTGTATGTATTAGTAGGTATCTTTTTCCATTCCCACCATCAGCTGGAAGAGCCTATATTTTTGAAGCACACTCCTTTCTAGATTGCTATATAGTTTATTTTGGGGGCAATAAGCTGCCTACAACCTTCTGTCTTTGGGATCGTATTAGCTAGCTAAGCCTTTTTTTTTTTTTTTTTAAGATTTTATTTATTTATTCATGAGAGACACAGAGGGGGGGTGGGGTGCAGAGACCCAGGCAGATGGAGAAGCAGGTTCCACGCAGGGGGCCTGACGTGGGACTCAGTTCTGGGTTTCCAGGATCAGGCCCTGGGCTGAAGGCTGCACTAAACTGCTGAGCCAGCCACCCGGGCTGCCCTAGCCAAGCCTTTTTAATGCTAAATATGGAAAATGGAGGTGTTTGCTTTCTGATTGTTTTGATGGGCTTAACTTCCATTGTACAGATCTATAAATAGATCGATTTCCTTTCTGGTTTTCCTCTTTTTGTTAGTGTCAAGTACAAGCATTTCAGTAAGGCTTTCCATAGGTAATAGGTGGTGTCATGGTTATGTATGGAATAGGCAGTTTTGGAAACGAGTATTAGGCTGATCCATATTTGCTCTGTACTGAGAATCTAGCTTTCACTTAAGATCCCCTGCTGCTAGGGAAATGAGAACAAGGTAGACTTAATGCTGAGAGCAAATGAGGAGAGTTCATTGTGTACTGCCTGGGCAGCCAGTGTGTCTGAATATTGTGGGGAAAGCTAAGAACTGCTTGTTTGTGAGTCAAACCAGCCTAAACTGGAATCATCCAGTTTGAGTTGGCCGCTTGCCACCTCCCAGAGGCTTCCTTATTTTGCCAGAGTTTCTGCCCAGCCCTCAACCAGGGGGTGTGGCGGGGGACCAGGCAGGCATCTGATCTGGGACTGGGCAGGCAATGGGGAGGAGCAGGCTGTGAAGTGGCTGCCAGTTAACCCGGTTCCTTCCTAGGGGGTGGCATTTCAGATATAGTAAGGAGTTTAAAACTAGAAGCTGGTATGAACTCTGATATTTCCAGTGCATCTTTACTTTATTACTCCCTTGCTTTCCCTATAACTTACTTGTTTTCTGCCCTTTAAAAGCCAAGGCTTGAAAAACTGTCTGCCACTGCTTGGGTACATAATAACATGGTTTGCACTTGGTGATAAAGAGTTTATTACCAAAAATTGGGAGTGCCTGGGTGGCCCAGTCCATTTTGTCTCAGACTCTTGATTTCTCCTCAGGTCCTGATCTTGGGGTCGTGAGATCCAGCCCAGTGTCAGGCTCTGCCATCAGCTGGAGATTCTCTCTCTCCCTCTCTGTCTGCCCTTCCCCTCTGCTTGTGCTCTCCCTCCCTCCCCAAACAAACAAACGAACAAATAAAATCTTTAAAAGAAAATCTATTACCAAAAATTTATTTAACTAATTTCTTTTTTTTTTAAATTTTTATTTATTTATGATAGTCACAGAGAGAGAGAGAGAGGCAGAGACATAGGCAGAGGGAGAAGCAGGCTCCATGTACCGGGAGCCTGATGTGGGATTCGATCCTGGGTCTCAGGCAGGCGCCAAACCGCTGCGCCACCCAGGGATCCCCTATTTAACTAATTTCTAAAGTTCCCCAGGAATTTTGCTTTTAGTGAATTTGGTCTGAAGTGATGAACTGTCCGTCCCTTACCCTCATTCTTTCCATTTGGGTTGTACTGTTTTTGTGTGTGTGTGTGTGGTTTTTTTTTTTTTTTTTTTTTTTTTTTTGGTTTGATTGTTAGATGGAAGAAGTGAACATAGACTTGGGGATAAACTTTGACTCCGTATCTTGTGAGTTTTAATTTTGAAGTAAAACTTTTTAAAAGATTTTGCTTATTAGAGGGAGAGGGAGAAGCAGACTCTCTTGCCGCCCCCCCTCCCCCAGCCAGGAGTCTGGTGTCATGACCTGAACCAGAGACTAACTGAACCACCCAGGTGCCCTGAAGTAAAACTTTTTAAACTGTTAAATGAAATTTTTAAATGTTGCTTTCAAATTCAAATCCTAAACAATAAATTTAAAAATTGAAAGTACTGTGTTGAATTTTGACACTTTAAAAAAATATTATGCTAAAATAAATAATTAAAAATATGCTTAAATTGCAAATTGTTAGTGTCATGGCTACTTTCTGCATACAAAGTACCTCTTAGCTTTCCTTTTTGAGAAATAAGGGAATTAAGTGATTAAACATGGCCTAATTCTTGATCAGAGAACACCCAGAAGTCACTAAGCCATAAATTAAAGCCTCAAATAAAAGAGTACATTAAAAAAAAAAAAGAGTACATTTATTTTTGTCTTTCTGGATGCCAGGGGTGTATATAAAAAATGGAAATTTCCATAACCTTGCTTATGTTTCAGACTTTTGGAATGAGATTGAAACCCCCATTAGGGGACACCTGGGTGGCTTAGCGGTTGAGTGCCTGCCTTCGGCCCAGGGCGTGATCCTGGAGACCCAGGATCGAGTCCCACATCGGGCTTCCTGCGTGGAGCCTGCTTCTCTCTCTGCTTCTCTCTCTCTCTCTCTCTCTCTCTCTCTCTCTCATGAATAAATAAAATCTTAAAAAAAAAAAAAAAGAAAGAAACCCCCATTAGTCTCTTTTACTTACAGTAAAAGTTTATTCAGATAGAGCAGTTTTAGTGTTCTCTTTTATCTTTTTTTTGAATTGTTTGCATTTGGAGGTCATTCTCAGAAACCCTGGTATAATTTCACCTGGCCCTGAATAAGGGATCATCTATTATAGATATAAAGGAAAATGTAGTAATCTTATTTTAAAGTAAGTGAAACAGGGGCAGCCCCAGTGGTGCAGCGGTTTAGTGCCGCCTGCAGCCCAGGGTGTGATCCTGGAGACCCAGGATCGAGTCCCACATCAGGCTCCTTGCATGGGGCCTGCTTCTCCCTCTGCCTGTGTCTCTGCCTCTCTCTTTCTCTCTGTGTCTCTCATGAGTGAATAAATAAATAAAATCTTAAAAAAAAAAAAAAGTAAATGAAACATTGCCATTTTCTGAAGCTTGGACTTGGCCAAGATTTTACTACAGGTACCTTCCCGTAATTTTTTTTTTTTTTTTTTTTTAGATTTTATTTATTTATTCATGAGAGACACATAGTGAGAGGCAGAGACATAGCCAGAGGGAGAAGCAGGCTCTCTGCAGAGCGACGTGAGACTCGATCTCAGGACTCCAGGATCACGACCTGAGCCAAAGGCAGACACTCAACCGCTGAGCTACCCAGGCGTCCCTAATTTTTTTAAAAAAAATCTATGTCTTAGAGTATAAACTGAGTGATTGCCTTTATTTATAAAGGGTAGTTTTATGACTGCTCTTATGAGAAAATAGAGCGCCCCCTGTTAATTTATTTACTTAAATCATATGGTCATTCATTAAATTATATGCTACTAGAGTTTACTGTTGCTAGAAATTGTATAAAGTGACTTCTATAGAACATCTTCCTAAATCACTTTATTTAATAAATGAATTTCCTCTTTCCAGATAGACAGAATATTAAGTAAAACATATATATATTTTTAAAAGATTTTATTTATTTGAGAGAGCGCACACACACATGTGAGCAGAGGGTGGGGCAGAGGAGGAAAGAGAGACTCCTTTGGACTCCGAGCTGAGCTTGGAGTCAGTCATGAACTTGATGTTATGACCCTGGGACCATGACCTGAGCTGAAACCAAGAGTTGGACACCCAACTAGCTGAGCCATCCAAGCGCCCCTAAATGAAATAAATTTTAAGATTAGCTTGCAAAATAGAGTTAATTTCTCCTAAGAATCTGAGTCCTACTCTAAAAATTTTTCACGGTATAGAAGAGATTAGAACTATATCCTACCATGCAAGTAGTAAAATATATATACATAGAATCAGGTGGGGAGACATTATATATAGCTCAATAAAACAGGGTTGGACATTTTTAGAATTTGGCTTAGCTAATAACAATTGAGTTTTTCTTAATGGCATTAAATTTAAAACTTTTAAAATAAAACTTGAGTGAATTGTTGGTATAATCCTGATCAAGGGGTGGGTAGGTATTTTTTGTTTGTTTTATTTATTTTATTTATTTATATATTTTTAAAATTTTTTTAAATTTTTTTTTTAAGATTTTATTTATTTATTCATAGAGATGCAGAGAGAGAGAGAGAGAGAGAGGCAGAGACACAGGCAGAGGGAGAAGCAGGCTCCGTGCAGAGAGCCTGACGTGGGACTCGATCCTGGGACTCCAGGATCATGCCCTGGGCTGCAGGCGGTGCTAAACCGCTGCGCCACTGGGGCTGCCCCTTTTGTTTGTTTTAAATCATCAACAAAGATAGGTTTTTTTTTTTTTTTAAAGATTTATTTATTTTTGATAGACATAGAGGCAGAGATACAGGAGGAGGGAGAAACAGGCTCCATGCCGGGAGCCTGATGTGGGACTCGATTCTGGGACTACAGGATCGGACTCCAGGATCATGCCCTGGGCCAAAGGCAGACGCTAAAGCACTGAGCCACCCAGGGATCCCCAACAAAGATAGTTTTTGTTTTTGAAGTATAAAGTGGTAGGTACCCTGGAACTAAGATCAACCTTTTCTGTTAATTCTGTACTTCTAAAGTGGAAATTTATGCCTTTAAGAATCATTTTGCTCACCTTTTGGAGCTGTCTTGAATTATAATGAGAAATATTTGTGGCTTTATCAAGATAACACGCTGGCATTAATTTTTCATGTTGGTTTTTATATATACTATAACAGTTATTTTATTTTATTTTATTTATTTTTTTATATGTAACAGTTATTTTAAAATTAATCCTCGGGGCATCCCTGGGTGGCTCAGCAGTTTAGCGCTTGCCTCTGGCCCAGGGTGTGATCCTAGAGTCCCGGGATCGAGTCCCACATCAGGCTTCCTACATGGAGCTTGCTTCTCCCTCTGCCTGTGTCTGTGCCTCTCTCTGTCTCTCATGAATAAATAAATACATTCTTAAAAAAAAAAAAATTAAATTAAGCCTCTAGGGGCTCCTGGGTGGCTCAGTTGGTTAAGGGTGTGCCTTTAGCTAAGGTCATGATCCCAGGGTCCTGAGATTGAGCCCCACACTGGGCTCCCTTCTCAGCAGGGAATCTGCTTCTCCTTTTGTATACTCTTTCTCTCTCTCAAATAAAATAAATACGTCTTAAAAAAAAATAAAGTTAGACCTCTAAAGTGTCAGGAGCCTGTGTGGCTCAGTGGGTTAAGTGTCAATTCTTAGTTTCAGCTCAAGTCATGATCTCAGGGTTCTGAGATGGAGCCCCGTGTAGGGCATCTACTTGAGCGTGGCATCTACTTGAGATTCTCCGTCTCTCCCTGCCCCTCCAGTTCCTTCGTTCTTTCTCAAATAAGTAAATCCTTAAAAACAACAAAAACCCCTACAAAACTTCTAAAGTGTTATTGGTCATAAATGGCATTTCTCTTTAAGGATTCTCATGGCTTTAACGTGATCTCTTATTTAACAGGTGACATGTTTGTTTATTGAGGAGCTTTTTGGTTCTAGAACTAGGTTGCCCAGTACTGTCCACTGGCCACCTGTGGCTGCGGAGCACTTGATAATTTGGCTAGTCTTTGCACCAATACTGATCTGTGCTATAACATGGATGAACTTCAAAAACATGCTAAGTGAAAGAAGCCAGTACAAAAGGCTATGTACTATATGATTCTATTTATGTGAAATATCCAGATAAGGTGAATTCATTTATATAGATACAAAGTAGATTAGTGATTGCCTAGGACTGGGGATGGAAAAGAATGGAGAGTGAGGGCAGCCTGGGTGGCTCAGCAGTTTAGCGCTGCCCAGGGTGTGATCCTGGAGACCCAGGATCGAGTCCCAGTCCCACGTCGTTGGGCTCCCTGCATGGAGCCTGCTTCTCCCTCTGCCTGTGTCTCTGCCTCTCTCTCTCTCTCTCAAGAATAAATAAAATCTTAAAAAAGAAAAAAAGCAATGGGGAGTGACTAATAGGTATGAGATTTCTTTTTGGGGTGATGCAAATGTACTAAAGTTGTATTCTCATGATGATTGTGTAACTTAAAATGGTTTATTCCAAGAAGAAGATTAAATCATTTTAACCAGAGCAATTCTTTTAATAATGAAAAAAAAAAACCTTAAGTGGAAAATAAGTTTTAAGTGATGCTTAATACTTTTGAAAGAGATTGATTTTTTTAAATAATTTTTCTTAAAGATTTTATTTATTCATGAGAGGCAGAGGGAGAAAGCAGGCTCCGTGCAGGGAGCCCAACATGGGACTCAATCCTGGGTCTCCAGGATCACACCCTAGGCCGAAGGCGGCACCAAACCGCTGAGCTACCCTGGTTGCCCTTGAAAGAGGTTTAAAATGTGTCTATTAACATACAGTGGAATTCTGATGTTGGAACTAGGATAAGACTATTTAGTGGATACCATGTTGCTTCTAGACAGGATTTATATTACCAAAACTGGTTGTTGTGTTTGTTTTTTGTTTTGTTTTGTTTGACTTTAAATTTTAGTTAGCTAACATGCAGTGCAATGTTGGTATCGAGTAGAATTCAATTCTGAGTTTTGTGATTCTTTGAACCTTATTTTTGGTGATGGAGGGAATAGCAAACTAGCTGACTGAATGTGCTTTGTCATGGTGGTTGGAGCCATTTGGACTGTAGCTTTGAGTTTTGTTTCCACTGGAAGAAACTGCAGGAGTTGGTTAAGCAGAAGGACTTTAGGCTGGAGGTTAGTGAGTAATTTGAAGTCATTTACAAATAAATAAACGGGTACACCAAATAGCAGATGACTTTAGGCTTCCTGCTGGGGAACTAGGTGCCCTTCTAACCTCTGGAGTCTGGAACTGCCTTGAGAGTTCAGAAGTGGGAAATAGCAAACTTCTTTTTTATTCTGTTAAGAAGGAGACATAATTACCACCAAAGTTCAGTTGGAAAAAGGCAAAAATCAAAGTTAAAATTTACTTGTGGGTTTGGTAAAAGTTACATCAGTTATATACATAACCATTTGGAATAAAAAATACTATGGTTTCACTTGATCCGTCTGCTTTTTTGGTTCATGTGTTTTGAAACATTTTGGTTGTTCAGACAAATACATCTGATTTTATATATTGCATGTGGTTAAGGGAATGAGAAAATCCACCGTGTTAGGACTGATGGTTTAGATTTCCTTTTTGTTCCTTGAATAAGATATCTCATGGAAGTTCTAAAGGATTTAGAACTGCCCTACAGGATTTCTTGTTCCTTGGGCAGACGTGTTATATCTGCTTATAACCTTTGGGGATAATGCATGTTTGATGCTTTTGGCTTTGAGTTACTTGAGTAGCAGGTTTTCTGCTTGGCCAAGGGTTGGCCAAGAATATAATGACTCCGTGAGCCCAAGCTCTTTGGAATTTAAGCCAAAAATAATTCTAAGGCAAGGTGTTTTGGGGACAATGACAATACATAGAAAGATAAGCTTTTTACTTTACCTACTATGAATTTTGTACTTAGCAGAATCTGTCTGTTGCAGAATCTAAAACATGGGCTCCACTCCTCCATCCCCTAAAACCTGAGTGTAAAATGGTAATTAGCACTTTGTAAGTAGGTATCTGCTGGTTGGTCATCTTAAAATTCCTTTTTAAATTTATTTTTATTTTTATTTATTTATTTTTAAATATTTTATTTATTTATTCATGATAGAGAAAGAGAGAGAGAGGCAGAGACACAGGCAGAGGGAGAAGCAGGCTCCATGCAGGGAGCCTGATGTGGGACTCGATCCTGGGACTCCAGCATCACGCCTTGGGCCAAAGGCAGGTGCTAAACCTCTGAGCCACCCAGGGATCCCAAAATTCCTTTTTTAAAAAAAATATTTATGTATTTCTTTATTTGAGATAGAAAGAGCATGAGTGGTGGGGAGGGGCAGAGGGACTTCCTGTCAAGGGGTTCAGTCCCAGGACCTCAAGACCATGACCTGAGCCAAAAGCAGATTGAGCTACCCAGGTGCCCCTCAAGTTATATGTGTGTGTATATATATACAGTTTTTTAAAGATTTTATTTATTTATTCATGAGAGAGAGAGAGAGGCAGAGACACAGGCAGAGGGAGAAGCAGGCTCCATGCAGAGAGCCGGAAGCAGGACTCCATCCTGGGTCTCCATCCTGGGACTCCAGGATCACACCCTGAACAGAAGGCAGACTCCCAACCCCTGAGCCACCCAGGCGTCCCTCAAATTATATTTTTTAATTCCAAAACTTGTAAGGCTTCATTTTTTAAAAAATTGGGGCAAAATATACATAGCATAAACGTTGCCATTCTAACCATTTTAAAGTATACAGTTCAATGGCATTAAGTACATTTACATTGTGCAGTCATCACCACCAAACATCTCTAGAGCTTTTTCTTCTCAGACTGAAACCTGAGTTAAACCATAGGGGCACGCCTGAGTGGTGAGTTTAAGCCCCACATTGGGTTTCACTCCCAGTGTGGAGTTTACTTAAAAACAGAACAAAACAAACAAAATTTCCCCCAGTTGCCTGGTAATCACTGCTTTATTGTTTTACCTCTACAGAATCGACTACTCTAGGTACCTCATATAAATGAAATCATACAATATAGTCCTTTTGCATCTGGCTTATATTTCATTTAACATGTTTCACAGATTCATCCATGTAGCAAATGACAGAATTTTCTTCCTTTTTAAGACTGAATAATATTCCTTTAAGGTAAAAAAAAAAATAAAAAAAAATAAAAATAAATAAATAAATAAATATTCCTTTAAGGTTTTTTGGGGGTAAACTTTAATTATCCAGCCCTCATCCTATAGATTAACTATTTCCATGTTCCTTTACTTAGCCCCACCCAAAGACAGTAAATAATAAACTGAAAAACATTAGCTGCAGCTGTAATTGCATCCCAAAGAGTTTCTTTTACTTAATCTTTTGTGAGGCAGCTAACCACATACAGGATATTTATGCTCAATTTTAAGCAGTATTTTCTGCCAAACTCTCTTTTTTTAAAAATATTTTATTTATTTATGCATGACAGACAGAGAGAGAGAGAGGCAGAGACATAGGAAGAGAGAGAAGCAGGCTCCATGTAGGGAGCCCTATGTGGGACTCGATCCCAGGACTCCAGGATCATGCCCTAAACCGAAGGTGAACACTTAACCACTGAGCCACCCACGCGTACCTCTGCCAACCTTTTAAAGTAGTCTTTAATGATTTTGTTTTTCCCTCATTTATGTAAACTCTTGGATTTCAGAAGAGGAAGATAAACCAATTATTTCAATTATTGTGGTTGAGTTTGCTACCACTTTAGTGACCATGATCACTATACTTATTTAGTATTAATCTTCCTTACCTGTAAAATGGACCCAGGGGGGTACCTTGGTGGCTCAGTTGGTTAACTATCAATTCTCTCTCTCTCTCTCTCTCTCTCTCTTTTTTTTTTTTTTAAGATTTTATTTATTCATTTGACAGAGTGCATGTGAGAGAGCACAAGGAGGTTGAGCGGCAGGGAGAGGGAGAAGCAGACTCCTTGCCAAGCTGGGAGCCCAATGTGGGGCTTGATCTGAGGACCCCAGGATCATGACCTGAGCCAAAGGCAGATGTCTAACCAACCAAGCCACCCAGGCACCGCATGTATCAACTCTTGATTTTGACTTGGGTAATGATCTCAGGGTCCTGGGATTGAGCCCTGCATTAGGCTCCACTATCAGCACAGAGTTTACCAGAGAATCTCTCTCTCTCCCTCTCCCTTTGCCCCTCACCCCACTTGCTTGTACATGCACACTTTGTCTTTTTCTAAAATAAATAAATCTTTTTTTAAAAGATTTATTCATTTATTTATTCATGAGAGATACACAGAGAGAGGCAGAGACACAGGCAGAAGGAGAAGCAGCCTTTGTGCAGGGAGCCCAATGTGGGACTCCATCCCGGATCTTAGGATCACGCCCTGAGCTGAAGGCAGATGCTCAACCACTGAGCCACCCAAGCGTCTCAATAAATAAATCTTTTTAAAAAAGTGAACCCATTACTTATTTAACCTTTATACATGCTTGATATTTGTAAATGCTCATAAAGACTAGATGAGAACTAGAATTCAAGAAAAGTTAACTTCTGAGGTGTATACTTTCTACTAAACTTGTAAGTCCTTAGGGAATAAATTACTAATTTTTTTTTTATGTCAGCAATAAAAGCTGATTGTAGTAAAAAGAGAAATTACTGCTAGTAGAATATGGTTCTTTTCTATCTTTGTCTAATAAGAAAGGTTTCCTTTTTGTCTTTTTCACTCTTAATCTTTTTTTTTAATCAGATCTTTCCCCACTACAAGTCTTTGTTGTTTCTTTTATTTTCTAAGACTTTGTTTGCGAGAGAGAGAGAGAGAGAGAGAGAGAGAGAGAGAGAGAGAGAGAGCACGAGTGGAGTGAGGAGCAGAGGGTGTAGCAGATTCCCCACTGAGCAGGGAGCCCTATGTGGGACTTAATCCCAGGACTCTGAGATCCTAACCTGAGCCCAGGTCTTTGTTGTTTCTAATGAAGGAGAAATCTGTGGACCAAAATAAAATTAGAATTAAAATAATGGTTCCATAATAAAAAATACAATCCCATTCTTTAATATATCAATAGTTTCTCTCAATAAGTAGCCCAAATTGAAAGAATTTAGACGACTTTTCCATTACCTTTGCTTTCCCCATATATTTTGGAATAGATAGTTGTAGAATCACCAGTTAGTTAACTCCTTTCTCTGAAATAATTTTGAGGAACTTTATCTGGATAAACCAGGTAGTGAGACCCTTTTTTTTTTTTTTTTTGAGACCCTTTGATGTAGCAGAATCTTATTGACAAAAAGCAGCGAATCCTGTTTCATTGACTGTTTTGGAATCTCTCATCTTTTTCTAAGGTGCAAAGAGAATAGTAGCTCACTTTGTATTTTACTTTATAGGTCCTGCGTGTGTGTGTGTGTGTGTGTGTGTGTGTGTGTGTGTGTCAAAATAACATAAAATTTATCATTTAACCTTTTTTAAAAAAAAAAAGTAATCTCTACACCCAATATGGAGCTTGAACTGGGACCCCCAGATCAAGACTTGTGTGCTCTACTGACTGAGCCAGCCAGGCGCCCCCCATTTTAGCCATTTTTAAATATATATAGCTCAGTAGCTCTAAGTACATTTACATTGGGCCACCTGGGTGGTTCAAGGGTTTGAATGTCTGCCTTTGGCTCAGGTTGTGATCCTGGGAATCAGTCCTGTATCAGGCTCCCCGGCAGGGAGCCTGTTTCTCCTTCTGCCCATGTCTCTGCTTCTTTCTCTGTGTGTCTCATGAATAAAAATAAAAAAAAAAAAATTGAAGTACATTTACATTGTTAGGCAACCATTACCACCATCCACTTCCATAACTTTTTTATTTTTCCAAACTGGAATTCTGTATCCAACAATTTCTCATTCTCCCACCCCCAGCCCCTGGCAACCACCATTCTACTTACTATCTCTGTGGATTTGACTATGCTCAATATATTATGTCAGTGGAATCATGAAGTATATGTCCTTTTGTGACTGGCTTATTTCATTTAGCATAATGTCCTCAAGGTTCATTCAAGTTGTAATTTATGTCAGAGTTTCCATTTATTTATTTGTTTGTTTGTTTATTTATTTATTTAGATTTTATTTATTTATCCATGAGAGACACAGAGAGAAAAAGAGGCAGAGACACAGGCAGAAGTAGAAGCAGGCTCCATGCAGGGAGCCTGACGTGGGACTCGATCCCGGGTCTCCAGGGTCACGCCCTGGGCTGAAGGCAGTGCTAAACTGCTGAGCCACCCAGGCTGCCCAGTTTCCTTCCTTTTAACGGTTGAATAATACTCAATTTTATTTTGATACTATACTTTTTTTTAAATCTAGTTGTTTGTCCATGGACTCTTGGGTTGCTTCCATCTTTTGGCTTTTAAACATGCTGTGAATGTGGATATACAAATAGCTATTGGAATCCCTGGTTTCTATTCTCTTTTTTTTTAAGCCAGTAAATATTTGAGGAATTTTACATGGAATTCCTTCCACTGGTAATCACCTTAGTTCCTCCAAAGTCAGAAAATCATAATCTTCAAGTTAGCCCGCCCCTCCCTTCCTTCCTTCCTTCCTTCCTTCCTTCCTTCCTTCCTTCCTTCCTTCCTTCCTTCCTTCTTTCCTTTTTAGGTAGCCTCAGTACCCCCACGTGGAGCTTAAACTCACAACCCCAAGATCACAGTCACATGTTTATTGACTGAGCCAGCCAGGCGCCCCAAAAATAGCCCTTTTAAAAAGAACTTTTGTTCAGTCCACAGTTGTCCCTGTCATTCCATAGTTCTTTCAGTTGGGCTTCTCTGATCTCTACCTGAATATGGACAGGCTTCAGAAATTGCCTGGTGTACTCTTTGGGACCCAATTTCTTTTCTTTTCTTTTCTTTCTTTTTTTTTTAAAGATTTTATTTATTTATTCATTAGAAAGAGAGAGAAAGACACAGGCAGAGGGAGAAGCAGGTTCCATGCAGGGGGCCTGATGTGGGTGGGGCTCGATCCCGGACCCCAGGACCACACCCTAGGCCGAAGGCAGTCGCCAAACTGCTGAGCCACCCAGGGATCCCCGGGACCCAATTTCTTTACTTCACGGCCTCAGAAGTCAAATTGTAGGAAGCACATTGATTGCTATTTTGGCAAATGATCTAAAATTACTATTCCTTAATTGTTTCTAATATTGAAAAGTCTCGTCACTTTTCCTCTATGAGTCTGGCAGAGAGTGTTACAGATCCCATTGTCACTGCTGCAGTAAGCTTGCTGCCTGTTTTCAGTTCCTTTGGTTTAATACCCAGAAGTAGAATTGCTGAATTCTGTGGTAATTCCAGTTTTTTGAGGAACTGCTGTACTGTTTTTTTATAATGCCTATATAATTTTATTTTCCTATCAGCAGTGCATAAGGGTTCTAGCTTCTTTTCATCCTTGTCAACACTCATTATACTTTGTTTTTTGTAATAGCCATCCTGATAAGTGTGAAATAACATCACATTGTGGTTTTGATTCAAATGAATTTCCCTATTGATTAGTCATATTGAGCATCATTTCATGTGCTTTTTGCCCATTTGTAAATCTTCTTTGGAGAAATGTCTGTTTAAAATCAGAGGTGCCTATTTTTGCATCTGGGTGGGTTGTTTTTTTTGTTTTGTTTTTTTGCTGTTATATTGTCATTTTTATTTTTATTTTTTTTATATTGTCATTTTTAAAGGCAAATTTAAAATGTCTAAATGTTTGTACAACAAAATACCCCCATCATGCTCTATATGCAAATAGAAGTTTTACTAATTCTTCTGAACATGGTACTTTGGTGATGAAAAATCTAATTGTGATACTAAACTACCACCCTGAATCCCTAGGTTGAGGATAAAGCTACCGAACTCAAAAACCATTTAAATATGGATGGAATAGTTTCCACTGATGTAAACCTTACTAGAGTATGGGAGGCAGTGTTGTATATTTTATCAATTACTTACTTGAAGAGAACAGTTTTGTCTATAATATTGTGACTCTGCTATTGACATGGCAAAGCACGTATTGTAAAAAGCTGTTAGGAGTTTCCCTTTTTATCATGTTTTCCAAAATCAAGTGATACTAGCTTCCTCTTGAGTCAGATTTTCAGAAATCTACATTTTTTTCCCACATTTTTTTCTGTAAGTTTCAGAGTTGTTCAAACATTTTTATAAAGTAATATATTAGTAATAAGAACAGTCACTTTAAAGGATTCCACATTTGATTTGGAGCTTAAAATTAGCATATTGCTTTTCAAAAGAAGGGAAGACAGATAATGTAAGCAAGGTTTTTTAGCCTTGGCACTATTCACTGTTCACAGATCATCCTTTTCTGTGGGGCTCTCCTGTCCTGTGTGCTGGAGTATGTTTCACAGCATCCCTGGCCTCTGTTCATTAGGTAGAAGTAAGCCTCACCTCCACCCTCAGTTATGACAACCAGAAATGTCGTATGGTGGAGGGCACCGATAACAGGATGCATGAAATGCAAGACTTGTTTTTGTTTTTACAGGTATCCATGATTTTTATTTATTTGTTTGTTTGTTTATTTATTTATTTATTTATTTTTAAGATTTCATTTATTTATTCATGAGAGAGAGAGAGGGAGGGAGGGAGAGAGGCAGAGACACAGGCAGAGGGAGAAGCAGGCTCCAAGCAAGGAGCCCGATGTGGGACTTGATCCTGGGTCTCCAGGATCACACCCCAGGCTGCAGGCGGCGCTAAACCACTGCGCCACCGGGGCTGCCCGTATCCATGATTTTTTTTTTTAAGATTTTATTTATTTATTCATGATAGACACACAGAGAGAGGCAGAGACACAGGCAGAGGGAGAAGTAGGCATCATACAAAGAGCCCGAGGTGGGACTCGATCCAGGGTCTACAGGATCACACTCTGGGCTGCAGGCGGCACCAAACCACTGCGCCACCGGGGCTGCCCCGTATCCATGATTTTTAACTCAGGTTATTAGTGTTAAAGTTCTGGAACCTTAGAACAGCCATTAGCATTCTTATGTAATTAATGAAACATCAAAGAAGAAAGAACGAACCTTGGCAGTTTGCACTAAAGTAATATCAGAAGTTTGCATTTTATTCTTAGAGACCGAGTTATTTAATGCCTTCATTTTATTGGAGTTACTTTTCTTTTTTTTTTTTTTTTGGAGTTACTTTTCAAAGACAGGGCAGGCAGGGAGGGGCAGAAAGGCGTCTTCTATAGAAATGGGTATGGGTAAGAGCTCTTTATGTGCTTGCTATATGCTAGGCGAGGTGCTTGATCATTTTATAATCAATCCTTGTCACATCCCTCACATTTACAAGAAAACTAAGGAGTAGAGAATAATTTAACCAAAGAGTTATGTCTAATTAAAAAAAAAATTGGGTTTCCTGGGTGGCTCAGTGGTTGGGCATTTGCCTTTGGCTCAGGTGGTGATCCCAGGATCCTGGAATTGAGTCTCATGTCAAGCTCCTGCTTCTCCCTCTGTCTGTGTCTCTGCCTCTCTGTGTGTCTCTCATGAATAAATAAATAAAACCTTAAAAAAAAAAGATGCCTCTGACTAGAAATTGATATATTGCTCTTAAAAAAAGTTATTTTTAAGCAATCTCTACACCCAACATGAGGCTCAAACTCACAACTCCAAGATCAAGAGTCACAGTTTTTACTGAATGAGCTAGGCAGGCACTCCAATATATTGCTCTTACTTGGATAGATACTGGTGGGACAAGAGGGTCGAGACAAGGGAATGAGAAGGAGCAGGTAGAAAATTAGTTTGGGGTCAAGTTGTAAAGGGTCCTCTCTTGAAGAATGTGGACTTTTCCCGGCAGATATTTGGGAGCTATCAGAGATGAGTGGTCAGAAGTAGGTGGAGAGTCATAGATCCCTACCTAGAGTGAGCAGGACCTTTAAAGGTCATGAGGTCTGGTTAATTCACTAGAGAAATTAAAGTTGAGAGAGACAAAATGAGGTGTCTTACTCTAGACCATAGAGATGAGTATTTCCTTCCTTATTTTCTTATAAAAAGCAGGTATAATACAGAGGTTAATTCAGGTTAAATCGGAAGTGGAAGTGTTGAAAATAGAAGTGGGTTCACTGTCAGATTGTCTATTAAAGTAGTGACTTTTTGCTTTTTACTTTCTGGGCTCAGGATCCTTTTTCTTTTCTTTTCTCCTTTTCTTTTCTTTTCTTTTCTTTTCTTTTTTTCTTTTCTTTTCTTTTCTTTTCTTTTCTTTCTTTTCTTTTCTTTCTTTTTTTAAGATTTTATTTATTTATTCATAGACACACAGAGAGAGGCAGGCTCCATGCAGGGAGCCCGATGTGTGGGACTCGATCCCAGGTCTCCAGGATCACACCCCAGGCTGCAGGCGGCACCAAACCGCTGCGCCAATGGGGCTGCCCTCAAGATCCTTTTATATCAAATTATGAGCTTTAGTTTGTTATAAGTAATATCTATTGACATTTGCCATATCAGAAATTAAGACTTTTAATTTGAAATTTTTGTTTATTAAGTAATTTGATATGACTCAGTAATTTGAGTAGAAATCATTTCATTTTTAAAAAGATTATTTCTGGGGATCCCTGGGTGGCTCAGTGGTTTGGCACCTGCCTTTGGCCCAGGGCGCAGTCCTGGAGTCCCGGGATTGAGTCCCGCGTCAGGCTCCCTGCATGGAGCCTGCTTCTCCTTCTGCCTCCCTGTCTCTCTCTATATATATCATGAATAAATAATAAATAAAATCTTAAAAAAAAAAAAGATTATTTCTGAGAGGGCACATGTGCCAGTGGGGGAGGGGCAGAGGGGACTGGAGAGAATCTTTTTTTTTTTTTTTTAAGATTTTATTTATTTATTCATGAGAGACACAGAGAGAGGCAGAGGCACAGGCAGAGGAGAAGTAGGCTCCCCACAAGGAGCCTGATGTGGAACTCAATCCCAGACCCTGGGGTCACTACCTGAGCCAAAAGCAGACACACACTCAACCGCTGAACCACCCAGGTGTCTCAAGGCAGAGAATCTTAAAGGGATTCTGTGCTGAGTGCACAGAGCTAGATGTGGGGTTCAATCTCACAGCCCTGAAATGATGAATTTAGTGGAAACCGAGAGTCAGACGTTTCATTGAGCCACCTCCATGCCCTGAGCAAAAATCAATTAGAAGGAAATATATTTAGGACACCTGGCTGGCTCAGTCAGTTAGGTGTCAGTCAGACTCTTGATCTCAGCTCAGGTCTCAATCTCATGGTTGTGAGTTCAGGCCCAGCTTAGAGCCTACTTTATTTTTTTCAAATCCATTCATTCATTCATTCATTCATTCATTCATTCATTCATTCATGATAGACATATATATAGAGAGAGAGAGAGAGGCAGAGACACAGGCAGAAGGAGAAGCAGGCTCCATACCAGGAGCCCAACGCAGAACTCGATCCCGGGACTCCAAGACCACGCCCTGGGCCAAAGGCAGGCGCTAAACCGCTGAGCCACCCAGGGATCCCCAAGCCTACTTTAAAAAATAAAAAAAATTGGGATGTCTGGATGGCTCAGCGGTTGAGTGTCTGCCTTTGGCTCAGGGCGTGATCCCGGAGTCCAGGGATCAAGTCCCGCATTGGGTCCTGCATGGAGCCTGTTTCTCTCTCTGCCTGTGTCTCTGCCCCTTTCTCTCTCTCTGTGTGTGTGTGTGTGTGTGTGTCTTTCATGAATAAATAAAATATTTTTTAAATTAAAAAAAGATTTAAAAATTAAAAAGAAATTTTAATTGGGCAGTGCCCAACCAGAAGTAGTTTGGAGTGTTGCACCAATAGGAGCTAGGGGAAAGGCTTTTTTAGAGATAAGGTGGAAGCAAAACAAGCGAGTCATTTGATCAGTTACAGTGTAGGCATTTGCCTCACTTGGAAAAGCATCATTCACTGTGATTGTCCTTAGGTTTGCTTTTTTTTCTTATTTATTTATTTTTAGTTTTTAAAGATTTTACTTATTTATTTGAGAGAGCATGAGCTGAGGGGACGGGCAGAGGGAGAGAGAATCCCAAGCTAACTCCATGCCGATTACAGAACTGAGTACGGGGGCTTGATCCCACAACTGTAAGATCATAAACTGAGCCAAAATCAAGAGTCGAACTCAACTGACTGAGCCACCCAGGCGCCCCTGGGTTTGCTTTCTTAACTTGAAGCATCTATAGGGTTAAGTTTTGGTTTATTTACATAACCTGCTAAGGTATTGGAACCACCTCAGTCTCATGGCCTCTTTGCTTAATTAACAACTCTCTTCCAACCCCTCCTCCTTTGGTCATCCTCTCACACACAAGAAAGTAACCAAAAATTTAGTATTAGTGCACTATCACAAAAACTCATGGGTTGTAATGTCAGGTCTGAAAGAATTGTTTTTGCTGTTCATTTTGTTTGTTTCTCCAAGTGAGACTGTCTGAGGTTCTGCTGATGGCTACAAACACAAATTTAAGACCCCTGAGAATATAGCCCACCAGGGAGATAGCAATGATGACTGTCAGTTGCATAATGCTAAGAGACTGAAGTATTCTCCTTAAGGCCCTGTGAACCAAACATGTACCTGAAGGGGGCATCAGCCTGTTTTAGCCAGGTGGCCTGTTGGCTAATTTCTTGTATGTGCTATAACATCAGAGGTGTGATCTACGTATACAGCAGGAAGTATTTGCTGTGATACACTGTTCAGCCAATAAGTAATCTAAAGCAATTCTGAGGGCACCTGGGTGGCTCAGTCAGTTAAGTGTCTGCCTTCAGCTCAGGTCATGATCCCACACTGGGCTCCATATTCAGTGGGGAGTCTGCTTCTCCCTCCCTCTCTCCCCTTGGCTTGTGCTTGCTCTCTCGCTTGCTATCTCTCTTGCTCTCAAATAAATAAAATCTTTAAAAAGGCGCGCGGGGGGCGGGGTGGGCAATTCTGTTATCTAAAACCACCCTGGGGGACGCCTGGATGGCTCAGCAGTTGAGCATCAGAGTGTGATCCTGGAGTCCTGGGATCGAGTCCCACATCAGGCTCCATGCATGGAGCCTGCTTCTCCCTCTGCCTGTGTCTCTGCCTCTCTCTGTGTCCTTCATGAATAAATAAATTAAAAAAAAATAAAAATAAAAATAAAACCACCCTAGTAAGAAATTCTAGGAACGTTTGTTGCGCATCTGTGGCCTCAGTGATAGATTTAGTGACAATTACCAGGGTTAAGGAACATTGTTTTCCTGTGCCTTAAAAGAGACAGAAAAAAACAAAACAAGTAGGGGCAAAAGAAAAGCAAACAGCAAGAAAAGGCCAAAAGAAATAAAGATTTCATAGTGGAGATGAAGATCTTCATTCCTGATTTTGGAGGAGCTGTTCACCTCAAGATTGTGTTTGCTTCTGGAGAGAGACCTCCCTAGCTAAGTTTAGATCTTCACCTAGTGTAATATAACTATTTTTTAAAACCAAAAATAGTGAGACAAGTGGCATCGTTTTATTTTTTTGCTAATCTCTTTAAAGTCTGGTCTAATCAGATAGCTAGGTTCTCCTAACTACTCCTGTATTCAAACTGTTATTATAATTTTTGTGTGAGGTAGAAGAAGATCTGGCGTCACACAGATATGTAATTGAAATAAGGAAAACCTCACAGGCCTCCTGAAGGACTTTGGGGACCCCCAGGTCCCTGCAGCCACATTTAGAGAACTCCTGCATGAAAAACATAGGATTATCTTGAAAATTTTGACCTGTAAGAAATTGGATGTAGAAGAATTATTACCTGGTATGGTGATACATCCCATTAAAGAAATTACATGATTTTTCCTTCTCATTTGATGGAAGCATGAAGACAGTGTTTTGAATTGCCAAAGCCTGATGGAAAAATCTGCATTTTACATCTTTTTCCCCCTCTTTATTCAAGTTTATATATTATGTAGAGAGAAAATTATTAGCTGCCTGATAGAAGAGAGGTTGTTGGAAAATTGATATTATACCTGCTTTTAACAAATGGTCCCTCTTAGCTTTTAATTGCAAAGTTTTCTAGTTGCTTTAATTGTTCCTTTTTCCTTTTATGCCAGATTTTTGTTTCTCAACTTTATTTGGTTAAATGCTTTTCAATCTTTCAGCTTTAAAAAACTAACAGATAAATGTTTACCATAATCAAATGTTTACAAATACAAGGATCCAGATGTTAATGTCTGCTATTGATGAACAAGTTTAGCCTTGAGTCATCTTATAAATAGTATCCCAGTGCATTGACATTTTCAGTGTGAAGAGTCAAATGCTCACTGTAGTTCTGTGTATAAAATGGGTGTAGGAACAGGGATAGTTGATTATATATTTTTTTGATAGTTGATTATATGACACTATAATTTGAGGTAAGAGAATCCTAGCATCCTGATTTCTGTTCTCTTATTAATAATTATGTAGAGGTTACCACCCATTGCCAGAGGGCCTTGTCCCTTCCCTGGCAGCCTGGGCCCTATAGACTGTGGCAAGGGCAGATCTGCCAGATGGGGATTTTAGAGTTACAAGGGGATTCTAGAGCTGCAGATGCCTCTCTCCCTGCAGCCAGGGTAATGGCTTACTGATGCAAACACCTGCATTGGAATGGAGCTGGTCCAGCTGTGGTGGGGGCAGCAGGGTTCCAGTGGGGCTCAGGAATGTGGGCTTCTCCCCAAACTGTAGCTGCTGTGTGGAAGACAAGGGAGCCTTTGCCACAGGTTATAACTGGGCACTGACCAACATCCTCCATATGATTTTGTTGGGAGGCCACCTGGTTTCATGCACTAATTGCTCATACAACTGCACTGCCAACTCATGTACACTTTAGTACCGCTTATGTTTATTCCTTTTTTTTAGAAAATTATTTATTTTAGAGACAGCGTGTACGTAGGTAGATGAAGAGAATCTTCAAGCAGACTACCCATGGAGCCCCATATAGGGCTCCATCTCATGACCATGAAATCATGACCTGAGCTAAAATCAATAGTCAGATGCTTAACTGACTGAGCCACCTAGGCACCCCTATGTTTATTCTTTTTTATCTGCTTCTGAATAAATCGCCATTTGTAATTTCTATTTTTTATTTTCCCTTTTATCGGTAAAATGTTCCTATAAAATAAAGCTATTTGCCATTAAAAAAAAAAAAAAAGAATTGGGATGCCTGGGTGGCTCAGCAGTTGAGTGCCTGCCTTCAGCCCAGGGCATGATCCTGGAGACCTGGGATCGAGTCCCACATCAGGCTTCCTGCATAGAGCCTGCTTCTCTCTCTCCTTAAGTCTCTGCCTCTTCTCTCGTCCCTCATAAGTAAATAAAATCTTTTTTAAAAAATTGTTAAGTAACTAGTTGCTTATTATATTTTTCTATTATGGAAATTTCTATCAGATCTACTTCTTAGTTTTCTTAGTAATCTATCTTTAAAAAAAAAAAAGATTTTATTTATTTGAGAGAGAGAGAGACTGTGAGGGGAGCTCAGCTCAGGGCTTTGATCCCAGAACTCTGGGATCATGACCTGAGCCAAAAGTAGCTGTTTAACTGAGCCACCCAGGTGCCCCAGTTTTCTTAGTAATCTTAATTAAAAACTATAAGCATATATAAGAAGTAATTCATCCTAGTTGTCTTATGGGCTTAGGAAAAGTGTTACTAGATTTTTTTTTTTTTTTAAGTAGGTGCTACACCCAGCACAGAACACAGTGTGGGGCTTGAAATCACAACTGTGAGATCAAAACCTGAGCTGAGATCAGAGTCAGGATGCTCAATTGATTGAGCCACCCAGACACCCCATTGCCTAGATTTCTTTTAAATTGTTTTTGTCAGGGTGCCTGGGTAGTTTATTTGGTTAAACAGCAGACTCTTGATTTTGGCTCAGGTCATGATTTAAGGGTCCTGGGATTGAGCCCCTGGGTCGGGGCTGCCCACCCAGTGGGGAGTCTACTTGTCCCCCCTGCCCCCCACATTCACTCTATCTCAAAATCTTTAAAAAAATTTTTTTAATTGTGTTTTTTTGTTTTTTCAAGTTCTTTTCCATTTAGAACTTTAATTGATGTTGAAATGTAATATGATGTGACCAGGTAAATTTAAAGTTTAGCGTCTTAAAACTATTGATATACCATCATAACTACTTGCAGGAGAGAGAGTATGAGCAAGGGGGAGGAACAAAGGGAAAGGGAGAAGCAGACTCCCTGCTGAGCAGGGAGGCTGATGTGGGGCTTTATCCCAGCACCCTGAGATCAGGACCTGAGCCTAAGGCAGATGCTTAAGGACTCAGCCACCCAGGTGCCCCATTAGATTGGAACAGATTTTGATTCATTACTGTTGGCCTTCAAGAAACAACTATATAAAAAAAAAGAAAGAAAGAAAGAAAGAAGAAAAGAAAGAAATAAACAAACAAACAAACAACTATATACTATAAATATCATTTGCCTCCCGCCCTGAAAGATTTATTTTTTTAGAGAGAGCACACACGAGGGAGCAGAGTTTGAGGACAGAGGGCAAGGAAGAGAGAATAGAATCTTTTTTTTTTTTTTTAAAGATTTTATTCATTTATGCATGAGAGACACACACACACACAGAGAGAGAGAGAGGCAGAGACACAGGCAGAGGGAGAAGCAGGCTCCATGCAGGGAGCCCGACGTGGGACTCGATCCCGGGTCCCCAGGATCACACCCTGGGCCGAAGGCAGTGCTAAACTGCTGAGCCACCCAGGCTGCCCGAGAGAATAGAATCTTAAGCAGTCTCCATGCCCAGTGCGGAGCTGGACACAGGGCTTAGTTCCATGGCCCCAAGATTATGACCTGAGCTGAAAATAAATAAGAGTTAGATGTTTAACCTACTGAGCCACCTGGGCACCTTTATATCATATGCTTTGATGAACTGTTGTGATTCTTTAGTTTTATTATTATTATTTTTTTAAATTTTTATTTATTTATGATAGGAACACAGTGAGAGAGAGAGGCAGAGACACAGGCAGAGGGAGAAGCAGGCTCCATGCACCGGGAGCCCGATGTGGGATTCGATCCCGGATCTCCAGGATCGCGCCCTGGGCCAAAGGCAGGCGCCAAACCGCTGCGCCACCCAGGGATCCCTTTAGTTTTAACAAAATTATAAAAACAGGAATTTTTCATTTTTCATTTTATTTATTTTTTTATTTGGAATTTGTTAAAATTAAAAATGGTAGGACTCTTCTGGGCACTTGGGGTTTCTGTCAGTTTAATAGGACTGGAAAGTATTTGGGGGTCTAAATTTGTGCCCCCATTTTGGTTTATTTTTTATTTTTTTATTTTTATTTTTTGTTTTTTTTTCCCATTTTGATTTATGATCTTAAAATCTATAGTATGTTTAGTTAAACTACACTGGAAATGCATATTGCAGTTTAGATTAGCATATTGAAATATGAACCCAGAAGCGAAGTCATTTTATCATTTTGTAATTCATTTTAAAAACTTTCCCTCTTTGGCACATCTGGGTGGCTAATTTATTTGAGTGTGCACAGGTGAAGGTGGGGGTGTGAGGGGAGGAGCAGAGGGAGAAGGCGAAGCAGACTCCCCACTGAGCAGGGACCCCCCCCCCCCCATGTGGAGGCAGATGCTTAACTGACTGAAACACCCAGGCACCCCTCACCTGCATTTTTATGATAGAGGCTTATATAGAACTTGGTGTTTGTTGCCTCACTGATTGTTTCAATAGCAGAAATCTGCTCTTGCCCATATTTATTTTACCCCCTGTTGCTAAGGAATTTTGGTGTTTAAATAGTGGCATTATTGTAATTAAAGTATTTTTCTTAATTTTTTTTTTGTTAATGAGTCATTGGAATTAAGCTGGTAATCCTATATAACATATCCTATACTGTAATCATATGGTGGCTTCCCCAATACTCTTTATTACTTGTAGGACTTAATACATATAACAAGGATTTTTGTGCTAAAAGACAATTTTATTAATCCTTAATTTGAATGAAAATGTAGTATCCTGTTTACTTATTGTTAGTAACACTACCTTTACTGAATGATCTTAAAAAAAAATCTTTTTATGGAGAAAACTGAAGCCTAACCTCACAGTGACTATCTGCAGTCCTATCTTGAGCCTTCTATCCCAAGTAGTTTGTATTTTGTAACTCAGTTATGTCCTTTTAGATCTTACTAGCATAGGTTTTTTTCTGTGTTTCAAACTTCAGGGATCTCTGATAACCTTGTGATGTTTTCATCTTTTGCCTTAGCATCTGAGAGCTAAACAAAAATGCTGTGTAAATTCTTAGAATACCCTTTTTCTTATAATATTTGTTTATTTCTTAAAAAGCAATGGCAAATTTGCCTTAGTTCGTTGAGTTGGATTTATTTATCTGGCTGGTTTAGAGATTGTCTTGACAATGAGAGCTGTGGTTTTAGCCCAGATGATAAAAACTATCAGGTCTTTCCTCTAGTGGGTATACTTGAGGTGAATTAACCCCCCCTCCCCTGGAGTTATTTGCTTAAAAGAGAAGTCTTCCATGATAGGGAGGGGAAAGTGTAGAGCAAAATTTTAGAGGCCTGTAAATAAATAGCAGATCCTGTAAATAGCTTTTTATTAATATATTTGAGAATGCTGTAACAAAAGAAAACCATAGCAGTCTTTTGCACATCCAGTACTGAAAAGAGACTTTCCTATTTATTCATGTAGTTCTTAGGTATAATAAACTTGTTTAAATATATCTCTCTCTTAATCTGAATGTGTAGGTAATATTTTCTCCTTGTCTTTCAACTGTTTGCCCCTTTGAGGATTGTATCAAACTGAAGAATAATAAATTCTCAATTTCATTGACTCATTTCCCACATTACTCAGAGGGAAAGAGCCTAAACCAACAAGACTCAAGTAACTTACATAATATTTCTTCATTAATCCCTCAAATACTTTTAAATTACCTAGGAATTTATTTAGAATACTTTTGTTTTCCTCAAAATTAATACACCCCTAAAATGGTGGTGGTGGTGGTGGTGGTGGTGGTGGTGGCGGCAGCAGTAATAATAGTAACAGAGCAGTGCCACTTCATTTATTGATGGTGTCATATTCCAAACCCTGTAAACCTGTGGGTTATTTTATTTAATTTGTAACCCTGCAAGATAGGTACTTTATTATTTCCATTTTATTTATTTTTTTAATTTCCATTTTATAGATGTAGAAACTGAGGCTTAGCAGGAGGTTAAATTTCTTGTCCAAGGATACATGCTTTATATCTGAGATTTGAATTGAGGTCTCTGAATCCAAAACCACATATTCACTATTCTTTTATTCTTTTATTATATTTATTAGTCTTACTTCATTCAGAAAAAGTTGTTCACATTTTGCACAGAATGAAACATTTGTCTTTAGGAGGGCATGTGGTAGTAAAATATCGTTACTTTTGCTTCCATGTTTCAGGCTGGTGTTTGCTCTGTTCTGCCTTCCAAGGTGGGAGTATGAAGTAGATGTGGAGAGGGGAGGGTGGCCAGAATTCCAGACCAGAAATGTATATGGTTGCTTTTAATTATTTCTACCTGTTGATTTTAAGAAGTTTTACGTGCTACTCATTCTGTTTTTGTTTATGTTTTTGCCCTTCTGCAGCACTGATTCCAGCAGTAGTTCTAGCGACGACTCTCCCGCCCGATCTGTTCAGTCAGCAGCCGTCCCAGCACCTACTTCCCAGTTGCTTTCATCCCTGGAAAAAGATGAGCCACGTAAAAGTTTTGGGATCAAGGTTCAGAATCTTCCAGTACGCTCTACAGGTAAAAGTTTCTGTTGATGTACTTTCCTCTCTGCTGCTATTGGGGGGAATGTGAGACTGAGCAACTTAAATTCTGTGCTTTATGGTGACAACAAGCTTTCTTCTTGTGGTTCATTAATACTTAATTCCATGTAAGAAAAAGCAAGTGATGATTATAACTCTATGTATATGAAAATTGCATGTTACTTGAATTTACTATATATGCATACATATGTATGTATATATTGTGCACATTGTATGTACATACATACACAAAGATTGGTGTGTGTTATATAAAGAAAGCACTTTTATTTTTTTATACTTTAAATATGCTTTCTGGGTTAGGTATTTTGATACAGGGAAATTTTTCTATTTATTTATTTATTATTTATTATTTATTTATTTATTTATGATAGTCACACAGAGAGGGAAAGAGAGGCAGAGACATAGGCAGAGGGAGAAGCAGGCTCCATGCACTGGGAGCCCGACATGGGACTCGATCCCGGGTCTCCAGGATCGCGCCCTGGGCCAAAGGCAGGCGCTAAACCGCTGTGCCACCCAGGGATCCCTATACAGGGAAATTTGATATGAAATTACAGAAATACTATTTTCAGTTGAATTTGTTATATCATCCTGGAGTCCTGTGTTCTGTGAAAAAACTTTGAACATAAAATTATGATAGGAAACCCACTTCAAAATACTAACATTTTAGGGGCCTCAGTGGTTCAGTGGTTGAGTGTCTTGCCCTTTGCTTGGGTCGTGATTGAGGGGTCCTGGGATTGAGTCCCACATCAGGCTCCTCACAGAGAACCTGCCTCTCCCTCTCCCTCTCCCTCTCCCTCTCCCTCTCCCTCTCCCTCTCCCTCTCCCTCTCCCTCTCCCTCTCCCTATGTCTCTGTGTCTCTCAAGAATAAATAAAATCTTTGAAAACAAAACAAAATAGTAACATTTTAAATGAGGAAAATAATGAATAATGGTAAAGTTTAGCATAAAACTATACTGAAGTCTTTACTCCTGATATTTTTGACAACGGACCATGCTATACTGTTATTTCTACATTAGGCATATTGAGCATGTAAATAACTGTTAGTAGATGGTCAAACTAACAAATACCAAACTTAGTATTTCTAAGATAAGCTCATTTCAGTGATTAATTAATTAGTTAATTATAAGATTAAAAAATTTTTTTTGTTGTTGTTTATTCATGAGAGACAGAGAGCAGAGAAACAGGCAGAGGGAGAAGCAGGCTCCATGCAGGAAGCCTGATGTGGGACTTGATCTTGGGACTCCGGGATCACTGACTCCCTGAGCCAAAGGCAGATGCTCAACTGCTGAGCCACCCAGACGTCCCTATTTATAAGATTTTATTTAATTGTTCATGAGAGATGCAGAGAGAGAGGCAGAGATGTAGGCAGAGGACTCGATCCCAGGACCCTGAGATCACACTGAGCCAAAGGCAGACGCTCAACCACTGAGCCACCCAAGCATCCCACTTAAATTATTTATTAAAACAGCCACTAAAAACCTACATACCAGGTTTGTGGATGGAGATACTGCGGGACAAATATTGATGAGCTTTTGATTTAGATTATTTAGTTGTTTAGGAGTGGATGAGGGTAAAATTAGCTTGTCTTTCTTTACAATTTTAATTTTTATAATGAAGCAAATTAACACAAGACTCCCTAGATGGTATGATTCATCTGTAGAAGACCTTAAAGTTATTAGCATGTTACATGCTGCTTCCCACACAATTTTATCATTGACATGATGCTTGGAAAGCTAGAAATACAGCTTGCTTTCTCACGTCTTTAAAAATTTTATAGATGTGGGGCAGCCCCGGTGGCGCAGCGGTTTAGCACCGCCTGCAGCCCAGGGTGTGATCCTGGAGACCCTGGATCGAGTCCCACGTCAGGCTCCTTGCATGGAGCCTGCTTCTCCCTCTGCCTGTGTCTCTGCCTCTCTCTCTGTCTCTATGAATAAATAAATAAAATCTTAAAAAAAATAAAATAAAAATAAATAAAAAATAAAAAAATAAAAATTTTATAGATGTATATATGTATATGTGTATATAAAATTTTTATCATGGAAGTTTTAAACTTAACCAAAAGACCAAAAGTAGTAGTAGCAAAATGAACACCCCTTACTCCATACCCCAGATTTAAAAATTATCAGTTTTGTCAGACTTGCTTTAATCTTTCCATTTTCCTTCTTTCCTGCCCTTACTCCATACCCCAGATTTAAAAATTATCAATTTTGTCAAACTTGCTTTAATCTCTTTCCTGTTCTTTTCTCTTTATAAGTGAATCCTTGATGTTCTATCGTTTCATACCGACTTAAAGATACATACTTTTGTAGTTGTCTGTAAAATAGGAGGGCATTTTTTCTCATAGCCACAATATCATTCTTATCAAATACCCAGTGTGATAATTTTCCAATACTCTTTATTTTCAGAATTGTACAGGAGTCTCTAACATGCCATTTTAGAGTTATCTTATGTGAAAGAGAAATGTTTTAATGCTAACAAAACTTAAGTCAAAAATCAAGCTAGGGGGCAGCCTGGGTGGCTCAGCGGTTTAGCGCCGCCTTCGGCCCAGGGCATGATCCTGGGGAACCCGGGATCGAGTCCTATGTTGGGCTCTCCGCATGGAGCCTCTGCTTCTCCCTCTGCCTGTGTCTCTGCCTCTCTCTGTGTCTCTCTCCCTGTGTCTCTCACGAATAAATAAATAAAATCTTTAAAAAAAAAAAAAATAAAGCTAGGGAATCCCTGGGTGGCTCAGCGGTTTAGCGCTGCCTTTGGCCCAGGGCATGATCCTGGAGTCCCGGGATCGAGTCTCACATCAGGCTCCCTGCATGGACCCTGCTTCTCCCTCTGCCTGTGTCTCTGCCACCCCCCCCCCCTTTCTCCCTCTCCCTCTGTGTCTCTCATGAATGAATAAATAAATAAAATCTTTAAAAAAAAATCAAGCTAAAGATTTTGTAGCTTATTAAGTTGTAACTAAATTAAAGAAAAATAAACACCTTGTTTTTTGGGGGGGATTTAGATACAAGCCTTAAAGATGGCCTTTTCCATGAATTTAAGAAATTTGGAAAGGTGACTTCAGTGCAGATCCATGGAACTTCAGAAGAGAGGTATGGTCTGGTGTTCTTTCGGCAGCAAGAGGACCAAGAAAAAGCACTGACTGCATCAAAAGGAAAACTTTTCTTTGGCATGCAGATTGAAGTAACAGCATGGATAGGACCAGGTAAGAAAAAGGAGGCTAATTTTTAGTATAATTTGTATTTCCACTTATGAAAAGGCAGCCTCTTCTGAATCTTGGTGTTCTTCCAGCTTTATTTATTGACATATTTCCGAAGTCTTCTATTTTAAAGACTGAGTACATTTGGTCAAATTAATGAAATTATATTTTGGTTAGGGAGGGTGAAGATCCGTTCCTGTAAGGGAAAAATGCTGACATCGAAGAGTCTGGAAAGTGTAGTTTTTAGCCCTTGTTGAGCCCTGCCTTCCCTAAAGAATGAACTAATTGAGATAAGGATATAGTTCTTTGGAGAATGACATCAGAATTACCTTGAATTAGAAAACAGACTACTTGTTACGCTTATTTGAGGGGCTAGTTAGACCAGTTTTACTTCTGTTATGCCCAGCACAAATGGGGATCTGTTGTTCTAGTTTCTATGACCTTGAAAGATAGTAACAAAGAAAATCAGGATTAAGTCTGAGGAGTGTGACCCACTGAGAATTTCAAGGGGACCGTTTATTAGTTTGAACCTGCCTGTAAGACCTATTGTAAGGCAGAAAGTCTTCTGAAGCATGGTTTGGGTCAGTGTTTCTCCTGTTTCAGAACCACCTATAGTGCTTGTTTGAAATGCAGACTCCTTGACCCTGTCTCAGCATAATTTTCAGAATTCACATACTCAAGTTGGGGAACTCCTGATTTATAACAACTTACAAGTAAATTTGTGGAGGAATAAACAAATGTTTAAATTATGCAGTCACATTATGTAGCTGAGACAGACTTTAAGATTAAGACTTTGAGGGGCACCTGGCAGGCTTAATCCGTGGAGCATAGAGACCTTGATTTCAGGGTTGTGAGTTCAAGCCTCATGTTGGGTGTAGAGCTTACAAACAAAAGACTAAAACCTTGAGTGGAATTTATAGGGTAAACATAGCCCATTCTCTTGGAATATTAGTTTATTTGACAATTAAAGGGAAAAAATTGAATTTCCCTGATGAAAATGTATAAATGATATTTGTATATATTAAAATAGGCACAGAGTTTTTAGAGGGAAGACTGCAAAATGTACATAATTTTATGATAAACACAGGAATTTAAAGGGATTATTGGTTATGCCCTTGCATTCTCTCCTCTGTCAAGTTTGAGACATACTGGCCTAAGTTATACTGAACTGAGTGCAGCTCAGGAGTTCTTATTTATCACATTTAGAACAAGTCACAATTGGCCTGAAGAATAATATTTAGAATGTATAATCCATATAGTTTTTAGAGCCATGTATAGTTAGTTATTAAGTAGCTGGGAATCTAATTTGGGGCATTATTAATAGATGACCCTCAGATCTCCAAGTGATAAGGCTAGCTTGACATTTTTACTGTAAAAATTTTTTTACCTAATTAGTTACTAGCACCCAGGATGTAAGTTAGGCTTTAACCACACCCACCATGGAAGATTTTGAGAAGATTGGTTGGTTCAGACATTGGGAAAGCTTGAAGGTATTTTTCCCAGTGGGACAGCATGAGACATTTATTGAATGGGATATTTGAAAGCAATGGAATGTGAGTATGGAGACATGGTTGGAATTATGTTGTTGGATGGTTAAGTCATAAATGTTTTGTATTGAAATGTATGGGGAGGTGATTGTTTCCTTAGGTCAAGGACCTCTTGGAATTAAAAAAAAAAAAAAAAAAAGATCTAAATCTAAGAAGCCCATCTTTGCAGATAGACCCCTGGTGGCTTCTAAGATTATGCTTTCTTAATCCTGTGTGGAGCATTGCAATCCAGTAAACATGAAAATTTGGGATAGTAGAGTTTTTTCAGTGATACATAGGCATTAAGACTTAAACTGATCATGAAGATTAAATAGATTACATGTGGAAAATACACTTTATAAAAATCTTTGCTAAACTGAATTTCTGGTTTTGAAATGTTTACTGAGCTATATGGTGTAAATAAAACAGGTATAGATTTGAATGGTTGCATTCTGCCTTTTGGAATAAAAAGCTAAAGATATTTCTGAGTTATTTTTTCTTTTATTTTTCTCCCCTTTTAAATGAAGTATTCCTAAATATGTGCCCTCTGTTAGGTAGTTTCAAGAAGACCTACCTAGCTGATCTTGAAATAAGATCTCTCCCCGAAAAATACAATGAAAATACAGGATAGAGTCAAGCACATGAGCCCTGGTGGTTTTCTGGGTCCACCTGACTCCATGAAAGTACATATTCCTTTTTTTTTTTTTTTTTGAAGTACATATTCCTTGATGAGGCTAGAAAGATTAAGCTGAGCTACCATTAGAGCTATGAAACTGGAATCAGGAGTGAGGTGTGTTCTGTGTGAATTCACTCAGCAGCTCAGAAGTTGAATCTTTTTAATATCTTTGTTGTTGACATCAGTAATATGCAGTGCATGGACCTAAACACTTTGTTTCAGTCAAGTCGATTAAATACTAACTTTTTTGTATGGCTTTGTTTTACATTAAAAGAGAGAGAACATATAGGCTGTGTTATATAGTTCTTATTGACAAAACATTGAATGATCTGCTGTGGACCAGGTTTAGAAATTGTTCATGAGAGATGAACATTTAGAAATGGAGTTTCAGAGAAAAGACATGGTTGAATTAGACACTGAACCAGGGCTTTTGATCATAAGAAACAGAAAACATAGGAGTCCTTGAGTCTCCTCTTGTTCGTCATTGGGGACCTTGCAGTAGCAAGTTTGTAAGTGCTACTTCAGTCAATTTTCAAACAGTTATTATTCTTGTATCTAACAGTTGCTACATTCAGACACTTGAGCTGTGTTAATTAGCATGACAAATGTAAAATGCTATTTTCTAAAATGTTATAAAGTGAATTAAGTAATGTAGCTATTTTCAGTTGAGTTTTATATGTGTTTCAGATTGTAGTTTTATACTTCCCATTGAGAGCCTGCTGCATAATTTCTGGAACCTAAGATTAGACTTAAGTAATTACTATTTTTGCTGGGGTTTAAAATCTATTTCTGTGTCAGTGATTATTTTTAAAACAAATCAATTTACAGACTGAAATTCAGTCCACTTTGCTGTTTTAAAGATCAAAGAATGTGTTCCTTCCCCCTAAGTTTTGTTGACAAGTTTGTTTAGCCTTTGGAGTTAGCAAAAGGCAGCTGTTTCTGAAAATGTATATTTAATTTTTTAGATTGTATGATATTCAAGCCCAATATTTTAGAGACTTAGCTTAAGTGTAGATTTTCCCATGATATATAAATACACATTAAAATACACTTTTGTTTGGGGCACCTGGCTGGTGTTCAGTTAGTAGAACATGCAACTCTTGATCTTTTGATTATGAATTCGCAGCCCCTCATTGGGTGTGTAGAGATTACTTAAAAAACAAAACAAAACAAAAAAAACCTCTTTTCTTTTTTACCCTGCCCCCATCCCACTTAACAGAAACGGAGAGTGAAAATGAATTTCGTCCTTTGGATGAAAGGATAGATGAATTTCACCCCAAAGCAACAAGAACTCTCTTTATTGGCAACCTTGAAAAAACCACTACTTACCATGACCTTCGCAACATCTTCCAGCGCTTTGGAGAAATTGTGGTATGTTGTTTTTTTTTTTTTTTAACAGTAAAAACAGTTTTAGATCTTTGTTGTAAAACATAAAGCATAGTACAGATTATATTTGGAAAGGTGTTATTTACATGGTGTAATAAATACTTTGCCCTATGTGTTTTTAACTCCAGCTAAAAAGATGATGCAGGAAAACTCATTGGAGAACTGTTTTATGTGTGTATGTGAAACTATATAATAGGTATTGGTCTCTATTTTGTCTGTCTGTCTGTCTATCTATCTATCTATCTATCTTTTTTTTTTTTAAGATTTATTTATTTATCCATGAGAGACCCACAGAGAGAGAGGGGGGGAGACACAGGCAGAGGGAGAAGCAGGCTCCATGCAGGGAGCCCTATGTGTGACTCAATCTCAGGTCTCCAGGATCAGGCCCTGGGCCGAAGGCAGTACTAAACTGCTGCTGCATCAAGATTTTATTTATTTATTCAGGAGAATGAGAGAGAGAGAGAGAGAGAGAGAGAGAGAGACATGCGGAGAGATACAGGCAGAGAGAGAAGCAGGCTCTATGCAGGGATCCCGGGATTCCAGGATCACGCATCCCTTTCAATCCATTTTTCTTATTTTTCTTTGTCCATGCTGTCTCTAGTCTTGTGAGTTGGAAGGGAAATAAAGAGAAGAAAATATGTTTGTAAGAAAGAAGCCGCAGCTTTAGTATATGAATATTGTGTTCTCATAGTGCACTTCAGACTACCTTGGGGATTACTGGAATGTGGATGTCATGCTGGAAGCTCAGTTCTATTTTGAAATTTTAATTAGAATCACTTTTTATATTTAAGTCATTGTTAAATTTAGGAATTTGGAGGTTTTGTTGTTGTTGTTGTTGTTGTTGTTGTTCTTATGACTCAAAACTGGAGTCCCTTTCTAATAAAAATAGTTTGGTTAAGCTTTGTACCCTTGGGATATATATACTACTTTGTTTTATATTTGAAAAAGTAGGAAAATTATTTCTGTCTCTCTAATAACAGCAAAGAAATTGCTATATAAATTTGAACTTTGGAGAGTAAAAAAATGTTCTGGGTAGGAATAATAATTGTTAATCTTTCAGGGATGTGTGTGCACACTTGTGCACACATCCAGCTATCCTTATTTACAGTGATGTAAGCAAAAATCCTTATTTTTTTAATGACATAATCTAGAGAATAAAACATTTGGGCTTGAGATCCCTGGGTGGCATAGCGGTTTGGCGCCTGCCTTTGGCCCAGGGCGCGATCCTGGAGACCCAGGATCGAATCCCACGTCGGGCTCCCGGTGCATGGAGCCTGCTTCTCCCTCTGCCTGTGTCTCTGCCTCTCTGTGTGTGTGTGTGACTATCATAAATAAATAAAAATTTATATATATATATATAAAAAAAAACATTTGGGCTTGTAGCTGATCTAAACCTCATAGGGAAAAAAATAAATAAATAAACCTCATAGGGAGTAGAGGTGAGAGAAGTGGTTGGTAGAAAGTTAAGAAAAAAATAAGATACATATTTAGAGAAACAGCAAAACATATATTTTCTTTTTCAGTTATTTTAATTTAAGTTCTTTTATCATATCCTCTAATTCTAGCTATGCTGCCTGCTTAGATGAGTGACCTGGAGTTCACTTGCCTATGTGGGCTTCAGCGTTTTTTCTTTTTACAGTTACCTAATATTTAATTTGCTCATTGGCATTTATGAGTCTATGAATTAATATAACTTTCAGGCATATATTTTTTTAAGATTTTATTTATTTGAGAGAGAGAGAGCACAAGCAGAGGGAAGGGACAGAGTGAGAGGGTGAAGCAGACTACCTGCTGAGCAGGGAACCCCATGTGGGGCTCGATCCCAGGACCCTGGGATCATGACCTGAACTGAAGGCACTTAACTAACTGAGCCACCCAGGTACCCCCAGACATACTTTCATTTGAGTATGGCTACTACTTTGAATTTTGAGGGAGTATAAGAAGTTACATTTGGACACATGGATACATTTTCATGAAGAGAGTTGCTGAAAATGGAGTGATTACTGAGTTTTAAGAGCAATGCTTCTTAGCATTCTGTTTGAAAACCTCACTTCATCACATTTCCAATTGTTATGAGGGTGACTTTTAATGACACACAAACTTTGGGGAAATGGTCTGCTGCTTATTGATAACAAATTACGCTATAGCTAAAAGAACCTATGTGGTGAATCTGGAGACCATTTCTCTTAAATGTTATCCTCAGTTGTTACTTTCTACATTATGGTGAAAATCAGCCCCTATTTACCATTACTTAAGTAGAACTATTTTGAATATAAATTACTGCTTTTTTTAAAGGTCTCACTAAACAGCTCTTTAAATGCATTATTCATTTTGCTCTGTTTCAGCTTTTGCTTATTGACTCGTGACCCTTAATGAGGCTTAGGTCATCACAATACTTTAGATATTGTGATTCACAGAATATTTTAGATAATCACAATATGGGTCATTATTGAAGTTTTGGTATTCTGGTGTCTGGTTTCTCCGGACCGTTTTCATATGTAAGTAAGTAAGATTTTTACATCACCTTGTCTAAACAGGCAGGACCAGAGTGTCAGATGTGAGTACAGATTTCAAGCATTCTGAAGAGATGGGGTTAGGGGTGTCTGACTGGCTCAGTTGGAAAACCATGTGACTCTTGATCTCAGGGTTGTGAGTTTAAGATCCATGTTGGGTGTAAAGACTACTTAAAAATAAATAAGTAAACTTAACAAAGAAATAAAGAGATAGGGCTGTGACTTTATAGAGTATTTCTTTAATCTAGGGATGGTGTTCTGATACATCTTCACAAAGTAGTTGAGTATATATTTCTTCATTCTGGATATGAGAGATTATTACCATATATACCAGTCACCAGGCTTGGTTCCATTAGATATACTGATAGAATGAGTCTTCTAATTTAGGATCTCATATTTTAAGTAGCTTTTTGAAAACTTGATTTCTTTACCATTCGTGCTTTTCTCATATATTACATTTTAAATGGCCTGCCCCTAATAAGGATTTTAAATTTTTGCAGAAGGGAATTACAGTTGACCCTTGAACAGCATGGGTTTTAACAGCATGGATCCACTTATATGTGGACAATTTTCTTTATGATTTTCTTAATAACATTTTCTTTCCTCCGGCTTACCTTAAGAGTATAGTAATAATAATATATACAAAGTATGTATTAATGGACTATTATCTGCAAGGCTTCTGGTCAACAGTAGGCTGTGAATAGTTAAGTTTTGGTGAGTTAGAAGTTATATGTAGATTTTCAACTGCCTTGGGGATTGGTGCCCTAACTCCCTCACTGCCACCACATTGTTGCTCAAGGTCAACTGTACTTCATAGGTTTTTGGTAAATAGGCTCCCTTTTCTTTATTAATCTTCTCTGTATTGTTCCAGTTTTAGTATATGCACTACTGAGTCAAGCACAGCCTTTTTTTATTCATAAATTTCTCTTAATACAGGTATTATGGATTTAAAATTTTGAGGTTGTAATTTCTTTCCTGCAAAGAGCTTCACATAGGAAGGTTTGCATGGTTGTGACTCCAAATGCTGTATTGTGTAGTCTTTCAGGCTATTTACAGCATTACAATAAACAATTTTAACTAAGAAAATGATTTTTGGAAATTATGACTGTTTTGAGAAATATGCACTTCATTTGGGTTTGGTTTATTCTGATTTATTTTCCTGTTGGCATGTCACTAAGTGATACTCATTGGCTTTTTCAGGATATTGATATTAAGAAAGTAAATGGAGTCCCTCAGTATGCATTCTTGCAATACTGTGATATTGCCAGTGTTTGTAAAGCTATTAAGAAGATGGATGGAGAGTACCTTGGAAATAATCGTCTCAAGGTAAAGGACTTTGCATAAGTTATTATGATATTATAATTTAGAAGTTTTTTTTGTGTGTGTCTGATTGTTTAAAATGGCAGTACAGTTAGATAATCGTATTGGTGATATAATTCTTTCCATCCTCATCCTCCTATATTACAAACTGAATTAATACTTGCTGGGGCTCCTGGCTGGCTTAGTCTGTAGAGCATGCAACTCTTGATCTCAGGGTTGTAAGTTTGAGTCCCACGATGAGTTGTAGAGATTATGTAAAAGATTTTAGGACACAATCAAGTGTCCGACACTTGGTTTTGACTCAGGTTGTGAGATCGGGCCCTGTGTTGGGTTCTGTGCTCGGTGCGGAAGTCTGCTTGAGACTCTTTCTCCCTCTTTCCTTCCCCCACTGAAATAAATAAATCTTTAAAAAAAAAGAAAATCTGCCTGGGAAAAAAATGGCTAAGTGCCCGGAGTCCATAAACTAAAATCTGATGAATTAATACTCACCCTAGCAGAATTAGTTTTGTGTAAATTTCTATTTGATTTTATACCAGATGGTTGCCCCTTGGGATGATGCTTGATAAGATTCCTACAGAAGATAGTTTTTTTTCAGAATTCTGTAATTGAATAATTGGTGACTTTACTAATAGAAAATTTGCTTCTCCTATCTAGCTGGGTTTTGGAAAAAGCATGCCTACAAACTGCGTGTGGTTAGATGGCCTTTCTTCAAATGTGTCAGATCAGTATTTAACACGACATTTCTGCCGATACGGGCCTGTGGTAAAGGTAGGTGGGAGGTTTTGGTGTTGGTGTCCGGTTGCTTCTGACTCTGTTCTTGGTATTCTGTCCTTTCAGCCCCAAGTTTAGTATTGTTTTCCTCTTTAATAACTCCTAACTTGTCATAGAAAGGCATCAGCATCTGTTAGCTTATGGTATGCAGAAGTATTTTGTAAAACTATTCTGAACTAGCCAAGATGATGAATTTTGAAACTAATTTGCATAATACTGTTAAATAGAATGTTTCTTAGGAGTTTTTATAATTTTATCTCATTAAAATCAGCCTATTTATCTAGTTATTCACATTCACACTAATATGTAATTAGACTTCATTTTAAAAAAATACAATAACAACAACAAAGAAGATGACTTTAAAGGGACAGTCATACAACAGAATACACATCTAACCCGTGTTGGCAATGTACACACACACAGCAGTAGGAGGTTCTCTGGACCCCGTTCCATTATGTGAAAGTAGAGCTTTGAACTCCTTGAGAGCAGATTCCCACTGTGATGGGTGTGGCACATAATGTCAGCATTTCTTTCAGTGTAGCTTTGATTGTTGGAAGAAACACACGTCATAAAGACTGCTGATGTAAATTAAAAATCCAGGAGCTTTAAGATAATAGTACTTATAACCAAAATTAACTGAAATTTATTGTTGATTCAGTGCTCTACGTTGCTTTCTCTCTTTCAAGGGTGTTGGTGGTTTTTTTGTTGTTGTTTTTGAGCCAAAACTACAAGAATGCTTACTCGAGTATAGTATAGGACTCCCTCAACATGGAAAATAAAGTAAAATACATAAAAACAAAATAAAGGCATGATCTACTTCAAGCCATGATACCCACTATTGAGGCTCTTATTTGTTTTTTGTTTTGTGTTTTTGCTTTTTTATAGGTGGTGTTTGACCGCTTAAAAGGCATGGCCCTGGTTCTCTACAATGAAATTGAATATGCACAAGCAGCTGTAAAAGAGACCAAGGGGAGGAAAATCGGTGGGAATAAAATTAAGGTGTGCAGAATGACTTTAAACAGAAGTGAAACAAAATCATACTGAGATCCCACCCTCTTAGTAACACATTTTGTAGGTGGCCAGCAAGGGGAGTGGTTTGCAGGATATGCACTATATGTCCTGTTTTTAAGAGGATTGTATACTTTTTGAATACTTGGCTACTTGAGGCCACAGGGTCATTAGCCACAGAGCCTTCCCTAAAAATCATGTCATTCAAGGGAATGTGCTGCTTTACACCCAAGGCACATGATGCTTACAGTGCAAACCCTAAGTACACTCTGGCCCAGGTTCACCTGTGGGCATCTGCACACCCAGGAGCTCGAAGGGTCAGTCATTCTAGCTTCCTGAATGATCCTCTTTTCCTCTTCTTTCCTCCTCTCCTAGAGAGTGGGTAACCACTGAACAGTCTATCTATTATCTGCTGTTTTTGTTTAAAAACTTTTGTTTAAAAAAATAAATAAATAAATAAATAAATAAAAATAAAAATAAAAACTTTTGTTTAGGGCAGCCTGGGTGGCTCAGCAGTTTAGCGCCGCCTTAGGCCCAGGGCGTGATCCTTGAGACCCCGGGTCAAGTCCCATGTCGGGTTCCCTGCTTCTCCCTCTGCCTTTGTCTCTGCCTCTCTCTCTCTCTCTCTCTCTCTCTCTCTCTCTCTCTCTCTGTGTGTGTGTCTCTCATGAATAAATAAAATCTTAAAAAAAAATCTTTTGTTTAAAAACATGATGACTTGAAGGAATTTATGCACTTAGTACCTGTGATGGTTAGATGGAAACAAGTGTTTCGAAACAAGATCTTGATAGATGATGGGTATCATAGGTCTAAATGACTCGGTGGCCAAGCTGTGAGTGAAGTTTAATTGTTCTTCCATATTTTATGTTCTACTGTGGTTCCAGCAAATTCACATGTAGCACAAATTGCTGGGTTTAGTTGATCTGATTATTTGGCAACTTAGAATCCCAATAGGTATTGTTTCAGTTTTCCATTTTGCCTTTTCCACTCCTCAGTATTGTTCCAGAACCTTAAATTATAGTTCTTCATCAAGATGTGTGTTGAGGGATCCCTGGGTGGCGCAGCAGTTTAGCGCCTGCCTTTGGCCCAGGGCGCGATCCTGGAGACCCGGGATCGAATCCCACGTCGGGCTCCCGGTGCATGGAGCCTGCTTCTCCCTCTGCCTGTGTCTCTGCCTCTCTCTCTCTCACTGTGTGCCTATCATAAATAAATAAAAAATTAAAAAAAAAAAAGATGTGTGTTGAATTTGAGAGAGATTTTAGGTTAACAAAATACAGTTTCAGTTATGAGGACTGTTTGATTTACTTGAGACAGATTGCTCTTACTTGAAATTTATTCAGAGGGCTGTGTTGGGAAGGGTTTTCAAATTTGATAACGCTTTCCATCTTGAACTGCTGAAACTTGAATCAAACACCTGCTATTCTTTCTTTTTAAGGTGGATTTTGCAAATCGGGAAAGTCAGCTGGCATTTTATCACTGTATGGAAAAATCTGGTCAAGATATTAGAGACTTTTATGAAATGTTAGCAGAAAGAAGGTATGTATTTTTTTTCCAAGCAAGAAGGTATGCATTTTAAACTGTCAGCATAGTTTGAATTTAAAATTTCAAATACATCAAATTTATTTGTTTGTTTTTTTAAATACATCAAATTTAGATGGTATTAGATTTTATTTTTCACCCCTTCTTTCTACACTCATCCCAGAAAAACTTCTTTCCTTTTTATCCCCTCATATAGAAACATAGGTTTATTTTTATGAATCCAGTTTTCATGTGGCTCGTGGGATTTAGGTTAAGCTAAATATGTTTCTCACTGAGTGCTTGTATTATAATTTGAAAGAGTTACTGTTTTGTTAGATAATAACTATGTACAAATCATCCTGCCTAACAGTTTTAAATTAAATATGGGGCAGCCCAGGTGGCTTAGCGGTTTAGTGTTGCCTTCAGCCCAGGGCCTGATCCTGGAGACCCGGGATTGAGTCCCACGTTGGGCTCTCTGCATGGAGCCTGCTTCTCCCTCTGCCTGTGTCTCTGCCTTTCTCTCTGTGTCTCTCATGAATAAATAAATAAAATCTTTAAAAAAAAATAAACATAACATGTTGAAAGGCACTGGAAACTGTTAAGTGCCTGTATATTTAGTAATTACAACATCCATATTATTAATGTGCATGTGCTCATACAATTAATTTTTTAAAAATTGAGGGGCCCCTGGGTGGCTTAGTAAGTTGAATGTTTGACTCTTGATCTTAGTCGGGGTCAGCAGTTTGGGCTCTGCACTGGGCTCCACACTGGGTATGGAGTCTACTTTAAAAAAAAAATTTTTTTTTTTTAATTGAAAAGGTTATCAAGAGCCTTCTTTTTGCTTTAAATTTGAATATTCTAAATAAGTATTTGTGAATCAGTAAGCCAGAGCATTATAAATTGGTAACTTTAGCAATATAAAAAATAAAACTTATTTCCACTTGTTATTTTTTTTGGTCATGGTAATGTATTTGATATTCTTTTCTGCTGCTTGTAGGAAACCTTGCAGTTCCAGAATCATTTTTAAGTCTCATAGTTTGAACCAGGCTATCTCTGTAGCTTAAAACGGTCCCCCAAATGATAATTGACTTTTTTAGACTGAATATACTAAAACATCTACATCGTGTCACCAAGTGCTTCAGTACCCAATCACATTTGAAAGTAGAAACTATCATCCATATGGTCAAGCTGTTTGTCCAGACATGCCTCTATGATTAAGTATCTTGGAATGTCACCACTGGATCTCCACCCCTGTACATATGTGTTAAACAAAAGGCTGTGTGTGAAAATGCCTTTAGTTACTCTAGTTCAACAAGTATGAGTCAAATCCTGATTGTGCTGCCTGGGAATACATTCCCTTCTTACTGCCTGTTCTTGCAACTTTATTTTTAAGTCATAGAAGGTATGTTTTTTTGTTTGTTTTTGAGTCACTTCTTTGGAACATTGTACAGGAATCATTGAATACTGGGAAAGTTTTTAATTTTTATTATTTATGTATTTATTTTTAAAGATTTTAAGCAATGTCTACACCCAAATGTAGGCTTGAACTTTTAACCCCCAGATTAAGAGTCACATGCTCTACCAACTGAGCCAGCCACGTGGCTGGTCCTGGGGAGCTTTTTTAAGTAAAAAATGTACCCCACAGCCAAATCCCCAAAAACTTGAACTTCTAAGGATTTGATTGTTTTTCACTAATAGATTGGAACCCACAGCCCTCTAGCCAGAAAATCAGTTTCAGTACAAGGCTTTCCTGTGTCAGTTCGTGTATGTGTGAGAAAGCATGTGCATGTGCATATGGAGAATTAATGTGTCTATGGAGAGAGAAAAACATTCTCCAGCCTGACTCCCCAAGTAGCAGTTTGAAATCATTGTTAACATTTTAAGCGCTTATAGGAATTCTTGCCGGTAAGCTGGTGGAAAGTATGTTGATGGCCTAGTGACACCTAAGACATAAAACATCCATTAAAATCCTCTCTGCATACATTAAATATTTTTCAAAGAATACTATCTTGTGAGGGTTGGATAGTATTGTGTGGGTGTTACTTTTTGTATATTACCACTTAAGTTCACTCATTTTACTGATGATCTAGCTCTGGCTTTGTTCTTTGGCTCTTATCCATGGTTATTTATCCCTGTTGAATGGCTTTTATCTCCTGATGTAGGAAGTGGGATGATGTGGGACTTAACGGTGACTCAGTGTTGCCCCCTTTGGTTTCAGAGGGCAGTTCTTATGGAATGCATTCCTTGCAGCAGAACTGTAGGATATTTGCCCTTTCCATAGAATGGAAGGAATAGTTAATGCATGAATGAAAAAAATGCTTTAATGATAGCTTAGCTCAGAAATGCAAATAGTGACTGATTTGCATAGGGCACTGCACTTTTAAAGTAGCATTTCATTTATTCCCTCAAATACTGTGTCAGAGAGGTAGGGCCATGACTCTCTTGTGTTACTTTTGGTGGGAACTGAAGATCAGATGACTTCGCTATAAGGTCACAGGTTAAGATGTTGGGCAGGAGATAAACCCAGTGCTACCTGCTAGTGCATTGAGGTTTACACTACCAAAATGATATCAAGATGAATTTGCAAGATTCCATTATGCTTTAGATGAATTTCCCAACTACTTAGGGGAAGTGGGATTTTTGTTTTTAAAGATTTTATTCATTAATTCATGAGAGACATAGAGAGGGAGAGACACAGGGAGAAACAGGCTCCCTGTAGAGAGCCTAATGCAGGACTTTTTTTTTTTTTAAGGTTTTATTTTTCATGAGAGACACAGAGAGAGGCAGAGACACAGGCAGAGGGAGAAGCAGGCTCCATGCAGGGAGCTTGATGTGGGACTTGATCCTGGGACTCCAGGATCATGCTCTGGGCCAAAGGCACCAAATCGCTGAGCCACCTAGGTGCCCCTAATGCAGGACTTGATCCTGGATCCTGGGATCACGCCCTGAGCTGAAGGCTGAAGCTCAACTGCTGAGCCACTCAGGTGTCCCAAGGAGTTGAGGTATTGTGCAGTCATGTGAATAGAGTTATCTCAAAACTTGTCCTTTCTAGGTTCTTTGGAGACCCTTTTGTCCATGGTACCAGTGTGCAGTTGTACTGTCTAACCTGCTTGAGTTGCATTCTTTGGGAACAGGAGCACTCATTTCTTTTGGTAGTCAGAGGGCCCACCAAAATATGTGCAGAATCAGTATTTATTAAGCTGAACAGAGCTCTAGCACTAATGTTTATGCATATACCTTTGATTTATGTAACTTTTTCATATTTGGGGTATAGTTTTAGTTTGATTAATCTAAAACATAACCTTGACTGTTTTTACAGTATGACTTTAAGCTTACTGTTAAATATATATATATACATATATATATTTTTTTTTAAGATTTTATTTATTTGACAGCACAAGCAGGGAGCAGCAGGCAAAGGGAGAGGGAGAAGCAGGCTCCCCACTGAGCAGGGATCCATCCCCATGCGGAACTCGATCCCAGGATCCTGGGATTATGACCTGAGCTGAGGGCAGATGTTTAACCAACTGAGCCACCCAGTTGCCCCAAGCCTGCTTTCAATGTGGGAAGTGAACTGGTGACCATTCTAGATGTCTTAATTTATATTGGAAAGCATACAGTATGTTTACCTTTATGTATGAAAAGTTGCTTCCTTGGAATTTGTATTTATGGTGGCAATGAATTAGCCAAGTTCCATGCTTTGAAACATTTATTTTAAGGTGGCTGGCCATTATTTAGGCAAAGAATCTGATTCCTGTGGAACTCTAGAAAGATCATCTTGAATCCAATTAAACAAAATAATATAGATACTCTCATAAAATATTCTCTCTAGACTGAGAAATTCTGTATAAATACATATAACAGTGTGTTATTGATGCTTCCAGTGTTGAATGTTTGAAACCTTAGATGCTTCATTTGCTATAGAGAGGGAGTTAGAACATCACCCAGTAGTAGCTTTGACATATTTTTCTTCCTTTCCTTTCCTTCCCTTTCCCTTTCTTTCTTTCTTTCTCTTTCTTTCTTTCTTTCTCTTTCTTTCTTTCTTTTCTTTCTTTCTCTTTCTTTCTTCTTTCTCTTTCTTTCTTCTTTCTTTCTTTCTTTCTTTCTTTCTTTCTCCTTCCTTCCTTCCTTCCTTCCTTCCTTCCTTCCTTCCTTTTTCTTTTCCTTATTTATTTATTAAATTTTTTGGTATATTTTTTATTGGAGTTTGATTTGCCAACATATAGCTTAACACCCAGTGCTCATCCCATCAAGTGCCCCACTCGGTGCCCGTCACCCAGTCACCCATCCCTCTGCCCACTTCCCCTTCCACCACCCCTTGTTCGTTTCCCAGAGTTAGGAATCTGTCATTTATTTATTTGAGAGAGAGAGAGAGAGACAGAGCATGAGCAGGGGGAAGACAGAGGGAGAGGAAGAAGGAGCTCCCTACTGAGCATGGAGCCCGATGCGGGGCTGAATCCCAGGACCCTGAGATCATGACCTAACCTGAATGCAGAGACTTAACTGAGCCACCAGGCACCCCTGACATATTTTCCTAAGATTCATTCTTTCAACAGGTACTTGAGTGCCTCCTCTGAGACCGTTACAAGAAGACCAAAACAAAACAAAACAACAAACCACCTCATTCCTTTAGGGGCTTAAGTTCTAAATTTGTTTATGTTTTAGTAAGCCACTAAAGGTAGTACTGTTTGGCAAAGTGAACTCCAATAAAAATAAAATAAAAATAAAAAAGGCAGTACTGTGTAGAATGTATGACCTGCTTGAGGGAACAAAAATGGACAATGAATGAGAGTGAAAGAATTGGCCTTTGTTACGGGTAAATTTCATTTTATCCCTCATACATGTTCTTTTTTTTTAAATATTTTTTATTTATTAATGAGAGACACAGAGAGAGAAAGAGAGGCAGAGACATAGGCAGAGGGAGAAGCAGGTTCCATGCAGGGAGCCTGATGTGGGACTTGATCCTGGGACTCCAGGATCACGCCCTGGGCCAAAGGCAGGTGCTAAACCACTGAGCCACCCAGGAATCCCCCCTCATACATGTTCTTGTGTGTAAATTTAATTCCTATCTTGAATGCCCTGAATAGGTCACTATCAAAGAAAACCATGCTGAATTCCTTTACAATTGAGGAATCTCACACAAAGCCTGTGTTCAGTTGGTGGTTGGGGAAAAGTAACATTACTAAAGGCCAAGTATGTGCCTTGCATTTTGTCAGGAAAGTTCTTAAAACTGTTACCTTATTTAATCTTCTTAAGAGCCTTATGAGGAAAGTTTACCACCATTTTACAAGTGAGACAGCTGAGGGAGACTGACTTCCAACATTTTTTTTTTTTAATTGTGAATTGAGATAGAGGTGTTACCAATGTTATATGGGTCATGTAGGTAGGAGGATTTCAGTTAGATTATTCTCTTTCCCAATAATACATTTGTTTCCCAAGTTGTGGTAAAAAAATCTTTTGGCAGAAAAGTAATTATGAAAGACATGAATGTGGGGATATGATACCATTTAATACCAGTGCTCATTATAAGTCATGATACTTCAACCTAAAGAATAAAGAAGGGCTGAAGTGCTGTCCAGTAGAAACATAATGCAAACTAAATTTGTGGTTTTAAATGTCCTAGGGCAGCCCCGGTAGCATAGCGGTTTAGCGCTGCCTGCAGCCCAGGGTATGATCCTGGAGACCCAGGATCGAGTCCCATGTCGGGCCCCCTGCATGGAGCCTGCTTCTCCCTCTGCCTGTGTCTCTGTCTCTTTCTCTCTCTGAATGAACGAATGAATAAATTATAAAAAAATGAATAAATAAATAAGTCAATATCCCAGTAGACACAGTAAAAAAGTGAAAAGGTAAAATTAATTTTATTTAACTCAGTATGTCTAAAATGTTATTTCAGCATATAACCAATCTAAATATACTTAAGTATTTCTTTTTTTAAAATTAAATCTACCAAGTCCAGTGTGTATTCTGTATTCACATCTCAAATTTCAAGTTCTCAATAGCCACATGTGGGTTGTGGCTATGGATAGTATTGGACAGTCCACATCTAACTAATGAGTAAACAATGGCAAAGAGTTTTATTTTACTTTTATTTATTTTTAAAGATTTTATTTATTTATTTCATAGGAACACAGAGAGCATGAACAGGGGAGGGGCAGAGGTAGAGGGAGAAGTAGGCTCCCTGCTCGGTCCCAGGACCCTGAGATCATGACCTGAGCCCAAGGCAGATGCTTAACCGACTGAGCCACTCAGACACCCAAGATTTTTAGAAGCAGGACTTCGTTAATCTCATGTGTGTGGTTTAATGTGTCAGTGACAAGGAAACAAAACAACTAATACATTCTTTTTCATATTTGATAGAGAGGAACGAAGGGGATCTTATGACTATAGCCAAGATCGTACATATTATGAGAATGTTCGTACTCCAGGCACATATCCTGAAGACTCCAGACGGGACTATCCAGCCCGAGGGAGAGAATTTTATTCAGAATGGGAAACTTACCAAGGAGACTACTATGAATCACGATACTATGACGATCCTCGGGAATATAGGGATTACAGAAACGATCCTTATGAACAAGATATTCGGGAGTACAGTTACAGGCAAAGGGAACGAGAGAGAGAACGTGAAAGGTTTGAGTCTGATCGGGACAGAGACCATGAGAGGAGGCCAATTGAGCGCAGTCAGAGCCCAGTGCACTTGCGACGCCCACAGAGTCCTGGAGCATCTCCCTCACAGTCTGAGCGGTTGCCAAGTGATTCTGAGAGGAGGATTTATAGCCGGTCTTCGGACCGGAGTGGGAGCTGTAGCTCACTTTCTCCTCCAAGATATGATAAACTTGACAAATCTCGTTTGGAACGCTATACAAAAAATGAAAAGACAGATAAAGAAAGGACTTTTGATCCTGAGAGAGTGGAAAGAGAAAGACGCTTAATAAGGAAGGAAAAAGTGGAAAAGGATAAAACTGAAAAGCAGAAACGAAAAGGAAAAGTTCATTCCCCTAGTTCTCAGTCTTCAGAGACAGACCAAGAAAATGAGCGAGAACAGAGCCCTGAAAAATCACGGAGTTCTAATAAACTGAGCAGAGAGAAAGCTGACAAAGAAGGAATAGCAAAAAACCGTCTGGAGCTCATGCCCTGTGTGGTTTTGACTCGAGTGAAAGAGAAAGAGGGGAAAGTTATTGACCACACTCCTTTGGAAAAGCTGAAAGCCAAGCTTGATAATGACACTGCCAAGTCTTCTGTCCTAGATCAGAAACTTCAGGTCTGTCAAACGGAACCTGCAAAATCTGACTTGTCTAAACTGGAATCTATTCGAATGAAAGTGCCAAAGGAAAAGGGACTGTCAAGCCACATAGAAGTGGTTGATAAGGAAGGTAGGCCTAAGCCCAGGAAGCACCTAAAACCAGAGCAGACTGCTGACGGGGTCAGTGCAGCAGATCTGGAGAAGCTGGAAGCAAGGAAGAGGCGTTTTGCAGATTCTAATCTGAAAGCAGAAAGGCAAAAATCAGAAGTCAAGAAAAGTAGTCCAGAGATGGAGGAGGCTCGGGTACTTTTAAAAAAGCAGCCTGACCTATCATCTAGAGATGTCATTCTGCTGAGGGAAGGAGAGTCGGAAAGAAAACCTGTGAGGAAAGAAATTCTTAAACGAGAATCTAAAAAAATCAAACTAGACAGACTTAATGCTGTTCCCAGCCCTAAAGACTGTCAGGAGCTTGCCAGTGTTTCTGTTGGGACTGGCTCAAGGCCCAACTCAGACCTGCAAGCAAGGCTGGGAGAACCAGTATGCGAATCTGTGGAAAATCAAGAAATCCAGTCAAAAAAGCCCATTCCCTCAAAACCCCAAATCAAACAGCTGCCGTTATTAGATGATCAGGGACCAGAGAGAGAAGATATTAGGAAAAACTATTGCAGTCTTCGTGATGAGACACTTGAATGTAAATCAAGCCAAGAGAAACCACATTCGGTAAATACTGAAGAAAAAATTGGCATTGATATCGATCACACGCAGAGTTACCGAAAACAAATGGAACAGAGTCGTAGAAAACAGCAGATGGAGATGGAAATCGCCAAGTCTGAGAAGTTTGGCAGTCCTAAAAAAGATGTAGATGAATATGAAAGACGGAGTCTGGTTCACGAGGTAGGCAAACCCCCCCAAGACGTTACTGATGACTCTCCTCCAAGCAAAAAGAAAAGAATGGACCATGTTGATTTTGATATCTGCACCAAGAGAGAGAGGAATTACAGAAGTTCACGCCAAATCAGTGAAGACTCCGAAAGGACTGGCGGCTCTCCCAGTATCCGGCACAGTTCCTTCCATGAGGAAGACGACCCTGTAGGCTCCCCTAGGCTCATATCAGTAAAAGGATCTCCTAAAGTGGATGAAAAAGGTCTCCCCTATTCTAACATAACAGTCAGAGAAGAGTCCTTAAAATTTAATCCGTATGATTCTAGCAGGAGAGAACAGATGGCAGACATGGCCAAAATAAAGCTCTCTGTCTTGAATTCTGAAGAGGAACTAAATCGGTGGGATTCTCAAATGAAACAAGATGCCAGCAGATTTGACGTGAGTTTCCCAAACAGCATAATTAAGAGAGACAGCCTTCGAAAGAGGTCTGTACGTGACTTGGAACCTGGTGAGGTACCTTCTGATTCTGATGAAGATGGTGAACACAAGTCCCACTCACCCAGAGCCTCTGCTTTATATGAGAGTTCTCGGCTGTCTTTTTTATTGAGGGACAGAGAAGACAAATTACGTGAGCGAGATGAAAGACTCTCCAGTTCTTTAGAAAGGAACAAATTTTATTCTTTTGCATTGGATAAGACAATCACACCAGACACTAAGGCTTTGCTTGAAAGAGCTAAATCGCTGTCTTCATCTCGAGAAGAAAATTGGTCTTTTCTTGATTGGGACTCCCGTTTCGCTAATTTTCGAAACAACAAAGATAAAGAAAAGGTTGATTCTGCTCCAAGACCTATTCCATCCTGGTACATGAAAAAGAAGAAAATTCGGACTGATTCAGAAGGAAAAATGGATGATAAAAAAGATGATCATAAAGAAGAAGAACAGGAAAGACAAGAGTTATTTGCATCTCGTTTTTTACACAGCTCAATTTTTGAACAAGATTCCAAGCGATTGCAGCATCTAGAAAGAAAAGATGAAGAATCAGACTTCATTTCTGGGAGGTTGTATGGGCGGCAGACATCTGATGGAGCAAACAACACAGCTGATTTGATTCAAGAGCCTGTAGTTCTTTTCCATAGCAGATTTATGGAACTCACACGAATGCAACAGAAAGAAAAGGAAAAAGACCAAAAACCCAAAGAGGTTGAGAAGCAGGAGGATACTGAGGATCATCCTGAGACCCCGGAACCTGCTTCAGAGAGTAAGGAGTCAGACCTGAAGACTCCCCCTCCGACTGGGCCTCCTGCTGTGACAGCTGTGGCTCCAGAGTCAGCATCATCGTCACTGGAGAAGACAACAGCCAGCGAAAAAGCTGGGGAGGTGCCTCTGGTGACAGAAGAAAAGCCCAGGGAGCCAGCCTCTGCCTCAGAAGAAGCAAAGCCTGTGTCGGAGCAGGCTGCCACGGCTGTGCAGCAAACCGAACAGGTCGACCTGCCCTCAGGAGTGGACACCAGTAAAGATGCTGCCGGGGCTCCACTGGTTGTGGAAGAGAACTCATCAGCTGATCAGCTGCCTTATATGGACACCAAGCCTCCGACCCCCGGCGCCTCGTTTTCCCAGGCAGAGGCCACTGTAGATCCAGAGCCTGATAGTACCCCAGCACTCCCGAAACCGACCCCGAAGCCTGAGGAAGCTGATGAGCCCAAAGTGGAAAAGCCAAACTCAGCTGCTCATGTTGAGCCTACTGCAGATCAGAAAGCTGAAGTCGTACCTGACGTTCAGCCTCAAGCTTCTGAAGACACTGAGGTCGATCCCCCCGTTGCCACAAAAGATAAAAAGACAAACAAAAGCAAGCGTTCCAAGACCCCTGTTCAGGCTGCCACAGCAAGTACCGTGGAGAAGCCGGTCACGAGGAAGAGCGAGCGCATAGACCGGGAGAAACTCAAGCGGTCCAATTCTCCTCGGGGAGAAGCCCAGAAGCTTTTAGAGTTGAAGTTGGAGGCAGAGAAGATTACACGGACTGGCTCTAAAAACGCAGCAGCAGACCCGGAACACCCTGAACCAAGTCTGCCCCTCAGCCGAACAAGGCGCCGGAACGTGAGGAGTGTCTATGCAACCATGGGTGACCACGAGAGCCGTTCTCCCGTCAAGGAGCCCGTGGAGCAGCCACGAGTGACCAGGAAGAGACTGGAGCGAGAGCTGCAGGAGGCCGCGGCAGTCCCCACGACCCCAAGAAGGGGGAGGCCTCCAAAAACACGCCGTCGGGCCGAAGAAGATGAGGAGACTGAGGCGAAAGAACCAGTTGAGACACTCAAACCAGCTGAGGGATGGAGGTCCCCACGAGCCCAAAAATCAGGAGCAGCTGGTGGCCCGCAAGGAAAAAGGGGGAAAAATGAGCCAAAAGTTGATGCCGAACGTCAGGAAGTGGCCACTGAGGTGAGTCCCCAACTAAATGTGAAGGAAAATAACACAAAATCCAAGGCTGATAAAGAAGAAGCAGGAAGTGAACAAAAACGTGACAGAAAAGAAATTAGCACAGACAAAAATGCACCAGAAGCCCCTGCAGTTGAAGTGGTGGAGAAAAAAACAGCCCCTGAAAAGAACTCCAAGTCAAAGAGAGGAAGATCCCGAAACGCTAGGTCAGCAGTGGACAAATCTGCAAATCTGAAAAATGTGGACACCAGTGTCAGTCCCGGTGTGGCGGTGGGCGCCGCGGGACCGCCAGTGGAGAAGGAGGCCGAGGTGGTGGCCGGGCCTGCCGAGAAGAGCGAGAATCCCCCGAAGGAAGGGGGTTTCTCAGCCGAGGTGAGCAGCGATCCGGCCCCTGCCGATAAGGACACGGAAGAGAAAGAAGACGTGTCTGCCTCGACGCCGTCCCCAGAAGCAAATCAGCTAGCCAAGCAGATGGAGCTGGAGCAGGCCGTGGAGAACATTGCAAAGCTCACTGAGACGGCGGCTGCGGCCTTCAAGGCGGCGGCGGCCACGGATGCGCCCGAGGGCTCCACCGCGGACGGGGACAAGCCGGCGCACCAAGCAAGTGAAACGGAACTGGCTGCAGCCATCGGCTCCATCATCAATGACATTTCTGGGGAGGCAGAAAACTTCCCCGCAGCTGCACCTTACCCCGCCGAAGCCCAGACCGACCTGCAGCCCCGCTCTCAAGCCCCGCAGCCCCCCGGGGAAGGAATGGAGCCCGAGACTGACGAGGCCGTGTCTGGCATCTTGGAGACCGCAGCTGCTGCAGAATCTTCTGGGCCACCAGCCAGTGCCACTGATCCCTCAGCAGGCCCAGCAGATACTAAGGACGCTGGGGGGAGCGGCAGCGAAACCTCCCACCCAGTGCCAGAAGCCAAAGGATCAAAAGAAGCAGAAGTCACTCTTACTCGGAAAGAGAAAGGGCGCCAGAAGACAAGTCGATCGCGCCGCAAACGGAATACAAATAAGAAAACGGGGGCCACTGCAGAGACCCACGTCCCGGAACCTGACCCAGTTCAAAGCAAGAGTCCTACTACAGACGAGGGGACAGCAGTGCCACCCCCGGAGACTCCACAGGAAGAGCAGCAGAGGGAAAAGCCCCAGGCCACTCCGCCTGAATCCTGCGCTTTGGACCCAAGCAAGACTCCATCTGTGGAGAATTTGTCCCAAGAAAGCAGCATTGAGGAGAAGACTCCCGCCAGAGCGTCCGCACTCCCAGACCTCCCTGTTCCCTCCCAGCCAGTGCCGGTGGAGGACGAGCCTCAAGCCAGATTCAAGGTGCATTCCATCATTGAAAGTGACCCCGTGACCCCACCCAGTGACTCCAGCACACCCACCCCCACAATCCCCTCTGTGACTGCAGCAAAGCTCCCACCCCCTGTCACCTCGGGGGGCGTCCCACACCAGAGTCCCCCTGCTAAGGTCACAGAGTGGATCACGAGGCAGGAGGAGCCTCGGGCTCAGTCCACCCCGTCTCCAGCTCTTCCCCCAGACACAAAAGCTTCTGACATCGACACCAGCTCCAGTACACTGAGGAAGATCCTCATGGACCCCAAATACGTATCTGCCACTGGCATCACCTCCACGAGTGTGACAACTGCCATCGCAGAGCCTGTCAGTGCTGCCCCTTGCCTGCACGAGGCACCAGCCCCCCCTCCGGTGGAGCCTAAGAAGTCTCTTTTAGAAGAAAAACCAGCAGCTCCGGTACCCAACACTTCTGACACACCGGCCCCAGAGGTTCCAGCAGCCGCTGAAAAGGAAAAGGTGGCTCCCGTCATTGCTCCCAAAATTACTTCTGTGATTAGCCGGATGCCTGTGAGCATTGATTTGGAGAACTCGCAAAAGATAACCCTGGCAAAACCAGCTCCTCAGACCCTGACCGGCCTGGTGAGTGCTCTGACGGGCCTGGTGAACGTCTCGTTGGTCCCAGTGAACGCCCTGACTGGCCCGGTCAACGCCCTGAAGGGCCCCGTGAAGGGCTCAGTGACCACCCTGAAAGGTCTGGTGAACACTCCTGCTGGCCCCGTGAACGTCCTCAAGGGCCCAGTGAACGTCCTGACGGGGCCGGTGAATGTTCTCACCACTCCAGTGAACGCTGCCGTGGGCACAGTGAACGCTGCCGCGGGCGCCGTAAACGCCACCGTGGGCACGGTGAACGCCACCACGGGCACCATGAATGCGGGTGCAGTGACTGTCACGGCAGGTGCGGTGACTGCTGCATCCGGCAGCGTGACCGCCACTACAACAGGTGCAGTGACTGTCGCCGGTGCGGTGATCACGCCATCGGCGAAGTGCAAACCCAGACCGAGCACAAATGAGAACAGCCGGTTCCACCCGGGGTCTATGTCCGTGATCGACGACCGTCCAGCAGACGCGGGCGCCGGCGCCGGGCTGCGCGTGAACACCTCCGAAGGGGTGGTGCTCTTGAGCTACTCGGGGCAGAAGACTGAAGGGCCGCAGCGGATCAGCGCCAAAATCAGCCAGATCCCCCCGGCCAGCGCCATGGACATCGAATTCCAGCAGTCAGTGGCCAAGTCCCAGGTCAAGCCCGACTCTGTCGCCCCATCACAGCCTTCGCCCAAAGGCCCCCAGGCTCCTTCGGGCTATGCGAACGTGGCCACCCATTCCACCCTGGTACTGACGGCCCAGACGTATAATGCGTCTCCTGTGATTTCATCCGTGAAGGCTGACCGTCCGTCCCTGGAGAAGCCCGAGCCCATTCACCTCTCTGTGTCCACACCTGTCACCCAGGGTGGCACAGTGAAGGTTCTCACCCAGGGCATAAACACTCCCCCGGTGCTGGTTCACAACCAGCTGGTCCTCACCCCCAGCATAGTCACCACGAATAAAAAGCTTGCTGACCCTGTCACCCTCAAAATAGAGACCAAGGTCCTCCAGCCAGCTAATCTGGGGTCGGCTCTCAACCCCCACCACCCTCCTGCTCTGCCCAGCAAGCTGCCTGCAGAAGTGAACCACGTCGCCTCGGGGCCCAGCACCCCGACAGATCGAACAGTGTCCCATCTGGCAGCCACAAAGCCAGATGCACATTCTCCTCGACCCAGTGGGCCCGCTCCGTCCCCATTCCCGAGAGCGTGCCACCCCAGCAGCACCACGTCCACCGCGCTCTCCACTAATGCCACGGTCATGCTGGCTGCAGGCATTCCTGTGCCTCAGTTCATCTCTAGCATACATCCGGAGCAGTCTGTCATCATGCCGCCCCACAGCATCACCCAGACGGTGTCCCTCAGCCACCTGTCGCAGGGCGAGGTGAGAATGAACACTCCCACGCTGCCCAGCATCACCTACAGCATCCGGCCAGAGACCCTTCACTCACCAAGGGCCCCTCTGCAGCCCCAGCAAATAGAGGTCAGGGCCCCGCAGCGGGCGGGCACGCCCCAGCCAGCTGCAGCGGGGGTGCCAGCCCTGGCCCCCCAGCATCCCCCAGAGGAGGAAGTGCATTATCACCTGCCCGTTGCTCGAGCTGCTGCCCCTGTGCAGTCAGAGGTGCTGGTCATGCAGTCGGAGTACCGGCTGCACCCGTACACCGTGCCCCGGGACGTGAGGATCATGGTGCATCCGCATGTGACAGCAGTCAGCGAACAGCCCCGGGCGGCAGACGGGGTGGTGAAGGTGCCACCGGCCAGCAAGGTCCCTCAGCAGCCCGGGAAAGATGTGGCCAAGACTGCGGAAGCCAAGGCCACCCCGGCCCCCGCCCCCCACGGTGAGGCCCGCATCCTCACCGTCACCCCCAGCAACCAGCTCCAGGGGCTGCCTCTGACCCCGCCCGTGGTGGTGACGCACGGCGTGCAGATCGTCCACTCCAGTGGGGAGCTGTTTCAGGAGTACAGATACGGAGACATCCGCACCTACCACGGCCCTGCTCAGCTCACGCACACTCAGTTTCCTGCTGCCGCCTCCATCGGCCTACCTCCTCGGACCAAGGCTCCCGCTCAGGTGAGGGCCACACGGCAGCCTCCCTCCCTGTGGCGGGTCGCGTGCCGGCACGGACCCTGGGATGGGTCGCCCTGTCCGTGGTTTTAAAGAGGTGCTCCCTAAATTACAGGAGGAGGGAATCCGATCAGCGTGCAGAGGGCTGAGACGTGGAAGGAGCTCTCTGGGAGATCAGGCAGGGGCGGGCGGTGGGAGCGAGCTGGTGACCTCTTCCCGGGACCCTCAGGCCCGCGAGCCCACAGGATCACTGCCCTGGGCCTCACTTCCAGGGGATGCCCGCAGCTGACCCTGCCCCGGAGCCCGTGGCTGGGCGGAGGGGGACGGGGGACAAGGGGTGAGGGCAGGGTGCTGTGTGTAACTCTCCGTCCCTCTCCCCCGCCGAACTCCAGGGCCCGGCTCCTGAAGGCGAGCCCTTGCAGCCCGCTCAGCCTGCACAGTCTACACAGCCTGCCCAACCCGTGCAGTCCACACAGCCTGCCCAGCCCACGCAGCCCTGCCAGCCCTCCCAGCTCAGCCAGCCGGGCCAGCCACCAAGCGGCAAGCTGCCTCAGGTCTCCCAGGAGGCGAAGGGGACGCAGACAGGAGTAGAGCAGCCGCGCCTCCCCGCCGTGCCCGCAAGCCGGCCAGCCGAGCCTCATGTGCAGGTTCAGAGGGCGCAGGCAGAGACGAGCCAGACCTCCTACCCCTCCCCCGTGTCTGTCTCCCTGAAGCCTGACCTCCCGGCCCCTCTCCCTGCTCAGGCCGCCCCAAAGCAGCCGTTGTTTGTCCCCACAACCTCAAGCCCCAGCACCCCTCCAGGACTGGCTCTGACGCACACAGAAGCCCAGCCCACTCCCAAACCAGATTCTTCTCCACACCTGACTTCCCAGAGGCCTGTGGATATGGTCCAGCTTCTGAAGGTAAGCCTGGGCAGGGGCCCCCCCCGCTCCCCTCCAACCTTTGCGCCGGGTTAAATGTCCTAAGGTCCCCACTTAGGCCAGTAAGCTGTTGCCTGGAGCCATGTCCAGCGTGGATGGCTCTGGTCTCCAGCTGCGAGCTCACTTCCTGTCTGTCTCCCTGAGAGCAGAAGTACCCCATCGTGTGGCAGGGCCTGCTGGCCCTCAAGAATGACACGGCTGCCGTGCAGCTCCACTTCGTCTCCGGCAACAATGTCCTGGCGCATCGGTCTCTGCCCCTCTCGGAGGGAGGCCCCCCACTGAGGATCGCCCAGAGGATGCGGCTGGAGGCCTCGCAGCTGGAAGGGGTTGCCCGGAGGATGACGGTAAGTCTTGGGCCCCAGGCGGGCGGCTGCCCTGCCCACGAGGGAGGACCGGGCTTGCCCTTGGGGTGTGGGAGTGGCACGCCTGGCCTGTTCTGTCTACGGTGGGGTGCAAGACTCCTCTAGGCTCAGAAACAGGGTTTTCCTTAATCAAGTTCGGTGGACTCTTGAGGTCACCTCAGCATGGGGGGGGGGCGGGGGGCTTTGTGGACTTAGGAGCCGAACCCGGGGTTGGACAGGCATGGGGCTGTGGTCTGGCCGAGAGTCCCCTGATCGGACGATGGCTTCTGTCACAGGTGGAGACAGATTACTGTCTGCTGCTGGCTCTGCCCTGTGGCCGTGACCAAGAGGACGTCGTGAGCCAGACCGAGTCCCTCAAGGCGGCCTTCATCACCTACCTGCAGGCCAAGCAGGCGGCAGGGATCATCAACGTTCCCAACCCCGGCTCCAATCAGGTCAGCTCGGTGTCCTCCTTGGGACACATACGTGGGGGCTGGTCTAGGCGGGCAGGCCGTCCAGTCTGCCGGCAGGGGCTCCCAGGGCCACGTTAGGGTCGTCCAGAGGGGGCTCAGATGTGGGCAAAAGGGTGTTTTGGATAGAGGACATAGACAAGGCCACCATTGCCCACCCTGGAGCTAACCCAGGGTCAGCTGAGACAGCGGGGTTTTTACTTCCTGCTGCGGAGGCAACTCCCAGGATAGTTCGGTTGGTTTTCTGACATGTAGGCCCCTCCTGGTGGGCACAGTCCTAGCCCCCAGTTGGAAATGGTAGTGGGGTGGGGTGGCTGATGTGGAGACCAGGGATCCCATTTCTCTCTCGTCCCCCTCTCCAGCCCGCCTACGTGCTACAGATCTTCCCGCCCTGCGAGTTCTCAGAGAGCCACCTGTCCCGTCTGGCTCCCGACCTCCTTGCCAGCATCTCCAACATTTCTCCCCACCTCATGATTGTCATTGCCTCCGTGTGAGCCACTGAACGGTCACCACTCGGTGTATCTCCCCGAGGCTCTGCAGCAAAAAGTTAACCCAGGACAACCCAGTCAGGTGGAGGAGGCAGCTGCCGAAGGGGATCTGCTCCACTGCCAGACGCCAGCCTCGCCCTCGAGCCCGCCCACCCGGCTCAGGGGGGCCGACCCCTCTGGGCAGTGGTGCTGCTACCTGTGTGTTTACATGATATTTAGCCCGAGGACAGACCACCAACCAATGGACTCTGCACACACCTTAGGGCTGGGTTTCTCTCTCCTCTGGAGAAAAGGAACTGGGCAGTGGAATTAATTTTTTGTTGTTTTTGTTTTTAAGAAACAAAACAGAACTGCCTTTGCACTAAATTAGTGACTTGGACTTTTGCACAGTGAAGACAGGCTGTGACACTCTGGATGTCTTGGTGTACCTGAACACGCATCGAGGACTCTAGCGCAGGACTTCAGGCTTCTGCTGAAACATTGGGGTCAAGGAACATTTCATTGGGTTGTTTGGTCCCCACCCTGCCCTTCCCCTTGCTCATTTGGATGTGTCACCTTTCTTAATTCTCCTGCCACCACCATCTCTGATTTACCCGGATGTACAGTTTACAATCGAAAAAGAGCAAACAGAAGGATTTTCTTTCCTGGTGGGATATGCAGAACTTGGGATGTGTGTATATATAAATATATAATATATATAAATATATATAATACTGACTTAAAAAAATCAAATTCCCCTGACATACATTTTTTTTAATCTGTGCCAAAAATGTGTTTTCAGAGAAAAATCTTATTTTCATACTCAGACTTTGTATTGTCACTCATTTGTATAAGTGCGCTTCGTTACAGCACGGGCCCTGCCCCCGCGATTTGGAAGTGTCACATACACACACACACAGACTGTACAAAAAAGACTGGCTTCCCCTCTTCCTGTTACCTTGACCTCTCCCCCCAACTTCCTAACACTTATTAATTTATGAAACTGGTTTTCTCAGCGCAGTTTTGTTTTGTGTGTCCATTGGATTACAAACTTTATTAAAAAATACAAAACACGTCAAGCGTGGATGTGATTGTCACTCGGGTGGGAGGACCCTGGCTTCCCTCGTCCCGCTTCTGCTTCCCTCCCCACATCTGCCTGTGGGACCAGCTGCTTCCCTGCCACTTGACCCTCCCAAGCGTCACGTCTTGTACAAAAGAGGTTTCTGCCACAGACTGAACTTGTGTGTTCCTGGGTAACGCGGAAGGCACTTCAAAGTTGGATACAGAAAAAAACCCCACCCACGGGCCGACTCAGAAACCTCGTAATAATAAGCAAGCTTTGGCGTCTCGTGTCTCGCCCCCCTTCCTCCTCCGGGTCTGGAGTGGCGGCCCTGCAGTGGCAGCGGCACAGCCTGGCCTGGGGTGGGGGCGGCCCTGCAGCTGGACCCACTCCCTAACAAGCTAGAGGGGCACAGAGTTGAGGGGCTCCCTTGGGATGATCACAGGGCTCCTCCCAACCTACACCTGCGGAACGAGGACGTGGCGCCCTCTGATGAGGGAGGACAGCTGCTGGGAGCAAACCTGGGAAGGGGCAGGGACAGCGACAGGGCTCCCTGCCGAGGGGGCTCCGTGGCCCTGCTTGCCGCGTCCCCACCTCCCCCATCGAAGCTCCCTGCCACTCCTCTCTGACCCTCGGCTTGGTCATAGACTCCATCGGCTCAGGGCAACCAGACGTTCCCCAGAGCTGGCCCTGGCCCGGCCTGGATCCTGCGAGGGAGGGCGGAGGCCTCGGGCTTCCCCACGCCCGACAGACGGCCCGGGGCCTGGGGGCCTGGCTCTCTGCCTACCTTGCTGCTCGGGCTGAGTGGGCTTCTGAGCTGGGCGCTCTGGGCGGCCTGGATCCGGGGAAGCCAACCCGCCTGGGCAGAGGGGAGCGGGCTCACGGCTGTGCTCCACGGCAGGGAGGGGAGCTCAGGTCCTGAAGCTGAACAGGTGAGAAGCCCGAGGAGGAGACCAGATGAGGGACGGGCTGCGGGGAGCCCCGGTCTCTGGCCCCGAGCGTGCCGCCCGCACCCGACTCAGGGCGAGGAAGCCAGCCTGTCCCTAGAGCGGCCTCCCGGGGCACCGGCCACGGCTGTGCCAGCTCCCGCCCCCCCCACAGGGAGCTATAGGCAGCGTTAGAAAATAATCCAATTTATTCTCTCTAGGGAATGGGGCCACCCTCTCCTCTAGGGCGCCGTCCATCCTTAAATAGCAGTCACAGGAGGGCCGCCCGTCACTCAGCGGGCGGTGGACACTCTGGGGCCGCGGGGGGCGTCTCTGCCAGAGCGGGTGGGCCGTCGGCCCCGTCCCGAGGGCGGAAGACCAGCTCCCCAGCCTGCAGCACCTGCCCGGCCGGCCACGCACTGCCTGGCCCGTACTGCTGGTAGAAGTCCGCGTCCGTCTGGAACATGACCAGCGCCTGCGCCGTGTGGATCCGCACGTGCTGGGCAAGGCTGTTGGCGTCCAGGAACTTGTCCCCACAGGAGTCACAGGCATAGAGGATGTGGGTGTTGGGGTCTGTGGGAGGCAGGGCCGTGGTCAGAGCGGGGAGGGCCCGGGCCTCCACCACCCTCCCCACCCCCGGGCACCCCCTCACCTTCCTCCTGTACTTGCTTCACTGCTTTGCTGATCTCAGCCTTGAGTACTTCCGTCTCATCGGCGGTCACCGCGGCGCCCACCGGGACCACTGCGGGTGAAGGGCCAAGTCTGCAGGGCCTGAGGCCAAAGGGCCCTGCCCCTTCGCGGCCACCCCAGAGGCAAGCTGCCCACGACCACCCCCGGCTGCCCACAGCCCGCACCTGTGAGCTGAGTGACGGCTGTTGCCGCCAGTGCCTCGGTCGCCAGCGTGACCATGTCATCAACAGTGACCACGCTGACCTCGCCACCCTCCTCGGGCTCCAGTATTTTGATGCCCGCCTTGCCCTGGTGCACGGTCTTCACATGGGAACGCAGGTTGTCCACCCGGTTGAAGCCACGGCCACACTTGTCACACAGGTAAGGCTTCTCTCCTGGGGGGGAAGGCAAGGTTCTCGCCTGCCACTGGGGGGAGGGGGGAGGACCTCAGTGGCCTCCAGCTGCCCCAAAGCCCTGTCTCTTCCAGCAGCAAGTGCCCTGGGGTAGCCTCCAGTGGCCACTGTGCCTTCTGGAAACTAGGAAGAGGGGGCTTCTGAACTGAAGCCGTTTGAACTGAGCCTCCTTCAAGGCCACCTGCAGCTAGGGTCAGCACCCCAGGCCAAGATCTGGAGGGACCTCCCTGCCCGCCACCCCGCGAAGAACCAGGGACAGGTGAGCGGTGGGCCCAGGCTCACCAGTGTGGATGATGATGTGCTTGGACAGGTCCCCCACGTTCACGAAGGCCTTGCTGCACACGCTGCACTTGTGAGGGCGAATGTTGTCATGGTGACGAATGTGATTGGCCAACTGGCTGGACTGGACGAACCTGCAGGGCCGCACAGGGATGGGCTGGCACCCAACTGCCCGAGCCTGGTTTGGGGGAGCTGAGCTGAGCTGGGGCCTCCTGCCGCCACCTCTAGATCGGAGCCGACCCCGGGGACCTACGCCTGGACTGGAGCAGCGGTTGGCTTGGTTCCCAACTGAGCCCTAGGTTGGCATCCTGACCCCCTACACCGCGCAGGCTGCCGGGGACCCCTGCAGGGCCCGGGGCAGGGGAGGGACGGGCAGGGCAGGACCTCTTGCCGCAGCGCTCGCAGACGTAGGGCTTCTCCCCTGTGTGCTGGCGCACGTGCGCGATGAGGGAGCTGGCCTGGGTAAAGGCCTTGCCGCACATCACACACTGGCACGGCTTCTCGCCTGGGGACGGGGCAGGAGAAAGTGTGGGCACCTCCACCTCCCAGCTGCCCCCCTCCCCCGCCCCCCGGCAGTGCCGGGCCCACTCGCCCACCTGTGTGGATGCGGACGTGCCGCTGCAGGGCACCGGGGTCTGCAAACTGCCGCTGGCAGTGGATGCACACGTAGGGCTTCTCCCCGCTGTGGATCCGAAGGTGCCGTTTGAGGTTCCCTGTGGCGAGACGCAAGGGGCGCCTGCGTGAGGGGCAGCGGGCGGCTGCAGGGTGCAGGGGCGTTGAGGGCAGCGGGCGGCTGAGGGGTGCAGGGGCGTGAGGGGCAGCGGGTGGCTGTGGGGTGCAGGGGCGTGAGGGCAGCGGGCGGCTGGGGGCGGCAGCAGGTGGCCCTAGCCCTACCTGAGGTGGTGAACTGCTTCCCACACTCTCGGCACTTGAGGGGCCCGTCGGCGATGTGGATCTTCAGGTGGGCCTTCAGATTCCCCACCTGCGCCCGGGGAAGGGGTCAGAAGGGCCACCCCACGGAACACGGTGTGGGAGGCCCCTCCCACCAGGGGACAAGGGATTCTCAGCCCTCCCTGGGGGCCCCTGGAGCGCTCCATTTTTCCTCGAGGCCAGTGGAATGTTCCAGGTCCCAGAGGTGAAAAAGGGAAAACCAGCTCACCCTAGTTCTTCGGGGCCCCAGCGCACCCAGCCTCGAGCCGTCCTCCCAGCTTCCCTGGCAGCCGGGCAGCCCTCCCTCCTCAGCCGCCGCCTCCACCCACAGGCTGCCGGGTCCTCGCCCTCGCCTCCCGCGAGGCCTCCCGCGGGCACACCTGGTTGAACTTCTTGTCGCAGTGAGGGCACTTGTGCTCCTTGTCCGTGTCGTGGGTCTCCAGGTGGCGCATCTTGGACGTGGGGTCGGAGAAGGAGCGGCCACAGTAGTCGCACTGGTAGGGCTTCTCGCCGCTGTGCACCAGCTGGTGGCGCTTCAGGTTGCCCGACGTGGTGAAGAGCTTGCCGCAGTCCTCGCAGCGGTAGCGCGCCTCGCCCGAGTGCCGCTTCTTGTGCAGGTTCAGCAGGCTGATGAGCCGGTAGCTCTTGCCGCACTCCTCGCAGCCGTACGGCTTCAGCGGGCTGGTGGTCACAGGGCGACAGAGGGGTGAGGCTCTCGGGGCACCCAGAGGCCGCGGCGGGGGCGGGGGGCGGCTGCGCGCGGGCTACCTGTGGGTCTTCTCGTGGGCCTTGCACGCGGCCGGGTCCGAGAAGGCCTTGCTGCACTCCCGGCACGAGAAGGGCTTCTCGCCCGTGTGGATGCGGATGTGCCGCTTGAAGTTGCCCGTGTGCGTGAACTCTTTGCCGCAGTCCTGCGGGGTGCAGCGGGGGAGCAGGCGTCAGGGACGCGGGGTGGGGGGCGGGGGCCGCGGGCAGGGGCCACAGGGAGGGCCGCACCTCGCACTTGTGGATGACGGAGCCGTAGGCCTTGGACTCCGTGCGGTCGCCATAGGTGCCCGAGCGCAGGCCCCGGGCCTCAGCGCCCAGCTCCTGGCCCGAGTCGGTGCTGGCCGACTCCTCGCTCTCCTCAGGGGCCTCCCCCTTCTCCAGCGGCGGCCCCTCTTCCTTGACCTCGGCGGCCCCTGCGCCCTCATCCTCTCGCACTTCCCCTTTCCTGGCCGGCTCCACCTCCATCTCTGCGGGGAGAAGGGCAGGCACTGAGATGCCTGGGAGGGCAAGAAGGGGCCTCCAAAGGTCGCCACCTCACAGCCAGCAAAGGAGGCGGCCTCCCCAGACAAGCAGGCAGGGCCGCTGCCGCTGGGAGGGGCTGGGAGGGGCGGTGGCCTCGTTCCCCAGGACGCTAACACAGCGGGTGCTGGGGGTGGCCGGGCTCCCCGATGGTGCGCAGCACCGGGAAGCAGCAGAAGTGCGGGCGCTGCACCAGCAACACATCTGTGCCAACAGAAGCAAGGCTGGGTGTGCAACCAACAAAGGTCAGATTTCCAGAATGGAAAGATGACTTAGGCCCAAAGCTAAGGCATGACTCACAGTGGCATCAGCTGGAGGTGGGGCAGGGGGAGGGACCCCGGGGGACCTGGGGGTGCGGGCCGGCTCCACGTGGCCCCCGGGTACCTTGCTCTGAGCTCTCTGACAAGGCGCCCTCGGCCTCAGCAGCAGCCATGCTGCTCGTGGGGTCTGGCTTGGGCTCCACAGGGGGCGGCTCCCGAGGGGCGTCGGCCTTCTCCGTCTGCTCTGCACCTGGGTGTGGTGTGCAAACACCAGAAGCTGGATTAGGACCCTCCATCCAGGGGCCTGATGGCTCTCCTAGACCAGGTCCCCGGTAGCGGCGGTGGCCTGGAGCAGGGGGCCAGCACATCCAAACTCAAGCTGCTTGTGCCTCTGCTCTGGCTGGACAGGCGCCCCCAAGCCAACAGCAGGTCATTCTGGGGAACGAGAACTCAAAGGGTACAATAGCCTGTGCCACCCTACCTCTGGGCCCTGGGGAGGTGATGGGACGGACGGCCGGGTCCTCGGTGCCACGACTCACCGCTGGCCGTGCTCTCGGCCTGGCCGCCCCGCTCCTCTTTGGGCTCCCTGCCCGGGCCTGGGGGGGGATTGCTGCCGGCTGGGTCCAGCTCACTCAGCATGGTAGCAGCTGCCTTCTCCTCTTTGGCTCTCTTGTCTCCTCCTAGACATGGAACAGGACAGACCTGCCGTTTCCCATCACATGCCCACCACCTGGAGGGGTGAGGTGGACCAGGACTTTCTAGCAGTCTGTTCCCAGGGCAGCTCCTCCACGCCAGGCTGTGCCTGGGCCTGGGATACGCAGTCCCGGCCGCTGCTTCCGTGGGGCTCCCACACTGGTCGGGGAGCACACCTCACAAGCAAGACAATACCACCAGTCAGAGGTCAGTGCTTGGGAGGGGAACGGGGTTCTCTGCAAAGGGTACCATGAGCGTCTGGCCCACACCCGGCACCAGGGGCCCGACAGCAGAGCTGCAGGAGTAGCGACCCCCAAGTGCAGAGGCCTAAGGGAGCAGAGCACAAAGCAGCTAATGGGGGAAGGTGTAGGCAGACGGGCCCCTGTGAGACCCTTCCTGAGGCTTTACTCCTTACCAGCACCCCACGGTGCAGGCAAGGCCAGATAAGAAACTGGGGCTCAGAGAGAAGCAGAGAGTCCGAGGCAGCACTGCCTCCAAAGCCACCTGCTCAGAACAGCCCGCCAAGTGTCTTACCTTCCACGGCCGAGGCCACCGTATTCTCCCCAGGGCTGGCGGCCGGCTCAGCGAGTGACTTGAGGGCATGGCAGGCCGTGATGATGTCCTGCATCTGCAGGAAGCTGGCTACGGCCAGCACATCGTCCACGTTCTCAGAGCTCAGGCTCAGCTTGGCCGTGTACATGAACTCCAGCACCTGCCCCAAGCCTGCCAAGGACACAGCGATCATGGACCCGCCTCCAGGCCCGGCACCAGCAGCCTCCTCAGCTGCCCGACTCGGTAGCGGGATGGCAGGCCACCATCTCCCCGGCCCGTACTGGCGGGCAGGTGGGCAACCCGAGGACCCTCAGCCCAGACCACAGCCTCTGAAGTGAAATAGGCCCCCAAAGGGCGGAGGGGGTGACGGCCACGCTGCATGGAGGACAGGGGTGTGAGCACCTGCTCTGCGCAGTAGAGGGTGTGAACAGAGGACTGAGTGTAAACAGCACCCTGCACGAAGGCCAGGTGAACTCCTACCCTGCACAGGGGACAGCAGTGTGAACACCCCCCCTCCCCCCGCCCATGTACTCTCCCAGTCACCACACTCCACCACTGGAGGACACGCCACCAAGAGTGTGTCAGCACTGGCCTTCATCAGGGCTCTGCCACAAAGTAGGTGACCTCCAGGCCAGTCACCTGCCCGCTCTGGATCTCAGCTTCCATATCTGTAAACTGGGGGGACACCACTTTGCCCTGACCTTCTCGTGGCAGGTAACACCATCCTGGGTCAGGAGCCAAATCCATGACCAGTTCCCTCCTCAATGCCAGGTCTTCCCGACCCCCTCCCAGCCCCAGCTGTGGTCATCCCCATCAGGGCCAGCCCTGCGATAGGGGTTCGGGACAGACTCAGCCAGGGGAAGGGGTCGGGGGCTCAGAGCCCACCTGTTCTCTGTCCCTCCTGACAAGCCTAGCCTATGTTCCCTATGATGAGCTTATCATGAGCCCTTCCTGTCAGTTCTCTCCCAGTCAAAACAGGCCCCACAAACAGCAGCAACTAGGTGCCCACATGCTCGTGGCCTAAGTCCTGCGTGGGAGGCCTGGCCCACCCCAGGGCCTGAAGGGCCGCCCCCAGGAGGGCCTTGCGCGGCACAGGGCCACCACAGCTCTGACCCGCCACAAGCTCAGCCCTGGACCCAACGGGGTACCTGCCGCGTTACTGATGTCCAGGTGCACCACATCCTTCTGGTCCACGAAGAGCATCTTGAAGTACTCGCTGCAGGCTGCCAGAACTGCTTTATGGGCCTTGAAGTCAACGCCGTCCACCACGAAAGTGCAGTCGCACAGAAGTCCCAGCTGCCGCTGCTGGTTCAGCTGCTCTAGGACCTGCTGGCTGTGCTGGGGAAAATCCATGGCTGGGAAGCCACAGGGCCTTCGCGTGAGCACAGAGGAAGGACGCCGGCCGGCCTGACCAGTCCACCCCAACCCTCCCAGGTGAGGAATGTGGGGCAGAGGAGGGGAACTACATCCACAAAGGGTAAATCGCTCCAGATTCCCTGTGCAAGCCAAGGCTGACCAGTGGCTCCTAGATCCCTGGGTTTACTGGTCAGCAAAGTTCCCAAAACCAAAAGCTTTGAGGAACCAACACAAAACAGCCACCTCTGTGTCTTGCCAGGTAACGACATTAAAAAGTCAAAAAACAAACACGAAACACTGATTACTGAGAGCATTAAAAAAAGACATTGGGCAGCCCCAGTGGCTCAGCGGTTTGGCGCCACCTTCAGCCCAGGGCCTGATCCTGGAGACCCAGGATCGAGTCCCACATCGGGCTCCCTGCAGGGAGCCTGCTTCTCCCTCTCCCTGTGTCTCTGCCTCTCTCTCTCTCTGCGTCTCTCATGAATAAATAAAATCTTTAAAAAAAAAAAAAAAAGATGCAGGACATAATCTTAGAAGAAAGGACAGATCTTTCAACTAGATACATTTGGCTTTATGAAAACCTTTTTATTTCGTTTTTTTTTCCCCCATTCTGTCATATACAGGTGAGACGTGCGTCTAGGAAGCAGATGTTCCATCTGCCAGCATCTCAGGAGTGGACCCTCTCCTGCACCCACAGGGCTCTGGCAAAGTCCTGCCCTTGGGGGCAGGGATTTCTCTCTCTCTCTCTCTCTGATTCATAGGCTCAGGGAACTACATAAAGTTGGGGAGTCCTCTGCCTCCAGAAACCTCTCCGGGCGGTCCCTGGCGGAAGAATGAGCCTTGGTCCTAACCCCAAGAGCTGCTGGTCTGGCCGCAGTTTCTCTGTCAAAGACCTCGTTAATGCCTGGAAATCCCACAACCGTCTCAAGTGAATATGCTCAGAAAAATTCCATGGCCTGGTGCCGAATAATCACCAACTACCACAAGCCAGGACTAAATAAGTATCTAAAACAGCTCGGGCCTCCGCAGCAGCGCCACACCAGAATGCATCTCAGATGAGCATTTTATAGGAAAAATAGCAGGCACCTAAGTCCAAGAAAGATCCAATTTCGAAATGAAAGTCAGCACCCCACTCCTGGGATCACAGGCCACCAACCCTGGCACAGGCCCTGGCACGGACCCACCAGGGCCAGGCTGTCATGCCCTGGCCCGGCATCGGACACCTGGGTCTGCTCGGAGCTGCCCCAGGCTGTTTCTGGGCAGGTGTGAAGGACACTTTTCGGCTCCTAGCCCCCAGGTTCCAGCAGACCCTCACGGGCTCCCATGGTTCAGGGACATCAGCGCCACCCCCCCTCCCCCCCATGTGAGTCACCGCAGGAGCCGTGACCATGTATGGTGGTCTGGCCACAATGAGCCGCAAGGAAAGCCACGCCCACCCCCACCCCCCAAGAAGGGCTCAGTCCCCCCATCAGCTTTGAATGCTGTGAAGCCCACCCACCCAGTGGCGTCTGGGAGGTTTTCAAAGGCAGGGCTACGTGTCCGGGAGCTGGAGGATGTCACCAAGGCGGGGCTCCATTGGAAAGGACCCATGTCCGGAGCCGGGTTAAAAGCCCAGGCCGTGGGCACTCAGGCCTGGGATGTGAAGGCACCGCACCCCCGACGGGGCGGGCAGGGGGCGAAGGCGGGTGCGGCGGGCAGCCAAGTCCCGGTCCCTAGCCACTGCCTATGTCCTTAGAAGCCGGGTACAGAAGCTCCCCCCGGGGGGGCCTGGCTCCTTCACCTTCGTCTGGCGGCAGCTGACCCAACAATACCCATAACAGACCAGGGAGGAAGGGAGGGAGTGTCCCAAGTTTGGAAACAACCGGGAGCAGCAGCTGACCCCACCCCAGCCGCAAGGCCACCTGACTTGCTGTAAACATGAGAAGAGACTCCTGGGCCCACCCCCGGGGTGGGGGTGGGGGTACCACACTGGCCCCAAGGGCAGCTGCTCAGCAGGGCAGGCCAGGGGCCCATGCCTGCCAGGAGCCCTCAAGAGCCTTCAGGAGCCTTCATGCTGCGGCCCCGCCACAGCTTCCAGGGAAAGGGCACAGGCCCGGCTCTCATTTCAGAGGCTTCAGGGGAGTAAAGGTGGGGGAAGGTGGCTGGTGGCACCTCCCTGCGCCCACCCCTCCAGGAGGAGGTCTTCCACCCAATGCTGACCATGCTCCTCACCAGATGCGGGTGTGGGGGGCACAACCCAGGGTCCCCCAGAGCTGTTCCAACAGAGAAACACTCCCAAAGGGTGCCTGTTTTGACAAATCCAAAGACTAAAAAGGAAGCAAGAAAAGGGGAGAGGTGAGAGGAAGCAGCAGAGGAAGCCGCGGGAGACCAGGAAGGGAGGGAGCAGAGCCTGAGGAAGGAAGGACCAGAAAGGTGGAGAAAGGCCGAGGCCACGTGCTGAAGAGTCGCCTAAACACTGGCTCCCGGGGCTGGTTCTGCCATCAGCCCGGGGGAGAGCCAGTGGTCTGCAGGGGCTCCCCAATGCTCCCGCCCCCCTCCAGGCAGGTTATAACCCTCACCAGGTGGATCCCAGAGGCCCCCAGCTGCCTCCAGCACCCACCTCCCCCAGCCCGCAGCCTGCTAGAAAGCTCCACCAGCCCCTTTCTCCCTAAGGCAAGGTGGTAAGCAGGTGAGGGCCCAGCTGGCCTGATCCTCCCCTTGGGGGCTGAGCGAGAACCCTGCATCCAGAGCTCCGTGAAATGCTCTAGAAGATCACGGCAATCCTCCCACTGTCTCCTGTTTCCTTTCATGCTCCACAGTGACAGGAACCCACCACGACTGGGCCAAGCTTAAAGGGGTCAGGAAAGAGGTGAGCGGGCTGCCTGGGCCACACAGCTGGACGTGTGGGTCCCGCGGGCATGGGGAGCTGCCCACCCCAGCCAGCGCATGCACCGAGGTGTCGCCATCCAAGGAGATCCGAAACAACCGTATGATCAACAGCCCCGCTGCCTCTCATCACCAAGGCCGGGGATCAAGTGTGGCTCCCCGAGCCTCACCCCTGCTACGCAGTGCCTTCACTCAAGCGAAAGTGTGGGGGGGTCCCTTCTGCCTTACTTCGTCTTGCTTTAAGGGTGATAAATGTGGGCCTTAAAGCTACTCTAAGACCCTAAAAGTGAGAACTAAAGAAAATGTAAACAGAACGAGACCACAGAGCCCACCAAGCCCAAAGTTCTCACGTCAGATACAGAAAATGAAGCCTCAAACCGGCACATATTTGTCCCCTCAAGAAACTGGCATGACCTTCTAGAAACTCCTCACTGCACTCGGGTACCTTCCCTGTGCCACCGCCAGCTGCTCAGTGGTTGTCCCTGATAAATGGGGCTGACTTCTGGTGTCAGAAGTGGGATGCTCTTCAGATGGCCACCCACCCAGCTGGACACTCACCCCTGGCCTGCCTCTCAAGGAATTTGTTTGGGAATGAAAACTTGAAGGACCTAGAGGAGACCTGCGGTGGGATTCTAAACAGGCCCAACTAAGCGACATGGACACAGATGGCTGCCACCATCCCCCCATCCCACCACATCTGCTGGGAGATTCCACCCAGACTTGGGTGGCTCTGACCACCAAGATGTAGTAACTCTGTGCCAGTTCCAGGCCTGGCCCTTAAGAAGTCTGCGGATTCCACGTGGCTCTCCTGCAATCCAGCCACCCCATCGCAGGGATGTCCAGGCTCTCCTGCTGGAGAGGGACGAGGCACAGAGCGGCCCCGGAGTAGACGCTGCGTGCACAGCCCACATGAAGAACGGCAGACAGCCGTACGGGAGATGCTTTCCTGGACCCTCCAGCCCAGCTACTAGCTGAATGCTGTCACATGAATGCTGACCCCAACAACTCGTGGAACAAAAGAAACTGTCCAGTCAACCCACAAAATTGGGAGAAGTAATAAACTGCTGATGGTTTAGGTCACTAAGTTTTGAAGTGGTTGCTCACAGCAAGAGAATGGATAGGACGGTAAAACCATCAAGAAAAGGCAATGGGGACACCTGGGTGGCTCACTGGTTGAATGTCTGCCTTTGGCTCAGGTCATGCTCCCAGGGCCCCAGGGCCCAGGATCGAGTGCCGCATCGGGCTCCCTGCTGGGGGCGTGCTTCTCCCTCTGCCTGTATCTCTGCCTCTCTGTGTCTCTCATGAATAAATAAAAAATCTTAAAAAAAAAAAAAAAAAAAGAAAGAAAAGGCGACAAGTAACAAAACGTCCAGGATGACAGTTCTGTCTGGATGGGAGGAGGGACAAGCAGGGGTCTTCTGACACACTGGGAGTGCTCCATTTCTTTACTTGGACACACCTAGATTATTTAAGTTAAACATACATTTCATATACTTTTGTATGGCAACATTTTTCAAAAGTCCACAAAAACTTTAGTAAGAAGAACGTGAGGTACAGGTGCCACACTCAATCTAGCAGTGACAGGGTTATTTCCAACTATGCTTGCGGCCGCTCTCGCAGGGGCTGTGCTAAGACCCAGGTCTCAGGTTTCCCAGGAGCCGAGCAGGGTGCAGGGAGCCTGGCCACAGAAACACAATGCATCTCATTCATGTTTCAGCTCCAAAACATCCACAGGCAGATGATAACATAAGGAAGAGTTCCCCAGGGGTGCTGAAATCCTTAAGATTCGGGGGGATCCCAGACTCCATGACCCCCTCCCCCCAGGGACAACGAAATGGCATTGATGGAGTCTCTTCAACATGCCAGGAAACACGGTGCACGCGTGGCACCACCTGACCACCTAAAAACTAAGAACATGGCTATCCTGGGTGTCGAGTTCCACACTGAGTACAGAGGCAGCAGAGCCTCTGGGGTCAGGCCAGGTAGGACCCAGATCCCTGTTCGGCCACCTGCCCCACCAGTGGTGCATCTCCAGCAAAGCTCCTCCTTTGGCAAAATGGGGCCAGTGGGACCGCTTCCCGCGTGTTACAGACTTCAGGTAGACCCTGTAAGCAGAGAGCCCGAACAGCGCCCGACACACGGTAAACTCGCCAAGCTAATGTTACCAGGAAGCACAGATGCAAATCATAGTTTTATTTTTAGGCCGAAGACCGCATCAGATGGTTTCTACATATTCTTTTATGCTGGGTACCTGGGGTAACTATTTAGTGACTTGACCTTGTTAAGACGTTGTAATCATAACCCATTATTCTTTCTAAAAGCAATCTGGAAAAATCCCAGAGTCCAATTAACATGAAGAGAGGGAGAGAGGGAAAGGAGGGGCACTGGGCAAGAACCATTCAGAGCAATTTTCTCTGTCGGGGAAGCACTTTATATTGAACAACTGTTCTGTTAAAGCCCGAGGGTGCTCCCGGGTGAAGGCTGGAGCGCCTGCCCAGAGCTCTAAGTGGGTCCGCAGAGCACCGCTCCATCTCCGAGTCAAAGGGGCACCTGTCAAACATGAAATATTACCCAGGTGATTAGCAAGCACTACACTGCAGGCAGGACTTCCAAACTGCCACACAGAGGGAAGCCATTAAGCCCAACACAACGAGACGCTGACTTTGACAAACGACAAGCCCCGGCTCCCAGAACACGTTGTGCCCGGCTGCGGGTCTGGACATGACACAGCCATCTTACGTCCAGGGGCAGGTGAGAGGGAGCCCCATTCGCCTTCCAGCTGCTCGGCATTCCGGATTTTCTAGCAACACAGGTGGTTCCCGTCTACAGCTTAGCACGCACCAACTCAGGCCAGGGAAGTGACGTTCACGGCAGGCCAGCCTTGCAGCCGGGAAACCCACCTGCCCGACCCACCATCCTCCCCGCGACACTATCCCTTTTCAGGGCAACATGCCAGAGAGGCAAATACCAACAAAACCAGCCCTTCTGGCGCTTTCCTCTTGGCCCAGCAGGTACAGCTCTTATATACTAAGCTTGTGCTTCTCAAAATTTTTTAAAGATTTTATTTATTTATTCATGAGAGAGAGAGAGAGAGAGAGAGAGAGGCAGAGACATAGCAGACGGAGAAGCAGGCTCCCTGCGGGGAGCCCGATGTGGGACTCGATCCCAGGACCCCGGGATCACGCCCTGAGCCAAAGGCAGATATCTGCTCCACCACTGAGCCACCCGGGCGCCCCTGCTTCTCAAACTTTTAAAATCAATTCTCCCCTTAGGTAAATGAACACACTGACTCAGCCCTTCCCAACAGCCACAGATTCTGATACTTTATCTTCTACTGGGTAACGGCCTCACTCTGAAAATCAGTTACTTTCTACATAATCCTACCAGCCAAGGCTCAGTAGTAGTTTCTGTGACGTTTGTATTACAAAAAAAATACTGATTTTTAAATACCTAAAAACCATATCTAAATATAAAATTAAGTTGTAACGCTGCCTTTGCTTCTCCAATTATACAGCTTCCGTGATCTCTAATATTCCACACTTCTGAAGAGGGAATGGAGACCCCCACACATACCCCCAATGGACCCCACGCTCCAGGAATATGGCTGAGTGGGAAGGCTGGCCGGCCCTGAGGAAAGTGCGGTCCTGGATCCCGGGGCACCCACACTAGTCTGGACTCCAGCATGCTAGTACTTGCTCTGGGGACTCTTAAAGCTTGACAAAGGGTAAACTAAGGGCTCTGCTTCCAGAAAGATGAAATCAGAATATGGGGACTTGGTGGCATCCGATCATTCTCCCAACATCCTGCCCTCCACCCCAGTGCTCCCTGGGCAGCAGTACACAGACACAGCCTGAAAGGAGGCCGACGTGTTGCTCTGCCTCCCCTATCAGGTTTAATAAGCTCCCTGCCAGGTGGGACTGCTTACTCACAGCTACTGACAGCACCTACCCCAGGACCTTGCTCCCACATGGTTATAAATCCAGTCAAGGAACAGGCCTGTCCAAAAAGCCAGATTCCTGGCTTTTTTGAGTACGACCAACTCAAGGTCAAATATTCGGCAGACCCTCAGGAAATAATAGTTGTACTTTGGGAGCTTTTTAACCGAGAAAATAATGGGAAAAAACCACTATGAAAAAAGAATTTCCATTCCACTAATCACAACAGCATCTATACATATTTGAGAAGCAGTAAGAAGAAATGTCCTTCAATATACAGAAAGTCTATGGGGGTGACTAAGCTGAGCAGCGACTCCTAATGATCACCTTCCCCTCTCAGGGACCGCAGCCTCTAAATCAGGGAACACACACAGCACACCAGTGCTAGATGAGCGCCTCCCCTGTGCTGGTTGTAGGTCTATTTAGAGTTATGAGCATCGTGGGGAGGACAGGTAATAAGTATAACAGATAAGCTCACATACTAGATGCTGTGAAAAAAGCGAAACAAGGTGTGGAGACAAGAGGCGGAGGCTATTTAAGAAAACAGTCAAGGAAGACCTCTCTGAGGAGGTGACACTAAAGCAAAGACCCGAATGAAGTACAAGAACCAGCCATGCCACCCTAAGACCAGGAACTGTTACAGGCACACAGAGAGCAAATGCAAAGGCCCTGAGGTAGGTGGGACTCTGACAGAGGGGCTGGCATGCCTGGAGAGGAGGAACCTGAGAGAATGAGACAAGCCCACGCCCGCACAGCAGAGGCTGAGATCACCCAGGGTCTTAGAGGCCAAGTCTGGCTCTGGAGTTTCTTCTAAGTACGCTGGGGTCCCCCAGAAGACTGGGTGCAGAGGAGTGACCACAGGGGGGCAAAGAGAGCAGAGGAACACAGGGGAAGAGCAAGAGATGGAGGCCCTGCGTGGAGAAGTGGAAGCAGTCAGACCCAGACTGGGAAGCTGTTCCGGAGAACCAAGAGTCAGCTAGCTGATCAGGCAAATGTGCGCAGTGAGAAGAGGAGTCACGGACCACACGAAACTGGTCACCTGAGAAACTGGCCGAGAGCAGGTGCCACTGGCCCAGGTGAGGAGTGACAGCAGGCAGAGGGAGGGCAGGCCCAGCAGGAGTTCTGTTGGGCCAACACAACACAGAGAGGTCTACAGGAGGGATGGTGGATAAGCCACAGGATGGACTGGGGTCCCTATGGGAGCAAATACTGGACAAAGAAAAGGAAACGGGCTCTCGGTGGCTCGGTTAAGTGTCCAACTCTTGATTTCAGCTCATGATCTCAGGGTCAAGAGATGGAGCCTTGAGCTAGATTCTGTGCTGAGCGTGGAGCCTGCTAGGATTCTCTCCCACCCCCCACCACCCCTGCCCCTCTCCATTCTCTCTAAAATAAAAAAGAGGAACACCAACAGACTCAGATCAAAGGACATGCATGTGAATCCTGGCCCCAGTCATACCAGGGTGGCCTCAGGCAAGCTTCTCTGAGTTCTAGACTGTTCACCCATTGAACAGGAAAACCGCCATGTACATGATAATTGTGAGGACTAAAAAAATAACAGGAAGTACCACACAAATCCTGGCAAAAGTGGAATCAGGTATTCTCTAACAGAAGTCTGTGACTGATAAGCAGTTGAACAAAAAGGGAAAAAACGAATCAAGACAAACCAGGTTATCCCAAGTGAACCCCCTTTACCAGTGAAGCGCACGGCTCCTCTCCACAGCAGGTGGAGAAAAAGGAGGGAGCCGTGGCCTGGTCCAATGTGACAAAAGAGCACTCGGACTTTGTTCCCACCTGGCTTCAAACTTCTACTGTGAGGCCTTTGTTACTGTGTCACTCGGGGGCAGAAAGCCTGGGGAGAGGTGCCCGTTCAAGCTAAGTATGGATAGATTCGGGGGGCTAATCTTTGCACTGGGGGGGCTAGGGAACAGGGTAGCAGGCCCATACTTCACATCAACTGCGGAGCACTGCCTGGTGCAGGTGCCTGCTGGGAACGGACAGCTCCACAGGTAGCAAGGCCAGGCCTGTCTAAGGGCCCACCCTCAAGGGCCTTCCACCAGGGAGCAAGTCCCAGACTCTGCCACCACCTTCGGAGGAGTTCTGAAGGGGTGCCACCCCTGGGAGGATACGGTGCCTTGCCACATCTAACAAGACACGTGAATAAAGGCACGAAGGAGATTCAGATTGAGGACTGCAGAAGCCATGGGGGGAGGGGTGCATGAGAGAAAAGTGCGCAGGCATGCGGGCCAGGACAGCACACCTCAGCATCACAAGAGAAACGAGTGGAAAACGTGGTGAGGCATGCAGCGGGAGGGACAGGCTAGAGTCAGACATGCAGGGCCACGCCCACCACACCAGGCCCTAGTGCTCACCCTGGCTGACAATTGGGAGTCTGGCCAAGGGTTTAAGAGAGGGCCACGGTTAGGCTTACATTTCAGAAAAGTCACTCTGGCTGCATCAGTATGGAGAACAGTGGGAAAAGGGGAGGGTGAGAAGCAGAAAAATAAGTTAGAAAGTCCCACACTGCTGGGCCCCTGGGATGTGAAAAATGGGACAATGTCACCCCCAGCTGGCACCAGAAGGCTTTAGCTCATGGCTCCAAATCTAACACATGCTCACAAGGATCTTTCAGAGCACCCTGTGCAAATGGCCTCTCCACTAGATATTATAATATCCTTTGAAAACTTAAGTACCTCTTCTTGGAGTGGTTCTAAGTCCCTTAACAACACAGAGTACCTGACCCTTACTAGGGGAAGCTGGACTGTGTGGTTTGTCCAAAACCATAAAACCAGGCTGTGAAATCCTAAGCTCCTATATTAAACCAAAAAAAAAAAAAAAAAAAAAAAAGTGCGAATCGCTGGACATACAAGAAATGCATAAGGGAGCTCCTCAGAGGAGCAGGGCAAGGGCAGGAAGGATCTCTATTTTTCACTGTATGTCATTTCTGCATTTTCTTTTGCCACTTATAAATGTTATCTATTTAAAAAGCAGAAAAAGGAAGAAAGAAACTATCCACAAAGTTGCAGTTGCTTCATCTCTATTTATTAGAAAAACTTTACAACATTTTCTACAAGACCTGGTGACTCAAAACTTCTCAACAGGAAGAAATTTCTCAGAAGGGAAACGGAAAATTATGGTAATTTGCACAAAGGATGTGTCACCCGAGAAATCTTTATGAGCAAAAATTCCTTATGGAGACAAAACTGAAAATCCCCAGAAGAGCAGATGGAAGGCTTTGCCAGACCCAGCCTTGCTGCTCTGATACCATAATGAATGAGGCCGAGGCCTTCTCCCTCTTCCTCCCTCCCTCCCTCTCTCCCTCTCTCTCTCTCTCTCTCTCTCTCTCTCTCTCTCTCTCTCTCTCTCTCTCACATGGTTCTGCGTGCAGCTCCAAGGTTGCTGATGGACTCCTGGACCCAGTTACCACTCCTGCCTTGGCATCAAACCAAAGCTAGCCGAGCACCTTGGACAAAAATACTCAGCCCTCTGCACCTCAATTTCCCTCCTGTAAATGGAGACAATGATACAAGTTCCCACTGCATAAAGCAGCCACACTGGCCCCTATCATTCCTGCTGTCACACAGAAAACCACACTAGTGATACTGGTGAACCATATAAAAAGGGGAACCGAGTGTTGGAACCCCTGCCCCATCTTCTAAAAATGGGAGGTGAAATCTCATCAGGCCCCCACGACAAATAAAATGTTAACATGAAGTAAGACTGGGCAAAGGCCCTGCAAATGGCAATGCTAGCTCAACAGTAACCAGAACAGAAGACAGAGGCGCTCATCCTTGAGGGCAAAAGCCACCTGCTTTCTACAAAGAGCACGATGATTGTAGAGAAATAGTGAGGCTTTCATTGAGAGAGCAAACAGAACATGACCATTCCAAGGAAGGACTGCTTTTTCCATGAAACTAGTTAAGATCAAGGATCCAAGCCAAAAGCAAACAGGAGGCTGGGTACCAATTGTTTGGAGGTGGATGTATCTGGACTTCCGTGCAGCCCATTAGTTTCATGTGGCTGACTTTGTCTAGGTTTGTTTCCTCACTAGGATTGGTGACTGCTGAGGTCCCTTCCAGTGAGGAGATAAAGTAAATGTTGAATAAATGATTTCATTAACGTGACTGCCAGATTACAAACGCATGCATTTAAAGTATAACAGGTACCGTCTGCATGACCATTAAAAAATGACACATTCACCTAGTGTTCAGCAGATCCTCTTTTAATACCTTCCCTAGGGGGATCCCTGGGTGGCGCAGCGGTTTAGCGCCTGCCTTTGGCCCAGGGTGCGATCCTGGAGACCCAGGATCGAATCCCACGTCGGGCTCCCGGTACGTGGAGCTTGCTTCTCCCTCTGCCTGTGACTCTGCTTCTCTCTCTCTCTCTCTCTCTCTCTCTCTATCATAAAATAAATAAAAATTAAAAAAATTTAAAAAAAAATAAAAATAAAAATAAAACCTTCCCTATATTGGAAATCTTGAGAGGAACAGGAACTACACAGGCTGTATCTATACGGACACAGAAGCCAACATGAAATTGTATACTGGGGATCCCTGGGTGGCTCAGCGGTTTAGCGCCTGCCTTTGGCCCAGGTCATGATCCTGGAGTCCCAGGATCGAGTCCCACATTGGGCTCCCTGCATGGAGCCCGCTTCTCCCTCTGCCTGTGTCTCTGCGCCTCTCTCTCTCTCAAATAAATAAAATCTTAAAAAAAAAAAAAATTGTATACTTACTACTCCCAATAGGATTAAACTAAAATATTTTGTGAGACTTGACCGAGAAAAATTAAATGAGTGCCAAGATGTTTTGGAAGAGTATTTGGGGGAAGTGCAGAAATTCATGTTAGGCCTGGATAAAAAGCGGTCAAGAACTCAACGTCTCAATCTCCAAGGATTTTTTTAAACCTGCTGGGCTCCTCAATTCCAGCCGCTGAACTGCTGCTCTAGAACAGTCTCTGGACTCAAGCCCTGGGAGGATTAAGGAAGCTCAGGGCCCCAGCACTTGCCCTTGAACAAACAGTGCTGGCTGACCTCCAGCCCCTCAGATCCCCTCCACCTGCAACAGCGGTGAATCAGCAAAGCTGCTGGAAGCCTTTTAACGGATGACTTGCAACCCTGGTGGTTCTTCAGCCAGTCACTCTGAAGTGTGAGCTTCTGAGACAAAGTCGGAAAGTACCCCCAACTGCTGCCTGGTTCCCATTTCCCAGTCCTAATGCAGGTAGCCTGAGAGACAGAGACAGACAAATGGACACAGACACAGACAGATACAGAAAGAGTGTTTGCAATAGCACCAATGCCCTATAAGGCATGCAGACCAGCCCCAAGGGCCCACTTACTGTGGAAGGCATGGCATAAACTTAATGCTTAGGAGTATGAAAGATTGGCCAGAAATTTAAACGTTCTGTTTCTTTGTATTTTTTAAGATTTTTTTTAAGTTATCTCTATACCCAACATGGGGCTCAAACTCACAACCCCAAGAACAAGAGTCACATGTTCCACTGACTGAGCCAGGCAGGTGCCCCTATATGTTCTGTTTCATTCATATTACCCTACTCTTCCCACCTTCCTACCCCTAAGTGTAAATTAGGGGTGAATATTTGCAGCCTATATGGTAAATAAGGGTTACAGTCTTGCTATACAAAATGCTCCTCATACAAGCAACAATGAAAACGTAGGTCCTCATAAAAGCTTGTTCACAGGGGCACCTGGCTGGCTCAGTAGAGCATGCAACCCTTGATCTTGGGGTTGTGAGTTTGAGCCCCAAATTGGGGATTGGGATTACTTAAAAAAATAAAACCTTAAAAAAGAAAAAAAAAAAAACCTTGTTCACGAATGTTCATGACAGCATTACTCATAACAGTCAAAAGGTGGAAACAACCTAAATGTCCATCAACTGATGAATGAGTAAATAAAATGTGGTCTGTCTGTCCATGCAATAGCATATTGGACAATAGAAAATGTAATGACAAATGGTACAAGAATGAACCTTGAAAACTTTATGCTAAATCAAGCTAGCCAAAAGACCATACGTTACATGATTCTGTTTACATGAAATGCCCGGAACAGGCAAATCCATAAGGATACAAACCAGCACACTGTCTAGGGCTGATGGGGACAGGGAAGTGGGGAGTGACTACTACTGGGTGGTGGGTTTCTTTCCAAGATAATGACAATGTTCTGAAAATAGTGCTGAAAGTCACACAACTCTGAGAATACAATGCAGGCCATTTAATTGTACGTTTTAAATGGCTGTATCAGATGCTACATGAATACCTCAATAAAACCGTTATAAAAAACTAATCAACAAGAAAAGAAATCTCCTGGGACATCTGGGTGGGCTCAGGGCATGATCCTGGGGCCCTGGGATCAAGTCCTACATCAGGCTCCCCATGAGGAGCCTGCTTCTCTTTCTGCCTGTGTGTGTGTGTGTGTGTGTGTGTGTGTGTGTGTGTGTCTCCCCAGGAATAAATAACTTAAAAAAAAAAAAAAAAAGAAAAGAAAAAGAAATGAAGAGGCAATTCACAAAAATACTATACAGAAAATAAAAGATGTTCAGCCTCACTAATAAAAATAAAGAAAAGTAAAATCCACTTTCAGGAGCAGACTGGCAAAAACCTAAGAGACTGACAATTTCCACTGCGGGCCAAGGTGTGTTCCAGAGAGCAGGATCAGCCTGTTGACATGGATGTAAATGTTTAATGCATTCATTGGTCGGGTAAAAACTAATGCTTGGGTGAGTAACCCGATCAGAGAGCCCACGGTGCAGATGCTATGCTTTCCCAATCTGATGGGGATTTCACCCAACTGGAACAAAATTGTGAGTCCTGGTAAAGGACTGTGGGTGGGACTGTGTGGCCCACAGAGAAAACACAGCTTTGCTAATATATAATAAGGACCACCATGTGAAGCAACTGGGAGGTTACAGAAATCATAGGCTCATTGTTTCCAAAGGGCAGCAGCACATGGAGAGAATGCCACCAAAGGGAATAACTGGAAAGGCTGCTGTAGCTGCCTGCTTGCAAGGAACTTCATAATACATGCTATTTCATCGATCCCCACAGTAATCCTGCAAGAAGGGTGTTAATATGATTGTTCCCATCCTGCAAATAAGCAAATCAAGCCTTAGAGAGGCTGTCAGCTGATCCAGGTCTCACTGACACACCCAGACTCAAGGCCATGTCCATCATACTTTAAAAGAATTGACCTTGGGATCCCTGGGTGGCTCAGCGGTTTAGCGCCTGCCTTTGGCACAAGGTATGATCCTGGAGTCCCGGGATCCAGTCCCACGTCGGGCTCCCGGCACAAGGTATGATCCTGGAGTCCCGGGATCCAGTCCCACGTCGGGCTCCCGGCATGGAGCCTGCTTCTCCCTCCTCCTGTGTCTCTGCCTCTCTCTATGTCTATCATTCATAAATTAAATAAATAAATAAATCTTTAAAAAAAAAAAAAAAAAGAATTGACCTTTCCACCTCAGAAAAAGACAAAACTTCCACAGATGGATAGACATGGAATACTAGGCTCTACAGACCCTCAGTTTGTCCCCAAAAGGCAAATTCTCTGTTGTTAATTGGCACTTACCAACTCCCTTTCCTAATGACTAATGAGGGTCACAAAACATCTTGTAAAAGCCATAAGTGAACATGACTAAGTCTTCATTGTAATCTTTGGTGTTTGCTGCTGCCAGGTGAAACACAAAATTAAGACTCAGAAACATCTTGATTTCTGGAAGCCTGGCACACCAGGTATCCAGGCCAACTCTCATAACAAACAGCTGCAAATGAAGAGAAATTGTGAAATCTCTTTTAAAATACATCAAAAAACTGGCAAATTGGTAAGGGACACCGAGAGGTCAAATGAAATTAAGCAAAGGCTAGAATAGAGAGAGCAAGTGGAGCTTTGAGAGTAGGTATTAAAAAGACATCTGAAAATAAATAAATAAATAAATAAAAAGACATCTGTAGGGCAGCCCGGGTGGCTCAGTGGTTTAGCGCTGCCTTCAGCCCAGGGCCTAATCCTGGAGACCCAGGATCGAGTCCCACGTCGGGCTCCCTGCATGGAGCCTGCTTCTCCCTCTGCCTGTGTCTCTGCCTCTCTCCATGTCTCTCATGAATAAATAAATAAAATCTTTAAATAAATAAGTTTTTTTTTTTTTTAAAGGCATCTGTAGAACTGAGCAAGCTCAAGTTCCCACTCCCTCCCAAGGATGGAGGTCTCACAGGAGGGCCCTGCCAGAATAAAGCTGGGGCCACACAGAGTTACAAGTCAGTGAAAAAAAGACTGTACAGAAAACTGCCTCTATCAAATCTTGGCATCAAAAGGAGGGTAAAATCCCCAGAGAACTGGTAACCCTTAGAGAGCCCCCCAAAAGATATTAGCCCAAATTCGTAAAAGATGTACTTCGGTAGATAAAAAGTGATCCCAGAATTAAAGTATTAAATGCAAGAAGGAATGAAGACCAACTAGTTAATAATAAATGAGCAAATCTAAACAATACTGAATGAGGTCTTCTAAAATTTAAAAAAGAACTGAAATACCCACCTATAGAATAAAAGGAGGGTGTGATGGGAATCAAAGCGTGCTAAGGTCCTTAACTGTTCAAGAGTAGGGTGTAAGACAGTGACTAAAGTTAGACTTTGGTAAGTTATGTAAACTGAGAGATAAACCATGTTCATGGAAGGCTCAATATCATAAAAAAGTTATTTCTATCCAAATTGATAAGTTCAAAGTAATTCTAATAAAAGATCCCAGCAATTTGTATGGAACTCAACAAGCACAATCTAAAATGAAGATGGAAGAGCAAAGGGCCAAGACCTTACCAAGAACTGTTACATAAAAATTTAGTCATTAAATCAGCGTGATATTGGCACAGAGAAAGAATAAATAGTAAAGCACTCAGGATCAGATCCACACATTTGTAGACACTTGACATATTATAATGGCCACTGGTGTCATTTACAGATCCATGTAAAAGGGATGTATTTTTTCAATAAATAGTTCTTAGGATAATTTGGTACACTTAAAAAAAAAAAATCAGCTCCTTACCTCACAGTACACAGAAAAATGATTTTTTTTTTCAGAAAAATGATTTTAAATGGGCTGAAGACCTTAACATAAAAGGCCTTATCATAAAATGTTTGGAAGACAATATATAGAGGAATATCTTTATAAACTTTAAGTAGAGAGGAATTCTTAAAAAGGAAAAGTGCCAACTGTAAAAGAAAAAAATGAACATTAAGAATTTGTTTAAACAACAACAACAAAAAAACCTAGTGAAAAGACAAGCCACAAACTGAAGTGGATAGTTACAACACATATATCTGACAAAGGATTAGTATACAAAATAAAAACCAGTAACAAGCAAGAAGTCTACATACAACAAAGAGATAAATAGAAAAATGAGCAAAAGATTAAAGTAGCTGTTTCACAGAAGCTAAAACCTGAATGACCAATAAGTATATGAAAAGATGCTTAACTCACTAATAATCATGAAAATGCAAATCAAAACCACATGATAAAAACTCCCATCAGATTACTAAAAAATTTTAAAGTCTAGTAAAACCAGAGTTGGGAGGATGTGAAACAAACAGAATTGTCAGTTGAACTGTAAACGGGGGGGTAGCGTTCTGGAAACAGTCAGGTACTACTGGGTCGAGCTGAAGCTCACACACCCTGTGATTCAGCCGCACTCCTGGGGCTCTACCCTGCAGACATTTGCACGTGTCCAGAAATGTGCACAGCAGCACTGTCTCAGCAAAATACCAAAGACAACCCAAATGTCTGTCAGCAAGACAAAGGATAAATAAATTCTCTTGTAATAGAACATATCCACCTGAGACAGTGAAGTATAACTATGGGCCAACACTGGATTTCTCTCCAGAACACACCTTAAACCAACAGTTTAAGACACCGAAAAAAACATGATTCTATCAAGTTCAAAGGCATGCCGAATGAGACAACACAATGTTTAGCATACAACACACGTGGTGAAACTTTATAGAAAAGCAAGAGTGCTAAGAAGCAAAACCGATGAGCTGGGGGTGGGGTGGGCCAGGATCAGGGAGGGGCGCTCCAAACCCACCGGTAACATTCTTCTTTGTAAACTGAGCGATGGGCACATGGTTTCCTTGTATCTCCAGTCTTTATACTGTACATTCTCCTTTGTATCTACTCAATATTTAACAAAAACAACTTACAAAATTAAACAATGTTCTTTCTGACTTTAAACAATGTTTGGAAGCATGAACTCCGGCATCTGAGTTACAGTAAACCAGGAAAGTCCCTGACAGGGCCCCTGAGTCCCGAGACTACTGAAATGAGAGGTGCTTCACCCACCAGGCTGCGGAGCCACCGGAGACACAGCTTCCCGCTGGGCGGCAGTGCCTCCCATTCGGGACAGGAAAGTGGCTGCTTAGATGAATAGTTCCAGCATAGGAAGTGGTGTGGGAGGGGTGGGGCCAACAGGTTCTACTGCCAGAGCTCTTAAGAAGCTTGGCATTTTCTTTTTCCTTTTTTTTTTTTTTTTTTTTTTTTTTCAGTTTTACTGAGAAACAACTGACATACATCACTGTGTAAGTTTAAGGTGTACAGCAGATGGTTTGAATTTCCACGTGTTGTGAAATGATGACCGCAATAGGTTTGGCTAACATTCATCTTCTCACAGAGACACAAGAAAGGAAAGGAAAACAATTTTTTCCTTGTGATGAGGACTCGAAGGATTTACTCTCTCAACCCCCTAGATGTCACAGAACAGTGTCAGCTGTAGTCAGCAAGTTGTCCAGCAGGTTTCTGATGTTACTATTAACCCACCACACCCGCTTTCCAGCCAACCCCGTCCTCAGCGGAACCGCCTCCTGTGAGCCTCTGCCTGCTGCTGTGTAGACAGGAGTGAGCAACTCTCAACTCTAACCAGGCCCTCTGCTTCGTCTAATTCCCATCAAACAGGCTTGACTCCCCGAGCCCAAGCCCTGGTTTCCTGCAGAATCTGCAGCGAGGACACAACGGAGGTCTACTTTAACTGGCCTTTGGGTGGTCAAGCTACTGCTAGCGTGAGGACCTCTGCAAGGGCCAGGGCCCCATGCTGACCGACCCTCAACACACACACACACACACACACACACACGCACGCACGCACGCACGCAAGCACACACACGTCTGCGGCCGATGCAGAAATCCCTCAGGGCTGAAATGGTTACTCTTTGACCTTTACTACTTCAATCATCTAGAAACTGTGGCCAGCAAAAGGAGGAGATAATGGTCTCCAGGACAACATGCTTTGGGCACACAATGTACTTAGTTCTTCGTTTTCTCTCAGGCTGGGTCCCTTCTTTTCGTGGTGCCACCCTGCCGAGACACCGAGTCTGGGTTCCTCCTCACCACCCACTCAGCCACCACCCTTCGAAGAATTCCAGGAAAGAAGGAGCCACTTGGTCTTTTACGTGACAAACTAGTAAAACCCGGAAGCTCCGCCCATAGAGGCTGCCCTCCTACTCACAGGCCTCACGTCCCGCAACCAAGTCAAATCATTTGACTCTTGAAAAATGGTCTTCCCTAGACACACAGATACACACACACACGGAATAGTTCTGCAGATACTATTAACAGTTATCTGAGAGAGGAACTGGGTCAGGCTCGGAAGACTCCATGGTGCCACTTTTTGTTTTTTAAGATTTATTTATTTACTTTAAAGATAGATAGTATGAGTGGGAGGGGCAGGAAGGGCCAGAGGGAGAGTGAATGTCAAGCAGACTCTGTCTACTGAGCCTGGAACCTGACACAGGACTCAATCTGACAACTGAGATCATGATCTGAGCTGAAACCAAGAGTCAGATGCTCAACCAACTGCATCCCTCAGGCACCTCTCCATAGTGCTTTTTTTTTTTTTTTAAGATTTTATTTATTTATTCATGAGAGACACAGAGAGAGAGAGAGAGAGACAGGCAGAGACATAAGCAGAGGGAGAAGCAGGCTCCCCTCAAGGAGCCCGAGGCAGGACTCGATCCCAGGACCCTGGGGTCACATCCTGAGCCAAAGGCAGACAGACACTCAACCATTGAGCCACCCAGGCGCCTCTCCACGGTGCATTCTTTAGAACCTTCTGATTTGTGTACCTTGGGCATATTCCTCTACCAAACATTTTTTTTCTTCCTCTGCACACTTTTTCTTGACCCTTTCAAGGGTCCTCTTCTCCTAACATATAATAACACCAGTTACCAATGATGGAATCAGGGACTCGAGAAAGCATTTTATATGCATTACCTCATCAATAATTCTGGCCAATAAAGTTATAGGCGAGGTCATCAGTATCCCCACTTTACAACTGAGAAAACTGAGGCTTGGAGAGGCCAAGTATTTTGCCCAAAGGCACACATCTAGTAAGTATAAGAATAGCATGAGCCCAGGTATGTCTAATTTATAAATTCACATTTTTTTTTAAATTTTTACTTATTTGAGAAAGAGAGAGAATGACACAGAGAGGGGCAGAGAAAGAGAAGCAGACAAAGGGGCTTGACCCCAGGATCATGACCGGAGCCAAAGGCAGACACTTAACTGACTGACCTACCCAGGTGCCCCGAAGTTCATGTTTCTAACCAGTACTCTCTACTGCAGGGTCTAGATGTGGACGATCTGGTCCCAGGAGATGTTTGGCAATGTCTGGAGACATACCCCACTACCACAGCTGGAGGTGGGTGGGAATTACAGTCATCTATGGGTGGAAGCCAGGGATGCCATCACCATCCTAAAGTACACAGCTCAGCCCAAGACAAAGGTTTATGTAGCCCCAAATGTCAAGAACATCCGGGCTGAGAAACCAGGCTCTACTGGAAAAAGACAGACAGAGAAACTACCTTCTGACCTAAACTCTCATAGTTCAGGTCTTGGAGTTCACCATGGTTACATCCATACACCGCACAGATACCAAATAAACCATCAGGTTCTCCTCTCAAACAATAGCACACCAACCCCATGTCACACTGGAGTTCTGACCAGCCTAACTGCCAGTTCCTCTTCAGCTAATCAAGGCTGACCATCTGTCCATCCAACAACAGTTACTGAGCACCGGCTATGTGCCAGGAAATGAGCTATGCAGTGGGACTACCAGGAGAAACGATCTCCTGTCCCTGCCTGCAAGATGCTGGTGGGCTAACAGGGAGACATAGAAACCTACGATTATAATGTGAGATATGAATCGCATCAAGAGATCAGTGCAGGATGCTAAGAAATCAACGGAGGAGGAGCTCCAAACTTAGCTGGGGTGGGTGGCTGGGCAGGACCGGAGAAGGCTTCCCAGAAGCATCTGAGCTTGCAGGAATTAAACAGGCAGAGGCAATCCTTTTCTTCCCAAAGGACCCCTCACCAGACCTTTCAGAGTACGGTCTCTGAGAATCCACAGATGGACACCTTTAAATAGAGAGCTTGGTAGAACTCAGAGTAGTTGCTGATCCCCTCTGCACAATCTGGATAATTCCTGCCTTGAGGGAGGATGCACCCCAGCATCATTATGGATTCGGGTCTGCTTTACTGCAATCCTCACTGGCTCTCTGGCTTTGAAGCACCCCTCACCTCGCAGCAGGAGGTAATTCACCTTTATGTGGCCAATCCTGTGATGTACACCCTTGATCTCTCATAATTCTCTAAACAATTCTGTGAGCTTGATACTATTATTCCTCTATGACAGATGAGGAAACGGGAGGCGCAGGGGTAAAGTACCTGGCCCTCAAGACACAGAGCCACCAAGCAGGGAAGCAGGGATGCAAAACCAACACCAGGGTCCTTGCTGTCTCTATCTGAGGAAACCTCTACAGATGTAAATCCAAACATGCTGTTCACTCTTAATCTCCCCCACTTCAGCAGAGCCTTCCGAAATCAGTCATCCTTCTCCCGCGCGCCTCCCCCGTGGTGCTCCTCGCATTGTATCGTGATCATCCACATGGCTAAGAGCTCCTTGCTCCCAGGATCCAGTCTTACATCCCCAGCATCTAGCGCAGTGTCATATGTGCTGGGCACAGAAAATGCTGAATGCATTAATAAGCCTGGACTCTCCAGGCGCAAGCAACATCAACCTACTCAAAGCCAGAGCAGCCTGTCGTGGGGAGACAGAGGCATGGGAAGAATGTCCAGCCTTCCTGCACCAGTGCAGTGGGCTTCCCCTCAGGCTGAGCCCAAGCCCCAGAGACAGCAATCCAGTCACCCGAGGGACAGAGCAGGCTCTCTCAGCCAGCTTTCCCTCCAGCACTGGAACAATCATGATTCGTTCTTTGGTTTGTATACCAGATGCTTATGTTTGGGGACATGTTGTACAAAAATATGTATCTTTAAACATTAGAACCTTAAAAGGAATGAACATGTGCTCCCCACTCTGTCTTTCCCCTTCTGCCAGCTGGAGTACATACACAATGGCAGGAGCTGCAGCAGCCAGCTTCGACCGTGAGATGGAAGCCTGGTTTTGAGCAAGGAGAGCCACATGGTCACTAGAACCCTGTTCCCAGATACCTCATGGAACAGAGCAAGATGACCTACCAGTTCTTGGACTGCCTACTTCCAGGTTTTTAAGAGGAGAGGAATATACTTTTGAGTTTGTTTCAGCCATTGTACTTTAGGATTGCTTTGCTAGCGCATGTCAGGTTGTGTGTGATTAAAACAAAGTTGTGAGCATTTGCCCAGTGACTAACACAATGTGGTCTTTGTCGGTAAACCAAACATAATGACAGCCACAATTCCCCAATCAAACTCAGATGTAGTCATTACTTTATAACTTGAAAGAAAAAAAGAAAAAACTATCTTGAAAGGGTGATCGGAGTCATGCTGAGCCTAGAGAAGGACAAACAAACTGACCTCCTGGTCTGTTTCATCCTTGAGCATTACAGACATACCTCAGATTTCCAAGTAGCCCAGGCTACTCTTTTCTGACAGTTTGTCTGCGTAAACTCCAGCTTGGCTCTCCTCCTCCAGCTCATTACCTGAATCAAAGACACCCAAGTGGAAAATCTGATGAGAACCCGAAAGGCACCAGCTCCCTAAGAGCTGCCCTTTTACGTGTCCAAGAAACACAGGTAAATCCAGAGCCCTGAGCACGGAGCCTGGCACAATGGAGACGCTCGGTACAAGTTTCTGTGGATCATCCTCGGCCGGCTGCACGTCAGACACTGTGCCAGACGCCTGGGACACAAAGATGAGTAACCCCGCTCCCACTCCCTACACTTAGAAATTCCTGCTTACCAAAAAGACATAGAACACAATGTTGTAAAACAAGAGCGACAGGACTGTGCCCGGGTTCCTGCGACGCTACAGCGTTAGCCTTCCCCAGGGATGTCTCAAATGCTCTTGCTTCTCATTTCACACCCTTGCCCTCGGTGAGCACACCCCCTCCCACAACCTGAGGGACTTTTTAGTGGATGACAACTGCTAGCTCACCACTGGACAGCTCCACTCTAATGTTTTACAGGCACCTGCTTTTAACGTGTTCAAAACTAAATGCACCTTCCCTCCTCACACCTGCTCCCCATCCTGCTCCCGATCACACTGAGTGCTATCGCCACCTGCCCATCAAGACTAGGAGGTCAGTTCTGACCTGTCTCTGACCTCCAACTTCCTCATCTAACTCATCGCCAGGTTCGGTCAATGCTCCGAAACCTCCCTCTCCACTGTCTCCCTCTAACCGGACTGGAGGCCACGCATCCTTTGTAGATAGGATTACTCTAGCGGCCTGTTAATTGGCCTCCAGGCCTGTTCCCTTTAATGCATCCTTCACATCCACGAATCTGGTTCTCAGATGGCTTCCCATTAACCTCAAACTGAAAACTCCTTAACTAGGTTCACAGGGCCCCGGAGGACCAGGCCGCAGCCGGCGCCTTTCGTCTTACCTTTCAGCTCCGTCCTCCGGGCACAGACCCTAACTATCACACTAGCTCCTAAGCTTTGTCACAAGCTCCCATCTTCAGCCCAGAATACAACGCTTTTCTCGCCTGCACTCCCCGAAGAGCCCTTTAGGGATCTCCGCGCTCTGCACCTATTGCCTTATTTGCTCCTCCTGACAACCCCAGGGAGCAGCCTGTAGGATCGTCTCTGCTTTAAGGAGGGGGAAACTGAGGCAGAGAGCGAGAGCCTCCCGAGCTTCGTCCAGGACGCAGCTGGCGAGCACAGGGCCGCCTGGCTCCACGGGTCATACTTTGAACCACTGCACCGCGAGCGCTGGCTCGATCCTCACAACCTATCGGGTGCCGAGCCACCGTCTGCGGAAGGAATGAATGAATGAAGTCACCTTGTAGGGGGCAGCACCTCCCGGGCCCGCGGCCCCGGCCCTGCGGCCGCACAGCCGCCCCCGCCGCGGCGGGGGTGCAGGGGCGCTGACAGCCGGGCGGCGGGGGCGTCACCCGAGCCGGGGGCCGACTCGCGCTCCCCCGCAGGAACTGCCGGCCCGCTCGCCCCCCGCCCCCCCGCAGCTGCCCCGCGGGGTCCCCGCCGTCCCCTCCCCTCCCCCACACAACCGTCCCCGGCCTCCCGCCGCGCCCCATCCCTCGCCGCCTCCGCCCGGCTCCCGGGACTTGCCCAGCCCCGGGCGCTTGCTGACCCTCACCTGCCATGTCCCGGACCCCACCGTAGAGGGAGGTGCATCACGGCCGCGAGAGGGCCGGGGACGGCACTTCAGAGCAGACAAAGGGCGCCGCCATGTCAGAGTCGGGCGGAACCGACCTCGCCGGCTTCCCGGCTGCAACTTCCGGCGCATGCGCAGCGCCCGCGCTGGACGGGAACCGCGGCCCGGCGCATGCGCAGCGCCCGCGCTGCCGGAGAACCGCGGCCCGGCGCATGCGCCTCCGCATCCCGGAGTTCTCTAGTACGGCACTTGGGCGCCTCGAATCGTCCTCGTCGTAACCCTCGCTTGGTTTTCTGTTCCAACCATTACAGTCGCAGCTTCCCCGCGTTCAGCGCTTCCTGTGCGCCCGGCGCTGTGCTGAGCACCTCTCGTGCACGAGCTCATTAAATCTCGCTAAGCGGAGGAGAGTCTCTTCTCCCCTTTGGAAGAAGGCAAAGGAGACTCAGGAAGAGCCAATGAACCGCCCATTGTCACGTCTTCCAGGCGGAGGAGCACAGGACCTGGTTGCACCTCCAGGGCTGCAGATCCCCGCGTGTCTTTCTGCCCTTCCGAGCCAACCATTGCCCCATTTGCTATTTAGGGCAGATCCAGGATTAGCCTGGGTGTGAACGAGGATGCTGTAAGCAAAAGTGTCTGCAGACGCGAGCAGTCCCTTGTGGCCTCTGCCAACTCTTCAGCACCTCCGCGCCCCTGACTTCCCTACGCCCTCACAGGACGCGGGCTTTCTCTTTTCTTCACCTCTGATTCTGTTTATATCCCATGAGATTTTTTTTTTTTTTTTTAAGATTTTATTTATCTGGGACACCTGGGTGGCTCTGCGGTTGGGCGTCTCCAGGGTGTGATCCTGGAGTCCTGGGATCGAGGCCCGCATTGGGCTCCCTGTCTGGAGGCTGCTTCGTCCTCTGCCTGTGTCTCTGCCTCTGTGTGTGTGTCTCATGAATGAATAAATAAAATCTTTTTTAAAAAATTTTAAGATTTTATTTATCTATTAGAGCAAGGGGGGGCGGGGGGAATAGGGAGGGGCAAAGAGAGAGGGAAAAGCAGGCTCCCGCTGAGTAGGGAGCTCAATGGATTCCAGCTGAATTCCATGACCTAGGGATCATGACCTGATCTCCAACCTGGGACCCAAGGATCATGACCTGATCTCCATCCCGGGGCCCTGGGATCATGACCTGATCTCCAACCTGGGACCCAAGGATCATGACCTGAGCATCCTGGGGCCCTGGGATCATGACCTGAGCTCCATCCCGGGGCCCTGGGATCATGACCTGATCTCCAACCTGGGACCCAAAGATCATGACCTGAGCTCCATCCTGGGGCCCTGGGGTCATGACCTGAGCTCCATCCCGGGGCCCTGGGATCATGACCTGATCTCCAACCTGGGACCCAAGGATCATGACCTGAGCTCCATCCCGGGGCCCTGGGATCATGACCTGAGCTCCATCCTGGGGCCCTGGGATCAACACCTGAGCCCAAGGCAGACACTTAACTGAGTCAGCCACTGAGGCACCCCCGTTTCCCATGAGTTTTAACAATAGTCTTGCCACCACCCTGAACTTCTTTGCTCCCTCATCCTCTTGTCATATGGATTTGGTGAGCTTTCCAACCCTGGGTAAATCCAACCTTCCTCTTCTTTTTTCTTGTATCCAAACAACCATGCACAGCTGGACAAAGTACCCCAAAAGATAGACTGTTCCCTACAAATTCATGATCACTAGCCAGAAGAGGAACTTCAACAAATGCTGGTCTGGCCAAGTCACTACTCTTCCTTCACAATCACTTGGGAAACTAAAAAGCTTACCAGTAGTTGACTTCACTCTGTCTTTTACAGGAAAATAAAAGCAAGTCTGATAGGACCTTGTCCTCCCAATACAAAGGACACAAATCTACCTCTGTGTCCATCCGTGTTGGATGTAGTTGGCTGGGACTCATTACCATTCCTTCCGGATTCTAGAAAGTTAAAATTCTATTTCCCAGATTCAGTTGCAGTTAGAATTCTAGACACACAGATGGATTCTGCTAGTGGGAAAGATTGGATGGAAGCGAGGCAATAGCCATGGTCCTAGTGCCTGGGAACCAGCTTCTAGTCCCAAATCTAGACCCATGGGTTCCTGCTGGTGATATGTTGAATGCAATGATCTCAGTGGTGGTGGCTCCTTGATTCCTCATCTTTCTGATTATGTCAGAGTAGCCTCTGGTTGGTGAGTTCTATGGTGTTCTGGGAGCCATTACTAGAGGACCAGTCTGGAGACCCTTCTTTCAGCCCCTCCAATAATGTTATAGACGCTTAATTTTCTGTATTAAACCTCTTTCTGGGGGCGGCCCAGGTGGCTCAGCGGTTTAGCGCCGCCCTCAACCCTGGGCGTGATCCTGGAGACCTGGGATCAAGTCCCGCGCCGGGCTCCCTGCTTGGAGACTGCTTCTCCCTCTGCCTGTGTCTCTGCCTCTCTCTCTCTCTCTCTGTGTGTGTTTCTCATTAATAAATAAATAAAATCTTAAAAAATAAATAAGTAAATAAACAAACCTCTTTCTGCTTAAAAGAAGTTTGGAGACAACATGAGGGATCCTTGTAGGATGGACATGTTCCGCACCTTGCCCGTATCGATGTATACATCCTGGATGGGATACGGTGGTACCATAGTTTTGCAAGATGTTAGCATGGCGAAAACTGGGTAAAGAAGGATGGCAGTGGAGTTGCTCTGTATCATTTCTTACAATTGCATGTGAACTGGGGCGCATAGGTGGTTCAGTCTGGTGAGCATTCTTGATTTCCGCTTGAGTCATGACCTCAGGGTCATAGGCTCTGTACTCTGCGCAGAATTGGCTTCAGATTCTCTCCCTCTCCCTCTGCCTCCCACCCCCGCTGGCACTGACTCTCGTTTCCTCTAAGGAAAAAAAAACAACACAAAAACAATTGCATGTGAACCTACATTTTTTTTTTTAAATAAAAAGTTTAAAAAGAAAGCCCAACAAGGTTTCTATTTCTGCAAGAAAATGAACCCGAGGGGTCAAGGCATTAGATTCAAAGGTGATACAGATCTAGCCTATTTTGCTCAGAGAAAAAAATAGTTACATAAGTTGTCACTTATCACAATAAGTATTGTTGCCTCGGGGAAAGTGCCTAATAAAGACAGGCTTTGATAGATGGAGTAGTTGCCACAACTGACCATTACGGAGGAATGAAGACGATAAGGACTGTCAGGTAGGCTGGCTATTTATAACTGCACTGAACACTTTCAAAAAAGAAATATTTAGGGTTTAAATTTTCAGCTCAAGAAAGGACCAGAGAAGCAAGGTCCATTCCTGACTACTCTAAAAAATTTATCTCAGGACACCTGGGTGGCTCATGGGTTGAGTGCCTGCCTTCAGCTCAGGGTGTGACCCCAGGATCCTAGATCGAGTCCCCGAGTCCCGGATGGGGCTCCCTGCAGGGAGCCTGCTTCTCCCTCTGCCTAAGTCTCTGCTTCTCTCTGTGTGTCCCTCATGAATAAATAAATAAAATCTCAAAAAAAATTTTTTTAATCTCATCTCATGTAGCTACAGAGCTTATGTAGCCAAAATTCCGACCTGATCCTGTGGGTTGCTGAACTGTAATATAATTGCAACAGAAGCTGTAGTCACAGGCTGACCAGGTGCACGGAATGGGAACAAGTGGCACTTAGAAATCAAGACAGGGGTGTTTGGGCGGATGCAGATGACTAAGTTCCCTGACTCTCCAAATCTAAAATTAACTGAAACTCTTGCCATAGATGCAGCCCCCTCCTCCCACTGAATGAGACTGACTCTGCTTTCCCTGGAAAGCACGTAAGGACCTTATCTGAGGAAGTTATTTGCAAAGATATGCTGATTCCCCTCAGAGATCGTCATCCTTTATTTGTCTCTAGATCTGAGTCCCAGCCCAGAGTGCCCCAGGGAACAAGCACATGGTCTGACCTTAGAGGTGATTTACAAAAGAAAGAAAAGGAAAAGGAAAAGGAAAAAAAAAGCAAGCCTTAACTAATAAATGAGCTGAAACCTAGAGAATATACCTGTAATGTAGACATGTTAAGTCAGGGAGGAAGGAACATAATATTAAGCTTGGCTAAATTTATAAATATAAATGGGCATTGCAGAGACTTTCATGTCCCAGCTCAAACTGAGAATGTTTTTTTTTTTTTTTAAAGATTTATTTATTCATGAGAGACACACAGAGAGAAGCAGAGACATAGGCAGAGGGAGAAGCAGGCTCCCTGCGGGGAGCCCGATGTGGGACTCGATCCTGGATCCTGGGATCAGGCCCTGAGCCGAAGGCAGATGCTCAACCGTCTGCTCAACCGCTGAGCCACCCAGGTGTCCCGCTGAGAATGGTTCTAACAGCGCAGTGGGTTGATTGAAAATTTAGACCCAACAGTGGTCCTCATTAACTGAAGCTGAGATGCCAGAAACTCCTTAGAACAAGACAGAAGGAGAATCTACAAATTCAGGCCAGGTGGCTGAGAGCAGGAGCGAAGTGTACTTCTGCTGCTGGAATGAGTGAAGGATCAAGACTTGCCTGGCTTCTCACTCGGGGGTGTTGCTCCCGTCTATTCCTAATAGACTCCCCCCCCCCCAGGCTTGTCCCCTCCGGTGCCCTCACCCCTTAGCTGTCTGAGGGACACACAGCCCCCCCCCCAACCTCTGAGTCTCCAGCCAAAACCTCATCCACCCTCTACCCTAAAGTCCTCCCGAAGCTCAATTATTAAGTACACGTGAGCCTTCTCCCAGTGAAGAGAATTTCAGTGGTTGGCCAGCTTGTGGCTATAAACTTGACAAAGTTTAGCTGTAGATAAACTGACAATTGTCTGTTTATACAATTTGGGTTTTTATCAGTTTGATTACACACAGGTTGAAAGTCATGAATCACATAACAGTATATTATAAATGCAGCGATGTTTTCTCTGCTTGTCCGGAAATGGTTTTCTTAACTCTTCACACGCATCCTTGACCTACACTTTTTAAATTCAAGCCCATTTTGAAAATGTTACAAAGTACTAGATAAAATAGGGGCCCCTGCCTGGCTTAGTCAGTGGAGTGACTCTTGATCTCAGGGTCATGAGTTTGAGTCTGGGTGTAGAGTTTACTTTAAAAAAGAAAAGGAAAAAAATAAAAAAGAAAAAATAAAAAAAAGAAAAAAAGAAAAAAGAAAAGGAGGGCAGCCCCGGTGACTCAGTGGTTTGGCGCCTGCCTTTGGCCCGGGGTGTGATCCTGGAGTCCCGGGATCGAGTCCCGCGTTGGGCTCTCTGCATGGAGCCTGCTTCTCTCTGTCTCTCATGAATAAATAAATAAAATCTTTAAAAAAAAATAAAAAAGGAAAGGAGCACCTGGGTGGCTCAGTGATGAGTGTCTGTCTTCCGTTCAGGTCATGATCCTGGGGTTCTGGGATCGAGTCCCACCTTGGGCTCCCCACAGGGAGCCTGCCTCTGCCTCTGTCTCTGTCTCTCTCATGAATAAATAAATAAAATCCTTTGGAAAGGAAAGAAAGAAAAGATAGAAGAAAGAAAGAAAGAAAAAGAGGGCAGCCCGGGTGGCTCAGCGGTTTAGTGTTGCCTTTGGCCCAGGGCATGATCCTGGAGACCCTGGATCGAGTCCTGCATCGGGCTCCCTGTGTGGAGCCTGCTTCTCCCTCTGCCTGTGTCTCTGCCTCTCTCTCTCTCTCTGTGTGTCTCTCATGAATAAATAAATAAAATCTTTAAAAAAAATGAAGATCCTTGCCTGAATGAATGATTTCATTAAAGTTTGTAAATTGATGCATTTCTGATACTATAATTCCTACCACACTTATTAGCTGGACTTCTTTTAAGTTCTTGCTTATTTAAATAACCTCTATCCCCAACATTAGGCTCGAACTCAGGACCCCAAGATCCAGAATAGCTCGCTCTTCTGACTCAGTCAGCCAGGCACTCCAATTAGGACAATAGTTACCTGGAAATACAGTTCATTCAGAGAAGTAGGACAGAGCTAATTTCCTTTGAAAAAAAATAACAGCTTTAATTGAGATATAATTCACAGGCCATACAATTCACCCTTCGCAAGTGTGTATCTACTCTGGTGGGTTTTACTATATTCACAGTCGTGCAGCCATCACTACTGTCTAATTTCAGAACGTTTCCATGGTGCCAAACAGAAACCCTTAGAGCCATTAGCCGTCACTCCCCACCTCCCTCAGCCCCTTGGTAACAAGGAGTCTACTTTGTGTCTATGGTTTTGCCTACTTGAAACATTTGATAGAAATGGAATCACACAACCTGAGGTCTTTAATTGACTGGCTTCGTTCACTTTGTTTTCAAGCTTCATCCGTGCTATGGCATGTGTCAGTATTTCACTCTTTTGTTGTTGAATAATATTCTACTGTAGGACTATATCACATCTGGTTTATCCATTCATCAGTTGATGCACATTTGAGTTGTTTTCACCTCTGCTATTATAAATCTATATATGTTTACCTTTGCTATTTTTTTTAAAGGTTTTAGTTATTCATTCATGAGATACATAGAGAAGCAGAGACACAGGCAGAGGGAGAAGCAGGCTCCCCGCTGAGCAGGGAGCCCAACATGGAACTTGATCCCAGGACTCTGGGATCATAACCTGAATCGAAGGCAGACACTTAACCAACTGTGCTACCCAGGCCCCCTCCCCCCGCCTTTTTAAAGATTTTTAAGTAATATCTATCCCCACACGGAGCTTGAACTTAGGACCCTGAGATCAAGCGTCACTGGCTCCTCCAACTGAGCCACCCAGTTGCCCCTAATTTCCTTTTAATCTTCAATTTTCAGAATAAGAAGAAGATGTTCTGGTTGCTTCCACTGATGTCCAATGAGAGTTCTCCTTACTCCCTTTTGTAAATTAATTTTAAAATTCCAGAGTAATTTTAGATGTATTGAAAAGTTGCAAAGATATTATTACGGAGCCCCTGTACACTCCACAGCCAGTCTCCCCCATTGTTAACATCGTAGGTAAGCATGGGATATTTGTCACAACTAAGAAAACAACATTGGTACAGTACTATTAACCAAATTCCAGGCTTTTTTTTTTTTTTAAGATTTTATTTATTTATTCATTAGAGACACAAAGAGAGAGAGAGAGGCAGAGACACAGGCAGAGGGAGAAGCAGGCTCCATGCAGGGAGCCTGACGTGGGACTCAATCCCGGGTCTCCAGGATCACACCCTGGGCTGCAGGCGGTGCTAAACCACTGTGCCATCGAGGCTGCCCTCCAGGCTTCTTTTGGATGTCACTGGTTTTTCTGCTAATATCCTTTCTTGATTCCAGGATCCAACCAAGGATCCCACAATGCACTTCATTGCTGTGTCTTCCTATTCTCCTCCCTTCTGTGATGGTTTCTCTGTCTTCTTTTTCATTATCTTGACTGTTTGAGGAGCACCAGGCAGGTATTTTGCAGAATGTCCCTTAGTTTAGGTTTTCCCGGTATTTTTTCTCATGGTTAGACCAGGGCTATGTGTCTTGGGGGAAGGAGACCACAGATGAGACGTGCCCTTCTCATCCCAGGTTCTCAGGAGTGCAGGGTGTTCACATGTGCCCTGTCAAAGAACACAAGCAACGATATCCAGCTAGAATTTAATTTTATTTTCTTTGACTTTTGCACAGTCTATCAGTTTTCTATTGCTGTAACAAAGTACCACAATCTAGGAGCTTAAAGCAACAACAGAAGTTTATTATCAGTCAGACGCCTAATACGGGTTTCATTGAGCTGAAATTAAGATGTTGGCAAGGAAATTCCTCATGCAGGTCCTAGAGGAAAAAAAAAATCCCCTTTTCTTGCCTTTTCCAGTTTACAGAAGCCGCTCGGATTCCTCAACCCATGGCCCCCTTACACCATCTTCGAAGCCAGCGATAACAGGTGAGTCTCACATCCTGTCTCTGGCCTTTTTCCATCAACACATCTGCTTCTAACTCCACTGGTAAATGTTCTCCAGTTTTAAGGACTAGTGTGATTAAATTGTCCTCACTCGGATAATTTAGGATAATCTCCCCTTCTCAAAGTCCATACCAGTGATGTTGTGATTTATATTAAGAAATATCTATATCTGGTCTCTGTCCAGTTCCTGGCACAGAGCTCCTAACACCCTTTGGAACTGCCCAAGTGTTGAGAGCAAGGAAGGTGTCTTTTGTTATACTAATGAAGTGATCTTAATTTTTTAATTTTTTAAAAGATTTATTTATTTATTTGAGAGAGAGAGAGAAAGCGAGTATGTGGGGTGGGAGATGAGCAGAGAGAGAGGGACAAGTAGACTCCAAGCCGTGCTCAGATCCCCAACGCAGGTCCAATCTTAGGACCTGGAGATCCTGACCTGAGCCAAAACCAAGAGCCAGAAGCTCAACTGACTGAGTCACCCAGGTGCTCTGCGAGGTGACTTTTAGAAGGACCCTCGGTCACCTACGGTTGGGCCTGGTGGCCAGAGGAACCAAAAAAGTGATTCGAGTTGGAACTTTCAGCCTCACCCACGGGAGTCAGGGAGGGAAGAGGGGCTGGGAGTTTGCCTTCAGTCACTAATGGTCAATGATTTAATCAATCGTGAAGGTGGTGGAGAAGATTCAGGAAGCGTGGCGAGCTCAGAGAGTAGCAGGAGCTCCTCCCCTTTCTCCATCCCTTGCCCTGTGCATTTCTTCCATCTGGTTGTCCCAAGCCGTATCCTTTTATAATAAACTGGTCATCTTGCAAGTAAAATGTTTCTCTGACTTCTGTGTGCCACTCAAGCAGAACTGAGTTAATTGCTTGCTGGTGTGGGAAATACAGGCACACGCACACACACCAGAATCGATGTTCGAAGTGGAATATCCTTCATCACAACAGCCAAGTCCTCTTTGCTGTGTCAGGAAACATCTTCACAGGTTCTGGAGACCAGGGCATGGATATCTTTGGGGGACCATTATTCTTTTACCACACAGAGTTACTTGTACAGAAGTGATACTGTTACAGTTAATGAAACAATACCAATTTTCCTTTTAAAGTGTATTTCTGGGGCCTCTGGGTGGCTCAGTGATTGAGTCGGCCTTCAGCTCATGATCCCAGGATCCTGGGATCGAGTCCCGCATTGGGCTCCCTGCGTGGAGCCTGCTTCTCCCTCTGCCTGTGTCTCTGCCTCTGTGTGTCTCTTGTGAATAAATATATAAAATCTTTTTTAAAAATGGAGGTACAAACTTGCAGTTATAAGACGGATAAGTTGGGGCACCTGGGTGGCTCAGTCAATGGAGGGGCTGACTCTTGATTTTGGCTAAGGTTGTGATCTCAGGGTCATGGGATCAAGCCCCAAATCAGGCTCTGCGCTCAGCATGGAATCTCCGTGTCCCCCTCCCTCCGCTCCTCCCCTGCCACTCATGCTTGCTCACTCTCAAATAAAATCTTACAATAATAATAATAATTTTAAAATAAAATGAGTAAGTCACAAAGATGAAAGATACAGTAGTTGATATTATTGTAATAATTTTGTGTGGTGACAGATGGTAACTACACTCGCCATGGTGAGCATTTCCTCACACGGATAAGTGTCAAATCATTATGTCCATGTCATACACCTGAAACTAATATAATATTGTATATCAATTATACTTCCATTTAAAAATGATAATAATAGGGGCACCTGAGGTGGCTCAGTGGTTAGTGTCTGCCTTTGGCTCAGGTCATGATCCCGGGGTCTTGGGACCACGTCCCCTATTGGGCTCCCTGCAAGGAGCCAGCTTCTTCCTCTGCCTGGGTCTCTACCTCTCTCTCTCTCTCTCTCTCTCTGTCCCTCATGAATAAATAAATCTTAAAAAAAAGATAATAATAGAGTATATACATTTTTTCAATAAAAACAATCGGTTGATTTAAAGGATGCTGTAGACTGTCCGTGTCCTACACAAATTCATATTTTGAAACCAAATCCCCAGTGAGATGGGGTGTGAAGGTGGAGCCTTTGGGGGTGATTAGATCATGAGGGTGGAGCCCTCATGATGAGATTAGTGCCCTGATAAAAGAGACTCCAGAGAGCATCTGTGCTCATTCTGCCCCATGAAGACCCTTCCGGAAAGAGCCATCCATGAATCAGTGAGTCCTCACCAAACTCGGAATCTGTGGACCTCCTGATTTGGACTTCCAGCATCCAGGACCGTGGGAAATACATGTTTCTTGTCTAAGTCTGGACAGGCTAAGACAAAAGGACATGTAGGAAGCTGCTGGTGTCGAAAGAAATAGTGTCTGGTAGAAGGCCTGCCTCTCGGTGACCCGACAACAATCCTGTTGACATAACCCCGTTGATCAAAGCAATCCGCTAGCTGCCCCAGGCCAGTTCCTGTGGCTCTTGGTGGAATTCACTCAGCAGATCCGGATCCGGTAAATATAAAAGGTCTGGTCCTTGGGTGGGGAGCTACATCCTGGAAGAGGCTGCTGAGAAGTTGTCCTCCTGCCAGAGCTAGAAGTTCTCCGGGGTGGCAGCAGAAGTGAGGCCCTCAAGAGACCCCAGTGACCAAAGAGCTAGCCCCAAAGTCATGGGCCTTGAGACAGACCTGGAGACCAACTCAGGTAAGAGGGGGCGGGGGGTGCTCCGCACCGCGGAAACACCAGCCAAGGGGGTGCTGGGGAGGACAGACACCCTCGCGGGAGCTGCAGGGGTTTGCAAGCCACAAATGGGCTTCGTTGAATTCCCTGTGCCCACAAACCTACCAGAACGTGAGCTTCCTTCCGAGCCTGTGTTGTGATGAAGAGCACACGGTTAAGAGTGGATTTATTTGTTATTCGGGTAACTCAAAAAAGTTCACTATTGGGCAGCCCGGGTGGTGCAGCGGTTTAGAGCCGCCTTCAGCCCAGGGCGTGATCCTGGAGACCCGGGATCGAGTCCCACGTCGGGCTCCCTGCATGGAGCCTGCTTCTCCCTCTGTCTGGGCCTCTGCCTCTCTCTTTGTGAATAATAAAATCAAGAATAAATAAAATCTTTTTTAAAAAATCGCCATTTAAGAGTACAGGCTTTGGATTCACGGGGAGCTGCACTGGCGCTTGCTTCGTTGACAGACAAGTCGACAGCTTGGTGCGCAGCTTGTCCCTGAGCTGGGTCGGGAGGGCACGATAGTAAGAGCAGGGATTCCCGGGACAGACAGACAGCCCGGGCACTACCGTGTGTGGGGACAAGGTTGTGTGGAGGTGGGGGGGTGGGTAGCACTATTTGTACAGGCTGAGTCTCAGCTTCCTGGTCTGTAAAAGGTGGCAGGACCTTCCTCTCGCTCCAGGACCCCATTACTTACACAGTGTGGTCCGAGGACCAGCAGCACTGGCATTCCCTGGGAGCTCATTAAAAATCTGGAACCTCAGCCCCCCCCCCCCCCCAACTTCCTCCAGGCACCAGAGTCTGCACAAGGCCGTCCTGCAGGTCGTGTGCACAGTACAGAAGCTCGGGTGCCTGGGGCAATGCTTTTTGGGGAAAGCAGGATTTCAACTCGGGTCTCCCAGGTGCTGAAACCCCTGCCCTTAGAAACCCGCCCCCTTCCCTACTGGGCAGTTAAACTCTCCTGGAGGGAAGGAGGAAGGGAATGAATGAAACCACACTCTCCTGTGCCGACGTAAAGCCTTGGGCTTTTCCTTCCTTCCAGGTGGGAAGCCGGCCTGCCATCAGAAGGCCATCCCCGCTGCTCACCTGACTTTCATTATCGACTGTGCTCGTGGCAAACCGCTCGCCCTAGTAGCACCCCCGGTGCCACCCCGAGCCCCTGGTCCTAATCTAGGACCTGTCACTCCTCCAATGAAGACCTACATCTTGTTCTGTGGAGAAAACCAGCCCCACTTGACTCAGGAGGCCCCTCTGGGTGGGGGACACCTTACCCACACCAGGGGCACCCTGCCGCCCTGCAGAGGGATTATAACCCCAGCTTCCGCCCCGGTCAGTCCACAGGTCCCTCAGGAGGCTCCTGAGGCCAAGGGGAGCCCCCTGAAGTCTGTGCCCTCCAGGTCTTCAGCTTGGGGAACGGTCATAGGCTCGCTCAAAGCCCTCTCCTCCTGTGTCTGTGGGCAGGCAGATTAACTGGGAGAGCCTGGCCATGGAGAAGGGGGTTGGCACAGCAGGCTCCAGAGCTCGGGGGCTGGGGCTGCAGTTCCCAGAGCCCAGCCCCTCTTCAGCCAAGCAGAAAGAAATCTTTGCACCAGGCCCAACGAAGAGCATTAGATCGATCAAGGACATCTGAACCAGCCACCAAGTACACACTCAAGGGTCTCCTGCTTCCTCCTCCCTGTCTCCATTCACCCTCCAGCAGGAGCAGGCTAAGGCACCTGCACATGGAAAGAAGCCAGTTCGCTCATACAGCAAATCCTAATGGAGCATCTTCTATCCGCCAGGCTCTGCAAAGTACCAGGGGAGACATCACAGCTTTCTTGGAGCTTATCCTCGGGGAGGTGGGTGGGGGTGAGGGAAAGAGTTAAGTAACCAAATAAATAAGGATGATTTTGAACAGTGATGGAATGGGTGCTTTGTCGGAACTGAAATGGGGTGCCGGGATGGGAGGCGATGGGCCCAAAGAGCTGGGTGGGAAAGGCTTCTGGGCGGGTAACAAAGTATGGTCTAAAAGGAGAAGAAGGGGCACCTGGGTGGTTCAGTCGGTTAAGCATCTGCCTTCGACTCAGGTCATGATCCCAGGGTCCTGGGATCGAGGCCCCCCGTTGGGCTCCCTGCTCAGTGGGGCATCTGCTTCTCTCCTGCTGTGCCTACTTGTGCTCTCTCTCTCTGCCAAATGATAAATAAAATCTTAAAAATAAATAAAAGATGAGAAGGAGCCAGCACTGTGGGAATCCAAGGGCCAACCTGAGCCAGGGCCAGGATGCCCCAGTGCGATGGGCAGGAGCAATGAGCTGTCCGCGGCCATCCCGGCTCCCGGGCAAGTGTGTGGGTCACTGGGAGGCACAGACGCCAAGTGGGGAAATCCAGGGACCCAGGTGGGACCTGCCAATCCAAAATGGGAAATAAGGGACACTCCTTAGAAGGGCACGGGAGGTGCTCAGAAAGGTAATAGAGTATCATGTTTGAACAGAGATAAATGTAAGAGCCCATTTCCTGAGCAGCTACTACATACGTACCAGGCTCATGTATCCCTAGGGACACAAGGGTGGGTGGCTCCTGTGTCACCGGGCAGTCAGGTTACCCAGCGGGAAGTGGGGTCACCGGTGTGGGTGTGAGGGTGTGTGTGGGCCTAAGATGCAGTGTTGTGTGGAATGCTACATCAACTCCTCTGAGGGAGTATGTCTCAAGGCTTTCTCGTTAAAACTGCTGATGTTTAGGGGGCACCTGGGTGGGTCAGTGGGTTAAGCATCTGGCTCTTGATTTCTGCTCAGGTCATGATCTCAGGGTCCTGAGATTGAGCCCCCTACCTCCCATGCTCAGCAGGGAGTCTACTTCAGATTCCCTCCTTCTCCCTTTGCCCCTTCCCCCTCCCTCTCTAAAAAAAAAAAAAATGCTGAATGTTCACGGATTTATTCAATGGTTATTTTACTAGTTTCCTACAAACAGTAGTAGCTAAGGTGTATTAGCCATTTGCCCTGTGCCAGGGAAGGGACATCCTTGCAGTGACAGGATGAGGAAGCACAGATTAGGGAACTGAGGGATGCACTCAGGTCCCACACACTGGTACAGTTCCAATTAGATCCCAGCACGCCTGGTGCTCATGTTGCTCCCAGCTCCAGGTGGCCTCTCGTCCCAGCAGAATCTCTCCTAGGCAGAGGAGATCCAGAGAGGACAGCCATGACTCAGTCCTCCGGGAGTCCACAGCCTGATGGCGGAGGCAAGAAAGGAAGATGGCCAAAGCTGGTAAGTGCAAGTTAAGGGCACACAGAATAAGGCTGGGGCTGGAGGAGGGTGTCCAGTCCTCTCTGGGAGAGGTGTTCAGGGAGGGCTTCCTGAAAGAAGTGATGTCTAGACCAAGATTTGACCAGTGAGTGAGCCATGCAAAGGTGAGGGAACAATGTGTGTGGGGGGGTGTTCCAGGAAGAAGGACCAGAGTCATTCAGTTTGGCTGGAGTATTAATTCGCTCTCACCAAGCATTTATTGGGCACCCACTGTGTGCCAGGCTCTGGGCTGGACCCTCAGCTGGAGCAGTGATAAGACAGACAAGCCCTCACCCTGAAGGAGCTTATTCTCTAGTTGGGGGAAGACAACTCATGCATGTGTACACGCAGCAGTGGCCAGAGAAATGGCAGGGACCTCACTACGTGAGGCCTTGCAGGCCAAGATGAGATAGAGCATGTGACTTTTTTTTTTTTAACTTTATTTATTTATTTAAGTAATCTCTAAGCCCATCACAGGGCTTGGACTCAAGACCCCGAGATCAAGAATTGCTTGTTCTTCCCACTGAGCCAGCCAAGCGCCATGAACATGTGACTCTTGATCTTAGGGTCTTGAGTTCAAGCCCCAGGTTGGGCGTAGAGCTTACTTAAAAGCAAAAAACCCAAACTTTCCCTAGCTCTTGTGCTGGGACCAGAAGGCAGGGGGTGGGGGGGCCGGGGTTTGGGGGTGGGGGGGGGGCTTAGGAGGCTGAGCCTAATCCAGGCAAAGCGGAGTGTCAACTTGGGCTAGAGAGGCAGTGACAGAGTAATCTGGAGGACATCTGTCCCTCCTCCCTCCTCCTGGGGCTGAGAATCACTGGACTAGAAGAACCCACAAAGACGCAGCTGCAAAGGGAGTTAGAAGCTCTCCAGGAAGAGGGTGGGCCTGTGGCTGCACGTCCAGTTTTGTAACAGCAGGTGTCACCCTATCATCAGACTGCAGGGCACGGTGTCCTGGCCTGGCCAGGGAGGTAGACAACGGCTGGGCGCGGGGCCAGAGTCCTGGGCCAGCCACCCAGTGGGGTCCATGTTTCCAGAAGCCAAACTGCAGTCTAACCAACACCCCCTTTTGTCCCAATAATGAGTATGTGTGTGTGTGTGTGTGTGTGTGTGTATTTTTTTTAAGTTTATTTATATTTTAGTACTCTAAACCCAGCATGGGGCTCAAACTCATAATCCTGAGGTCGAGAGTCACCTGCTCTCTGACAGAACCAGCCAGGTGACCCAGGGCTCTGTATATTTTTATATGCACCACACACCACCTCTGTTCCTCTCATACCAGACCAGAGAGGTAGGTATGACTTTTATCGCCATTCTACAGGTAAGGAAGGAGGCAGAGCTCAAAGCCAAACCCCAGGCAGTGTCACTACACACCTGTAAGCCACAGCATCATGACCCTGAGCTTTGCAGCCGTCATTGTGTTCATGTTTGTTCAATGAGCAAATGGTTTTACGAGGACCCAGCAGTATGTAGAGGGTGTGTGTGGCTCAACAGGTGAGCAGGGCCCTCACTGAGATGGAACACACCAGGGGGCGATGGGGGGGGTGGACAGAGAGCTCGGTTAGTCTCTCCACCCACAATCCTGTGAGGGACTATCCCATTTTACAGATGTGGAAACTGAGGCTCAGGTAGGGAAAGCAACTGGCCCAGGGTCACATAGCTCCAAGTGGCAGAGCCAGGGTTGAAATGAAGGTAGTTTGACCTCAGGGCTTTGCCTACCACCCCTACTGTGCTCTGTTGAGGGAATGAATCCATAAACAAGTGAAGGACTTTATTGAACCAGTGGGTTAACGTGTGAGTGAGTGAAGGTGTTTCCAGGTTGGCAACCTGCTTGGTCAAGACTGTGTCCCCACGGGCAGCCCGGGTGGCTCAGCGGTTTAGCGCTGCCTTCAGCCCAGGGCCTGATCCTGGAGACCCGGGATCGAGTCTCACGTCGGGATCCCTGCATGGAGCCTGCTTCTCCCTCTGCCTGTGTCTCTGCCTCTCTCTCTTTCTCTCTGTCTCTCATGAATAAATAAATTCAAAAAATCTTTAAAAAAAAGATTTATTTATCCATGAGAGACACAGAGAGAGAGACTCGATCCCGGGTCTCCAGGATCACATCCTGGGCTGAAGGGGACGCTAAACGGCTGAGCCACCCGGGCTGCCCATAAATAAAATCTTTAAAAAAACAAAGACTGTGTCTCTGGTACCTTAAGGTGACTCTATGTAATAGGTGGTGGTTGAGAATTGCGCGAGGAGGGGAGATGGGCGACTGGGTGGCGCAGTTGGTTGAGCCCTTGGCTCTTGGTTTCTGCTCAGGTCATGATCTCAGGGTCGAGGGAGGGAGCCCCGGGCTGGACTCTGCACTCAGCCAGGAGTCTGCTTGGGATTCTTTCTCCCCCTCTAAGATATATACATAAATCTATTTTTTTAAATTTTTTTATTTATTAATTTGACCGAGGGAGAGATAGAGAAAGAGAGCACAAGCAGGGGGAGAGGCAGGCAGAGGAAGAGGGAGAAGCAGGCTGACCACTGAGCAGGGAGCCTGATGTGGGGCTTGATCCCAGGACCCCGGATCATGACCTGAGATGATGGCAGATGCTTAACTGACTGAGCCATGCAGGTGCCCCTAAATAAATCTTTAAAAAAAATAAGTTACAGGGATCCCTGGGTGGCGCAGCGGTTTGGTGCCTGCCTTTGGCCCAGGGCGCGATCCTGGAGATCCGGGATCGAATCCCACATCAGGCTCCCGGTGCATGGAGCCTGCTTCTCCCTCTGCCTGTGTCTCTGCCTCTCTCTCTCTCACTGTGTTCCTATCATAAATAAATAAAAATTTAAAAAAAATAATAATAATAAAAAATAAGTTACATTTAAAAAAAGAAGAAAGAGGAGAGGGAGAGGAGGGTAGACGAAAGGAAGGAACAGATTTGCCATCCTGCCCTCTCCTCCGGGGCTCTCTAGGGCCAGCCGCCCTGCCTTGTGCCCAGGGGGCCCACACCCAGTCTAGTAGCCCCCAGACTCCCATGAGAGATTGTCCCCGGGTCCGGGCCTTGGAGGGCCTCCAAGCTGGGGACTGGCCCAGCTGGCTGGTCACCATGAGCCCCAGGCCAGGTATGGGGTGGCCCAGCTGTGCTGACTGTAAATAACACTCCCTCCCCTGCCCCGAGGCTCCTGCCCTGGGCACCAGTCCCTCAGACTCGTGTCACCATGCCCCTCCGGAACCTTGTTCGGAAAACAAGCACGGTTTTAACGAGACTTCAGCATTTACTGAGTTTGTACTAAAACACCATCTCTCTGTGGCTCCTCATAGCAGACCTGGGAGGGTGGGGTCTGATCTTTGTTTATGGGATGAGGTAACTAAAGCTTCCAGAGGTTTCTTTCCACCCCCACCTCCACCTCCAGAGCCCAGACAGGCTCTTCTGAGACGGCGAGGGGACCTTTTAGCTCTGCCCTTACCTGCTTTTCATGGAGAGGAGACTGCAGCTACCAGGGGGGCTCCTCTGCGGCTCTGGCCTGAGTCTTGGTCTCGATGGAGCCACAGCAGCGTGGGTGAGACGTCGGGATCCAGATCTAAGTGAAGTCCCAGTAGCTGAGCCCCACTGGGCATTGCCAGGCCATGGCATACCTGAGCTCCAGTCAGCTACTGCGTGCGTTACGGGTAACAACCCTAGCGAGTGGATTCTACTAGCACCGCTTACAGATAGGACAACTGAGGCACAGAGGGATTATGTTACTTATAGGGGATCACACAGCTCAGAAGCAGCAGAGCCAAGATTCAGACCCAGGGAGTGTAGCTCCAGAGTCCATGCTGACCCTCCACTATTTACTGAGGCTTTCTAGCTTTTCAAAAAAAATCTTACAAACATGTATTTATAAAAAATAAAACAAAAACAAACCAAAAAACCAGGTACTTATGTTTGTACTTATGGCATGGCTCCATGCCAGGCTTGGGAGCAAGAGGGCAAAATAAGGCAGCTTGTGCCCTTGCAGAACTAGGATCCAATGCAGACTGGGGAGAGGGGTGTGGGGAGGGGGCTACAGGGTGGGAGGTAGGAGTTACCTCCGGGCCAGGGAAAGGTGGCAGTGGGCATGAAGGGGTTGGCCTGGAAGAAATGCCCCGGCCTGAGCTTCTAGAGGCCCGGGTCTCCATCTCACCTGTGCCACTGACTTCTGTGTGACCCTGGGTAAGGTCCTAGCCCTCCCTGGGCCTCGGTTTCCCCACCACACCAAGAGGACAGGCTGGCCAACCAAGTGGGTGGCTCACCTCAGGCAAGCACCCCTTTCATCTGAGTTTCAGTTTCTTTTGAGCACAAGTTTGGGCCCAGGCTTCTTTGGACTTGTCTGTGCCCCTGAGCTGGCAGGTCTAGAAGGCTTTCTGGAGGAGGTGGTTTTGGGCCTGAATGTGAGGAAACCTTCTAGGTCCCTGGCGCCCTTCCGGGTCTCTGGCAGCACCCGACCTGGACTTTTTCACAGGTCACAGGTCTCCAGCCTTGGAAGGCTGCATCTTTTCAGCCTCTCCTGCCTTCCTACCAGGTCCACTCCCAAAACTATAAGATGTACAAGTCTGCCTTCCCTGCACAGGATGCCCGGATACGGCCAGGGGAGCTGACTTAACCCTGGGGTGGTGTCATGTGCGTGTTGGGGGGGTGGGGGGGGGACTGATTTGGGCTTCCTAGACCCAGCAGAGGACTTCTAGAGCCATAGACAAAGATTCAAATCCCAACCATTGCCACTTCCGAGCTGGGTGACCTTGGGCCAGTTGCTTGACCTCTCTGAACCTCCTGGGTGCCTACCTGGCGGATTGCTGCGGGCTGAGCAGTAGGCCCGGCACACACTAGGCGCTCAATGAATGGGGCTGCTAAAATTATTCCTGGGGTGGGGGTGGGGCGCAGGGCCTGCAGCCAGGCCTATATTTAGCCTGGAAAGGGTGGGGGGCCGGGGAGTGGGGGTGGGGGAGACGAGGCGCGGAGGCCAGCCCAGGCGCCCGGGGGGCGGGGCGGAGCCGATGACCGAGGGCTGCCGGCCCCCTCCCCCGCCCCCCCTGCCGCAGGGTCACCTTGCTGGGAGGGGAGGGCCCTCCGCCTCCCCGACGGGCTTCTGCTCTGTGCCTGCGGAATCTTCATCTCCCAAAACCTGGGTCTGGGGAGAGGCCGCGGGGGCCTGGGGGGGAGCGGGGTCACTGGAGCCCCCCTCGCGCCCCAGGGGGGGCCTCGCTGGGTCGCGAAGCCGCGGGGAGCCTGCCCCTGGGTGGGGGTCCGGGGAGCGGGAGGCGGGCGCGGCTCCACCCCCAACCCCGGCCGCGGAGTTTCGGGGCTGCAAATAGCGCAGTGGAATCAGTGAGTCACGGAGGCTGGAAATACCGCGCCCCCTCTTCTCCTCCCGCCTCCCCCGCGGCCCGAGCTGCACCGGGGAGCCAAGCACTCCGGTTTCAGCGGCGCCTGGGGGGGTGCGGCGGGGCCTCCAGGGAGCACCCAGACTCCCCCAAGCAGCCCTGCCCCGGCCCCGGGTCCCTGCGACCCCGAGCCCGCCGCCCAGCCGGTCTGGTCCCCAGGGGCCACCTGGCACAAGGCGGGCTCCAGGAGGGAAGGCGACGCTGCGGTGCAGGTGGCCCCCCTTTGCTGTCCCCTTTGCTGTCCCCGGCCCGCCAGTGCAGTAATCCTGCAGGGAAATAGCTCCGGGATTCCGAGGAGGAGGCCAGGGGACACCCGCCTTTCTGTGAGGTCCTTGAGCTGCCACTCCTCGCCCCAGATCTCAAGGAAGGCGGGTCAGTTTATTCTGGGGTTTCTTCCCCTGGCAGCCTCCAGCCCCATCCCGAGGTTGAGAACTTCAGACAGGTGATCTCCCGAGGTCTGTGATTCCGTGGTTTATTGTGTGTGCAGCGTACAATGGTATGGTCCTCCCGTGTTCCCTTCCACCCCCCAGCCATCCCCTAAGAGCCCCAGAATGGCAGGGGTGAGAGGCCGCCCTATGGAACACCGACCCAAAAGGTGCAGAAGAAAGAAGCAGGCCTGGCCCCTTGCCCCAGGGGGCCTCAACCACTGTGAACCACCCCTACTCCCACCCCTCCTTCTGTAGGTTGGAGATGGAGCCAGTGTCACTGGGGGTATCTGGGGTTTCCCCAGATGAAGGCTGACCTGAGGTCCCTGCCCTGGGCTGGAGACTAGGAGGGAACTGGGTCGGGGGCTCTCCCTATGATCCAGGCACCCTCCAGCAGGAAGGTGTGGGGCAGGGTGCACAGGCCATGAGAGGCAGAATGAGGGGAACTACTCTCCAGTGCTGGGAAGGGTGGAGGCAGTTTGAGAGCAGCTTTCAAGGCCTGGGTTCAAATCCAACCTTTAATGAGTGAGCCTGGCATTCAACAGCTCAGAGACTCAGTTTCCCCAGTAATAAAAAAAATCTAATTTTAGGGTACTCTGAATTCAGCCTCAACTAACAGTAATCCTCAGTACTTGAAGGACATGGCAATGTGCACATTTGTGTACTATACACACACCCAGCCTATAGATTCATTGATTAAAGAGGGGAAGGGTGGGAGAGGTGACTGGTGCAGGGGAAGGGTGAGGAGAAGCTAGGGTCCAACCCTGAAGGCTCAAGGCCCCATCCGTGCTGTCTCTCCCACCCCAGCTGGATGACTTGTCTGCAGTGGGGGCAGCCCGGGAGCCCAGGTGTCTGGGTGTGAGGAGGCACCGGCCCCACCCCCGGCTGGGCCCAGCCTAAGGGCACAAGCACGTACCAGAGAGCAGGAGTGTTGTACCATTTATCACAAAGCAGCTCTATTGGAAAAACCCCATCTATATACAGACGTTGTGTGGCCCTGCCCTGGCACAGCTGGTGGGGGGGGCACCAGGTAGGCAGGTGGCCTGGCAGCTGGCCCGGGGCTCAGGGAATGGCAGAGGGGACACTTCCCACCGTGGCTGTCCTCTCTGACTTCTCTGTCCCGCTTGGATCAGCGCCTAATATCTGCCTCTGTCTCCCCTGCTCCCCTTGGCCAAGGGAGTCCCAGGTCCCTGTCCCCTCTGCCCCTGCCCTGCAAAGACTCCAGAAATCAGAGGATTTGTCCATCTGTCTGTCCTGCAGATTATTTCCTTGCCCCAGTTCCTTTCCCCAAAGTGGGTTCTCCGGGAACTCCCTTTCCTATCTCAATCCCTTTATTCTGGATTAAGTGAAAGAGAATCTAGAATCTGGGGGCCACAGGTGAGGCAAAAGGATCCCCAGCCTGCCCTGGAGAGCAGGAGGCCTCAGTTTAGGGGGATGACCAACCTCAGGGCCTGGAATTTGAGCTGAGATGTCCTGCAAGCTGTCATGAGGGTGAGGAAACTTCTCTGGCACGCCAGTGGGGGAGTCTAGGGGGAGTGGGAGGGGACGGGGAGGGGGAGGCCCTCAGATTTTAATCTCCGTCCTGAAGGTCTGCTGGACGTGCTCCGTGTGCGGGTGGCGCCGGGCCCGGATGGTGAGGCTGCCATCCTCCCTCAGGGCAGAGGTCACCGAAGTGGGGTCCACGTCCTCGGGCAGCTGGCACTTGTGAGCGAAGGTGTTCATGACGGTGCCGTCAGCTGCCAGCTGGGGAAGGGGTGACGGGTCAAGGCAGGATGCTCCCCACCCCTGTCCAGCTCCTGTCAGGCCACCGCCCTTTCTTCCTAATCTTACCCCAGCCAGGCCCCTACATGCCAGGGCCAGGGGGTTCTAGGTGCAGGTGCAGAGGGGCTGGCCAGGGTGGCGGCGGCCGGGACAGCTATAGAAGTGCCCAGGGGAACTCCAGTGCTTCCGAGGGGTAGGCAGGGGGCTGGGTGGGGCTGCTCAGAGAAGGAGGGGCTCCTTGGCAGAATCAGGAGCTCCCGAGCAACAGAGAGAAGGCAGCATGGAGCAGGGCCGTGCCCTCTTGAGTGCCCAGGCACATCCAATGTCCACCGCGTGGGCTGGACGGGCGGCCCCTCCCCTGTGGCTTGGGCAGCACACGGTGTCCGGAGGAGCCTGGTGGCTGAGTCACTGGCGGGGGTTGCAGGGCTGGCACGTGCTGCCCACTGGTTCTGGTGCCCACAGTCCTGGGCTTCCCTGGCAGAGGCATCGGGGGTATCCAGCCTCCCGTGCTCGGGAGAGAAAGCCAGGCCAGGGAGGGTCTGGAGGGAGCCTTGGACAGACCCTCCCTGACGGGCAGCTGTGGCCGTGGCCCTCTGGGGACAGCACCCCTGTTCAGGCCAGGCCACACCCTCCTCCCCAGTAGAGGCCTCCTGGCAGTCGGTGCTCAGGGACCCCAGTGACCCAGTGACCCTGAGACCCGTGAGTGGAGGGAGTGTGGGGTCTGGACTGTGTCTGATTTTGGCCCGCAGGGCCCCTGCCCGGCCTCCGGTGGGGTTCAAGGATCCCACGATGGGGGCTGAACCTCTGGGTGGAGGAGGGAAGATGGGCTTGAAGGGTGTAACTTGGGGGAGCTCTTTCCCCAGCTTTCCAGGTGAGTGCCCTATGGACCCACATGCCTGCCAGGAACGCTATCCCCACTCAGCTTCCATCCCCATCCTCTCAGCCTGCCCCTCACCTCACCTCACCTCCTCAGGTGCTCTCTGCCTGTGTCCCCCCACCCCCTTCCCTTTCCCTGAGGCTCCCACAGCTGCCCTTAGCTCCCGGAGAAAGGATCTCAGTGCCGTGGGGCAGGGAGAGGGGGGCAGTGTCCCTCTGTAACAGGAGCAAGGTCTCCAGATTGCCCTGGGAGGTTGGGGGGGCAAGAGTCAGGGTCTGGGGTCTCAGCATGGTGCATAGGAGTGGGGATGCGAGCAGAGGGTACGGGGTGGAACCGGGGTCCAGGCAGGGTGGGCAGGCTCACCTTCTCAGCCCGCACCTCGATGTGGTTGTTGGAGGTGGTGACAATGATGTCTTCAGGTGAGAAGTCACTCACGTCCACTGCAAACTCATAGGCGTCCCCGAGGGTCTTGATGTTGCCCGGGCCCCCGGGACGGGCTGTGGGGAAGGCTGAGCTCAGCGCTGGGCAGACCTGCATCTAGAGCCCGGGTTTCAGGCTCCTCTGGGGCCCCGCCCTTGCCCTCGCCTCACCTCCTGCAGCCCACCTTTCCCGCGACGGGGACAGGGATGGGGCCTGACCCAGCACAGGTGAGATGAGTGATGCAGGCCCGGAGGCGGGGTGGGGTGGGGTGGGGTGGGGTGGGGTGGGTGGGGTGCCTCCCTCCCCATCCAGTCCTCCAGGGCTCCAGCGAGGACCTGGCCACGGCCCCTGTGTGGCCTTTGGCATCACAGCTGGCCCCCTGGGTCACAACCGTTCCCTGGAGGCCAGCCTGTTCTTGTGGCCACATCTGTCTCTGTGGCCGCATCTGTTCTGGTGGCCGCACACGGCTACGGTCGTGCAGCTGGGCAGCCATGTGCAGGGGGGCCCCGGAGCAGGTGTCCCCTACCTGTACGTCTCCCCTCAGAGCCCTGACAACTTGCCTGGGAAGGCCAGGGGCTCCGAGTGGGGCCGCATGAAGCTGCCAAAATCCTCGGAAAACATGCTCAGGGCTTTCTCCATGGGCGGGTCCTGGGCAGGGAGGGCTCGGGAGGCGGAGGAGGACGAGGACGAGGACGAGGATGAGGACGAGGACGAGGAGGAGTGGAAGCTTCTCTCCGCTCTGAAGGTGGAGGAGGTCCTGTGGCTCATCCACGGGCGGGCGGCCGGGCCCTGGCCAGGGGGCAGGGGGACAGGAGAGGGTGTGGGCAGCAGGCTCCGGGGAGCGTGCCGGGCCCCGATTGCCGGCGCTTTATAAGGCCCGACGTCCAGGGCTCGGGGCCAGCCCCTTGTCTCCTAGCTAAATTTAGGCCTCGCCTGGGCCGGGAGGGGGCTGGAAATCCTCTCCGGTGAGGCGGCCCTGCTGACAGTCCAGCACACGCGGCGGCTGAGCTCACAGCCCAGCATTCCAGGCCGATAACTCCAGCGCGGGGCCTCCGCAGCCTGTCCCCCAGCACTCAGACCCCGTGCCTGCCCCAGGACCCCGTGTGTGTGTGTGTGTGTGTGTGTGTGTGTGTGTGTGTGTGGTGCCTCTGCCTCCCCCATCAGCCTGGGGCTCTCTAAGGACTGTGCCTCCCCCATCAGACTGCAAGCTTCTTGAGGATAGGGTTTTCTGTTTCCTGTCCCCTCTCCCCCAAAGTTCCAGTCCTGGTAAGAGGGGATCTAGGTGGCGGGCAGTCAGGTTGGCGGGGGTCCAAGCCCCTGGCCCCGGGGGACAGCAGGAGACCCAAGGTCAGGAGGTAGGGGAGGGTGGAGGATCCCCACCCCTTGGACCCCTGCGTGAGGTGAGAGACTCCTTCCCTCAGGGCAGATAATGTTTACCCCCATCTCTTAGGAAAGACGGAGACAACCCTGGGGGGGGTAGAATGTGCAGCTGTCCCCCTGCCCGCTCCCACGGGGACCCAGATTCCGTGCTCGCCCTCACCCCACGCTCAGGACATTTGGGGGCCCCAGAGGAGGATGCTGGCGGCCCTTGGCCGGGGTGGGAGTGGGGTCAGGACTCAGGGGAGGACAGCAGATCATTTGATAATTGTCCTTAAAAGTCTAGAAGGTTACGTTGCTGGGGACTGTCTGTGTGACCTCCAGCCCAATGGAGGTGCTCAGGGGCTGTGGCCGCGGGATTCAGCGAGAGGTAAAGGAGATCTCCCCGGGCCGCTAGTCCAGCTCCCACCTCCGGAGCGCCTCCTGGCTGTGAGCTTTGCAGCCCGGCCCATCCCGTCCCCACACACCTCTGGGAAAAGAGGTGTTGTTCCCATTTTACAGGCAGGGAAGTGGAGCCTCACCGAGAGGAGGGGGCTTGCACATGGGTAAGTGGGGGAGCTGGGATTGGGACCCCGTAGGTCTGATTCAAAGCCCTCCCGGAGGCTGGGTGCCATGGGCGGTGGGGTTTCTGTTCTCTCCAAATCCTGCCTTTCCTGCCCAGACCGGCTGATTCCTCTTCCACCACGGAGGCCTCCGTGATTGCTGCAGCCACACAGGGGCTCCAGCCCGTATGCCCACCCCAGCACCTGGCACTGTGACATGGTCTTCCTGGGTCTGTGACTTCTCTGCCATGTCCTCACTCCCCCATCCGATTGGAGTGACTCCCCCTGGTGTAGGGGTCCGCCCATCCCCCCATTAGATTAGAGGCTTCTGAAGGTGGGGACTGTTTTTCTTTTCTCTGCCTCCCACAGAACACCACTCTCGGGGGGTGGGCTCCATCTAGGGGTAATTACTGGTGCCCGTGGACTGTGGGGTGGGGGCAGGAGCTGAGTGGTCACCGGAGCAAGAGGGGTCTGTCATTCTGGTGAGGTTCTTGCTGGGCCCGTGTCACCCATCTTGGCCAAGGGGTTCCAGTAGGGCTGCCAGGAAGTTACCAGCATGAGGCAAGATGGAAAGAGGGTAGGGGCGGGGTGGGGGGCCATGAGGCCTCCCGCCCGCCAGGGAAACAGGAGCCAGTGGCTAAATGCAGACACAGTGTCATGGTGCTAAGGGCCTGAGTCACTGCTCCTGGACGTCAGATCCCGTTACCCACCCCCGCCCACCGTTCCTCCTCCCCTTCCTCCTATCCCTGAGGCATCGCCCATAAATGTACTGGATCTACTGACCTCAGTGGCCAGGAAGGACCTCCAAAGGTCATCAGGGCCATCCCCCTGTCTCTGGGCATGCTCTCCCTCCAGATCACAGGGATGATCCACTGCCTTGAATCTCAAACCTGCCAGGGCATCCCAGTCACCTGGGGGATCTTTTAACAAATGCAGACTCATCCCTCTGCATCCCAAGATTCTGATTTGGGATCTTGGGAAGGGACTAAGTATCTGTTCCCCTCAGCTCCCCACACAGCCAGCCCACAGGCCCGTGTTTGGAAACTGCCCATCATTCAGCAGATATTTACTGAACACTTACTATGTGGGGGGCACCGTTCTAGGCTCTGGGGGAGTCATGATGAATGACCGATGAGGAGCCATGACTCCCTGGTGCTCCCAGGGCTGGGAGTGAGGGTGTGGACATCCAGCAGCAGCCGGCCAGCTGATGCTGGCTGTGGGACTGTAGCCTACAGCTGCCTGGAGCCAGAGGCTGGGGTTTGGGATGTCAACAGTTATCCTGTTACTGTACACGGTCACCAGGTTGGGGTGGCAAGGCGACAGTGGGCCCCGCCCCGCCTCCTACTGCATACACACATGCGCCTATTTTGGATGGACCTGGCTGGGCATCGAGGGTCAGAGAGTGGCTCGGGGTCCCAGGATTTTAACAAGCCACTGAAGGGCCATCATGATTTTCAGAGAGGAGCTTTGTCTGGGGGGAGGGAGAGAGCACAGTTATCCCAAATCTTTCCAAAAGTGACATCAGACCCAAATCATCTGCTTTGTGCCCAAACCCTTGTCCTGACTGATTAAAGCCACAGGGCCCGTAGGAGCTCTGGGGAGGGGAATAGCCAGACAGTCTAGGTATGGGTCCAGCCTCTTCTGTGTGACTTTAGGTCAGTCACTATACCTCTCTGACCCTCTGTCACCTGCCCAATGGTGATCCTACCCTTGACTCACAAGGAGGATGGGGTGGGAGGGTGAACTGTGCTGCAGATACAAAGGGCCTGGCGTGTGGCTGGCACATAACCTGTGCGTGCTCCCTCACCCTCATGCCCTCACTCCTACCCTCTGCTGGGGCGGGCTGTCTGTGGCATTTACTCAGAAGCGCCCTGGTTTGAGAGGTAGTTCTCTGAGACTTGGGGGGCTGGCCATGAGGGTTGAGATCAAGTTCCTCCCCAGGCCCCAAATTACTGCCCCTGCTCCAGCTCATCGGTCCCCTCCCCACCTCTGAGCAAGGTGGGCAGTGCAGCAGTGCGCAGGCTCTGGAGTCTGGCAAACCCTTCGGGGACTCTAGTTTCTTTAAAATGGGATAATAATGGGACGCCTGGGTAGCTCAGTAGTTGAGCGTCTGCTTTTGGTTCAGGTTGTGATCCCGGGGTCCTGGGATCGAGGCCCAATTGGGCTCCCTCCAGGGAGCCTGCTTCTCCCTCTGCCTGTGTCTCTGCCTCTCTCTGTGTGTCTCTCCCTTTTCTGCTTTTTCAGACCCCTTCCATGTCCAGCTCTGAGAATCCAGGGCCGTGATACTCAGCCCCCGTGGATGACCCCTGCCATGTGCAGGAGCCTCTCCCTCCCATGTCCCCACCCTGCGGCGTGGTTGAGTGCCACCCTCTGCGGGGCTCCCCTGGGTTCTGGGGAGCTCCGGCTCCTGGTCCCCCTTGGCTGTTCTGGCCTGCATGGCTCAACCGGCCTGGGCAGTTCTGGTTGGTTTGTCAAGGACATTCTTAATGGCCAGGGTAAACCCCGGCAGGGCGGGGAGGGGGGCCCCCCCGGGATGCTGATTGGTGGAGCACATACCTGTTCAGGTGCACCTGGGCTGCCGGCAGAGGCGTCTGTTAGAGGAGGGCCGGCTGGAGCCACAGCAGGGCCGACGGACAGAGGTGAGGGGCTGCCGGGTGTGGAGCTGGGCCTGGATTTGGGTGGAACCTGCCAGCGCCAGGGCAGGCAGGGCAGGGGCAGGAGCTGGGGGGGCTGGGAGCCAGCACCTCGTTATAGCCCTCATGGGCTGTTCTCCTGGGTCTGCTGTACACCTGCCTCTGTGGCCTGAGCAGAGGAGAGGGGGCACAGGGGTGCAAATGGGGAGTCAGAGCAGTTCATGGGGACCCTGCAGTGTGAGGGACTCTGAGGGGCAAGGGGATTGCTCTGAGCAGTGGAAGCAGCCAAGTGTGCCAGGAGGATAGGAAGTGGTGTCCACAGCAGGGGGAAGTGAGTTCTGAGGCTTGGGATCCTGTCCTGATCGATCTGCTACTGGACACAGAGGACACAGGAACCCCGGCCCCCACCCTGCACCCTAACACACATATGCGCACCCTCAGTGACACCCCCTTAGTGATGAGGACGCATCGGACCTATGTCCGCTCCTGATAACTCCACACACACCTGCACTCAGGAAAACACCTCTGTTTATGTAGGAAGTAGCAGTGTGGGGAGGGCCATGTGGCAGAGTAAGGGCATTGGAGCAGCTTACCAAGGGTCTGTCTGTCTGTCCCCTCAGGGACCCCATGGAAGAGCTGGTGGGGCTGCGTGAGGGCTCCTCGGGGAGCCCCGTGAGTCTTCGGGAGCTCTGGGGCCCGTGTCCCCGCATCCGCCGAAGCATTCGAGGTGAGAGCTAGGTCCTCTCCCCATGGAAGACCCCTCAGGACATCACCCCTACCCAGACCCCACCTCCCTCACCCGCCTTGAAACCCGAGAGCTGCCCTGCCTCCATGTGCCCACCATCTCCGGGTGGCAGGGAGGGAAGGGACCTGTCTGCCTGTCCATCGGCCTGTGGGTCTAGATGTCTGCTCTCTGCCTTTGGGGAAAGTAGCCCCAAAGCCTGATGGCTGTGCTAGGGGCCTTGCTCGGGGCCCAGTGGGTACAGCCTGGCCTGACCAGCACGGCCTGTAGGATAGGCCCACAGGTCTGGAGACAAGGAGGGGTCCTGCTAGACTCCTGTTCTCGAAGCTGTGCCCTGCGGAGACGGAGACGCTGGAGGAAGCTGTAGCTCGCAGCACACCCTCCCCCTCCCCAGCCGGCCAGTTCAATCTTCCATGAGCCTTCAGTGCGGAGTGGGGTGGGGAGGGTGCACAGGTCAAAGGTCCCCTAGCAGGACCCATAGGCCTGTCACCTTCACTTGCCACGACTCCTGCTTCGCCCCTCCTGCGCAGAGCCCCTTCTCAGCTGCCCTGGACCTGACCCCGTGGCCATAGGCCCACACTGGGGCCTGAGCAGGCCTCCGGGGAAGGGGCTGTCCGTGCCCCGTCCCCAGCCCTGGGCTGTGACCCAGTGTCCCTGCCCTCAGGTGGCCTGGAGTGGCTGAAGCAGAAGCTGTTCCGAGTTGGGGAGGACTGGTACTTCCTGATGACCCTCGGGGTGCTCATGGCTCTGATCAGCTACACCATGAACTTTGCTATCGGGCGTGTGGTCCGAGGTAACCCCTCCCTGACACGCACACCTGCTCTGGACACAAAGTCTCACGCACGCTCTCGGGATGCCACATGGGCCGCCAGGTGCATCGCGGGTGGAGGAGGGCTCGGGGTAGGGAGGAGGCCTGGGGCTGGTCCAGGCTTTGCTCTTGGCTTGCTGTGTCGTCCTGGAGAGGCTCCTGCGCCTCTCTGGGCCTCAGTTTCCTCATCGGCACAATGAACAAGAGAGACCTGAATGTTCCCAAGAGCCCTTCTTCCTCTGAGCTCTGTGCCTACCTCTTCCTGCTGCCCCTGTTCCTTCTCCCGCCTCCCTCCTTGCTCTCAGCTCAGTAACTCGGGGGGAGGGCACTTACTTAGACCCCCAGACACAGAACTTCCTTTTCCCATGCTTCAGCGAGCTCTCTCCACCCTGAGATCTCCCGGGAATGGGGGTCACGGGGCAGGAAGGTTCTAACACTCCCCCGGTAGACTTGCTCAGGTGCCATCAGGAGGACCTGCTGCGCACCATGCCCCGGACATCATTTGAGGGCTTTCTCACAAAGACCCTGTGAGGAGGTCCCACCACTAGCCTATTGGACAGATGAGGAAACAGGCTCATAGAGGTTAAGTCACATGCGCAAAGTCATCCAGTAGGTAGTGGCAGCCGCAGGATCTGGATCCAGGGTCCTATTCCTGCCTCCATCTGGGCATCTGCCACTTGCGGGGTGGCCCTGGGCCTCCCCTCTTTGAGCCTCCATTTCCTGGTCAGTGGACACCTGAGGGCCGCAGAGCCTATGACGGCTCGCTGACTCCCTGGTGTCCCCAGCACACAAGTGGCTATACCGGGAGATTGGGGACAGCCACCTGCTCCGGTATCTCTCCTGGACCGTGTACCCTGTGGCCCTGGTCTCCTTCTCCTCCGGCTTCTCCCAGAGCATCACACCCTTCTCCGGAGGTGAGCCATTTGTCGTGGTGCCCAACCGCGGTGCCTGGTGCCAGAGCCTTTTCATATCCCTCTGGGCTTCTGGGGGGAGGCAGGAAGCAGTGACCCCATTTCACAGCCAGAGAAGCCAGCCTCAGAAGAGTCACGCTGCTTGCCCCAGAGTCACACCGTGAGAAGGCCAGGTCTTGACTCTTGGGTCGCTGCTGGCCCTACTTCCTTTGCGAGGGCGCCTCTGAGCCGCGACAGGGAGCATTGGTGACAGGCTATCCAGGGAGGGGTTCCCGGGGGCGCTCAGCTCCCCCAGGCCTCTCAGCTCTGCCTCCAGCTCCAGGCCAGCACTGGGGAGCTCCAGGGGTGCATCCAGGGGTGGCCTGAGATCCTACCCCGGGTTCCCCCCATTGTGCCATAGCCCCCCAGCTGTACCAGGGGCTCAGCTGGAATGACACAGGCAGCTCCTGTCCCCTCTCTGACCCTCAGCTGCCCCATGTGCAAATGAGATCACGTACCCTAACTCAGGGTTTGGAGGGCCTGACACGATCATGATGCGAAACATTTTGGGCAGGGTGAAATATTAAGAGTTTAATCTAGGCACTGTCCCTGCTCTTCTCCCTGCACATCCCCTGCCAAGGTTCCGGAATCCCAGAGCTGAAGACTATCCTGTCAGGCGTGGTGTTGGAGGACTACCTGGATATCAAGAATTTCGGGGCCAAGGTGGCGGGCCTCACCTGCACCCTGGCCACGGGCAGCACCATCTTCCTGGGCAAAGTGGTATGGGCAGAGGCGAGAGCACCCCCACCCCGCCCTGCCCTCTCTGCCTTCTCCCCCGGCCCCGCAGAAGCTGAGTCACTGGGGAGGACTCAGGCCAGTGCCTGCCTTCAGGGGTTCAGACCTGGGGACGAGGCAGGCTGGGTCCCCAGAGTGTGACGAGAGAGCTGGGGAGACGGAGGGCAAGGGAGCCATGAGCAGCCGTGTAGGTCTGGATGAGGCTCCCTCTGCACACCCCCCAGCCCTGGGCCCCAAAGGGGGGAGCACGGGCTCTGACTCCCGACCAGAGGCGAGTCCCGTGCCCTGTGCCCACATCTCCCCTGGCAGGGCCCCTTCGTGCACCTGTCTGTGATGATCGCTGCCTACCTGGGCCGTGTGCACATCAAGACGATTGGGGAGTCTGAGGTAATGGGGACAGAGGGCCCCCCCTTGGAGGAACGAGAGGGAGGGAAGGGTGGGGGTTGACTCTGAGCCCCAGACTCGGGATCCCCCCAGAACAAGAGTAAGCAGAACGAGATGCTGGTGGCAGCGGCAGCGGTGGGCGTGGCCACGGTGTTTGCAGCACCCTTCAGTGGTGAGACCCTGCCTCCCGCCCCTCCCTTGCACCCCGGGGCCCCCACGCCCCTCCTGCCCCCTGGCCTGCGGATCGCCCCACTCATTCCTTTGTCCAGCTGAGAGCCCTGGAGGAGGGGTGGGCGCTAATTCAGGTCTCGGTTCTTCCTGCAAGTCCTTTGAGGGCACAGCCACCCCAGGGTGGGGTGGAGGTGGGTGTCAGGACGCCTCCGGGTTACATCAGGCAGACTTGGGGTTGAGGTCCAGCTCCCCCGTGTCACCCTGGCCCAGTGAGTTCAGCTCTCTGAGCCTCGTCTTCTTGTCTGTGAAATGGGGATAATTGGCCCCCGCCACGGGGCTGCTGGAGGGATTGAGACGGCCCAGGAGGGCACATCCAGGTGTGCTCTCTGGGCTCCTGCCTGCCCTCCCTCACTCCGCTCAGGCCCAAAAAGGGGGTGGGGGTAGCCCCGTCTGTGCAGGGCTGTAGGGGAACAGGACCGGAGGGGAGGGCGCAGGGATGGATGGAGTGGGGCTCTGTCTAAGCTCCGCATCGCCTTCAGGCGTCCTGTTCAGCATTGAGGTCATGTCTTCCCACTTCTCCGTCTGGGATTACTGGAGGGGCTTCTTCGCTGCCACCTGCGGGGCCTTCATGTTCCGCCTCCTGGCCGTCTTCAACAGCGAGCAGGGTGCGTCCCCCGCAGACCGCCTGACCCGTACTGGGCGTGGAAGGGCAGGGGCCCCGAGAGTACAGGGGGGCAGAGGGGAACAAGGCGACAAGGGCTGGTTGTTGGGGCCTTGAATGCCAGGTAAGGGTATTCGGGGCAGAACTTAGCACCCCCTCCACACTCCTGCTTGTTAAGTCTGGGACTTGGGTTTGGCTGGGGTCGGGCCACGGGCCCTGACCATTGCCCTCCTTCCCCAGAGACCATCACCTCCCTCTACAAGACCAATTTCAGGGTGGATGTCCCCTTTGACCTGCCAGAGATCTTCTTTTTTGTGGCATTGGGGTGAGTGAGCGCCTTGGGCCCCTTGGAAGCCCAGCTGGGGGCCGCTCTGGTTCCTGGGACGGGCTCTGGACTCACCCTCCCTCCGCAGGGCCATCTGTGGTATCCTGAGCTGTGCTTACCTCTTCTGTCAGAGAACATTCCTTGGTTTTGTCAAGACCAACCGGGTCACCTCCAAGCTGCTGGCTACCAGGTGGGCTCTGGGCAGGGACTGGGGACCTCTCAGGGAGGATGACACCCCCAGCCTCCTGAGCCCACAGCTCCCACTCTCTGACTGTGCTGTCATCCTCCTGTGGAGCCCCCGAGCCTTCCTAGTCCACACCCCACTCATGAAGCCCTTACACCCCCTAACACTCCACAATCACTGCCCCCCAGGCTTGTGGAGCTACCAGCCCCTCCATGTGCTCCCCAGTCCCCGAGTCCTTCGTCGCAGGCTTGCAGCCCGCACGAAGCCCTACTCTCCCACACACCCTGCAGCCCTAATCGAGCCCTGCTCCTCCCCAAACTTTGCCTGCCCCCTGACATTGGCATCTGCCCAGGCTGCCATGCATGGCTCCCCATGGCCTACCGGGGCTCCATCCCCAACTCTCCAATCAGCCAGGTTGGGGGGGGGCGGGCTGACCCCCTACAGGCTTCTTCCCCTGGGAGGGGAGGGGGGCTGGCCTGTGTCCCCCCCTCCGGTTTCTGCCTCAGTGCGGCCCTTGGTGTGGGGGGGCCTGCTCCTGCCTGGTGCCCCCTCCATGGGGTGGGGGAAGAAGAGGGCTGGTCCGGAGCTTACCCTCCACCCCCCGCCCCACAGCAAACCTCTGTATTCCGCCCTGGCGGCCTTGGTTCTGGCCTCCATCACCTACCCCCCTGGCGTGGGCCGATTCCTGGCCTCTCGGGTAAGGGGCGCTGGGCTGGGGCGGCAGGAGTGGGGAGCCCCCATCGGTTACCCACACTGTGCCCGGCATCTCGCTTCATCTGTAAGGCGAAGCCTGTGGGGCATCCTCACGTTCCAGATGAGGACACTGCAGCCCCGGGCAGGGGGGAGGAGGGGCGGGGGCGGAGGGTCAGAGCCCTTCCCAAGGAGGGAAGTAGCAGAGGAGGCTTTGAGGCGGGCTCGGGGTGTGGGGTGGCAGGAAGGCTGCAGGGTTCCGGCCCGTCCCCCGCACCAGCTGTCCATGAGGGAGCATCTGGACTCACTGTTCGACAACCACTCGTGGGCGCTGATGACCAGGAACTCATCCCCGCCCTGGCCCCAGGAGCTCGACCCCCAGAACCTGTGGTTTGAATGGTACCACCCGCGCTTCACCATCTTTGGGACCCTCGCCTTCTTTCTGGTTATGAAGGTGGGTGCCGGGGCCCCCGGGGTTGTGCAGAGTGGAGGCCGGCCTTGGACGGGGTGGGGAGCCGTGCCTCCCATTGCGTGGGCGCCCGGGCCTTCCACCCAGGCTGCCTGACCTGCCTCCGGCCAGCTCTGACCGGGCCAAGTGGCTGGGGTTCCGAGCCTCGGTTTCCTCATCTTTCAAATGGGAGAGTCGCTGTGCCTACCTCAAAGGGAAGGTTGAAAGGCAAGAAAGGAAAGCCCTTGGCGAGGTGCCAGGCACACAGCAGGCTCTTTGTCAGGGTCAGTGCCCGGCCTGGACAGCCTCCTCCCTGGGCAAGTGCCCCGTCCCCTGGCCATCCCCCTCTCGGCCGCTCTCGTCCAGTTGCCTCTAACCTCTGCCGCTCCCGCAGTTCTGGATGCTGATTCTGGCCACCACCATCCCGATGCCCGCTGGGTACTTCATGCCCATATTCATCTTCGGTGAGTCTGGGGTTCCCAGGGTCTGCGATGATCAGGGTTACTGGGCCATGGCTCCTGGCTCTCTCCCTCCCCCCCACCCCGTCAGATGGTACTGACGCTGGTCCCCAGGAACGGAGGGGTGTGGGGATCGCATCAGCCTGGCTCCCCCACCTCCCTCTGTCTGTGGCCAGGAGCTGCCATCGGGCGCCTCATAGGGGAGGCCCTCGCTCTCGCCTTCCCCGAGGGCATCGTGGCCGGAGGGGTCACCAACCCCATCATGCCTGGGGGGTACGCCCTGGCAGGTGAGTGGGCTGGGTCCGCCCCCCAGAGAAGGCAGACTTTGGGGGGCTGAGGGGCAGAGCACGGGGAGGTCACTGAGCCTCCCGATGGGTCCCCTGCCCGAGCCCCCTCCCCTGAGCCCCCGTTATTCCCTCCAGCTCCCGTCTTGTCCCTGGTTTCCCATCCTGTCCCTCACACGCCCCCCCTCCCCGAGCCCAGGCCCCAGGGCACCTCCAGCAGTGGACAGGTCCCCCCAGCGTGAGGCCCCCTGCCCTCCGCGTGAGGCTGGCCCCTGGCCTAAGCCACCCACCCTGGCTCTGCCCCTGGCAGGGGCTGCGGCCTTCTCGGGGGCCGTGACCCACACCATCTCCACGGCGCTGCTGGCCTTCGAGCTGACAGGCCAGATCGTACACGCACTGCCCGTGTTGATGGCCGTGCTGGCGGCCAACGCCATCGCCCAGAGCTGCCAGCCCTCCTTCTACGACGGCACCATCATCGTCAAGAAGCTGCCGTACCTTCCATGGATCCGAGGCCGAAAAATCAGGTGAGAGGAGCCCACGTTGCGCTGGCTGATGGGGGTGAAGGCCTCCCTGCTCCCCGCAGAAAACCGCACTGTGGTGGACCTTGGACATGGGGGGGGGCCTGGAAGGGGCCAGCACACAGCCACGTCGTCTCCACTCTCTCCAGCTCCCTGCATGCCCCTGGGCAAGTGCTTGGCCCCCTGGGCCTCAGTGTCTCATTGGTCATCAGTCTGTCTACACAACAGGACAGCTGTTGCCTGTTTGCTGGACACTGGGGCACAGAGAGGTGCCGCACCTTGCCCCCCGTCACAGAGTCAGCACCAGATCTGGGAGGTCCCCTCCTCTCTCCCACTCCTGCTCTGCTGTCCTTGCTGGGACGTTGGGGACTGGAATCAGGCTCTGGAATCCCACTTGGCCAGACAGGACGAGAGCCGCCTGTTCCCGGAGAAGCAGGACTAAGAGGCTCTGAGAGTCTCAGGTCCCAGGCCCAGCTCCAAGCATGTGCAAGCCGTCACCTTGGTGCACACCTTAGTTTCTCCATCTGTAAAATGGGAGTGGCGGATCCAGTGATTTTCAAACTTTAAAGCTTTCTTTTCCTCTTTTGCCATAAAACTTTTCTTCAAACAAAACTCTCCAGGGAAGGCTGCTGAGTAAAACAGACCGGAGCGGAGCCGGTCTTGGGGGTGATAGGGGTTCGGGGGTTGGGAATCCAGAGCCAGGCCATGGGTGAGCTGTCCCCAAGTTCCTCCCCACCTTGGGGTTCCAGGAGCTGCTCATCCTAGGACTCTCTCAGCGCCTGCCCACACCCAAGAACTGGCCCCACCAGGTACCCCTGCCTCATCCTGAGGTCCGGAGATCCCCTCGCTCCAGGACCTGAGGGGAGCACCCGTCTGCCTGCAGCTCCCACCGTGTGATTGTGGAGCACTTCATGAACCGTACCATCACCACGCTGGCCAAGGACACGCCGCTGGAGGAAGTGGCCAGGATCGTGACCTCCACAGACACGGCCAAGTTCTTCCTGGTGGAGAGCACAGGTGCCCAGCAGGAAGGGGGGAGCACGGGTAGGGAGGGGACATTCCCTCTACCTTTGTCTTTGGCCTTCGAGGGTCAGGTCCAGGAAGGGGGAAGCAGGGCACTGGACCTGCTAGTCACCTGCATCTGAACCTTATCTCTGCAACGGTGCACCTGTGGGCAGGTCATTTCACCTTTCTGAGCCTCAGTTTCCTCACTGGTAAAATGGAGACAATGACCTCCAACTTGGGGTGGTCGACGTGTTTAAAAGAGATGAGAGGAGGCTTGTAAGGCACTCCATGGGTAGCTTTAGGAATTCTAGAAGCCAGGCCTGGTGTGCTTGGGAGTGGGGGTAAAATGATGGGAACATGAGGTGTCGAAAGACTCCTTACCTGGGCCTCCCCTTCAAGCATTCCTCAGCTAACTCACATCTCCTGAAACCCTGTTGCCATGAGAAAAATGTCTTTTTAAAGAAAAATGAATGGGTGCTTTTGTGGAAAGGACACACAAGCTGAATCTCGGGGAACTATCTAGCGAGAGCCTCATTTCTCCATTGGGACAAGTACAATAAGAATAAGAAAGATTTGGGTGCAGGGAGGCAGCCATGTCCACTCAGGGCCGCTGTCAGCCCACATGTGCAAGGTACACACTTGGCAGGCATAGAACAGCTGGATTTTGAGTCCTACTCATCCTTTGGGCAGTTACCTTGCTCAGTGAGCAACCTGCCCAACCGTATGGGTTACCCCTCATACCTCCTCCCCCTCAAGAGGCCATAAAGCCATTTATGAGCAGCAGAACCGTGGGCAAACCCTGTAAGCTCCCTGAAGCGCAGTTTCCCCACTTGGGAAATAGAGACCAACATGGAGTTGTCAGAGGTTCTCATCCCAAATGCCAGGCCCTCTCCCCACTCAGATTGGGATACCGTTAACATTATCCCACAGAATACACCAAATATGCCATTTTGGAAATATTTGCGTATGGATGACTCCTCCACGAGGCTTGACCTCCTGGAACAAAGACAAAATTGGCCTCTAAGACAAAGTCTGCTTCTACCCTTAGAGCCACAGGAAGCAAAGAGCTCCCCAACCAGCACAGGCCCAGGCTATGGGACCCCGATGCTCACCAAGAAATTGTTGTTGTTGTTTTTTAACGGGAGAGCATCTCTACGTCTAGCTGTGAGGTTTTGATTTTACCTGACAAGAAGGAAAAATGCCAGGCTGCCCCCTCAAAACCTGCCGACTCCGGCGATAGCCCGGAGTGAGGCTTGCCAAGCCCTCAGCCCACAGTAGGACCTCAGAGCGTGATGGCCTTCGGGGCCACTTCCACCGGGCTGAGACGCATGTGAAATTTTTTTGTGGGAAATGAGGGGCAAAGCCCAGGCCTGACGCATGGATGTCTTCATGCAGTGTCCCAAACCCGCTCCTGCCTTGAGACTCTGCTGCATGGGGAATCAGGGTGGGCAGGTGACCTCTCGGCCCCCTGGCAGCCTTACCCAGCCGCCCTCAATTACCCCACCTCCACACCAGAAGCTCAGTGGCCTTGGGCAGGATGATTAACCTCCCCGTGTCTCTGAGCCTCAGCTTCCTCTTCTGTAAAATCTGCGGCAATAGCTCCCGACCCAGAGGGCTGCTGTAGGTTCCTGAGGGACATGGGAATGCCTGGTACGGTTCTTGGCACATAGTCGCTGCCCAGTAAATGTGTCTTCTTCCTAATGTGGCTCTCTCCCTCTCCACTTGTGCAGAGTCTCAGATCCTGGTGGGCACGGTGGGAAGGGCCCACTTGGTGCAGGCACTCCAGGCTGAGTCACCTTCCTGGGCTTTAGGACACCAGGTGAGTACCCGTGTGGGGTGTCAGGATGGGGAGTGGTGAGCAGGGGAGTGAGGGGGACGCCTCGGGGAAGGGTGGTTTGAGAGGGACAGCCTGGAGGAGGCAGAGGCTGGCCCAGGGCCCCATAATCCTTCCCCCACCCCCAGCGGTGTCTCCAGGACATCTTGGCAGGGGGCTGTCCCCTGGAGCCAGTGACCCTGCAGCTGACCCCGGAGACCTCTCTGCACCAGGTAATGGGTTCGGGCAGACAAGGACAGTGGGATAAAGGGGAAGAGCCCAAGAGGGGAATTTAGGGTCTAGCTTTCTTGGCACCCTGTGGCTCTCTGGGTCTGTATCCTCATCTGTAGAATGAGCAGAGTGGTCCTTGTCCTCTCTGTCCCTCATTCCTAGGGATCTTGGGATGATGCAAAGACTAGGGAGGAGGGAGAGCTTGGGTGGAGAGAGACAGTAGTTAAAAATATGTTTTTGCATATGAGGGCCCATGTGGGTCTCAATTTCAGGTCTCCTACATTCTCCCTGTGTGATCCATGTGGGCAGATTACCTGGTCACTCCGAATGCTGATCCCTCCCTACCCTGCACAACAGGGGCTTTGGCACATGGGGTTGGGAGGGGCACAAGCAGGTTGAGGACCGTGCAGGTGGCCTCAGCTCCTCTGTGGAGCCCGATGATCTCCCTAAAGAAACCGGTCCTGTCCATTGGTCCCTCGTGTGGACTCTGGAGACCCCAGGTGGCCGCAGAGGACATTGCGGGCCCAGGTCCGTTACTACACCCCGCCCCTTTCCCAGGCTCTAAGACAGGGGCGTGGGGACAGAGCCCCGGCTGGAGCCTCCACCTCGGCTCACAGCCCTGGGCGTGGGAGATACTGAAACCAGGGGTGTGGACTGAGCACCACTCGTCCTCTGACGTTTGCTGACCACTCCTCCTCCAGGCACACAACCTCTTTGAGCTGTTGAACCTTCAGTCCCTCCCTGTGACGTCTCTGGGCAGAGCTGTGGGCTCCGTGTCTTGGGTGGAGGTACGAGGGCCCCAGGGTCAGAGCCAGGCAGAGGAGCCATCCTTCAGCAGGTGGGGTGGCCGTGTTGGGGGGGACACCAGTATCCTCCCATCCAAATTTAGAGAGGCCTCCTTGGATTCTGACGAGCCCCACTTTTTGGCCTAGAGTGCCTGGCCGTGGTTTTGTGGCCCCCGGCCAGCCCCGCCATTCCCTGGGCCTAAATGATCCCATCTGTGCAGTGGGGAGGCCCTGGCTTTAACATCTACCCCCGAATCAACCCTGAGGGCAGCCAGACAATGCTGGAATCCCCACTCTCAGCCTCCCCTACACCCTCCCTCGCCCAAACTCCTCTTTCTCTGTTCTAGTTGAAGAAAGCAATTTCTAACCTGACAAACCCGCCAGCCCCAAAGTGAGCCAGCCCAGCAAGATGAAACAGGGTGGCCCGGCCCCCTGGTGAAGGAGATGGGGCAGGGACCCTGCGCCTCCTCCCCCATCACCACAGCCCCTCCCCTCCAGCCCGGCTCAGCTCCTCCTCGGGGAAGCAGGCAGCGCTCACCATGCTCCATCCTGGGTGGCACGAAGCGCTCCATCCCGCAAAGGACAAATCCCACCCTGGACCGAGCAGGATGTGAGACCGCAGAAAGCCAGTGGACACTGGGTGCTCATTGAAGAGTCACCAAGTCCACAGTGAAGACATTGGTGTACGGCTGTCACCGAGGGTGGGCACAGATGCCCTGTGAGGGCTGTGGGACTCCCAACCAGAGGCTCCGGAGAAAAATAAAGCTGGTTCCCGGAGCTGTAGATCCTCTTTCAGCTCTGAGGGTGTGGACCGATGTGTGCGGGCCCTGGGCGAGCTCTTGGGGCCCCCTGGTGGCCACGTAGGCATCGCAGGCCTGGGACCCTGGCTTCCCACGGCTGGCCTGTGCCCCCTCCGTGGCTGGGAGACAGGGTAGGAGACCAGGCCCCCCACCAGGTCTTACGCTGCTTGTCCTCACGTATAGGAAGGACCTTCTGGGCCCCAGTGGCTCAGCAGTTTAGCGCCACCTTTGGCCCAGGGCCTGATCCTGGAGACCCGGGATCGAGTCCCTTGTTGGGCTCCCTGCATGGAGCCTGCTTCTCCCTCTGCCTGTGTCTCTGCCTCTCTCTCTGTCTGTCTCTCAAAAATGAATAAATAAAATCTTTAAAAAAAAAAAAAAAGAAGGACCTTCACCCAAGCAACAGCTCACCTGACGGCCGAGCAAGGCTGATAAAGCAGCATCCCTGGGTGTCTCCTGGGGGCTCCACAGAACCTTGGGCATCTTCTGTGGGGACTCTCCCGGCTGGGTGGCAGTAGGTCGACCACCTCTATGTGTGTTGGGGGGTAGGGGTCCTCCCCCAAGTCCCTCTAGAACCTCCTTACCCCAGGGGCCCAAGGACACACCTTTCCCCAGAGACCAGGCCAAGTTCATCCAGGTGAATCCACCACTTTAATGTCTGCAGAGAACCTTCAGGGAGGTGGGAGGGGGGTGCGAGGAAGGGGGCAGGGGCACCAGGGAGCAGGTGCAGAGAGTGAGGGACGGACAGACACTCCAAAGACAGAGATCCTCGTGAAGGGAGCTGAGGAGCAGACACTTAGCTACCAGAGAGGTGGTCCCACCTCTGATGGGAGACACAAACACGGAGGGAGGGGAGGACAGGGCCCCGGGCTCAAGGCAGGGTCCCCGGGGCCCCACTCCAAGTGGGTCTCCCAGGTCCTTCTGTGGCTGGCTGTCCGCTGCGGGCTCCCCCGGGCAGCTTGCCCTGTGCCTGCTGAGGGTCCTGGAGCTCAGGGAGGACAGAAACCCTGCAAGGAAGGTGCTCACTGGGGCCAGGTGAACACAGAAGGGGGATTATGGCTCCCACTGCCGGGGCAGGTCCCCAGAGGCACAGAATGGTCCGCGAGGAGTGCTGGCCCCCGTCCCCACCGCACCCATCCTCTGCCTGCCCTGAGGGGCCAAGAAACACCGAGCCCAGACCCCAATGTCCTGATCCGCCTGGGCTGCCCACCGGGCAGGGTCACAGTATGAAGAGGCTCCGGGGCATACAGCCCCCTCCTCAGTTATAGAACACCTCGTCCTCCTCCTCGGAGAGGGAGATGCTGTCCACCGAGGGGAGGGAGCCCTGCAGACGGGCGCCACCCTCAGGCCCGGGGCCTCGAGGCAGCTGCTGCCCTTGCTGCGGTTCGGGGCTGGGGGGCTGGGCGCCCACAGCTGGTGTGATGGGGGGCTCGTCGGGTGAGGGCCAGCCATCGGGGGAGAGGCCAGGGGAAGAGAAGGCCAGAAGACTGTCATCCTGCGACGGGCCGCTCAGAAGACTGTCCTGAAGGTAGACGCTCTCCAGGTCTGGAAAAGCCAAGGGAGGGGTAGAGGGGTGTGAGGCACGGAGCCCCAGGCCCTGCTCCTCACCCTCTCCTGGTGAGTGAGAGAAAGTGGGGGGCGGAAGACAGGCCTCCCAGACCTGCTGTGTCACTGCCGAGCTGTGTGGCCTCAGAAAAGTCGCTGAACTTCTCTGAGCCTGTTTCTCCCTGGGGGCTACAGGGGTGGTGGAGTGAGGGCCCGGTGAAGCCCTCAGGAGTAACCTGGAGCTCCAGAAAGGTGGTTCGTCGTGCCTGGTATGAAGGTTCAGATCCTGGCTCTGAGGGGCGCCTGGGGGGCTCCGTGGTTGAGCGTCTGCCTTTGGCTCAGGTCGTGACCCCAGGGTCCTGGGATCGAGTCCTGAATCGGGGTCCCCGCAGGGCACCTGCTTCTCCCTCTGCCTACGCCTCTGCCTCTTTCTCTGTGTTGCTCATGAATAAATAAATTTTTAGAAAATGGAGATCATAACAGGGCCTACTTCTTAGAGGTGTGGGGGGGATGAAGTGAAACGGCAAGTGTAAAACATGTAACATGGTGAGCACTTGGTTCCTGACCTGTTATCATGCCTACGGCGCCCCGTGGGCAATGGGCAGGGCAAGGCTCCCCAGGCCCATCCCACAGATGCAGAAACCAAGGCTGAAGGGCGGGGGGGCGGGGGGGAGGCTTGTCTGAGGTCACGGTGCATCCGGTTGCTGGCACCCCGCCCCCTGCTCTGTTCCACCCACCCCACCCCGGCGCCCACCCAGGCGGTACCCTGGAGCTGGACGATGTCCTGAGGGCTGTTCTCGGGGTGCAGCTCCTCGTCGTCCAGCGAGGACCAGGCGCTCAGCGTGGCTTCTGTGATAGCAAACTGCTCAGCAACCCCTGGGGGTGGGTGGGTGGGGACAGTGAGACCCAGCTCAGCGGGGATGCAGCGGGGGGGGGGGGGGGGGCACCCTCAGCGCCTCCACGGGCTGGCCGCGACCACCTCGTGCTCAGCCGGGCAGTCCATCCGGGCCCACCCAGCGCCCCGGCCACCCCACGGCACTGATTTGCTCTACCTCGACAACGCCCGTGTGGCGACCCTCGGTCCCCTAAGGACCAGAGTCCCAGCCAGTCCCCGTCCCCAGGCTCCCCTGCCCCCACCCGCGGACCTGCGGCAAAACGGGCCTCGCGCAGCTCATCCGGCAGGCAGCAGTAATGCTCGTCGTCGGCGGGGGACAGCTCCCAGCCTGACCGCTGGGCACGCCAGCCCTTCCACTCGATGAGGTGGGCCACGCGGCCACGCGCCATGGCCGTGGGCTTTGTGATGTGGTCCTTGATGCTCTGCACCACCCCTGCGAGCACGGAGGGCAGCGAGTGACCGCTCTGACACCAAACCCAGCCTCGGGCCCCACCTCCCCTGCCCCGGGCCCCCCGGTACCTCAGCCCCATCTCGTGGCCTATACCCCACAACCACTCAGCGCTCGTATTCACCCAATGCCCCGTGTCCTCACAGCCTCATACCTATGGAGCCCTGACTCTATGCAAGTCCTCCTGCCCAACCGATGCCCGGGCCCACTTTGGGCTTGACCCACCCCGAGCCCCAAGGCCCCACCTCACTTAGGGGCTCCCTACCCCTGTGGAAGCCCCATGCCCTCCCAACATCCTGCCCTCAGGCAACGGTCCTCTCCACCTGGTGCCTCTTCCCAGACCTGTCACATCCCTCATTCCCTTTGACCATGTTCAGACCCTTCTGTCCCAGAAGTTCCCTTCAAGGATCCACTCGAGATCCCCCCAGCCCTCTCCCTTTATCCATGAATTAACACGTGCTGAGGAAGCACCCCTTGTGCCAAGGCCAGTGCCAGCTCTCCTGAGGGGGAGACCTGTGTGGGATGCAGCAGACTGGGAAGGCTTCCTGGAAGAGGTGGACTGGGGTTAAGCCTTACAGGTAGGTTGGTAGGCTTATAGGTGCACTGGAGATATGGAGGCAAGACTGGAGGCTATTTCAGAGATGAGACGAGGAGGAAGGCATGGCGGATTCGGGCATGGTTCCAGGACCACCAGGGCTGAGACGGGGGTGGGGTGGGGTGGGGGCGCTAAGACTGGGGTGACAGAAGAGGCCGGGGAGCCCCTCGGGGGTGACACTTAGGGCTGAGAGAGCCAAGCTGAGGACTCCAGAGCTTTCCTTCTAGCAATGGGGAGCCACGGCAGGGTATTGAGCACGAGTGTGACAGGTTAGATCTGTTGTCGAGGAAGAGCATCCTACGAGGGGATGGGGCCAAGGGTGAAGATGGGGCTCCATCAGGCACCCCTGGAGGGATCCAGCCAGAGAGGAGGCAGGGGCTGGGCAGTGGGGAGGCAGGCCTGAGCGGCTCTCGGGGGTAGGCTGCCTGGATGCGGACGCGGACCCAGAGGGCCGTCAGGGATGCTTCAGTGTCTCTCCCCGGGGAGATGTGAGCCTGAGTTCCGTGCAACAGGGTTGTGAGCAGAGCCGGCCGGCCGAGAATGGCCTGGAAGGGGTTGCTGTGGGTGACCCGGGGCAGAGGCTATGGTGGCCCCTGAGCCCCCTCTGCTGGCCCGCGTGCCCACCTCCCAGCAGGTGCCACTGCCTCCGGCCTGCAGCCCTCTCCGGAGCCTTGCCCTTAGCTGCGGGGAGCGGCCTCACTGGAGAGCCGGGGGGGGGGGGGGGGGGGGGGGGGGGGGGGGAGAGCCGATGGCAGGTGACAGCCACGCAGCCGCCAGCCTCCACGCCTCCGGCTGCAGTTCAGCTCTGCGCCCCCACAGCGAGGGACGAGGGTGGGCCATGCTAACGCCAAGGCGGGAGGGGGCAGTGGAGCCTACCCACAAGGGACGAGGTGGCCAGAGCCGCCACGTTGTAGTTGCTGGAGCAGGACCTGGAGTCGGACAAGTAGCCGTTGGTGGTCTGGAAGCACCTCTGCGGGCAGGAGAGGAGGGGTGAGGAGGGTGGAGCAGACCCGCCAGATGCCACCTCCCCGCCACTACCATTCCCCAGGAGTCCCCCTCCCCAGGGGGCCTGCCCACTCCACAGGCCCAACCCCCGCCCCTGCTGCTGCCACCAGGGCCGCCCCTGCCATGGCACTGCAGAACGACGGGCGATGGTGTCAGCTGCGGCTGGCTAGACGGGGGTGGGCAACATGCACTGACCTGCCAAGGATCCCAACAGAAATCCATCTGTTTGTCCTAAAACAAGAGGAGAAAGAGGGTCAGGCAGGGCCCGGCACCCAGTGCCAGCAGCTGACACACGTCTTGGAGCCCCGGGGGGGTGGCATGGGCCAGCCCTTTGCTACTCCCTGAGGCCCCGGGTCTGTCTCCTCACGGGTCCTGCCCTGGCGCTCCCTTCTCATGCAGACAAAGACGTGCGGCAGGGGATGGGCCGGCACCGCCTCTGCCAGGAAGGCAGGGGGGATGGGGGTAGATTAGATCTGGGTTCGAGTTCTGACTCTGCCCTTTCTACCTGGGTATTCTTACACTAGTGCCTTAGCAGCTCTGAGCATCCATTTCTTCCTCCGTAAAACGATGATAAATCCCATTTATCTCAGGGGTTGTGGTGAAGCAAATGACATAACGTGGGCAAAGCGTCTAGCATAACACCTCGCATGTGGCATGTGCTTAAAAAAAAAAAAGTAATTATATGAACCAGTAGGTTCAAGCCACAACCTCTGGAGGTGGGGGTGGAAACAACACACCCCAGGAAGATATGAGGCCCCTCACCAGCTCTTCCCGATACATCTGGAAAAAGAAATGCCACTCCTGGGGAGCCTGGCGGGCTCAGTCGGTAGAGCACATGGCTCTTGATCTTAGGGTTGTGAGTTTGAGTCCCACGTTGGGTGGAGAAATGACTTAAATAAATAAACTTAAAAAAAAAAAGGACACCTAGGTGGCTCGGTGGTTGACTGTCTGCCTTTGGCTCAGGGTGTGATCCTGGAGTCCTGGGATTGAGTCCTGCATCGGGCTCCCTGCATGGAGCCTGCTTCTCCCTCTGCCTGTGTCTCTGCCTCTGTGTCTCTCATAAATAAATAAATAAATATAAAAATAAATAAATAAACAAACAAACAAATAAATAAATAAAATAAAATAAAAATAAATAAATATTAGAAAGAGAGACAGAGAATGCCACTCCTTTACCCTCCAGAGGGCAGGGCAGGCTGCTAAGGGGTGGTGGGCTGGTCAGGGAACTTGTTATCTGCAAAGCTGAGTTAATTTGGGTGAAAAGACCTCGAAGGTAGGATTCTTCTGAACAAGGCTGGTCCAGTCCCTGGATGCCCAGCCCGATTCAGACCTTCATCCACATGCATACCACACATCAGGGACTCTAATCCCATAGCAAGTAGCCCACGAGGGAAAACTGGAAGAGTCTAGGCTCCCCGTGGAACAGTGTAGGGGACATCCCAGGAACCAGGGCCCAGGCAGGGGTGAGGGTGGGGAGCAAGAGGGACCAGTTACCTTGCCAGTGACATGGTCTGGAGCAATAGTAGGGTGGTGCCCGGAGGGCAAGTCCGGGTTCAGGGGGTCCGTGCCCTGGGGCATGGGACAGTCCTTGTGGGCACTTGTGAACAGATCTGGAAAAACGACGACAGGAGGAACTTAGAAAAAAAAAAAGCCCATACTTTCCTCCTTACGAAGCTTGTTCAGGCCAGCCCCGAGGGATGGGCCTACTTTGTTGTCACCCGATGAAACAGGGTGTCGTCGTGTAGAAAAGAGACCCAAGCCCACGGCACGTGAGGCGTCCAGCCAGATCTGCCCCTGCCTGGTGCCCTCAGTGGGAGTCCTTCCCCCTCGGCCTGTTCTCCATTTTCTTTAATTCTAGCACCCACCCTGGGCCAGCCACGACCACCTGGCACAGCCTCCAAGCTCTCCTCCACAGATGCCCTCGACTCCCAGCCCCGTCTGGTCTCACCCTCTGCCGGCCCCAAGCCTGGGCTGCATGTCGCTGGCCTCACACGGGACGTGGTCGGGGATCCTTCTAGACGGCTCCAGGCCCCGCTGTTTGCTTCCCGCCAGGCTGCCTACCCGCGCGGCTCTCCTTCTCTAACCCCTGGGGGACAGGGAGCAGCACCCTGCCTGCACCCGCTGCTGGCTGCTCTCCCTCCCTCACTGAGATCCAGAAGCTTCCACAGGCCTCGCCCCACTTTCCCACCTCAAGTCATCACCCTGGCCGCATTTTGCCCAGACCATCTGCTTTCCCTCCTGTGACAAAGGAAGAACTGTCCCTACTCCATCCAAGACCAGCCCCCCCTCGCCCTGGGGGCTCCCCAGCCTGGCCTGCCTCCCCCCACCACTGCCCTGCACTCTCTCTCTTCTCTGCCCGTCTACTATGTCTCCCTCTCGGCCACCAGCGTGGCAGGTGCCACAGTGTTTCTCCAGTCGGGGCTCTTGCCAGCATCCCTGCTTCCCCGACACCCACCATCGAGTCCCCCACCACTGGGTCAGTGCCCGGCACCCAAACAGCCCCAGCATCTCCCATCCTTTAGAGACCTCCCGGCCCCTGCTTCCCCCCACCCCCCAGCTCCGTCCGTGCCCGCTCCTCTGCCCACTTCCAGGCTACACTTAGGGAGACTCGTGTCCGACCTCTGCTTTCTCCTCCACCCTCTCCGGGCAGCCTTTCCTGAGACAGCCTTGGCTCACGTGGTCAAGCCCAGGGGTGACTTCTCCGGTCTCCTCACTGGCTTCTCAGCATCCCTGGGACACTGCACCTCCCCCCCTCTTCCCCCTCCAGCCCCGCCCATCTCAGGGCTCCCCCACCCCTTCTCTGCTCCAGCCTGGCCCCTTATTATCTCGGGGTCCCTCCCAGGGCACCTGACCCAAGTGCAGCCAATGCCCACGTTTATACCCGCAGCCCTGACTGAATTGCCAGGATGCCCGAGAGCCTCTCCAGGAAACCCGGGCCCATCTTCCTCCACTTCTCCGATTTTAGAAAATGATGCAACAGCCCACCCAGCTGCGCCAACCAAACATCCAGTTTTCTCTCACTGCTGCCTTTCCCCCCACCAGAAAGTCCTGCTGGCTCTGTCCGCAACCTCCATTCCAGCTCAGCCCTCTCCATCCCTTCCGCGGCTCCCCATGGCGGGGTGGGGGTACCACCCTCTCGCCTGGCCCACTCTCCACCCTCCCTCCGCACAGGGATGCTACAGGTCTGACTGCATCTTTGCTGAAAACCTGCCACTGGCTTCCTTCCATTGCACTGGAGGCAGGGCCTTCAGGGGCCTGCACGCCAGCCTGCCCGCTGTGCCCGCCTGCCCGCTGTGCCTGCCACTCTGGCCTCCCTGCTGCTCCTCAAATTGTTCTTTGTCCTTTCCATCCCCAGATCTTCCTGAACCGTGTCATTCAGGTCTCAGCTCCAGGTCCCCTCCTCGGAGAGGCCCTCCCTGCCCCAGTCTCTCCCCATCACCGACAAGCCTCCTTTACAGCAGCCAGCGCTCCCTGACAGTTTTGTACTGACGTGGCCAGTCCCTCCTCACACGGTGCAGGTGAGGCCATGAGAACGGAGACCATGGCAGCTGGGTGGCACAGCGGTTTAGCGCCGCGTTCAGCCCAGGGTGTGATCCTGGGGTCCCGGGATCGAGTCCCATGTCAGGCTCCCTGCGTGGAGCCTGCTTCTCCCTCTGCCTGTGTCTCTGCCTCTCTCTCTCTGTGTGTCTCTCATAAATAAATGAATAAAATCCTTAAAAAAAAAAAAGAGGAAGGAGTTCATGGCTCGGCTTTCTAGATGGGAAACTGAGGCCCAGACGGGGATTCACCAGCTGGAGGCATCCAGCTGCACACGGCCAGTAGCTGGAAGTCAGGGTCTGAGCCCAGTTATTCTGGTGCTGAGGCTCACTCTCCTCCAAAGCACAAAAGGAGTTTTGAGGAGTTCTGTGGGGGCTCCTGGGGCGCACCGGAGAGCTAATGGGGGGAAGCTAGTGGGGGGGGGAAGGAGAGGGATGTTGTGGGCAGGGGAGTGATGGGGGAGGTGCCAGGAGAGGGGTGTCACAGAACCGTGGAGTCTGGGCCTTGAGCAGCAGGGAGGCGAGGCCTCTGCAAGACCCGGTCCCAGTCCCAACACCCTTCTTTGGTTTCAACAACCAGGAGGAAGCCGACCAGGAGGAAGCCAAGGCCAGGGAGCCTCTGTAGGCTGAGGCCAGGTGTCAGGAGCCCCCGAGGCAGGGCTGGGCGCTCGTGGGTGGGCCATGGGTGCCGGGCTGAAGCGCCAGCGAGGGGTCTTGCGGAGGTGTCAGTGGGAGGGGAGGACGGGGCGCCGCTGAGCCCCATGCGCTCGGATCCCTGTCGTGTCCTGTGCACCCACAGCAGTCCTTCGCTCCCACCTGGCGGCACCTGGGGCCCTTTCCAGGGGAGCCAGAGCTGAATGAACGCTGCCCTCTTCGGAGACCAGAGGGGGGACCCCAGACCCCTGGCTTGGGGTTGGAACCCACTCAGGCCACCTCGTCTGTCCTGCTCTCTGCTCCTCTCTTGGTTCCCTCCCTCACGTCCCCGTTGTACCCCAACCCTCACTTCGGGGTCTGCTCCCGAGACAAGGGGGGAGGCTCTGGTGCCAGGTCCCCCGTTCGGATGCCGCTGCCCTTCACTTCCTGCGGGACCTTGGCTGACCGCTCCAAGCCTCCATTTCTTTATCTGTGAAGTGGGCAGTGGCCTATACTTGTTCTCCAGGTCCTGCCTGCCTCCCAGGGCCCCAAACAGAACAAAGGGGCACTGGGCGCCCCACTGCCAAGGGTGGGGGGGAGCAGAGTCCCTCCCGGAGACGGCTGCCACAGGCTCTGCTACCCCAGCCTCCCACCATCCCTCTGACTCGACCGATTGTCCCCCATGAGCCAAGTGAGGGGCTCTCAGAGACTCCCCTGCAGAGATCTGGGACATCTGCAAAGGAGGGGCGAGCATCCCCCAGCCCCGGGTGGATGTCAAAACCCCGAGAGCAGCCTGCCCTCCCTCCCCCTGCACGGCAAGGACTGTGAGTTTCTCCAGGGTCAACTGGACACTGAGAAAGGTGCTTCCTACGAGGGCCGCCTGCAGGGCAAGGGGACCCCAGCCGCTAGAGGCTGGAGGGTGGGCAACTTTAGGGGGCATGGGAGTTGGGCAGGGGAGAGAAGAGGTTGAAGCAGGTCAGTTCTCCCATGACAGGGGTTCAGCCATGGGCAGGCCCCCCAAATGGCCCCTTAGGAGAACTCACACATACTAACCTGGCACCTGTGCCCCCCTGCCTTGCACTCCAGCCACACGAATCACTCAGATGCACCCAGCAGACTCCTGCCTCAGGGCCTTTGCACTGGTTGTTCCTGTCCTCTAGCTCCAACTCTCTCCTCCCACAAAGCCACAGGTTCACTCCTTCACCATATTCAGGTCTTTGCTCAAATGTCAGAACCTTCTCGAGGCCTCCAGCCACCTTGTCTAATGGTACTCAGCTTTTCCTACCCCCTGATTTTGTTGCATCCCTTTAAAAAAAAGATTTTATTTATTTGACAGAGAGAGAGAGAAAGAGAGAGGGGGGGGGGAGCGCACAAGTAGGAGGACTGGAAAAAGGGGAAACAGGCTACCCACTGAGCAGAGAGCACAATAGGAGACTTGATCCCAGGACCCCAGGATCATGACCCGAGCCCAAGGCAGATGCTTAACCAACTTAGCCACCTAGGCGCCGTGTCATTCCTTCTTTACAATGCCCGTCAGCACATGTTATGTGTCCGTTTCCTTGTTCACCATCTCTCACTAGACCATGAGCTCTCTGAGGGCTGGTCCTTGTCAGCTTTATTTGCCACCAGAGCCCTAGCACCTGCCACGGGGCCTGGCATGTCGCTCATTAAATTTTCCCTCAACACTGAGCCAATGGCAGCCAAGAGAGACCACCAGAGCTCCAGATAAATAAACATATCTCGGCTGGGGTCCCTGGGTGGCTCAGGTCAGGATCCCAGGGTCCTGGGATTGAACCCCACATCAGGCTCCCTGCTCAGCGGGGAGCCTGCTTCTCCCTCTGCCTCTCCCCCTGCTTGTGCTCACGCTCACCTGCTTGCTGTCTCTAATAAATAAACAAATAAAATCTTAAAAAAAAATCTTGGCCACTTTTTCTCAAGCTCCTCATGCCAGACCCCAACATGTCAGAGGGGAGGGAGGCCAGCAGGGGAAAAAGCCGACTGTGGCCAGTCCTGGTGGGAGGCCTGAAGGGAACACTCAGCAGGATGTGAGGTGGAAGTCTCCATCCACATCGGACCGGACTCAGGATCCCTAAGGGACTGGAGAGTTCTGAGACTGGCCTGCAGACTTACAGCCCAGCAGGTGCAGGAGGTCTGGATGAGCCTGTCTGAAACCAGAATGTTCCAGGTCCCTCAGAGGCGGTGTTGAGGTCGGGGGCGCCTCCTTCAGTGGCTCATGCAAGCCACTTACGAGGTCATATGATCGAAAAACACAATAGAAATGAACAGAAAATACCAGAACCTAAAGAGGAGTCAGGTCAAGTGTTGTTTCAGGAAACTTAGGTTTAGACGGCGCAGGCGCGCACGTGCGGGCAGGGGTGTGCACACACACATCTGCGGTAAGTGTCCTAAGTGTGTGCTGGGTCGTGGTGCGAAATACGTGTATTCCTCACAGGCTGGAGTCAAAAACGTTTGAAAGTCACCCCTCCTCGGATTCCAGCGGGCGTACGCAGGGGCCGGCCGAGCTGCTGGCGACAGGCTGTCCCCAGGAACCCTGAGAGGTGCTGGAATATTTCTAGGGCCCCTGGGTCCCCGGAGGCCCGCAGGCCGCGGAGCGAGGGGAGCTCAGCGCGGAGGCGGCGTCACAGGCCAAGGCCCAGAGCGGACATGACTTGAACAAGGTCACTGGCCAAGGTGGACTTCGGGGGACTCCTGGCTCTGAGCCCCCCTCTGCCTTTCCTGCCCCGCCCCCTGCCTCAGTTGGGGTGCAGGGGCCTCCGCCAAAGCCGCCTGCTCCCCCTGAGGACTTGGGCCCTGTGATGTCACAGGCTGGTTGCCATGGAGACGTCAGGTAATGGAGCAGCCCAGGGTGAAATCACAGGCTGCTCTTCGCCCAGCTGGGACTGGCGGCCACGTCACCAGCAGCAACTGGAAAAACACAGTGTTTCATGTGGGGTGGGGGCTGGGGCCGGCCTGAGGGGACCCCTGGCCACTGCTACTGGGGCGCCTCCTTCCTCCCCAGTCCACACGCTACTCCAGCGACCTGGAGGCCTGAGACCCCTTCTCCGACCTGCCCCCTCCCCCGCCTCCCCTGGCCACAGCAGCGACAGGCCTCTGGTTGCCCTGGCAACTTGGAGGGGGCCGTCGGGATCCTTCAAGGAGAGGAGCGTCCTCCAGACGTCTCCTCGTCCCTCTGCCTTCAAGCAGAGCTCTCTTCTGCCTACCAAGGATGCTCCCTGCTTCTCACACCAGCTCCTCAAGCTGCTTTCTTAGAGTCCAACCACCCAGACGGTTCCTCCTGAGCTCTAACCTCAGCCCTCTCGCTGCAAAGCTCCCACCCTGGTTTCCTCTGCTTGCTCCTAGGATGAGCCTGCGGCTCTAGCTGTTCTTTGGTGCCCAAGTCCCAGCCCGTTAGTTAGTCACTGTGGTTGCCGTCTGCCCCCAGAGTGTCCCCCGGGGCTCTGCACCCCAGGAGGGCAGAGGGCCCAGGGTTAACCCTGTCCTTTCCCAGCAGCCCAGAGAGGGTACACTCCCTCTTGAAGGCACAGAGTAACAGAGCAGCAGCCCGGGCCCAAACCCCTCGCCCTGCCCCTCCCTGGACAGCCGCAGGCCTCCCCTCGAAGCTTCTCAGGACCCCTTGGCCGCCTCCTCCAGCCAGCCAGCCGCTCCCCTGGTGTGTGCTGCCGCCCGCCCGCCGAGCTCCAGGCCCCGGCCCTGCCTCCGAGGAGAACACAGCGGGCCCAGTGCTCCCTCTGCAGCCCCTGCCCCGGGTCTAATCCCGGCTTTTCACCGCCACCCAGGACCCCGGCACGCGCTGTGGCCCCTGCGCTGTCACCTGGGAGATGGGAAGGGCTGCCCAGGAGGAAGCACCTGCCACAACAGGCACTCTAAACCGCAGCTGCTCCGACCCTCTCCGCCCCTAGACCCGCTCCTCCTTCTAGACCTCCGGGACAGATCGTGGTCACCCCTGCTGACCTCTGGTCCCGCCCCTGGGGCTAGAGCTCACCGTGGGGGCTCTGCAGAGGGAGGCCACCAAGAGTGAGCCCTTGGCTTCTCTGCCCGGTGAGTCACTGCCATGACAGCAGGCTGTCCCTCTGAGCTGGGCAGAGGCCCAGCCTCAAGTACCCTCCGGGTCCCCGGGACGTTTGTTTATAGGCCACCAGGGCCACAGCGGTAACTTCATCAGTGAGTTGATGCAGCACCAGGGGGCCCATTTCTATCCCCAACCAAGGTTAGAGGGAGACAATGGGCCCTTCCCCAGGACCTTCCACACACCTCAGCTCCTTTCTATGTCCTCCACCATCCTGTGGCTCCGTCTCTGTGATGAGCTATCCTCGAGCCCATCCTGCTTTCGCCTCACCTCCTCCAGGCAGCCTGCCCAGATTGGCCTCAGCTGTACTAGGCTACCAGCAATGTGAATGAGCAAAGTCTGGCCTGCAATGATCTGCTGCTACTATTTATTGAATATCTACTATGTGCCAGGCACTGTCCTAGGCCTTTTCATCCATTTTCTCTCGTTTAACCCTCACCAAAACCCTGCAAAGTAGGTCTCATTATGCCCATTTTACAGATGGGGAAACTGAGGCTCAGAGACATCAAACCACTCCTCCAAGGTCACCAGCTAATAAGTGGCAGAGATGGGGTTCAAACCTAAACTAGTCTGAAATTCCAAAGCTTGTGCTCAAACCACTGACCAGCGCTGACCTCCTCAGGCTGTTTTTCTGTGCATGCGTCCACGTCCCTGTCCTGCCTCCCCCATTAGACTACTCGGGCAAGATTGTGTCTCTCTCCTCAGACAGTGAGCTCCCAGAGGGCAAGGCCCCATCTGCTCTTTCCTTGGTCTCCCCTAGTGCCCATGTCAGGTCACTCACTGGCTCTGCAGGGGCCAAGGTGAGACAGTGCTGGGGGAGTGGGAGGGGGTCAGGGTCAGAGGCCCTGGGTATCGGGCAGTGGCAGGGAGGCTCTGCCCAGACCCTTCAGAGCTGGAAGCTTCTCCCAGAGCAAAGAGGTGTCTGACCTTGCAGAAGAAAGACCTTGGTCCCCAATTTCTGCCCTCATAAGCCCTGAGGCCCAGTGCACTGAGACTCCCTCGGTGAGGCCAGAAGACCAGTGGGTTGGCTGGAGGACAAGGCTGGGACAGGCGGGTCTGGGGGGGGCCAGAGGAGAGGCTCCAGCGCCAGGGCATGGGGTGGACCCCGGGAGCCCCGGGGGCTGGAGAGACAGGTGTAGATATTAACTTCCCCTGTTCCGTACACCAGCGTCACCAGCGGTGGCGGCAAAGCCCCGACCAGATACCAACCACGGGAGTTATTTCAGAGGGTTGCTTTTTTTAAGCAATGGCCACGCACTCAGCGCCTCTCTCACGTGGGGCACATCAGAAAGCAAAGGGCAGGGGCTCCCCACTCAGGCGCTGGGCTAACACGGACTTGCCTGAATTCAAATCCTGCCTCTCTGTGTCCTGGCTGTGTGACCTCAGGCAAGACTCTTGCGTCTCTGGGCCCCACATCCCAGGGTTGAATGAGGACGAACTAGGTCAGGAGAGTAAAGGCTCAGCCTGGCTTAGGATAAGCGCCCCACAAACAGTAGCTTAAAAGTAGATGATGAATGGGGCACCTGGGTGGCTCAGTCGGGTGAGCGGCTGACTCTTGATGGTGACTCAGGTCATGATCTCAGGGTCCGGAGACTGAGCCCCGCACTTGGCTCTGTGCTCAGCACCGAGTCTGCTGAGCCCTCTCCCTCCCCCTCTGCCCCTCCTCCTGCTCTCTCTCTCTCATCTCTCAAATAAATAAAATCTCTTTTTAAAAAAAGTAAATGATGAACAGAAAATAGCTCCTGGAAACAGCACGTGTTGCCTTACTCTGGTCCCATCACTTCCCCCAAGCCCTCGGCAGCTCGAGTGCGGGCCATGAGGCACCCATGAGGCAGGATGGGGCTGGAAGCCTCTGGAGCCTCCCCTTTCCCAGCCAAGAAGTCCTCGCTTAGCTGTTTGCACAGAAGGGTGATAACAAAACATTTTAAATGAAAGAAACAGCTAACATTTAAGAGTGCTTACGACGTGCCAGGTACCGGTCTGAGTGCTTTACAGGAATTAAGTCATTTAATCCCTGCCCTCAACCCTAGGGCATTTATACCGGTATTGGTCCCATTTTACAGATGAGAACACTGTAACACATTCAAGGTTAAGCAACTTGCTGAGGTCAGAGTGAGTGAATGGGTGGGGGGGGAACCTAGGCTGGCTGGAGCCAGAGTCTGCACCCCTAGCCTCTCAGGCCTGGCACAGAGCAGCGAACTGCCGCCCCATGCTGGCACGGGGAGGCTCTCCCAGGTGTGGCCTGTGGCTGGGGCTTGGGGTCTGGCTAGGGCGGCCCCAGCTACATGCAGGCTCTGGGCTCGGTATGGGCATCAGCATGAGGCTTGCAATCCCTGGCTTGGCTTCAGGGCTGTGTACCAGGCAAAAGGGGGCGTTTGCAGAAAGGGGGGGTTGTTAGCACTGGGTGCAGGTGTGGAGAGCGGGCCTAGAAGCCTGCAGCTGGAGAGGAGGGGGTCAGGCGCCCGGCTACGGGCTGGGGGCGCGGTGCAGAGGCTAGGGGCACAGGCTCAGCTTTTTTTCAGGTCACTCAGCTTCCCCTCTGCTTCCCCACTTGTAATTTGAGCACCGCGACAGTACCTACCCCGATTTAGCTAGTTGTACCTAAAATGTTCCAACCAGCACCTGGTAAGCACTCTGGGAGTATTAGTGACCATTAGGGGGGGGGGTGTGACCTCCACTTAGTGGCTCAGTCCCTGAGACCATGGTTGTCCTCTGCTCTATGCTCTCGTCCCTTCTTTACCATTACCTAACTTGCCTGCTGCATGTTGTGACTGTAAGTGCCACCCCCTCAGGAGGGGGACAAGGTTAGAATACACAACTAGATCTGGAGGTGGCACTCGGGCAGCCAAGTCACAGAAGGACGGACGAAGAAAGTCCATCTTTAGTCTGCATGACCTCAACCAGGCACAGCGGAGGGTGCCAGCCCCGTGGAGGGGGTGTCCAAGGACCTGAGGACCAGCCTGACCTTGGCAGGCCCCTCTTCTTCCCTGGCCCCTGTACTGTTGTTCAGTGGGTCTGCGGCTCACAGGGCTGGGGCCCCTGCACTGGATGGCCAAGTGATGGGGAAGGGACACAGTCACCAAGGAAACACCCCATCCCAGATCCCTGACACCCAGAGCCTGCCCAGAGCCTTTGGGTTTCTTTTTTTTTTTTTTAGCCTTTGGGTTTCTGCAGACACATTGAGAGCCTGTCAGTCCTGAAGAACCCTAAATACTCTTCCTTCTTAAAACTCCTTTCCCCTTTGGCAAGCTGTCGGCCTCACAAGGGCACACGCTATGCTGGACTTGTCCTCACTAGATGCCCAGCATGCACACAGTAGGTGAGGTGTTAACATCAGCTTAATGAATGAATAAGTGAATGAACCTCCCAGGAACTAACTCCCACCCACAATTCCAGCCCTGACACCCTCCTGAGACGTCCCAAGCTGCTTACCTGAATGTCCCACATGGACTGATGTGCCCCCTTAGAGGGCAGAGGATGGAGAGAAGGGTGCTATGCTCCTTCCCCAGCATCCCCCAGCGCAAGCCCCCACCTCCACCCCAGGGCCCGTGCAGCCCTTCCCCAAGGTCTATTCATTCCTCTACAACTAAGTTTTGGGGGGTGTCAGGTGGGATGACAGCCCCCAGGCCCTGTGGATGGGGTCGGTGGGATTGCAGAGCTGGAGCCAAAGCCTCAGTCACCTGCACCAGCCCCTGCTCTGAGTAGGAGCCAGTCCCCCAGGGCGTCTCACTCCAACTCCTGGGGTACCACCTTGGGAAGGGCAGGAAGAGAGCAGAGGTGCCAGGGCAAGGCAGCTTTTAAAGCTCAGAAGCAGAAAGAAAGAAAGAAAGGCCCAGGGGTTGCTTAGATATTAGCTTTCTCCATCCCTTCCTGTCCCCTGACCAAGGATGGGGGGGTGGGGGTGAGGAGTTAGGGATGAGGGTGGGGGAAGGGACACCTTTTTTATAACCTGTTCATCTCCTTTAACCCCCTCCTGTCGATGAGGTTCAGGGGCTCTGCAGACAGGGCATGGGGTAAGGGGGACAGAAGTGGGGGCGCTGAGCTGGTCGGGCCTGGGTCTGGGGGGAGTGCGAAGGGCAGTGGGCTGGCTCTCCCGGTGCCGCCAACCGGCCCTCCCGAGGAGCCAGGCGCGGAGCAACCGGGAGCCTCCCTCCCCCTCCCCCTTCCTCTCCCGAGCACGCGGCAGGGGGCGTGGGACCGCTCGGGCGGTGGGAAGCGACCCCGCTCCGTGCCACCTGCCTGGGTGTGGCTCCAGGCCGGCCTGGAGACGGCGACCGCCCCGCCTCCCCCCTGCCCTCCCTCTGCGCTGCCCCCCGTCCTCCCGGGGCACCGTGTCCCCTGGGGCTGGGGGGGTGCGGGCGGGGCAGGCCGGGTCCGGGTCCCCCCCCCCGCCCCCGCCCCCGCCGGCGCCCCCTCACCTCGCGACACGCAGGAGCCCATCACGGGGCCGCGGGGCCGGGCCGCTGCGCCTCGGGTGCGTCGGGCCGCGGGGCGCTCATGTCTCCGCGGGGCTCACGCGCGGCGCCGGCGGGCGGGCGGGCAGGGGCCGGGGCTGGGGCCGGGGCCGGGGCCGGGGCTGGGGCTGGGGCCGGGGCCGGGGCCGAGGCTGGGGCTGGGGCCGGGGCCGGGGCTGGGGCTCCGCTCGTCGTCCCTGCCGCCGCCGCCTCCCGCGCTGCGCCCGCTCCTGCCAGCCGCGGGCAGCACGGAGGGCGGGGGGGCCCGGGGGAGCGCTCGCCCCGAGCCCCGGAGCCCGAGCCGCGCGCAGCCGCCCCGCCCCTTCCCCGGCCCCGGCGCCGCCCGCCGCGCGCACCTGTGGCCGCAGCCCGGGCTCGGGGGCGGGGTCAGCGGGGGGGGGGACCGGGGAGGGGGTGGGGTCAGCCCAGCTCGGGGGGCAGGAGGGGAGGGGCGGGGTCGGGGGGGGGGACCAGGGAGGGGTGGGGTCAGCCCAGCTCGAGGGGACCGGGAGGGGGAGGGGCAGGGTCGGGGGGGGGGGACCAGGGAGGGGGTGGGGTCAGCCCAGCTCGGGGGGCAGGAGGGGAGGGGAGGGGAGGGGTCAGCGGGGCTGGGGGGACCAGGGAGGGGGTGGGGTCAGCCCAGCTCGGGGAGGGGGGTGCAGGAGGGGAGGGGCGGGGTCAGCGGGGCTCGGGGGAGGCGGGAGGGGCGGGGTAGCGGGGCGGGGTCAGTGGGGCTGGGGGTACCGGGAGGGGGAGGGGCGGGGTCCGCGGGGCGGGGGGAGGTGGGAGGGGCGGGGTCCGCGGGGCGGGGGCGGGACTTGGGGCGGGGCGGGGAGCGGCGCAGAGGGAGGGAGCTACGGCTGGGGGAGAGGGGAGGGACCCCCCTGACCCTCTCTCCTCGCCACCTAGTGACGGGGTTGAAGGTCGGGAAGGGGACCGAGAGGGGTGCGCGGAGATTCCAGCACTTGCGGCCCCACGTACACAACCTTAGTTTAACAACCAGGACCCAGGGCCACCTGGTGGCTCAGCAGTTGAGCGTCTGCCCTTCGGCTCAGGGCGTGACCCTAGGACCCGGGATCGAGTCCCGCACCGGGCTCCCTGCACGGAGCCTGCTTCTCCCTCTGCCTGTGTCTCTGCCTCTCTCTCTCTCTCTCTCTGTCTCTCATGAATAAATAAATAAAATCTTTAAGGAATAAATAGCAACCAGGGCCCCGGGTCCCCTGTCTCGTGGGGCAACAGGGGCTCACTCTATCACTCACGCACACTCTCACACGTGTACCACGCACTCGTGCACACTCACAGCCATGCACATTCACCTGTACACATGGTCACCCCCGTGCGCGCGCACACTCAGCACACAAGCACGGCAGCGTCTGAGCCACTCACTTGCACATCATCTCCCTCCATCTTTACACCCGCACCTGCCTGTGCACCTTCTACAGCTGAGGAAGCCAGGTTTCTTGGATCCCCCCAAAAATCTGGGGATGAAAAAAATAAAAATTAAAAAATTAAAAAAAAAAAACCTGGTGATGACCCTGGGCAGGGTTTTGAGAGATGAATAAGGTTTGAGGCAGGAGTAGGAGGCCCCCAGCAGGGCAGCATCTGAGGGGCCGGTGGACTGCCAGGGGGTGGGGGCGGGCACTGACCCAGGTCTCTTCCCCTCTCTGAGGTAGGGTTCAGGTGGGGAGTGGCTCTAGCCACTGCTGCCAGCAGACCTGGTGTGACAGCTGGCTCAGCTCACATATAGCTGTGTGACCTTGGGCAAGTTGCCTCACCTCCCTGAGCCTGTTTTTTCATCTGTTAATCATGGGGGGGGGGGGGGAATAACCTCACCTCACAGTATTGCTGTAAGGATTAATGAGAAATATATGCAAAATGAGACATAGTAGGTCCTTAGGGCTGAAAATAAATAACAGCCACGGTGGACACGGATAAGATGTATTATTACATCACCAAGCTCCGCTACACCTACTGGAAGCCTAAAGAGCCTCCATTCCATGAATATGTGTGAAGCACCTACTATGTGCGGGTGTGAAGAAGAGAGATGTGCCAGCCCTAGAGTCCGTGCCGTGTTCAGCCACATATGCTCAGAGACCCCCATGCTCTCCCCCGCTCAGAGCAGCCCCACCCCAAGTCTGGCGTAGGGGAGGAGAGCTCTGAAGGGACAGTATGTCCAGATCCCCCTGGATGCCCAGGTGCCTTGCACAGTGCCAGGTGGGTGCCTGTCCTTGTGTGGAACAGGAAAGAACAAAAGGGGTCCTTCCTGTGTGGCCCAGGGTTGCGGGGGGCAAGGTGTCCTTTCTCTTCTTCCTGTGGTGGGGTGACTGGACTTGGCTTGGAAGGATGGCTCTGACTCACCATGACGCAGGACGCTGGTCACAGCTGATGATGTTCCCAGCTGGCAGCCTAGCAGCTCTGGGGGGGGGACCGGGAGGGGGACCCCAGCAGAGAACAGGGCAGTTCACAGGGTAGAGGATGCCCACTGTGCCCCTTTCAGCCCAAGACAGGGATAGGTGGATGAGGCTGGGCAGTGGCCCCACCCACGGTCCCCTGCTCACAGTCCCGGAAAAGGGGCCAGGGCGGGGTGAGGTGGCTCTGGCTCTCCCGCCTCTGGCATTCATGCTGGGCAGCAATCTTCTCGTTGTACAGACTGGCGCTCAGAGAGGGTCAAGGACTTGCCCAAGGTCACACAGCAAAGGGATACGGATTCAAGCCCAGGTGTCCTGCCTGTCAGCCCAACGTGGCACTAACTAAAGACCAGGCCTTGCAAGGGTGGGCAGCTCCCCCTTGCACGCCCACATTCACCTTCCTTCCCAGCCCTTGGAATTCTGCTGAAGCAGATGATTCCCAGATTCCCGGACAGCTCTAAGATGTGTGGTTGCCCTTCCCCAGGGGCAAGCTGTCCTTTCCCAGATGGGCCCACAGTCCATCTGCCCTGTGACCTTCTATTACCCTCCCCCAGTGCCCTCCTTGCTCCACGTATCTATGGGGGGGGGGAGAGATAGGAGCCCCCTGTGGGGGCGGGGACCAGAGGAGGGAGTGCCCAGGTGGTGCCCTGAATCCAATTCTCCCATCATGACTTTGGGGATCCTGTGGCCTGCCCTGAGTGCCTGGCCCTGCGCTGGGCACTGGAGCGTGGCAAGCAGATGCTGCAGGGCCTGACAGGGAGAGATCAATCAACCGACTCAGTCTAGGCCCAGGCACTCCCCAGGGGAGGGGGGGAAGGCGTGGCTTGGGGGGAGCCAGGTGCATAAATAGCTTGGGTCAGTGTAGACACTGCTGCATCCTCACATCAGCTGAGTTGCTTCGGCCAAAGCAGAAGGGTGGGGTTGGCTTCAAGGCGTTCATGACCCTGCAATGGGAATTTGAAGGTTGAGCAGGACACGGGCAGGCAGACAGGGAGGGGCGCTCTGTGTGACAAAGGTACGGAGACAGGGGAGGCTGGGGGGTGTCCCGGGGACTGGAGGATCTGATGTCTGGGGGGCCAGTGGGAGACAACAGGACTTCTGGCTGGGGTTGCCCATCTCCAGGTCTCAACCTTCTCAGTATTGGTTTCTCAGGAAAGAGGAACCAGAGCTGATAAGCAGAAAGAACAGTATTGGAAGCCCAGCGGATCTGGGTTGGACTCCTGTGTCTAGAACAGTAGTACATGGTAGATGCTCAGTAGGTGTTTGTTGACTGAATGACAGAAAATGAGACCTGTTCAAGGTCACATATCTAGAAACCGATCATGGCCAGGACTGACTGGATGCAACTCTTCCTTCATCCAGCAAACGTTCATTGAGCACCTGCCGTGTGCCCGGCACTGCATGGCACTGCTTAAGCATAAATGAGACAGCCGAGGTTCCCGTTCACTGGGGGAGAGAGAAGAGCTGGGGGGAGGTAGGGTATGGATCCAGTAATGACCCAGGCTTGGGGTCTTCCCAGGAAGCCTGAGAAAGAAGGCCCCAGGCTGACCCCAGAATGAGCCCACTCTCAGCGCCAGGCTCCCACCTGAGGGCTGCTAGCTGGAGTGGGGTGACAGGCCCACATGCCGGACAAGGTAGCATAGGGGGAGAGAGAGAAAGAAGGGTGGGCCCCCTGTCTGATAGGGGAGGCAAAGTTCTATGTCTGACAGAGGAGAAAGCCCCTGGGCCAGATGCTGGGGACACTGGGAAGAGACCAGCCCCTACCCTGGAGAAGCTTCCAGCCTGGTGAGTCAACAGTTCCACTAAATTCAACTCAAAAGTGCCTCTCGAGGGCCTGGTCCACAGTGGCTGCCTCACGGCGGGATCCCTTTCTCAGGGTTGGGAGGTTGGTCCTCTGAGTCCCGGGTGCTGGATCTCTGCAGGCAGGTAGGAGGCTCCCCTGGTTAGGACCCAGACACTAAGATGCCTTTCCGGAGCCGTGTGTCGTGGGAGATGGCCACCAGGGGGCGGCCCGAGACAGCGTCATTTTTGACTACTTTCATTCTTTGCTCCCTCCCTTGGCCGACTGACCCAGAAAGTACCACGTTGGCAACTCAGACCCAGACAATGTGGAAGGTTGTGCATGGCGCGACCTGGACGAAGGTGCCCAGCTGAGGGTGGCGGGCACTGAAATCCTGCCCATGCTCTGGTCAGCAAGCCCTGAGCTCCGGCATGGGCTGTGTCTGCCCCCATGGAGGGTGCCTTTGTCTTAACACAAAGTGCCAAGCTGTGCGCCACAGGGCTGTATCCACCCGGATGGGCACAAAGTCTCCGGATAGGCTAGTGACACTCCGGAGCCCAGACATCACCTGGTCCTAACTCCCACCATGCAGATGTGGCAACTGAGACCCAGGGAAAGAACCCAAGCTAGTTAGGAGCAGAGCCGGGACTGAACCCCACAGCCGGTGGGACTCCCTGCTCCACCTGGAGGGTTGGGGTGCCAGGTGCTCCCTCTGGAGACCGGGCTGTGCCTAAGAAAGAGGACCACAGGCTGACCTCAGAATATGTCCATTCTGGAGTGGGGTGACAGGTCAGAGTCACTCCCCCTACTCCACGTCCCCCTAGACAAGCTGGACTAGGTGGACTAGGTGGGATAAGGAGAGAGAAAGGTGAGCCTCCAGTGTGATGGAGGAGACACAGCCACTGTGCTGGGCATGGGAGAGACTAGAGCAAGGCCACATCCTGCCCTGGAGAAGCTTCCAGCCTGTGAGTGAACAGGTGGTAGGGTGTCCTTAGCACTTGGACAGATATCCCTCAGCTCCTCCCTGGGGAGCATTTCTTGTGTCATCACAGGCCATCCTCAGTGCGGGAGAGCCCGCTGACCCAGGTGGGGCCTGGGGGCAGTTTCAGATTTTTTTTTTTTTAAGATTTTTATTTATTTATCATGACAGACACAGAGAGGAGACAGAGAGGCAGACACACGGACAGAGAGAGAAGCAGGCTCCACACAGGGAGCCCGACATGGGACTCGATCCTGGGTCTCCAGGATCAGGCCCTGGACTGAAGGCGGCGCTAAACCACAGGGTCACCAGGGCTGCCCAGGTTCAGGTATTTGGGTTGATAACAGCAACAACATAATTAGGTGCCAGTGGCTGTGCTTACAGACCTTACAGGTCCTGTTCTGTTAATCTTCCCAGTAACCCCTAGGAGTGGGTCCAAGTCGTGGCCACACTGGGGAAGCCCTTAGACTCCCCGTTTCCTCTCTATCTTGACCTCTAGGGTGACTCTGAGCCTGGTAACTCCTGGGGATGGACAGCATCCCCTCCATTCCTGCTTCTTGATGTTTGCACAAGCTCTGTACCCACTTTGATCAGTTCTTGTCACACATGTCCCTCAAGTCTCACCACACATGTCTTTCCTGTTTCTTTTTTTTTTTTTTTTTTAAGATTTTATTCATTTATTCATGAGAGACACACAGAGAGAGGCAGAGACACAGGCAGAGGGAGAAGCAGGCTCCATGCAGGGAGCCCGACGCGGGACTCGATCCCGGGTCTCCAGGATCAGGATCCCTGGGCTGAAGGCGGCACTAACCCGCAGAGCCACCGGGGCTGCCCCGTCTTTCCTGTTTCAGTCCCTCATTCATCAAATATCAATCGAATTGGTGCCTGCAATGTGCTGTCTGCCCGAACAATGGGATACAGTTGAGAGCAATCAGACAAGTGTCACCTGTCTCGGACATTAGAGTAGTTGTTAGCAAACTATGATCCTTGGGACAAATCTGTCCCTTAGCCTGTTTTGTAAATGAAGTTTTATTGAAATATATCCATGCTCATTTGTTAACTTATCATCTATGTCTTTTTTTTAAAGATTTTATTTATTTATTTATTCATGAGAGACACACACAGAGAGAGAAGCAGAGACACAGGCAGAGGGAGAAGCAGGCTCCACGCAGGGAGCTCCACGTGGGACTCGATTCCCGGTCTCTGGGATCACACCCTGGACTGAAGGTGGCGCTAAACCGCTGAACCACCTGAACTGCCCTTATCATCTATGCTTCACTTTTTCTTTTTTTTTTAAGATTTTATGTATGTATTTGAGAGAGAGAGAGCACCAACAGTGGACAAGGAGAAAGAAGGCTGCCCATTCTGCAGGGAGCCCGATGCGGGGCTTGATCCCAGGACCCTGAGATCATGACCTGAGCTGGAGACAGACACGTAACTGACTGAGCCACCCAGGAGCCCCTAAAGATTTTTTTAGAAGTAATCTCTACACCCGACATGGGGCTCGAGCTCAAAACCCCAAGATCAAGAGTTACAGGCTCCACTGACTGAGCCAGCCGGCGCCCCGTGGCTGCTTCACCTTCCGAGAGCAGAGTCGAGTAGTCCAACGGACACATATGGCCCCCACAGCTGGAAATAGGGTCTGGCCTCTTGATGCGGGACAAGCTTGCCGACACCTAACTCAGAGTCTGGCAGAGAAGATAAATATTAACAAGTCGCTAAAATAAATGCGTATGTTGCCGAATTGTGAGAAGCGCCAAGCAGGGCCCAGCGGGCAGGAATTGGGAGGTAGGGTTGGACTGGCCACCACTTCTCACCTTCACCCAGAGCGGGACGTGGGATGGGTGCCGGCCCACCCACCCACCCTCTGGAAGGTTAAGTTTTGGATGGGAGGGGCCTCCGGGTGCTTATGCCCCGCCCAGGCGAGGGTCCTGCTGATGCCTGCGGCTTGGACCACTGCCCTCGTCATTATCAGGCCTCGCCTGGCCTCAAGGCTTCCATGTCCTTCATCTCCTGGTCTCCAGGGAGGCAGGAAGGGCAGGAAGTACTGTTCCTTTTACAAATGAGACAACAGGCTTATGTTTTTTATTTTTTTAATCTTATTTATTTATTCATGAGAGACACAGAGAGAGGCAGAGACACAGGCAGAGGGAGAGGCAGGCTCCCTGCGGGGAGTCCGATGCTGGACTTGATCCCAGGACCCCAGGGTCACGCCCTGAGCCGATGCTCAACCTCTGGGCCCCCCAGGCATCCCAAGGCTCCATATGTTTAATGACTTGGCCAACCCCTGGTGAACTGCAGGCAGAGATCTCGATGTCCTGGGAGAGTCCTGGACCGTATTTAGGACATCGGCTTCTGGCCCAGGACTCATGTGAACAAGTCTCCCCTCTGGGCCTCAGTCCGTTCACCTGCAACCGAGAGGGCTGGAGCAACAAACTTATGAGCTCTTTTCTGGGTCTGCCAGCAGCACGCCGGGGCTCGCCCAGTCCCTCTCCAGGCCTCGGTTTGCTTCTGTAAAGTGGGGAGAGGAATGCTCCAGCTGGTCCCAGGGAGATCACAGATGGGAAAGTGCTTTGAGCTCAGAGGAAGAAAGGCGCTCTATAAAGCCAGGGGGTTATTAGGGTGATGGGATCAGGCCCAGCGGACGCAGCCAGGCCCCGGGGCAGCCTTTGGTCTGCCCAGCAGAGGGCACTGTGGGGAGGCTCAGGCGGGATCCCCAGCTGAAATGCCTTTGTTCCTTCCAGAACAGGGACCCAGGCCCTACTGTGTGCCAAGCCTGCAGAGCCGAGTATGGCGACATGGTCGTGAATGAATGGAACCCGCGATGCTCCCAGGCTCGGGGTGGGAGGGGGGGACAGGAACAGACAGGTCTTGTCACAGAGATGGGAGCCACGGTGGTAGGGGCCAAGCAGGCACTGTGACCCCCTTTGCCGGGGGCTCAAGGGAACCTGGGAGGGGTCATCCAGCCTGAATCCCAGGTGGGAGGTCTGTGCTAGAGAGTCAGAGGCCTAACATGGAGCGCGGAAACATGGGAGAGGCCTGGGTTCAAACCCCTTTCTGGGCAACTTACTTCACCTCTCTGGGCCTCATGTTTCTCACTTGTAAAATGGGAATAGTGACAGCACCTACGTCACAGAGCTGTTGTGAGGGTCCCACTGGGTAGACACCTCTGGAACACTCTAGAGCAGGGCCTGACCCGTGAGAGTTCCTTAAATGTTGCTGCGGTGACCCCAGGTTCATGGTTTGGCTGTTGGCTACTGAAGCCATGAGGGGCTTGTGCCCACTCTGGGGGAGGATGATGGGGACTGGGCTGAGGACGGGCCACCTGGAGAAGACAGAGGAGAGGACGCGTGGCCTGACAGATTGGGGGGCGGGGGTGCAGAGTTGAGGGAGGGCACAGTGAGGCCGGGACGGAGTCTGGCAGAGGAAAGAACAGCCAAGCCCCCGTGGAGCCCCAAACTCCCTCTCCAAGTCGCCTGTCGAGCCCCCTCAAATGCGTGCCCTTGGGCACATCCCCGGGCCCCACTGAGCCTCAGTCTCCTTCTGTGCAAAATGGGAGACTAACTCCGGCATCGGGGAGCTTCAAAGATTCTCCAAGCCCTGGCCTGGCTCTGGGAGGAGGGTAAAGCCCCCCCCCATTATCTTCTAGTGTGCCCCCCACCCCATCCCCAGCCCCATGAGGGTCTGTGACCGACCCGCTCTGTCCCCATAGTCACCCAGGCATCCTCTTTAGAAACCAGCAGCAGAGGAAAACCCCTAAAACAAACACAGCACAGCTGGTCTCCCCTGCCCACCCTGCCCCACCCTGCCCTGCCTTCCTGGCCCTAGACAGGCAGGGGCAAAATCACACTTCAGGAAAGGGTTTTTCCCAGTGGGTGGGGGCAGCATCCAGCTCATAATGGAGATGACAAAAGGGCCCTGAAGATCCCCCAAGGTGTCAACCGGTGCTGTTCCTGCAGGTAGGACAGTGGGCATCACAATCCCCTGGTAAGCTGGTTAAACAACATGCAGATTCCAGAACCCTGCTGTGGCCTCCCTACCCTGCACCCTCAAGTCCCAGATTCCCTGGCCTGCTGAGGAGCTGGCAGGGGGTGGCTGGGGGAGGAGGCCTGCTGGGGGTGGCCAGAAGACAACTTGGGGTGGGCTGGGAGGAAGTGGGCTCCTGGGCTCTGTGTGAGGATGGGGGATGCGTCCAGCAGGCTGGGAGGCCCAGAAGGTAGCAAGAGGGAAATGAGAGGGTCAGAAGTTCAGGAGAAAAAAAAGAAAAAGAAAAGAAAAGAAAAGAAGCAGGGGCTCCTGACTGGGTAGTTGGTGGAACGTGTGACTCTTAATCTTGGGGTTGTGAGTTCAAGCTCCATGTTGGGTGTAGAGATTAATTAGCAACACAATCTTTAGGGGAAAAAAAAGGAGAAGAGGAGGAGAGGACACAGGTCAAAGACACACACAGGGATGGCAAGCAAATCCCCCCCAAAAAAGAAATTCTTAGGATTTTCACCTTACTGGATGACTGTCCTTATGCAGTGTCCCTTTTTGTCCTCACCACCAGCCTAGGGAGTGGAGATCGCAGGGCCACATGTGCATAGGACACAGGCTCAGAGAGGCAAAGCTAGGGTTTCGAATCCCCAGGGCCTAAGAGCATGGAGGGGAGGGGCAGCACCTTGAGGTCAGATGAGGATGGGTCAGCAGGGACTTTGTCAAGGGCTACTTCCTTTGGCGACCTTGAGCTTCAGAGCAGAGCTCCTGGGACGCCTCCATGGCCTGGGGAAGGGAGCAGGGTGGAGGTCACAGCTGAGCAGGAGCAAGGTCAGGCCTTCTGATCCTGGAGGTGGGCAGTGGGCAGTCATCAGTGTTCGCCAGGCCTTGGAGACTGACCGGGAGGAGCTGAGTGACAGTGGCCACCTCTCCTCCCCACTAGGGGAGCCATGGTGTCTTGCTGGAAGCACCCAGGCCCTGCCATCTCCCCGGTTCTCACTTAACCCGTATGGTGCCCGGACCCACAGCAGAGTCCGGCAAGGGGGCTCTGGATGCTTATCCGAGTCCCGAGGAAGTGCCACTGTGGGGAGTGTAGCCACTTGTCCTGTCCCCCGCCACTGAGAGGACTTGGAGCTGAAAAGAGATTACCCAGGCTGCGGGTGGTGGTGTGGTCGAGGCAGATGGGTGGGGAAACCAGAGCAAAATTCTGTAGGACCTCAGGCCCCCAGCACGGAGAAGCAGGCTCCCTGCAGGGAGCCCGATGCGAGACTCGATCCCAGGGCCCTGGGATCACGCCAGGAGCCGAAGGCAGACGTTCAACCACTGAGCCACCCAGCTGCCCTGTCAGGTGATTCTTGCTCCCAAACTGGCTGACTCCTTCCCAGGCCAGCCCTGCAGGCCATTTCTGCACCCCCCCGCACCCCTATCTCTCTCCTTGCTACCTCTTTCTCCCCCCATTATCAGCGCCTCTCCCCACGATGCCCGCAGCCTCCCTCCACTGCCAGCTGGGGCAGCAGGCCTGGAACACTCCTAACACTTCTCTCCTCTCTCCGGCAGCTGGGCCGGGTGCCTCCTGGGGCGGGGGCTGCAGGGGGCGGTAGCGATGGGGAGAGCAGGTCTCTGAGCAGGAGATGGAGGCTGGACAGACAAGGGAGAGTCCACCTGTAGCCAAGGGGCTTAACACGCCCGCACGCCCGACCTTGCTTACAGGTGGCCGTGAGGACCAGGGGTGCTGCACCTGGCACGGAGCAAGCGCACAAGGAAAGTTCGCCCTTATCATTGGAGACGGCCTCTCATGACCTTGTCTCACCCCCTTACTTCTCACCGGAGAAACCGAGACTCCGAGAGGGTGTGGGTTCTCTCTCGGGCACACAGCGCTCAGAGCCAGCTGGGCTGGCGCCTCCCCGGGGTGGGTCCCTTGGGGCGGGCTCCATTGTGCTCTCCCCAGCAGGAAAGCGCTGTGCTCAGCAGCCTGGGCAGCGGGAGAGGAGGAACTCGTTTGGCTACGTGACTGGCAGGCCCTGGAGGCTGAGCCGGGCCCGGCACCATGAAAACAAGCTGCCGAGGGCCGCCTGGGCAGGGCCCGTGGGGTGGGCACCAGGGTGGAGATCTCCCTGCCCCGAGAGGGCGAATGAGGGCGGCTGCAGCCTCGCTCGGGGATGGTGCCCGTGCCCCAAACCTACCTGCGAGGGAGCAGCGGGAGGCTTCCCTGCTCCCCTGACACGGGGAGGAGCGGGCATGTGGGCAGCGGGGCCAGTGGGTGTGCAGAGCCCCCGGGGTGATTTGCACGGGCTCACCCCTGCTCACCAGTGAGGCCTATAGGAATCTGGGTGGCTGTCCAGGAGGGCAGGAACCTGGGAGGGATTCGGCCCTGCCCACGGGCAGCTGGCTCGCAGGGGGCCTGGGTGCCCATGGACGCAAGACCCAAGGGAGAGGCATTGGGCCTCTGCCAGAATGCCCGACCTGGAGCAAGGTGGAGTCCCTGTCTGGGCCTCAGCTCCCCTCGGGGACTAATGGAAGGAACCGTGGAGTCCCTCACTGCTAGAGGAGGCCCAGGGCCGACTCAGGGCATGGCCAGAGCACTGAATGCTGAGCCAGTGGTCAGGATTCATAGGGAGGCCAAGTGGGGCCACTGCGGGTTTCGGCACAGGGGAGGCGAGCGGTCAGCTGACGCTACCGAGAGGGAGCCGACTGGAGGCCGGGAGGCCAGAGAGGAAGGCCCAGCTTGGGCAGCAGTGGGGACCTGAGGGGCCAGGCTTAATGGAAGCCGAGCAGATGAATTAGAAGTGCAGACACCAGTGGGCTGCCTGGGGTCATTCCTGGCTCCTCCTCCTGCCAGATGAAGTACTGACATATGAATGGGGTGCTAAACCCCTTGTATCTTCTTTGAACATAAAACAGAGCAAGCCTGGAACAGGGTCAGAGCAGAATGCCTCCCTGCCTCTCTCGGGACACCCCAGCACTGCAGGCCCCCGGCAGGGGGGTGCCCAGAGCCAGGCACCAGGGCACGAAGTAGCAGGGAACAGCACACAGTGGGGAGGCGGAGCTGTCACCTGGACCCCAGAAGGGCTGATGGGGAAACAGGTGACCCCCCAGGGGGCCCAGCAGTAATCCTGTGAGCTGGGGGGGAGCAGGCAGTGGACAGAACCTCAGTGGGGGACGGGGCAAACCTGGATGCCAGTCAGTGTCACTAGGGGAGCCGCTCCTCAGCCCTGAGCTGTTGCTTAAGGGAAGACCCTGCCTGGATGAGAAGTCCCCCGTGATTGGGGGGTGAGCTGTGCCCTTAAACTTCTCCTGCAAGCTGCCACACACCCAGGCCACAGCACCGCCTCGCTCCATCTCTGAGAGAGGGGACACCCCAGCTCACCACCAGTCTCCCTCGGACTCTCAGTAAGCCCCAGTTTCCTCATCTGTGAAAGGGAGCTGTGCTGGTGCCTGCCTCAGAGGGCTGATGGGAGGCAAAATTAAACCATGTGCAAGGAGGCGTGGCGGGTACAAAGTGTGCCACACAGATACAACCTGCCCATTATGCAGAAGAGGAAAACCGAGGTGAAAGGGATGGGCCCATGATCATCTGGCAATTCTAACCATACAACTCCCCAGCTTGGCTTCTCTGTGGGGTGATGGCTGGTGTGCAAGGAAATGGGTGGGGGTGGGGGGCTGCATGCAGTATCCTCATGCCCCTCACTTGGTATGAAGGAGAGGGGATCCAGCCTCCACACCCCAGCCCTCTCCCCCATCTGTCCTGGCCTGACTCCCCACCCCTGCCAAGGGAAGGCCGTGAGACAGATCAGGCCAGCAGCCCCAGCCCCATAAGCATCCCTTTCTGACTCCAGCATCCCTCGTAGGGCTGTAACGACTCTCTTGGCTCTAACCCCAACGCTTCCCACTTTACCAACAGCCTGTTTCTTTCCCCACCTGCCTTCTGGGCTGGCAAACGGCAGCCACTCTTACTGAGACACTCTGCAGCCCAGTGATGTGGAAGGGAGGTCACTAACCCCTTCTTCAAGGCCTCATCCCCTCTGGCCCAGGGGTGTCCGAAGCTCTACCCGCCAACCTCCGGCAAGAGCACCTGCTGTCCCTCAGACTCAGAGGAGTTGCTGCTGGCCCAAGAGAGAAATCAGCCAGAGAGGGAAATCAGACATCTGGTTCGAAGCAAGGAGCCAGGATCATCCTCCTCTGGCTCCCCTTCCCGGGCCCAAATCCAACTGGGCTGGAGCATTGAATGCCGACAGGAGCCAGGCAGGAGCTAGCCGATGTCTCCTGGCACACCTGGCCAGGTGAGAAGGCAGTGAAGCCAAGAGCCAGCTCATCGCTTGGGTGTAAACAGCAGCCAGTGGGGAGTTGGCAGCCGCCTCCTCTGCCCTTTCCCCAGCCCCCTCCCCGTGAGCCCTGCCCAGGGGAAAAAGGGTGTCCCAACTTGTTGGAGGAGTTTCCATCCCACACCTGTGCCCATACTAGGTGGGTGTGTGGGGTTGGCTGAAGGGGGCCCACAGAGGGTCTTTGTCCTCCAGACCCGCCCCCTGGCTTCTCTTCCCCGGTCCTGGGAAGGCGCCAGGGTTCTTGGAATGCCGCTGCCCCCATCTCATCCAAGCCATCTCAGATGCCTTGGCTGCTCATTCCCAGGGCCCACGCCAGCAGAGCCGAGCAAGGACAGTCAGGCCCTGAAGGAGGACCCCCTTGGTTCCCGTTCCCACCAGCTGAGAGCTATGTCCCTTGGAAGAAAGGGTGCAGCGCCAAGGTTTCCAGAAGCCTGAAGACAGCAAATCTCCCCCTGAGCACTTAGACCCTATGGCCTGGACTTTGCAGACATGATCTGGGAGACGGTATTGCTGCCTCGGCCTTAAAGATGGGGAAGTAAGGCTGGTTGCATGAGAGCCTGGGCTCTGCCTTGATTGCCCCTGTCTCCCCGGTGCCTGGCACACAGCAAGAGCTCAAGGTGTGCTTGTGGAACAGATGAATGAGGCTCAGCCCACGGAAGTGCCCGGGACAGGTTCACACGGCCAGAAAGTCACTCAACTGGGACCCAGGCTAGTTTGAATCCTCAAGTCAGGCTGTTTTCAAGATGCACGCACCAAGGCGGGGGTATCACACATGCACACGTGAATCTGCACACACAGCCCCGCTGTCAGATCCGGCCCACGCACATATACACAGCAGCCCTCAGCTGGGAGCCCCCACCTGCCATACCACTCAGACCCGTGTAAGGGGCCCTCCCCCCCATTATGGGCACACAAACTTCCTTCTGTGCTGGCCTCTCACGCCCTCCTGTCACCACCCCTTCCTCCACGCCTGGAGAAGGCAGGATGGAGCATGCCCTCGTCCACCCCCACAGCCTTGGCACCCTCTCTGCCTCCCCAGGCCCCAAGAACCACATTGGCACCATTGCTCTGGAGGAGGCTGGGAGCTACAGAACACCCCTGTTGGGTGAACACCCCCCGCCCGAACAGACCTGCTTGGGACCAGCCGGGGCCTTGGGTCCCTGGGCAACAGGGGCAGGGGACTCACTCTCCAAAACAGGCTATACATGGACAGGGCTGTCCCTGTCCTGCTTCCCCGCCAATGAAGGCCTCGCAAGGCAGGGGTGGTCGGGGAGGCAGGAACCCCACGAAGTACAGATGGCACATGCCAAACTGTGCTCGAGACTCTCCACACAGTCTATTGAATCTTCCAGCAACCCTGAGGGACAGGCACTCTTTATCGTAGGTGCCAATATTATTCCCATTTTCTGGAGGGGTAAATTGAATCCCAGAGAGTTAAGGCACTTGCCCAAGGTCCCCAGTCCCTGGCAGACAACAGGTGTTTGTTAGATATTTGTCAAGTGGATGAAGCTACAAGAAGGGAAGTGAGTCGTCCAAGAGCATGAATAAAATCAGGGTTTGAACCCCGGGCCTGACTCCAAAGCCTCTTGGCTTCCCTGCAGAGCTTCCTCTGTAGCCTTGGGACAGACAGACATTTACCCCTCACGGGCACCCTGTGTGACGTGCCAGCTTTCCAGGGCTCCGTGCTGTCTCCTTTCACATGGAGAAAGAGAAAAACAGCCCCTGACAGCCTGGCCCTCCCCGTGAGGCCCTGGTGTGCTCCTGTGAACACAAGCAATTTCACAGATCACCAACATCAGACAAGGCCACCCAATGACCTTGATGGATCAAGACAAAGACAAGACCACTCGGTAATCGTGCCTGAACACAGACAAAAATGAACATGGTCCAAACTACAAAAATGACCAGACGTCCCCCTATCTGGCTAAATGAGTGATAGCTGCTTCTTTGCCAAACACAGCTTTAGCCTCAGTTCGTTCCTCTTCCTTTCCAGATTAGAGTGATTGAGGCACCGGGTCACAGAATACCACTGCTCCCTGACTGCGGCCAGCGCACAGCGAGCCTCCAGGCCCCTGGAGTCCTCCCCAGGAGCACCTGTCACCAGCCCAGACCCCTTACCGGGCCAGCTCCCTCTGCTGGGACCCCACACCTTCCTGAGGGCTGTGACTCCCCCTCACCTGGACGGTGAGCCCAACTTTGTTCAGGTGTGTTTCCGATGGTCTCTGGCTGGAAAGCATTGGCAGAGTCTTAGCACAAATGAGCGAGATGTGTTTGTTCAGCCCATTTTGTTGATGCCTCCGGAGCTGCGGGCCAGGAAAGTGTCAGCCTCCGTTGAAGCATGACGGGGAGCGAGGGGAGCCCACAATCTCCCTCGGTCCCCAGGAGGCCGCGTTTCAGGCTCTCGGAGCTGGGGAATGGTTGATTCCCACAGCACCTGCAGCCTCATCCACCACAGCCCAGATGTGAGTCTTGAAGCCACCCCCAACCGTCACCACCAGGGCTGGGCATCAGGCATCTGTGTGGGATGATCAGAGGGAGCCGTGAGCACTGGGCCAGGAGTCGGGAGTCCTGGGTTCAGGTCTTGCCTCTGCTTCTCATTTGCCATGTGACCTGAGCCTCAGTTTCCCTATCTGGATAATAGGCTGGGGTGGGGCCAAGTGGATTTGATGACGAGGGGACCTCTCCCCAGCTAGAATCACTCACCCAGCTGGGTGCTATAAATCAGGACAGAGACCTAATCCTGCTCAGCTCCTGGCTCCCTGGGGTTAACCAGCTCTTCCCTCCCAGGCTTGATGTTGGAGGGGTCCAGGGAGCAGGTGAGGGACTGGGGTCCTCTTTGTCCCCAGTCGCTAGAATCCTGGCTGGGTAGGGAATGGTATCAGTTGGAACCATTCCTGAGGGTTCAGGGCTCAGTGTCCCCGCACCCTGTCCCTCCTCTCCATCAGGGAGCCCGTCCAAGTCAAATAAGATGGAGCCGGAGGTTCCGCAGGAAGGGCCCCAGGGCCTGTACAGAGGACACTCTGGCAGGGGTCATCAAGGAAGACAGTCTCTGTGGCTTCATTCAGCTCCACATCCTGCTTCTCCTGAGACAAGGGGATGTGGCCTCCCTCCATCCTGCCCCAGGCAGGAGAGGAAAGGAGCCGAAGCTACACTTGAGGAAAGAGCCAGGGACTGGGACCTTTCCTGAAAGGAACTCTTTAGAACAGAAGGTTAAGGAAGTTTGCTTTTCCTCAAGTGTAGCCCCTTCTCTGTCCAGAAAGTGAGACAGGTGCCAACCCCCCCTCCCAGCCTCACCCACTGGCTCCTCCTCCCCACTCCTGATTCACCAGCACCTCTTGGCAAAGACATCTCTTCATCTGTCTGAAGACAGATCTTCATTCTGCCTGGAACGCCCTTCCTTCCCCCACCCCTGTGCTGGGTAATTGCTACACATCCTTCAAGCCTCAGTTTAAGTATTATTTCCTCTTGGAGGCCTCCCCTGGTTGGATCTCCTTACAAAGTACTCTGCTTCCCTCTCCCAACCTTGATACGGCCCGGCTGCAACCAGCCATCTATCACCCTCCTCCAGGGTAAGGGACAGCCTCTGTGTTGTCCACAGCGCAATCCCCAGGGCCTGGGGTGGGCCTGGCATACAGCGGGTGAAACATAAATGTTTGATGATGGATAAATATACAGCAATGGAGATGTGGATTCGAGGGGACCATGGCTGAGAGCAAGGGACCCTGAGCTGGGAGAGCTTCTAGTGGCAAAGCTCTGTGTGGGGCCTTGAGGTTAAGAGAGCCTGAGATGAATAGAGGAAGGGTGTCTTCTGGGCACAGCCTGGGTAAAGGCAATGAGATGCCAGTGGGAAGGTGTGGCTTTTCGGGAACTTCTGATTCCAGTAATGGGGGGATAGATATTTTGAACCAACCCTATCCTGAAGACAGTCAAAATCTCCAGAGCCAATTCAAAAAGATCATCTGCTTAAAACCATCAAAGAATTAACTAGGTGTCAAAAAAGTTCCCCAGCAAGAATCTAGGAGAAGGCAAGAACCCAGGGAGGAAAGCCCAGGGTAGAAGAACACATCTGTCCCAAAGGCATTTGCCAATCTGGAGGACAGGGCTTCGAATCAGAGTTGGGATCTGACAGCCTCAAGAGACGCCAGGAAGGAGGGAGGACGAAAGGTAAGCCCAGCTTTTTGTCCAAGATGGAGAGCCTGATACTCTTTAAACTAAGATATCCTCAGAATAAGGGTGAACCAGGGTGCCTGGGTGGCTCAGTCACTTAAATGTCTGCCTTTTGCTCAGGCCATGATCTCAGGTCATGATCTCAGGGTCCTGGGATTGAGCCCCGTGTCAGGGCTTCTTCCTCTTCCCCCTGCTCATGCTCTTTCTCACTATCTCTCCTTCTCTCTTAAATAAACAAATAAAATCTTTGGGGGGGGGGGGGAAGGAGGGTGAACCAAAAGAAAACCAAGCCTTGAGTTCAGGCACCTGTGTGAATCGGGAAACTCAATTTTGAACTTGAATTAAAGTGGCCTTGGATTAATAGTGTCTCCAGGTGCTTGCTTGATAGAAGCATCATCTTAGGCCTCATGTTATTTTCACAAATAATTTTTAAATACTGAGCAGAACACAAAGATAGGCAGACATACAAGGAAGTAAGATACCATGAGCAAGAATCAGCACAATTAAAAGACAACAGAAATAAGTAGTATGTAGGGACTCTTGGGTGGCTCAGTGATTGAGCATCTGCCTTTGGCTCAGATCATGCTCCTGGGGTCCTGGGATCGAGTCCCACATCAGGCTTCCCACAGGGAGCCTGCTTTTCCCTCTGCCTATGTCTCTGCCTCTCTCTCTCTCTATGTCTCTCATGAATAAATAAAATCTTTAAAAAAATGGAGAAGGGATTTGAATGGACACTTCTCCAAAGAAGATATGTGAATGATCAATAAGTACATGTAAAGACACTTGACATCATTAGTCATTGGAAAAATGTAAATCAAAACCACAACGAGATACCACTTCACACCCACTAAGATGGTTACAATACAAAAGAAGACATTAGCCACTTTGGCAAGGGTGTGGATAAATTGGAACCTCATACAGCGCCAGTGGGAATATAAAATGGTGCAGCAGGGGGACCTGGCTGGATCAGTCAGAAGAGTGTGTGACTCTTGATCTCAGGGTTGTGAGTTCGAACCCTACACTGGGTGGAGAGATTACTAAAAATAAATAAATAAACAAAGACATAAGTAAACCTAAAAAATAAATACGTAAAATGGTGCAGCCGCTTTGGAAAACAGTTTGACAGCACCTCACAAAGCTAACTGTGGAGTTACCATATGACCCAGCAATTCCGCTCCAGGGAAGATGCTTAAGAGAATGAAAAACATGTGTACAAAAAACTTTTTAAAAAAATATTTTATCTGTTTATTCATGAGACACATGGAGACACAGGCAGAGGGAGAAGCAGGCTCCCCTCAGGGAGCCCGATGTGGGACCCAATCCTGGGACCCCAGGATCATGCTCTGAGTTGAAGGCAGACGCTCAACCCCTGAGCCACCGAGGCGTCCCTGTTTACAAAAAACGTGTCGCAGGTGCCTGGCTGGCTCAGCTGGTAGAGCAACTCTTGATCTCAGGGTCATGAATTCAAGTTCCACACTGGGGGTAGAGCTCACTGGAAAACAAAACAAAACAAAACAAAACAAAACAAAACAAAACAAAAAAACTCTTATACTTGGATGTTCATAACAGCATCGCTCATAAATTGCCAAAAAGTGGAAACAACCTAGATGTCCATCAACAAATATGGCCCATCTGTACAGTGGGATATTATTCAGCCAGAAAAAATGGATGAAGTGCTGCCACATTGGGAACAAATCTTGGTAACAGTGCGCTAAGTGGAAGAAGCCAGACACAAGGATGCGTATTGCATTTATATGAAATGTCCAGAATGGGCAAAGCTCCAGAAACAGAAAGTAGATTAGAGGTTGCAGGGGGCGGGGGTGTGTGGGGGGGGTGGAGATGGGAAGTGATTCATCTTGGGGTGACGAAAAGATTCTGGAATCAGACAGTGTTGACAGCCATACAACCTTGTGAGCCTACTAAAAACCACTCAAGTGCATGTTTTCAAGAGGTGATCTTATGTCAATCATATCTCAATTGGAAAAAAAATTCCTTAGTTAATGTTAGTTTATTTTGGTTAGTTTTAGTTAATATTAATGACCAATATCTGCTAAGCACTAACCGCATACCAGACTTTACATGTATTAATTCACTTATTCCCTAGGTAAGTACGATTATTGTTCCACTCTACAGGGGAAAACTGAGGCAGAGAGGGGGCACTTGCGGGGGGTCACAGGAAGTGGCAGAGTCAGGATTCACACCTGGGTGTCTTTGCAGGACCGACTCTCCTTGATCATCCAAGCCAACTGGTCATTGTTCAGATCGGAAGCTTGAGGCCCAGAGAGGGGCGGCAACTTGCTCAGATCACACAGCAACCCGATGACACAGCCAGGATGGGAATCCGGAGCTCCTGTCTGGGTCCCCGCAGGAGGCCCTCGGAATCAGGTGTGGGCTGGGGGTTGCCGTCAGCGGGGGTCTGTGTGTTCTAGGGGCCTCCGGAAATCCTTTGTGAGAATAAAGGTCAACGGGCAGCCCAAGTGGCTCAGTGGTTTAGCTCCACCTTCGGCCCAGGACGTGATCCTGGAGACCAGGGATCGAGTCCCACGTCAGGCTCCCTGCATGGGGCCTGCTTCTCCCTCTGCTGTGTCTCTGCCTCTCTCTCTCCCTCTCTCTGTGTCTCTCATGAATAAATAAATAAAGTATTAAAAAAAGAAGAATAAAGGTCAACAACAGCTCCCATTGTCGAGCTGAGCTCAACCTTTACCACAAGCTGAGCTCAACCCTGATGCCTCATCCCAGGGAAGCCTCCCAAAGCCCTGTGTACGTCCCCAAGTGGGGAAACCAGGCGCTCAGAGAGACGATGACACTTGCCCGCGATCACACAGCTGCTGAGTGGCAATCGGCCACGGAGATTGGCGTCTGAGCTGGGACCACCGCACCCTGGGACGGTGCAAGGCTGGCCGGGGTGAGGAGAGTTCAAGCACCTCCTGGCAGGTCCAGGTCCAGGGTGCCCCTCGATTGGCTCTGTGGACGATGGGAGAAGGCCCAGGGCGAGGGAAGGCCGTGTAGGGGCGCTGGGCCCGCTGCCGGCTTGACCAGAGAGCCTGGCGGAGGGGCCCGGGCTGTGCCAAAGGGTGGGTGGTGTGGTGGGTGGTGCCAGCGGCCACCAGGCTGGGACTCGGGCCGGCAAAGGGCTCCAGGCAGCCCCTCTGGGCCCTCTCCCCATCCGCAGCCCTCAGGGGCACCCACAGCTCCCCACTGTCCCTGCGCAGGCCGCCCTCCTGCTTGTAGCCCCTCATGGGGGTGCTGCCAGCTGGGCCATGGAGGGATTCACCCCAATGCCAGTCCCCCCGACCCCATCAGGGAGGCAGAGGGAGGGGCACGCCTCCTCCGCAGCTCCCAGGGGTGCCTGGGAAGGTCAACGGTGACTCAGGGCAGTGGTTGTGGCCTCAGGGCTTTGGCTGTGGCGGGGGATCCCCTGGCCGAGGAACCCCACGTCCCTGAGTCTCCTCACTGTCAGAATCTGCCCACGGGGGCCTTCTCTCCCTGTAGACTTGGGCCTCCTGCTTCTCAGAACCTCGGTTCTGACCCAGCTCCGGGCCGGGGGAGAGGCGAGAGGGCCAGGGTGCAGGGCCAGGCGGAGGGAGAGATGGGGCTCTGGGTTACCAGGCTGTCAAATCTCAGCACGTGCACTGACTGGCTGGGTCACTTTGGGCCAGTTACTTGACATCTCTGAGCCTCAGCTTCCCAGTCTATGAAATGGGTATACCGATGGTGCCTACCTCTTAGGACTGAAATAAAGTAATATATGCGAAGAGTTCTAAGCAAAGTCCTTAAAATAGCCCCTGGCTGTTCTAAGTGAGCTCTCAGTTTTAACACCCAGTACTCAGCGTCTGGGTACTGCTGAAAGCCAAAGTCCCCAGCCTTTATGGAGCTCACAGCCAAGGGGAGGGCAGACAAATTATAATAAAGATTTGAATAAAAAAACAAAATTGTCACAATTGGGGCCTAAGTGCTGGGAGGGAAACAAATAGAGGTTTATGACAGCGAGTGCAGAAGGGGGTGGCAGCGTCAGGAAAAACTGCTCTAAAGAGGGGCTGTTTGAGCGATTCTGGAGGAATGAGAAGACAAACTGCACGATGATCTGGGGAGATCCTATTCTAATCAGGACTAACAGCAAGTGCAAAGGCCCTGAGGCAGGAACTGACTTGGCTTGCTCAGGGAATAGAGCGGAGGTGAGTATGCTGGACGACTCTTTGTTGGAGGGGCTGTCCTGAGTGCTATCGGATGTTTAGCTGCACCCGTGGCCTCTACCCACTGGATCCCAGGAGCACACTCCTCCAGGCATTGCCAGATGTCCTGGGGTGGGGGTGGGGGTGAGGGTGGGGGCGGTACCAAATCCCCACAGGCTGAGAACCACTGGGGTAGGAAGAGCATGGCGGGAGGTGAGGTGAGCCAGATGCAGGGCCTGGATGATGGGTGGGCCCCGCCCGGCCTGGCCCTGCCCAGCCTCCTTAACTGCAGCCTCCTGCTGCTCCTCCAGAGGAAGTCGGCCTCCTGGCCTTCCCCCTCCCCTCCTGGCCCCCATGCTCTCAGCGCAGATGGGGGGGGGCCACTCTGAGCTTTGCTTCCTCAGGGGAGACCCCCCTCTGGGATGCACGCGCAAGAGGTCCTCAGAAAACTGTCTCAGGGATGCGCGGTCTAGATGTGCAGCCCCCGGGGATCCCTGGGTGCCTCAGCGGCTTGGTGCCTGCCTTGGCCCAGGGCGTGATCCTGGAGACCCTGGATCGAGTCCCATATCGGGCTCCCTGCATGGAGCCTGCTCCTCCCTCTGCCTGGGTCTCTGCCTCTCTCTCTCTGGGTCTCTCATTAATAATTAAATAAAAATCTATTAGATGCGCAGCCCCGGACATCGGGGTTCCTCCCTCTGTCCCCCACTCGGGCCAGCAGAGCAGGGAGCCTCAGCCGAGCCCCCTCCCCTCCAGGGCTGCTCCACCCTGTGCTCTGCTCACTGGCTCCCCCTTTGTCACACCCCCATCCTCTGTCTGGGCATCTCTTGGGGCTCTCCCCGCCTCCCCACCGGGCGTGTCCTCCATCAGCCGTCTGTCTGTCTGTCTGTCTGTCTGCCTCCCATCCCACCGCATCCCTCTGCCTCTGCATCTCCTCTCGGCCTCGGTCTCTTTCCCTTCTCCGGACCCTCCCCCCTCCCCCAGGCACCCGCCCCCCCCCCCCCCCCCAGTCTGTCTCTCTCTCCTCTAGTGGCTCCAGTGGTTTGGACACGCTCAGCTCCCTGCTGCCCAGTGACCTCATTTCCCCACCACACGCATGCACGCAGGCACTCCGTGTCACACACGTCCCCACAGGCGCGAATGGCACACACACCAAGCACGTGCACACGCACACGCACGCACACTGCTCTCGGGCTGGGTTTGCCCGCATCTGCCCCACGCGGCCAGGTCCTGGGAGAGGGCCCTGCCTACACCCCGCGGGTCTCTGTCAAGCAGCCCCTTGGCCCCCTCCCATCAACCGCCTCCCGTCTTCCCCTGGGGCTCGGGGGCTGACTCATGGGTCCCCCCACCCCAGGATGGACTAGCCATCTCCACTGCTCCCCACCCTCCCCTCTGCCTCCTGCAAAAGCTACCAGCCCTGGCCTGGGAGCTGGACACCTGGGTCCAGCTGGATCGGCCACTGAGACCCTGGGTGACCTGGTGCTCGTGCCTCAGTTTCTCCGTCTGAAAAGGTAATCTTGACGTCAGCCTTGCAATACTGGGAGGATCAAAAGGGCTCTTTAGCCCTGTGCCTGGCACGCAGCAGGCGCTCAGCAGTGACGGGCATGAGGATTCTGCGGAGCCACCCACCCGCCCGCCTGGCCGCTCAGACTCCCCCAGTCTGGGCCCTGGGCACCTCTGTAGTTAGCCCCCCACTGGCGGCCTGTCTCCAGGAGAACTTCCCGGCAGACTTGGGGGGTCGGAGGCAAGGGGGAGCCGGCCTCCTGCCTTCTAATTTAGATTCCTGGGTTTATGGCAGGAAGCGCAGGGAAGCTGACGCTGTAATTAAGGCGATTCCTGAGGCTGAGTGAGGAGGCAGGAGAGGAGCCCACCACAGGGCTGGCCCCCCACTTCTCTCTACCCTCTGCCAGAAGTCCCAACCTCAGGCTGCAGCAGGCTCTCTGCCTTACACCCCTGTTCCTGTGCTCCCTCTCCGTCTTGCAGCCCAGGAAACCAGAGATGGGCAGGAGCATACCCAGGTCACACAGCACACAGGGACACATGCCTGAGCCACCCTCGGGGGGGCCCTCTGCCAGCTGTGGTCCAGCCCTGGGGGTGCAAGGAGAGTCCAGACACGTGGCTTCTTTGTTCTATCCGCCCCTGGACCCCAGGCCCCATCTTTCCTGAGCCCCCTCCCCCCACATTCCTGAGGTGTCTGGGCAAAGTCTGGCCAGGGCTGCGGCATGAGGGGCAGATCCTCCCTGGGGGTCAAGACCAGGGCAGCAGCCTGGGCCTGAGCACCCGCCTCCAGGTTGGGCCTGCCCTAGCTGAGGCCTGGGGCTGGGCTGGGGCTGCCGTGGCTGGGAGGGCGTCTGGGGGCTTGGCACCTCTGACCATCCCTCCCACCCATGGGGGCCTCAGAGCTGGAGCTCGGCTCCTCCCCCCCCCCCCCCCCCCCCCCCCCCGCTCCTCACTGGGTAACGTGCAGCTCCCCCCGCCCAGCCTTGGTGTTCTCATCTGTACAAAGGGTGCGACCTTCACCAGGCAGGCCAGTTCTCCCCCCTAACCCTGGTGAGGCTTGGGCTGAGACCCCACCCTCTGCCCTGGCACCCCCTCCCCACCACCGCACCAGTCCCAGCCTGGCCCGGCTCTGTGGCCTCTGCACCCTCTTTGGTCAAAATTCGAGGTTTGAACAGAGTCAGGGGCTCAGAGGCTGGGAAGATTCAAAAACTGGGGCAGGGGTGGGTGGAGCTGTGACTTTTTGCTTTGTCAAGTTAGGGTATTTTTAAAAATATCAGGAAGCACTAAGACACGGGAACGGCCAAGGTGAGGCAGGGCCCTCGCACTCTGGCCCTTTCTCCAGCCCAGCCAGCTGTGGGCATCTGCGCTCCAGACTGCCTGGGATTCTGGACTTAGCTCAGGGCTCCCATCTGAGGGCTGAGCCGTTTGGGGGGTGCACGTGGGTATAGATGTGGGGGCACGTATGTGGAGGTGGGCAGGGGAGTTCCCATCCCATAAAGGGCCAGGGCTGCCTCACAGGCTCCAGGCAGGGCCGGTGCCCAGCCTGGGCCCCACAGAGTCAACCCTGGGGTCTGGGTCTCCACATAGACGGAGGCGGCGAGAGGGTGCCAGGCATTCCTTGGGCTGGGGAGAAAGGGGGCTTTGTTGCCTGAAACTGAGCCACCCCCAGCCTCCTTGCATGCCCGAGTACCCTGCCAAGGATGGCGAGCCCACTCCGGTGGTATTAGGGTATACTGAGCCCCTCCCGAAGCTGCCGCCTGTCGGCACCTAGGCATCTCCAGTTGGTTGCACCCTACTCCCAGCCTGGGGCCAGACACGTCCTTCAAAGGGTCCAGCTACCAGCCTGGGAGGGGCCTTGGCTGTGGGCTGATCCCCAAGGAGGCGGGTGGGGGTGGTAGTGCCAGCCCTGAGATGCCCTGCCCTCCACCCTCGGCTGGGCGCTCACTGTGTCTCCTCCAGTCGTCACTACAACCCTGGGAGAAGGGTCCGGTTAGTCCCATTTTACAGACGAGTAAACAGAGGCTCTGTGGGGGGAGGGCCTGCAAGTTCACTGCAGAAGAAGAGCTGCAAATCAGGCCCTCTGACCCCTGAGCTCGAGCCTCGGAGACACCTGGGAGAAGGACAGGCCACCTAGCTGTCCCCAGGCTGGGCCTCCTGCTCTGCGTGCCTGTTCAGTGGCCAGGTCTGTGGGTTTTTTTTTTTTTTTTTTTTCAGGTCTGTGGGGTTGGTCCTGGCTGTCACCTTCCAGAGTTTCCACCAGTACGGCTCTCAGTAGGAGTTTAATTAAAGTGCTCACTGGGGAACACCTGGGTGGCTCAGTAGTGGAGCATCTGCCTTTGGTTCAGGCTGTGACCCCGGGGGTCCTGGGATTGAGTCCCGCATCAGGCTCCCCACAGGAAGCCTGCTTCTCCCTCTGCCTGTGTCTCTGCCTCTCTCTGTGTGTCTCTCAGAAATAAATAAATAAAATCTTTAAAAGGAAAAAATCATAAGTGCTCATTGAATCTGCTGGGTGGCAGGCCTGTCCCTCTCTGGGCCTTGGTCTGCCATCTATGTCCTGAAGCTGCCTTCCGGGCACTTCTGGCTTCTGTGGCTCCAGCTGACTCGGCCTCCTTCTCCGGGCCCAGGGTCCCCTCGAGTCCCCCGGGCCCTCCCTAATCTCACAGGCTGAGCTCTCATCATAGAGTGGACACAAGAGGGGTGCAGCCTGCAGCCTCACATCACAGGCTCTGGCCCCAGATCCCAGGGTGAGATGCATGAGAGGCACAGGCCCTGACATGGGGGACAGTGGCTGGTGGTGACAGCAGGGCCTGCAGCCTGACCTGCAGGCCCAGCTGGGGGAGGTGGCAGGCTCCGGAATGTACAACCTCTTGCCATCCCCTCCCTCTGCAGCCTGTGACTCACTTCAGTCAGGGTTAAAACACAAAGCGCCTTCCTTTGTCCCCAGCCCATGCTTAATAGGATTGGGCGGGAGTGGGAATGGGGCCTCTGGTGGGGGGCACCTCGCCTTCCAAGGCCACAATGGGGCCCTGTGACATCACGCTGCCCCCTGCTGTGATGTCAGAGGCCACCACAATGGACCTTCCCAGACAGATGGCTGGGGATAGGGAGGTGGGGGATGGGGCGGGGACACCTGCGAGCTCTGGGGCTCAGTCCTGGGGGCCCTCTGAAGAGCAGGCCTGAGGGCCAGTCAGGCAGTGGCTCTGGTCCCACAGTGGCATGCAAAATAAATCACCTTTTCTTTTTATAGGTCAACCCTTCGATATGTGTACACACACACACACACACATTTTTTTTCCAAGGGGACAGCACAATTTTGAAAATCATGCAAGTTGAGATTTTTCTTGCCTACCTCCACTCCCTCTTCTTCCAGACAAAAACCACTGAGCTGCTCCCTGGTGCCCACCCTTAGGATAAGAGGAAAATCCCCAGCAGGGCAACAAGGCCCTCTGCGCTCAGACCCCTGCACACCCCTGCAGGCTCGAGCTCCCTGCTGCCCGCCCTGCCCTCAGCGCTGCCGTCACACTGGCCGGCCTTCAGCCTCGGAGCCCCTTCCTTCTCCACCCTCCCACCCCATCCTTCAAGTCAGCTCAGACACCACCTCCTCCCGGAAACCTCCCCTGACCTGCCCTACACTGAGCAAGTGGCTCTTTCTCTGGGTGCCCGGGCTCCCATGCTTGTCAAACCACAGGATTTATCTTTTGGGCATTCTTGGCGTTCCCCTGGGTCTTTCTCCCCAGCAGACTGGGAGCTTCTGAGGGCACCGCCTGGGTTCTCCCAATCCCGACTGTCTCCCTGGTGCCAAGCACCATCCATGGATTCCTTCATCAAATATGTGGGGGTACTCTGGGGGGGGGGATCTGGGAGCCACCAAACAGACTGGTCCTCACCCATGGAACTGGCCGCTGGGAAGGAGGTGAGCATCAGTGACAGGTGTTTAGCACATCCTGCGAGCCCATAGCCAAGAGGAATCGAAAGTGCAGGAAAGAAATACGGTAGGGGGTTGAGGGCATCTTTAGGAAAGGGAACAGGGTGGCCTCTCTGAGCAGAAAGGTAAGAGGAAGCTGGGGTGTCCCACCCGGGGTGGGGGGAAGAGCTCCAGGCAACGGAGGGCGCATAGCAGGCCCTGGAGAATGCCTGGGCTCATTCACGCCCAAACACACGAGTGTAGAGCCGGGCTCTGGGCCAAGGTGCCGGGTTCAAATCCTGACTCGGCCACTTGCTAGCTCTAGGGCTTTGGGAAAGCCCCTCCCTTCTCCATGTCTCACAATAGGGTGACCAAATAACTTATCATCCAAATAGAGGCAAAGAGTAGGGCAGCCCAGGTGGCTCAGCGGTTTAGCCCCTGCCTTCGGTCCAGGACGTGATCCTGGGGCCCCGGGATCCAGTCCCGCATCGGGCTCCCTGCAGGGAGCCTGCTTCTCCCTCTGCCCATGTCTCTGCCTCTTTCTCTCTCTGTGTGTGTCTCTCATGGATAAATAAATAAAATCTTAAAAAAAAATAGAGGTGCAGAGGAGCATTACTACTAATTACATAGGACAATCTTTGTCAGCCGGGTCCTGGACCAATGGGGTTCACAGTGCCCCCCACCCACGGAGTAGGTGCTCACAGCTCCCCTTCATAGAGTTCTTGAGGAAAGGAAGTTAGGCTGCTCCGAGGATGTGTCAGGGACAGACGGACACACCTGTGTGCCATAGGCTGAAGGGGGTCGTGGGAGGCCTGGGGCTGATTTTCCTCAACTCAGTGAGCAGGGGTGGTTCCGGAGGTCCCTCAGAAGATGGGGAATCCCGGCTGGGCCTGGAAGGCTGAGTACAGTTTTCACGACAGAAATAGGGAAGGGGCGTGGGGGGGAGAGGCTCCGACGGGGAAGCCAGGGGAGGTTGGGGCGCCAGGCTGGGCAAGAGTGTGCTGGGAGGGTGTAGAGTCCGGGGAGGGGGCGTGCTCCATGTGCCCTGCGGCTGTGGGGGTGCAACAGTCCCTGCCCAGATGCTGGGGTGCGTGTGACTGACCCCCGAGAGGAGGGGAGGACCCCTCCGCCCAGCAGGAGGCCTGGTCACGCAGCCGCCTGGCTCTGCCAGACCAGTGTGGAAACTGCATCCGTCCATCCAGGCTGTGGAGGCCACTGGGGAATGTGATGAGGCTGCTGAAATGGGGCCCAGGCCCAGGGGGGGAGAGGGGGCCCCCCGCCCCTGGAAGGCCGGGATGCGGCCGCAGCTTCCCAGAAACCGGGGTCTGGTTCTGCCGACTGAGACAGGCTGACAAGGTTTGGATCGAGAAGCCAGACCCCGAGGGGCTGGAGTGGGGCCTGCTGCTGCGGACGGCCTGGGAAGGCGGCCAGGGCAGGTCTGTGGGGGGGGGGGGGGGCAGGAGCCCCTCACCCCGGCCGGGATGGACTTCCATGAGCAGGCCAACTGAGACCCAGAGACACCGAGGGACATGCTCAGGGTCCCCCAGCGAGATCAATAGGTGCCCGATACAGCCCCTGAGGGATCTTGGCCTGATACCATCACGGAGCCGAGCCTCAGTGTTCCCCATCTCTAAAGTGGGGACAAATCCATGCCTTGCAGGGTCATTGTGATCCTTCAGCGGGACAACATGGGTTTAGGGCTTGGCACATAGTAGTTGTCCAGAAACGCTTATCCCTTCTCCTTTACCGCCTGCATGGTTCCAGCCCACCTCCACCTCTGCAGGGGGTGGGGTGGGGGGACTGCTACCGTGTCACACGCATCCCACCCCCAACACAACCTTAACCTCCTTTGGGGATATTGAACAATCTGGCTCCAAATGGCTCCCCACTGGGTCCTGAGGCCCCCCTTACCATCATTCATTTGTTTATTGAGCTAGTGTTTATTTTATTTTCTTTTTTTTTAAAGATTATTTATTTATTTATTCATGAAAAACAGAGAGAGAGAGGCAGAGGGAGAAGCAGGCCCCATGCAGGGAGCCTGATGTAGGACTCGATCCTGGGACTCCAGGATCACGTCCCGGGCCGAAGGCAATCGCTAAACTGCTGAGCCACCCAGGAATCCCCATGAGCTAGTGTTTCTTGAGGGCCTGCTAGGTGCCCGGCACTGCCCTGGGGAACAAGTGATCCAGGCGTGAAGCACCACATGGGTGAAGGCATGGGGGTGGCAGAGCTGAGAACTCCAGCACGTCAGGCCCCGTTTCCTCAACCTCTGCTGTAGCAGCATCTGCTGTGCGGCAGGCCCTGTCCTGGGGCCTGGAGCCGGTGGGGAGGAGGCGGAGCCTGCCCATTCCTCTAGGATTCGCTAATTAATTAGGGAATCTGAGCCCCAGGCCGGTGATACTGTTTTAACTTGCCACCTAGACTGGGAGCAGCGGAGAAAGAGGGCAGCCCCCACCCAGCTCCCTCCTAATTGCTGCCTTCACCTTCTGCAGGGCTTTGTTGGGTGTATCAAAGGGCTGCCAAGGGCCCTGCAGCTCAGAGCCGGGGGAGGGCGGCGGGCCGAGAGCCCACTTCCCAGCCCAGGCAACTGAGGTCAGAGATGAGGTTTGCTTGGGGTGGGAACGCGAGTGGGGCTGGCATCATAGGGCTGCTCACGGCTAGACAGCAGGGGCTAGGGTGGCGTTGGGACCAGAGCGTGCCTTGTCCTGGCCAAATGGGGGAGACTCGGGCCCTGCACACAGAGGTCTAGAGTCTGGAGTGCAGGGACAGGCTCTTTTGGGGGCCACTTCTCTCCACCTCATCCAGTAGATTCCCACTGACCTATGTTTCAGCTTGGATGGCTCCTCCTCCTCCAGGGAGCCTGCCTGAACCTCCCAGGCTAGGTCAGGTGCCCCCTTCTGGCTCCTACACACCCAACTCCTCCCCCTCTTAGCCTGGGTCCTGCTGTGAGGCCACTGCTGCCAGCAGCTGAGAACTCCCGGATGAAAGAGAGGGGCCTGATTGTGGCTCCACGGCCACTGAGTGGGCCACCGCCCACTGAGGAAAAGGGGAAGCAGCAAACCCATCTCCATCCTCAACTCCCCCGGCCCCAGTCTGAGTGCCTGGGGAGTGGGGCACTGAGGTATTTGGGGACCCTGGCCTCAGTTTCCCCAGAACCAGTGCTTTTCAGATCATATCTAGGGAGGCCCAACATGGCAGAGGCAGTGAGCATGTCCTGTCTAGGCAGTGGAGAGTGGCAAACAAAGTTTTTTTTTTAAGTAATCTCTATACCCAACATGGGGCTCGAACTCATGACCCTGAGATCAAGAGCCATTGAGCCAGCCGGGCACCCCTAGAGGAGCATTGGATTAGGGACTCTGTGGCATGGGACCGAGACTGCCTGGCCCTGATCCCTGCCCCTGCCACGCACGAGCAGGGCTGCTCCTGCAAGTTCCTTAACCTCCCTGCGCCTCGGTACAGGGAGAGCGAGCGGTGGCTGGCACCCGGGAAATCCCACGTAAGTGTTTGCTGATAGCTGATCTTGAGTTCAAGCAACATATCCCTGCTGCCCTGGCTCTGTTTGTTTTCACTGATGATGTCAACTTGGTTACGGTTGTGCTTGCAGGGTTGGTCCACTGTAAAATTTGTTTCTCCATCTTCTTTTTTTTTTTTAACCATTTCTGGGGTTCCTTTCTTTGGAAGGGTGTCACTAGGTCCAGCTCACACTCAAAGCTTGAATTTGGAATTAACCTCTACTTGCTGGAGGTGAGAAGCTGCACAGATTATGCAGAACTCTTCCGTAAGGAAAATTTGTCTAGCCACCCCTATTTATTTCTTCAATCCCTATTTCTATCAGCTTGGACTCATGAATATTCATTTTATTGGAGCTGAAATTTATGACTATGTTATTGTCCTGTTGTTTGACTTGGTTGGTCCAGGTTTGGCCATTGGGTTCTCTTTCGGGCTGGCTGCTGGGTCTGACATCCCCGCCCCCCACCCCGATCTGTTTATTTTTTGAGCATTTCCTTGCCTTCCATCCCTACAGGCAGCTCCAGGCTCATCCTGTACTATCCCTGCCTCAGCCTTGGAATCAGCCAGTTCTCTAAGGAGCCCTGGGCTCTTTTGTTAGAGAGTGGTGCTTAGGAGCCAACATCTGGGAGATGGATGTGCTTATTGCTACGGGGGTGTCAATGCTCCTAGTCCTCTAGAAGGCAGAGCTGGGTTTATTTTAATTAACATTTTTTAAAAGTTTTTTGGGATCCCCGGGTGGCTCAGCAGTTGGGCACCTGCCTTTGGCCCAGGGCGTGATCCTGGAGACCTGGGATCGAGTCCCGCGTCGGGCTCCCTGCATGGAGCCTGCCTCTCCCTCTGCCTGTGTCTCTGCCTCTCTCTCTGTCTCTCATGAATAAATAAATAAAATCTAAAGAAATTAAAACTTAAAAAATAAAAATTAAAGTTTTTTTTTTTGGATTTCCCCTATAGCCAATCACTGGGTCCGTTGGAAGCTTCAGACAGCTGCCCACTGGCCTTTGAGCACAGATCCCTGCCTGCAGCTCAGAGGCCTGTGCCTTTGGAGGGCGTCATATCCATCCAGGCCCTGAGGCAGAGAACACATGAGGCCATCTGCCTCCCAAGCTCAGCCACTTTCCTATGTCCACCTCTGCTCACCAGTGATCAGGTGATCATGTGCATCGAGGGGCTGAGTTGCTTTGGGAATGGGACTCAGGCCTGGCCTCGAGTGCCCTCAAGGCCCCAGATCGCTGTGGGATTGAGGCTTGCTCCCTGCTGGACCTACACTTCTGTCGGTGGTGATGGCAGTAGCCGTAGCCCAGTAACAGAGCCATGGTGGCCAGCCGGGCAGGCCCGGCAAGGGTCAGGTCCCAGGAAAAGCCTGACTCAGCCACCACATCTACCACACCCAGGTGGCCTAGCGCTAACGGAGGAAGGCCTGCCGAGCTGGTCCCCTGCTTCCTTCCCTTTCCCACCCCCCAGTCCCACCCAACGCTGCATGGCTCCCTGATGCTCAGTGGGCTGGACCCAGACCGGGCTCCCCACGGAGGCCACCTTCCTGCCGCGGCAGGGGCTCAGGGCAGAGCAGGCCGGGGTTGAGATCCCAAGGCAGGCTGAGTATCCTCACAACTTTGCCATCGTCCAGCTCCAAGCTGAGTCAGGAAGCAGGGGTTCCGGGCCTGCCCCTGCCAGTGCCTGTTTGAGGCACAGTAATCACGCCTCACCCTGCTTAAAAATCTTTAATGGCTCCCCACTGCCCTCAACTTAATGTCCCCACTCCTGGACCTGCCTTACGAGGCCCTGGAGACCACGTCAGCCCCCCCACGTCATGCCCTACTAACAGCAAAGTGCTTGTGGCTCCTGCTTGCAAACCTGCGTGGCTTCACCCCTCCAGTTCCCTCAGCCTGCACTGCCCTCTCCCGCTGCTGCACCGGTTCATTCCCGCTCGTCCCTATAATCCCTACTTGTCTCAGCTCCAGGGCCGCCACCACCAGGAAGCCTTCCTCCTCTGCCCCAGACCGTCTCTGCTCACCTGGTCCACGTCCCTGGTCACCTGTGCATGATACCTTCCTAAGGCTCACTGTGCATGACCTCTGGCATGCAGGGCCTCCGCGGCGTGGTATCCTGGAGAAGGCTCAGGGTTTGAAAAATAAGGACTCTAGTTTCCCTGAAGGCCTCTGCTCCTTCCTGCTGTGTGACTTAGGGCAAGTCACTGCACATGTCTGAGCCTCAGTCTCCTCATCTGTGAGAAAAGCGTCTGATTGGGATTCCCGGCCCTGCTTTCAATTCAGGCCTCTGCCTCTAACTTGCTGTGTGGCCGTGGGCAAGCCCTGTCCCCAGGCCCAGCCTCGGTTTTCCTCTTCTGTAAAATGGGGGTGCCCACAAAAACTCAGAAGAGTCGTGAGGCTCCAACAAGCCAAAACTTGTAAAACAGTTTTGTAAACCTCAGAGCCCTAGCATGGATGGTCGAAGAATCTATTTCGACAAGCTCTGCAGAGATGTGTGGGAGGAGGCACTGTTCTGCCACCACCTGCCCCCCCGCCCGCCCTCCAGAAGTCTAGAGATCAACAATGACAGAGGCCTGTTGGCATGGAGGCCAGGCTCAGCAGGGCCTGCTCCCTGGCCCCCTGCCCACCTCCCACGCACCCCCACTCCCACAGTCCCACAACGTGTGTGCCTCGGGCAAGCAGCTCTGTTTGGGTGCTCGGGGTGAGCTCTCCGCCCCCCACTTCCAACACATAAGGGCCCTCCAGCCCCGCTGCTCCACCAAAGACTCAAAACCATGATCAGATTGAACCATTTTCAGCTTTATTCCAGAGCAGAAATAAGTCATTTCCTAACAATAAATATAAAAAAAATAATAATAAATTAAGGTTCGAAAAAAATATCCAACGAAAACGAAATCAGTAACACTGACAGAGTAGTGAATGTTGCCTGAAGGGGAGGGAGGTCGGACGGACCGGCCCCCAGCCTGGGAATGTCCGACACAGGCCACCGTGTACCCCCAGCCCCGGCCGGGCCCCCTGCCACACACACATACTCTCCACAAAGTACAAAATATATATTTTAAAAAAAAACCTCAACACAACCAAGCATCCTGCGAGGGCCCCGGGGAAGCGAGATTTGGCCCATTGGGGCCGAGGACAGGGCCTGGGGGGCTGAGGAAGGCACCAGAGGGACAGGGGAACCACTTTGGGTCTTGCCCAGCTGAGTTTGCTGGCTGTCCTCTTCTCATCTGTGGGTGAGGCTGGAGGTACCCTGTTCACGGGGCCACAGGCCAACCCCTCCACCTCCCGAGACGGCGAAGGGGTTTGGAAATGTCCTGTGTGTTTGTCCACATGTCTTGGCGGGGCTCCTGCCCCAGGGGATGCTGGGAACACGGCGGTGCCTGCTAAGTGCTTGGCGGACTGTCCTTTGTAGATGAAGAGGCCCCCGGCTTGGGGTCCCTGAGCGTCTCCCCGGTTTAGGCCAAGGTGTCGTCCAAGACGCTCCCCCCCCCAGCAGAGGCCTCAGGGAGGCATCAATAAGGAGTAACTAGAAATAAATAAGGTCCCTGGTGGCCCAGTGCAGAGCTGGCAGGGAGGCCACTCTGTTTCTTCAAGTATTCTTGGCCAAGGGGGTTTGCGGCCTGCCGGGGTTCAGATGGGGATCCCCACTGTGTTCACCTGGTCCTTGAGTCCCAGCAGGCTGTAGGCGATGCGTTTCTGGTGGCCGGGCAGCCGCACCCCAATCCTCTTGATGTCACTGTGGGTGAGAGAGAGGGGGAGTTAGGGGCTGGCCGGGGAGAGGCGGGGAGGGGTGGGGAGGGGGTGGGGGGCAGAGGCTTGGCAGGAGGAGCCACATCCCGAAAGCTTGCTGACATCGACAGTTAGGAAAGGAGAGAAGTGCCCACGCTGTGAGAAGCTTCTCCCCTCCCCCATGAAACCGGCACAACCGCCTGTGAAGCAGGTGCTCTCTCCCCCACTATTTTGCAGATTCGAGAACTTGAGGCTCAGAGAGGGGACGGGACTCGTCCAAAGTCACACAGCCAGGAGGTGGAGGGGCTGGAAATCGAAAGTGCTATGAACACACGCCTTCTCTGCCCCGGCCTGGGTCTGTCCTCACTGTCCCCAGCCAAGGCCTCCTCCCTGGGCAGCACTGGTGCCATCACTGGGTGCAGGGGGGTGGGGGCAGGGACCCCCTAGGGGTGTTGCTCTCAGCTCTCCCTGCTAGGCCTCTTCCCAGCCACTGCTCTATTCCACCCCGACTCCGAGCGCCCACTGCTGACAACTGAGGAAGAACTCAGGACACACTTTGCAGCGGGACCTCAAGGGTTAACGTTCTGCTGAGTTCTTCTAGAGGGAGAGGCTGGCGGGTCACCAGGCAGGTGACCAGGTCACCCCGGAACTAACTAAGTAGGTGTTCTTCCTTTAGGATCCTCAATTGCCTCACCTGTAAGATGGGATGAGTGTCTAGCTGGAAGGTGGAGGGTGGGAGACCCCCGGACACGGGTGGCAGAGGCGGAAGGCGGCCTCCGTGCCGAATGGAAAGATGTGCCCAGGAGCCCAGAGCCCTCTCCTGCCCCCCTCCCCATGCCCCTCCATCCCCTTGTAAAACCACTTATGCTCCCAGGAGCCCTGGAGCAGGACGTTTATTGCTCACTCTGGGACTTTTCTCTACCACCACCCTCACCCACCAGCCCAAACCCATGAAAACACCCAGGTTTTTATGGGCCGTCTCCTGGCTGTAAATGAAACTAATTATACGGTGCGAGCTCCTGTTTGCAATTCCGGAGACATGACTTTCCCACAGGCTCTGGGAGCCCTCGGAGGAGAAACGCTGGGCAGGGAAGGGCAGACCCGGATGTGTGGGGAGGGGAGCTGGCGGGGAGGGCTCCAGGAGGGGCTGATTGCTCCACTGCAGCAGGAAGGCCAGCAGTCGGACGGCAGGTAGAACTTCCTAAGCCACCGCCGTGGGCCAGTCCAACGGAAACAGCTGTGGCTGTCGAGGAAGCAGCGCCACTTCCCCCGCACCTGGAGGTCTCTGAGGGTGGCTCCCAGGGAAGCATTCACAGCACCGGGGAAGGAGGCGCTACTGAAAAGCAGGATCCTGGGCCTCGCTCCAGACTCACTGACCTTGAAGTTCTGGAGGTGGGGCAGGGAGTCTGCATCCTACTGGGTCCCAAAGACCCTGATGTGCAGCTTAAGATGCAGGGGGTTAAGTGAGTGCTATTAGGGTGACGGCAGAGACCTGTCCCCTGGGCTCCAGGATGGGCCTGGTACATAGTAGGTCCTTTGAGGACTATCTGCTGAAGGAATGAACGGCCGCTAGTGGACATGGGGCCGCCGTGGGCCTGTCTCCCAGCCTGCTGCAGTTAGGCTGACAGGGTGGGGGCTGAGATTGCTCCTGAGACCCGTCTAGGAAGCAAAAGCCCTGGGCCGGGAAGCAAGAGGCCAAATTCTAGTCCGGGACGTCATCAAAGCCTCGGCAGGTCCTGTCCTGTCCTGCCTCTGGGCCTCAGTTTCTGTACATGGAAAGTGGGAAGCTTTGCTTAGATGCTCCCGAGCCACCTACCCCAGCTCCACTCTTTTTCAACACACACACACAAAAAAACCCCGCCGCCTTCCCTGCCTCATTTGCTAACCTGGGAGGTGCACAAGATGAGACTCATAGGCCAGCCTGGTCCCTGTGGCCCTTGCAGCAGACCAGCCCAAGACTGTTCCTGAACCAGCCTCGGTTTCCCTCTTGTCACTCCCATCAATTCTCATCACAGGGGTAGGGAGACACCTGACCGAGGCTACCTTTCCTCTGAGCACTCTCAGCGCAGGTCCCAGCCCTGGGAAATTCAGAGGCCGCACGTCCCCAGCAAGCACCACCTATGTGCTGGCCCTGGGCACAAGGAGGGAGAGAGGCCTCCTGGAGCCTCACATGTCAATGCTTCACTGTCTCAGCAAACAGTGCATCAGCACTAAGCCTATGCTGAGGGTACGCAGTGACCATAAAGCCCAGCGGCCTGTGCCCCGCTCCCAGACACTGGACAGTGCCTTTGGCGGGACTGGGCATTTTTCTGGACTACAAGATCCACTGCTTCCTTAGTTCCTCAAAAGACAATTAGAACCCTAGTCTAGCTAGAGACTCAAGCGACTCCGAAATAACGTGGTGAACGCTCAATGTGAGAAAATGTGGCCGTCGTGGGATGGCCCAGGGCCTGCCGGGGAGTGAGCAGTGGGTCAGGGGCCAGGAAGAGCAGGGAGGGGACACTGAAGCCTAAACCTCAACCCCATAGGGAAAGTGCTTAAGTTCTGAGACCAGCTCACTGGCTCCCACTGGGACTCACGGCATGTGCAGACACAGCCTTTGGGGTAAAAAAGTGGTCTAAGATCCCCACTTGTTTCACTGATTTGAACTAAAGAAGTAGGCAGGGGTGGTGAGTCACGCAGGCCCCAGCTCTGAGCACCACCCAGCTGGTAGGAGGCGGAGGGAGCGTAGAATGACTTCCTGCCTTTATTCAGACCTTTCCAAACACAGTGCACATGCACACACACACACACAGCCTCCATCCATCCAAGACAGCCCTGTCCTTGCTCGTGGGAAAGGAATTGGCCAAGCAGCACCCCGGGCTATTTCGGGAAGCTTCTAAGAACATGTGTTTCCTGTAAGCGCTTCTTGCCCCTTGCTCTGCTCACCCACAAGAGTAGCTGTGCTGTCCCCACTGGGAGCCCCCAGAGGCGCAAAGAGGCTGCTCTAGGTTCCCGGGCGAAAGGAAGGGGCCCAGGAACCCTGGCATTTGCCCACAGGCTGCAGGCTGAAAGCAAGGGGGCCGAGGAGAAGAGGACAGTGACATGGGTTAAGTCCCTACTAGGTACCAGGCATGTCACCTGCACTGCACCCATGCAATCTGCACAGCAGGGAAACAGGGAGCAAGCCTCAAGGACGGAACCTGATCTGAGCAAGGTCTCCCACTAGGAAGCGTCAGATGTGGGACCTGAAGCCAAGTGTGACTGCAGAGCCCGAGCCTGGAATCCTGCCGCTGGCTGGAGACAACAGATATCCTGGGACCCATCTCCTCTCTCCAGGCCTCCCTCTGGCCAGCTCCGTCCCTGTCTGACTCCCCGTCCCCTGGGATGGGCCACGGCCTGGCCCGAGAAGCTGTGACCAGCAATCAGAAGCCCAGCTCAGCGGTCTTCAGGGGCCCTGGAGAATGTTCCTGCTTAGGCCCAGCTCCCAGAACTTCTGTGACCCAGAACTGCGGGAAGCCCGGGTGGACCCCCTCCGTGTGATTCCCAAAACCTCCCAGCCCCCAGGGCCCATTCCAGCCCTGACCTTGGACCCTGTACATGCTGGGCTCTTGGGGCCTAACACTATTTTTAGAGGCACAAAAGGCTGAGAGGATAACGTCTTCTCCCTCCTGGGATGGGAAGAGGTGTCCGTGCCAAGGCCGTGCCGGGAAAGGTCCCCAATGTTGGAGGGGAGAGTGGAGCTCCCACAGGGTCGCCTGACAAAGGGCTATACCCAGGGCTAGGGCCGGGGTAACTGGCACTTCTTGCCAGGCTGGACCACAGGGCTGAGAGTCAACCACGCGGGGAGAGGTGTCCGGGAGGGGTTGGCCCAAGGCACTCTCTCCCGGGAAACGGCCTAGAAGCCCAAGGGCTCTGCCCATTTCTCTTCAGCACCCCGGAGAGGAACGCTGCCCCTAACCGCTGTGTGACCTCAAGCAGGCTACGTAACCTCTCAGTCTGTTTCTCCACTACTGACCTCCATGGTCCCCGAGCTCCGGGCCCTCACCGACCGACCAGGGCTGGAACCCCACTGGGCCTCTAGTGGCTGTGGGACCCTGGGCAAGTCATTGCACTCCCCCCCACCCTGTTTCTCACCTGTCCGTAGATATACGGACAAGGCCCACCTGCCAAGTTATCGTGAGGACGGATTCAAAGCGCTCAAGCACACAGCTGGCACACAGTTAGCCCACCACCAACACTGCTCTGATTATGACAATTACTATTATTTTCCCCTTCTGGAAAAGAAAAGATGCAGGAAGAGGGGGGAGCCAGGAGTGAGTGCCCAGAACTGCTGGCTGCTGGCCTGGCTCTGCCCTTCCTGTGAAGCCTCTCCCCACTAAAGAAAAGGAGAGAGAAAGACGAAGAGGGGAGCAGTGGGTGGCCGAGGTGGCCTCGGAGGCAGGAGAAGGCCGGGCCAGACTCACTCGTTGGTCATCTGCACCACCTTCTCGATGGCAGTGTAGCCAGCCGCCAGGAAGTGCTCTGTGTACTGCTGCATCTTGATGGACTCAAGCCACTCGGACACCGTGCGGAAGGGCACCCCCTCGGAGCCACTGGTGCTGGGCAGCCGGATGGACACCCTGAAACAGGCATCACCCACCTGCAGGTGAGCGGCTGCAGCACCCAGCCCGCCCCGGGGGAGGGGGGGCCCAGGCCTGCCGCTCCCCCTAACCACCCTGCACCTCAGTTTCCTTATGTGGGTAACAGGGGAGCCCAATCAGGTAGGCTTCAGGGAGACAGGCTGGCATGTCATGAGCGCTCAGTGTTTACAGCTCCTGCGCCCCCCACGCCCCGCCCGCTCCCCCTGGCAACACCACCACCGATAACCACAAAATAACAAAATGTTAAGATTCAGGTTCCTGGAGGCACAGCCCCAGCCTGGCGACCTGCCAGCACATAAAATACTTAATCGCCCTGTCTCAGCTTCCTCATCAACAAAAGGCAGATAATTACAGGACCCATCTCATCGGTCGTTTGAATGAGTTAAAACATGTTAGGTGCCGAGCGCAGCGCCCGGCGCGTTTCCCATGTATGCCGACTGCTGCTATAGGTTGGAGCCCCCGCCCCGGGCAAGCGAAGCCCACGTGTGGGTGCCCACCCCCACCCACTGGCCCCAGCTGGCCACCACACGGAAGCAGCTCGGCCGTGAAACCGGGGGCGACGGAACTAACCGGGGGTCAAAGTCAGCCAGGGTCTTGAGGGAGTCGGGAGCGCGGATGAGCTTGTCGAGGATGCTGACGATGTCGGCGAACTTGGGGCGGCGGGCGCGCTCCTGCTGCCAGCACTGCATCATAAGCTGGTAGATGGCGGAGGGGCAGTCCATGGGCGTGGGGAGCCGGAAGCCGTCGTTGATGGCTTTCATCACCTGGGGAGGCAGGATGGTCAGTGCCGCCTGCACGGCCGCCAGACCCCGCGGGCTCCCTGAGGAGGCCCCGGCCATGCAGGCAGGCGAGGGGGGCAGGGAACCCCAGACACACGTGGGGACGAGCCTTCTCTCTGGAGTCCGATACACAAGCGTCAGAGGTACGGAGGGCAAGTGCTGAGGGGCTGTCCCCGGAGTTCCATGGAGGAAGGGGCTCCTGACCCCGCTGTGTGCCCTGCAGCCAGCCTCCGTCCAGTCTGGGGACGTCTGTACCAGCCTCTCCCTGCAGCCAGAGCCCTCCTCCCGCTCCGTGTCTTCACCTGGCTACTTACTGCACCTTAGTCTCCAGGCTGCGTGAAGCACCGGGCACCCACACTCACACACAGATGCATCTATCACACGCACATGTGCATGCACACCCAGGTGCATGCACGCAGGAATGCACGCCCCCTCCCCACTCCTTGTTTCCTTGTCCTTCCACTGACCATAAGCAGACACTGGGTCTGGGGCCCAGCACAAGCCTGGCTCATAGGGGGCCCTCAACAGACATGTACTGAATGTGCCAGATGAAGATTAGCCCCTCCAAACTCTCCTCTGCCCAGCCATCGGGGTGTGGAAACGAGAGGGCTTCCGTTCAGGTCAGGAGAGGGCTGGGCAGGGTGACGGGGCCTACCTCATGGTTCGACAGCTCCCAGTAGGGCCGCTCGCCGTACGTCATCACCTCCCACATAACGATGCCATAGCTCCACACGTCGCTGGCTGAGGTGAACTTGCGGTAGGAAATGGCCTCCGGGGCTGTCCAGCGGATCGGAATCTTGCCACCCTGCAGGGGACCCAGGCTCGGTCACTACTGTCCCTCTGGCCCACCCTAGGATGATCGCAGCCAGGCTAGATAGAGTCAGGGCCCCTCGTCCATGCTCCCTGGAGGTGTTCTCACCTGTGTGCCTAAGGTCCACACTCAGGTACGTAGGTGAGAGGACCTGGAGCAGCATGAAGGCCGCTTCACCCTCAACCCCTTCATCCCGGGGGGCGACAGCTGCCCTAGCACTTACACTGGTGGTGTAGGTGGCCTCGGGGTCATCCTCCAGCACGCGGGACAGGCCAAAGTCTGACACCTTGCAGACCAGGTTGCTGTTGACGAGGATGTTGCGAGCGGCCAGGTCGCGGTGAACGTAGTTCATGTTGGCCAGGTACTTCATGCCGGCCGCGATGCCCCGCAGCATGCCCACCAGCTGCAGCACGCTGAACTCGCCATCCTTCTCCTGCCAGAGCACAGGCCCTCAGCCACCAGGGCACCCCGAGCAGCCCCAGGTTCCCCACCTACCCCAGCCCACATCCTCACCCGAAGGAACTTGTCCAGGGCCCCGTTCTCCATGTACTCGGTGATGATCATCATGGGCTTGTCTGCAGAGGGTGGGCACAGGTGTGAGGGGGTGGCCAGAGTTGTAGATGGGGGTGCAGGGAGCGGGGGGCCGGGGGGCACTGCTACGGACAGAGCCCCTGTTGAGTGGCCCTTCTTCACACCCACTGCGGGTGGTCAGGCCCTGGGATGGGTTGGGTCTCCCGCCCCCACCCTGGTGCCCGCGCTCACATTTGGAGACCACACCCTCCAGGCGGATGATGTTGTGGTGGCTGAACTGGCCCATGATGCTGGCCTCGCTGAGGAAGTCCACCCGCTGCTTCTCGGTGTAGCCGGCTTTCAGCGTCTTGATGGCCACGGGCACCTCCTTCTTCCCCGACGCCTTCAGTGTTCCCTTATACACCTCCCCGAACTCTCCTGCGGGAAGACGAGGTGTGAGGAGCACCCAGTCAGCCTGGCCATCAGGCGCCCCCAACAAGTCCCAGGCCCCCTGGGCGGGCGCACTGCACTCACCTGCACCAATGACCTTCTGCCGCGTGACACAGGACGGGTGGATCTCAGTGGTGAACTTAAGCACAGCCTGGTTGGGGTCCTCATATGTGTGGGGGTCCACATATGTCTTCAGGGGCTTCAGTTGCTCTGGACGAGAGGAGGAGGGGCAAGGTCACGGTTTGGGGGAGCCCCCTGTGAAGGGTCATCAAGGGGAGGAGGAGGAGGAGGCCACGGGATCACTGAGCTTCGGGCTCAGCCCCTCTGAGCTGCCCAGGGAAGCCCCGGGCCCCACCGCAGAGCTCTGGGAGCGCCCGGCTGTCCCCGTCTCCACCGCAGAGCTGGAGGGCAGAGTTGGGGGGCAGCCTGTGGGGACGGCGGGGGGCGCTGCGTCTCACCTGACTTGGAGAAGTAAACGTCCTCCGAGGACTGGCGGGTCCGCAGGCTCTTCCTCCTGAGAGAACCCCACGGGGAAGCCACGACATGGGGGAGGTCAGAGGCCTGCTCTGGCCATGAGCCTCCCGGCCCCCCACCTCCCTCTGGTCCTGAGCGGGGGCCTGGTGTGCCGGGGGCTCTGCTGAGCAGGCAGTGAGAGGCGGGGAGGAAATGAGCAAGCAGGGCTCGCTCCCGGGGCTCTACACCCCGTAATGGGCCCTTAAGTGGCCATAATGAGGGCTTTCCTCATTAGAGCTCCCAGAGCTTCCTGCCTGCGTGTCCCGAGGAAGTGTGGACGCAGCGTTACTAACGAGGGCACAGATGATGACCGCCACATCCCGAGCCCCCGCGGCGTGCCAGGCGCTGTGCTGGGCACTTTACAGCCCGCTGCGTCCTCTCGGCCCCGGGGGGGCTGGGGTCAGATCACCAGCACCAGACAGGAAACCGACGGTCCCGCCCCGCTGTAGCCCACCTCGGCCCTCGGGGAGCCCAGGCGTGGGCTCCAACCAACCTGCGATGGATGAAGAGGCCGATTCCTGCCAGCACCAGAAGCAGGACGATGCCAACGGCCACACCGCCAATCACTGCCAAGTTGCCAGATGCTTCCGTGGCTGTCAGGGGAGAGTGGCTGATGACAAGGGAGCCCCCCAACTCCAAAGACTGGCAATGTCCCCTTTGCATCCAAGGCCCACTTTAGGGACCTGAGACATATGCCGGATGCTTTTACTTGTGACGGTTCATGAGAATATTTATTCCCATTTCATAGATGGTAAGTAGCAGGCCTTCCCTAGGGAATACGGTAGGTGCGGCCAGGTGCGTGGGACACTTTCCGTGACCCAGTCCGCCAGTGTCAGGCCCCATGTCCTTCCTTCTTGCAACACTGCCCTGAATGCATGTCCCTGGTCCCCCTCCCCCAGACTTGGGGCCAACTCCCACTGGGCTCTCCTAGGCCCTGGATGACCAGGAAGGGGGCATTTTAAGTTCTCTGATCCATTTGCTCCTCCCAGATGTCCCAACTATTCTGTTTCAGAGCCTGCCCAGGCCCTGGTGCCCGACTCACACAACGTCTGGAACTCGTGAATCTTGCTGCCGGCACCCTGGCCCTCCTGCGTCAGCGCCTGCACCTGGATCAGGTAGGTGGTATCCGGAGCCAGGTCGTCCAGGGTCACGGAGAAGCCCTCAGTGCGGCGCACATTGTAGCTGTTGGAGTCCCCCTGTGGGTGAGGGCAGGGCATCAGCTGGGCCCACCAGAGGCTCCCCCAAGCCTGGTTTAGCAAGGCAGCTCGCTTACATCAGCAAACTCAATGCTCTTCTCTCTCTTTTTTTTAAGATTTTATTTATTTATCAGAGAGAGAGAGAGAGAGCGCGCGTGTGTGAGAACACAAGCAGAGGGAGGGGCAGAGGGAGAAAACAGACTTCCTGCTGAGCGTGCAGCCCAATGTGGGGCTCCATCCCAGGACCCTGAGATCATGATCGAAGCCGGAACCAAGATTCAGACACTCAACCAACTGAGCCACCCAGGTGCCCCTGGATGCTCTTCTTATAGATGAGGAGACTGAGGCTCAGGGAAACGAAGTGAGTCGCTCAAGGTACTGCCTGCAAATGCACGACCACCAGCAATGTCTGATCACCGAGACCCGGCTCTCTCCCCAACCCCGACTATCTCTTCTGGGGAGACTCCAGAACACTGTGTCTCCTCTCCCACAACTCTCTGCTGTGCTGGCCTGGGAGAGGTGACTCTCAGGAAGACCTCAGACCTCAGTGTCCTCATCTGCAGAACGCGGTAAGCATCTGTCTGTGACCAGCCAGCCCTCTGCTTGCCACCCAGCCAGGGCCAGCTCCGACCCCTTGTTACCTTCTTGCGGTAGGTGACCTCGTACTTCCACACACGGCTCTGCTGCGGTGGGGGGATGCTCCAGGAGACACTCAGCGAGGTGGTGGTGCGGCCCTCCAGCTTGACCTTTGGGGGCTCTGGTTGGGGGGCAGTGGGGGAGGGGTGTGAGGAGCCATGTCGGGGGTGGCTGGGGGTGGGTGGTGGGGTGAATGCCCCCAGACCCAGACCCAGTCCCGTCCACAGCCGGGGGCTCCTCAGACCCCAAGCCCGCATCAGCACACAGCCGCAGGCCCTGGACCCCAAGGGCTGGCACATGTAGGGCACCCCGTGACTATTTATGAGTGCATAAATAATAAAAGTAAAACAACAGCTGACTCTTGCTCTATCCTCTCTGCGGACAGGCACCGTCCTAAGAGCCTTATATATAATTTATTGAATCCTCTGGATAGCCCTGTTATTACTCCAATTTTGTAGGTGAGGGCATTGAGAGAGGTCACAGAGCTCGGAAGTAACCCAGACTGATTTTCACCACCTGCTGCGGCCTCTCTCTGGACACAGCCGAGCCCTGGGTGGCCATCCTCCCGAGGCCCCACCTGACCCCCCGCCCTCACCTGTCTGGTTGATGCTGACGCTGGCGGTGCGGAAGCTGCGGCTGGCCACCAGCTCCGACACCCCGTTGCGGGCCTCCACTGCAAAGGTGTAGTTCATGTGCGGCTCCAGGTCACTGACTGTCACGCTGGTGCGGGTCAGCGCGTGCGGCGGCTCGGAGTAGCGCACACTGGCCTCGCAGGGCCCGCACTCGCCCGACTCGGGCCAGCACTGCTCGCAGGTGACACTGTAGATAATGTCGTCCCGGCCCCCGCTGTCCTGGGGAGGCGTCCAGCGCAGCTCGACTTTGGCGCCCATGCCCACAGCCGTGAGGTAGTGCGGGGCGGAGGGCGGGCCTGCATGGAGGGCAGAGGGCAGAGCTCAGACCTGGGCAGCCTGACGTGTCATCCAGCGCGCCGCGTCCACCGCAGCCACCCTCCCTGAGCCAAGGCAAAACTCACGAGTGCAGGGCATGGACAGCAGGTCCTGGGGGGCTCGGAAGTAGCCTTCCTCACAGTCACAGAAGGTGGCCCCCTCGGAGGACAGCACCGTGTGCACGGGGCACTCCAAACAGGGGCTTTCGGATGCCTCGGACTTGAAGAATCCAGGCGAGCAGGCTGGTGGACACAGGGACAGACGTCATTTTAACCCGAAGTTCCCACCCAAAGTGACTTTTCCAGTGGGACCTCGTCCCAGAACCCCACACAGGTTGCTAACCTCCTCTGGGCCCATTTTCTCATCCCTAAGGCATCTTGCGATGACAAAGTGCATGGCAAGCACCTAGCTCACGCTGGGCACCCAGGACGCGCCTCGCCCATGCGCTCCAAACCTCTGCACGCTGCTCCCCACCAGCTCTCGCAGGCAGGGCCACACCCGAGCCGGGCGTTCAAGGCTTACATCTCACCTCTCAGCTTCCCGAGAATCCTATCTCACACCTGGCTCGGCCCCAGATGGAGCCTGCTGCCCGCCTGCCTCATCCCCTTTAATTTGTGCAGACCAGCCTGATGGGTCCCCACCCAGGCTTCCAGCGGCCCAGGGCAGTAACTGCATCTTCCCCGCTGGCCTCTGTCGACCCACTGTCACCACCACCACAGCCATATCAGCCAGGCACACCCGCTCAGGATGCCACCCCTGCAGGTGTTCCCCCACCCCAGGACCCGACCGCCTTCCTGTTCCGGGGCTGGCCCACCAGGAAGCAGGAAAGGCCAGGCCCCCAGCATCATCAATGGAGCTACTTCCAGGACAGGTCATTTTGGCCATTCAGGAGGGCAGCCAGGAAGCAGCTTTTCCTCCCCGGTGGAAGGTCCTGTCCTCGCCAGGATGACAAGGGGCTCAGGCACCTGACTCCAGAGGCTTCTTCCTCCCACGATCCTATCCTGCCCCTGCCCCAAGCCCCTTCCTGGCTTCACAGGCAGGAAGCTGCCTAGACACGGGGCCCACCGTGCAGGGCTGCTCAGGGCTTGGACAGCTGCCAGAAGGGCCAGGGTGGGGTGGGATCACCCTAGGGACCTCTTCTACAACCCCACCATTACTGTACCCGCCTCCATCTCATTCTGTGGACAGCAGCCTGAGACCCTCCAACCTCAGTGCCATGTTCATTGCTCTGTGACAGGGACCCTGAGATGGACAGAGCCCCTGAACTCAGGGCGTGGGAGCGCATGACTATGTCTGCCATAAAGGGGTAGGCAAGAGCTAAGGAGGCTGAGGAGTCATAGCGGGGATATTTCAGCCCGGGCTTGGAGGCTGAGTAGGAGTTCGGCAGGGTGGAAAAGTTGGAAGGAGGAGGTAGGGGTGAGAAAGATCCACACAGAAAGTATGAGTGGCTTTCTGGGCATAAATGGGGGAAGCAGGAGGCAAGAAGGCCGAGAGGTTTTCAGGGATCACACGAGCAAGGCCGTTAATGTTAGGCCAAGGAGCCAGGACTTTATCCAGGGGCAAAAACAGCCACTGATGGATTGATGTAGAGCCAATGGCACAGTCAGATCCACACTGTCAAGAAAATTCTCGGACAAAGTCTCCCTCCTTGTCCAGTTCCCTGTGTGAGTAGAGCTGGGGAGCAGGACTGGGGACGCCCCTCGCCCACCGTGAGTGAGCAGCCTGTCCTGCCACCACATCAAAACCTCAGCAGAGGGGCGCCCGGGTGGCTCAGTCGGTTAAGCATCTGCTTTTGGCTCAGGTCATGATCCTAGAGTCTTAGGATCAAGCCCCATGTGGGGCTCCTTGCTCAGTGGGGAGTCTGCTTCTCCCTCTGCTTCTGCCCCTCCTCCTACTCCTTCTCTCTCTTTTTTCAAATAAATAAATAAAATGTTAAAAAAAAAAAAAAAAAAAAACCTCAGCAGAGGCCCCGAGGGTGTTCGTCCAGGACAGAGGGGGCCTGGGACCCAACTCCTGCTCTGTGCAGTGACACAAACAGTGACTGCTGACTAAGCACCTACTGTATGCAGCTCCCGGGCCACGTACCTCACACTCACTCGGTCCCCACAATGAGCCCGGCACACTTGGGCACTTTATCGTTCACTCTACTTTCAAGGAGAGGAACCTGAGGCCCAGAGAGGCAAGACCACTTGTCCAAGGTCAATGAGCTCCTAAGACCCAAAACCCAAACCTAAACCCAGGAAGCCGGACTTTGAGTCCCTCTCCTCCCACAGGCATCTAGCTTTAGAGCAAAGAAATCGGGACGCCTGGGTGGCTCAGCGGTTGAGCGTCTGCCTTCAGCCCAGGCCATGATCCCGGGGATCTGGGATCAAATCCTGCATCGGGCTCCCAGCAGGAAGCCAGCTTCTCCCTCTGCCTCTGCCTGTGTCTCTGCCCCTCTCTCTCTCTCTCTCTCTCTCTCTGTGTGTGTCTCTCATGAATGAATAAATAAAAATCTTGAAAAAAAAAAAAAAAGAGCAAAGAGAAATCAACATTCTAAAAGGAGCCTGAAGAGACCGGAGATGAGTCCTGACCCATTTCACCAGTCAGAAGATCCCAAGACTAATTTCAGAGCAGCTGGGGGGGCGGGGGGGTGGCGGCATGTGTGCGGCACCTCCCGACATAGGTCTTCTCAAATGGGGCACACTATGGCCTCTTCGAGGAGAGAGTAGAATCAACCCCGGAACATCGACTGGGGAACCAAGTCTCCTATCATACTTTAGCAACCCACGTGTATTTGTTTTAAGATTTTATTTTTCAGTAATCTCTGTACCCCACGTGGGGCTCACACTCACAACCCGAGACCCACCGCCCAAGCCGGGCAGGCACCCCTCATGTACCCTGCATTCCTCCTTATATATATGTCACATTACAAAAGTAGCTCGCTCCTCCCCAGATCTTTGAATGAAAAGGAGACTCTGCAGAGCTGGGCCACTTGATCTTGGGATTTCAATTCCCCCCAGTGCCCTGACTTGTCGCTGGAGGGGCCGATACCCCAGGTAAGTGCTGGCTCCAGGTGTCCAGGCCCAGGGAGTCGGGATACTCAGGGGCCCCCAGAACCACCTTCCCTCCCGGGCCCTCAGGCTCAGGGGAGGGGACACAAGCCCCCACAGCTCGGGCTGGGTTCTACCGAAGGCCTTAGCCACCTGCAAACCCCCACGATGCCCCCGCGCCCCGCCACGTGGTTGCTCCCCAGCACCCCCCTCCCAGTCCTATGCCAAGAGGAGGAAGGGGGGGGAAGAGTCACGTTCCATTCTTTGGCCCCAGAGCCCGGGGGTGGCCTGACTGCTGCCGGCAGGAAAGAGGGAATTTGGAGAGATTTCCGCTGCGGATATGCCAGATAATACAGTGGAGAGGCGGCGGCAACAGGGCATGTGCCTGCCTGACGAGAATGCGCTGCCCCCCCCAACCCCACAACCACACGGGGCTGTCCCCAGGGCCCTGCCGGAGTGGGCCTGGCTCAGAGGCCCCGGAGTCCACGGGTAGGACACCAGCAAGCCCCCGTGTCTTCCTGACTTTGCCTGGCTGGATCTCCTGGCGTCCTGGGCACGTCGGGTGTTCACACACACCCAAACACACCAGCAAGCACAGAATACCCACGGTCCCTTAGCCGACCAGGGGACTCCTACGTATCCTTCAATACCCAGCTTGAGCTCCTCTCCGCAGCCCTCCCGGCTGCCCAACTTCTGACCCTTTTCTGCCCCACCGGGGCATCTGTTACTCAATCTTCTGTTTACCAAATAGAAATGGAGCACTTCCTACGTGTCTGGCACCATCTAGGATATGATGGTGAGACTGATAAACACCGTCACTGCTTCGGGGGATTCACAGCCTGGCTTTCATGCTCCCTTTGAAATTACTTCTGCTCCTATTAGAATCTTCTGTGAGAGCGGCAGCAGGTACAGAGTCTGATCTCTCCGTGGCCCATGGCCCGGCACAGGGTCCAGCACACAGTAGGGGTGCAGGTCACGTTGGTTGGCTAGGTGGACGGACAGGTGAATGAATGAATGAATGAATGAATGAATGAATGAATGAATGAGTGAGTCAACGACTAAACCTAGCACGTGTGCATTAAACACTCGCCACAGAAGTGCCCTGGGACACCCTACAGGGACGGCGCCCCAGGATGTCCACCTGCCTGGCACAAGAGCCTGGCCCGGGCACACCTATGGAAGGCTTCTCTGGCCCGGGGTTCCCTGGCGGGCCCGGGCCACCCCAAGCAGGGGGGCAGGGGAATTGGGGCACGGCAGCTGCGCCCAGAGCTGCACCCCGGTTTTTCCAGTTCCCGATGCCCGATGCCCGCCTCTCAGGTGGCAGCGTGGAGTGACTTAGGGACACCCGCCCTCTACAGTGACGCAAATCTAGCCCAGGGCAGAGCCCCTCCCCCCCAGGCCCAACCACCTCCCCAACTGGTCGTGGTGAGGTCACAGGGTCAAGAGATCACGGTGGCAATTCACCCAGGGCCAGTCACCTCCCCAAGCCAGGGGGGCAGAGCGTGGACTTTGTCTTGTGCCCTCACAGGCGGCAAATGGTGACCTGTAAGTCATCGACCCTGCCAATGAGGGCCACTGAGAGAGCTCCAGACCGGGGGGGGCTTCTCTTCCCCAGCAGGCCCGCGGCCCCATGTGGGGATGTCCCCAGGCCGCTAGCACCTTGCCCCCTTCACACACACCCTGAGAATTATCTTCAGGCACATTCCTCCACGGCCTGAGATAAGCGCCACTCCCCCCAGCCTCCGCCTCCTGCGGTCTCCCCTCCACCAGCCTTTTATCTTCTGTTTGCTTTCCCTTTGCCTCCTTCCTTCCGTTCTGGGGACCCACTTACCTCCGGTGAGGGCGGGAGGGGCCACCCCATGGGGCTGCCAGGGTGTGAATTTGCCCCCAGCGTGAACTGAGGCGGGGCGGGTAGGGCAGGGCCCAGACATGGGGAGCTGCCATCCATCCCCCCCACGGGTCAGAGGACACCGGGTGGCACTCCCCAGGCAGGGACGCGCCCAACAGTCAACAGCTCACAGAGCCCCCAGCCTGGGGACCAGTCACATCCTAAGCGGAGCTTCTGCCCACAGCTCCTGACACAGCCAACCTGCCCCAAGGCCACCTAAACCAGAGCCATCCCCCCCACGGGGCTGGGCCTGGGCCACTCAGGATCCCAGTACTGGAACCCTGCTTCTTGCCCCACATGGTGAGATCACCCAGTTAACAGCTTACCGGGGCAATCCGGGTTCTCAGGCTCTCGGTAGAAAGTCCCAGGATGGGACCCCTGGGTGGCTTAGAGGTTGAGTGCCTGCCTTCGGCCCAGGGCCATGATCCTGAAGGCCCGGGATCAAGTCCCACATGGGGCTCGCTGCATGGAGCCTGCTTCTCTCTCTGCCTATGTCTCTGCCTCTCTCTCTCTCTCTCTCTCTCTCTCTGTCTCTCATGAATAAATAGATAAAATATTTTTTTAAAAAAAGGAAAGTCCCAGAAGATAGATTCTGATCACTAGGTTAGCAAGGGTCCAGTCTACCCATTTCACAGGTGGGGTGAATGAGACCCAGAGGGGACTGGCCAAGGTCACACTGCTTATGGGGAGGACACCAGCCAGGGGCAGCTAGCTGGGGACAGCACACTGGCCCTCCTTGTGCCAGGCCCCAGCTCATTTGGTCACTGGTCACTGTTTCCTCTTGCTGGGCCTCAGATTCCTCATCTATAAAATGGACCTACCACCCTCAGCCTTTTGGGGTTTGTTTGCCTAAAGGAAACCACAAGAAATGCTCAGCCTGGTGCCTGGACTGGGGGTGTCCCTGTGAACTGGGGGACAGAGAAATTAGGAGACGTCCCCAGGGGGCTGGGCCCTTGAAGGAGCAGGAGCCTCCACAGAGGGAATTCCCCACGGTACCCACTCCAGCGCCAGCCTCCCAGCTGCTGGGCCGAGCCTTTGGCCAAAGCCGCCGGCCACCTGCTCACCTGGCCGGCAGAGCCCATGGCCGAGGCGCCAGGCAGGGCCCCAGCAGCTCCGCCGCCTATGCCAGCACAGGAAGCAGAGACAAAGCCGCCCCGGGGGAGATGACGGTCAGCCTGAGCGACTCCACTGTCCCCCAGGCAGGGCCGGGGGTAGGGCGGGGGACTGGAGCGAAGCTGGCTCATTCCTGACATAGCTCGGAGAGCTCCCCGGGCAGCGTGCCCACCTGTCCGATCGCAGCACCTGAGCGGTGCCTCCCTTCTGCTGTCCATTTAACTCTTTCCTGAGAGCCAAGCTTCCTGGGGAAAGAACCCCAAAAAGCAGTGAGCTCTGAAGATGACCCGGACCAAGTGCTCGGCGACCTCAGGGAATCCACACCCCTCTCTGGGTGCCATGTGTCATCAGTAAAAGCCCCAGTGGGAGGATCTGGGTCCTCGGCCCCGCGGAGGGGCGGGCGGGGAGGGCCGGCCCTGTACCTGCCTCCATTTCTCCCTCAGTGTGCTCAGTAAGGGCCCCCGATCACCCACCCTTCCGTCATCTGGGGGCTGCCCAGAGAGCTCGTGCCCCGTCCCCCTGCCAGGAGCTGAGTCAGGGATTCCAAAGGAACTGGTCATTTCCCGCCCCGTTTCCTGACCCATCCTCCAGCCTGGGCGCCGCCGCATCTCCTGGATTCAAATCCCAGTGTGACCACACATCGCTGTGTGGCTCCAGGCAAGTCTCCTCACCTCCCTGAGCCTCAGTCTCCCGACCGTGCCTCGAAGACAGGTGGGCCCCGATTCAGCAAGCGTTCCCACAGAGCGCCCGCGGGGCTCCCGCCTGCCCTGGAGAGCACCTGTCCGTAGGAGGTCCTGTTTTCCTCTCCACTGGCCTCGTGGTCAGGGGGGGGTGGGGGGGGTGGGCTGCTGCTGGGAATGTTGCAGGGATAAAGAGCAGCCAGGCTGGGGCTTCCCAGCTACACCGAGGGCCCCTAAGAGCACAATGAAGGGAATCTGGGTCGAGGGATCTCAAGGAGGAAAAAGCAGGGCAACAGGTGGCTGGCAGTTGAGAGGTTTCCACCAGTAAAGTCAAAGATTTTGGTCTTGGAAACGAGTCCTCCCAATCCGGGGCCTTTACCCAGCGCTTCACAGGCAAAGCCCCCCCTGACCGCCTCTAGGGGAAGGAAGGCTGCCCCCCCTTCCTGGAGAGAGTCTCCCCCCCACCCTCACCCCCCTGCAACCCCAAGGTCCACTTATCTCTGCAGGGCCTGAATCACCAGCCTGTGGAAAGTTTTCAGCTGCCCCTCACCCCCCACCCCTGCATTCCTGTGTGAGGATGTCATGTGGGAGGAGCGTGCTCGACCCACTGGGCTGCCTCGGCCCCCCCCACCCCGCAGTCATTGTCTGAAACTGGGAGTGTGCACTGGAGGTCACCTAAAGCAGCGGCCTCCTCGGGAAGAGAGCTGGAAGGACAATGGGGTGGTAGGAAGGACCGGAGCAGGGACTACACCACAGGCCTACTCAGGAACTTCTCATCCAGGAGTTTATAGGCTGTGTTAAGCAAGGTTCTGAGGATTTGTTTGAGGAGCCAGATAGAGCCTATCAGAAAAGGCTTTCAGGCTCCTCTGACATTTCAACCTACTTCGTGTGTTGCAGGATCTATGTCTTGAAAAAACCAAGTAGAAAGCCTTCTTATTTGAGGCCAGAGATGAAGAGAAATTTACCCAAGATCACCCAGCTGCAGGGCTGAACCCCGATTTCTCAACACCCTGCTTATCTCAGCAAAGAAATTCCCAGAGAGAGAGCGAGAGAGAGAGGATGAGCTGGCCTTCCAACGGTTGGCCTGCATTCCACAGATGCCCTGCCCCACAGCCATTTCTAGAAAAAGTCACCCATTGAAAAAAATCCCCATTGCTGTAGGGATTTCCGCTGTCACAGGCCCTGGCCGTGCCAACCCACAGCCTCCTGATGTGAGCTCACTAAAGCCCAGGCCCCATCCCCAGACACAGTCCCAGAGAATCGGCCTCTATTTGTTATCAGTAGATGTCAGGGGAAGCTGAGTCGGTGGCCCTGGGGCAGGCCGGGCAGGGAGGACGGACCTTGCACCTGCCTTCCACTTTGACCTCAATGTAGACATTTTTCAAAAGCTGATGGTTCATGTGCAGCCAGGGGATGTGAATCCCGGGTCTGGTTCCCCCACAGCCGTGTACGAAAGGGCCGCCTGAGACCCAGAGAGATTAAGTGGCTTGCCCAAGGTCACGCAGTGAGTTAAGAGAGATGGAACGAGCCCCGGGGACTGTCCCATGTGTTCACAGGGCTGGTACACAGCAGATACCGAAGTTACATTTGCGGGATGAATCAAAAATAACAACCACACTTTAAAAGCACTTATGTGTCAGGCACTGACCTAAGCACTTCGCGAGCATTAGGTCATTTGATTATCATAACAACCCTATGAGATAGGAGCTGTGTTCATCTCCATTTCACAGATGAGGCAACCAGGCAACAGAGAGAGGTTAAGCAACTGGCCTAAAGTCACACAGCTACACGTAAAGCAGGGTTTTTTGTTTTTTTGTTGTTGTTGTTGTTTTTTTAAAGCAGGGGTTTGAACCCAGGCATTTTTGTCCTAGAACCCTTGCTCCTAACCTCCACGCCACACTATGCTTCAACACGCCCACTGTCAGTGAATGAGTGAATCCCACCATCAACGAGGAAACCGAAATCCAGGAAGGATCGGTGATTTCCACTAACAGCACCACCGCACGTCAGGGCCAGAGGCGGCCTTACCAAGATCCCAGCGGTGCCAGGCCCAACAGCAGAACCCGGGACCCCGGCCCCGCACCCCGGCCACGCCCGTACGGCCACTCACCCTGGCAGGCGTCCTCCACCTTCTCGTAGCCCGCCTGGCACAGGCACTGACCGATGGGCACCAGCCACTCGCCGTCCACCGCGCAGTGCATGCGGGGCTCCTCGCCCCCGGGCGGCACCACCGCGTGGTCCACACACGTGCCGGCCACGGTGGCCAGGGAGGGCGCGTCGGAGCCCGCGATGGTCTCGGGGAAGCGGGCCAGGCCCTGCAGCAGCTCGGGGCACTTCTTGTAGTAGACGCGGACGGAGAGGAGGGCCACGCAGGCGCCAATGTCCTGGAACGCCAGGTAGAAGCCCTTGCGGCTGAGCGGCCCCACGGAGCGCTCCTCCACGTTCAGCTTCACGTGGCGCGCCTCGAAGTCGCTGCTGACCGTGATCTCGTCCGGCGCGATGGTGTCGATCTTGGTGAACTGGCGCTTCTGGAAGTTGGTGCCGTAGTCCACGTCCGACTCGGCGTAGTAGAGGTTGAACGTCTCCTTGCAGGAGCTGGCGCCACCGGGGAAGCTGTTGCAGTCACGCACGGTGAACTTGAGCTCGATGAAGATCCGCTCGGCCTCGCCGCGGTACACCCAGTTGGTGCGAAGCCAGTTGTCCTGGTCGCCGGCCACCACGTTGCACACGGAGTACATGTAGATGGGCATGTCGTCCATGATGTTCTGCATCAGGTCCCACTGCGCGGGGTGGGGGGCGCAGGAGGGTGACAGGTCAGTGTGGGCAGGCAGGCCCAGGGAGGGGCTTCGGGTCAACCTCACACTCTAAAAGTGGCTGAGCTAGGACCTGTCCCTCTGGTGTCTCTGATCCCAGTGTCCGGGTACTGGACCTCTATATGGGACTGGGAGCTGGGGGAGTCTGGGGAATCTGTGTGACCTCGGGTGGATCACTTGAGCTCTCTGAGCCTCAAAGTCTGCATCTGTACGATGGGGACAAGATCTGCCTCGCAGAAGTGCCGTGAGGATCAGTGATAGGGTAGCTACGAAATGCCAAGCACATTGCCTGGCATGGGTAAGACGAAGCAGCTCTCAGACAGGCGGCTGGTGTCATTAATAGTAATATTTGCCGCATGTGTGTGCGCACAGATGGGGTGAGTGGCAGGGAAAGGGTTAGGTCAAAAAGAATGGATGAGGAGTGCTTGGGTGGCTCAGTTGGTTGGGTGTCTGCCCTCGGCTCAGGTCATGATCTCGGGGTCCTGGGATCAAGCCCTGAGTCAGGCTGTCTGCTCAGCAGAGAGCCTGCTTCTCCCTCTCCCTCTGCTGCTCCCCCCACTTATACTCTCACATTCTCTCTCTCACTTTCTCAAATAAATAAAATCTTAGAAAAAGAAAAGAAAAAGAGTAGATGACTTCCCATTATTTAGATCCTGGCTTTAGAACAGATCAGCATACGTTCTTCCCTCCTCAGAACATAGCTCAGTGTCCTCTGGGAAGACTCCCCAAGTTGGGCCAAGTACCCCCTTCTGGCCCCCCCCAGTCTCCACACCCCCTTTATCACAGCTCTAGGCACCTATGTGGTGACACCTACATCTGGCTCCCAAACTAGATTCTGAGCTCGCTGCGGCAAGGACTGTACCGAATTCATTAATGCATCCCCAGGACCTACCTGGAACAGAGTGGGTGCTCAGGAAAGGATTTGTTGAATGAACAAATGAATGAGTGAATGAATAAAAGCAGAGGGGCTGGGGTCAGAGGCCTGGGCTACACCATGTGACACTGGCCAAGGCTTTGCTCAAATGCCCTTGGGCCTGTTTCCCCCTCTCTGTATAATGAGTTGTTCCCTCCCAGCAGGATTCCAGGATCCTGGAGATCCACAGAACTGTATCTCAGGCCCTCACGGGGCTAAGGTGACCAAGGACAAGGAGCTGACTCACGCAGATCTGGCCAGCAGTGAGAACTGCCCCAAGGAGCCCCCTAGAAACATACTTCTCCCCGGCACAGGGCCCCAGGGCAAACTCAGCAAGGGTCCATTATACAGAGGGGAAAATCAAGACCCAGAGAGCAGCAGTATCTTCCCCAAGGTCATGCAAAGCTGGGAAAAGGATCCCAGTGTCTTGCCCAGCAGTCCTGGTGACAGCCAGGCAGGGCAGGCATGGATGACTTGGGTGGGGCTGAGGAAAACAAACTCAGCCCCCAGCAGGAGGGGGAAGTAACAGCCGGGGGAAGGGGAGAAGGCAGAGGGGCGCAGCAGGAAGAACCTGGATCCAGTTTCCTGGGGCTATGGGGACCTGGGAGCCCCTGTTCCGTCTCTCCTTTACCCTTCACCCTCTGGGCTGCAGCCCTGAAGACAGGGAGCCTTTAATTCCTTCCTCCCAAGAGGTAGATGGAGGAAACCAGAGGGGGTTGCTCTGAGCATTGGCCCGCTGGGGCGCCCATGGGCCCTGCTCTGCGGGGGCCTCCAGCTGTCTCCCCAGCCCTGTCCGCCTCCCCCTTCCCCACCTCTCAGCCCCCAGCCTACCCAGTCTGGGGTGGCAGACTGAGCTGGTGTGGGAGGCAGGAGTTTGGTCCCTGGCTGAGCTGTTCAGATTCAGGCTGGCCCCATCCTCCCTGGGTCTCAGTTTCCCCATCCCCATGCCCCCGCTTGACCATGAAGGCTTACCCCTTTGCCATATGGGTGCGTGAGCCAGCCGAGTTCCCCTTTAGCTGCAGCAAAGTCCAGCAGTACAACTGGAAGAGACAGGAGGGCCAGTGAGCTTGGGGGCATCTCCAGGACTCAGGCCATGGAGGGAAAGGTGACAGTCCCCCAGCAGCCCCAAGAGGCCATGACAAGGGCTTCCTCAGCTTTCAGAGACTCCACTATATGGGGTCACTGTATCCCAAAGACCTGTCCCCAAAGACCTGTCCCTCGACGGATAGGGAAACAGGGAGGGATGGGCCCTAGTCAAAACCACACGAACTGCTGGGTAAGAACCAGGCCCCCTGTCTCCCAGGCCACCAGCTCCACCACGCCACCCCCCTCGGTCAGCCCCCAGCTGGGCAGAGCAGGACAGAGCTCAGCCCAGCGGGGGGACAGCAGCTGGCCACAGAGCTGGGGCGGGCAGGGCTGGTAAGTGACACCGCGCCCGCCCCGTCTGCTTCCGGAAACAAGGCCCCTCAGCAGCACTTCACACATGCACGTGGGCCTCGGGGGCACTCGTCCCTGCTCCTGCCACAGCCCCCCCAGCATGAAACACCCCCCACCGCACCCGGGCCACGTAGGCGCACACATAGGCTGCACACGTATGTCCATACGTGTCTCCTGGCACTCCAAGAAGAGAGGACTGTTAACAGGTGGGAATAGCTCCAGGGAGGAGAGGGGGGATGACGAGTGGGGGGTTTTCTGGAAACTGATCTTCCCACCACAAAAGCCACAGAGCAGGCAGGATAAAGCTGGGAACCCATAGGGGCCTCAGGAGGGGCCCAAAGATACACACAGCTGGAGAGGTTCCCTCCCTGGGAAAGTCGCTCCCACTGCCCTGTCCTTCACACCCTGGCTACTGCCCTGCCAGGGGTGCCTGGGGGAAGAGTTGGAAACCTTTAGAGGGGACTTCCAGCCCCAGAGGGATCATGTACCGGGACCGTACTGTCCCCAGAGAGCCATCTGGAGCCTGATGGAGGGACACGCTGCCAGCACCTTCCCTAGACCTAGTCCTGCCCTTGGGTAAATCCCATCGGTTCACCCCTGGCTCTCCGCCAGGCTCAGTGGCTGTAGCCAAGACCCAAAACCTAAGACCCAAGATCCTGGGTAGTGTCCCTCCTCCATTTCCAAGTAGAGTCCAGGTAGCTGCCCATAGGTGGCACCCTCCCTAGAGAGAAAGCTGCTGCGGGCACTGTGGGAGCTCAGGCAGGGAACCTATATGAGGTTGTACCCCCACCCCCACCCCTTCAGAGGGTAATACCCTCAGGTGGAGGCGGAGGGGACCAAGCACTCCCTTCCGTGGACTCAGGAGCATGAGGAATATGGCATATGAGGAAGAAGCAGCATTCCTCAAGACCAGGACTTGGAAGAATGACTCTAAAGGTGGACCTGGGCAGGCAGCGAGCAGAGATGGGCCTGATTTAGGGGCAGGGATGGAGGGAGCTGAGAGAGAAGTCTTAGGAACCCGCTCCTGGAGTTAGGATGGCCTACTCCCCTGGGCTGAAGGCCCCCAGGCCTGATGCGAGGCATTGCCACCGCTGCTGACCTGCGCCAAATCTCAAATCTCTCGAGGAAGGGCCCTGCAGCCCAGACCGGGAAGAGGAAATCCGATGTGGCACCTGTCCCAAGGCTATGGGGATGGGGAGGGTGGCTGGAGCCGGTAGGGTAGGGGCACAGATTTGTTCGGACATGCCCGGAGCCCAGGCTTGGAAAACTCACTAACCCCACTAGCAAATGGAATGTTCTGGCTACAAAGGAAACAATCTGGGGGTTCCTGGCTCCAGCTGAGTGGGCAGGAGGACGATAGTGAGTGTGCCCCTCGGTTCCAGTACATGTCCCTCCCCGACCCTTCCCAGACTGGTAGGAAGCTGCAGTCTGCACCCCTGAGGGAGGGGGCTCGTGGCTCCCAGGCTCTGAAGGGTTAACCGGCCCAGAGGGATCCCACCACCCCTCCCAGAGCACATTCCCCCTCCCAGCCCCAGGCCTGGCTTTACAAGTATCACGGGGCTCAATCTGAGAAGAAAAGAAGCCTTCACACAGGAAGGAGCCTCCCCAGGGGGCTTCCAGCCACAGCCCCCTCCCTGGAAATTCCCTAGAAGCGATCACCAGGAACAGGAGCCCAGCCCTGTGTGGCTCTCTCTCCCTGAGCTCTTCCAGGGACAGAGGGCTCTGGTTCCCTGGAAGGGGTGGGGACCTGGGAGCCACTTGGCTGCCCCTGGAACCTTCACTGAGAGGCCCTGGCTAGTCAGGGCCCATCCAGGAGCCCTCAATCCCTCTCGCCACCCCCAGCAGACCTCCCTCTCTGATTTCTCCGCCTTCGTTCCATCATCAATGTCATAAGGCTTTCTTTACTCAAACACGACACTACCTGGAGTCACCTCCCTGCTCCCTGCTTCCCACTTTAACCAAATCCAGCTAATTCCTAAAGAAAGGAGTAAGGCAAGGGGCTCTGTGGGGGAAAAAGGGAACAGAGGGGGAACCTGGACTCTTCTTACAGAACCAAGCCAAGGACTTTCCAGGACCCGAGCACACTCCAGCCCCCCTCCCATCAGCCACCTCCTCAGCGCCACTGCATCCGTGCCCAGCTATTCTGATTCCTAGGAAAATCAGCCACGAAACCACAATGGGCTCCAGCAGCTCTAGAAGCCAGACGCCCAGGCCTGGCCCTCTGTGCAAAGAAAGGGCCCTGCCTGGCAAGGGCTTAGCCGGGGCCTCCCTCAGTTTCCCCATTTGCAAAAGGAGGACAGATTCAGTGGCTGCTGAGAATCCAACAGGCTCCATCTGGGTCTCCAAATCCAGACTCTACCCACAAGGAGGGGGCGAAAAAGGAGAAGAGAAGTGAGCAGAGCCTGGGTTACGGGGTGGAAGGGGCCTGTGTGTCCTTTTGTCTGCCCACACCCCCCCACCATCTACTCCCAGGGAGATTTACCACATTTGGCCTGAAAACCAACGAACAGAACCCACCAGCAGCTGCCAGCTGGGCCGCCACCACCAGCACCAGCACCAGCACCAGCACCACCGTAGGCATACCTAGGGAGTGGTTCACTGGGGCTCTTGGAACCTAAGCAAAAATGTTCCCCCACCCCAGGACTCTCCAAACACACCCTTTGCCTCCTCAATCCCGCGGAGGGGGAGGGGGCTGCGACTCTGTCAGGCTGGGGAGGGCACAGTATGGGGCACAAGGACCAGGCAGCTCCAGGCTTCCAGGCCGGAGGCTGGGGCTGCTGCACACCCGCTCAGTGGCTCAGTAGCGTGGGTCCTGTCTAATCCCCTCACCCCCAGGACAGCCTTCCAGAAAGGCCTGTAGAGATTCCAGCTGTCTCTCCCCTTCCCTCGAAGCCCAGTCCCCCAGGAAGGGGGAGGACCACAAGCTGGAGGGTGGGGAAGGGAAAGGAGTATTGCAGATGGCAGCAATCCCTGCCGCCCACTCCTGCAAGTTGGGACCGGGAGCCCTGACCCATCCAGGAACTCGGACAGGATGCGCCCCCCACCTCCACCTCCAAGAGCTCCAGCTCTGGCCTCTTTTCCTCCCAACTTGGAAAAAGCAAAACCTCCCGCCCCTTTTTGGGAGGCAGAGAAAGAAAGCGAGGCTCAAGGAAACTTCTCACCGGCCCGGGTTTCCTCTGCACTTCCCCCTGCTGGAGCCTGCGGAAGCCGCGCTCGGCCCAGGCCCACGGGGAGAACTTGCTCTCACTGGGGGAACCCGAAGCCCGGAAGGTGCTCGGCCGAGGGCAGGAGCCCCCATCCTCTCCGCGCCCCCGGCCCAGGGCGGCGCCCCCGCCCACGCACCTGCCCCGCCCAGGGCAGAGTCTGCGGGCCCCTCGCCCCTCGCCCTGCGCCCTGCGCCCCGCGCCCTGCGCCAATCGCTCGGGTGATTCAGGCCCCCACCCCCGGATGCCCGGACTCCGCGGTGGCCCTGGGGTGACGGCTCCACACCTTGAGAGGCCGCGCCCCCACCTGCCGCATTTCCTCGCCCTGAGTCACCCCTTGCTCAGAACGCTCGACTTTGGGACTTCCTGTCCGCGCTCGCGGCCCTCGAACCTGACCCCTGCGCCTGCCCCCGAGCCTGGCAACGCGGACTGGGAGGGCCGGGGGGAGGCTGTGCGTGGGCAGGGTGGCCCGAAACCCGCCCCCCACCCCCTCCACACTCTCCTGCCCCGGCTGGAGGCAAAGGGGGCGTGGAGGACAGCTCGGGGCGCACGGGCTTCTCCAGGGGGCTCCCCGCCCGCCCCAAGCCCCCTCCCCGCAATGAGGCCCCGTAGGAATCCTTCCCCGCGAACTCGGAGCGAGCGCGCTGCTGAGCGCGGATCACCGCAGGCCTCGGCCGCCCCGCGCCCCGCTGTCCAAGGGACCCCCGCGCCCCTGAAGCCGCCGCCCGGGCCACGACCGCGTGGCGGGCGCCGCGGCCCCTGCTCTGCGGCCCCCGAGCCGGGGCGCGGCCGCTCAGTCCCCGGAGGCCCCGTGACCCCGGGGCGGGGGTCCCCGATGCGCCGCGGAGGCAGCGCGCGCCCTCCCCGCGGACCCCCCGGGCTCTTCCGAAGTTGCGCGCGCGCCCCGCGGGGCTCCGGGCTCCGGGTCGGGGTCGGGGTCGGGCGCCGGGTCGGGCTCCGGGTCGGGCACACTCACCTTCCTTGCCCTGCGCCGCGGCGGCCGAGGCCAGCGCGCAGCCCCACAGCAGGGCCAGGCAGGCGCGGGGCCCCGGCCGCTCCATGCCGCCCCCGCTCCCGCCGCCGGCTCGCGCCCCGCTGCTCCGCGCGCAACTTCTCGCCTCCTGCCCGGGTCCTTAATGGAAGTTGGGTGAGAACCGGCTCGTGTTCATTCATGCCCCGCGCTGACGTCACCGAGGCCACGCCCTCAGGAATGTCTTTAAAGGGGCCGGGCTGGCACCGGGCGAGGAGGGAGGAGAGTCCCGAGGGGTTTGGGGAGGACCTGGGGCCCCCCCGGACTCCCTGCAGCCGCCCCCCCCCCCCGCCCTCCCAAGTTTCCGGATCCTCGGCCCAGACCGGGACGTAGGGATGGTTGGCCCTGAGCCATGCGCACCCTCTCGCCCCTGCCCTTGGGGAGGGGGCTCCACGGCGGCCTGCAGGCCTGGGCTGGGGGGGCCCTTGGGTCCTCAGCCGCACGCCTTGGGGGGCAGCTGCGAACAGACCCGGAGGGCCTTCTTCCTGGGACCAACCTGGCGGAGGTCAAGGAGAGCATCTCCGCTCAGGAGCCTTTGAGAATCCCGCAATCTAAGAGCAGCCACCTCTAGGAATGAGTCAGAAAGCATTACCTGCTGTAACTCTCAGCGGGGAGGCAGGTATCATTATCCCCATTCCACAGAAGAGGACACATGTCCGAAGGTTGCAAGGCTCAAAGCTGAGCCAGGATTGGAAGCCAGGTCCTAGTCTCTGCTCCAGACGCTGAGCGGCCAGGTGCCCGGGAAGGGCAGGCAGGGGGCGGCTGTGTGGTGCGCCCCATCCCCAACCCCGGGCGCCACTGAATCAGTCCAACTGTTTCAACACTTTGCAGGGCACCTGCCTCCCACCTGCCCCTTCAAGGAGCCTCTCCCCAAAGTTTCTTCAGACGTGAGCTCATCTCCCCTCCTGTCGGAAGCGGCTGGCTTTTGTGAAACAAACGGGAAATGTCCTCTCACCCTCGGCGGCCACCCACGGCTAGCTGTTGCCCAATAGCCATTTGCCCAGTCCAGGTGGAGCAGCTGTAGCGGCCTGATTCCCTGGGAGGCTCCAGGGCCTTCTGTCCACCTCCTTCTCTTTGACCCCATCCTTGACTCTCCTTGATCCTCCTCAACCTATTTGCCCAAAACCCATGCTGGGCTACTCCAATACCCACGTCCTCCCTCCCAGATGTGGACATCTTGGCCTCTCGGCCTTGGCGCCTGCCCTTGGGAAGCGGGTCCAGACACCTCCTCTGGAGAAGGAGGAGGGTTAATTACAGGTGTTGGGGTAGCGTAATTAAAGCCTTTGACCAAGATGATAGGAGCGTCTTGGTGTTCTGAGAGTCTGTGAGCGTGCAAGTGTCCATGAGAGTAAGCGTGTGCGAGAGTACATGTGGGTGGGCATGTGGGTGTGAGTGCGTGCAGATGTGTTGGTGTGAGTGCATGTGGGTGTGGGGGGCACGTTGACATATGAACATGTGTGTGAATGCATGTAGACATGTTGGTGTGTGTGTGCTTGTGCCGTACGTGGCAAGGGTGGAGAACATAGGCTGTAGAGCTAACCCACGGGTGTTTGGACATTCCCTTTCTCTGAGGCTCAGTCTGCTCATTGGAAATATGTATAAACTAACTTCAGAGGGTTATTGTGAAGATCCAGGAAGGTCGCGTGGGTCAAGCACACAGCTCATAACTGTGGGACACACTTGTTAAATCCCAGCTGTGACTACAGTTACAGGAGGTTAGGCCAGAGGAAGTAGCATCTGTGCTGGGCGGGGCCTGTGGCATGTACCGGGCATCTCGATGGCACACGGACAGTGTGTGTGTGCGTGTGTGTGCGTGTGTGTGTGTGGTAAATATATGGATAAATGTTTTGCATGTGGTGTTGGATGCTCTGGGCCTTGGTGAATACAAGATTTCAAGCGTGTTGTATGTAGGACCCTGCCCATACATGTGTGTTACTTGCCATGCAGGCTCTGTATGTTGCAGATCCTGCTCCAAGAGTGCAGGGGACATTTGTCTGTAGAAAACAGACAGCAGGGCACCTGGGTGGCTCAGTGGTTGAGCATCTGCCTTTGGCCCAGGGTGTGATCCTGGAGTCCCAGGATCAAGTCCCACATCAAGCTCCCTGCATGGAGCCTGCTTCTCCCTCTGCCTGTGTCTCTGCCTCTCTCTGTGTCTATCATGATAAATAAATAAAAATCTTTAAAAAAAAAAAAAAAGAAAGAAAACAGCACTGGACACGTGGCAGGGGATCAGCAAACCTTCTCCGAGTGAACGAAGTAAAGAGTGAATGAAGGTGTTGGTAAGTTCTGCATCTCCTGAAAGTCTCTGCGGGCTGCGTTGGCAGATCCTTCGTGTGGCACATGTAGTGGAGGTGCCCCTGCACGGCCCCACTGGGATGGCCCCACGTGCCAGGGGTGCGGGCAGGCCCTGCCGGTTGAGGGCCAGGCCGTGTGCCTGGAGGTATGTGCTCAGCTGGGGACCGACCGAGAGTGCAGAGACAGGTGTCGCTCACCTCTGACATGTGAGCAGAGGCCTGTGGGAAGGGGTGGTGTGTGGTGTGGTGTGCGCTGGCAGGAGGAGGGGGGCGGGGGCAGCTCCTCCATTTTTTTAGTCACTCACCTGATGACACAACCTTCCCTCTCTTCCTGTCCCATCCCGAGTCCTTCCCGCTCAGAGTGACTGGATGCTGACAAGGAAAGTTCCTTGGTGAGTCTTACAAAGCAGCGGCACGGAAAAGTAGTATTTATTGTGACATAATAAGCCCTAATGGAGATAGAATTACCCCATAAAGGCCCCAAAAAGCCCGCGGGGCCTGAGTGCCACTGCAGGAAGCAAGGCTTCGGGTACAGGCAGGTTGAGCCTGGGTATGTCTGTGTGCGGCTGCGCCGCCTCGCCTGCTCTCCCCACCTCCAGCCCACCAGCCTGGCTCAGGTGTCCACCGAAGCTGGGACTTGGCTGTGGCCTGGGGACAAGCAGACCACAAAGATCAACATTTGAACAATAGCTTCACCCACCCCACCTTTGATCTGTGCCTGCCTCTGGCCAAGAGCAGCAGGAAAAAAAACGATCTTTGTAACCAACACTTACGTAAAGCACTTAAGCGCCAGGCCCAGTTCTAGGCACTTGACCTATACTGACCCCCTTCGTTCTAGGATAGCCCCACAGGGTGGGCACTGATACTGTCCCCATTGTACAGAGGAGCAAACCTAATAGTTGGAGCTGGTATTCTAGCCCTGGCAGTCTGGATCCGGCGCACACCTCACAGGTAACCTGTCTTGTCCCCTGCTTCCGGAAGCGCTGAACTCCCCAGAACCCCCCAGAGCTGTTCTCTGACTTGGAGTGATGCACCTGCTGAGTGCAATCAGCAGTGTCTGCTGTGTCTCCGAGCCAGTGTCTCCGAGGCCAGTCTGATGACTCTCTCTTCGGTGAAACCCCAGGGATCAGGCCTTCCCATGAGCCCCTGGGGCCCCCATACCACATGCCCCCCTGGATCCTGGTCTCAGTCAGCTGAGCTCTTTGTTGTCTCTCCAACTAGATGATAAGCTCTCCAAGGCAAGGAAGGTGTCCGACACCCCTCTCCCTTCCTGACAGGGCTCGAACCCAGAACCCTGAGATCAAGAGTCTCCTGCTGGGATGCCTGGGTGACTCAGCGGTTGAGCATCTGCCTTTGACTCTGAGCGTGATCCCAGAATCCCGGGATCGAGTCCCACATATCTGGCTCCCAGCGAGGAGCCTGCTTCTTCCTCTGCCTGTGTCTCTGCCTCTCTCTCTCTGTCTGTCTCTCATGAATAAGTAAATAAAATCTTTAAAAAAAAAAAAAAAGAAGGGATCCCTGGGTGGCGCAGCAGTTTGGCGCCTGCCTTTGGCCCAGGGCGCGATCCTGGGGACCCGGGATCGAATCCCACGTCAGGCTCCCGGTGCATGGAGCCTGCTTCTCCCTCTGCCTGTGTCTCGGCCTCTTCTCTCTCTCTGTGACTATCATAAATAAATAAAAAAAAATTAAAAAAAAAAAAAAGAAAGAAAGAGTCTCCTGCTGTACCGACTGAGCCAGTCAGGCGCCCCAGTGGTGACAGCCTAAGTCAGTTCCCTTCATTTGTTTCAATTCACATTTCTCAAAGGCCTCCTATGCGCCAAGTCGCCTTCACACAGGAGAACTCATTCACCCTCCAGCAGCCCGGGAAGGAAAACCTAAAATTGTGGCCGTTGCTGTGGATGAAGCCTGAGGCCCAGAGAGAACCGGCTTGTCTAATGTTGCAGCTGCGACCGGCCGAGGTAGAACCAGACAAGTGCGTCTCACCCCGGAGCCCAGTCCCCTGCTCTTTCCTGAACACACCACGTGTTTTCAAGCCTGTGTGCCTTTGTCCAAGTTGTATCCCCCATCTCCATGGCGCTCTGTCCACCTCGGCAACCCCGACACATCCGGTAAGACTTACCTTGGGGCAACCCAGGAGAAGGAACCCTGGAACCCCGCATGTGGGGGAAGTGCGGGGCTATGGTGTGCACAGAAGCAGATTTAGGGGGCGAATGAAGGAATGGATGGTGGGTCCAGCGGACCCGGATTCTGCTGCTTAACCAACTCTGTGGCCTTGGCCGAGCCTTATAACCTCAGCTGCCTGTCTGTAAAATGGGCACAATAATAATGGTTTCCACCCGCCAGCACTGCCGCTGGATTAGGTGAGAATCCATAATGTAAAGCTCTTGGCGCAGCGTCTGGCACACAGTGAATATGCACTAAATCTTAGCTATTTGTTACCTTCACAATCAAAAATGACTTCTGAAAAGCCGCTGGGCTCCCCCAGGCCAAATTGTTTCACCCTGGAACAAACCTCAGCTCTCACGTTATAATTACTTCCTCACCTCCTCCCCTGTAGGCAGGGCGCTCCTCCAGGGCCAGAGGCCGCTTTGCTTCACCTTGCCAGGCCCGCTAGAGCCCCGGCGCCCCGGGGAGCAGCAGGCGGTCAGTAAATGCTTAGGGGGTGCACGCGCAGGCGGCCCCGGACTCCAGGTTTTGTTTCAAAATAACACATTTCTCAATTGCAGCCGCAATTGGACTCGATGTTCAGATTTTCAGGTGAGGTTTTTGGGGTGAACTTGCCGCAGTAGAAGTTTGGCTGAGCTCTCCTCCCCGGACCCCCATGGACAGGCCTGAGGGGGAGGGGGTACGTAAATGCAGGCTCCCGCATTCGGAGGAGAGGAGGGCAGCGTGGGAGGGGGCCCCCCCTTATATAATTGCGGGGCTTCCCCCAATCCCAGAGCTGGGTTAGAGGCTGTGCCGCTTCCTTTGGGGCTTGCTCAAGCTTCCGGGGACCCTTTGAAGTGGGTTCCTGGCAAATCCTGCCCCGGGGCTCTGGGGGCCGGGCGGGGGCGGGGCCTCAGCTGGGGCAGTGCTGGGGGCTCCCCTGCCTGGGTGGCTGGGGGCCCGCCCTCTGGCCTTACATCCACCTCCCACCTGGGTTAACAGACCCCTTCCTCCGGACTCTTGCTCCCGGTTGTCACCTCTCATTTCTCTTGGCCTTCCTTCCCTCTCTGGCCACATCCTCCTCCTCCCCTTCCAAACTCAGCTTGGACCCTCCACTCCGGGAAGCCTTCCCTGACCATCCTGGGCCCCCAGCCTTCCTCCCTTCCTTGAGTGCCAGTCTTTAACCAGGCGTCTTAAACAGCAGAGTGAAAGCAGTGCCCACTTGTGAGTACCAGCAGGTACCACTTGTGAGCTTCGCAGCAGGAAGGACCTCATCCCATGCACTCAAGCGCCTGGAGAAGTGGGGACTCTACTCCCGTTTTACAGATGAGAACACTGAGATTCAGGCAAGTCTGAGTCACTTGCTGAAGGTCAGGAGCTCAAGGGGCAGAAGTATCCTCAAAGTCCTTGCTCTTGCAGTCCCTCTGTGCGCACACACGCACACACACACACCCTTGACCATGTGTGGGAAACCAGTCACAGCATGTCCTGCAAAAGAAAATCTCCAGAGATGAAGCTCAACCTCTGTATTTTACTAAATTGAGGCCCATAGAGGGGAAAAGCCTTGGTGGAAGTCACAGAAACAGCATGAAGGCTGGAATTCCCCCCTTCCGACTTCAAAGGCTGTCAGGTACCTGGAAGGTGCCTCCTCAGGGCCTGTGGATTGAGGAATTTGAAAGACAGAAATAGGCAGCCCTGCCCCAGGGCTTTTGCACTTACCTTCCCTCTGCCTGGATCACTCCCTCCCTCACTTCCTCCCTCCCCTCCTTCAGGTCCCTGCTGGAGGTTCACTCAGTTCCTTGCGGTACTTTATCTGACCATTCTGTGTAACCGGGCATCGGGCACCCCCACACCTGGACTCCCTATCTCCCTTCCTTGCTGTGTTTTTCTCCATGGCACTTACCACCAGCCCCACACCCTACGTAGTACTGTTTTTGGTCTGTTGTCTGCCCCATTAGTGTGTAAGCTCCAGGAGAGCTGGCACTGCCTGTTTGGTTCATGGCATTGAGCTTTGTTGAACAAATGGGTATAAAATGTGGTAGCTTTGGTTGATCTTAAAAATAAAACAGGGGTGCCTGGGGGGACTCAGTGAAGCGTCCGACTCTAGATTTCAACTCAGGTCATGACCTCGGGGTTCAAGTTGGAGCCCTGCATCGGGCTCTGAGCTGGGCATGGAGCCTGCTTGAGACTCTCCCCTTCCCTCTCTCTATGCCCCTCTCCTCACTCACACACACACACTCTCTCTCTCTCTCTTTCTCTCAAATAAGTAAGTAAATAATATTTACTTATTTTTTAAAAAAATAATAAAACAGCCACTGATGAGCATCAAACAAAAATCAGCCAACTATTTTACCAGTAAAATGGGTAAATGGGTTTATTCAGGAATAGCAAAGAATTGGAATTGAGGAAAAGCAAGCCATAGGCAAGTTCAACAAGCAAAGGAGAGGAATGTTACTTGATGGAGAAAAGGGAGGACGTCAGTAGAGGTTGTTGGGTGTGGGGGGAGTCCACTGGAAGGTTCTGGGCGGTGACAGTTTCTCATGGGCTGAGCTGCTGATCGGGAAGGAAATCTTCCTTCCTGCCTGAGTGGTAAAGTAGTATCGACTTGCAAGGTGCATCTCTTCCTGGCAGAGTGGTAGAGCATGAAGGCTCCCACTTTGGGCTTCCCAGCTCCATTTTAATTAACTAATCTATTTATTTATTTATTATTTTAGGTAGGGAGGGCCAAAGGGAGAGAATCTTAAGCAAGCTGCACACCCAGTGCAGAGCTGATCTCATGACCCTGTGACTGTGACCTGAGCCTAAATCAAGAGTCAGATGCTTGAACAGCTGAGCCACCCAGGTGCCCCCTCCCAACTCCATTTCAGATGGGGTCCCTTTTTGGGGGGCACCCGGGTGGCTCAGCAGTTGAGCATCGGTCTTAGGCTCAAGTCGTGATCCCGGGGTCCTGGGATAGAGTCCCGCATTGGGCTCCCACAGGGAGTCTGCTTCTCTCTCTGCCTGTGTCTCTGCCTCGCTCTCTGTGTCTTTCAGGAATAAATAAGTAAAATCTTAAAAAATATATATGGGGTCCCCTTTTATTACTTTTCACACTTCCTACTGCAATGGTAAGAGAATGCAGTGTGATCTGGGCTGGTTACTCCCGCTTTCCCTCCATTTTCCTCACTGCTACACGGGGGCTCTTCCTCTTAGGGAGGCAGAAGGATGACACAGCTGCCGCGACGTGCCAAGAGCAGTGCTCAGCCACACGCAGTGGCCCAGGATGAATTTGGGAGACAGGAGCTGATGGGACGAGTGGGAGATTCCTGCTGCTGTAGAAGGTGGGGGGCTTCTCTAATTTCCAGGGTTCCCTCCCTGCCCCCCACCCACCCCTCTGTAGCCCTGGGGTGTTCTGACCTGCTAAGTGCTTTTCCTACATTATCTTATTTCATCCTCACGTCAGCTCCTGGAGCAGCACATCCCCATTTCACAGACAAGGAAACTGAAGTTTAGCCAGTACAGTGACCTGCCCAAAGTCACACAACTAAGTCCAAAGCCAGGATCCGAATCCAAGCCCTTGGGCTCTATGCTCTCAGCACTACTGAGCTAAGCATGGCCTTTGGAGATCCTCTTGTCTCTTCTCCACCCTGGTCCCCTCTCTGTTGTGAGTTGTGATGGTCCAGCCAACCAGGGTCCCCTGCGTCGTGGGTGGTGAGGGGCAGAGGGCATGCTTCTGGCTTCCCACAGCCACCACTTACTGTGAGCCCCGGATGAGGAGCTTCTGTTTTTTCCTTGGTCAAGTGAGGATAAAAATATTATAATACCCGCGTTGTGGGGGGAGCCATGAAAGTGTGAAAAACTCTTGGCACAACGCCCGGCACATGGCAAGTCCTCCATAAATGTCAGCTGTGATTATTTTTATCACTGACACCATATTTGGGGGCCAGGGCTGGCACAGTACCTGCCAGGTGCCACCCCCCTTCCTGCATCCTGACAGTTTGGCTGCTGGCCTGGTGGAGGCTCTGATGAAGAAGGGAGGAAGGGTGGGGAGGCCGCTCTGCTTATTTCCTGAGGTCCTCCAAGTCTGAGGTCCCATTCACTGGGAGCCCTGCTCCTTCTGGCCATGCTCCCTGGGTAAACCTCCCAGGATCCCATCCAGCTCCTAAGGGAGGAGCAGAGACCCCCCGCTCCAGGCCCTCATTCCCCTCCCCAGCATCAGGCCTGCACCCTCAGGAGTCTACACACATATTAAGAAGTGCTGTGAACACAACCACAACCCCAGCAACACATTATCTATGTGCACGTGCAGGCGCGTGCAAACACACACACACACACACACACACGCACACCTGTCCAGACACACGGGTCTCTGTAGGAACCACTGCAGGACAGAAAGGCTCCTAACCCTCCCCAGCCCTGCCCCTCCTGCCTATCCTGTCTCCTTCCATCTGTCTATCCACCTCCATCAACCAGTCCAGTGGGGCCCTGGTCGCTCCTTCCCAACTCCCCTTCCCATCTACCCACCCACCCATCCATGAGTCCATCTGTCTGTCCTGCTGTTTGTAGGCAGCCCAGCAGCGAACAATCCGTCCTCACCCAGTCCCCTGCATCATCTCTGCCACAACCTCCCCAGCAAGACCCTGTCCCTTCTCTTTGGCAGGGTCTCTCATCATTCACACATCCCCTCCGCCAGCCCACCTCCACCCCCTCATCTGTCTCCCTGATCTGTCAGTCTATCCATCTATCCATCCTTCCTTCCTTCCTTTCTTCCCCCATGGGCCCGGCCCCATCTATCACTTCCCAGACAGTCCTGCCCAGCCAGGTAGTCACCTCTTGGCAGCTGCTGTCTATCTGTCTGTCCCCAGCCCATCCATCCGTCTGCCATCCTATCCATCACCCGACAGCCACTTGTCCACACTTGCCACCGATCACATACCCCCTGGTCAGACCCCCTGAGGTGCCCCTCTGTCAGCCTCGGGCAGGGGCAGGGGCAGGGGTGTGGCGTGCATATGAACACAGGAGCTCACCTCTGTAGCCACCCCTGTGACCCGGGACCTGCAATGTGCTGGATCCTGTGCGCAGCCAGAGGGGACCGGAGACCTGGACACAGCCCTGCCTTGAGGAGCACGTGCTTGGTGTGTGTGTGCGTGAGAGAGAGAGAGAGAGAAACCAGGAACCTTGGTGGGGCCTGGGGGGAGGGGGTGACTGCCTCCTTGGCTGTGCTCTGTATGCATTTTGCACCGGAGACATCAATGAGCTCTTCAGACAGGAGCCCGCAACTTGAACGAAGTGCCCGCCTCTAATCTTATCTCCTGGTTGCGGAGGAGGGGCCTTAGGGACCCGGCCCAGCCCCCGGCCCGGCTGGTCCCTGCCCCCCGGGCCCCCCGGGGCCCTGCCGGCTCTTCCCGCGGCTGAGGCCACCCTGGGAGCCGGAGCCGAGGCGGGGGCGCCCGGGAAAGGCCCGGAGGGCCCGGCCACGTGGACCCCGGGAGGCGGGAGAGACAGGGCGGGCGGGGACGGGGCGGGGGGATGGGGTCTCGACCCCCCCCCCGCACCCGCTTCCGCCCTCAGGTGCCGCCCTGGAGGGTCGGCGGCCCCCGTTGCCGTGGAAACAGGGGCGGTCCTGGGGACGGCGACAGGGCGTCTGGGGGCGCGGTGGGCGACAGCCGCTCCCCGTGCACCGTGTGCAGTTTGCTGGTTCTTGCCCTTGGGCCCGGCCCGGCTCGCCCGGCTTATAAGTCACCTCCTCCAGGAAGCCTCCAGCCACTACCACCTCCGGGCGGCCTCTCAACAGTAACAATGAAATAACTTTTAAAAAAATTTAAAAAAATGGGATCCCTGGGTGGCGCAGCGGTTTGGCGCCTGCCTTTGGCCCAGGGCGCAATCCTGGAGACCCGGGATCAAATCCCACATCGGGCTCCCGGTGCATGGAGCCTGCTTCTCCCTCTGTCTGTGTCTCTGCCTCTCTCTCTCTCTCTCTCTCTCTCTCTGTGACTATCATAAATAAAAAATAAAAAATAAAATTAACAGTAACAATGATGCGGTGACCCTGAGTCCTGTCTGGGCACCAGCTGCCGCTTGTCCTTCAGCACCTTTATCACCTTTGGCCCTCAAACCAGCCCTGCAGGGAGAGCAGATGGGGAAACTGAGGCTGGCAGCCAGTGGGCGCAAGGTCTTCCAGCAGGAAAAGCCCATCCTCATTCTGGTCTCAGTTTCCCCACCTGGAGGAGGGGAAGGCAGCCCCTGGATCTCGCCAGCTGACCAGCCAGAGGGCAGGGGCCTGACCACAGGCTTGTCTGGGTTTGGGCTGAGTAACATCCCGGCTCCGAATGCTCGCCCCACTTTGGCCCCGTGCTGTGCCCCAGGGTGAGTCCCAGCCTTGTGGTCCTGAGTGGGTCTCCCAGGCCAACCCCCACCCCAACACCGCCACCACCCCCCACCCCGGGACCCAAGAGACATCTCTCAGGGGCCTCCCCACTCCAGCTTTATGAAGAGGGAGTGACTTGCCGTACTGCCTCCTGCTCTGACGGGGTGCCTCTCCCATTAGACTGGGTGTCCCTAAGGCTCAGTGCACCTCTGTCACTTCTCCAGGTCTGCGGTCACCAGAGACGCACAGATCCAGGTGGTGGACCACGTCTGTCCATGGACAAGCACGTCCTGGGGGTCACCCTGCCCCAGAGATGAGGCCCCATAGGACTGGGTTCCTGGGAGGAAATGCAGGCTGTGCTATTTAGACTGGGGTAGACTGGCCCCAGACCCTCAGACCCCCCCACCCCAGGCTCAGAACAGGAGAAAGGGACCCAGGGAACACCTTCTGGGCCGCAGCCACACCAGAGTCATGAGCCCTTCTGTTTAGTGAGTTATGAGTCCAACACGTCTTGAACTTGAACCAGCCCTGTGAGCTGGTTATTTTCATAACCATTTTCATAACCCATTTTATGGATTGGGAAACTGAGTCTCAAAGAAGAAAAGTCACTTGACAAAGATCACCCCCAATAAGAGGGAACCCCATTCTTGCCCCAGCACCCTGCTACCTCTCTGTTCAACTCCCGGCATAACTCATGCAGACTTGAAATGGGCAGGTGCCACGAGTCTGTAGTGTCGAGTGAGCATCTGTTTTTTTTTTTCTTAATGTATTTATTTATTTATGATAGTCACAGAGAGAGAGAGAGAAAGGCAGAGACACAGGCAGAGGGAGAAGCAGGCTCCATGCACCGGGAGCCCGACGTGGGATTCGATCCTGGGTCTCCAGGATCGCGCCCTGGGCCAAAGGCAGGCGCCAAACCGCTGCGCCACCCAGGGATCCCTCGAGTGAGCATCTTGAGGGAAAGGAGGAAACAGGGTTTTCTTTTGCTTTGTCTTAAATCTGAGGCGCCAACGCTCAGCTCAAGGCCTGGGACATAAGGTGTTTGTTGAATACACCCGTAATACCTGTCATCTTCCACACTCTGGGTAGGTTCTGCGTCCCTAAGTCAGTCCAGCCAGCACTCACTGAGCATCTACTATATTCTGGCCCTCTATGCATGTCACACTTGATCTAGATCATCCCGTGGAATCCCTCCCCTGTCCTGTGATCTTTCAATGACTGGTTATATCCCCATTTTACAGATGAGGAAACTGAGGCTCAGGGGGCAGAGTTGGCATTCGAGGCCAGAACTATATGTCTCCCACGCACTACCTCCCTGAAGCCTGCGGACCTTGCCTGGGGCCTGGCTGACTTGGGCTTTACCCCAGAGACAGAATGCTGCTGGTGGGGGTGGTGGGGGCCTCTCTTCAGGGTCCTCGGGACCCCGCCAGGGCCCCCAACTTCATATCCATGCGTGCATGCAGCTCTGTGCAGGCCTTGGGGCAAGACAATGTGTGGGCACATTGTGTGAGTGTGAGTGGGGGGCCGAGCAGGGCTGCACGGGCATAGGTGAGCACCCAGGTGAGTGTGTAGGAATGCGTGCATGCCCGGGTCTGTTTGTCCTGTCCTAGTGCAAGGGCGCGGGGTGGGCTGGCCTGTGTAGATACTGTACACTCAGGCACACACGCTATTATGATCCTCATAAAAGCCCTGGAAACCGAGGCTTAGGGAGGCGGGGGGCTCACCTGTACAACGAGCGTGTCTGTCTGCACGCGTGTGCAGGTGTGTGTGTCTGTGCCTGGGTGTATGTGGGGGTGGGCAGGGTGGGGTGGGGCGGGAGGGCCGCCTGCAGCTCCAACCCTGTAATAGAGCCTCCCTGTCTCGCCAGGCCTGGAGGAGCAGGCAGTAATAATTGTTTTGCCCGGGGATCCGCCTCCTGTCACAGCCTGGAAGTGTGCCTCGGGGCCAGTCTGCCGGGGAGACTCCCCCGCAGCCAGGGTCTGACCCCAGGCTGATCCCCGACGGGGTGGAGGTGGATCGGTCTTCTCACCTTCAGGCTGGCCAGACCAGGCCCCCAGGGACACGGCCTGGACTCTGAACACAAGGCCCCTGCCTGCCCGCCTCTGACTTCAGACGGCAAGGGGACCCCCAGAGGGAAAGGGGCAGGGACGCCCCCAGCAGGCTGGGGTCCTTTCCCAGGGATGCAGTGTATGCCCTTTGACCAGAGTAGAGACATTTCCGGGGCAGAGGCCGGGCCTCCCCCATCAGCTCAAGCCTCCCCCAGCCCCCCCAGCCCCTAGGGGCCCCTCCCTCTCAGAGGAAGTCTCACAGACTCTGCCCCTTTCAGCCCTAACCCCCCAAATCATTGTCTTCTGTTCCAGTCGCCTCCCACAGCCTGAGAAGGGAGCCAGGGCAGTGGGACAGGCTGCTGGGGATGGGACCTGCTGCCCTTCACCCCCACCCGCCCTTCCTGGCCCTGTCACCTCCGCTTCCTTCCCTTATCAGAAACCACCAAAACCACTCAATCAGTTGAGCGTCTGACTCTTGGTTTCGGCTCACGTCACCATCTTAAGGGCATGAGGTTGAGCTCTGCATCCCCTTCGTTGGGCCGTCCTGGGCTTGAGTCCGCTTAAGATTCTCTCGCCCTCTCCCTCCGCCCCTCCCCTGCGCTCACTCTTAAATAAATAAGTAAATAAATAAAATCTTCAAACAAAAAACCCCAAAACCAGACATGGAAAGTCCTGGCCTTCTGACACCTATACCTCACCCTGCCTCACCCTGTCTCCCCCACCCTGGCACCCAGTGTCCACGACCCACCAAGGAAGGCCCGAGAGGGAGCAGAACTGGCACTAGGAGGCCAGCATGCAGACCCCTCTAGTCCTGGCCCTGTCCTGGTGCCAGTCTGTCCACCTGCCCCATGCGGCCCAGGATGCCTGAATGGGGTGGGTGTGGGTGAGGGTGGCGGCCCAGGCATCGCCCATAAAGATAAGGAAATCTGAAGGCAGGCACCGCCAGATCAAAGTCTGGCTGGAGGTGGGGGAGTGAGACCCGCTAGGGGTTCCTCGGAGGAAGTTGTGGGGCCTCCGGCTTCCCTTCCGTGTCAGGGAGAGGCGCCTGGGCTGACCCCAGCAGAGAAGGGCAACTGAGGCCCAGCCTGGTCCAGGCTCCAAGAGCCAGGCCCGGCGGGGTCGGTCCCCACTCCCGGTGTGCTGAGCACAGGTGTGGTTTGCCCGCCACTTACTCACGGAGGTGAGGCCCTTTACTCACCGAGGACTTGGCTGCACCTCAGTTTCCCCATAATGAACAATGGAGGTTATCAATGGTGAATTCGTTTTATTATATGAGGTAAGGACCCCGACACCCAGACGACACAGCCGACCCGGCACCTGGCACCCCGAAGATGCTCCCTGGCCATCTGAAGTCCTCCCGGGGGGGCGCCCCGCCGCCCCAGCTGCTCTGCAGGGAGGCCTCACTCCTGGGGAGGCCTCCGCCTGCACCCCGACTCCCCGCTCTGTCCAGCCTGTGGCCCCAGCCGTGACCCCGAGGCCTCCCCCTCCTCCGAGGGAAGTGGGGCTTCCTCCTCCCCCGCCACCACCTTCCTGGTGCTTGGCAGGGAGTGACGGGGCTGGCGCTGCTGACTCAGCGGCCTCGCTTAGCAACGGGCACCGCCTGGGGCCGCAGGCCTGGGGCGCCACACCCCCGCCACAGGAATGCAGCGGCGTTCCTGGGGCTGCCGGCGCGGGGGCAGGTGGGCACCTTCCCCTGCCACCTTGGCACCAGCGGGGAGGGCCTCGTGCCGGGGCTGGGTGCCCAGGGTCCCACAGCCGCCCGCGCCCTGGGGGTCCCAGCCCACTGCCCCGCGGGCGCCCCGAGGAGAGAGGGCAGGAGCGAGGGCCCGGAGTCTCTGAAGCCTTTACACACGGTGTGAACTTGGCCGAGGCCTCCCCCAGCCTCGGTTTCCTCATCCGTCACGTGGGCAGGAAAGACTAAGGAAGAGCAGCCTCCTGGTGGAACCGCCAGGACGGGTGGAAGGAACGCAGGCCCAGAGCCTAGCCACCCCCAACCCCAGGGATTCGGTGACGGGGACCCTCGGGTACAGCCTGCTGCCTCGCTGCAGAGTGAGGGAGGTCTCCTGACTCTGGGGGCCTAGAGGGAGACGGAAGCCCAGAGAGGGATTTGTTGGGTTTTTTTGTTTTTTTTTAAGATTTTATTTATTCAGGAGAGACACACAGAGAGAGAGAGAGAGAGGCAGGGACACAGGCAGAGGGAGAAGCAGGCTCCATGCAAGGAGCCCGACTTGGGACTCGATCCCGGGACCGCAGGATCATGCCCTGGGCTGAAGGCAGGCGCTAAACTGCTGAGCCACCCAGGGATCCCCCCAGAGAGGGATTTGTACCTCCCTGAGGCCACACAGCAGAGCCAGTCCCCAGTCCTCTCCGTCCACCCAGGGCCCTCACTGGCAAGACCCATGGCACCCTGGTCTCCTTGGCAAGTCCAAGTCCCCAGACCCCACGGCTCACCCTGGCTCTGGGCCCCCAACGCCCCCCTCAAGTGGCCCAGGGAAGGGACTCCCCACAGGAGGCCCTCTCTCTCCTGCCTCCGTCCCTGCCAGCAGGTCTCGTCCTCCCCTCTGACATTGTGCTTTTCTTTTTTTTTCTTTTTTTTTTTTTTTTAAGATTTATTTATTTATTCATTCAGAGAGAGAGAGAGAGAGAGAGAGAGGGAGGCAGAGACACAGGCAGAGGGAGAAGCAGGCTCCACGCAGCGAGCCGCAGGACTCCATCCTGGGTCTCCGGGATCACACCCTGGGCTGCAGGCGGCGCTAAACCGCTGAGCCACTGGGGCTGCCCGACATTGTGCTTTTCTGACTCTGGAAGAGGCCACAGGACAGGGGCTTCTTTTTTTTTTATTTTTTTATTTTATTTTTTTTTAACATTTTTTTTAAATTTTTATTTATTTATGATAGTCACAGAGAGAGAGGGAGAGAGGCAGAGACACAGGCGGAGGGAGAAGCAGGCTCCATGCACCGGGAGCCTGACGTGGGATTCGATCCCGGGTCTCCAGGATCGCGCCCTGGGCCAAAGGCAGGCGCCAAACCACTGCACCACCCAGGGATCCCAGGACAGGGGCTTCTTGAGCACAGAGGAGCCTCATCTCGTGGAAAAAGGCCCGAGTGGGAGCCGGGTTACCTGGATTCACGCCCTGGCTCTGATCGCTGTGTGACCTTGGAACAGTCCCCTGCCTTCTCTAGCCTCGCCTTTCCCCTCCCCGCCTGCACTGCCAGGGGCGGTGAGTCCTGCCCAACATCAGGAAGAGGCCAGCACCTAGCAGGGAGTCCCGTGGGAGCGCCTCCAGCCCAGCACCCCCAGCCTCCCGCTGCCTCCCGTAATCCCCCTAGATCTGCCGGCCTTTGATACTCCTGTCGGGGCTCAGGCGGGTTCTGAATAGGAAGCTGAGGGCTCAGGGCTGTGGGGAAGCAGGCAGGAGCGGAGCCTGCCAGGCCGGCCCGCGGGAGGGGGCTGCGGGCCCCTCGCCATTCACCACTAAGCCCGGATCCGGACTCCTTTGTGCCAAGAACAAAACCCAGGGGATCAGCTGTTCTCAGACCTGCCTCTCTCAGCTCCGGAAGGGACGGGAGTCTGGGCCTCAGGATGGACTGGGCCCCCTCCGTGGGCCCTGGGATGCGGGGGGGGGGGGTGTCCCACACCCCAGAAGCTCCTCACTACCTAGGGGTGTGGGACTGTGTTGGATGAACAAACCTGGGTTCAAATCCTGCAACTCACTTGTGACACTTGGTTAAGGGCAGGAGCTCCTCTGAGCCTCAGTTTCATGATCTGTAAAGTGGGCGTTATCGTGGCTCCAGCCTTGTGAGGATTCACTAAGATGATGCCTTCAGGGCTTGGCAGGGCCAGGGTGCAGCAGGTGCTCTAGAAACGGAAGCTGCTATTAAAGTGCTTTTCTTCCTGCCCAGGTATGTGGGGGTATAAGCCAGATCAAATCTTGGCTCCGAGTGCAAAATATACGTGTGTGTGTGTGTGTGTGTGTGTGTGTGTAAAAGAGAGAAGGAGAGCGAGAGCGAGAGGTGGGGGCTCTGAGCAAGCCTGGCCGGGAGTGTTGGGGGGCAAGGCCTAGATCCACCCGCCCGCCTGCTGCTCCTCCCAGGACGCCCTCCGGAATGCCCAGCCACGTGCCCCGGGCCCGGGGCTGCAGGCGCTGGCGAGGTGTCCCTAGACAGGGGGGTGGGGGCCCCCTGAGCACCTGGGGCCTGAGCGGGGGACCAGCTGCTGGGCCCTGCTGACCAGGCCCGCGGTGAAGCCGAGCCTGAGTTTGTCCCTCCTCGGGCTTCCCTCTGACCCGCAGCCCGAGGCCTCGTGTGGCCGGTTGCTCTGGCCTGAAATGCTCAGTCAGGCAGCAGCAGCGCCCTGAGGCCTATGGGAGAAGCCTTGGCCCTCCCCGCTCTGGGGGTTCTCTCCCCAGGAGCCTCCGGCCTGAGCCACCGTCGGGGGGACCGGCTCTGGCGGAGGTGGGGGCTGACGCAGGCCCCAGGCGGCCGTTACTTGAGTCCCCCAGGCAGGGGGCCAGGAGGCCCGTGGTCGCGCTCTGCCTGGGGCCTGGGCTCCGGCCAAACATCAGCCGCCGAGATTGTTGGTTTGGTTTTATTTTAAACAAGAACTTTGAGTGGAAACATGTGTCTCTCCTTCTCTCCCTCCCTCTCTCCCTCTCTTTCTCCCCCCATTTCATTCTCAAATATTTCTCTTTTTTGTGTGTGCCTGCCTCTTCTGTTTTTCTCCATCTTGCCCTATCTCTGTCTCTGTCACTATCTCTCTGTCTCTGTCACTATCTCTCTGTCTCTGTCTCTATCTCTCTATCTCTGTCTCTATCCCTCTATCTCTGTCTCTGTCTCTATCTCTCTATCTCTCTGTCTCTATCTCTCTATCTCTGTCTCTGTCTCTATCCCTCTATCTCTGTCTCTGTCTCTATCTCTCTATCTCTCTGTCTCTATCTCTCTATCTCTGTCTCTGTCTCTATCCCTCTATCTCTGTCTCTGTCTCTACCTCTATCTCTGTCTCTATCCCTCTATCTCTGTCTCTGTCTCTATCTCTGTATCTCTGTCTTTGTCTCTATCCCTCTATCTCTGTCTCCATCTCTGTCTCTATCCCTCTATCTCTGTCTCTATCTCCATATCTGTGTCTTTGTCTCTATCCCTCTATCTGTCTCTATCTCTGTATCTCTGTCTCTATCCCTCTATCTGTCTCTATCTCTGTATCTCTGTCTCTATCCCTCTATCTGTCTCTATCTCTGTATCTCTGTCTCTATCTCTCCGTCTGTGTCTATCTCTTGACCTCTCTCTCTGCCCCCACCCCGGCTATCAGGGGTCTGGAGGGGTACCTGACTTCCTCCCCCGGGGTACTTGTGGCCTGGACTCCCGGAGGATGGAATCCTCAAGGGGCTCCACAGCCCGAGGCAGGCGTTCTGACCCCAAGAGGGCGGAGTCCCCGGACCCAGGGGAGAGCTGTTTGAGCCTCCAAACCCAGCCGTGAGGCTCCAGAACCCACATCCTCCCCCCTCCTCTCCTCCTTCCTAAGCCCCAGCGTCGCCCAGATCTGCCCTCTTCTGTCCATCTTCTGTGCTGAGCATCTAGGAAATAATCCTGCAGCTAAAACAAGTTTTCAGCCACCGATCCGGTCTACACCTCTCATTTTGCAGCAGAGAGGCCGGTGCCAAGAGGGACCGTGACTTGCCCAGGACAACGCAGAGAAATGGGAGCAAAGCTGGACAGACCCGGGTCCCCAGCGGTGCGGGCAGCATGGCCTACACATCACGGAGTGTCCCACCCCAGCCTGCCAGTCACTGCACTTCTCAGGCCCCAGGTCTTCCAGGAGGGTGCTCTGCTCCAGTGGGTGACAGACATCCACTGAGCGGTCGCCAGCACGAGGGCCCCCCGGGAAGTGGCAGGCCCCCACCTTCCAGCCCCTTCTGCTGCTCACCAGGCAAAGAAGAGAGATGAACATTCAGATACTGTGTCCTGGTCCCAGCTCAGCCCGAGTCCTCATGTGACCGTGGACATGCCCTTTCCCCTCACTGGCCTCCGTTTCCCCATCTTTGCATGCGAAGGCTTGTTTTTATCACTAGGCACCATTTCACCCTAATATGTTCTTGTTTCCCTTAATGGAAAAAAGCTTCTGGAACACCTGTTCAGGAATGCAGTCTTCCCTCCCCAAGTGGGAAGGACCCTTCCCAACATAACCAGCTCCCCTTAAGCTCGAGGCTTGCTGTTCCCTGGGTGCAAATGCCTTAGATGCCGGGAGCAGGAGGAGAGAGGGGAGTGGGGACTGTCACCTGACCTAGCACCCTTGTCAAAGGTGTGCCTCTGCGGGCGCCCAGGGTCCTGCCAAAGCCCAGGTCGGAAGAGGAGGAGCTGCCTGGGTGGCGGAGGGGGATTTCTCCCCTCTCCTACAGTGCCAGGAACTAAGCCAGGGTAAATGAGGGGGATTAGCAGGGCGAGGGGGGGACAGGTGAGCCTGTCTTCCCAGATTTGGGCAAACTCTGCCATCACCGTCACTGCTGGGCTGCCCTGCCCTCCAGCCCGCCCTGCTTCTGAAAGTGGCCCACAGGGAAAGGCAGGGGGCTACACGGTCACCTCCGCTGGACCACTCCAGGGTCATTGGGCAGGGGCCAGGAGGGAAGAACAGGCGTGGAGCCGGGGGTGAGACAGGGAAGAGGTGCTGGCTCCCCACCACCGATGCCCCTTTCTGTGCCCGGGCCCCGCCAACACGCCCCTGCCAGGGCTGAAAGCTCTGCCCTCTCACCATCCCCCCCAGTCTTGCAGGTCCCCTCAGGCCTGGGTCGGGACATGGAGGTGCGGGAGAGAGCACTGAGGCACGGAGCTGTAGGCACCTAGCGATGGGCTGGAGCTGCTTCCTACCGGCTCCGGGGTGGGGGTGGGGGGTGAGGTGTTCAATTTTCGTGAACCTTGCGACCCGGAGGTCACTGGCACCTTGAAACCAGCTGTGCCTGGGAGCATTTACACCCCAGCAATTGGCCAGGGACACAAACCAAGGTTTCGCATGGTTTTTTGTTTGCCTGTTTGTTTTGCATATTCGTCTCTGACAGTTGGTGGTTAAACCTTTACCAGCTCACCAGTGACTGGAGGCCTCGGCTTTTTTTTTTTTTTTTTTAAGATTTTATTTATTTGTTCATGAGAGACACACAGAGAGAGGCAGAGACACAGGCAGAGGGAGAAGCAGGCTCCATGCAGGGAGCCTGACATGGGACTTGATCCCAGGACCCCAAGATCACAGCCTGGGCCTAAGGCGGTTGCTTAACCCGCTGAGTCCCCCAGGGGTCCCCCGAGGCCATGGCTTTTATAACGTCTCCAGAAGGGTCTCTAGGTTTGAGAGCTTCCCACGCCCGCACCCTGGTCTCCAGATACATCACAGATCTGAGGCTGACTCCAAAGCCAAAGAAAGTTCTTCCTCCCCTCGCGATGCCAAGAGTTAGCTTCTTTCTCATCCTCCAGAATCACATCCCACCCAGGGCAAGGAGCTGTCCCAGCCGTCCCTCGTCCCTCGTCCCTCGGGGCAGCGATTAAAGGCACTGCGGGGTCAGAGGCCGGCCAGCCTGCCCTGCCCTCCGCCCTGCCCTCGGACACCATGCGATCAATTCCATAAATATTTACCAAGCTCCTCATTTAACCTCCTTGAGCCTGTTTCTTCAGTGTGGGGGGGTGAGCGGCGGGGGTGTGGGGGCCTCATCCGCCTAACAGTGTCCGTCCACGTCCACCCGCTCACTCAGTGGCTCCCGCGGGCCAAGCAGGTGGCGTCTCGGAAGGGTTTCTGCTCGGAGCCCTGGCTCGGCCACCGGCTTCGGGCGCCACCCCGGGGGCTCCTTCTAACCTCTCCCCACCTCGGGCTGTTCCAAGATCCCCCGGAGGCCCTGGGCAGAGAAGCTGGGAAATGCAAACGTGGCCCTCAGGGTAGGCAGCGGCCTGCAAAGGGTCAGGGTGGCTCACACCCTGGAGAGAAAAACACGCCCATGTGATTCCTGCCAGTAGTGTCCTTGCTTCTGCTCATCTGGACGCAGGGCTGGGAAGGCAGGGAGGTGTGGGATCCGCGACAGGACTTCCTGATGGGTGAGGGCAAGGCCCGGCGCTTGTTTGCCGAGGGCTTGCTGTGCCCGCCCGCTAAGCTCCTGCCTTATCTCACTCAGTCCTTTCCTACAGCTCCCCAGGTAGGACCCGCCCAATCCGCGGGGATCCCTTCTGGAGCTAACACAGCTGGGGCCCAGGGCAGCGGAAGTGACTTGACCACGGTCACTCATTCATTCAAAAAATACTCAGTGACGGGGAGGTACCGCTTCCTCGGGACAGAAGCTTCAGTTTGGGAGGGTGGAAAAGTCCTGCCCAGGGACGGCGGTGACGGTTGCACCGCGACGTGCGTGTATGGAACGCCACTGAGCCGCACGCCTAAAAATGGATGCAATGGCCAATTTTATGCGGTGTGTATTTGCCTACAATAACGAAACCATTGAAAAAAGTAGCGATTGATCCCCAGCTATGTTCCAGCCACTGTGCTGGAGCCCGTGGACAGCGGTAAATAAAGCAATTACCTCTGCCTTCATGGAGCTGACATTCTAGAACCTTCTGTGGATGGAAGGAGGGGCGGATGGCAGTGTTCCATATCTGCTCTGTGCCATGGGGAGGAAAGCCACCAGCCACAGGGGCTACTGAGTCCTCGAAATGTGGCTAATGCCCCCGAGGAACTCGCTTTGATTTTATTCCCTTTAAATTAAATTTGGGGGGCACCAGGGTGGCTCAGTGGTTGAGCATTTGCCTTTGGTTCATGGGATCCTGGGTCCCTGGGATCGAGTCCCACATCAGGCTCACTGCAGTGCCTGTGTCTCTGCCCTTCTCTCTCTCTCTTTCAGAAATAAATAAAATCTTTTAAAAAATTAGTTTACATTTAAATAGGCACCTATGGCTAGTGTAGAACTAGACAGTGCAGTTCTAGAAGCTCAGTCACATGAGGGTGAGCGCTGGGCCCAAGTTGGCCTAACCTGTCTTCCTCAAGCTTTCGCCTCTTGAATTCCAACAGTGTGGGCCTCCTGTGTCAGAACTGCCGGGGATCCCCAGGCTCCACATCACACCCACCGAATGGGAAGCCCAGAGGATGGGGCCCAGGAGTCTGTATTTTGGCAGAGTCCCGGACTATTCCAACGCACACTAGTTCCAGTCTGAGGTGCACCACTCTTCTTGTCCCAGACTCCCCGCTGGGGTGAGTTTGACGCAGCTCTGATCTGTGCTGGGCCTCCTGGGAGGGGACCAGGCTGCTTAGGGGATCCCCGAGCCCTGGAGATAACTAGTCCTGGTCACCAGCTGACAGTCCTCACCCCCGTGCCCTGCAGAGAGAAGCAGTGGCCTTTCCAGGCTGCGCTCAGAGGGGCTTCGGAGGGCCCCTGAGCTCCTTGGCTCGTGTCCCCCCGTCCCCCAGCTCACAGCGCCGACCCTAGCTGGGGGGCAGCAGGACAGAGAGACTTGGCCTGGCACCCCACCCTGCAGACCAGCCTGGCCAAGCAAGAGGAGGAAGGAAGCAGCAGAGGGCCAGGCCAGGGACCAGCGGGGACAGGGGTGGGGGTGACACAGGCCTCAGGAATTTGAAAACAAACATTTAGCCAACTGAAGGAAGAGGCTTCTGTGGGTTGCTGAGGCAGGGCGGGCCCAGTCCCCTCCTTCCAGTGCAGGGGCCAGTCTGAGTCCCAGCCCTGCTGACGGTGGCCCCTGACTGAAACCAGTGCCTGCAGGGTTTCCACTCCAAGAGGGGAAGGACTTTGGGGGGGCGGGTATAGGGACCCCGTGGGCTCTGCACAGACACTGGAGCGCCCTGGCTGCAGTGAGCAGGCGCTGGGGGGAGGCAGGGCGGGCAGAGAGCCCGTAGCAGCAGGAATACCCGGGAGGAGGCTCAGTACCAACATTTTGCTCATGAAGCATGTATTGAGCACCCATGGCATGCCAAAAATTCAGAGACAAAAGCACTGGGCTTTTGCGAGCCCTCTGCAGAGGAAGTCAGACAAGACTTCCTGGAGGAGGTGGCACCTAGGCTGAGCCCTGAAGGACAAATGCTGCCAAGGCAGAACAGAATCTTACTAACCCCACCCCTCCCTCTCCTAAGGCCAGCATTCAGCGAGTGGATGAGTGAGCACGTGACCAGCAGGTGCTGGACGGAAGGAAAGAAGGAACCATGTGAGGTCTGAGGCCTCAAGGCCCAGGCCCCAAAATCCATCTTCTCACCCCTCAGCCTTTAACTCTCTTTATAGCCCCGGGGCTAGGTTCCCACTCTCTATCCAGAGGGTCAAGCCAGCCAGCGTGGGTTCAAGTCCCAACTCGGTCACTTGCCAGCTGTGTGACTTTGAGCACCATACTTGACTCCTCGGTGCCGGGGGGGGGGGGGGTGGTAGAACTGGGGGTCCAGTTCTATGGGGGGTCCACTCTCCATAACAAGGCAGTCATCACACCACCTCATCAAGTGCGATCCGACAGGTAAGGTGCTTAGAACAGCGTGGGGCCTGCAGCGAGCGCTGCGTAAGTGTTTGCTAATACGAGGCACGCACTGGCTTACTCATTCACTAATCCACTTGCATTCATTCATTCCCGTTCAATCCCCCGCTCGCTCACTCCCACACTCTTCCCTCTCCCAGTCCCTCGGGGAGTCCTCCCCAAGCCCAGCTTGTCCCCCCCCCCCCCAGCCCGTCCTGCATGGTGCCCGCCACACTGCTAACTACTAAGACACGTTCATCAATTGCCCCCAACTCAACACAAGCAAGAAGCTGCCAGGAGCAGGGCTGCCGCGCTGCTACCCAAGCCGGGGTGTGGGCGCCAACCTCCGGCATGGGCTTCTGGGCCAGGGGCACCCCAAGCCCCCCGGGCCTCCACCCCCGGGCCTTGCCCACTCCCCTCTCTGACCGCCTGGAGTCTCCCAAATCCCGACCTCGCCCGGCAGTGGGGCCCCGGGCAGCGCCCACTCCCCACCCACATCTCAGGCCCCGTCAGGGCCAGGAGCCCCCGACCCGGTGCTTGAGCCAGCGGGGCCCGAGCCCGGAGCCTGGGCCTGGACGTGGGAGCTCCAGGGCTGGGGCCCATTTCACAAGCGAACAATTAGAGCCGCATGTGGAGCATGATGATTGCGTGCTGATTAATGTTAGGGGGCAAGCGGAAGGGCCCGCAGCTTCCTCCTTCCCCACAGGCCCCGAAGAACAGGTTGTGCGGGGAAGAGTCTGTAAAGGACATTTCCTGATGGTCACGCCAGGTTCCCTGCTCGGCACTTTCCGTGTTTTCACGGCACAGCTCGCGGTCATCATTGAGGGAAGTGAGGCTCAGAGAGGTAAGGGGACCTGCCCAAGGCCACACAGCTAAAACAGACTTGGTCCTGGAAATCAACCCTACACCAAGACTGGGGCTCCTCGCATTGTCGGGTGGGGAGTGGGCACGGCCAGGGGTCCTGAAGCCCCAGCCTATCCCGGGATGAGTAGGGTTGGCATCTGGGCCACAGGACAGGGGCTGGAGCTGAGGGTGAGGTGATGTGGGGGCCAGAGGGTGGGGCCAGGGCCCAGCAGGAACAGGAGCAGGGCGGGTAACGGGAGCCTGGCCAGGTCCGGGCTGCCGGGCAGGCCCTGCTGGGCCCTGGGAGCAGCAGGCTCGTCCTGTGGAGCGGCCAGGGTGATACCAGCCTCCGCCAGCCGACTCAGCGATTGCATCGGCCCTTTCCTGGAAGCCTGCAGACGCGGTGGGGGAGTCCAGAAGGGAGGCACCTGTTTGGGGAAAGGGGGTGTGGGCTCCCCAGCCTGCACTGCGGCTCCGCACCAGCCAGCCCGTGCGCATTTACCCCCCGGCGCCCTGGGCAGCCCCCTCCTGCCGCCTGGACCCCCAAGGCCCTGGGTCCCGCAGGCAGAGCCGGCGGCAGTGACCTGCTCCAAGGTGTCCCTGGGGCCTGGAGTGGCCGGTGCCGCTGGCCACCACCTCCGCCCAGCAGTACAGCCTCCCGGGCCCGTCGGCACCTGCCTTCCGCAGCGCCTTGTTCCGCCCCACCCTGACAGGGGCAGGCAGAGACGGGCGCCAAGGCCAGGCTGATGTGACACCATTGGTGTCCTCCTTTGGAGAATGTCAGTGGCCCTGTGCCAGGCCTAGGGGCGCCAGAGGCCTCCCCGGGATGACATCCGGGGGATCCCGCCGCCTAGATGGAACCACGCAGAGGACCGGGTCGGGAGCACCCCTGTCCTGGGCGGTGGGGGGCAGGCCAGGGAGCCCAGCAGGCCCGTCACACGCACTTGTCACACCTTATGGGGGCCAACAGGATCGGGGCTCGGCTGCTGCAAACGGCACCATCCCACACCCTAGCAGGGCAGGAGTGAGCAGAGCGGGCGGAGGTGTCGGGAGGGCCGGGCACACGGGCGGGAAGCACAGTGGACCGTGGGGCGTCGGCATCATCAGCTCCCGGTCAGTCAGCCCACCTCCCAGAGATGCGGCGGGAACGTGCTGGTGACGGCAGGGGCTCTGTGACTGGAGGTGGCTGCAGAGCCGGGAGGACGGGCTTGTTCCAGCAAAAGGCTCCGGGGAGTAGGCTCTGGGTCAAGTGGGCCTGGGTGCAAAGAAGCTTTGCGTCTCGGGAGCTGTGCGGCCTCAGGCAAGTCGCTTCCCCTCTCTGAGCCCTGGTTTCCTCTGTCAAATGTGGGCGCTACCAACAGAACCTGCTCGGAGGGCCGAGACCACGGTTAAGGAGGTGATCCGTGCGCCCCACGGGGCCAACAACACTTAGTACCCGCTGGTGGGGTGTTTACTGTCCCACCAGGTAGCCAAGAACTTGGCATAAAACCTGGGACATCCGAGGGCCAGGGCGTGTGTCCAGAGCCTCTGGGGATAAGCACCCATGTTAGGGACCCTCCCTTGCCCTTCCCCTCCGAGGGAAGGGGCTCTGCACTCGGCGCCCACACAGCCCCACGCTTGTGTTCAGGGCACCTCGGGCAGCCTGAGCGCCGCGGAGAGAGTCAGAGAGAGCTGACCGGCCGGTGGGAGCAGGGAGGTGGCCACAGGCCCCCGGAGGTCGCAGTGAGGGAAGGAGGGGGCTCCCCACCCGGCGGTGGAGGCAGCCGGCGGGCTTCCTGGAGGAGGGGGCCCCCATCATCACCAGCCTGCGTGTCAGACCCCTTCCTTTCCGAGCTGAGGCCTGTCTTCCGGGGGCTGCGCCCTCCCTGCGCCCCTGCCCCCTGCCCGGCCCGCTGCCCCCGCTGTGCCCCCCTCAAGCCTCGGGACGCCTAATCCCCGGGGCGGAGGAGTAAGCCGGGCGCCCTCTCCGGACTGAGGGCTCTGCTGCCCCCCGGTGGCAGGACTGAGGAGGACGCTGGCCGCTGGGGGAAACCTGCTCAGATGCAGCAATTAGTAAAAAATAAAATGACAACGAGGAGGGGGAGGGGGAGGGGAGGAGGAGGAGGAGGACGTTGGTCACTGTACAGTTTGTAAAGTGCCTTCTCACTCGGTCACAGGCTGCAGGATACTGGACTGGTTTCAGAACCCGAGTCAGGTTCCAGCTGCCGCTGTGACCTTGGACACGTCGTGTCACCTCTCAGAGCCTGAGTCCTCCTGCCCAACGCTGACCAACCAGGGTGGTTGCGAGGATTGGGTGACCTCACGCCAGGTGACCTCACGCCAGGTGCACAGGCCGCTCTGAGACCACCGTCACCGCCGGGGCACCTGTGCCATCCCCCCAGCACCGCCTCCCCCTTTGAACAAATGCTTTTTGCAAACTCCCTTTTCACGGTGTCCCCTCCTTGAAGCTGCACCTTTTTTTAAAAAGTTCTTCATTTTTCTTTAATGATGCTATTTATTTATTTATTTGACAGAGAGGGAGCTGCACCCAAGCAGGGGGCACAGCAGGGGCAAAGGGAGAAGCAGGCTCCCTGGCTGAGCAGGGAGCCTATATGGGACTCGATCCCGGGGCCCCTCTGGGATCATGACCTGAGCTGAAGGCAGATGCTTCACTGACTGAGCCACCCAGGCGCCCAGAGTTCTTTATTTAAGTGACATCCACACTCCATGCGGGACTCAAACTCACGACCCGGAGGTGAAGACTCGCGCACTCCTCCGACGGAGCCAGCCCCAGGCCCCTAATGGGCGCTATTACTCCCATTTAACAGATGAGGGGATTGAGGCTCAGAAAGGGGACGTCACTTGCCAGGAGGCTCCTGGCTTGTAAGCAGGGAAGCAGGCCCGGGAGCCAGGCTGCCCAGTCCCAGTGCTCGCTCCCCACCCCTCCTTCTGGACCAGGCCCCTGCTCTCAGGGCAGCTGGGGGCGGAGAGAGAGCTCCAGAGTGGCTTCCAAAGGTCATCCTGTCCATCGCCCTGTACCCACCCCAGCCCATGACTGTTCATCCTGTTCTTCGTGCTGCTCCGGGGAGGAGATTCCGTAAATCCACTTCCTCTACCCGCCCAGGTGTCGCAGTTCCCACAGTGGGGAAGTTCTACCACTTGTCTCACCAGAGTCCCTCCTGCTGTGGAGTGGGCCCATTTCCTTTTGTTCTTTCCCGCAGGACTGTGGGGGGGGGGGACTTTTGAGAACTGGATTGAGGAGCTCTGCAAAGGGGAAAGGTCATTCAGGGACAGGAAGTGAGAGCCCAGCCCGGGTTCAAACCCAGGTCAAGGCAGCAAGAGTGGCCAAGCTGGTCTCCTGGTGCCCAGGGCGGCCTCAGCCCAGGTGGGGCAGCCTCACCCACAGACTGAGGGAGCCCAGGCCCACCCCCTGCCCCCCTGGGCTCATGCGCCTGGCGTGAGAGCTGAGGAACAGAGCAGGTCTGAGAGCGCGGGCTCAGGGCTCACAGGGAGCCGGGTTCAAAGCCCCGCAAGCCCCTCAAGAAACATCTGCTGCGTGTCCCCTGTGTGCCAGGCATTCAGTGGTGAGGCCAACGCCCAGTCCCTGCCGGGGAGCTCACAGGCTGGTGCGGAGGCCAAGGTCGGTCAGCAGGAGGCGGGGAGGCCTCCCGGGGAGGAGGCATCAGGGGCGACCCTGGAGGAGCCAGAAGCCAGACTGGAGGCTCTGTCGGGAGAACACCCCGGAAGAGCGAAGGGTCTGGGCAAGAGCCCCGAGGCTGGAATGAGCTTGGCATCTAAGGACCCCCTGGAGGGGTGCCTGGGTGGCTCGGGGGTGGAGGGTCTGCCTCCGGCTCAGGTCATGATCCTGGGACCCGGGATCAAGTCCCGCACTGGGCTCCCCGCAGGGGAACTGCTTCTCCCTCTGCCTGTGTCTCTGCCTCTCTCTCTCTGTGTGACTATCATAAATAAATAAAAATTTAAAAAATAATAATAATAAAAGAAGACCCCCTGGAAAGATGACCAGGGCAGCAAGCCTGTGTGGGGGCTCTGGCGCATGGACTCACTCACTGCCTTTCTCTCTGAACGTGCTTTCTTATCTGTAAAATGGGTTCAACAATATCAGCTTAATATGGAGATGGATCTACAGTCTTTTTTGTTGTTGTTGTTGTTAAAGATTTTATTTATTTATCCACACTCAGCAATGGAGCCCCACACAGAGCTCGATCCCACAACCCCAAGACCACGACCCGAGCTAAATCGAGAGTCCGACGCTGAACCGATGGAGCCCCCTGCAGCCCCTGCATCCTTGATAGTCTACCCTTGCCCCCCCAAGTCCCTCAGAGGTTTACTTCGGGTTTTGATCTCAATGCCAACCCTGACCCCAACTACCCGTCCCCCCACCCCCAGGGCTGCTGACTACTGAATCCGTTATAGGGTGGTTTGGGGCCTTATCCACATGTACCGCACTTCAGTTTATTTATTTATTATTTATTTATTATTTATTTATTTATTTATTTATTTATTTATTTATTTATTTTTTCACTTCACAGTTTAGAAAGCACCTCCTCCCACCTGGCCCTTGGCAGGTACTCAGAGTTGCGTGCAAAATTCCAAACTCCCAAGGCCTTTCTTACCCAAACTTCCTTCGTCTGAGAAAAGGGTCATGTTCCAGCCACACAGATCTGTAAGCCCGAAGAGTCCTGGCTCTACACCTAAACTGTTGGAATCAGAAGGCACCTCTGTGTCAAAACCCAGAAAAAGTCGTGGAGCCAGGCTCCCTGGGGCCTCCCCCCTGTGGGAGCAGGGCAGGAGCAGGCCGAGGTCAAGGTCGGGCAAGGACTCAAGGCCACGGAGTCCTCTCTTCCTGACCCGACAGAGCTTCTCCTTCCCAGAGGAGGGAAGTCCCGGGTCTCTGCTCTGCGGCGTCCTTGTCCCACCCCCTCCATGTCAGTAGCTTGGGTGGCACTGCCTCCAGGAAGCCTGTCCTGATCTCCTGGGAGAGCTGGCTGCTGCTTTTATTTGCCCATCCACACCCCCAGCGTTTCTCCCCCGGGGGCAAAGCTTCTGCTGACGTTTAACCCACATACACCAAGGAGCCCACCCTCCTCTCCCCATCTGAGTACAGTCACCCGAGAAGCGCTCTCCGTGGCTGGCTTCTCTCCCAGCATGTCCACATCGCGTCCTGACCCACGCTTGCAGAGGCTTTACTTTCCCTGCTGTATGGTGTTCCCCGTGGGAAGGGGCCACACTTTATCCATTTCTGCCACCGAGGAGCATTTGGGTCGTTTTTAGTATTTGGGTCCCTAAGAAATAGGACGGCTATGGGCAGTCTCGCCCGTGTGTTTCGGGGCACGTGAGTACACGTGTCTGTTGGGTATGTCCCCAAAGGAAGATGGATTTGCCGGGTCACCGGGTAGCCATGTCCTCAGCCCTAGCAGATGCAGCCAAACTGTTTTCCAAAGTCATCGGGCCAGTCTGTACCCCGCCAATGGGATGGGAGCTCTCCTGCTGCCCCCCACCCTCGCCAGCTCTAGAGTCTGTGTGTGAGCCCCGGCTTTGCATCCGGTCACTTGTCTCTGTCACCGGTCACAGGGAGGGGATGCTTATGTGTCCACCCCGCGCCCATGGGAGACACAGATGGGAGAGGAGAAGGAAGGGGATCAGAAAGGGGAGAGAGAGGCAGGGAGAGGAGGAAGGAAGGGGGGAGGAGGAGGGAAGGAAGGAAAGGAGGGGGGAGGGAAGGAAGGAAAGGAGGGGGGAGGGAAGTGTAGGTTCAAGGGGGACTGGAGGGGGGATGGGCAGGAGGGAGGGGGGCAGGAGGGAGGGGGAGGGCTGAGGGGGAACCAACAGAGAATGGGAAGGCGGCCCCCAGGCCGCAGGGCTCCACCCCCCTTGCTGCCCCAGGGCTGTGCCTGCTGCTGGGACTGAAGCTTGGCTCCTGGTTCCCCCAGAAACCTCAGGGCGCCCTTTCTTTCTCAATAGTTTCCTTTCAGGATCAACTCTTTGGAACAGTAGTTGGGGGTCCAGGGAGAGTGGTAGATACCAGGACCCCCTCAGCAGGTCGGTCACCGTAGAGAAAAGGACCGAGCCCTGGGCGGGAAGGGGACTCCAGGAAGGCCCGAGGTGGCCTCCGCAAGGTCTGGGGCTTGGAGGCCAAAATCCCTGCCCTGGACATGCCTGCCCTCATCCCCCATCCTGAGGCCCACCCCACCTTCCTCCTCCTCCCAGGCAAGCAGGGGCACAACCCCAGGTCCAAGGCCAAGGCCAGATTCATGGGCCAGGCCTTGTGGCGGGGGGGCACATACCCCCAGAGTGGCTCCCCAGGATGTGCTGCCTGGAAATCCCTCCTGGATGGGCACCAAATGAGGGAAGCAGGCCTGTTGAGCCCTTGTGCAGCCTGGCTCCCTGCCCCTGCCCTCCTGCTTCTCTGCCCCCTGCCCCCCTGTCCCCTTGTGCCCCTGCCTCCCTGCCTGGCATCATGGCCCCAGCCAGCTGCCAACCACCCCCCACCCCAGCTGCCAGCAGCCCAGCACAGACTCAGGTGTCAGCCAGCACCCAGATAGGCCAGGGGAGCTTGTTTCCTCTGCTTTGCCAGCCTCACGCCAACTTGGCTCTTCCCAGGCAGATTCAGCTCCGAAGGAAGCAGGGAGGCTCTTTGGTCTTCACTCTGTGCAGGAATCCTGTTCCCGGACCTTCTGAGTTCCTTCAGTCTTCAAGGGACTTCACTGCCTCACAAGGGCCCCCACACCCTGGCTCTGCGGCTCTGACATAATAAAAAGCCACCATTTTTACCACTTGGGGCAACTTCTGATGGACCAGGTACTATGTCGACCTTACATACTTTCTTTTTCCTTTTTTAAGATTTTGTTTATTAGAGAGAGAGAGAGAGAGAGAGAGAGCACAGGGGAAGGAGCAGAAGGAGAGGGACAAGCAGATGCGGGGCTCCATCCCACGATCCTGAGGTCACGTCCTGAGCTGAAACCAAGAATCAAGGCCCTCAGCCCACTGAGCCACCCAGGCGCCCCGATCTCACATACGTCCGTTCACAGCAGCTCCGTGAAGTCAGCATTAGTGTCACCATCCCCATTTCTGCAAAATATGGTAACAGAGGCCTAGAGCCATTCAGTGTCTTATCTAAAATCATGTCACACACACAGATTTCCTACATCCTAGGGGGGCCTAGGAGCAGTGACACCTCAATAGCAATGAGCACACCCAATGCCCACGTCTTGGTTTCTGAACGCCAACCTTCAATAAAAGAAACTCTGCTCCTTGGAGAAATGGCTGATTCTCAGGCAGGGCAAACAGGAGGTGAGCCTAGAGCATCTTGTAGTGTCAGGAAGTAAGCAAATGCTCAAAAAACAAAAAGAAAAGGGGATGTCAGACAGACACACGAGCGGATCCGAAGAGCTCCCAGCGGCCAAAGCTGAAATGATCTGAACAACAAAATACATGACTTGGTATTGAATTATCACCCAAAGGTACAGGTCCTTTAGAATAAATGGCTGATTACGTAAGTAGGGAGAAGGGACAAACCTTCCTTACGGAAGAATCCCAAGTAATGGAATTTATGTAGGTACATGCACCAGGAAGTGGGAGCGTGCCTTGAGTGGGGGGTTCCACTTGCTTCCAAAAGTCAGGGTATGGCAAGGGGAAGAGAGTAAGCCCCCAGTTAACATCACCAGGGACGCCTGCGGGGCTCAGCGGGTGTCTGCCTTCAGCTCGGGTCATGATTCTGGGGTCCTGGGATCGAGTCCTGCATCAGGCTCCCCACAGAGAAGCCCCTCCAAATTGCCTGTGTCTCTGCCTCTCTGTGTGTCTCTCATGAATGAATAAATAAAATCTAAAAAAATTAATAAATATATTTTTTATATTTTTTAAGATTTTATTTATTTATTCATGACACAGAGAGAGAGAGGGAGAGGGAGAAGCAGGCTCCATGCAGGGATCCCGACGTGGGACTCGATCCCGGGTCTCCAGGATCAGGCCCTGGGCTGAAGGCGGCGCTAAACCACTGAGCCACCCGGGCTGCCCAATAAAGATAAATTTAAAAAGTGAAAAAGAGGGGGATCCCTGGGTGGCGCAGCGGTTTGGCGCCTGCCTTTGGCCCAGGGCGCGATCCTGGAGACCCGGGATCGAGTCCCACGTCGGGCTCCCGGTGCATGGAGCCTGCATCTCCCTCTGCCTGTGTCTCTGCCTCTCTCTCTCTCTCTCTCTCTCTGTGTGACTATCATTAAATAAATAAAAAATTTAAAAAAAAAGTGAAAAAGAATTAAAAAAAAAAAAAGATTAACATCACCAGTAATAAGTCACGTGAACCCCACGTGCCTCCCAAGATCATGTGGGGAGAAGGGCACTTCACCTCGTTGGTATTCCTCCCCCAAACCCGTAACTCCTGCCCCGTCATAAGAAAAACATCAGAGAAACCCAAACGGAGGGACAGTGTAACAAAATTCTGACCAGAACGCCTCAAAATTGTCAGGGTCATGGAAACCGAGGAAGGATAGAGAAACTGTTGCAGACCAGAGGACACCAAGGAGACGCGACAACAACGGTCAGTGTGGGATCCCGGATGGGATCCGGAGCCAGAAAAAGGACATTAGTGGGAAAACTGATGAAATCTGAATAAAATCTAGAGTCCAGTTAATAGTCATGTAGTCGTGTTGGTTTCTTAGTTTTGACAACTGTACCATGGTAATTAATGTAAGATGTTAGCAGCAGGGAGACGGGGCAGGGCCTACAGAAGTTGCTGTGCCACCTCTGAAACTTTTCCGGAAGTCTACAATTATTCCAAAGTAAAAACTTTATTTTTAAAAATCACATCGGAAAAAAAAAATCACATGGGTATAGGGCAGCCCAGGTGGCTCAGTGGTTTAGCGCTGCCTTCAGCCCAGGGTGTGATCTTGGAGTCCTGGGATTGAGTTCCGCACCCCTGCAGGGAGCCTGCTTCTCTCTCTGCGTGTGTCTCTGCCTGTGTCTGTGTCTCTTATGAATAAAAAAGAAGAAAGAAGAAAAGAAAAGAAAGAAAGAAAAGAAAAGAGAAAAAAAAGAAAAGAAAAGAAAGAAAAAAAGAAAAGAAAAGAAAAGAGAAAAAAGAAAAGAAAAGAAAAGAAAGAAAAAAAGAAAGAAAAAGAAAAGAAAAGAAAAAAAGAAAAGAAAAGAAAAGAAAAGAGAAAAGAAAAGATCATTCCCAAAAGCTTCTTCATGGGTCTGCGCTTCTCCCCATCGGCCTGTGTCTGCCTTCCAGGACTAACCTTGCTTACGTTCCCCACGGCCTCCTTTTGAGGGATGAAGGATGCTCTGGTCCCCCCAGGTGTGTTCACATCTCCGAGCTCCTTCCCAGGTGCTTCAACTCTCTTGGGTGATTTGGGTTTCAATGAACATTGGCCTCCCCAGCGGCTACCCCCTCCTGTGCAGCAGCCATCAAACCCCACCTGGGAACCCACGGGGTTCCAGGAAACATTCCTCCCACCCCGGCAACAGAGCTAAAGCACATGACCTAGGCTAGGTCTGTCAGTACACACCACCCCCTGGCCACTGTGATCAGCCCGGAGGCAGCCACGTGACCCAAGCCCGTCTAATCAGGAAGCGTGCCCAGACTTCGACAGGGAATGCTGGGACAGAGACAATTCCCTCCTTCCATGTTGGGTATGAATCAAGATGCAGACAATACCAAGGACAACAGGGCAGAGGGATGGAAAGAGCGGAGTCCTCAGTGACATCGAAGAGCCACTGGATGAAGCCTTGCCTGAAGCCCACCCCGATATACTGCTTAGTCAGGAGAACTGTGGTAGGCTGAGAAATGGTCCCCTAAAAGATATCCACATCCTGGATACTCGTGAAGCTATATGAGAAACGAGGGGTGGCGGAGAATCGATTTTTCGGGTGGGATTTAAGTTAAGGGTTCTGAGATGGAGAGATGATCCGGGGGGGCCCCAAGTGCAATCACATGCATCCTTACACTTGGGAGGCACAGGGAGCTCGGACACAGACACGCAGAGAAGAAGGCAATGTGACCACAGAGGCAGAGACCGGAGCGGTGTGGCCACAAGCCAAGGAAAGCTGACACCCCCGAGCTGGAAGAGGCAAGGAACAATTCGCTAGAGCACATCCCCACCTGACAGAGCACGGCCCTGCCGACCCCTGGGTTTGGGCCCAGATGCCGACTTCAGACTGCTGGCTTCCAGAACAGCCAGAGAATGAACTTCTATTGGCTTAAGTCCCCTTGTTTGTGATCATTCGTTACAGCAGTTGTAAGACTCAAACACAAGAGCGGGGCGCCTGGCTGGCTTAGCGGTTGGGCGCCTGCCTTTGGCCCAGGGCGTGATCCCGGGGTCCCAGGATCGAGTCCCACATCGGGCTCCCTGCATGGAGCCTGCTTCTCCCTCTGCCTATGTCTCTGCCTCTCTCTGTGTGTCTCCCGTGAATAAATACATAAAATCTTAAAAAAAATAAAAAAACTTAAAAAAAAAGAAAAACAAACACAAGAGCTAACGAGTGTCTTTGGTCCTCAGGCCTACTCGAATCTGGTACTTTGCCAACCGAAGCCCGCGAGGTCTAATTCAGACACAGCCTCACCGTCCCCTTCCCCTGGTTAAGACGTGAACACTCCCCGCTGGGGGGCAGCCAGAGACCCTCCTGACCTCGAGCTAGAGGAAGAGGGGGCTGCGGTGGGGCAGCATCAGACAGCTTGCACACTCCAAGCAAAGGCATCATGGGAGTTTATTTACAGAAAAGTCACAGCAACCAGGGCCCAGCAGGCTCCGGCCAGAAGACCCCAGGTATATACATATCTGACCCCTCAGCACCAGCGCCGTCCCCAGCCGAGCCCCTGCCAGAGGGACCCAGAGTCAGGCAGCGTGAAGGCAGTGGGCTCCGGTCCTCGCCAGGTGTCACAGGTCACCTGTGCAGTCCCTATGCTGGAGGAAGGACCTGCATCGGCCTTTAGTGCGGACTTCGAGGCGCGCGAGGACAGGCTGGACCCTGCAGGGCAGGCCACGGAGCACGGGACCCCCACAGGAGGCCCCTCCAGACCTGCCCAGGAGCTGGGCACGGAGCTGGTGTCCCAGGCCACGCCTGCCCATCATGTGGGGGGCTCCCCCAGTTTGCTGGTGGCACTTGTGATCCGCTTATTCTCTCGGAGGTTTCGAAGGCGGGCGTTGAGGCTGCCGATCTCCTCCACGTGGGCCTGGGGCACCCACCCCTTCTCGCCATCTGCCAGGCGGACCCCCTCCAGCCAGCCTAGGGGCACGCAGGCCAGGAGCAGCATCAGTGGCATCCAAGGGACACCAGGGCCAGCCTGCAAGGGAATGCCTAGGCCCTGACGCAAGCCTTGTCTGCACCCCTGGGCCCAAGGAGACCTCATCCCAGCATCCCAGCCCCAGGAAGGACCCTGCCTCTCGAAGCAGTCTTGTAGGTGAACTCCTGACCTGTTTTTCCCGGCACCCTCTAAGAAGGGTGTTTCCCACTCTCCCCTGTCAGTCACTGAATCTTTCCCAGAGCAGGAAGTTCCTCCTCTGGTCTAACTTGATTCCTACATGCTGTGGTTGATCAACACTTGCGTAATCTTTTCTTGTGACATCTTAGCCACTAGTTACCTCCTGCCCGCCCAAGACCCATGGGGGGGGGGGGGGGTAGGGAGCAGGAGCCTGCCCAGGAGGCTCCTCTCACCGTCGCTGGTTCGGGTCCTCACTGCCAGGATGTCAGTCTTCTCCAGAGTCAGCTCATCTGGCTGCAGAGCCTTGTATGTCCGGACACACTGCACCTGGGGGCGGTCTGACAGCCCAGGGGAGAGGGGGGGGTAATGGGGGGTGTGGAGGGGGAGGAGAAGGAAGTAAAGGGGTAGGAGGGTGGCTGCTGCTGCTGCTTAATTTTCTCTGCGCCTCCCTCGGCCCACCCTGGCCTCTCTCCTCTCTTGCCCTAAACACAAGCCCTGGGTGAATGCCGTCCCTCCCAGCTTGGGGGCTCTCACCTCCCCAGCTCAGTCCTGCACCCCGACGCTAACCTCCAAGCCAGTGTCCAGCCACCCCCAGGCACCCCCCACAACAGAAATGGCCCCTTCCCGTGCTCCTGTCACTACTCCAGGACTTCCTCTAATCCATCCTGCTCAACTGGGACAAGACTTCCATCAGTCCCCCAGCTGTAACCCTCCCAGGGCTTCCCACTCCTCCGAATAAAATCCAAAGTCCTCCCCACATTGCCTCCTGGCTTAGCCTCCCCCCACCCCCTACCCCTTGCTCCGGAAGCTCAGCAACACTGGCTGCCCTGCTGTTCCCCAAACACCCTGAGCTCCCTCCTGCCTCCGCGCCTTGGCACTGCCCGCCCTCCTTCCAGGAGTACTTTTGCCCAGATCTTTCCATGGCTGCCCCCTTCATCCTTCACAGGCCTTTCCTCTCTGGAGTGGGGTGGAGCTCACCCCACAGCCCCAACAGGACTCCTAGCCCAAGCCGGGGAAAACCACAGGCTTTGGGGCCAGACCTGGCTTGAATCCCAGCTCTGCTATCCCCTGGCTGGCTGACCTTGGGCCAGTTACTTAACACTCCTGAGCCTGTTTTTCCAGATGTGAATAAAAATGAGTCTACAGGCAGCCTGGGTGGCTCAGTGGTTTAGCGCCGCCTTCAGCCCAAGGCATGATCCCGGAGCCCGGGATCGAGTCCCAAGTCGGGCTCCCTGCATGGAGCCTGCTTCTCCCTCTGCCTGTGTGTGTGTCTCTCTCTGTGTCTCTCATGAATAAATAAATAAAATCTTTTTTTTTTTTTAAAAGGAGTCTACCTCACAGGGTTTTCATAAGGATTAAGTGAAATAAATGCATATAAAGCCCCTAACACTGGGCCTGACACATGGCAAGTACGAGTAGAAATGAGTTCCCTTCTTCTCCCTTCTGCAGCTTGGCCCTAGCCCCCCAGCTCAGAAACCCTTGACTGGTACCCAGGGTCCCTCTGACTGGGCAGCACTGGGGCGTAGTAGCTACACTCACACCCCAGAGAGAAGCCTCTGTGTCAACGGAGCTGCTCCCTCACCCCCCACCCCAACCCCAGGGCCACTTGGGTTCCTGCCCTCTGCGACTGAGGCAAAGGGGGAGACAGCCCGGGGGCACCATGGCACCAGGCCTGGAGAAAAGGGGGATGTGGGCCTAGAGGCGGGTGGGGGAGGCAGGCTGCTACCTTGGCCCTCGCTGAAGATCTCCTTATCCTCCTGGGAGCTGGAGGGGCGCATGGCTGAGATCCACCGCTGCTTCTCACTTCTAGGGAGGGGAGGCGGAGTTGTCACAACGCGCAAAGTGCAATCTCCCCGGGCCACAGTGGTGAAACGGCTGGGAGAATTGGGTATGATGTCCAGACTCAGGATACCCCCCCACCCAGGGCCCCACCCTACAGCCCTGTCCCCAAGCCGGGGCCCCACCCAGCTGTCTGCAGAAGAACAGAGCAGGCCCAGAAGCCCCTGGACGCCAGCTCCATCCGTGTCTTGCCTCATGCCACCCTCCTGCAGCCAGACTGGGAGGGCCTGTTGCCTGCCAAGGGGTCCCCTCGCCCCCCACCCTAGCCCCACTCACTCGGTCCGAGCCCTCAGCAGGAACTGGTGCTTCGCGTGTTGGCCATGGAGGAGCTGAAGGAGGAACACGTGGCCAGGGATGCCCTGGAGCTTCAGGCTCAGATCCTTCACCTGGAGCTCGGCCATCCTGGCGTGGACAAAGACGGCAAACTTCCCTAGCCTGTGGGGACCGGGGGAGGGGAGGTCAGCCTGGCTCCTGGCTCGTCCTCAGGCTCCCAACCCCACCCTCGGGACAGGTGAGTGCTGATCAGAAGGGTTGGCTGCCCCTCTGGCTCCCTCCCCAAGGAAACTTGGCTGCCCAAGGGCATCACCTCCCTAACAGCCATCGGAGTCCCACAAGGAATGGAGACAGCCACTCCTGCTGGTTCCCTGACCAAAGTAGAAGGTGACAAAAACTCGTCCCTATCCCCAGGGCGAGCTTTCAGGTTCTCTCTGAACCACGGCCCCCTCCTAGTCCCTGTTCTCAACAGCCAACGGGGAGCCCTCCCCACTGGATGAGAGAGACCCTTGCTGCTTACTGTCTGACTCTCTAACTGGTATGGAAGGAGAGCTCTGTCTCTCGTTCGTCATCCTCCCCAGGGCTTGACACCGCCTGGCCCATAATTCGGGTTCAATAAACACTTGCAGGAAGGATGGGTAGGTGGGTGGGTCAAGGATGTCCCACAGATTCCTTCTCAACCTGTCTAAGCAGAAGTCAGTAATTCCCACTCCAGACAGGATCCCCTCACTGTGCCCGTTCTGGGGAAGACTTCCTGAAGGTGCCCAGGAGGAAACTCAGCCATCGTTCCGGCCTCCTCCCTCCCTCTCCATACACAGCCAGCCAGCAGCTCCATCCTACAAACGAACGAACTCCCTGTCGTCCCTGGAGTCCGCTTCCCACAAGCCCCGAACACTTCAGGAGCACCTACTCTCACCTGGGCAACTGCATCTGGTCTCTCCCCTTCCAGTCCATCCTCCAAACTAGACAGGAGTAAAATGTCACTCGTCTGCCTAACTCCCCATGCTCCCCATGGCCCCCAGAAAGCCCAGCCTCCGTACCATGACTTTCAACCACCCAACTTCCTTCTCTGCCCTTCCCCTCTACAAATCCAACCATATTAGGCTCCATCATCTCCCAGACACACTCTGCTGTTGTATCCTACTGTGACTTCGCTATATCCTCCCAAACTCCAAATTATCCTTCAAAACTGAGCTCAAATGTCCCTTCCTATTTGAAGCTTTACTGATGGGGCAGCCCCGGTGGTGCAGCGGTTTAGCGCCGCCTGCAGCCTACGGCGTGATCCTGAAGACCCGGGATCCAGTCCCACGTCAGGCTCTCTTGAATGGTGCCTGCTTCTCCCTCTCCCTGTGTCTCTGCCTCTCTCTCTCTCTCTCTCTCTCTATGAATAAATAAATAAAAATCTTAAAAAAAATGAAGCTTTATTGATCCTCATACCAGGGAATACTACAGTAGGAGAGCACCTTTCCATCAAAACCCTGACCACGTGGTTATCAGGATGTATTTTTATTGTTCTGAGAGCACCTATGGGCACCCATCAGAGCGCTAGCACCCATCGGGGCCCGGTAGAGAATAGCAGTTCAGTGACACTTTAGTGAATGAAGGAATAAATCAGGAATGAACCCTTCCCATAGTATAAGAAGCCCATTCTTCACCACGTCCAGCCTTAAGGCTTACCTACTCAGAAAGTCTTCCCCCTCATCCCAAACTGATAATAGTTACAGCTAATAGTGACTGGGTGTTCAGTGTGTGCCAGGCACTGTGCTAAGCTCTTTCCATGTATTATTATCAGACTGAGTCTCCCTACATGATAGTCTCTATCTTACAGATGGAAGATAGGATAATACAGTGGTTAAGAGCCTGGGATCAGACATCAGACAGAACCGGCCTCCTGGCTTCTGCACTTGCTAGATCCGTGATCTTGAGAATAACGAGGGGGCCTACTGTCCAGGGAGATATTTAGAAGAATGAAGAGAATAATCCACACGGCATGCCTGGCACAGAATAGGCGCTCAGTAAGTGTTGGCCACTAGCCTTATGAGTCAGGGCGGAGCCGGGACTCCCAGATTGTGCTCTTGATCTCTGCTCTATTTGGCTAAGGCTCAGACCAGCATCAAGTCCTCTGCATACTGTCCAGCCCTTGGTTCTCAGGTCTGGAAAATGGACTAGCCTCACACCTCTGCCTTCTCTGGGGGAGCCTGTGAAGCTCAGGGTGCCCCAGCAGCACAGTCCGGCACAAACAGGGGCTCTCGGGGCCAGTGATGGACCGTTTGTGAGCTCCATGGTGGAGAAGAAGGGACCTGGCTCCCATCTACTCCCCACCCCCTACCCTGCCCAGACTCACTCCTTCCGCCGGGAGAGCAGCAAGCAGTCATTGAAAAGGTGCAGGTAGACGGCCTTGCTGGACAGCTTCAGCTTGGCAGGGGGCGCTGCGGGCAGTGGGGCCAGCTCCACCAGTTCCCCATGCCGAACCAGCCAGCGGGCCTGCGAGATGAGGGGGAAGATCTGGAAGGATGGAGGAGGCAAAGGGGAGGGCAGGTCAGGCCTGGGACAGCAGAGCAGAGAGCACAGACCCAGGGCGGGGGGGGGGGGGGGGGGGGGGGTTGGGTGGGGAGTGATCGGGGATAGGCTGAGAGGAGCTGGCCTGCGGTGCCCAGGGAAGGAGGGAACAAGCTGCCCCTTTGTGGATCCCATCCTGCCAGCTGCAGGCATGCACCTTGCCCTCAAAGTGGATCTTCTTGCTCAGGTGGATGAGCTCCTCTGTCCTCTTCATGGACTGCACGCTGGCGTTGCATTCTTGCACCAGCTGGGGAGGCCGTGGGTGGGTCACCTCCTGCAGCCCCCCAACCCCAGCTCGCAGAGCCTAGCCTCAGGCTCCCACCTGGGGCTCATTTGGAGATATGTCAGGGTTCTGGGGAGGCCCCGGGGAGCTGAGCTCACCTCCTTGAGGGCATCGAAGGCCTTGGTGGCCACATCTTCGTCTTCAGAGCCCTGTGCTGTCCGCTTCAGGATGTTCTGGAGGGTGAGGTCAGTGCAATGAGGCAGGCCGAGCCCTCCACCCATCACCCTGCCCACCCATGGGTACTCAGAAGGGGCTGTGGAGGGCACAGCACCATTTCCCTCGTGCAGCCCTCACTGCAGCCCGGTGCCCTCCAGGTACCTCCACCAGCATCTTGAGGCGGGTGATCCTCTGAAATGGCAAGATAAGGAAGGAGGTGAGGGGCAGACGTTGGCATACAGGAGACTCCTCCAGGCGAGCCAGGATGCCAGGGAACTTGGGGTTCTCCAGGCTGGAAGATGGGGAGGAGCCTGGGGTCACAGATGGGTTTGTAGATCCCATGAACTGCCAGGATTCATGACCCCAGCCACCCTCTTGGTTTTCTGGGTGCCTTCTCAGTACATCCTCCTTGCCCCTTGGGGTTGGGTCTAACCCTATGCTGGTCAGAGAGCCCTGTTCAGGAACCATTCCCCTCCCAGGTCACCCTTCTTCACCCAGTCCTCTGTGCCCACTCCCGCCTAAGCCTCCTCTATCCTCCCCTCCCCTTCAGAGCCTCCAGCCCTACAGCAGGCGCTGGTAGGTGCGCTCCTGGTAGGCCTGGTTGGTGACGTAGGGCAGGTACACTCGGCGGAAGGCTGGACAGTGGTGCAACACAATGTCACACACGCTGAAACGCAGGACATCTGCCTCTAGCCGCTGCTCCAGGTCCTGCAGGAACCTGAGGGGTCCAGCGAGGGGTCAGGGTCAGGGCAAGCAGAGACCCCAGACCTGGGAGACCCGCCAATCACAGGCCTTGTCCCCGCCCCCCTGCACCTGCCGCTCCCTCACCTCTCGCTGGTGCTCTTGACCTCGGGCAGTTTGGAGAACAGCCACTGCTTGTCCTGCACCCCCAGACATTCGCTCAGCTCAGCAGAGCCCAAGAAGTGGCCCACGGCCACGGACAGGCTGTGGATGTATGAGGCCTCGGATGTGATCAGCTCAAACTTGGCCTGAGTGAGGGTGGACGCGGGGTTGAAGAGGGCCGTACCGGCCCACCCCGGACACTGTGGCCTCGCTGACCACCCGCCCTCCCGACCCGGTCACTCCTCCCCTCCCCCTGCTGCCCAAGCCCTGGACACCACACCCCCTCGTCCGCCCCCTTCTCTGGCCCCACCTCCGATGGCCTGGTGCCTGGCGGGTCTAGGGGACCACGTCCGGCCGCGCGCAACTGTTCAAGCTCAGCTGAAGACCTTGCTTGAGCCTCTAGCTCCACCCGCACCCCCAGCGCCCTCGGTCCCTCGCCCACCTCGCGTTTTCTCTCCGCAGGGCTCGGCGGCTCCGCGTCCTCGCGGACCCAGCCTGACCCCGCCCCGGGCCCGCCCCCGTCCAGCCGCCGCCGGCGCCTTGCGCCGCACCCTCCCGTCCCCCTAGCAGCCACCCCACCTTGCCAGGTCCCGGCACCCCCCTTCCGCAGGGACGGCCCCGCTCTCCCCGCGGGGTCCCACGCCCACCCCCGGGGATGGGAGGTCCCTTGGCCCCGCCCCTCGAGGCCCCGCCCCTCGAGGCCCCGCCCTCCCGCGGGGTCCCACGCCCACCCCCGGGGATGGGAGGTCCCTTGGCCCCGCCCCTCGAGGCCCCGCCCCTCGAGGCCCCGCCCTCCCGCGGGGTCCCACGCCCACCCCCGGGGATGGGAGGTCCCTTGGCCCCGCCCCTCGAGGCCCCGCCCTCCCGCGGGGTCCCACGCCCACCCCCGGGGATGGGAGGTCCCTTGGCCCCGCCCCTCGAGACCCCGCCCCCTCGAGGCCCCCCCCCCGCCCACCTCCTGCAGCTTGCAGTCGCGCAGGCTCAGCGTGGCCAGGACGCCGCTGCCGCGCACGTCGGGGATGTCCTGCCACAGCGAGAAGGTGGAGCCTCGCGCCGAGCGCTGCGCCCGGAAGGAGCTGCTCGGGGAGAGGTTGGCGCGCGGCGGCCCGGGCCCCTCCTCCGCGCCCTCCGCCTCGTCCCCCGGGCCCTCCTCCTCGCGCTGCTGCCGCCGCAGTTCGCGGGCGCTGGCCACGTCGCTGTATTCCTGGTAGAGGACCGCTGGGCGGGGAGAGGGGCGGGGAGGGCGTGGGCGCCGCGGCCCGGCTCCGCGAGAGCCCGCCCCCCTGACCGAGCCGTCGGGCGGAGGCGCGGGGAGCGGGAGCGCGACCCCCTCGTGCACGCACCCCCACTCCCGCTCCCTGCAGAGGCGCGGCTGGCGCTCCCACTGCGCGCTGGCTACTGTGCTGGCCCGCGAGGCTCAGCTCTCTCTCTCTCGCTCTCTCTCTCGCTCTCTCTCTCTCGCTCTCGCCCCCAGCCCCTTCCTCCCACGTACTGTTAAGGAGAAACCGAGACTGGCGCCGCTCGCTGGCGCTCCCGGAGTCCAGCGCCTGCTCCTCCTGCGTGTCCAGCCTACGGAAGGGGCAGCGTCAGGGCCCCTCTTCGCCCGCACCCCCCCCCCGCCCCCGCTCCTCCTCCGACGACTGCGGGGTGGGAGACAGTACCTGGGCTCCGGCCAGCCGCTCTGGCCCGTGCTCGGGTCAACAGGCGCGGGCATCGCCAAGCCGTCCAGCCTCATCTCTCCGCGGCGCCACTCCCTTCCAGATGCTTTTCCTGGAGAGGGTGAGAGTTGAGGGTGGGTGTCTCCCAGAATGATGCTGGGCACTGGGGTGCCACACTGCAGCTGCCAAGCACCCAGTCTCAGGGGTGGGTCGTGCCCCATGGTGCATCTGGCGGGTGGCCTGCTCTTAGGGTCCCCCGGGGAGAAGCTGGTACCTTCCCGAGCTATGCCAGTGCCGGACCCCGGGGTCAGCACCCTGGCTGCTGAGTTTCGCCCCAGGCGCAGGGAAGAGTGCAGCCGGGTCATCAGCTCAGAGGCTGAGAAGCGCCTCCGCTCAGGCCCCTCCAGGCCGACTCGGGAGGGCGCAGACAGCTCCAGGGCCCTGGGCTCCTCTGTGCTCAGGGCCTGCTCTGTTGCCTGGCCAGGCTCCAGGAAGACAGTGTGGGCTTCAGCGCTGCCAGGGAGCTCTTCCCGCTGATAGACCCGCATCTTGCGCCCTATGGGGACGTGGGGTGAGAGCAGAGGCTGGCATGCATCCACTGGGCGCCCTCCCCACTCCTCCCTGCTGCTACCCTGTGGCCCTGGGCATCTGAGGGAAAGGTCAGTGTTTTTGCCAGGATCTGGTCCCCACCCCCCACCCCCAATGGGATCAACAAGAGGGGCAGTAGAGAGAGCACAGTGCCTGGTTGCAGTGGGCAAAGGGCCAAGGAGCCCAGGACAGCCACTCATTTGCTGTATAACCTCCAAGTCACTTGTCCTCTTTGAGCTCAGGTTCTCTTATTACTAAAATCTACCACTTGTTCTGCTTGTTTGGGGGAATCCTGGGGCTTAAGAGTCTTAAAAGAGCCACCCAACTTCTCCCCTATCTGCCCCACTGGGCCACCACCCCCCCACCCAGAGTGACTCACAGGCTGACTTCTTCTCTGAGCCATGACTGGCCCGGCGCTGTGGCTGTGGGTGCTGGGGACTCCAGGGTCCCTCCAGAGCTGGGGGCTGGGCACTAGGACAGTGTGGCCAGCTGCCAGCCCTGCTGGGCCGCATCCCCCCACTGGTGCAGATCTCCGTGTCTGGGACTCTCGGGGATGGTGGCCATAGCAGCCCTTGGAGAGGAGGAGGGGTCCCCAGGGACCAGCGGCTGCCAGGAGCCCGCAGCTCCTCTGGGGTGACAGGGAAGAGATCCAGACACAGAGGACTCGGAGGCTGCAGGGTGGGCAACTCTGCAAAGGACAGACTCTCCTGCTGGCACACAGCTACTGGGCGGCGGGCAGTGCCACGTGGCCCAGCCAGGTGGGACTGGAGGGTGGCAGGTGGCCCACAGTCCATTCCTCCTTTGCTCTGCCACCCACCTGGGCCTGCAGGAGAAAAGGTATGAGAGGCAGACACGGAACAGCAGGGCTGGCCAGCAAGCCATCTTTGACTTGGAGGCCTGGACCAACTCTTGTGTACACGTATGTACAACATCTGTACGAGCACACTTACACACCTAATTGCACCGTAATAGCTAACACTTAGGGGCACCTGGGTGGCTCAGTAGTTGAGTTCAGGTCGTGATCCCGGGGTCCTGGGACCGAGTCCCACATCAGGCTCCCTATGGGGAGCCTGCTTCTCCCTCTGCCTATGTCTCTGCCTCTCTTTCTGTGTGTCTCTCATGAATAAATACATAATATCTTAAAAAAAAAAAAAAAAAACACACTGGGCAGCCCCGGTGGCTCAGTGGTTTAGTGCCGCCTTCGGCCCAGGGCCTGATCCTGGAGACCAGGGATCGAGTCCCACGTTGGGCTCCCTGCGTGGAGCCTGCTTCTCTTCTCCGTCTCTCTCACTCTCTCTGTCTCGAATAAATAAATAAAATCTTAAAAAAAAAAATACACTTACTTGGCACTTACTGAATGGCAGGCCAAGTACTTTCTATATATTATTTCATTTAATCCTCACAACCCTGAGTTGATGCCACTTTTTAATCCCCATTTTATAGGTGAGGAAGGTGAGACATATGGGGGAGCCAAGATTCAAGCCCAGGCAGTCTGGCTTCTGAGTCTGCGCTTTAACCACCTCGTGCATTTTTAACTCACTGACCTATGACCAGACACACATACATACACTGTCACACAATCCACGTATGTTCCATGTACCTGCACACACGTTCTCTTCCGAGTACACACATGGACGTACACGCTTTCATAGGTACTCAGACACTTCCAATTCACAGGCTCACGCATTCACACACTTTTTACACAACTACATATATTCACACTCTCTCATACGCACATACACGCGGACCCATCAGATGTTTATGTACCCACTCGAGCTTTCTCCTGCTCCTGTCTGCACGCACACACCGAGGTACAAACACACAGGCCCAGAAGTCCTTGCTTTGGTGTTACCCAACCTCCTCTCCCAGGCCCAGAGCAGCAGCCCTCGGCGCTGAGTGGTGCCCACACCCTGCCAAGCTGGCTGGGAGGGTCACAGACTGGCAGGCGGGCCACCACCCAGATCTGGCTGGGCCCTCCCGGGACAAGGGCAGGGAGATGTCCTGGCTCCCCAGCCTGGGGCGAGAGAGGGGCTCTTCCCTGCCCCAGCTCCCAGCCCCGGGGTCAGCTTGACCAGGTCCTCTCCGGGCAGGAAGTCATCCCCAAGGAGTCTGCTGGAGCCTCAGGACAGGCCTAATGATAGAGGGATCTGAGCCCCCACAGCCCTTCCCCTGGGGCCCTCCCCTGGCCGCCCTCCTGCACCCCTCACCTCTCCAGCTGAAGGCCGCTGCCGATGTTGTTCTGCTCCGGCAGGGGAAGCCCTCTCTCTGCCCAGCTGGCTGGGGAAGATCCCACCCAGACAAAGAGTTTGATTCATCAAACCCTGTGGTGAGGCAAGCGGGAGGGAGGGAGGGAGCGCGCAGCGGGCTGGGCGGGGGCCTACCCTAGCCTGGCCTCACTGTGGGCAGGCAGGGCAGCAAGGACCCCCCCCCCCCCCAGAGGCTCCTCAGGCCAGAGGAGCAGTGCCCCGCCTGACAGGGCGAGGAGACCCAGGGGACAGAGACAGAGAGAGAGACCCAGAGACACAGAGCCCCCTTAGGGAACATCTCAGAACAGAGACCCCAAAACACTCAAACCCAAAAAACCACAGACTCTGAGACACTCAGGGACCCACAGAAACAGAGACACTGTAAATTTCACAGGCCAGATACTCAGAGACAGATGCGAAGCCCAGAAAAACCCAGGGAGACAGATGGACAAACGTTTTGTGGCCGGCAGGGTTGCCGGTCTAGTGAGGGAGCTAAAAATGAAAACAGTTACAATCTGGGTTGGCAGGAGCCAAGCCGGAGGAACCATCAGTGCTGGGCTCAACTGGACCCGAGCATTCCAGGACGGCTGCCTGGAGGAAGTAATGACTAACTGTTCAGGCTGCAACACCCAGGGGCCCAGTAAACATCGACTGGGAGAAAATCTTGACCTGAGAGGAACAGTGACAGCGTCAGTGACCGTGGGAGGGAGGGATGGAGGAGAGGACCCGGAGGGGGACCTTTCTACCTGCGCAGGCACCCAACAGCTCCTCTGCTCTCTTCAGCCCCTCCCTGGGGCGGGGTGGGGGTGCTCCCAAGAGCCAGTTACCCTGCCGGGCCCTCCCCGCAGGGACAGCTTTAGCGCGTACCTTAAACCTCTGTCCATCTGAGCACGTCTCTATCTCCTCGTCTGATAAATAGGCTAGTCATAGCAGCTTTAAAGCACTAATACGAGAATTAATGATAGCACATGTAAGGCGCCTAGCACGCAGTGGGAGCTCTGTAGTTGATAGTCATTCAACGGAGTATTAGCCTTTCTCTAGCCAGGCAGGTGGCTTGGGCCATCACACAGATGGGGAAACTGAGTCACTGAGAATGAGCCCCACCCTTCTTTGAAGAAGCATGTGGAAAGAGACATGAGACCACTGCCTGCCCAAGAAGTCTCTTCCTCTCCAGGAATCTGCAACCCTCAACATGGAAATCCTACTTGCTTCGGTGGGGACGCATGTGCGAGAATACACACATGCCTCTGCTCCCTCGCATTCTGGGACATCCTCGCCCCTTGGATTCTAGAAGCCCCTGGAGCACACCCCCTCCCCCAACACACACACACACCCTTCTGTGTTACAGGGATAAATGAGCAAAAACATGGAGGCCTTGGGGCAGGAGCACCCCCTATTAAAGGCTTAGAGGAGAAGCCTGGGTGAATGTCGGGGGAAGGCGGTAGAAGGCTTTCTGGAGGGAGGAGGCTGGAGGCAGGTTCCTAGGGGGAAAGTCAGGAATGAGTCAACCTCCACCTCTGTTCAGACCAAAGAGCAACGGGAATGACCCCTCTAGCTTGGATACCCTCTAGCTTCCAAAGATGTGGCCCACTTAACCTCAGTGCTGGGGACCAAGGAGGGGTAGAGCTGTGTTCATATTGTGTGCAGCTCATCTCTGCTAGAGAGAGAAAAAAAAAAAAAGGAAAAAGCCTCAGGAAGAGAACTGGCCCCAAATAGCAGGGACATTCCCTGCCCCAGACATGACCACCGGATACTCTAGGGCCAAGGATCATTCTGGAACTCACAGGTGAAAACCTTTGCCAAGGTTCAAGTCGAGCGTTGACACTACCAGCTATGGGGCCTTAGGAGAGTCACAGCCTGTTCTTGGGCCTCAGTGTCCCCATCCGTAAAGTGGCACATAAGGTCCCTCCTGGCTGCCCCCTCTAGGAAATCTGTGTCATCTGCAAGCAGATAAGGATGGGCAGGGGCCCAGGAGGGTCCCATTCAGTGGACACTGCTAGTCACAGGGACAATGGGCCCACTTGGCAAGGCTGGCAGAGAGGGTCTCTGGGTACTACTATGGTTTAGGGAGAGCACCTCTGGCTTCCTGCACCCAGGATTTCCCTGCCCCCTCCCTGATCCCCCTTGCCCCATGCCCAGAGAAGGAAGGCCCTGCCATGGCCCCTGTGCCCCTTAAGGGACAAAGCTAAGTGGAAGGTCAAGACTGGAAAGGGGATCCAGGCCAAACAGGCTGTTGAACCCCAGGAGGCCATAAGTGGGTGGGAGCCAGGATCAGAGGCCAGGCAGGCAGCACAAAGGACTCACTCTGGGAAGACTGGCGGGAGGAGGATGGGACTGCTGGCAGCAGGGTGGGGCCCTACCTCAGCCAGGGAGCTCCGTCCGGCCTCCGACACGGTCCAGGGCTCCAGACCACCTGGGGGCTCTGGGGTTGTAGCCCGGTTCTCAGGGGGCGATGTCAGCATGGCCCCTGAGCCGGGCAGTGCAGGATCCCGGGTATTGTGTGGGGCAGGGAGGGGGGAGGCGAAGGCGGAGGGAACCTCGCAGGCGGGCAGGCGGCTGTCTCAACGTGCCTGCTCCCCGCCCCCCTTCCCCAGAACCGGTTTGGCCAGTCTGGGGTACAAGAGGGGGGCTGGAACAATGGGAGTCCTATGCCCAGGAGAGGCTCTGAAGGACCCCAGACCGATATCCTAAAGATGGGGGAAGCACTGCTCTTCCACGCTGGAAACAGGTCACCCCTCTTCTGAAGGGGTGAGATTGCTGGGGGAGGAGAGGCTTCACAGAGAACCTCCCAAGCCTTGGACTCCTCAGGGACCCTGAGAACGCTGCAGTTGGCTGACCCCTCTCTGAGCTGGCTACGGCACCTATAAAATGGGAATGCTCATCTCTATGGTGGGGGGATGGAAATCGCGAAGGACGGTAGTGTGGTGCATCCAGGACCTTCCCGGCAGGCCCTTCCAGCATCACTGCTCTCAGGAATGACCCAGCCTTGCCACCTCCAATGGCCTCCTCCACCAGGAAGCCTTCCCTGACTCTAGTCCACACCAAATGAGCCCTTACTAAACCAACAGCCCAAGTAGAAGCAGCCTCCAGTAAGGAAGCAGCAGCAAGCCTACAGTCTTCCCAAGCCCATGAGAGGGAAAGCTGTTCTCTTCCTAATGCTACCTGCCATTTATCTGAGCACTGCGTAATTGCCAGACACTTAGTATTAATATCACTATGTACGCAAATACCAATACTCACGTTGCTAGTAACTTATTGTACACTATGCGCCAGGCACTGTTGTGAGCACTCCACACCTGCTTACGGGTTTCCCCCACTACTCAAAAGTCGAGTGTTCCTGCGAAAGCTTTCCTAAACCAAAAATGGCATAAAATAAAGAAGCAATGACCATTAGTGTATACGGAAGAATGTCTTTAGCACTCCCATACCCCAAAAATAAGCTCTCTCGGGCTTTGCTAATACTTTTGGATACATCTCACTAACAGATGCACAAAATAAATCTAGAAAAAGCACAGATGCTCCTGGACACAGTTCAAAGCTCTGGTGGCTTGATGCAAAGATGCTGAGTGCTGTGCCAGGGAAAAGCTTGGTGGGGCAAGCTCTCTACTCAGGGTGTGTGCTGCCTTTATACAGGATCACTGCAAAACAAACATTAAACGCTATTTTCATCTTTTTCCATAAAAGCAAAAATTCTTTTTAGATTTCTCCCGGTTAGTAGCGAAAACAGGTACTAATATAGGTCTTCAGTGAAAGCCACGGGGTGTAACACAAACTTTTGAAAAGCAGGAGATACGTACTCATTCAGTCTTCAGTCTCCTCCAGGACTCTGTTACTGCCCCCACTTATCAGATGAGGACATGAGGCTTGGACATGTTAAATCGGGAATTATCTCATTCAATCTCTCGTGAGCTCTGTGAAGTCTGTTTTACAGATATGAAACAGGTCCAAGGGATTAAAGGTCATACAGCTAACAGGGGACGGAACTAATATTCAAACCCAGGTCTCTGACTCAACCACCAACCTGTGTCCCTAACCACTGTCCAGGACTTCGTCACCAGGCTTTTGGGAGGATCTGGTGAAAAGTGTGTAAACATCCTTTGGGAGGTGTCTCAGCTCTCCTGACTAACCCTTTTACTATTATTCATACACTGCAGGCCTCTATGAGCATATGGGGCAGGTGTCCAGGGCCCAGATCCCAGTGAAGTCTCCCCCATCAACTGGGAACCTTTCAGTACTGAGTGATCGGGGTCCCTCCACTCCCTTGGCCTCCAGATCATCCCTACATAATAAAGAGACGCTGCGCAGCGTGTGTGGAAACCGGGTGTCCGTGGAGAGGTGGCACGCTGGGCAGGAGAGGGAGGTTTATTGCCAGCACTGCACATAGAGCAGGAGACGGGGACAGGGAGCGGGACGCAATGCAAGGCCGGTGGAGTTCGGAGAGCTCTAATCCTCTTCCCAGTTCTGAGGCCGACCTTGGGGCCGCTGGCCAAGGTACTGCCCAAACCCCGGACCAGAAGCAGAGGACCCTAAATGGAGGAAGCATCTGGGGAACCTAGAGTTCTTGAAGGGCGGTCCCGCCTCGCTCGCCCCTGGTCCTGGGCTCTGGGGACGGCCCCCCTGCTGCAGAGGACGGAAAGCAGGGCTTGGGCAGGCTGAAAAGGCTGGTCCCCAAGAGCAGAGGGGGCTCCAGCGCGGGGGAAGGTGAGAGAAGGGGCGGGGCTTTGGCGGGGGCGGGGCTTGGCGGGGCGGGGCCAGGCAAGCCGGCCGATTCTCCTGGGAGAGGCCAGCGCAGACGGCGGGGCGCGAGGGGCGGAGCCAAGTCCTGGGGGCGTGGCCAGGGGCGTGGCCAGGGGCGTGGCCAGGGGCGTGGCCAGGGTCCGTTAGCCGAGCGGACCTGCAGCAGCGCCTCCCGGGAGTCCGCAGGCTCCCGCCTTATTTTGGAACTGAGGCACCAGCCAGGCGCGGAGGCGCACGGAGAACAGCACCTGCTGGGGGCAAGGGGGAGCCAAAGAGAGCAGGAGTCCCTCGGCTACCTCCATTTACGGAGCGCTTACGAAATGCAAGGCACCACTCTGAGCTTTCCGGGCTATTAATTCACTTAATCCTCGCAACAACGCTAGGAGGTGAGTACAGTTACTACCCCTGTTTTGCAGGCGAAGAGACTGAGGCGTAAAAAGCTGTTGTCATTTGCCCAAAGACACAGAGGTATCATTCGAAACCCGTAGCAACACTAGGGCCCCTGGTAGAGGCAGGGCTGGAGGAAGGATCCTGAGCAAAGCCGGGGGGAGCCTGCCTTCCCTCTTTCCTCTAGGTCTGTTGCTTAAAGATAATAGTAATAGTGGTGCTATTGATTTATTGAGCACCTGCAATGTTCTGGACACTTGTGCGAGTGGTTGACATCCAATCTCCATAACGCTCCTAGGAAGTAGATCCTACTCTAGAGCATACCCCCCCCCCCGCCCCGTTTACAGCGGGTCGGCGGCAGCGCTTGAACTTGAACCCAGGCCTGTCGCACACACGAGGAGCTGAGCCCACCTCGAAGGTGCTGATGAAGCCCAGATGCACGGCCACCAGCTTCCAGTGGAAGAGGGTGAGGTTCCCCTGTGGGTCGCCAAAGGCCGCGTACCTGAGCGGAGGCTCCCCGCCCCGCCCCTGCAGCTGTACGCCCACCCCCCGCCCGCCCCCCCAGCTGAGACGCTGCGCAGACTCAACCTCCCCGCCTCCCCGCTGGCACCGCCCCACCCTCCGCCTCCAGATCCAGCACCCAGCACCCCGCCCCCCCGCCAGGACCCGCTGGCCCGCAGGCTCTGCTCTCTGCCCATTAGACAGGCCCAGACCCTCGGCCTCAACGCTCCCACTTGCCGGTCCTGCGCAAGGTAGCCTGGAGGTGTGGGCGCAGGTGTGAGGCAGACAAAGCTGTACCAGTGTTCGTACTGGTCCATCAGGCGCATTAAGTCCAAGGTGAAAGTGAGGAGGAAAGCCTGCAGGGCCAGAGGGACTCCGAGGTCCTGTCTCCCAACTACCTCCACCTGGGTCCAAACCCAGGATGAGCCTGCACCCAGAATCCTAGCACTCTGTTTCTATTTCCCTATCTCTGACCCTGGAATTCAGCTCCCATTTCCCTATTCCTAAGCCACATTTCCTGGTCTCTGATCTCTATTTCCCCCCTCTGAGCCCGTATGCCCCTCCTTTGCCCCATGCTCACATTCACAATGACCAGAAGGTGGGCCATGGCCTCAAGCAAAAGCAGCCAGATTGCAATGCCCTGTGCCGGCTCCACCACTGGCCTCCAATATTCTCCCACGAATCTGTGGGTGTCCTGTCGGATCTCCGCCCAGTCGTTGTTGAGCATAGCAAACAGGGGTGCCAGAGCAAGGGTCCAAAGCCCCCTCACCATGACGAGGATGACTGCAGAGCTGGTGAATAGGTGAGGAAGGCAGGTACAATTGGGGAAGTAGGACTCCTTCAAGCCTGTCACTGGGTTCTAGGCCATCTGTGGGCCCAGAGTGGCAACCCTGGACATGCACGCTCCTGTTTGAAGAGGCAACAGATGTGCCCCCTGGGGCCCAAGAAGCTGAGTGTCACGACTCTGGGGTGAGAGGAGCCCCCCATCTTTTTCTGCCTGCGCAGGGAGCTCTAGAAGTACCAGAATGAGGTCCCAATCATTTTTGTTTCTGCAGGGCTTTTCCCCCCAAGGGCCTGGCTAAGAGCCTGTGGATGGCTGGGTGCACAGATGGGAAGGTAAACAGAAATGGAAACAACAAATGGACACACTGTGGGAGAGGGATAGACTGATAGACGGGTGGGTAGTAGATGGACAGATGGATGGATAAACCAGACAGGCAAACAACTGGCAAATCTCTATAAGTGGGCGCACAAGTGGGTGAGTAGAAGGGCAGATGGGTAGGTAGATGGATGGATGGCTAAGTGGATGAGCAGATGAAAGCATGATGGGACGACAGGACGGATGGATGAAGAGATAATGGGTAATGGATACTGTATTAGTTTATTCAATAACTGTTGACTAGGGCATCTGGGTGGCTCAGACAATTGAGTGTCTGATTCTTGGTTTTGGCTCACGTCATGATTTCAGGGTCGTGGGACCAAGCCCCACATCGGGTTCTGCACTCACTACAGGGTCTGCTTGAGATTCCCCCTTTCCCCCCACCCACTCTCTCTCTCTAAAATAAATCTTAAAAAAAAAAAAAAAGCCCTAGTAGTAACTGATTGCATACTATTCTACAGTGGATACTGGATATGATATGGTGAACACCTGGAGGAGACCCAAACCCTGATGGAATTACAGTCTAGGGATCCCTGGGTGGCTCAGCGGTTTGGCACCTGCCTTCGGCTCAGGGCCTGATCCTGGAGACCCGAGATCGAGTCCCATGTCAGGCTCCCTGCATGGAGCCTGCTTCTTCCTCTGCCTGTCTCTCTGCCTCTCTCTCTCTCTCTCTCTCTCTCTCTCTCTGTGTGTGTGTGTGTGTCTCATGAATAAATAAAATATTTTTTTTTAAAAAGGAATTACAGTTTAGTTGGGGAAACAGACGTCAAACAAATAAGCACAAATATATAATTGCAAACAAGTTTTATGAAGGAATGATGCTAAGTAAGGAGAGAGTGGAGGGGCAGCACCCCACGGTGGTGGTGGTGGTGGTGGTGGTGGTGGGGAGGAGGAACAGTCGGTGCAAAGGCGGGGCCATTCTTTAGGGCACATGAGCTGCACTATTCTAGAGGGCACCACTCACATTCATCTTCTTACCTCACTGTTCCCTTTCTGCTTTTCTTCCTCCCACATCTATTTAACCTGGTGCATCCCATATGGGATTGCACAACCCAACAGAAGGGCTTGAGGAGGCCAATGCATGATGTGATTTGGGTTTTTGAAAGATCATCCTGAAAGCTGAAAATGAATTAAGTAGGGCAAATGCAGGAGCAGAGAGACGTTGGAAGACTACCACAGTGGTCCAGGTGAAACAATGTGGCTCAGACTAGGGGTGGGGATGGGAGCAGCAGTCGAGATGGAAAGAAGCAAACAGATTCAAGGTAAGTGATTAGGTGTTTGGAAGGGCTGGTGGGTGGCTGACGGATGGGTGAATGAAATGCTTCTCTCTTTCTTCCCTGTTACAAAGTTTCTCTTTGAGGCCCTAAATGTGCCCGGTGTTTAATCTCACCAAACCTTAATTCATCCTGATAGCAGCGGAGGGTGGGAAACTAACCCAGGAGGTATGGGAAGGAGCCAGATTTGGATCAGGAGCGATGGACTCCAAAGTCGGGGCTCTTCCCAACATGCCTTGTGGTCTCTGAGAACTCTAGGAAATGGAGTTCTGGGCCTGGCCGGCTGAGCTGGGCATCACGGCCTCTTCCTGGAAGCCACTGAGGTCCTAGTGGTGGGCCAAGGTGATGCGCTTGCACTTCCATGGCTCCAGGAAGGCCGTGGCTTAGAAGGACATGAAGATGCTGAAGAACACAGTCACCAGATAGTCAGAAACGTAGCCCAACTGCAAGGGAGGGAGAGAGGACATACTGTGTGGCCATCCCTGCTTTCCCTGCAGCCAGGTCCAGGTGTCCCAAACACCTACCCATTCCCTTGCTCTTGTCCCTGGCTCACCTTGCCATGGGGCAGATCTTGGAAATATTCCACATGGCACAGTGTTGCTGAGAGGGCATATGAGGAATACACCCTCATGGCCTAGATCTTTTCCCTATAAGCAAAAGGAGCTCATCCTGGAAAGGTCTATTCTCAACCAGCCAGCTAATCCTGCCCACCCAGCCCATCTCCCTGCCCCCAGCTCCAGCTACTTATGGTGTGTTGGTGCCCAGGCAGATAAGGCCAGAGATAAAGACCAAGGTGCCCAGAAGTGCAGCAGCCAGGCAGCAGCCAGGCTGTGCAAAAGCCTAAAGAGGTTAAAGTCCATAAGCCACCATCTCTGCACTTGACCCCAGCTCCCAGTCCCCACCCCCAATGCCAGACTCATCTAGCCAGAGTAGATGGCCACCTTCTCCCCAAGGTACTCTCATACAAGGTACAGGGCTTGGTACCTGTGCTAGCATCTCCAGCAGGTCCAGTATGAATACCGCAATCAGTGAGGGTCGGGGTCTGGGCGGTTCCAAGGGGCCCTAGGCAGATGAAAGGAGGGAGGGCTGCAGGGAAGTCCCAGAATTCCTTCCTGATGCCCCAGGAGCAGGAGAGAGCTGAGCCTGCGTCCTCTCCTCTTCATGCAGTGGGAAGGCTGCAGTGTAGACTCCCCGGCCAGCAACGGCAATGGCCATCTTCCCGCAGACTACCACCTGCCAGAGAGAATCCTGGCATCAGCTCCCCACTTAGGTCCCAGCTCCACCCTCCCAGGCAATTGTCTCGCCACCCCTGCCTCAGCGTGTTGAAGTAGGAGTCCTAGTAATCCCTGCCCAGGAATCGGTGAGCAGAGCCTGGGCAGGAGCCCTCTGCCCAGTGCCAGACCTAACACAGCGGGACTGCAGAGTCTCGTCTCAGGCTGGGGACCGAGGGCGGCGACCTTCCGGTTGCTATGGCCAGAGAGCCCATCTCCCCACAAAGCTCAGCCTGCGCTGGGGTGTTCCAGCGGGTGAGCGTCCGAGGGGGACAGAGGAGGTGGGAATGGGGCACCGCGGGCCGCTAGGACACGGACTGCCCCCAGACCTAAAGTGGTGCCTCCCCGCGGAGCCTGGGAACACAGCGCCCGGCCCCTGCGCTGAAGGCCCCGCCGCCTCCCGCGGCTCACAGGGAGCTAGGAGCGGGGAGCTAGGAGCTGGTGCCGGGAGCTGGGAGCGGAGAGCGGGGTGCGGGGAGCCCGGAGCGAGGAGCTGGGAGCGGGAATCGAGGAGCTGCGGGCTGTGCGCCGGGGAAAGCCCGGGCCCCTTGGCCATGGGTTGCTGCAGTCAAACCCGCCCAGGCACCGCAGCTGCTCCAACGAGCGGTCCGAGGCCAGGTGGGGTCAGGCCTGGGGGCCCAGAGCAGGGTCACCCACACCTGGCAACACTCCGCACCCCCGGCGACCCCTCCCGGGCCCTCCACGTGGAACCAGGTGCGCTCAGCTTGGCGAAGCCCATGGCGTGGGGAGGGGCAGGCCCGTGCTCCCGGGGCCAGGGTCTCCCAGTGGGCCCGAGTCCCTTGCCTTGCGACCCCGGCTGGGGGTGACAGGTCCCGCTGCACGAGGGTCCTTTCCGCCTTCAAAAGTGCTTTGGGGGCTCCCTGGGTGGCTCAGGGGATGCCTGGGTGGCTCAGTGGTTTAGCACCTGCCTTTGGCCTAGGGCGTGATCCTGGAGTCCTAGGATGGAGTCCCACGTCAGGCTCTCTGCATGGAGCCTGCTTCTCCCTCTGCCTGTGTGTGGCTCTGCCTATATTTCTCTCTGTGTGTGTGTGTCTCTCATGAATAAATAAACAAAATCTTTAAAAAAAAAAAAAGCCCAAAAGCACTTTGACGTGCGTTTTCTCTTTTGAAGTTCAAACGAGGAAGGGAACTAGCACCCCACATATGAACGTGGAGAGACTCCGAGTGGGCTGCGACCTCAAGCTGTGGCTGCTGTGTCCACTGTACGGGCCACCTCCATGGTGCCAGGCCCTGGGCCGAGCGCTGGACACACTTTGTCCACTTAAGCATCCCAGCCCTTCTCCGGGGGTGACCCTACGGTAGAGCCCATTTTACAGATGAGGTGCGAAGTCGCTCCCGCAGGTCGCAGAGCTCGTTGGGGGATGGAGCTGGCGCCGCGCAGCCCAGGGTGCTGGTTCTTCCCGCTGGACTCCACGGCCTCCGCGGGGGTCACAGCAGCTCCTCCTGCAGGAGCTCAAGACTGTCCCACCGCGGGGCCGGGGCCAGTTAGGACCGTCTGCATCATCACCTCCCTCCTGGGCGGGGAGCAGGGGACTGGGCTTATCGGTCCCCCTGAAGCTGAAATTCAAGGAAATAGTTGCGCTGCCACAAGAGGGACTGGGTGAAGTTCCAGGTGGAACTGCCCGTTGCAAGAAATAGACCAGATGCCTGGGATTTAGGGGAGAGGGGATTTAAGGGAGGGACCGTGGGGCGGCTACTCCAGCCTCGTGATGTGGGGCAAGAGTCCTGTCTGGCCCAGGTCTCACCCAGGTGGGTCTTCCTGCGCAGAAAAGGTTGCCCCGGGAGTCTGAGGCATAAATGCTGATGCGGGAGCACCGACACGGTCGTGGTCCCGGTGCCCGTTCTGGGTGCCATCGCCGTCCAGGGTGCCCCAGGACCGGAGTGAGGGGGTGGGGCTCCGGGTGCTCTTGCAGGTGCCAGGAGCTCCTCCATTCCCCGCCCAGCTGGGCTGCCCCTCCCTCTGCCCATCAGCCGCCCACCCCCGGGGGAATATGCAGGGCAACTGCCACCTCGCTGTCCTCCCATCTGCGACCCGACCGGTCTCCCTCCTCTCCAGCCGCTCTCAGCCCAACAAGGGCCACCTCTACCGGGAAGGCAAGGACGAAGGCAATAGCCAGCGTTTACTGTGCCCTTCACTTGCTGCCTCCTGCGGCGCTGAACATTCTACACACATTTACTTACAACTCAAAAGAAGAAAGGGGGTGTTGCTCTTGTCTTCATTTTACAGACGAACACACAGGAATTAAAGTGAATGGTCCGAGGTTCTAGCTCTCCTTCACCTTCCTCCTGCCCCCCCCCTCAATCATCCTTGCTCCTGGGATCCACCCCCACTTTCTAGAATAGAGTTGAACACCAGCCTCCCCCACCCCCACTGTCCCAGGCTCTAGGTCGGAGGTCACAGGGAGGGAAGAACCTCCACCGCCCCCCCTGCAACCCTTCACTCTCCACCCCCAGCTTGGCCCTCTGGGGATTGGACTCCAAACAGCTCCAACTGGTCCTGGCTCCTGAGCCTCCTGCCTCCATCTGGGCACTCCCCGCCACCCCCATCTCCAAGTCTGTGCCTGGTACACAGGGATCACAGTTGGCACCAGGCTGCTCGGGGGCTAGGAGATCCTCAGCAAGACAGGAAACTCTACCCCCACCCTGGCCTCAGCCAGAGCCCTGGAAGCCCACCCAGCTCCCCTTCCTTATCCTGGGGCCAGGTTTCTTGCCTGGGCTCCTCCCAGTTGCCCAGGAGGCCTGCCAGATTTGGCTGGCGGCAGGGAAGAACCTTTCACTGACCAGCTCTGCGTGGCCTGGGAAGGGCAGTGGGAGGAGGAAAAGGGAAGGAGAGGGAGGAAGGAGGTGCCAGCTCTGCATTCCCCTCCTATGGGCAGCCCCAGGCTTCTCAGCTGGAAAAGCAGGGAGAACCTGGAAAGGGCCTGTGAGAGGCTGGACCCCCACCCCACCCCCACCCCAGACAGCATTAGGGGATGAGAGGGAGGGATGGTTCAAGGGAGGGGAGTGCCAAGGGCCGAGAGCCTCGGGGCTGTTTCAAGGCTCTGCAACCTTGGGCAAACACCTGTCCCCCTCTGGACCTCAGCTTCTCTATCTTAGTCTGTTTGGGCTGCTATAACAAATACCACAGACTGGGTGGCTTATAAACAACAGAGATTTGTTTCTTGCGGCTCTGAAGGCAGGAAGTCTACGATCAAGGTGCCAGCAGGGTCCTTGAGGACCTGGCTTACAGCCTGCACTTTCTGTGTCTTCATTGGGTAGACCGGCTACAGAGCTCTGGGGGGTCTCTTTCATAAAAGAACTAATCCCATGCTTGAAGCTCCGTCCTCAAGAGCTAATCACCTCCCAAAGGCCCCTAATACCAGGGCATTAGGGATTCAGATTTCAAAGGATAAATTTGGGGGGGGGGTGGACACAAGTCGGTCCAAGGCACTCCCCTGTAGGGAAGGGGGTGGGACTCCTTGAGAGCCTGTTTGGGGAAGGAAGCGGGGCTGCTAAGTCCTGACTCAGGGAAGATCAGGAGCAGGGCTGGGCCATAGCACAACTCACCCCCACCCTCACCTCAGGAGAAGATGGTCCCTTCTCCTACGGGCCTCCCTTGTGACACTTCACTGAAGCAGCCTCTGACTCCAAGTCCTGAGAGGGGAGCTTTATCTGGAACCCAGACCCTGTCCCTGGACAACACACCAGGACTTGCTGCATAATTTGTGGTGTCCACAGTTCCAAGATGGCAACTGCAGAGCATTAAACCAGGTGGGAAGGCCCCTCTGAGTGTGGGACCCTGGGGACTGCCCACGTGGCAAGCCCACGAAGCTGGCCTGAATCCACACATGTGTGTCTACACACTCCTCTCACTCTCCCTGTGACCCTGCCCAGAGAGCACCCTGCAGGCACGGCATGGCCACCAGGTGTTATAATGCTTCCTTCCTCCCTCGGCTTCCCAGTTCTACACTGCCTTGGAGGCCCCTGGACAAGCAGCCTACTAAGTACTGAAGTGGCAAAGGGGCAGGTCTTGCAGGGGCTGAGAACATGCTGCTGCGATGGCAGGTGGCTGGGCTCCAAGTCCCACCACCCTTCCCACCTTGTCCTTACACAGGCAAACACAGGGTTTGTTCACCTCCTGGTTTGGGGTGAAGGAGGGTGGCAGGGTGAGTCCCTGACTGAAGCTGGGCTAACCAGGAGAAAACTGGCCTGCTGGTGCAGAGCTGGTGCCCAAGAAGGATGCAGAAGGACACAGAAGCTTCCTTTCTGGGGGAGCTTCAAGCCCAGAGATAACCAGCTGGACGTGGGGTAGCCGGTGCTGACAACACAAATAATCTATAGCTACGGGGTCACATTCAAGCACAGAGGCTACCTTCACTGGGTCTCACTCCCAAACTTTGCTGTCACCTGCTAGGGTAAGGTCTACTGGAGCTAAGAACAGAGAAGAACGGACTGAACCTCCTGCCCAGAAACAGAGCTGATGCCTCCAGTGGGAGGGTCTATGGCCCAGGAGCCGTAGCCAGTCTACCAGCTGTGCCTCTGAGAGGCATGGGTCCTGCCCACGAACATTCCTAGTCTGGGGTATGGGATGAGCTCAGGTCTCAGCTCTGAACCAGAGCTGGGGGGGTAAGAAGGTGCTCAAATCAGTCCTTTGGGCCCTGGAAGGGGTGACAAAACTTCAGGTGGAGCCCAGGGTGGCAGACGTGGTAAATGCCATGCAGGCAAACAGTGTGCCCAGGAGTGTGAGCCAGAGTGGGTATACAGGAACTTCCTGTGTGTGCCAGCAGGTGTGCGTACGTGTGAAGGGCAGCGTTTTAGAACAAGTGCCAGTATGTGATCATGCATGTTGAGTATGGGGTGTACAGAGCCCAGTGCTGCCTTCGCAAGAGAGGGCTCCAAGGGTCAGCTGGCTTTTGGGGCCACATGGCTGGCCCTTCCAGTTGGCTCAGACTCAGGCCAGGCCTCAGCCCACCATCAGGGGGTGTCCAAACGTATAAAGGCCCTCATCATCAGCACCCCGCCATACATCGGCCTGCATTCACCAGTGTCTCCAGCAGATGGGGCAGGGGTGAAGAAGAGTGGGCAAATTCACTCACTTTCCTACACCTGCCCTTGTGGCTTTCCACAGCGCAGAGCTGCCCAACTGGGCAACTCACTCCCTGACCCCACCTGGTTCAGCCCCTGGTCCTGCAAAGGGAGTTTTTGGATTCCCCAGGCTGGCAGGGTCGCTGTCCTAGCCTGGCACCTCCGTGATGGAGAAAGGTACTGCAGAGAGGGCTCACCTACTTAACACGGTGGTGGACTACATTTCCCGGCATGCCCTGCAGCTCCATGTAACCATGTGACTGTGTGTTGGCCAAGGAAGGTGGGCAGAAGGCACATGGCCAGAGGCCAGGTCCACGGAAACCTCCTAGGTGACCTTCCACTTGCACTCATTCAGAATCTGCAAACCCGGGAGCCTGTTTGCCCTGGGGTCAGCGTCTCTGCATGAGTTCACTCAGCAGAACCTCCAGACCCACCTTCACTTCCACCTGAAGTGAGACACAGCAAGAAAAAATTTTCAGTAGAGTTAAGCCACCGATATTTTGGGGTTTATCTGGTACAGCAGATGGTGTCACTCAACTAATACAGGCTCTTGATCGAAGGCCCGGCTGGGACAACCCTCTTCCCAGTCACCATCTCTGGGTACAGCAGCAAGGGAGTGGGTAACAGGCAGCTGGGGGAGAAGCTTGAGGCCAGTGGGCCCTGCCCCTATAGTTCCTCAGCTTCTGGAGCCTAGACCCCCCCCACACACCCAGGGCAGAGGGAGAAGGCCGGGGGGCACCCACGTGCCCTCAGCCGACTGGCCCACAGAGCCTTGTGCCCCCATCTCACTGCCATGAATTCTGCAAGGAAGGTGCTGCTGGGGCAGGAGGCTTCTCAGGGCACCATTCTCCTGACAGGCCCCTCTGGCCGGCCCTCAGGACGCCATCGATATTCCTGCCTCGGCCTTAGGACCTGGTTGCCGCCCTCTTCCTTAGGTCGCCTGAGAGTTGGGAGTAGGGATCAGCTGGGGGTGTTCTCAGAGGCGTTGGGGAGCAGGCCAGCCGCCACCTGGTCCTGGTGCCACAGCTGTTCCGCCAGGCCATTGAGCACGTGGGCAATGTCGGCCAGGCCAGCCCGCCCATCTAGCGTGCGCCCATCCGCCAGCCGCCGCCCTGGCACACTCTTCACCCGCAGGAGGGGCAGTTTCCAGGCCTGCCGGAAGGCTGTGAGGTCACGCTCCGGCACATCTGTGTGCATGTACTGGTCAAATCTGGAGGAGGGTCAAGGAGCCTGGCTGGGTGCCTCTGCTTACCGGCCGCCTTAGCCCTCCTCCCTGGGCTGGTGCAGGGGAGGCCCCTGCTGCCTTTAAGATAAAGTCCATGGGGGACGCCTGGTGGCTCAGCAGTTGAGCATCTGTCTTTGGCTTGGGGTGTGATCCTGGGGTTCCGGGATCGAGTCCCGCATCGGGCTCTGTCTGAGGAGCCTGCTTCTCCCTCTGCCTGTGTCTCTGCCTCCCTCATTGTCTCTCATGAATAAATAAAATCTTAAAAAAAAAAAAAAGATAAAGTCCATGGGACTAGGCCCCACAACTGGGCAGAGGCAGTGTCCCTGATACCCTTGCTCCATGCCTTGCCAGGTGTGGCCTCTGACTGTTCTAGGGGCCACCCAAAGGATACTTGGAGCCGATGACCATCCTGACAACACCAGGGGCCTCTCCTGCTACTCGGGCCAGCTGTCCAGGGAGGTCTTCAAAGGAGGCGCGGTCGGTGAAGGAGAAGAGGAAGAGGAAAGCATCTGTTTTCTCCTTGCAAGCCTGGGGATGGAGAGGCTGATGTGAGGCTTGTAACCTGAGGCCCTGAGAAGTCTCAGCTCACTCCTCCCTCCACAGGCCCAGAGCAGGGAGTGACTATCCCAGGGCAGAGCCCGGGTGAGGACCCAGTCCCCCCTGCCAGCTCAGAGCTCACCCACATGGGGCAGCACCCTTGGCCCATGCCCAAATCTGGCTCCTGCAGAGCAGGCAACAGGCAACTAGCTCCTCCCAGACCCTCCCAGGCCCACCTGCCTGCTCACCGGCAGCATGTGATCGAACTTTTTGAGTGCAGACTCCCCACAGTCCCAGAACTCAAAGCGGAACATGACAACACGGTCGCTGACCTGCAGCTTGGCTGGCCAAAATACCACGGTGGTCTGGATGCCTGGGGAGGGTCAGCCATTCAGCATGGGGGAGGCAGAGTGGAGAGGGGTAGGTGGCCAGGAAGAAATAGGAAGAAGACATGTCCCTCATGGGTCACCAGCCTGACGAGGAAGATACAGTCGCTAACCTCAATCTGATGGAGAAACCGACTTGCCCTAGATGAGCCTCCAGTCGGCTGGGGAGATGCAGCCGTAGCCCTAGCCACGACAAAGCAGTTTCACTTGTACGCAGAGGGGGACCCAAAGGTACTGGATACTGGAAGATGTTGCAACCTGATGGCCAATGAGCATCCAGTGGAAGGAAAGAAGAAAGGAAGAGTAGAGCTCCTCGAGCACCTGTCTTGTGTCAGCTCAGTACTACCACTAGTACTTGGCGTTGGTACCATTATCTCTGTTGAACAGTGTAGGCTCAGAGAAGTGAAGTGACTTTTCAAGGTTGCAGACTAAATGGTGGGACAAGGGCCAGTCTTTCCTCCACCCCAGGGAAGCCCTCCATGGTTGGACTCACCAGTGGTCTCATGGTGTACCACGGGTACCTCTAGGCCAGCCAGCTTGGCCACCAGTGCCGTCTTGCCCACGCCACTCTTCCCAGACATGAAGATCTTGTAGCTGGCTGTGTCAATGGCCACGGGTGGGGGCAGCACTGGCCGTTCCAGCAGCCCTGGGCGAGAAGGAAACGGGGTGGGGTGGGGGTGTCAAGAGGTCAACCTGCACTTGCCCCATCAGACCCATCAACTCTTAAGAGACTTTCAGTGCCAGCCACCCATGGTTTTCTATACTCATTAGAGGCCTGGGACACAAGCAGGATCCCTGGATGAGCTCGGCTAAGAGCACTTGTGCTCTGTGAGCTGCACCAAGGCCCACTCCAGATAACACCAAATTACTTTTAAAGTTTGATGCATGCATGAGGCTGTTTTATTAATTTATTTTTTTTTAAAAAATTTTTATTTATTTATGATAGTCACACAGAGAGAGAGAGAGAGAGAGGCAGAGACACAGGCAGAGGGAGAAGCAGGCTCCATGCACTGGGAGCCCGATGTGGGACTCGATCCCAGGTCTCCAGGATCGCGCCCTGGGCCAAAGGCAGGCGCCAAACCGCTGCGCCACCCAGGGATCCCAATGAGGCTGTTTTAATTGATACTATTATCACACGTTCTAGATTTCCCACACGTAGAGGCAAGGTTTTTCATCAGTGTTTCCTCAATGGAGAAATATCGGCACACATATTCTCAATTACTATAAATAGACTTATTAGAATCAATAGATCAGATCTTTATGAATGCTTTTAATTTGAAAAAAAAAAAAAAGAGTCTAAATTAGGATACATCCACAGGGCCTAGGACCTGAAAGTCCTAAGTTGTGGGTTGCCCTCTCATTCTCTGTCTTAAACCTTTCTGGTGCTTTGTTTCTTCTGGCTGGAGCTGAGCTCTCACAGCAGATGCCAGGCCCCTCTGCTGACCTGTCAGCCCAACCCTGGGTTGGCTTCATCCTGGGAAATACGAATGTCTTGTCTTAGAGACAGCAGGATATAGGTGAGGCTTACCTCTATTTAGCAGGCTGGGTCTTGGAGAAGTCTGTAAGGGGTAGTGCTGAGGGTAAATGGGGGGGTCTGTTGTGTAATGTGCCCAGCAGAGGGCCTGGCACCGGGTGAGAACTCAATCAACAGCCTCTCTGGTGACAGTGGTTCTTGGCAGGGTTTGGGCTGTTTCCATGTTCCTGGCTCTGAAGATGGAATTAGCTCTAAGGCCTGCGGGGGGGGGGGGGGGGGGGGGGGGGGGGCGGGGGGGGGACAGGGGGGCGCGCCCAGGGATAGGGCTTCCAGGGGTCCCCAAGTGAAAAGCAGGCCCTCACTGCCCTACTTCTCTGCCCCCCCCCCCAGGAAACACCAGGTGACACTGTTGTCACCCGGGGGTGGGGGGTGACAGGCCACAGGCACTTACCGAACACCCGTCTGCGGTTCTTGCGCAGGATGCAGGCCAGGTACTCCTTGCCCTCGGCGCTCTCGTGCCAGTCTGGCACAATCACCGAGCCCGGGGCGGGTGGTCTGGCCATGGCTGGGCGCCCCACTGGGTGAGGAGGCGGCAGGAGGCTGAGTGGGGGATGGGGGAGGGTAACTGCCCGGAGCTGGACCTTGATCCCTCTCAACCTGCTCTCCGCCTCTCCCTTGGAGCCCCGGCTCCCTCCCGGCGGGCCCGGGGGGGGGGGGGTCGGTTATGGGGCCCCCACCCTTACCCCATCAGCGCCCTGGGCCCGAGCTCCGTCCACGGTCCTGGGGAGCTACACGATCCCCGTCTCCCTCTTACTACCCAGGAGGTGCAACCCCATAGTCTCTTCTCCCCCACATGCTGCTCCCCGGGGACACTCGCCGCCCTCCCCTCCCAGGTCATCTTGGGCCGTGGGGGCGGGGGTGTCCGCAGCCCTGTTTGCCCTCGGCCTCGATCCCGACCCCGGGGCCACCCAGCCCTCACCCTCAGCAGGTGCCGTGGGCGAACCGGCCCGGGCGGAGCGGGTCTCTTTAAGAGCGCGGCCCGCCAGGGCCACTTCCGCCCGGCTGGCGTCCGGCTTCGGAGCGCGCCGCCTGCCCGGCCGCCGGCCTTGGGGCGCATGCGCGGAGTCCGTTGTCAGGGAGACGGCGGAGGCGGGGCGGGCTCCTCTCCCTTCCGCCGCCACCGCCCCCGCCGCGCCGCGCCGCCCTGCACCCGCCTGCCCCTGCCTTCCCTCCAAACCCCGTTCCGGCCCCTCCCCCGGGAGCCTTCCTGCGTCTCAGCGCCGGCCGCCGCCTATGCCGGCGCCTCCTGGGGCTTGCTCGCGTACAGCAGCGCTGCGGCTGCGCCTGTGCCCTCCGCTCACCCTGCTCCGCCTGCTCCTGCTGCAGGACCAGGGCCCAGGGCCCAGGACAGACCCCGCTGCCTTCACGACTGGGGACACAGCAGCTCAGAGGGGTCAAGGACTTGCTCAAGCTCTTCAAAAGGAGTCAGAGGCCCACAGGATGGTATCGGGCAGTCATTCATTGTTTTTTATCATTTATTTATCTCCTTCGTTCAGCAAGTGATCACTGAGCACCTGCTAGGTGTTCCCCTGTTCCAGGCGCCGGCGCTCCAAAGACGGCCCCAAGGACTGGCCCCCTGGAGCTGACATTTCAGCACCGAGGTCGTGAGCCCCTTGTCCCCTGTTCCAGCCACCAGCACCCGCCTGTTAGCAGAAGGTGGGCACCTGTGAGTGGGACAGGATGCAGCTGGGTCCTTCCTGAGAGGCTATTACACTTGTCACCAGTATCTTCTTGGAGGAGGCTTCCCGCAGGACAAATCACTATTTTTTTTAAAGGAGTGATCTATAAATTAACCTTTATTGAAGGATAACTGAGTGCCAGACAGCGGGGGCTTTCCAGAGGGGACCTCATTAGGAAGGCTTGTTTTATTGCCCCTCTTCTCTTTAACAGATGAGGAAATTCGGAGACAACATAATTACCTGAGGTCACATCACACAGCTGGTCAGTGAGAAGAAAACTACACTTGAAACCTGGGGTTCCTGGGGTCTGAACACCTGTCCTGCCAGACTGGGTCTCCTGTTGTTGCTTTTTTTAAACTTTGCCCCCAGCGACTAGGAGGGCTCCTCTTAGTAGTGCTGAAAGCAGCCGGAGGCCTGAACCCACAGATCACTGAGGCCTGTTAAGTCCCAAGAGAGTAGAGGGGAAGCGGCAGGCGTGAGACTGGGCGCTTGCTCTCAACCTGCTTCCACCGCAGTCAGGCAGAATCACAACTGAATACCAGCCCTACGGGATCCTGCAGCTTGAAACCCTCGCCCACGCTCCCAGGTGCTCAGCGCCCTTTCCTGCCCTTCTTACCGCATCTGCAGGGGCAGGAGAGGCCACAGTGTGGAGCGCTCTCTCCGTGGACCAGGAGTGCCTCCGTGGCAGGGCTCCGATCTGACTTATCTGAGTTTCCAGACTTCACCGTTTAGCCCTGCCCTGTCTTGGCTCCCAGAGGGCTCAGGGAGAGCGTGAGGAAATGAAGCAACTCCGCAGAATGAGCTCGCCAGTTCACCTGGAGGCCAGATGTGAAATCTTCTTGGACAGAGAAGGAGGCTGCTGATCAGAGGAGCTAGTGGCCAGAGGTCTTTAGGGGAATCAGCCTTCACTGCCCTTGGGAGCCCATGGAGAGGACACTTCAGTGAGCATCAGGAGCCTGTTCAAACCTGGATTCTTGGGGTCCATCCACCAGGGATTCTGCTGCAGGGGCCAGATGGGTCTATAAGTTTGCACATGGGGCAAGAGCACTGGGCGGTTCAGAAGCTGGGTTCTGTGTGGGGCTGCTGGGGCTGCCAAAGCAGAATCCCACAGACTGGGTGGCTTGAGCAACAGAAATCTCGTTGCTCACAGTTCAGGCAGCTGAAGCCCGAAATCAAGTGCCAGCAGGGTTCTGGCTCCTGGTGAGGCCTTTCGTCCTGGCTTGCAGGCAGCCGCCTTCTCTTCACACTGGGGGCTAGAGCTTTAACATATGGATTTTGGTGGGGGTGGGGTGTAGAGGGGAGACACACAGTTCGGTCCATGACAGGTCCGCAGGTGGAAACACGGCTGCCGGGCAGGAGGCCACTCAGTGGTGAGAGCCCGGGAATGAGGTGATCAGAATTTCATTTTGGAGGATGCTCATGGGCCATTTTGGTCTAGTGAGTTCCACTTTTCTGTTCCTCCTCTGACCATTAAATTGAATGTTCCCCTAAGCAAGATGCTTCTCCTCTTAAGGCCTGAGGTGAAGCAGGTGGACCATCTGTCTAAGAGCCCTTCTGGTGTAAAACTTCCTGATTAATCCACTAATTTCTTCATGGTTTGGTCTTTCTCCATCTCCAAATTGTTGAGCACCTTCTGGACAAGGCTTCATAAGGTGTGGAGAGGATTTATCAAGGCAAGGAGGGACAGTCAACCTGCCTGGAGAAGTCCGCGGCCCAGGTGCGCAGGCACAACAGGCCTGAGGACCTCGGGCGCAGAGGTGGGTGGGCCGCCCAAGGAGGTACGTGGAGAAGGGGTGGTCAGATTTACGTTTCTCTTCTTTTGCCTGGACACTGCAGCTGTGTCCTGTAGGGTTTCCCAGCTTGCCTTCTGGAATGCCAGAGGCACCAGAGTAGCCTTTAGGCAACATCAATCCGGCAATGTTACAGCCATGCTTATAGTTTTCCAGTAGTTTCCACTGTGCTCAGAGTAAAATCCAAACCTCATAGCTTCAAGGCCTTCCGTGACTGGCCCATGACCACCTCTCGCTTTCACGGCCACTCTTCCCCTTGCCTACTACACTCCAGCGAAGCTGGCCTTCTGTTCCCACACAGGGCCACTGCACTGTGGTGCCCACTACCTGGTGCTCTCTGCATCTCCCCCACTAACTTCCTATGGGAGGAGCTGCTTCACCTGCAGAGGCCTTCCTCCTCCCCCACTGGATGACGTGCCCTTACCCCCTAGGCTCACTCCTTCATGTCGTCCTGCTCTGGATTCTGAAATTATACTTTTTAAAGATTTTTAAGTAAACTCCCCATCCAACATGGGGCTTGAACTTACTATCCTGAGAGCAAGAGTTGCATGCTCTACCAACTGAGTCAGCCAGGCACCTCTTGATTCTGAAATTTTAAATTTATTGGTCTCTCTCACCTAGAACACAAGCTCCGTGAGGATAAGGCCCTTTTTGTTCTCTTTACCCCCGTAATCAGTCTGCTCGACCTGCAGTAACCCAGTACCAGACTGGGTGGCTTACATAACACAAATGTGTTTTCTTAGTTCTGGAGGCTCAAAATGATAGATCGAGAGGTTGGTAGGGGCGGGAGGAAAGATCAGCTCCAGGCCTCTCTCTGTGGCTTGTGACCTCTCCTCTCGTCTTCACATTGCCTTCCCTCCGTGGGAGTCTGAATCCAAATTTGCTGCTCTTCCAAGGACGGACAGTCACACTGGATCAGGGCCCACCCTGATGGCCTCGCTTTAACTTAATTACCTCTGTAAAGGCCCTATCTCCAAATATGACATCATTCTGAGGTGCTGGGCATTAGGACTTAAGAATTGCTTTTTTGGTGGTGGTAGGGGTGATGGAGGGACACAGTTCGGCTCATAATAATCCCCACTAGCTAGTGTATGTCTGACACATAATAAAAGCTCAAGAGAAATGTGTTGGCTGACTGGCTGTGGCTGCAGCGTAGGGAATGGCCTGAAGAGGCTGCGCCTGGAAGGAGCGGTTAGGAAGCTGGGCAAACCACCTGGGCCTGAGTGGGTGAAGACAAGTACTTGTCGAGTATGTACGAGCACTCCCTGTGCCAGGCCAGACGCTGGAAAGACCACTGTGGAGCAGACTGAGATCGTATCACCGGGCAACTGCACTTAGAAGCAGGGCGGTAGGGTAAAGAGGAAGGACGGAATAAAACGTCCAGATCCTGTTTAAATACAAGATTCAGGGCTGGAGCTGCCAAATCATCCCCAGGGAGTTTTTTTGAGCCTGGGATGTGCTGCGCTTGGCAGCAAGGCTGGTGTCCTTGACCTGGACAGCCTCACGCATCACTTCCCTGCTCACAACTCTCTAACAGCCTCCCCTGCACCTAGTCAGGCCCACCCTCCCTCCCCGTGGCCTACAAGGCCCACCTGCACCCTCTGCTTTCACTCACATACTCTAGACACACAGGCCTTGCCTCTGCTCCTTGAATTTGTCAAGTTCATGCCTGCCTCAGGGCCTTTGTTTCTGCTGTTCTCTCTGCGTGGCTGCCCTTACATTCAGGTCTCAGCTGAATGTCACCTCCTCAGAAAGGCCTTCTCTGATGAGCCCGAGCCCATCACACTTTGTCACGCCCCATTGTTAGTTTTCTCATGGTCTTTATTTGGAATGATGTTGCTAAGTTTTGTTTTTTGTTGTTGTTGTTGTTGCTCAGCTCTTTACACATTTGTCCCTTCTCCCTCACTGCCCCCCTGAAATATAAACTCCACAGAGTGAGTCTGGCACACAGCAGCAGTACATGCTCGCTTACTGCAGGAGTGGGAGCTGGCCTCCTCCTCCCTTGATCCAGTCAGCCACTGGGGACTGGGTTTTCTCCCTATACATTAAGTGTCCTCTTGGGGTCGCCCTCACCTGGGTCTGGACCCCAATCCTGCCTGCCTTTCATCCTCCTCGCCAATTCATCCTCTAGTTCCGCCCTGTGCATTTGGGTCACACTGATCTTCTCACGGTCGTATCTGGAAGGGCTGGTTCCACCTGGTTCCACTCGAATTACCTCTACTGGAATACTCTTCTCTTCCCTTGGCAGCAGCCACAGCACCCCTAGGTGCTGGGATTCCCTAGCACTTTATCTGATTTCTCTCCTAACTGGAGTAAGTACAAGCTTTTACCTTTATCAAAATAGAGCCGTTTCCTGACTTGATTTAATCTGGCTCCTGCCATTTTTTAAAAGATTGATTGATTTGAGAGAGAGAGAGAGAGAGAGAGAGGCAGAGACACAGGAGGAGGGAGAAGCAGGCTCCATGCCGGGAGCCCGACGTGGGACTTGATCCCGGGATCACGCCCTGGGCCAAAGGCAGGCGCTAAACCACTGAGCCACCCAGGGATCCCCCTGGCTCCTGCCATTTTAATTCACTAATTTCCCAGTAAACTTAAAGTCAGCGGACTTCTCATTCTCTACAATTTAAAAATCTCCTCAAGGTTGTTTCTTTTGGTCTCCTGCTCCTCTAGCCCTGGAGTGTAGGTGTGTAGGAGGGGCTACCCCAATGGCAGGGAAATGTGTCTGGGGGTGGGGGCACCCACTCCTTGGGCATCCTCTGTTCTGGGCCTTGGGAGGGGCCTCACGTTCTCTTCCTTAATTTTGCCATGGCGCCATCTGTCCTGGCTTCTCCTCCCACTATGGATTCTGGTCATAAGCTTCTTTACCTGCTACATCTGAAGGGGTGACTCTGGTCATCAAATCCATATGGGTGGCTCTGTCCTGCCCTCAGCCCCTAAATACCAGCTCTTCTGGATAAGCCAGACCTCCCAGGGCCCCTCTGCACCTTTCCTGGACCACGGGGAGTCAGTCTTCCCAGGGTGAGGCCTGGAATCCCCCAGAAAGACATTATTCTCATCTGTCCCTTGCCTCAGTTTAGCGGGGTGACGCTGGGGCAAGGAGAAACCCATGTCTTAGCTCTCTCTGGCTTCCAAACAATTCTCCTGCTCTTGACTGGCTATGTTGGTTACAGACACTTCTCTACCTCCTCCGTAGCTTTGGAGTCTGATACCTTGGACTGTCTGTGGCTTTTGAAGCTCAGGATGTGTCACCTTTGTGCAGCCTAATGGGATACCTCCCTGGCTTGTGACGAGGCTGTCCCAGTGTGAGGGGCAGTACCTGTCGGGGCTCTCTGGGCCTTGCTGACAAGGGAGCAGGAACTGCCTTCCTCCTCCCAGGTTTCTGCCTGGTAAGGCCTGGCCCCCGCCCCCCGCCTCTTCCCTGCAGTGGGTGGGCAGACAGGTTCCCTGGTGGGTAACGCACACTCTGCCAGACCTCTTAAGCATTTACTTAGAACATCAGCTCAGCTTTGTGTGTGGTGACAGGGCCTGGGCTCAGAGCCCAGCCTGGTGGGGAAAACACTGGCTTTCCCACAGCTGGGGGCTGGGGCAGAGAGGGCAGGGGGGCAGCCAGGGGGTGGTGCTCAGAAATGTGGCAGAGGCTGGGGATGGGGTCCTACCCAGGCCTTACAACAGAGGCAGGGGAGGAAGGGGCATTTTACTCCTCCGGCCCATCCAGTTTCCCCGCTGAGGCCAGGCTGGGAGTGCCTGGGATGCAAACCTTTCACAGGGTGCCTCCGCGTGGTCTTTTGGGGGAAGCACACCTACTCCACAGATGAACAGTTACTGCTGGATCTAGACGAATTGCTAACTTGTGAGGCTAGGAGCATCACGCCATGTTAGTGATAAAACGGAGGTTCAGACGGGATCTGAGGGCTCCTACGTGGCCTTTTCAGCTCTTGAGTTGTGGGATGACTTGTCTTAGCCCAAAGTGACAGAACTGGCTTTTGAACCAAGGTCTTTTCTGGTTGAAAGCCAGCCCATGTCCCTGTCCTGCAGCCTCTCTAGGAAGCCCTTTCTGAGTTGAAAGAACATGGAGGGAACCCTTAGTCCCAATCCTTGACCTGATGCATACATCAGCTGTTACCCCTCCCCTGTAAGTTACCAGTCTCTGCTTGAACGCTTCCAGCAATGGTGGAATCATGACCTCGCAGACCATCTGCAAGAGCTCTGGACTGCTGTCGGCAGTGGTATATTGTAGGGGAAGGTGGGAAGGCAGAGAAGCAATGAACACTGGTCCCCTGTGGCAGCACTACAAGCAGACCAGTCTGCAAGACTCTGAGGTGATGCCTCCTGTCTTGCGGGACATGAGGGTGCTCAAAGGCTGGCCTTTCGAGGGTCCCCAGATGAGGGTGACGGGAGGCAAAGCCTTGGGCTGTGGGACTGGCTGAGGGTAGTGACATGTGCAAGGCCTTGGTCTCCTGATCTGAATCCGTGATTCCTGCACTGCCTACCCACAGAGCCAGCTGGGGAAGAACAGCAAAGGCCTGGGAAGGAGAAGGGCAGTGTGGAGCTGCCCTTCCCCTGGCTAGGTCCTGTGATTTAAAACTAAATGGGCACAGGCCTCTGGTCCATAATACCCAGGGGAGTGGCCAGGGAGTCTTGTGCAGTGGATGCCACCACCTGCCAGGCCTGGGGGAGTCATGGATCTTCTCTGAGCTGTGTTCTCCCCAAACCGGCACATTCCCTCTTCTCTGCTTCCGCACCCCTTCTGACCTGAGGCTGATCATGTTGCTGTCTTCATGTTCAGGTCATCTCCGGAGCAGAAGCCTGCTCATCAGTGATTAGGAGCATGGCCTGTGGTAGGGACAGACTGTGTTAGGATGCTGTCTGAGAGGCCCACAGGCTGAGCTATCCCGAAGGCTGGGCATGTGGGGCCTTCCTCAGGCACTGATGTTTGCCTCCTTCCCCAGGACCACCGAGCACCCCTAGCATTCCACCCACCAAACACTGCCTCCTCTACAACATCCCTACACTGCCCAGGCAATGCCTGAATTCCCCCAACAGTGCCAAACTGGTTCTAGTTCTTCCCAGCAATACAGAAATATTTCCCCTATTGCTCCTACCCACTGGACCTTGTTCAGCCCAACAGACCCACAATGAGTAAGTACAACCCTTCTACAAGGGCAACTGTGAAAGAATACAAAACAGTCAGTCATTCTACCTCTTGCCAATTCAATAGAGGCCAGCACCAAGGGCCCTTCCTCGGGCCACACTCTAATTCGCTGTGTCTCAAAGTACAGGAAACAGAATGAGAGCTGCAGGGTCACACACCTGAGCAGGGGACAAGTCACTACATAGTATGCACTGAATGAAAGGAACATAATGGTACTTGGCCCATGGTTAGAAGAAACTGGCACACACTCAGCAAGTGGCTTCGGCACTGGAGCAGCCCCCTACCCTTGTGAAGCCCGTCTCCTTCCAGGCACCCTCGCAGCGGGGAAGACTCATGTCATCAGTCCCCAGCTAACATTTCCAGATCAGGAACCCACTACGTGTGCCCTTGAATCTAGGCAGAAGAATACCTGATGTGCCAGAGGCAGAATTCAACTAGCAAACCAAGGAATTAAAGTCCAAAAGGGAGATTAAACAATGAAACAATTCTGACCTGATTTATGGCAGCAGCTGCTACTTACTTCTCTCGAGAGGCAAAAGCCTCAGAGGTTCTCACGGTGACATCTAAAAGATGACCCAGACAACCATAGACACGCATAATCCTTTGCAGGGACATGCTTGTAACAATTTACACAATGAGCCCAGCCCTCTCCTTCATGATCCTGTATTTTCTTCCAGGGTTCATTATAAATAATAGCCACCCCCTACTGAGCACTTACCCTGTGCCAGGCACCGTGCTAGTGCTTTCATATACAACTTTAATTAACCCTCATGATCCTTTTAAGATAGAAACAACTGTATCTACAGACTACGAAACTTGTATTCAAGGTTAAGCAGTTAGTAGGGGAAGGCAGGATTAGAATACAAGTTTCTAAGGCTTCAGGCCTATGTTTCTAACCGCCATTTGCTGTGCTAATTCAAGATCCTGGGGCCTTGTGTCCTCCTCTTTGCTTAGGAGGCCAGCGATGATGTGGTGGTTGTCCTGGCCCCTGGGCTCCTGCTCCAAGCTCATCACGTCTCTGGGGTCTCCACCAAAGGGCAGTACCTGAGGCTCTGAAATACCAAATCCTTCAAGCATGACGGGGAGTTTTTAATTAAATGACACTATCCCCAGGGAAGGGCAACTCCCTACCTCTACCCCAAAACACAACCCCCCTAAAGGAGGAGGGCAAGTTTTCCAACTACTTTGCTTCCAGCTTCAATCTCCAACCTCAACTGCTCCCCATTATGGTTGTTTCTTTCTTCTTTTCTACTAATGAAACAGTTAAGACAATTCTGTCCATTTCGTTTTATTTGTTAAATTGCTAAAAAGTCATCAGGGAAAACCTTAACAAAAAATGAAATTGACAGATTTAAATATCAATGAAGTCCACTTTTCATTCCTACACTGTTATGTGCCTAAAATGACCATCTCAGGGTAAGCCACCTGGGACCCCTGAGTTATGGGAAACATCACTCACAGCACCAGCTTTGCCAGGGCACGATGGGTGTGCGCTGACATGAACCCTGGTTGGTGGGAAGGGAGCAGAGCGAGGAAAGAGAGCAAGGGTGGAGCCAAGATAAGGGTTGCTCTCCTATGACAATAAACACAGTGAGAGGGAGCCACTTACTGGTGACCATGCAGAACATGCCTTCTGCAGTTGGTGGGGAGGCTGCATGGGACGCAGGCCTCCAAGTTCGGCTTCCTTGCCCCAGGGTGTGTTCAGGTCCTCCCCACTGACTTATGCGCTGGTAAGAAAGCACAGACAACGCAAAGCAGAGCACATCACCATGCCAGGATCACCACAAGGACAAGGACAGACAGACAAACCCACAGGAACATCACTTTTAAGGGGAAGCAAAGAAGCAAAGCAGAAGGAAACCCAGAATGATAAAGTTAAATGAAGTATCCCTCTGTTCTCCATCAGCTGGTGGCTTTCTGTTCTCCAAAGTCAAGACTTGTCAAGTTGGTTTTCTTTTGTTGTCCTCTTCGTCTTTTCTTTATTTAAGAGAGTTCCAACACAGTTCCTGGGATAGTTCGTGGTTTTAGCTCTTGATGTAAAACTCAAACATTAAAATCAGATCAATCCGCAGAGGGTGGGAGGAGAGGATGCCCAGTATTACAACTAAATTTAAGCTTGTATCAACACCTAATTCTTGCTGTTAAAATACATAATTGTGTGTGTGTGTGTGTGTGGGGGGGTGAAAGGATGTTTGTGCAGCCCACCACCCATGTTTACAAGAGTAGAAATATGAATGAAAATACAGAACCCTCTCTGCTGCCCAGCCTGTAAAGTGAGAAAATGGAAGCTCTGTCCAAGAGAGAAGGAAGACACCAAGACTGTCACATGAGGTCAATGAGGCGGCCGGTGACGTCATAGGACATGGGGCTCTCAAAGGCACACTTGCAGGAATGGAAGGGGTTAAAGCTTCAAGTAGAAACAAAATGTATTTTAAATACTTAAATACTGACAGATATTTTCTAATTTAGGTGCTCCTGAAGGATAAAGAAATTGTCTCATTTTTCTCAGTGAATTAAGACAAAATTGGCATCATGTCAAAACCAGAGTTGTGGTTAATCTGACCTGACTTGAAGCATCCATGGTGCTGTGGAAATGCTCTCCGCAGGCGGGACACCTAAAGTTCCCCTACATGTGTGGCTTCATTAGGGCCTGAGAACATAACCACCTTGACTGCGTGGAGTCGCTCTCCTAAGGTATCTGCCCACAGTGCCCAGGACCATCATGACCAACACCACCAGGTGCAGATGAGGCAGATTTTTCTTAAGGAGCTGTAAACAGTCTGGTTCTGAGTGGTCTGGGTAATACTGGAGGCCATCATCACCTCTGCCTGCCTGTTTGGGGAAAATAGAGGGAATCCACAAGCTAACAGCTGGCTTAGGGAGGCCACAAGACAAAGGGAATGGTCACAAAGTTGAGATTCTGAACTTTCAGGCTTCCAAATACTTTATATTTAAATAGGAACGGAGTTTGGGGATGCTGTCCATGCACAAACGCAATGTCATAAACAATGTTCAGCAACAGCAAAAATGTAATACCTAATCTTACAGGCTAGCTTTCTCTTGTGAATAAGGACCCCACATGATCTAACAGTCTTTGCCAGAGGAGGACCAGCAACAGCCCCAGAGCAAGGTGTCTAGCAAGCCGAGTGCTGAGCCAGGAGTAGGTGGACACCACAGTAAATAGGCACATGGTAGTTTTGTCATCTAAGGGAGCACATGGAACAGTTTCTGGAACACAGACCTCTCCCTATGAGCTGGCCCTTCCCTGGGCTTGGCACCAGGGGGGCTTTCCCACCAAGACCACATTGTAAAAGCTAATGGCTAGGGGAAAGAATTCAACATGATGTAATAGGAGAAAACACACTTTATCAGACAGACTGCTAAGTGCTGGCCTAAAGCCAGGACTCAGGGCCAGCTGTAGCAGTCTTGCGCTTGGGAAATGCTAACAAGAAAAAAGCGGGGCGTGAAAGATGGGAAATGCAATGTTTTGAAATTCAAATCCTAAGGGCAAAGTAAAAATCTACTTGCCACTAATGAGAAATCACCAAAAATCCACATTTAAATGGTGCCATTTGACTTAACTAATCTCTTACGTCCAGGCCATGGTTTAGAGACTGATAATTTGTAACTTCTTATATCTAGCAAAGAAATGCTCTAGTTTGTTGCACTGTATCTCAGAAATGGCATAACATAAAAACCCAACCCTTATTTGGGGCACATGTGAACGAGACTGTCACAAAGGAGGGACTGCTCCCAAGGTCAGTCTTGCATCAAAGAGGGTAAGCACAGGACACTCAACCCAATCACTAGTCAATAGCCTGACAGAAAAACACATGTCACAACAGGGGCAGAAATCACTTCTAGAAGGAGCTATTACTGGGTTTCCCTTCCAGGACCAATTTCCTCATTGTATAAATATGGATGGGTATGCCCAATGTGCTTTGGAAGTAAAAAGAAGCCCACAAGGAAAAACCAGTATTTTCTGCCGCTTAATGGATTTCTCATGATACTGGCATCTTGGAATTCTCTACTAGGCCCCTAAGTGATACCAGAGAAAGGGTCCCAGAAATATCTCTAGGAGATTTCCTTGGGCACCTTAGCTTTGTAAAAGAAAGTGAGAAAGCTGATAGGGCTTTAAAAAAAAAAAAAAAAAAGGGAAAAAGCAGCTTCTGCGGATCAAGTTTTAAGGGAACAAATGCGGTTTTTGGCAACTTGCAATCAAATACGATTGTCAGAAAATTCCAAAATCAGACACCAATATGTTTTCTGAGACACAGAGGGAGCATGCTAAAGACCAGTGGACACCAGGTAGACAGGCATCTCTGCATAAACACTGTCTCATGGTGATCCCAGCACACACACGTGGAACAGAGTTCCTGGTTGGGCAAATTTCCTCAGTCACAAGGGTAGAGCGGGGCCTGGCAGAGGGCATGATCACAAAAAAAAGTTTGCACAGGTCCTCTCTGGTTTTAAAAGGAAGGGAGGAACAGTTCTCTACAGGTTCCTTTCACCCCACCAACTCCTGGAGCTCATGGATCGAAAGCCTCCACGTGGGCACCTTACACACGCTTTCTTACTCTCACTCCAAGAAGGCCACATAAAGATTTATGGGGGCTCTTCAGTTGCTTCAGGTAAGTTCTGACATTAGTTTGTTCCCTAAATTCTTGGTCTAGTTACCAGCAAAGTAGAAAAAGGCAGCACAGCCTCTGCTAAAACACAGCAACAAATTTATCTGAACCAGGACGGAGACCTCTCCCTCTTTGTAAACAGAGTTGGCTATATAATATATATTTATATATTTATATATAATTTTTTTTCTTAATGGAGATTTGATCCCAGCCTGGAGTGAGTGAGGTTGGGAATTGGGGTTTTGGTTTATGGTAGTAATTCTGTCCTTTGTTTTCCCAATTCTCAGTCCAAATGCTTGCACGCTGGAAAATTAAAAGCCACAGAAAGGGAAGGGGGTTTAGAACACATTATCTCTTTGCTCGCACAAAGTACAAGGCGTTTGTTTTTGGATAGTACTTCACATTCTGTTTCTTGTCCATGAGTCCTCCGAATATGATGAGTTCACCCCTGCCTTGGACCACTGTATGCAGGCTGGTTTCAGGAGGTCCGACCACAGAACTGCTATTAAATACTTTCCATTTGACCCGCCCCTTCTCCTTGGTGTCTTTAATGTCTAGCACATACATCTGCATGGGCTTGCAGTTCATACTCTGGTACAAAGGTTTGCCAACATTTAGGGACTGTGGAGGGTGGTGGCCCAGGCGGCGGGCAATGGGAGGTAAGGAATGTCCATCTCCTTGGGCAGGCCCGGGACGGGGAACGGGCACTGTTTCTCCACTGCTCAGGTTCTGGCTCCCAGGAGAGCCTGGGGAAGACCCCAGAGGAGGGCTTAGTGCTGCGGAGGCTGAGGGGCCTTTGGATGACATTGCTTTGATGGCTTCTAGGCTCCGACGCAGGGCACCTGGGGAGACAGCTCCTGCAAGGGCACTGGCCACGTGTGGTGGGGTGTGCACACCATTCGTCTGTTCAGGAGGGTGTCTCATGCTTCCCCCAACTGTCCTGTTGTCCACACCATCCATATGATTGCTACTCGAAGCGGGTTTCAGATCCCAATTCAGATCTATTGATCCTAACCTCAAATCTTTCTGATCTGGTAGTGACCCTCGCCGGGAGGCCAAAGAAAGTCCCATTTTGAGGTCATATCCTTCAGTGGTAGATGGAGTGCTAGGAGATACGGCTTGCACAGGGCTGTCCAAGGAAGAGCCACCTATAGCTGCTGTTCCTGGAGACAAATTGCCACCATTGAGGATGGGAGAGCCATCTCCTCTGGCTGGGGAAAGGCTCCCTTCCCGGGAACTTGAGGGGGTCTGCCTTTGGGCTCTGGGCCTCAGTGTTCCCCAGCGGCCATTAACACAAGGAGCTTCATCCATACTCCTTACTGGAGACTGAGAGCGGTACTCTCGGGTTTCAGGAACCAGGGCTGGAGGGGTGGCGCTGATAGGTGAGGGGCGGGAGTTCAAACTGGGGCTGAGTGGGGCTCTCCCACTAGGTGCCTGGCTGAAGACCACCACACACTGCCCCACCTGAAAGATAAAACACCTGTTCAGTTCTGATCATTCATTTAAGTATCAAACATTTTATTATGAGTACCTGGGCAGGCCAGGCATTTTGTAGGTACCAGAGATACAGAGATGAAGATAATGTGGCTACATTATTCTAGGCTAGCAGGGGACACAGGCATGGGAACAATCTATGGCTGAAGCATGACAAGTACTATCATCAGAAGCATGTCTGCAGGATAGGAGTGGGGTGGAGGGAGGAATTAGTTCTTGTTTGGGGACCCTGAAGAAAGGTCACAAAGAGATGCTTAAAGCTGGCACTTACAGGGGGCGCCCGGCTGGCTCAGTCAGTGGAGCGTGTGACTTGATCTCGGGGTCAGGAATTCAAGCCCCACATTCATCATAAAGATTACATAAATAAATAAACTTGGGGCGCCTGGGTGGCTTAGTCATCTAAGCATCTGCCTTCAATTCAGGTCATGATCCTGGGGTCCTGGGATCAAGCACTGCATCGGGTTCCCTGCTCAGCAGGGAGTCTGCTTCTCCTTTTACCCCTTCCCCCCCACAATTCATGCTCATACATGCATGTGTTCTCTCTCAAATAAATAAATAAATCTTTAAAATAAACTTTAAAAAAAAAAAAAAAGGATCAGTGGGGCTCACACAGGTTTCCCATCTAGAGGTTCATATAGAAGCAGTGCCCAAAGAGCAATGGTTAATGGCCGTTTCTTTTATGACATCAAGGTGTTCATTATTTCCATACTAATTTGCTTGGAAATCTGACAAGCCCCTTTGGTTTCACAGTTAGGACCCTTCTCTGGCTGGCCTGTCAGTGCCCTGCTTACCCGGCAAGCTGGGTGGCACCATAGTTCTGGGGCCCCATGGTCTTCATTTTCTACCTTGAGTGGCTGCCAGGCCCAGGGGCCTGAGTGCATGTGCAACAACCAAGCATCCTTGAAGAGCTAGAAGAGAAGCACCAACAATAGGACTTAGGTGTTGTACATTATACAACACACACATACACAGTAGGAATTTCAAAGCTGTGCTCTCTGGTCTAGAGAGTATGTGGGCTCTTCAGAAAGAAGGGCAACATTTGTGGTCACTCATTCCTTCATTCATTCATACACTACCACTGGCCTGGAACGCAGAATTGTGCTTGTAATCCATAAATCACTTTTAAGTGGTTTTGAATTGTGTGTGTGTGTGTGTGTGTGTGTGTGTGTTGGGGGGAGAGGGTAGATAATATATATCTGTAACTCTCTGAATCTGCATTCTTAAATTCCATATAAACTCTGGCAGTTATCAGTTTGTTTTTCTGTCCCACCCCTCCTTGAAAAAATGATAGCCACAAACCTTATTGCCTAAAGAGGAAATGGGAGTAGGAAGGACACAGACATAAATATGAGTATTCAAGATATGAATGTCTAGGAGTAATGTCTAGCACGTCTCACCCTACAAAAAAAAAAAAAAAAAGAAAAGAAAAGAAAAGAAAAGGAAAGAAAGGAAAGAAAGAAAGAAAGAAAGAAAGAAAGAAAGAAAGAAAGAAAGAAAGAAAGAAAGAAAAGAAAGAAAGAAAGAAAGAAAAGAGAAAAAAAAAGCAGAGCTTGGCCAGATAATACCATGGTTATATACCTGAAGTGAAAAAGATTCTTTCAATAAAAAGAATGTTATGCTTACAAGGTGAGACAGGGAGCAAGTGTGAACCCCTAGCAGCATCTGCCTTGGAATGCGGCACCAGCAATACTCACAGCATTGGGACCGCCACATCCTCCAAGGATTAAGATAGTTGCATCATCTATGACAATCTGGGAATAGGAAGACATTTAAAATAAATCTACAAAGACAGAGGCATCTGACCTCCTATGCATCAGTGGTATATGAAAATAGCCTACCCAGATCCCAAATGAAAGTATTCTAGTCACCATAAGCTCTCCATTCTCCCAAACCAAGTCAATTCCCATCCTTGTGAACAAATTACTGATGATTCACCTGAATGTATATATTCCTTGTTGATCAAACATTAACATGAGTGTACATAAAATGCAGGGTTCTCTTGAGAAATGAAACAGCAAAGTAAATGCTTTGGGGAGAGGTGTAATACAAAGCCACTACAAATAAATACAACCCATTAGAGGTTGAAAAATAAATACCAGTAAAAAAGAACAACAAAGTCTCTTTGGCTTATGCATGTTGGCAGCTTACCTGACTCCCTCCTCCCTTTCCCATCCTAACTGGAAGATGCTACAGTGTTTGCTGAATAGTTATTTTAATTCCTGAGCACCTGAGATTGGCCACCTCGAGGATGAGGACTGGGGCCAGAGATGTTCGGCTTGGACCACGCCCACTGCTCAAGGTCAAGGACCCAGACATCGTTGCTCCTATAAGATAAGGGCATAACGTTGAAGGAGTTGGGAGTTCCCAGGAACCACAGAGCTGATATAAATGAAGTTATATTCATATTTTATTTTTTAAATTATTAAGTAGGCTCAATGCTGGACGTGAGGATTGAACTCATGACCCTGAGGATCCAAGAGTTGCATGCTCTACAGACTAAGCCAGCCAGGTGCCCCTGAAGTTACATTTATAAAGATGCCTAGCAAAGTGCCATGATCATAGAATCTTAAACTATATTTTTCTTCCCCTTCTTTCCCTGGAAAGAATAAACTGGTGATAGCAGGAAATAGCTACTGGTCAAGATATAGTCTTTCAAAAGCAAAAACCACAAGGAAGAAAAAAACTGATGCAAAAGGTAGCTCTATCATTGCCCAGGAGATAAAGATTTATCGATTCTGGCTACAAAAAGTAATTTCACCATAGCTACTGAGATCTGCAGTTTTATCAAGGACAGACTAGCATCTCCAAACCCCAAGGGACCAGTATGGCAAGCACACACTACTGGAAAGCAGTCTCTATTTTATTGTCACCTCGCTAAGGTCATTAACTCATAAAGAGGGATGCAGGAATAAGGATGCTAATACCATAAAGCCTTAAACTTTCTCATCTGGTCTGGTTGGGGTGAGGGGGCAGCTCATAGAATCTCTACAACTGTTCTGAAATAGGAAGATGGGACTATCTTGTCTAACAGAGAACAGAGTTGGGTCTGGAATGCTTTTACTGCTGACGGCTCATCACCTTTCCTCTCATGACCATTAATACAGCTACCACTAACTCAGATGAAGAGTGATTCAGATGGGTGGCTCTGGCTCTTGACTCTGGCCTGGGCTGGCCAGTTGTGGCCAGAGATAGTGAGGACAGTGGGTAGGGAGAACAACCTCACAGAAGTGCATCAGAAGTGCATCAGAGAAGCAGTTTTCTTGCTCCTACCCACTCCCCTATCCCCTCTCATTTGGAGAATGAACCATTTTCAACCAATCCTGTCAATCTACCTGTCTTCTCTAAAGCCCAAAAGGACATGGGCTGGGTCATAAACAGAGCAAGTAAAAGCACTCTGTGCTTCTTAAAAGGTAGCCTTTTGTAGGCACAGCTAGAAACAGACAAGGTGGAGGCTGCATCAGAATTTGATCCTGCCGAATGAACAACACACCAAAAAAAAAAAAAAAAAAAGATTCTACACAGCTCTGATTTTATGGAGGAAGTTTTTCAACCTATTGCTCTGTGATTGCTGGGAAGCAATGATTGGTTGGATTGATGAGAACCATGTTGAGGAATACTGACCTGACTAGTTCACGCTTCTGACCTGTTATTCCCAGGAGTATTTACCTTCAGGTTGATAGACAGCAAACCAAATATACTTACATTTGCCGGGATCCTAAGGAGCCACCAAAGACAATCATTTTATCATCTATCACACAGGAGGAATGGCCAGCCATGGGAGGTGGCCCATGGGTTGTCACAATGCAGTTCCACCTAATAGAAAAAGAAAGGAGGAAGCCAGGAAGTCAGCATCACCTGTGTCTGGTCTTTTGTGTTTAAGGTGGAAACAGTAGGTAGGTACCCACTTTAAAATGACAACCCTATCACCTTTAGTAGAGATACTGTTAAGATAACAAATGGAAGATGGCAGAAGGTATTCATACCTTTCCTACAAACCTGCTAAAGCTATGCTCACCTTCACGTTCTCTGTGCGTATGGCTTAGAGGTGGGGTGGAGAGATGACCAGGGAAGCCATCATGGCTCCTTGGCCGCTTCAGCCTAGTGTGCTAAAGGAGCACCACCTTCCACTTTTCTACAGTCTGGATCAGCTACAGCTGCCAAGAGCCCTGTACTAAGTAGTCCATTACAAGGAAAAAGAAAAAAGAGTCAGGAATCAGTCCTGGAGGCATAGCAGGGAACAATGGATCCACAGCACACCTGGGGAATTAGCAGCCAAAACTGAAGAGCCTCCTGTTTTCCAACTGGCATATTCAGTTTTCTAGGAAGAGGAATAAATCTCTTCCACTTTTTCTCTTTGGAATAGAGATTCTTTAGCTTTAGTTCAGTTTCTTTTTTAAAATTATTTTTTTAACCCTTTAAAAAAACTTTTTAAATTTAAGTTCTATACTTAACATGGGGCTTGAACTCATAACCTAGAGATCAAGAGTCACATGCTCCACTGACTGAGCCAGCCAGGCGCCCCTTAGCTTTAGGTTTTAAGGCGGGTCCTGTAAATTCTCTGAAACTGTCAGCAAACCTCGGTGTATGTAAATTTTTTTCCTGGAAAAGAGTCCAGAGCTTTTACCAAATTCTCAAAGAGATTCCTGGACACAAAAAAGATAAGGTGTCCATTCATTTGAAATCTTTTAATCCGGACTGAAAGGATCTTATCTTTGTGGCTTACCAGTTTTTAGAGGGTGAGTAAGTGTGTATTTCATCAAAGAATCTCTCTGGTTGGTGTAGGGGATATGGGCTTGGTCGTGTCCAGCCACCAAACAGCACCAGCAGGTCCTTGTACACGACCAGAGTTGCTCCAGCTTTAGGGGAAGGATAGGACCCTAGGAAAGGTCAACATCATGGTTAGGAATCAGGGTCTTATAAGCCACAGGTAGGTTGTCTATGGATCACCTTCCTCTGAAAGAGCCACAAAAGGGGAACCAACACTATGAAACATAAGGGAAAGGGAGAGAACAAAACTGGTCTGCAGGTCTGACAGAAAACCATCACCAATTTATACTTTTTTTTTTTTTTTTTAGTTTTATTTATTTATTCATGAGATACACAGAGAGAGGCAGAGACATAGGCAGAGAGAGAAGCAGGCTCCATGCAGGGAGCCTGATGCAGGACTGGATCCCAGGACTCCGGATCACGCCATGAGCCGAAGGCAGGCGTTTAACCACTGAGCCACCCAGGTGTCCCTATACATCTTTTTTTTTAGGACAGTTGACACACAATGTTATATTAGTTTCAGGTGTACAACATGGGAATTCAACAAGTTTATATACTATGCTAAGTTCACCACAAGTGTAGCTGCCATCTGTTGCCATATATCACTCTTATAGTATCAATGACTTTCCATTTATACATCTTATAATCAGAACAGAGAGACCGGAGTTGGAGGAAAGTTACTTATTTTGCTTCCCTGACATTAGAGATGAGAGTACCTATTTCATAAGGCTGTTCTGATTATTAAATAATACACCTGAAGCACATAGCACACTGCCTGGCACACAGCAAATAGATGCTCAATAAATGTTGACTCTCTTGACCATCTTTCTTTTCTCTCTCTTTATAAAAAAGACTTTATTCATTTATTCATGAGAGACACACAGAGAGAGTGTCAGAGATATAGGCAGAGGCAGGGCAGGCTCCCTGCAAGGAGTCTGATGTGGGACTCGATCCCAGGACCCCAGGATCACACCCTGGGCTGGAGGCAGGTGCTAAACCGCTGAGCCACCCAGGTGTCTCTGACCATCCCTTTAATAAGCTGACTAGACCCCATACAGGAGAGAATATAAGGAATCTAGGGAGTACATATACAGGCTAGTACCTGGATGCAATGTAAAAACAGCTGCTGTCAGCAAACTTGGTTAAAATAGAGGCAGTGTGGAGTTATTTGTGCTGAGTCACATGTTAGCATGGTGACCTCTAGGCCTCTAGCTGTGGGCCTCACGAGCACAAAAGGGGGCAGAATTTCAGGCTCAATGTGAAGGCATTCCAATGGAGCTGCAGGCTTTATACCAGTGGCTACCAAGGCCCTCGAGGCTGGACTTCTGAGCTATAGTGACCAATTTTTGAAACAACAGAAATTTGGTTTATGCTAGAAAACCCTAGGAATAAGAAACGTCACATAGAAGCATGATTTTTCAGAGCCTTTTCTGTCTTTTAAATAACAATCACTATTTCTCCTAATCTCTTACTCTACATGCTACCTTTAGTTTGCTTAAGACCAAAGAGATTTTCCTCAATACCTAGGTGTCAGTAAATACTGTAATATTCAAGGAGAAAAGTTTTGTTAACACTGAAGGATCCATTAAAAAAAAAAAAAGTTAAGCAGAAGGAATCTCAACAGTATATTAAGCTGATAGCAGCTGAGGTGCTCCCATTCAGGTGAGGAGCTGGGCCTTCCCCTTCAGCAAAGGATTTGGGGAATATGGTTTGAAAAGCCCTGCTTAAACTGCTTTAATGGTATTGATGACAAAGTCTCAAGGCTGGAAAAGTAGAGCAAGAGGCTGTCTTCCTTGGGATCCAAATGAAGAGTAACTTACCATGATCTACTGAGAAGGTAACAATCATCAGAATATGGAGTAAGCATCTAAGAGTACTCTGTAGCATCAGCAACATATTTTGAACACTTTCCTAACAGAACAGACATCAATCCAAACAGGATCTGATCACAGAAATGAGTCTTCTCTAGGAATGATTCTCCAGTCACTCAGCAGCACTGACTGAGAGAATACTGACTGAAGTACTTCATGAGCTTTGCTCTCACGACCCTCATACCCTACTGGAATCATGACTAAGGGGGCTGCTGTCCTCAGTCTTATGATTTCTAGTTAAAACTTTTGCCTTTCCAGAAGAAAGCTTCCTAGACCAACCAGTTAGAAAACCTAATATAATGGTCTAGTTAAAATGCTAGTATTACCCCAAAATGATTTAATTTGCAAAATACCAAACAATGCTTCAAGTTCTTGCTACTACCTTGGAACTCCTAAATACTATGAAAAAGTTGGAAAAAAACAAATAAAACATGTTACAGATTCAGCAGTTGTTACTTAAAAACCTTCCAGGCTAAAATTTGGATTGGGATTTGAAATAATGGAAATTCTGGTTTTTAAAATCAAGGGTGAAAAAATAAAATAAAATAAAATCAAGGGTGTAAAATGAAGCAGCACCATTTACAATGACGTGGATGGAGCTAGAGAGCATTATGCTGACCGAGAGCAGTCAGAGAAAGACAAATACCATATTTCACTCATATGTGGAATTTAAGAAATAAATGAACAGGGGCAGGGGAGATAGAGACAACCAAGAAACAGACTCCTGAAACTAGTATTACACTGTATGTTAACTAATTGGAATTTAAATAAAAACTTAAAAAAATAAAATGAAGTAGCGGCTAAGAGTCCCCGAAACAGCAAAACATGGAAACAGGGGCACCTGGCTGGCTCAGTCGGAGGAGCATGCAACTCCTGACCTCAGGGTCGTTGTATTCAAAACCCCATGTTGGGCCTAGAGCTAGCTGGCTTGTTTGTTTATTTATTTAAATATTTTATTTACTTATTGATGAGAGACGGGGAGGGGGCGGGGGGCAGGGCAGAGAGACACAGGCAGAGGGAGAAGCAGGCTCCCATGCAGGGAGTCTGATTGTGGGACTCGATCCTGTAACTCCAGGATCACACCCTGGGCCAAAGTCAGGTGCTAAACCGCTGAGCTACCCAGGGATCCCCAGTCTAGAGCTTACTTTAAAAAATTAATTAAATTTTTAAAAAATCATGGAAACAATTTTTAATTGGCCATTTGTATCAAATTTATATTTAAAAATTTTAAGTGCAGAGCGTCTAGGTGGCTCAGTGGGTTAAATGGCCAGCTCTTGATTTCAGTTCAGGTCGTGCTTTCAGGGTGGTGAGTTCAGTCCTATGTGCCTCGACACTGTACTGAGAGTGAAGCCTGCTTAAGATCCTTTCTCTCTCTCCCTCTGACCCTTCCCCCACACTCTCAAGCTTACTCTCTCAAATAAATAAATCTCAAAAAAAAAAAAAAAAGCTAAATGTATATACTTTCTTTTTATTTCTTTTCTTTCCTTTTTTTTTTTTTTTTTTTTTTTAAGATTTATTCATGAGAGACACACAGAGAGAGAGAGAGAGGCAGAGACACAGGCAGAGGGAGAGGCAGGCTCCATGCAGGGAGCCCGACATGGGACTTGATTCCGGGTCTTCAGGGTCTTCAGGATCACACGCTGAGCTGAAGGCAGTGCCAAACCACTGAGCCACCTGGGCTGCCCTGCACATACTTTCAATCAGTAATTTCATTTTTTTTTAAAAGATTTTATTTATTTATTTGAGAGAGAGAGAAAGCACAAGCAAGGGGAGGAGTAATTCCACTTCTAAGGATTAATCCTTAGAAATGATAGCTGGGCAAAATGAAAAAAGAAATAAAAAGATGCTCATTTGAAGTCTTAAAGTATACTAAAGAATATTCATGTAAAAAATACTATGTGGCAATTAAAAATTATGTGGCTCTTTATTTGTTTTAGAACAATCAATATCCATTCCTTATTAGGTGAAAACTGAAAGCGGCAACTGACTGTGAGCCTATGTTTAGGGGGTATGGGGAAGGTGGTAGGAAAGGACGGGTGATTAGATTTTTTTGAAGATTTTATTTATTTATTTATTTGAGAGAGAGAGCACATGTGTGCGTGTACAGGGTGGTGGTGGTGGTATATGTGTAGGTAGTGTAGGTGGGGGGACAAGCAGAGGGGGAGGGATAGGTAGGTGGGGAAATATCTTAAGCAGACTCCTGCTCAGTGCAGAGCCCCTATCTTATGACCTTGAGATCATGACCCGAGCTGAAACTAAGAGTCAGGTACTCAACTGGGCCACCCAGGAGCCCTGGGTAACTTGATTTTTAAGAGAAATTTTTTTTTTTTAAAAAAGAGAGAAATTGCAATAATTACTATTAACTACTGCTACTACTACTGATAGTGACTAATATTGATAATATTTATCATATGCTAGGCATACCTAAGTACTTTGCATGCAAAAGCTGACTTAATCCTTCCCTAAAAACACTATTTTTATTTTTATTCCCTAGTTTTATTCCCATTTTACAGAGAATACTGAGGCATGGCTCATTTAAATAACTTACTCAAGGTCACAGAACTAGTAAGTGGTGGAATTAGGATTCTAATTTTAGTCTAGATTTAAAACTCATTCTCTTAGCCATTATATTATTATTATTATCTTTAAAGATTTTATTTATTTATTCATAGAGACACAGCTAGAGAGAGAGAGGCAAAGACACAGGCAGAGGGAGAAGCAGGCTCCATGCAAGGAGCCCGACGTGGGACTCGATCCTGGGTCTCCAAGATTATGCCCTGGGCTGCAGGCGGTGCTAAACCACTGCGCCACCGGGGCTGCCCCTTAGCCATTATATTAAACCGCTCCTCATGCATACAGATACATTCTTTCTGAGTGGTTGCCACAAGCAAATCAGATATTATAAAAGGTCAGAGTGTTTCAAAGCTGAAAAAACACTTTCCTAAATCTTAATTAATTAGGTAAGCCATGGAGAAAGAGTACACAAAAGAGGTAAGTAAACTGAACAGAAGTTTTTTCTTAGGACCTCCTTTTCTCCACAAGGCTCTGGGTCACATCTCTGTCTCATATGGGATCCTTTACTTGTTCTCCGGACTCTACAAGAAAAGGTAAACTAGGGCCAGTGACAATGACAAATTAATCCTTAAGGATTATTTTAGGTAAAGACTTTCCAAAGTGATTTCTCAAATATCCTGATCTTTTAGAAAGCCAAAATCCTTCCCTTTACTTCCCACTTCAAGGAGTGGGAGAACCTTCATCCGGCATTTCCAAGGTCTGTTTCATGTTACTAATACATACTTTAATTTCAGCATCTTAAATACTTTGACAACTAAGTAGGTTCATTAAGCTAAAATTAACTGTATTTCTCCACCAAAGTTTGTAAGCAAAGTGGGAAAGAATCACCATGCAAAAACAAATGAAGCAGGGGGGGGGGGGACAAAATTCAACATATAAGCCCTATAAGTTAGTTTAGGAAGAAGAGGTCAAAGATTTTGGTGCATCAAATTTTCTATGATCCAATTATGCACATAATGTTTGCATATATGTTGCAAATTTGATACTTTTAAATTCTTGTTACTTTGAGAATCAATAGTGTAGGGATCCCTGGGTGGCTCAGCGGTTTGGCGCCTGCCTTTGGCCCAGGGCACGATCCTGGAGACCCGGGATCGAATCCCACGTCGGGCTCCTGGTGCATGGAGCCTGCTTCTCCCTCTGCCTGTATCTCTGCCTCTCTCTCTCTATGTCTATCGTGAATAAATAAATAAAATCTTTAAAAAAAAAAAAAAAAAGAATCAATAGTGTAAAGCCTCGGTAAAAAGTCTCTAATTTGTTCTATTCTAAAAATCTACATATTTCATTCTTTTTTGAATTTTATTTGAGAGAGAGAGCATGAGTAGGATGCAGAAGGGCTAAGGGGAGGGAGAGGAGTAGAATGAGAGGGAGAAAGAGACTCCCTACTGAGCAGGGAGCCCACCTTGGGGCTCAATTCCAGGACCCTGAGATCATGACCTGAGCTGAAGGCAGAGGCTAAACCGACTGAGCCATCCAGGTGCCTTCATATTTTGAATTTGTTTAAAGCAGAGAGTCTTTAACTCCCCTCCCAATGATCTTAATGCAAGTTTCACAAATTTATCATGAGGTCAGAGACTGCAAGGTTGATGAATTTTGTTAATTTCCATAGCTTGAAGAAAAAATGGTCCTTTTAGCCAAGCGGAGTTCTGGAAAGCAAAACAATAAGTGTGTACTAGAATTTCGAAAACAAGAAAACTTGTATTTAAATTACATACCTTTATCTATTGTTTTATAGTCATAAGAAAAGCAAGTTATTTCAAGGGTACTTAAAATTTTCTAAAAAAACAAAAAACAAAAACAAACCCCAAAACGTGACCACACCATTAGATAAATGAAATAACTTTTAATATGAACTAACTCTAGACAAAATGTGAGGTCCAAAATTTTGAAGGACTGTACATTCATGCATGCAATTCATCTCATACAGTAGCTAGAATAGTATTAATTTGTTTAATAAATTTTTATTAACGCACACCTGCCTACCACATTAGAGAATGATTTATTGGAAATCTGGTACATTATAAAGTACTTTAACAACAGGAGACCCCGCCCCCAGTTATGAGGCCCATCACCAGGGTGACATATGAGGAAATAAATCCCCTTCCCTCAAGAAAATTGATAGATGAAGGATTTATATTCATTTGGACATCTCTCGGCTTACCTTCAAAATAATGTGGCTACTGAGCCTCTAGACAGAGTGAAATATCATTGTATCACAAAAGTAGAGGAAGAAAGGGGGTCGCTCCCATGCAGGTTCTCATCAACACCAAAGGACTGAATGTGTCCATATCAAACCACATTCCTTGGGCCTATTACCCCATAGCCAACAGTTAGCCTCACAGGCTTTATTCCCCAAACATAATCACACAGCAGATATAATCAATGGAGCAAATCTCTGAACAAGGCACAAAACCCAAAAAGGCAGCTGTGGGAAACTGGATAATCACAACAGGCATTGCTACACAAAACTAACATTCCTTAAAATTGCTTTATTAGTTCAGATGCTTCTCAAGGTTCCTATGAAATCAGGGACTTTCACATGTGAAAGTGCCAGAATTACAAGGCAAGTTTTTTGTTTACTTTTGCAAAGAAGATGGTAAAACAGTGAAGCAATTTCAAATTCTTTGCCACTTTCCCACAACTGTAGTTTCTATTCACACAGAACCAAGGGCTAGAAGAGCAGCTCAAATGTTTGATGCAAGATAAAACAAGCACTGGTTTTAATTAGGGATGCCTATAATTTTATGCATGACTGAACAGATTATTTCTACATCTCTTCCATGATCAGTCTTTATTAATATTATAGGTTTATTATTAAGATGTTATAAATAACAGCCATCGTCCCCCTAGAATGTTAGTTCTCAAATTCCAGCTTATTTTTTTTTTTAGATTATTTATTTATTTATTCATGATAGACACAGAATGAGAGAGAGGCACAGACACAGGCGGAGAGAGAAGCAGGCTCCATGCTGGGAGCCTGACATGGGACTCGAACCCGGGACTCCAGGATCCCGCCCTGGGCCAAAAGCAGGCGCTAAACCGCTGAGCCACCCAGGGATCCCCTATTATTATTTTTTAAGGGTTTTATTTATTTTATTTACGAGACACAGAGAGAGAGGCAGAGACACAGGCAGAGGGAGAAGCAGGCTCCATGCAGGGAGCCCAATGAGGGTCTCCAGGATCAGGCCCCGAGCCGAAGGTGGTGCTAAACCACTGAGCCACCGCTAAACTGCTGAGCCACCCAGGCTGCCCAGATTCCAGCTTATTTTAAAGGAGATGGAGGACTTGTTACAATGCACATCACTGGGCCTCACATCTGCCTTTCCTATTTAGTAGATATGGGGTGGGGACCCAGAAGTTAAATTTCTAACCAGCTTCCAGGTGATGTTCATGTTTGGGGACCAGTCTTCGAGAACCATGTTGTAGAGTTAAACCATCCTTGAGTAAAACCTGTTAGATAATGCTCCAAAATGACATTAACACAGATACATAGTTTCCCCTCCCTCCCTCCCTCCCTCCCTCCTTCCTTCCTTTCTTCCTTCCTTCCCTCCCTCCCTTCCCTCCCTTCCTTTTTTAAGATTTACTTCCTTGAGAGAAAGACTGCATGTGTGCACAAGCAGGGGTGGGGAGGGCAGAGGGAGAGAATATCAAATAAACTCCCCGCTGAGTGCAGAGCCCACTTGGGCCTTGATCCCATCACCCATGAGAAAACCAAGAGTTGGACACTCAACTGACTATGCCACCAGGTGCTCCATAAAGAGTTTTTTTCTATGAATACTCAGTATATGACTATATGGAACCCTTCATTTTGGTTAATAGAGGACAAGGGTCCAAAATGGGTTTTCCCTGACAAACACTTTGCTCACAAGGGTGTTGAAAAGAACACTTACCTGTTCAGTATACAAACACTTCTCCAGTCACCTCATCTATAGGTCACTGAACTCAAGAGTTTGCAAAATAAAGAATAGGGGGAAAAGAAAGCGTTCTCCCTATTGGCCTTCAGAGAAATCACTTTAAGACTTACTCAGAGCAACATAGGTACCTGCTAATAGTTCTATGCAATTCTGAAAACAAAGACTGAAGACTAGGAATTAGGGGCTTACTGGAGGTAAAGAAACAACTATGAGCATGAAATTTTTAACCATGGGACTCATAAGCATGGGACTCACCAATAAATCCAGAAGAAAAGTACTGGACAAAATCTTTACTTTGCTCCTGGAATTCCAGAATGTTCTGGTATGTAATCTGCTTTTTAAAGAGGGCTTGGTCTAAATTGGTTCTTAACTGGCAATCAAAAGGCTTTCCTTTGGATGCTTTCAGACTTCACATGCACTCATTTTCACAGGGTAGATCCAAAGAAAGGCACTCCCTCCCAGCTCCATTGGCAGCACCCTAAGTCCTTCCCACACAGAAGGCCTTCAGGGCAAAGTGAGACCAGACAGACCAACAATCCTACCTCCCAGTTTTCTCGTGTGGGTACTACTTCTCTGTGGCAGCCAGGAGCCTTGAGTTGTGTGCAAAGGGAGTAGGAGACATAATTTTTGCTGAGAGAATCCAAATTGGGTCTTGGGAAGCTGACCAAGCCTTTGGCTTGATAGAGCTGTCATTATGGTAGTGTGTGAAGTGACTGACCTTGACAGCAAGAGTTCAGAGTTCAGGAAAAGAATAACTTGGAAAGGCATTTCCCAGAACACCGCATTAGCATCTGAATCAGAAAACCTAGAGGGCAGGAGGGGACAGGCTGGCACTTATAACTTAGAGGCAAGAAATCCTTCAAAGAAAAACTGGTAGAGTTATAATTTAACTGCTTATATCTCTAAACTGTTGATTTTATAGGTAATGCTTTTGTCACAGAAACAAGAAAAGCATGTTTCACAGTTTTATCATTTGAGGAATGGAGAAGCAAAAGGAAAATTGAGAACATTTTACAATTCCTAAATATAAAGTCTGTCTTGGCTGTAAATACTGAAAGACAACTGTTAGAATGGTTTCCAAAGTACACAGCCAAGGTCCACAAGGGTTCTACCTGGAACAGATCTCAATCTCTCTTGTGATAATGGAAATATTTCTAATTTGTCATCAACATGCCCAATGATAATTACAATCAGTCTTTGCATTTATAGAGATGCTCTCAGAAGATACAAAAATATAGTGTTTATCTTATATAAAGCAGAAAGCAAATATAAAGTTACTCTTTGGCAAAGTCATTACAGAACCCCTAGACTGCTTTCTAGAACTTGGTTCTAGTCAAGTATGCTGTTTAAATTCAGTCTTAGAGATTTAAGTTTATAAAGAACACAGTACTGGATGCAAAACACAAATTCTTCTGCACAGGCATGGCCTTCTTTGGGACCTCTGCCAACACATCCCTCCCAAGCTGGGTTAAAGAGCCTCTTGGAGTGGAAGGTGATGAAGTTTTGGAATATAGGTAAGGCTTGGTGGGGTGAGGTCTGGAGCCAATGACCAAGAAAGAATTCTTGAGACGTCTTTGGTGCAAAATGGTGGTTTTATTAAAGTATAGGGACAGGCCCCAGAGGCAGGAAGAGCTGCTACCCCAGGGCCTGTGAGGGGTGGCTGATTGGGAGAGGTTTAGGGATAGCATACTCTCTAAAGAATTTTGGAAGCAAGGTTTCTAGGACCTTGAGGGGGCTAGCTATTGTTGGGGAAAGGTCACTTATTACCGGCTAATAAAACCTGAGTCATGAGACCCTTCAGATGTTTATCAGTGGGTCTTGTGCTTGGGGGATGATTGCCAACAAGTATCTTGGGGGGTATAGAGATAAAGGAGATTTCTTTTTTTTAATTAAAAAAAATTTAAAGATTTTATTTAATCATTCATGAGAGATACACAGAGAGAGAGAGAGAGGCAGAGACACAGGCAGAGGGAGAAGCAGGCTCCATGCAGGGAGCCTGATGTGGGAATTGATCTGGGACTCCAGGATCATGCATGCCCTGGGCCAAAGGCAGGTGCTAAACCGCTGCGCCACCCAGGGATTCCGAGATAAAGGAAATTTCTAAAGGAATTTTTATATGGTAAAGTAGACTCACAGGATCCTGGGGGTCGGGCTAAGATTACCTCTTGCCCTTAGCAAAATCTGAACCTCAAGGTATTTGAGTCCCTAGAGGCATGTCCCTCTGCCTGTTTCAAGGACTTGTCAGTGTGCTGTCCTGGGCTTGTGCTTTGCCTCAGCTAGCCTTCTGTTCCGCCATCAGAAAGGGTACATAGGGAAGGGACATCCTGTATTTATCTCAATCCCAGAATTTAGCACACAGTGTTGAAATTATCCATTTAGAGTCTCTCAGTAAGATTATACTATCCTAAAGAGCAAGAACTATTTCTTATGAAAATACTGAACTAAACTCAACCCTGGAAACCAAATGGTTAAAGATCCCTCCCAAGTTGGGATAAGCAGTGGCTCCAGTTAATCACAATTTACCCTGGAGGCATCATCCAGTCACTCAGCAGGGGTAAGGCCAAACACTTTTTTGGGTGTTTCCCTTATGCCTCCCCCTACCTTTTCCTATTTCATTCTTTAGTTGCAAAATGGCCAGAAAGTTACTGACTGATATCAAAACAACTCACTGATATTAGACAAAGCCTGTCTGGATTTTAGGCTTTGGGGCATGCGTTTTCATTATTATAATTATACCCATATTTTAAAAAACATCACTCCTGGGGTCACTTATAGACCATCTAAAACAAAAGGAACTTTTGTACTGTGCGTGAGAAATGTTTAGATCCTGTATGCCTGCATATACCATATGTGTTAACAAAAAGAAATTCCCTATTGGCACTGTTTTCACTTCTAAATAAACCCACGTGAAAGGCCACTTGATGAATAGGACAGCACTTATCAGCTAAAAATTAACAACATGAAACCAATAATAGTTCCTTGTTACCATTTCAAGTAGTCTTTTGATTCAATTTCTCCAGGAAGAGAGGAGGTCTACAGTCTGTTTAATCTGATAACTTGCTAATTGCAGTTCTAATGGGGGTTGGAGAGTGGGTACTCTTTGAAGTGGCTCTGTTTTTAAGTGAAAACAATGTTGCTAGTCATAAAGTTTCTGGCGTGGTGTCAAAACAGGAAAATCCTAGTCAGGCGGAAGAGAGCCAAACTGAAATGTGGTATAATCTTATTTATTCTCTCCCCTGGAAGACTAAGGTTTACCCGGATTTGTGCTATGCAATTTTCCCACTCTTCTCTCCAGCAGGAGAAAATGTGTACCCACCTTAGAAAAGCATGTATTCTGGAAAAATCCCAGGACTTTAATTTTATAAACAAACAGGAAGGATTCCTTCCTTTTCTAGGGGAACCCACTGGCTCTGTTCTCATGCACATCTCCTGAGACCACCACAGATCCAGGTTGTTTCCAGGGCAGCAAATGGCTGGAGGAGATAAGGAGAAATCACCAACTCATAAAGAAGATTAACCAGGGATCAGGAAGGAGCTGATATAACGAAGAACTCAGAAGTAGTCACTTAACTACTATCCTATGCCTCCTTCACTAGAGATCAGTCCATGAAAGTGGTATCTGGGTACCTGGGTGCCTTCCTTCTGTGGAAACAGAAAAATGCTTAAAATACTTCACAGTCATCTTATTTTATTTTACTTTATAAAGATTTTATTCATTTATTCATGAGAGACACAGAGAGAGATGCACAGACATAGGCAGAGGAAGAAGTAGGCTCCCTGTGGGGAGCCTGATGGGGTACTCAATCCCAGGACTCAGGATCCAAGACCTGAGCCAAAGGCAGATACTCAACCGCTGAGCCACCCAGGCGTCCCTTCACAGTCATTTTAATCAAAAACACGTCATCTTAATAAAAACACATAATTGGCCTTAAAAATAAATTGTAACAAATTGTGAAGAGAATCCAAATCATTAGTGTACTATTTCTCTCCTCACAAATAAGATTTCCTTTAAAAATCCATGTGTCCATACAGAAGTCCTGGGTTGACACAGTTTATAACTTATTTTACTTTTTAAAGATTTTATTTATTTATTTATTTATTTATTTTAGAGTTAGACAGGGGCAGGGAGTGGGAGAGGGAGAATAGGGGGTACTGACTGGTTTATTGTCTGTCTTCCCCCAATAGACCTTGCACCTTATTCACGCTTGTACCTGCTATAGCTAGCACAGCACCAGCCATAAACACTCAATAAAGTAAGGGAATGAAAGTGAATAAACAGAGGGATGAATGCAATCACTTTTCAAGCTTTGGGAACTGAAGGATAACTTCTGACCACTCCCCAGGCCTTAGCTGGTACTTCGGTATATATAAAGGTGTCCACCTAATCAGATTCTATATTCCCCTTCTCCATCTGAATACATCTGTATGGCATGTAATCTGAACAGAAACTAAGAAAGGTAGGTATTACCATCTCTATTCTAAAGGTGAGGCAAATGAGATGTTAAATAACCCATTTAAGGTCACAAGTTACTAAGCAACAGATATCTGATGCAAACCTGTGTTTTTGCCTGGCACAAAAACTAAGCTCTTAATGGTGTTACCAACTAGCCTCCCTCCCTCTCCCAAAACATTCCTCCCATTACTTTAGGTGGGGAGGCCCTCAGTATGAGCAGTACCTTTATTTATTTTTAATATTTTATTTACTTATTTATGAGAGACACATAGACACACACAGAGAGAGAGGCAGAGACACAGGATGAGGGAGAAGCAGGCTCCATGCAGGGAGCCTGATGTGGGACTCGATCCAGGGTCTCAAGGATCAGGCCCTGGGCTGAAGGCGGTGCTAAACCACTGAGCCACCTGGGCTGCCCTGAGCAACACCTTTATTAGACAAGTAGCCTTTCCTCCCCAATCCTCTATAATATTTAGTGATATTATCACATCTTCCTACTAAGAGCAGGACTAAGCGAAAAGAGAACAATCTTGGGATTCTCACTGTTATCTAGAATACTACTTTTTCAAGAAGATTTTTATTATTATTATTTTTAAATAATCTCCACACCCAACGTGGGGCTTAAACTTACAATCCTAAGATTAAGAGTGGCATTACACTTGGGACACCTGGGTGGCTCAGCAGTTAAGTGCCTGCCTTCCACCCAGGGCATGATCCTGGAGTCCAGGGATTGAGTCCCACATCAGGCTCCCTGCATGAAGCCTGCTTCTCTCCCTGCCTAAGTCTCTGCCTCTCTCTCTCTCTCTCTCTCTCTCTCATGAATAAATACAAATCTTAAAAAGAGTACCATTGCCCTATGGAATGAACCAGCCAGGTGCCGCCCCTAGAATATTTCTTAAAGTTGACAAGTAGGTCTTAAATAAGAAACGAGTGATATGTCCACAAATAAACTTATATAAGAATGTTGACTGCAACTATATTCAAAGCAGAAATAACCCAAGTATCCATCAACAGGAGGATGTGTTAAAAAAAAATAGTATATTCCCATTATGGAACACTCACAGAAATGAGAAGGAATAAATCACTGATAAATGCAACCACACAGATGAATCTCAAACAAACCAAGATGAATCTCAAATCTCTTAGATGTTATAAAAGGTGGTTACCTCTGCAGGAAGTGGTATTGACAGGAAAAGGCATAAGGGAACTTTCTGAGGTAATAGAAGTATTTTGTATCTTGATCTGGATGCTAATCACATGGCTATATAAATTTTTTTTAATTGATGAGTTTTATTTATTCAAAAAAATTTTCTTAGAGAGCACATGTGTTGAGGGGAGAAGGGCAGAGGGGGAGGGGGAGGAAGAGGGTGAATTTTAAGCAGGCTCCACCCTGGGGCTTGATCTCAGGATTCTGAGATCAGTACCTGAGCTAAAATCAAGAGGTAGACACCTAACCGAGTCACCCAGGTGCACCTACATATATATATATATATATTTTTTAAGATTTGCAAAAAAGTGGGGCTGAAATCAAGAGTCAGATGTTGGAGGCACCTGGGTGACTCAGTAGTTGAGCGGCTGCCTTTGGCTCAGGGCATGATACTGAAGGTCCTGGAATTAAGTCCTGCATCAGGCTCCCCACAGGGAGCCTGCTTCTTCCTCTGCCTATGTCTGCCTCTCTCTGTTATCTATCATTAATTAAAAAAAAAAAAAAAGAGAGAGAGAGAGATGTTTAACCGACTGAGCCACCCAAGTGCCCCTGTATACATACTTTAAAAAGTCTTGAGTTGTGCACTTAAAATGAATAGCTACTGTCAAAGGGATAGAATGAACTATCAACCATGTTTATACCACTGTCACATGGCGTCACCCACTGATTTCACCAGTAAACAGAAAGATCACTAATTCATTGCCAGAAAATTCATTATATGAGGTCTTCAAGAACATATTTGTCACATAAAATGCAATAATGCTATAACTCACACATTTAAATCAAACAGTAAGAAATGTTTTAAGATTGGGCAATGGATTTCAGAAACCTTACTAAAATGGGAAAGAAGGCAAAAAAGGAACACAGCATAAAAGCCAACAAATCAAATACAAAAATCTATAGCCCAAAAACACTTCTAGAGAGAATTATGGAACAGAGGAAATTATCAGGAGCATTGATTATGTGAAAAGTAGGATTAATTAAAACAACAGTTCAGAAGTACGTTTTCCAAAGAGATGCAAGGTAGCTTCTAAGCTTTGAAAATACAAGGTAGTCTCCAAGGATTTAAGTTGATATTTCAAGTTAATAAATGACCCATCACAACCCTCACTCACCAAGGAAAACCACTCAGTAGATTCTTTACAAAAGTCACAAAAGCTGGGAAAGTTGAGAAACTGGCCCAATCCTGACTGTATAGAGAATAAACTTCCAAACAATATGCACTGGGCAGGAGCTGGTACAAGGCAGCCGAGTGTCCCAGGAACCAACAGTGTTATCCATGGAGGAGTCAGAAATGACTCTAGGATAGTGTCTTTGGTGTTCCCCCAAATAAGATTAGCCTGCAATTCCATTCAGCACACAAAATAAAATCAATAAATCTCTATAGCAATGGAGATACACAGGGATAAGACATCATGCAAAATGAAGTTTATTGTGCTCATAAAACATCAAGTGCTGTTGGGGGAAGGGAGGGTATGTGGATACCTGAGAGAAAACTGAAGCACTAAATGGTCTGAGCATTTTACTGCACAGGAAACCAAAGAGCAACCAAAAACTGTTTGTCAAGATGGTAGGCAGACACGATAGCATTGCGTAGATATGAAAGCCCAGAATTGTAATGAAAGTCACTGCTAATGCACAGTGACACTCTGATTTCTATCTAAAATAAGAAAAGGCGAGGGATACCCGGGTGGCTCAGCGGTTAAGCATCTGCCTTTGGCTCAGGGAATGATCCTGGAGTTCCAGGATCGAGTCCCATACCGGGCCTCCTGCATGAAGCCTGCTTCTCGGGCAGCCCCAGTGGTGCAGCGGCTTAGCGCTGCCTGCAGCCCAGGGTTTGATCTTGGGGACCCTGGATCGAGTCCCACATCAGGCTCCCTGCATGGAGCTTGCTTCTCCCTCTGCCTGTGCCTCTGCCTCTCTCTCTCTTTCTGTGTGTGTGTCTCTATGAATAAATAAATAAAATCATTAAAAAAAAAATGAAGCCTGCTTCTCCCTCTGCCTATGTCTTTACCTCTCTCATGAATAAATGAAATATTTTTTAAATGAATGAATGAATGAATGAATAAATAAATAAATAAGAATAGGCTTAATGGGGTTTTAAGAAAGGATAAAAAAGGCTCATGAGTTGGACCAAGTAAAGTAAAAGTTAAAGAATGCAGAATTTTCAACATGGACAGATTTTAATACATTATGGTAATCAAGACATTTGAAAGATTCATAGGTAGAATTAATTCGGCCTTCTCATTCACAAAAAAATATTAGAACATTGAGATCAGTGATCTGTTTTTAGGACAAAGAATGGAAGGAAGCTGGCAGTGTATTTTTTTTTTTAAGAATTTTATTTATTTATTCATAGAGACAGAGAGAGAGAGGCAGAGACACAGGCAGAAGGAGAAGCAAGGCTCCATGCAGAGAGCCTGACGTGGGACTCGATCCAGGGTCTCCAGGATCACGTCCTGGGCTGCAGGCGGCACTAAACCGCTGCACCACCGGGGCTGCCCCTGGCAGTGTATTTGAAAGGCAAGGGTGTCCTCTTGTTATATGGTCTGATATTTACCCATTGATAAAATCCATCTCTCATCTCCATAGAACTGGCATTCTAAGAACATATTTGCACATAATGGTTAATTTTTTTAAATGTATAAAGTATTTAGACACAAAACAATGCTAAAAAGCAGAATCTAATGCCTGTGAGTACACTAATATTATTGTTAAAAATTCCACATCCTATTTCAATGTCAACACTGACACCTGGGAACTAAGCCGAGGGAAGGATTGTGTGATCTTTTCCAGAACAGACTCTCCTGGTTAGCTGTTTTGGTTATACTTGGTGCCAGGTATCAGTATCACACTCCCTTATGTGTTTTGACATTTCCTGGACACGTTACCACACACAGGCTCAAGAAAGGGCAATAGAGAACCTAAGACTAAACTTTCCTAACAGATGCAGGACAGCAAAACTTCATCAATTGTTCATCATTTTTAAGGTATCATTTACATAGTAAGAGAAACAATGACACTCTGGGCAGTTATTTTCAGATAGTTCCAGAACTTTCCAACTTCTAAAGATATCATGGCCTTCCCACAGACATCTGATATGACCAATAACTTTTTTTTGCTGCCCAACTCCAAAAGCAAATTAGCTTTTCTGCTGGATTACTCAGTGATTTTGGAAGATGTGATTATTTGTTTAGGAAATAGTCCTAATGAAACAAAATTATTACCAGTAGAGTTTTTGGCTCTGGATAGCTGGAAAGATCTTGATGTGCTAGGTCATAACAAAAAAGATGTTGTCTTCAGCATTCTGCTTCCCACCAAAAAGTTTAAAAAGTCATGTTGATTTTTAAAAATTCTCTAAGCTATGAAAAGATTTCTTCAAATGACACACCCTCTGCTCATTATCCTTTCCTGACTCTGATGACAGACAGCTGGATAGCTTAGTTATTCCTCCAAAATTCAGTGGAAGATCAAGGACAAAGGATAACTACACAGAAAGGGAATACAGGAAAAGAAAGAAAAATAAACTAGAAAAAAAAATTTTTAAGTAGGCTCCAGGCCCAATGTGGAGCCCAATGCAGAGTTAGAAGTCATTACCCTGAGATCAACACCTGAGCTGAAATCAAAAGTTGGACGCTTAACTGAGTCACCCAGGTGCCCTGAAAAAGTAATTTGGGAGGGAGGGTGCCCTTCACAGTTTTACAGTAGAGAAATCTAAGAAACACTATCTTAGATCTTAGCCACATGATCAAGGTTATTAACAGCAATAAATTATATTCATAGTATGTTCCCTTGATAGGATGTGTTGACAACACCTCTACTGTGGTGTTCTTCCCCAAAACCCTGTAACTCTAATCTAACCATAAGAAAAACTTCAGAAAAACCCAAACAGAATGAAAGCCCACAAAATATCTGATATTACTCCTCAAAACTGTCAAGATCATCAAACAAGGGAAGTCTGAGAAAATGTCATAGCCAGGAGGAATCTAAGGAGACATAAAAACTAAATGTTGGAATGCCTGGGTGGCTCAGTGAGTGGTCTGCCTTTGACTCAGGGCATGATCCCAGGGTCCAGGATCGAGTCCTGCATTGGGCTCCCGCGTGGAGCCTGCTTCTCGCACTGCCTGTGTCTCTGCCTCTCTCTTTCTCTGTCTCTCATGAATAAATAAATAAAATCTTAAAAAAAACAAAACAAAACCCAAAAAAGCTAAATATAATGTACCCTGGGATGGGATCTTGGAAGAGATAAAAGACATTAGATTAAAAAAAATAATAAGGAAATCAGAATAAAGTATGGACTTTAGTTAATAAAAATGTATCCGTATTTTTTTAAAAATGTATCAGTATTGGTTCATTCCTTGTCATAAATGTATTATACTAATGCAAGATATTAACAGTAGGGAAAATTAGGTGTAGGGTACATAGGAACTCTGTTCTATTCTCAAATGAAAAGCCTATTTAAAAAAATTTTTTTAAATAATGTGAAATAAATCATAGAAAAAATAAAACTACTCACAGCATGGCAGAGTAGAAAGAACACAGATTTTAGAGACAAAATCTTGGGTTTCAATCATTGCTCCATCATTTATTGGCTGTGTGATCTTACGTAAATTACTAGGTGATTTTCTGAGCTTCAGTTTCCTCATCTGTAAAACGAGGATAATAGTAGTGCCAACCTAATTGGGTTGGTTTGAAGGTTAGTTAATATTTTTAAAGATTCTGAGACTACCAATACCCCACCCCCAAAACCCTTTCAAGGGTGTTCATACACATTTCCTCAGACAGCAAGCCACTCTTGACTAACCAAGGTAAAAGGTAGCTCTTTCTACAAAGAAGCAGTTAAGAGAGCACAGAGCAGCCATCCTTCTTAACAGATAAGGAAGAAGTGCTACTCTGCACATTACACACTCATCTAACAGATTGTGATAACAAAGTGAGGTCACAGATTGCATAATAAGAATGCCAAAAGATTTCACAGGTATCCAGATTTCCAAATTTAGCTAGGTAGAACCAACTGGGACATTTTCTGTTTTGTTTTGTTGTTGTTGTTTTTTTAAAAGATCCATCACTCTATCCCCAACCCCTTGAGATCAGCTGAGTCTAGTATGAGGTTGAAGAATCTATTATTTTTAGTATTTTTAGGTGACTTGGATAAAAGTCATCTGCTATGGGATTTTTGGAAACAGTGATCTTATCTCTTCTTGCTCAGAAAAGGAAATGGAGGCCCAAAGAATGCAGAAGTGATTAAGGATTAAATTCAGAGGCAAGTGGCTCAGGAGTGGCAAGGCCAAGACGGGAACACATGGCTCGTGGCTCGGTTGTGTATCTCTGTCCTGAGTGTTTTCGAAAACAAAGGGCCCAAACCATAAGCCATCACTTGGAATCGCATGTGTGACTGACAGGGAAGAAACTGAAAAGCAAAAGGATTTACTAGGCAAGAAGATTCTGTGGAGAATGTGGTGGGAAAATCAGCAGTGCTGAGGGACTAGTTAAGAGAGATGACAGGCGGGATGGGATGCCTGGGTGGCTCAGCGGTTGAGTGCCTGCCTTCAGCCCAGGGCGTGATCCTGGAGTCCCGGGATTGAGTCCCACATCGGGCTCCCTGCATGGAGCCTGCATCTCCCTCTGCCTGTGTCTCTGCCTCTCTCTCTCTCTCTCTCTGCGTGTCTCTCATGAATAAATAAAATCTTTAAAGGGGGGAAAAAAAAAAAAGAGAGAGAGAGAGAGATGACAGGCTGAGCTTTAAATCTTCCCCTAACATTTACAAACTCTTCTACATGTGGAAAATTCTAACACTGAAATTTGTTCCCCTTTTGTAAATGGGTGTGGGCTAATGTTTAAGAAGTTCTGAAAATGAGAACATTCCAATTTAAAAATGCATGCTTGAAAATTTCTACCTTGATTTGAAGTAACCAAAAAAGGCTGTGATTGATGTTACTATATATTAAGTAGAAGCCAAAATTAGCCTCAGTATGACTAAAGGGTATTTTAGAAACTGTGGTTTAAACATTAGTCTTTTGAAGTACCTATCCCAAGAACTGCACAGTTGCTTTGGGAATCAAACACAGGCTGATTAAGAAGTAAGGTGTTCCCTTAGTACAACACCAGAAAGTGGAACATTCAACTTCCTAGAACCAACCGTCTGGCAAAGACTACAATGTAGACAATTGTACATTCATAATCACCCACTGGCATTTCCAAAGGCTTCTGTTCTGTCCCACTCTCAGTTATTTTATCTGGGTGATAAAGCAATCTGTAAGAACTTCCACCAGTTCCCACATCTATCCATCCGCCAGGAACTATAATCACATAATCCTTCCTGTTCCTGTGGATAAATGGTCAACGCTCCCATCCACGGCCAACCCCCTCCTGCGTTTTTTACCACTGGAGGACGCAGCTCTAACAATACTTACTTTCCATCTACGTCCATTCCTCCCTCTAGATCACTCTCATCAACATGAATATGCTATGCAATCTGCTATCTTAAAAACAAACCTCTCAATTCCACATTCCCCTCCACTTAGCATCTCATTTCTCTGTTCTCTTTTACAGAAAAACTTCAAAAACTGTAATGCACTGTTTATACTGCCTGTCTTCCAACTCCTCTCTTCCCATTGTCTTGAAACCATTCCAAATACGCTTTCATCCTTATCGCTCATCAAAAATGCTCTACTGAATTTAAGGACAATTCTCATTGAAAATATTCTTTACTAAATTTAAGAACAATTCCAAGTCCTCAAATGACTCGACCTCTTCACTGTGTAGGATCTAGCTGATGACCTCCTCTCTCCTGGAAACGCTTTCAAGTATGGTGGCCTCTAAGATGCCATGTTCTCCTAGTTTCCCCCTCCCTCCTTGTGTGTTCCTTTTCTAGTTTTTTATTGTCTCCCTCTCTCCTCCCTGATCTCCAAATACTGCGATGTCCCAGAATTACCCCCCTCTACTATCTTCACTCACTCCCCTGGCAATCTCACAGCCTTGTGGCTTTAAATCCATCCGTATGCTAAAATCTTCCATCTGGCTATCTAGACAAATGTCTCTAGCCTATTTATCTTCCCAAACTCCACACATCTCCACCTGGATGTCCAAATGTGTGTTTCAATGTAGTATGTTTCCAACTGAATTTCTCACCTCTCCTGTACTTTACCAACTCTGACCACCTACACCTACAAGTCATACCTCAGTTAATGGCAACACCATTCCTTCAAATGCCCAGACTAAAAATCCTTAGGGTTGTCCCTCATTCCTGTCTCTCTCTCTCTTTTTTTTTTTAAAGATTTGTTTATTTATTCATTCAGAGAGAGCAAGAGAGAGAGGCAGAGACACAGGCAGAGGGAGAAGCACGCTCCATGCAGGGAACCCGACGTGGGACTCAATCCCGGGTCTCCAGGATCACACCCTGGGCTGCAGGCAGCGCTAAACCGCTGCACCACCAGGGCTACCCCATCTCTTTTATATTCCACATCCAAGCCATGGGCAAATCCTGCTGGCTCTGTCCAACCCATCCAGTTCTTAATTTCTAATACTGCTGTGCACACTACCATCATTTCTCACCTAAGATTACTGCTACCACTTCTTAGCTGGCCTCCTCACTGCTGCACTTGTCTTCTATTATACCGTCTTCTCAGAACCCTAAATAACCAGTCACTTCACTCAAAATATGTGAAAAAGTCCCTACAACATCCAGGAAACCTTACATGTATGACACATTTCCCTCCATTATTTGCCCACTCCCTCTCCTAGGATACTATCTTTTTTTCACCCAGTGCTAGTCACGCTGATTCCTCATTATTCCTGGACTATCCCAACCACACTCCCACCTCTGGTTCTTTGCACTGGCTATTCTGTTTGGAATTTTTTTTTTAATTTTTTAAATTTATTTATGATAGTCACAGAGAGAGAGAGAGAGGCAGAGACACAGGCAGAGGGAGAAGCAGGCTCCATGCACCGGGAGCCTGACGTGGGACTCGATCCCGGGTCTCCAGGATCGTGCCCTGGGCCAAAGGCAGGCGCCAAACCGCTGCGCCACCCAGGGATCCCTGGAATTTTTTTTTTAAGATTTTATTTATTTATTCATGAGAGACTCAGAGAGAGAGAGGCAGAGACCCAGGCAGAGGGAGAAGCAGGCTCCACGCAGGGAGCCCGATGTGGGACTCAATCCCGGATTCCAGGATCACGCCCTGGGCCGAAGGCAGGCGCTAAACCGCTGAGCCACCCAGGGATCCCCGAAATATTCTTTCCTTAGATATCCACTTGGTTCACTTCTTATACCTAACCAGGTCTTTGTTCCAATATTGCCTCTTACATGAGGTCTAATCTGGTCACCCAAGCTGTAGTCTTCCTATCCCTGACCCTCTTACTATGCCATCATTTTGCTTTAGTAGCTTAACCATCTTCTAACATACTATATTATGTTGTCACTTATTTATAAAGATTTTATCTGAGAAAGTGCGAACATGCCTGAACACTATGGGGGAAGAGCGGGGGGTGGGGTGGAGGTAGGGAGAAGCCTCCCTACTGAGCACAGAGCTCCATGAGGAGCTCAACCCCAGGGACCCCAAGCATGACCCAGAGTTAAAGTCAGATGCTCAAACCAACTGAGCCACCCAGGGGCCCAAAGTTATTTGTCATTTAATTTTTATTTTAGATTTTATTTATTTATTCATGAGAGACATACAGAGAGAGAGAGGCAGAGACACAGGCAGAGGGAGAAGCAGGCTCCATGCAGGGAGCCCGACGTGGGACTTGATTCCGGGTCTCCAGGATCACACCATGAGCTGAAGGCGGTGCTAAACCGCTGTGCAACCTGGGCTGCTCTATTTGTCATTTTAAGTATCTGTCTTCCCTCATTTGGATTTGATCTTGATTAGGAGTGGGATTTTTGTCTGTTTTATTCATTCATGTCCCCCAGCATCTGAAACAATACCAGGGACAGAGCAGAAAATTCATAATATTTGCTGCCAGGGATGCCTGGGTGGCTCAGCAGTTGAGCATCTGCCTTTGTCTCAGGGCATGGTCCCGGGGCCCCGGGATCAAGTCCCACATCGAGCTCCCTGCATGGAGCCTGCTTCTCCCTCTGCCTGTGTCTCTGTCTCTGTGTGTCTCTCATGAATAAATTTTTAAAAATCTTAAAAAAAAAAATAAATATTTGCTGCCAGAACAAATGAAGGATGAAAGTAGAATTAACCAAACAAAAGGAAAGGCTGTGCCATCCTTTAAGAGAAGGCAGGCACTCTATTTTAAATGTCAAAGTCTCACAACAACTAATTATGTGATACCACCACTTAAATGTGTAAAGAAAGAAAAAATTAAACTTCTTCCAAATATTTATTCTCCATTTTATTTATTTATTTTTTTATTCTCCATTTTAGCAAGCGGGCCCACTATCTACCTAGCTGCCAAACCTGAAACCTAAGTCAGCCTTGACTGACCCTCTTACCTTCCCACAGCCAATTCATCCAGAAGTCCTGTTGATTTTATCTTAAAATTTCAGCTCAAATTCACCTGCTTCCCTTTCTCTCCACCACTAGGACTCCAGTCCAAGTCATCACCTCCTCTCACCTGTACCACTGTGACAGCCTCCTAGCTGTTCTCTCTGATTTGTTCTCTTGCCTCTGTTAATCCATTTTCTAAATACCAGCAAAAGCATTCTTTAAAATGTAAATTGGATCATAATATTCCTCTGCTTAAAATCTCAGACTCTCCCAGACCTTGGGGTGTGAATGAGTTAGCTCCTGTCTACATCTCAATTCTATTTTTGCCATTCTACTCCTTGCTCATCATGCTACATCCACAAAGGTCTGCCTTCAGGTCCTCCAACATGTCCTATTTTTTGCTGTCCCAGGGTCTTTGCATGTGTGGGTCTCACTTTCTCCAACTCTTCAACCTTCAAATCTCAGCAAAGAATGTTGCCTCCTCTTTTAAGGAGCCCTTCCCCTCTTATTCTCTTATTTCCTTCATCCTATTTGCTGACTTGTTTTTGTCTGTCCCCCCCCCCCCCCAATTCAATATAAGCTTCGTGAGAGGAGGGGCCACAATAACAGCTGTAAAGGGAGGAGAAGGTACCTCACTGGAAATATCTGAGGAGTACTACCTGTAGGTAGGTCTCACTCAGCTGTTTGTTGGGTTTTGTCTGCTTTTTAAGTAGGCTCCACACCCAATGCAGGGCTAGAATTCATGACCCTGAGATCAAGAGTCACATGTTCTTCTTTTTTTTTTAGATTTTATTTATTTATTCATGAGACAGAAAGAGAGAGTGAGGGAGAGGGGCAGAGACACAGGCAGAAGAGAGAAGCAGGCTCCATGCAGGGAACCCAATGTGGGACTCAATCCCAGGTCTCTAGGATCAGACCCTGGGCCTAAGGTGGCACCAAACCGCTGAGCCACCTGGGCTGCTCTTGTTTTTTTTTAAGATTTTATTTATTTATTCATTAGAGACACAAAGAGAGAGAGAGAATGAGAAATAGAGACAGAGACAGACAGAGACAGAGACACAGGCAGAGGGAGAAGAGTCACATGTTCTACCGACTGAGCCAGCCAGGCGTCCTAGAGTCTTGAGGTCCCGCTCAGATATAAGAGTTGTTATTCTAACACTGGTCACTACCATGATCCTTCCAGATAGAACATTTCTATCATTTCAAAAGGATTTCAGGGGCAAATCACATTAATTCCAATGGCTATGGACTGAATTGTGTTTTATCAAAATTTCTTATGTTGAAGCCCTAACACCAGTGATGGCCTTTGGAAATGGAACCTTTGGGAAATAATCAAGTTTAATGAAGTCACAAAGTTGAGGCCCTTATAATGGGACCGGTGGTCTTATAAAAAGAGGATGAGACACCAGAACTCTATCTCTGCCAGGTAAGGACAGCAAGAAGGCAACTGTCTGAAAGCCAAGAAGACAGCTCTCACCAGCGCCTTGACCTTGGACTCCCAGCCTTCAGAACTGTGAGAAATAAAGTTCTGTGGTTTAAGGCTCTCATCTACGGTACTTTGCTATGGCAGCCTGAGCAAGCACCACCCAAAATTAGAAGGCTCCAGTCTCATCTGCAGTATCAGCAAATAGACACAGAAAAAAAAAAAACGCCTGATGCTATAGCCCTCTCCAGAAAGACTCTCTACTCCAAAAGAAGCTGTCCCCCTGCTCATCTAATGCTCTTCTCCATACTGCTACACTTTTAAAGACTGAACCCCATTTAGGCTATTCCTTTGAATACTCACTTACAAATGCTCACATGTGAGAAGACTTCACAGCTGACAGGCACCCTCCCCTCAACCACCTTCCAACTTACCACCTCCGTACACTAAATGGGTGAGTCAGGCACACCAAGGTATATCAACAACTGTGTTTTGTTCAGAAAGACTCACTGATGTTTCAGTTAGGAAGTAATTTTGGTTGGGACGCATGACAGCAGACCGACCATTTCCTCAGGCAATCTTCCCATGGGATTTCTGCCTGAAGGAGAATCTCATAGGATTCTTTATTAAAAACTAGTGTTGTTTGTTTGTTTAAAAAGTAGACATATTTCAAAAAAAAAAAAAAAGTAGACATATTTCAAATAGCTGCTTTTCCCCCCTTTAAAACTAGGCTTTTACTATAGATTAAAGTGGCCAGTAGATTCTTTAAGATGCTCTGTTAGAAAATTAAACCTTCAGGAGTTTCTATGTTTTACAAAAGGAAACAGTCTTAACATTGCATTTTTATTTATTTATTTTATTTTTTGGAAAGAGTTTTGAGAGAGAGTGTGCACATGCACCTGCACAAGAGTGGGGGACGGGAGAGGTGGAGACAGAATCTCAAGCAGATTCCCTGCTGAGTGCAAAGCCTGATGATGGGCTTGATCTTATGACCCTGAGATCATGACATGAGCTGAAACCAAGACTTGGGTGTTTAACCGAATGAACCATCCAGGAGCTCCTAACATTGTGTGTGTGTGTGTTTTTTTAAGATTTTATTTATTTATTCATGAAAGACACACACAGAGAGAGAAGCAGAGACACAGGCAGAGGGAGAAGGAGGCTTCAAGCAGGGGGTCCGAAGTGGGACTCGATCCCAGGATCACACCCTGGGTCAAAGGCAGGCACTAAACCACTGAGCCACCCAGGGATCCCCACATTGTATTTTTAAAGTCAGTTATTTCTCTGATACTTCTACCTTGGGGATTTCAAAACATACTCTTAGTGGTTTCAAAAAAAGAAATAAGGGAAAATAAGCACAGTAGTTAGCAACAGGCTATGAAGGTCCCATAGTCCAGAGCTCTACTTCTAGAAGAAAGAGCAGCCCCCATGCCAAATTATCAAAAGCATAAAGGTTGGTTACAAAATAGAGAAAGACAGTATTTTTTTCTAATATTTTATTTATTCATGAGAGAGACAGAGAGAGAGAGAGGCAGAGACCCAGGCAGAGGGAGAAGCAGCCTCCATGCAGGAAGCCTGATGTGGGACTCAATTCCAGGACTCCAGGATCATGCACTGAGCCAGAGGCAGCTGCTTAACTGCTGAGACACCCAGGCATCCCAACAGTATTTTTTTTTTTTTAGATTTTACTTATTTGACAGAGAGAGAGAGCAAAAGCAGGGGGAGCAGCAGGCAGAGGGAGAGGGAGAAGCAGACTCCCTACTGAGCAGGGAGCTTGACACAAGGCTCGATCCCAGGACCCCAAAATCATGACCTGAGCTAGAGGCAGATGCTCAACTGACTGAGCCACCCAGGCACCCCAATATTAGTATTTTGTGATTGGAATAATCAAAGCTGCTCTGAAATGGGACCTGGAAAGCAAGTATGGTGGCAACAGGATGCTTAAGGTGAACAGGTCTACATTTTAGAATCTGTGATTCTAAATATTAATCAATATTGCACAAAGTGCAACAAGTGACAAAAGGCTAAGAAAGGAAACTCTCCAAAGTACAAAATTCTGAGAGCTTTAAAAAAGAACCAATTTCCAAAAATTTTAAAAGATTAACACTTGGTCATTTTTCTAATGATTTTAATAAAGAATTTCATCTGTATAAACCCCAGCCCCACCTCTGAGAACCCACTGTCAGTAGGCTCCTGCATCTTACGTATGCCTATTGCAGAAGGAACAAGAGCTTACAGCTTTGGGGGAATGAAACGTAGCTTCTTCTCATAAAAAAGTTTTAAGTCCCTGGCCTACACATTCACAGCAGTCATTACAGAAAAAAAGGGAACCATAAACTAGCCTTCCCAACCTACTGGAAAATAGAATCATCTAGTCCTAGTCCATATTTATCCAAGAGAAAGGCAGTCACCTGTTCAGATACAGGGAGAATTGGCTGTTATACCAGAAATGAAACTCAAGTGTCTTCACTTTTTGCCGAGGGCCCTTTCTATTATACCAAGCTGCTTCCCATCTAATAATCAAAGTAGTAAATCAAGACCTAAATGAGTAAGGAATTTGCTCAAGGAAAATCTGTCTCCTTAGTCCTAGAGTGAATTCTGACCTTGAAAAGCCAAATGAATGTCTGAGAAAAGCTTGCCAACAAATCTAGTAGAGTACTTTATGCTCAGTGGACTCTATTTCTCCATCCCTTCAACCTTTTAGCTGTGCCTTTACAAACTATACTGCCTCAAGAGTACAAAAACAAATCTCCCACCTGCCTCAAGAAGGGCTAGGTCAAAAAGGAGAAAACAGCTTCTGTTCACTAGAATTTTGGCATAGTGGGACTGTGCAGGAATGTACCTACTCAAGAATCTTCCCACACTCCTGAGTTGTTAAAAGTAACCAGCAGAGGCATGTTCCATACACTCCCCAAATATCTGAGTTGGTGACAACAAAAGATATTCAGAGATCTTAGCCCTGGGACAACAGCTTCTGTCAGTCAACTACAGTTCTCACGATGCTGTGTTCCTGCTCTTACTTCAACTTCATACCAAAAAGCATATCACACCAGTGCAAGTACTTGAGAAAACCACACAAATGAATTCACACAGTAGTATAGCAATTCTGGCAGGGCACCATTAATGATAAAGTTTTTTTTTTTTTCTTATTCAAAGATCTTATATAAACACATTACTTTTGGCATTTACACAGCAGATTTGACAAAGGGCCTGGGGCCCCAGTACCAGAGACCAATACTAAAACAGAATTACCATGCAGAGGTAGTTACCTGGTAAGAGGGAAAAGATCAGCATTTTATTTCTTACCTGAAGCCAAAGGTCGGATCCACTCTTTGCTATTTAGGTCAAGTCTCCAGAGGTCATTGAAGGCAGCATTGCAGCTGCTCTGGGTACATCCTCCAAACACATACATAGACTGATTAGCATCGTAATAGCATGCACCTAGGAAGAAAACAATAAATGCATAGCTGATATTTAACCTTGAAGTCCCTCTAACACCATAACTATAGCCCTTATCTTTCAAAGATCAATTATTTCAGGATGCCTGGGTGGCTCAGCAGTTGAGCATCTACCTTCAGCTCAGGGCCTGATCCCGGGATCCTGGGATGAGTCCCACATGGGGCTCTTCACAGGGAGTCCCTCTGCTATGTCTCTGCCTCTCTTTGTGTCTCTCATGAATATATAAAATCTTAAAAAAAAAAAAAATCAATTATTTCATATGTTCTGCAACTCTGTCGCCAGGTACCAACTTTCTATAACCAGCCTCTTGTCTCCAGATTGGTTAATATCACACTCTTTAAAATAAGGCTCAGAGAGGGGCACCTGGCTGATTCAGTCAGAGGAGCATGTGACTCTTGCTTGATCTCAGGGTTATGAATTTGGGCCCCATGTTGGGTGTAGAGATTACTAAAAATAAATACATAAATTTTTATTTTTTATATTTTTCCTTAGATTTTATTTATTTATTCACAAGAGGCACAGAGAGAGAGAGGCAGAGACCCAGGCAGAGGGAGCAGCAGACTCCCTGCCCGGAGCCCAATGTGGGACTCGATCCCGGGTCCCCAGGATCACATCCTGGACTGAAGGCGGCGCTAAACCACCAAGCCCCCACCACCCCGGGCTGCCCATAAATAAATTTTTTAAAAATTACAATTAGGGCAGCCCAGGTGGCTCGGCGGTTAATAATAAATAAATAAAATCTAAGGAAAAAAATTAAATTTAAAAAGGCCAAGAGAAAAGCTATGGAAATGTTGTTTCTGAGCACACTAAGCAAGTCGACAATGTCATCATTAAATAAGACAGTATAATTCCAGCAAGCACACACAAGAATTCAGATTAAGGGTGCTCAATGAGTAAAATTTCAGTAAGCTGCCTAATTTTTTAAGATTTTATTTATTTATTTGATACAGAGAGAGAGAGAGAACACAAACGGGGAGGAGCAGAGGGAGAGGGAGAAGCAGGTTTCTTTCGGAGAGGGGAGCCCAATGTGGGGCTTCATCCCAGGACCGGGAGATCATGACCTGAACCAAAGGCAGACGCTCAACAACTGAGCTGCTCAGGTGCCCCAACAGAGTTGCATAATTAATCTAAATCTGCATCAGTATCCTCTATGGCCAGGCAGAGAAAGTGCTAACAGATCCATTCTGTGCTTGCATTTCCCTCCTACAGCCTTCCTCTTACTATTTTCTCCTTTCAAATGAAACCTGAAGCACATTTGTATATGAAGAGAACAACAGAAAACAATTTTAATCAATGCCATGAAATAACCACATGTAAAGATCAATGTAGCTCAGGGATCTCAGAAGTAGTACAGTCCCAAAGCAACTGAGAGAAAAGCATGGAAGTCATTAAGCTCCTAGGTGCATCCCAAAGCCACCAACACAGGCTGGTTGGTAGTGAATGGAAAACCAGCACAGTAACATTTACAAAGCACCAAGGTCTCTGAGAAGAGCCTTTTCAATCAGATGATTTAAATGCCTCACTGATGGGCCCCATTCCAAAGCAAAGGGGCAAGGACTGTAAGAAGGGCTGAGCTGTTCCCCTAAAACCAGGAGGACCAGAGCCAAAGTCTAGATGAGAGGCACTGCCACATTACTTCTCACCTAAAAAGCTCATTTAATCTTTATCCTTTGGAAAAGACGACCCCACTCTTTACAGTCTTGCATTTACCATCTTGGATCTCAGAAAGAGGGCTGAGCAAAACTTTCCTTTCCATTCATTTCATGCATACTGGTGGAGAAAAAAAGACCTCTCAATGTTCACGTGGAACGAGGCTGGAACAGTTAAGCGTCCCATTTGGGGAAGGAGAAAGGGAAAAGAAACTCGGAGATTCAACCCACTAGTGCGTGATTTCAGTTATCAGTAAGCTTACTTGTAGGTCTACCACAGTTTAGCACATCTCTGTTCCTATCTCAGATTGTTAAGAACTGCAAATAACAGGATCGAGTTTAGTTGACATTAGACAAAATGCTTAACTGCTGGAACTACACTTCAATCTCCACTAAAAGAGCTGAGCTTTGACATCTTGGTCTTCTCATATCTTTCTGGAACTAGCTATTCCAACAAATGGGACTGAAATTTTGAATTGAACCAACGGGCGCCAGGCACAAAAGAATTCTTTTCCTCTTGGTAACCCATACTTACAGAACAGAAATTAGCAATGTCCTATAGCTTCTGAAGGCTTAATTTGTGTCCATCATAACAATGTTTAATAAGACAAATCCGTAACTAAGAGAGTCAAGAGCTCATTTATGTCTCACCGTTCTTCAATCAACTCTCAGCAGCTGTTTCCTTCATATAGCAAAAGAGCACAGTGCCTTTATATTTCAAAGAGGTAGCAAACATTCTTCTTCTCTATTTGGATTGAAAACTCAGCCAACAGCTGGGCCCCAGGAGGTCCCTGCCACATGTATTTTAATCCTATACTAAAATAAGGCAATCGGCATTTTCCTGCTTCTTTTTGAGCAAACAAAGGTTTCTGGAAGAGGAAGGCACAGCCCAAACTCTGCAAACCTAGCAGGACTGAAATGACAAGTTTCACACACACTGTATTCTCAATGCCTATTAGTTAATTAGAAACTAAGCTTGGAAAGGAAGGGAGTCAATTTGGGGAGCTATGTTTAGAACTGAGATATAATGGAATGAAAAAATAGCCATCAGTAATACACTAAAACATTTTAAGCATCCTACTAAACTTTTGTTTATTGTCTATTTTTATTTAAGACACCTACATGTTGGTCTGGGTGGGGGTGGGGAGACCCAACAAGTTCAATGGGCTTTTTAGAAAAAATTAAGAATTTAAGCAAATACCAGTGCTCAAGTAGTCATTTCCCTTTTATCAAAGTTCTCCACCCAAACAGCACATTTTCTTTTCAGAACATTTAGACCACTGGAATGCGCAATACAAAAGTTATAGTTCAAAGTACAGTATGAATATTCTGCTAAGAAATAACATTAAGAACATTTTCTAATTGCTAAATCTCTTCAAATTTTCTGAAATGGGTTTGATTACTCCATGAACAACTATTCTAAGACATCTATTTCCAGTTAGTATCTAATAGTCTCTACTCAAAGACAAGTCAAATATTCACAATAACACACAGCAAACAAGCAGTTCTTCAGCATCCTGAACGCTTCTCTACTGTAGTATAACCCTCTCTAGCGCAAGGTCTTCCAGCTGTTTCATGTTTCCCATGATGGCTGGGAGTCACTCAAGAAACATTCACTGTATTCTAAGGTTTGCACATTCAAACGTTAAACTCCCTTTTGTTTCCAGGGAAAGGTCCTGAGGCATTTATCCCATGCTTAAAAAGACTATGTTGTCATGTGTCTCATGTCTACAAGCCAGGACATATTTGATAAGGCCTGTAATTACAAAACTATGGAACAAGCAAGGCAGATTATCCAGTTTGGGCCTGCTGGCTACTGCAGGAGCACTACTAGCATGGGTGTGAAATGATCTATTTGCAGCCTAAACCTAAACACTAAAAGCATGATGCTGGGGACTCTAACAGATTTCTACATCAATCTGAAAAGGATATTCTCTATTAGTCAAGGCTTGTGTGATTGGGGACGCCTGGGTGGCTCAGTGGTTGAGCATCTGCCTTTGGCTCATGTGATCCCGGGGTTCTGGGATCAAGTTCCACATCAGGCTCCCTGCAGGGAGCCTGCTTCTCCCTCTGTCAGTCTCTCTGCCTCTGTGTGTTTCTCATGAATAAATAAATAAGATCTTAAAAAAAAAAAAAGTTTGCGTGATTGGTCATGCACAAAGCCACCAAAAAACTAGGAAAACTGGCTTCATTATACTTCCCTTGTCTTTTGGTCCCAGACTCTTACACAGGAAAGAAGCTGTACTGCTACATCTTTGTTACACTTAATTTCACAGAATTCAATAGATTTTAACTATGAACCAAGTGTTGTGAAAGATGTATGGATGTCTAAGACTCAGAAACCCACTTGTCCTCCAGAAGGCTACCACTTGTGGAGGAGACAACTTCATTACCCTATCACTTTGCAGTTTAAAATAAAATAAATTTTGACACGTGTTTCCTTGATTAAATTTCCTAGTGCCATTAAGATAATTTGTTATACACATTTTACAGATGAGAAACCTGTGGGTTAAAAGAGCCAAGAAGGGGCACCTGGCTGGCTCAGTCAGTAGTGTATGTAACTCATGAACATGAGTTTGGGCCCTACATTTGGGTGTAGAGATTACTTAAAAAAAAAAAAAAAAAATTAAATAAAAATAAAAAAGAAGAGCCGAGGAACTGCTTCTCAAGGTTTGTTTTGTTTTTTAAGATTTTATTCATTCATTTGACAGAGAGAGAGAACACGAGTAGGAGGATTGGAAGGCAGAGAGGGAGAAGCAGGCTCCCCACTGAGCAGGGAATCTGATGTACAGCTCGATCGCAGGACCCTGGGATCATGACCAGAGCCGGAGGGAGATGCTTAACTGACTGAGCCACCCAGGCGCCCAGCTTCTCAAGTTTAAAGTCCTTTGGTATGCAGCCTCTCTGACACAGACAATTATGGTGACAGACAGATGGTGACAAACAGTACGAGGAAGGCAAGAAGAGTGTTTTAGGGGTGTACAAGCAGAAGAAGAAAAGAGCTTAATCTTCATGGCAGGGAATGTGAGAGGAGTTTGTGAAGAATGTGGCTTCTGGCTCGCTCTCTGAGATGGGTTTTAGAGGATAGAATATTTTCAGTTTATTAACAAGGGGCAAAAAAGGCCATGGACAAAAAAGGAATGAGAGAAAGAGAGAAGGCAATCAGGGCATCCAAGCAAAGGGTGTGAAGTAAGGGAGTTTGAGACCTAATGAGGAGTCTCATGTGGGTGGAGCCTGGCTCTGAGGAGGTGGTAGAGATTCAGGCTGAAAAAGTAAGGTGGGGCCTTGAAAGTCAGAGGGAGTGGAAGCTTCTCCGCGCGCATGCATGGAAAGGCTGAAGTTTTTTGGCAGACGAGTGACAAGACTGGTTTGAAGTTTAGGACTTGCAATGATTCCCAATGGGGGCTCCTAACATTTTAGGCAGATCCATTCTCCCACTCACTGCAGGATAGTGAGTGTTCCTGGTCTTTGCCTACTAAATGCATGCAGTGCTTTCCAGTCAAGCAAATGAACAATGAATGACCTTACACATTTCCAAGTGCCCTAGGAGGTGGCACTGTCCCCAGTTTCAGAGATGGGTGCCAACAATGTCTACTGCAGATTCAGATGAAGAGAGAGAAAAAGCAAGAAGACCATTTAGAAAAGATTTAGGAAAGATGGAACACTTAGCTCATAGATGTGAGTAATGGGAAAACTAAGGAAAGATACAAGGGGGGGGAGACTGCAGAGATGGCTGGAATCAACAAGATCTGACTTTTGTTGTTGAAGGGAAGAAAGGAAATGATGATAAATCCAAGGATTCAAGCATGTGTAACTGACAGAATGATAATACCATTAACTAAATAATGAAGAGGAGAACATTGGGGGAAACTACTGCATGCCACCTGCAGCTGATGAGATAGGGAACATCTGTGTACCTCTGTGACAATATGAGCAAAGTGTTGGAAAAACAGATTTCGAGCTCAACACAAGTCAGGAATAAGAAATAAAAATTGAGTTCTGAGGAGAAATACGCAGGAGAAAGAGGAAGGAGCTAATGAAAGACACTGAAGGAATTCCTTCTTTTCATCCTATTCTGAAAAATGCCCATTTCCATGTAACAATGCTCTTCAGGCTGCCAGTTAGCACAGAGAGAAAGGGAACAATGAGAGATGGGCTGAGAGGAAATGAGACACAGATCCCCTTTTTAAAAAATCTATGGCACCTTTTCTTGGCGTTCAGGTGAAGATATGAAAAAAATTTTAAGACAAAAACATGTATCAAAACACACCTCTAGCACACAGCTCGGTATAAACCGAGGATCGGGGGATCCCTGGGTGGCGCAGCGGTTTAGCGCCTGCCTTTGGCCCAGGGCGCGATCCTGGAGACCTGGGATCGAATCCCACATCGGGCTCCCGGTGCATGGAGCCTGCTTCTCCCTCTGCCTGTGTCTCTGCCTCTCTCTCTCTCTCTCTCTCTCTCTGTGACTATCATACATAAATAAAAAAAATAATAAAAATTAAAAAAAAAAAACACACCAACCTCTGAATTTCTGTGAGCTTAATCATTGTATTGTTCCTCTCCATTTCTCCTTCAAATAATGTTTCTATTTTGTGGTGACAACTCTGTCCAAAGCTAGTTAATGGAAAAATATTTTTTCTTCTCTCATTAAGAAGCTGAACTGTTGCTATGATAATTATTCACCCCTAAATACTTCCCAGCTTGGTTTCTACTTTATCCAGGTTCATTCCATTTCCCCCATTAGGGCTCTAAAATTACTTGTCTAAAAAAAAGTCTTTGGGGATCCCTGGGTGGCGCAGTGGTTTGGCGCCTGCCTTTGGCCCAGGGCGCGATCCTGGAGACCTGGGATCGAATCCCACATCGGGCTCCCGGTGCATGGAGCCTGCTTCTCTCTCTGCCTGTGTCTCTGCCTCTCTCTCTCTCTGTGACTATCATAAATAAAAAAAATAAAGAAAAATTTAAAAAACCAAATTAAAAAAAAAAAGTCTTTGGAAACTCTGTCTCCACTTGTTATTCCAAATATCTGTGGATAACTAAAGTTAACCTCCCTCAACAATAAATACTGGACCTAACATGGATTCTCCTGTAATTTCGTTAAATATTCTTGGCCAGGATTCATTTACAGTCTATACTTCTGAAAACATTCAAGATTCTTTCAAAACTATGTCTGAGGTAATAATATTGAGAAGGAGGAAGGGGAGAGGAGCAGGAGGAGGAGGAGGAGGAGGTGGTAGTAGTAGTGGTGGTAATAGTAGTACTTGTAGTATCTGGGTTTGGGTTTTTTTCAGTAGTTGCTGTTAATGGCTCTTTTCACTATGTTGACATTTGCACTAGTGGTGCAAAAGCAATGCTGGGTAAAACTGCTGCATCCTATGCAAACTCAAGGCAGGGGTATTAAATAAAACTAGTTCTGACTTCACAGACCCTTGAAAGGGTCTCACAGATGCCCTCCTCCCCAGAAGTCCAGGAATCACAATGCCTTAGGCGGTTTACAACAGTACAAGTAAAAATACCTCCACAAGAGAACTGAAAACACAGGAAGAGATTGGCCTGTTACTTTGATCTATTTAGATCCAGTTCAAAGATAATGATAAATTATAATTATGGACTGAACTCTCCTCTGGATATGAGAGTACAACATATGGTCTGGGGCAGCCAGCCCTTAATATGGCCTCCGATGGTCCTCATTTCCTAGTATTTACACTGCTGGTCATTCTCTGTGTGACCAATAGAATTGAGCAGAAAAATTGGTAGTCACTTCAGAGATTAGGTTGGAAAAGACACCATGGCTTCTGTCTTGGTGTCTGTCTCTCTCTGTATCTCAGATAATTCATTCTGTGGGAAGCCAGCTGACAAGTCATAAGCAGCTCTATGCTGAGGTCCAAGTCCTAAAGAACGGAAGCCTCCTGTCAACAGTTACTTGAGTGACCCTGGCAGCAGAGCTCCTGGGCCCCAGTCAAACTTTCAGGGGACTGCAGCCACAGCTGACAGACTGACCCTAACCACAACCTCATCAGAGTCCCCGGGCCAGAACCTCCCAGTTGAAGCACTCCCAAATTCCTAACCCTCAGGAATTCTGTAAGATAAGAAATGTTGTTTTAAGATGCTAGGTTTCATGGTAATTTTTATGTAACACGAATAAGCAATATATTCTCCTTCCCCTCAAGAGTTCAAAATATATACACTTATCATGATGGAATTCTAGAACTACACTGGACACCTGAAACTAATATTATTACACTGTATATTAATTATACTGGAATTAAAATAAAAAAACTTAATAAAAAAGTTCAAAATTAATATTAGTATCAAAAAGTATCAATATTAGTATTCCAGACAACATCATTGGCTCAGAACAGGATAAACTTTTTTTTTTTTTTTTTTTAAGATTCATTCATTTATTCATGAAAGACAGAGAGAGAGGCAGAGACACAGGCAGAGGGAGAAGCAGGCTCCCCGTGGGGAGCCCGATGCAGGACTTGATCCTGGATCCTGTGAGCTGAAGGAAGACACTCAACCCCTAAGCCATCCAGGTGTCCCGGGACAAACTTTTCTAAGAGCTAAAGATTGAGAGGTTTCAAGAAGGAGCTAGAACTCCCAGTTGGGTCTTCGAAGAAAGGCAGGCTCCAGCTAAGTAGATGGGAATATGCAACAAGGAAGAAAGCAGTATGGCAAAGTGACAGCCTGAAAGATGAGAGATCCTGGGAAAATCTGGGAGATGAAGTGGTAAATCTGGACACGGGTCAAATTAAAGAGGGCTCTGAATGTAAGACTAAGTTTAGCTTTTAACTTGTTAGCAATGAATAAGCACCGAAGGTTTCTGAACAGGGAAGTAATCTAATTAAAGCTGTAATTATGAGAAACTTTCTAAGAGCCCCCTCAACAAACTTTCTTTGTGTAAAACCATTAATAATACACCTTTACTGGCCTAAGATACACCACATCTCATTTTGACGAAGATATGAATCACAAAAAAATAAATGGTGTCTACAGAAGTCAACTAAAATGGAGAGTTAATTCTAGAATAATTTTAAAAACTATATCTAAATTGCCAGAGCATTTATAATTTTACTATTTAAATTTGTATTTTATAATTAATACCCTTCATGTTTAAAGTTTTTGTGTGATCTCAGTCAAATTCAGTGTTTGCTAAACATATACTATGTTAAAATAAAGAATTATTATAAGACTTAGTGCTAAACTCTGGCTACTCCCCAAGTAGGATCTCAGAAATACCTTTGTGCACTCCTTTCCTGTTTTCCTCTGACTTGATGTCAAATGTCAAGTTGAAGATAACACCTTGACCTCTTTGGAGTACAGATACTAGAAAAATCCAAATATGAAATCATACCAAGGTGCCTACATTGTATCTAGACTTACACTCTTTTCTGATTCTAATTATAAAATTAATATAAATCTTCATTTTGCATTATCTTCATTAAAAAGTCAAAATACATGCCTCCGAAGTAATATTTGGAAATATGACCACAGGCAGGATGGCCTCTGCTCTCATAGTGAATACTTACTGTGTGAGAACCGCTGAGTGATCGGGGTTCCAGGGTAAGGGTAGGTCCGACTCTCCCACTGAATGTGTCCTTCCTGGACAGCCTTTATGAAACCATGATAACACTGGTGGGCTACACCTAAAAACAAAAATAACAAAGGCCTCAGCCTGAATACTTCATTTTTCAATCAAATTATTAAAATTCCATCTATTAACTGTCTTATTACTCTTGTAAGACTTAAATTTCTTAAAGGAACTCCAAATTTCTCTGATTTTTCATTCAAAGAAAGAGATTTTTTTTTTTAAAGATTTTATTTATTTATTCATGAGAGAGAGAGAGAGAGAGAGAGGCAGAGACACAGGCAGAGGGAGAAGCAGGCTCCATGCAGGGAACCTGATGCGGGACTCAATCCCGGGTCTCCAGGATCACACACTGGGCTGCAGGCAGCCCTAAACTGCTGAGCCACCCGGCTGCCCAAAGAGAATTTCAAAACTAGAAGACCAAATCCTTTCACTTCACTATGGTTCAAGGAGGTTAAGGGTTACAAAGCTCAAGATTACAAAATTAGCTCACACTGTAACTCTGTTCCTCTTTAAGTCATATTGTGAGGCAACACATTAAAATAATTGGTAGAGGCACTTGGCTCAGTCATTAGAGCACAGGACTCTTGATCTCTGGGTCATGAATTTGAGCCCCACAAGGATGGGCAGACTTTACTTAAAAAAATAGTAATAAAAATAAAATAATTGGTATTATTTATTCCAAAGCAAAGGGACTAGGGGATAATTTAGCTTTGTGAGAAAGAGCGTGGTAAAAACAGTGCCTGGGGGATCCCTGGGTGGCTCAGTGGTTTAGCGCCTGCCTTTGGCCCAGGGTGTGATCCTGGAGTCCCGGGATCGAGTCCCACGTCAGGCTCCCAGCATGGAGCCTGCTTCTCCCTCCTCCTGTGTCTCTGCCTCTCTCTCTCTCTCTCTATCATAAATAAATAAATATTTTTTTCTTAAAAAACAAAAACAAAAAAAACAAAACAGTGCCTGGAATATAAATAACAGGTGTTCATAAATATCTATGGTTAAATCATGGCAACCAAAGATAGTCCATCTTAAAGAGATAATAGCTTACACGGAATTATGAAAAGGAAATTATGTAACTAAGGAAAGATGCTTTAAAAAGTGAGAACTTTTACTATAATGGTGGATACATGCATGTCATTATATATTTGTTCAAACGCACAGAATGTGCACTCTAATGTAAACTATGGATTTTGGGTGGTGATGATATGTCCATGAGGTTCATCAACTGTAACAAATGTACCACTCTGGTGGGGGATGTTGACAGTAGGGGAGGCTGTGGATTGAGGAAGGATAGGGGATTCATAGGAAATCTCTGAACTTTCTGTTCAATTTTGCTATGAATGTAAAACCACTTTAAAAAACATGGTCTATTTTTTTAAGTGAGAGCTTCATATTTCTGGAACAATCTAAACTTTTTTTTTTTTTTAAGATTTTATTTATTTATTTGACAGAGAGAGAGAGAAAAAGTACACAAGCAGCAGGAGGGGCAGAAGGAGAGGTAGAAGCAGGCTCCTCAAAGAGCAGGGAGCCCAATGTGGGGCTTGATCCCAGAACCCTGGGATTATGATCTGAGCCTAAGGCAGACACAACTTACTGAGCCACCCAGCTGCCCCTGAAACCGACTATCTTTTCAATACATGAAATGACTTACTTACTTACTTACTTATTTATTTATTATAGTCACACAGAGAGAGAGAGAGAGGCAGAGACATAGGCAGAGGGAGAAGCAGGCTCCACGCACCGGGAGCCCGACGTGGGACTCGATCCCGGGTCTCCAGGATCACACCCTGGGCCAAAGGTAGGCGCTAAACCGCTGCGCCACCCAGGGATCCCTTGAAATGACTATCTTATTTCACAGAGCAACATTCTGAATGAAGAGTACAACAAATTGTTATACTTTTTTTTTTTTTAAGATTTTGTTTATTTATTCATGAAAGGCACACAGAGAGAGAGCGAGGCAGAGACACAGGTAGAGAGAAGCAGGCTCCATCCAGGGAGCCTAATGTGGGACTCAATCCCAGGACTCCAAGATCATGCCCTGAGCCAAAGGCAGACGCTCAACTGCTGAGCCACCCAGGCATCCCAAATTATGTTATACTTTGAAAGAACATTATCATTTTTTAAGTCATGTCACCTTAGTGGATCCTTAAGTAGAATCATAGTACTTAATATATGTTTTCCAGTGAAGATTATTATCCCTTGGCTGAACTCACAGTTAAGAATTAAACACTAAGGGGCGCCTAGGTGGCTCAGTCGGTTGTGTCTGCCTTCAGCGCAGGTTATAATCTCTGGGGTCCTGGGATCGAGTTCCAGAGTCAGGTTCCCTGCTCTGTGGAGAGTCTGGTTCTCCCTCTTTCTCTGCCCCTCCCCCTCATCTGTTCGTGCTCTTTTCCCCTCTCTCAAACAAAGAAATAAAATATATATATAAAAAAAAAATTAAACAGTAAAAAGACACAGCTAGGGGATCCCTGGGTGGCACAGCAGTTTGGCGCCTGCCTTTGGCCCAGGGCGCGATCCTGGAGACCCGGGATCGAATCCCACATCGGGCTCCCGGTGCATGGAGCCTGCTTCTCCCTCTGCCTATGTCTCTGCCTCTCTTTCTCTCTCTGTGACTATCATAAATAAATAAAAATTAAAAAAAAAAAGATACAGCTACTTTTTTTTTTTTTTTAAGATTTTATTCATGTGTTCATGAGAGGCACAGAGAGCGAGCAAGGCAGAGATACAGGTAGAGAGAAGCAGGCTTCATGCAGGGAGCCTGATATGGGCCTTGATCCCAGGACTCCAGGATCATGCCCTGGGCCGAAGGCAGGCGCTAAACCTCTGAGCTACCCAGGGATCCTCAACACAGCCACTCTTTTTTTTTTTTTTAAAGATTTTATTTATTTATTCATGACAGACACAGAGGGAGAGAGAGAGGCAGAGACACAGGCAGAGGGAGAAGCAGGCCCCATGCAGGAAGCCCGACGTGGGACTCGATCCTGGATCTCCAGGATCCGGCCCTGGGCTGAAAGCGGCGCTAAACCGCTGAGCCACCCGGGCTGCCCAACACAGCCACTCTTAATGTGTGACAGCACTGCCACTATACATTGATGAAGAAAGTAACACAGATTTGTAAAAGCTGAATTGAGGTAAGATAGCAAGGAATAAAAGACAGGTACTTAATGATAGAACAGGGAGGAAATAAATGATAGAACAAGTCATTGTCTAGGCAATGACTTTCTTCCCCCAAAAGACTTAAGTCTGTGAGTACCAGGTTAGGTAAGGGTCCTCTCCCTTTAAAAAAAAAAAAAAAAGGAAAAAGGAAAAAGGAAAAAAAATACACACACACACCAAAATAATAAGAATGCCAAATAAAACCAAGAATAAATTCATATATTTGATTAGATCACAGCCCCTCATCTGTGATTTTTCTACCTCTATTTTAGAGACAGAATCATCTACTTCCACTGTGTAGGCAGCCAATCTCTCCTGAAGAGTTCAGTAAGTCTGCAAATAGAAGCAGGCTGTGCATACCAGTATTACCATTTATGAGCAAATGAGCACAGGGCCCAGCAAGCAGTTTCAACATAGCTAGCTGATCCTCAGTCTTCAGGTTGCACTCTGAACAACTAACAACAACCCTATGCCCCAAGAGAACTACCTTGATGAAAGCAAAAGATTTTAAGACTCGCTCCGATCTTAAGGCTTTTCTCTGTCATATCTCTGACTGCCTGTTCCTACTAGGAAAGAACAAACTGATACAACCCTTGCTTTGATCAAAGATTATTCAACTGGTCTGATCATCTTCATTTAAAAAAACAGCCCCCCCCCCAAAAAAAAACCCCAAAAAACCAGGCCCTTGGGCAGCCCCAGTGGCTCAGCGGTTTAGCGCCACCTTCAGCCCAGGGTGTGATCCTGGGGACCCGGGATGAAGTCCCACGTCAGGCTCCCTGCATGGAGCCTGCTTCTCCCTCTCCCTCTGCCTGTGTCTCTCATGAATAAATAAATAAGATCTTTAAAAAAAATAAAAAATAAGAAAATTTAAATTAAAAACAGGCCCTTTCCACCTAAAATGTAATGAAGCTAAGGGGCACCTGAGTGCCACAGTCAGTTGAGTGTCCAACTCTTGGTTTCCGTTCAGGTCATGATTTTGGTGGTGGGATGGAGCCTTGTATCAGGTTCACGCTCAGCAGGGAGTCTGCTTAGGACTCTCTCTGCCCCTCCCCTTCGCTCTTATTCTCTCTTTCTCAAATAAATAAATAAATCTTAAAGTAATGAAGCCAATTAACTGATATCTACTAGTTAAAAATACAGCACATCTAGTAATTTCAACAGTTAGCCAAAGTTGAAATCTTGATTAGAAAATGGAGGAAAAATAGGAGAGAATAATTTTTAAAAGTAAAAGATATGGATAGGGCCCGTATCACTTAGAGATAAAATTGAGCAGTAAATGTTTGCACAATCCCACATTTGCCACAATTAACTACTTTAAGAAACAAAATGATATCCTCATAAAGAACATGGACTCTAAAGCCAGACTGCCTGAATGTGAATCTTTGATCCCCCATTTACTACCTGTGTCACCTTGGGTAAATTACTTAACTATGCCTCACACTCTGTTTCTTTACCAATCCAGAGTCTCTGTGAGGACAGGAAAGCGGTCACAATACTGCCTGACAACAGTAAGAGGTATATTCATGTTAGCTATACCAATACCCCATATCCATCCCTACTTCACCTGTTCAAGAACAATACAATCTACCCGATCAACTCTAAGAATATAGAGAAAAAGAACACTCGCTTTAAAACTGCAAGTTGGATGAGATATCATAAGATTCAAGTTGTTCCTAAAACTAACCAAGATTAAGAGAAAAGGGAAATGCAGAGTTCATTTCTCAGACTAAATTTTAGAATCATAACACATTGAAGGGAGAGAGGGGAAAATGAAATTGGGACCTCAAAAATAAATCATTAAAACATATTTAAAATAAATAAATAAACCTTTCTACTGTCCACAGTACCTTTGATAAGTCGATACCACTGTTTGCAAACAAGAGCTGCAGTTTTGTGTTCCTGGTATGGTGAAAGAAACGACAGGATATACTCCAAAACCTCTTCTGGCAGCTCAGACATAGACCTGTTGTGTCTCATCTCCTCAGCCTCCAGTGCTGGGTGGGGGTCCTCATCCTGCTCCATTGTCCCTTCCAGCACAGCCTCTTCTTGGTCCACAGCCATGAAACTGTCATCTTCACTGTCCGAGGAGCTGGCCATGACATTCCACTCAAACAGCTACAGTGGGAAATGAACAAACATCAGTAAACTCTGTCAGAAGCTCTGAAACAACTCAGGCACACTCTTCCAAGTGGTACACGATTTTCTTTTTAGACCCTCAACATGTAATCTGTTCCTCAGCACTTTCCCACTCTGGCTGTGAGCCACCTTCATTTGTCAGGTAGAGCTAAAAAATTAAGCCCCATCCCAAATCTAACAAATCACTAAAGGCTTCTGATTGTATTTTTTTTTTCTCTCCATTGTAAACCAGAATGACAGCCGAGTTCTGGTATAACCATAAAATGGGGAAGATGGTTCTAAGGCAAGCATCTGACTGGCAGACAGCAGAGAGTATAGCAACTAGGCTCCCTTGGCATGACTCAAGACCTCAAACTTCAAAGGAAAAACAAACTGTGGATCCTACAAAGAGTAATAAGAATATTCTGAGGATGTGGATTAAGAAAAGTTTTTCTAGTTTTTATACCAAGACAATTCACTTAAGAGGAAAACAAATGTTCCAAGAATAGGCTTAACTAGCTAAAATACCATATATAAGGCACTATTTATATTGGAAAGCATCAAAACAGATCTAGGGAGTAAAAAACAGAAACAATATATATGCCTATCAATAACATAATAGATAAATTGTGGTACATTCACACAATGAAATCCACACAATGGAATACAGCAAGAAACTACAGATACCCACACAGATAAACCTCTCAAACATAATACTGAGCAAAAGACAGACGAGTACATACAACATGGCCTGCTTATATCAAATTTAAAACTAGGCAAAATTAATTCATGCTATTGCAAGTGAGTGCCATAGAGGTGCTGGTAAAGTTGTTTCCTGATTTGTTATACGGATGTGTTCAATCTGTGAAAAATCCACCAAGATGAGTACTTAATGTTTAATGCACTTCTTTCTCTAAAGTTTACCAAACTAAACCATTATCAACAGTTACCTCTCATGAAGTAATTAATTTTAAAAAAATCACTATGGATGATTTTTAACTTCTTTTTCCATATTCCTTAAATTTTCTAGAAAGAGCACAAAATATGTTAAAATACACACATAGGGGCAAGCAACTCAATTATACCACCCTTCTGATGTTTCATGCAAACCTTGAGATAATAACAGTAAAATGAAGGGAATAGGGTGATTTATGTAAGAAGTGTGTCACAAGTCAGATTCTCTGGGAATTAAATGCTAAAAAAACAAAATTAGGAATGAAAAAGGTTTAATGGGGCGAACTCTTGTGAAAAAAAGAAAAGAAGGGGGATCCCTGGGTGGCTCAGCGATTTGGCACCTGCCTTTGGCCCAGGGTGCGATCCTGGAGTCCTGGGATCGACTCCCACGTCGGGCTCCTGGCATGGAGCCTGCTTCTCCCTCCTCCTGTGTCTCTGCCTCTCTCTCTCTCTCTCTCTCTCTCTCTCTGATAAATAAATAAATAAATCTTAAAAAAAGAAAAAGAAAAAGAAAAAGAAAAAGAAAAGAAAAAGAGGAAGCAGGAATGGGCAGGAGGAACAGAGCTCAATGCACATCTGACAAAGTCTGTCCAACAGAGTTTAGGAACAAGGATGGTCAAATAGGGAGTTCCACTATGGGGTTCATCTATCACTCAGCCACTGGCTGGGGGGTACTCCAAAGCTGAGGCCTACCCTGAAGGGACTAACAACTTTCTTTAGTTATACTCCTTACAGATGGGCAGCAAGTTCTTTCTTGGACATCTGAGTTCATTTTCTTATCTTCTAATATATCTATCCCCTTGACCATACACACCTACTGAGACCATTCACCTTACAAATTTCCAGCATTCCCTCTAGCCCTGTTGCAAAGAATTATTAAATAATGGAACGAGAAGAGTGATCTTGAAATACACTTGGGGCTTTGAGAAAGATCTGAAACATTACAGGGGTGCCTGGCTGACTCAGTCAGTAGGGCATGTGACTCTTGATATCATAAGTTTGAGCCCCACACTGGGTGTACAAATTAAATATATATATTTAATGTTAATGTTAAATATATTATATTTAATATATTTACAAAAATATATTTTAAATATATATATACTTAAATCGGGGGCCCCTGAGAGACTCAGTTGGTTAACTGCCTTCAGCTCAGGTCACAATCCCAGGGTCCTAGGAACAAACCAGCATTGGGCTCCCTGCTCAGCAGGGGAGTCTGTTTCTCCCTGCCCCTGATCCTGCTTGTGCTTTCTCTCTTGCTCACACTATCTCATAAATGAATGAATGAATGAATGAATGAATGAATGAATGAATTTATTTTTAAAAAATCTGAAATGTACCAAAAAATGAGGGGGGTGGGAAAAGCAAAGAACAGCAATTTCTCCCCTCATCTCTACCACTCCTGTAACATATATACAAATTATGTACAACATCTTAAAAACTGGAAGAATGAGAGATGCCTGAGTGGCTCAGTGGCTGAGCATCTGCCTTTGATCAGGGTGTGATCCTGGAGTCCTGGGATAAGTTCCGCATTGGGTTCCCTGCATGGAGCCTGCTTATCCTCCCTCTGCCAGTCTCTGTCTCTCTCTCTCTCTATGTGTCTCTTGTGAATAAATAAACAAAATCTTAAAAAAAAAAAAAAAAAGGGAAGAGTTACCAGATTAAGGAAAGTGAAAACATCAATCAGCTCATGAAATAGCTTCCAAGAAACTCATCTATCAAATTAGCTCATGATACTGCAATGTATCCTAGAAAAGTGGCTGCTAGAATCTTGATGATGGTGAACAATTGGTGGCTAACCAGAAGTAGTAGAGTAGCCTAAGTCCTCCTAGTTGGGGAAGGAGGGACAGTGGCAGACAGAAGGTAGTGGCAATCCCCCTCCATTCCCCAAAAGTAGAGGAGTGTTTACTGTAGGTTTAGTGTCATTGTATTAAATTATCCTAGATAGTTACTCCCATCTTGGGTGAGCTGTTTTTCCACATGCTTAAACTCACTAGAGGAAGCCCTTTCCATTTCCAGCCCTAACTCCTAACCTAAAGAGTAGAGTCATGTAAAATTTAAAACAAAAAATTTTTTCTGGCAAAACAAGGGTACTTTTTACTCCTGGGAAAAGATCACTTTCCATATTCCTTCTTATTCTTTCCCCTACAAGCTATCATTTCTCCCTACAAGTTATCATTTCTCACTTCCCACTGGCTATCTTCCCTAATTTATTGACTTTCTCATATTTTTAACTCCCACTCGGCTCTCAAATTTACTAGGGAAAAGAGTCCAAAGAAACAGATTCCTTGAGTTTGGCTCCATTTTTCACATTTGATTTAAACATAGCATCTCAAATACAGTTGTTCCTTCACTCAACAGCTTGACAGATTGTGAGGCTAGGGTCTGCGTTGGAACAAACTGAATCAGTGAAGGCTGCAAGAGCTTATTTATAGAATACTTTTTCCCAAGCGAAATAAAAATTTGTTTGGCCCAATAAACAACTTCTTACTCACTTTCCAAATCTTCTCAAAGTACAATTAGCAAGCCGACATAAGGGGACTTGCACTTTTTTAATACCTAGTTTTAAGTAATTCTCCCATTCAATCATTTCCCTGTCCACAAAAACATCAAACGCGATGCTCCTGAAGGCATGTTTGTGAACTTGGTCCTGAGCACAAATGCCAATGGGAACACACAGCGATGGGCTCAGATACGATTCCTCTGTAATTACACACCTAGCACCAATCTGCACAGCTCCTCATTTTCACTTCCATGATTAGGTAATGAAATCATCACTCATATTCCCACAGGATATGGAGGCATTCTGAAACAGTTTTTGTTTTCTTCATGCCAAAAGAAGCCATACAAAACAATTCACATGTAGTTATTGTTAGTTCACTGAACGTGGTTTTCATGAAGTCTTTTTTTAACTTAAGATTTTTAAAAATATTTACTTATTTATTCATGAGACACACACACACACACAGGCAGAGACACAGGCAGAGGGAGAAGCAGGCTCCTCGCAGGGAGCCCGATGTGGGACTTGATCCTGGATCCTGGGATCACGCCCTGAGCCTAAGGGAGATGCTCAATCCCTGTGCCACCCAGGCGTCCCATCCCAAGATTTTCTTTCTTTCTTTTTTTTTTTTCAAGATTTTATTTCTTAAGTAATCTCTATACCCAATGTGGGGCTTGAACCCACAACCCCAAGATCAAGAGTCACACCCTCTATAGATTGAGCCAGTGAGGTGCCCCCATGAGGTCTTTATTTATTTATTTACATATTTTTTAAAGTAACCTCTATACCCAATGTGGGGCTCAATCCCACCCCCCTGAGATCAAGAGTTGTGTGCTCCACTGACTGAGCCAGCCAGGTGCCCCATCATGAAGTCTTTAAAAGAAATCTTTCTCTGGTCAGCCCCGGTGGCTCAGCGGTTTAGTGCCACCTTCAGCTTGGGGTGTGATCCTGGAGACCTGGGATTGAGTCCCGTGTTGGGTTCCCAGCATGGAGCCTGCTTCTCCCTCTGCCTGTGTCTCTGCTCTCTCTATCTGTCATGAATAAATAAATAAAATCTTAAAAAAAAAAAACTTCCTCTGACCCCTCACTTTGTGTGAGGCCTTCCCCAAGTTTTGGGGACAAACCACAAACTGCAGTCTGAGTTCCTTGAGGGCAGAGACCATGCCTAGCCATCTTGTCTTGCTAGCATAGACATGCAAATGAGTACAAGGTTTATTGAAATTTCTCCTCATACTACCCTACCCTTGTGCTGACTTTGCATTATTTTATAATAGGAAATTACATCATCAGTACATCCAGGAATAGCAGACCCTACCCTTATATGTCACTGGATGCTGCCAAGATATTTTATTGGCCAGAATTAACATATCTCTCTGGTTCCTTGAATTTTGACCTTTTAAGGTGTACACTTGCCTGAGAGTCTGCCAGACTCCTGAGCCATTCCCAACGACCCTTTGCTGGGTCAAGATGGGTGGTACTAAAGAAACAATTTATTTGGCCCAGTAGTATCACTACTATACTATACTATACTATACTATATATAGCATACTATGAGACTACATCCAACTAAATACGAATCACTTTTAAAAATCCAAATACCTTGGTGTGCCTAGCTGGCTCAGTCGGCAGAGCATATGACTTGATCTCAGAGAGCTCAAGCCCCACATTGGGCACAGAGCTTATTAAAAACAAAAAAAATCCATATACCTTGCCTATCTGAAGTGTAAATTGAGGTTAAGATTTTGAGACTGGGAGGGATGCCTGAATGGCTCAACGGTTGAGCATCTGCCTTTGGCTCCAGGCGTGATCCTGAGGTCTGGGATTAAGTGCCGCATCAGACTCCCTGTGAGGAGCCTGCTTCTCCCTCTGCCTATGTCTCTGTCTCTCTTTGTGTCTCTCATGAATGAATTTAAAAAAAAAAAAAAAAAAAAAAAAAAACCTTTAAAAAAAAAAAAAGATTTTGAGACCAGGAGATCTGGCTACTATTTCTACCTGTAACACTGTGTGACCTAAGCTAGGGCACACAGGACAACATGGGAAAACCCCCTTACCCCTAAGTAATGAAAATTCCCTACCTACTTTATAAAGATTCTGTAAGGGTAGCAGATACCAAAAATTACTCTGAACTCCCTGAAGGAAACTGATTAACTAGTGAAGAGTTAAAATCAATTCACAGAAACTCAGGATGGGAATTAAACTACTTTGTTATCTACGTACAAGTTTTTACCAGATCCTACTACAATATTTGATTAACCGTGTCTTTGATTTCTGACAACTAGACATCTAACAATCCTCTTGAAGTAAACATGTCTTTATGAAAATCAAAATATGCTTCACTTACTAAAAAGAAGCTGAAGATTTAAAATGCAATCAAGATTATTCTTCAAAATTTCAAAAGACTAAAAAAACTGCAATAAGGGTAACCTCTCAGTGACAGTAAAATAAAGCATCGAAACTTAACTGAAGGAAATGTGGCTGGATTGAATGGATAAGTACCCACAGTCATCCCTCCACATGAGGGCTTCTGAGGCTTCAGGAGCAATGCAGCAACCTCGCACAGATGTCAATGAGGGGTTACCCACCTGGGCAGCACTAATGTCAGCTAAAAGGTATTAAACGCTACTCTTGGGGGGATCCCTGGGTGGCTCAGCGGTTTGGCGCCTGCCTTCTACTCAGGGCGTGATCTTGGAGTCCCGGGATAGAGTCCCGCATCGGGCTCCCTGCATGGAGCCTGCTTCTGTCTCTGCCTCTCTCTCTCTCTGTCTCTCTCATGAATAAAAAAAAAAAAAAAAAAAAAAACCACTACTCTTGAAAGTACAAAATACTGTTATATGCAGATTTACAGAAGACCACAATATGATTCAATCTAAGATGATAACAAGCCTTATTAATATATTACATTATCATTATTCTAAGTCAAATAAAAAAGTTATAGAAAATGGTAAAATATAAATTTCTACCTTACTTCATGCATTCAACAAATATCAATGAGACATTTACTGTACGTGAAAATACTGTGCTTACATCTTATGGGATTTAAAAAGGAAAGGACATGCCAGGGCACCTGGGTGGTTCAGTTGGATAAGCGCCTGACTCTCGGTTTCAGCTCAGGTCATGATCTCATGGGTTGCAGGATCAAGCTCTACATGGGGCTCCACACTCAGTGGGGAGTCTGCTTAAAGATTCTCTCCCTCTGCCCCTGCCCCCACTTGCATGTTTTCTCTCTCTCAAGTAAATAAATCTTTGGAAAAAAAAAAAAAAAGGGACACCTGGGTGGCTCAGCGGTTGAGCTTCTGCCTTCAGCCTAGGGTGTGATCCCAGAGTCCCGGGATCAAGTCCCACGTCGAGCTTCCTGCATGGAGCCTGCTTCTCCTCTGCCTGTGTCTCTGCCTCTCTCTCTCTCTGTGTATGTCTCTCATGAATAAATACAATCTTAAAAAAAAGGGGGGGGATATGCTATTTCCTCTCAAGGACATTAACCTGGTAAGAGCCACAGACACATAAATAAAGAATACCAACACAGGACAGACCTATGGTACAAACACAGGAGGAGATGGCACCCAACTAGTCTGAGCAGGAAATTAACAAAGGCAAGCATTTCAACTTTAAAGAATATGTAGGATTTCAAAGAATGAAATTAGGGAAGGTGAAGGGAATAAAGATCTTCAAATTACTATCTCTTGAAATGATATTCTTTGCTACTTCCAGAATTACCTTTTGGACAAAGGTAAAAACTATTTGTTACTCTACGGGTTTTATGCCATTTGCATACACTACTTAGTATTTCATCTACATTAACATAAGCTCATAATCTGGAGACTCCTTAGTTCCTGACAGTCAATGTTTTGACAAATGGTAGAAATAGAATAATTTGGCGTAACTACTGCTGCTATTAGCAAACTGTGAGCTATTTTGACAAGCAAATTCAGAGAGCTATTTCTATACGGGATTCCAAACCTAATAAGAGATATCAGCCACAATAAGCTTTTTAAGTGGTTAGCTCATCAATGTGTTATCTAATTAAGACTCCCTTTAAGGAAATCAAAAAGTATTTTGCCAAACTACCCACTTAGTATACTTTTATTCTTTACAACAACGGATATTAAATGAAAGCACTTTATGACTCTTTTAGAGTAGCAGCAGAAATGGAGCAGTCCTCAGAGCATTCTCCATATTCATATGTAACAGTCAAAGGTTGTTATTACTAAGTATATGATCAAGAAAAGTGTGGTTTTGGGATTCCCTGGGTGGCGCAGCGGTTTGGCACCTGCCTTTGGCTCAGGGCGCGATCCTGGAGACCTGGGATCAAATCCCACATCGGGCTCCCGGTGCATGGAGCCTGCTTCTCCCTCTGCCTGTGTCTCTGCCTCTCTCTCTCTCTCTCTGTGTGTGTGTGACTATCATAAAAAATTTAAAAAAATTTAAAAAAAAAGAAAAGTGTGGTTTTATATCATGAATGGAAATAATATAACAGAACTTTATTTTTAATTTTTTTTTTTAATTTATGATAGTCAGATAGAGAGAGAGAGAGAGAGGCAGAGACATAGGCAGAGGGAGAAGCAGGCTCCATGCACCGGGAGCCCAACGTGGGATTTGATCCCGGTCTCCAGGATCGCGCCCTGGGCCAAAGGCAGGCGCCAAACCGCTGCACCACCCAGGGATCCCTATAACAGAACTTTAATACACAAATTTATATTTTGTGAGAACTTGAATTTTTTTATTTCTCTTGAATTTTTAGATTTTACGAAAAGACAGTAATAATGTTCAAAATATAGAATAATTAGGATTGTAATAATTTAACATCTAAGAGTAATTTAAACAAAAGGCTTTCATTGGAAATACAGTATGAATCGGAGGAGTCACGATTACAAAGTCGCATTAAAAGGTACATTATACTGGGTTTGGAAATTTTCTCCCTCTCAAAAAAATTACTTAAGAAAGTAAGAAAAATGCAAAAGGGTGAGATAACCATACTGTAACAGTTAGTAAACTGTATTCACTCAAAACTGCATCAGGCTATAGAAATGTTCATAACATACCTACATCTCCCTCTATGCTCCCACAATACTAAGTATCTGCCAGCAGTACTAAGCATTACTATACTGCAGTCGTCTGCCTCCTCCCCTCCCCTTAAGGACACAAAAGAAAATTGTCTACAGTAACCATACAAGAGCTTAGGAATAAACAAGCAAATACAACTTGATGAATTCATTTTAGAGTCAACAACAAAACCTAAATGTTAATTCCTACATATTCTGATGGAAAAAAACTTCCTTATCAAAAAGTAAAAAAAAAAAAGGCGGGGGGGAGTCCCTGGATGGCTCAGCAGTTTAGCACCTGTCTTTGGCCCAGGGCCTGATCAGGGAGACCCGGGATCGAGTTCCACATCGGGCTCCCTGCATGCAGCCTGCTTCTCCCCCTGCCTGTGTCTCTGCTTCTGTCTGTCTCTCTCATGAATAAATAAAATCTTAAAAAAAAATGTACAGAACCTAAGCAAATCATTACTATCTTTAAGATGTTCAGATTTTTCTGTGATTATGCACCTTCCTTCTGATGAGAGAAGTGTGCACAAACCATTGCAGGCCAGAATTTTCTTAGCCTTTTGCAGAAAGATTCTATCACAATGGTTCCCAGACTTAATGAATTTCACAGATCAGTAATTTTTTTTTTCAAGTGACACAGGGTCAACAAATTTTTATATTCCCAAATAAGGACAAGGGGGAGAAAAAAGGACACTTCTCCTTTTGAAGGAAATACTTAAACAAGTATTTACTTGTATAAAGTAAAAAGAATTTGTTTAAAAAAGTACCCCTTTCATTGAAGTAGATCTGCAATGGATGAGTAAACCAGAAAGCTGTTAGCCTTTCTTAAAACTGAAGTCATGAAATGGTGATTGCTTTAGTCAATCCTTAATGCAGGGGAGACTTTTGTTCTCTTTATTATTTCATTCTTTTACTGGATCTTGAAGTTTTCTACCTTACATAATTTTGGAGTGAAGTTTAAACTTGTTCTTTTTGTGTGTTTGAAAGTAGGGCAAAATAGCATCTTGTGTGAGAACCCAATGCTTAAAACGTTATCTTCTATGTAAAGTTTTGAAACTGTATGGTATGCCTGTAATACCCCCAATAACAGTAATAAAGGGATGCCTGGGTGGCTCAGTGGTTGAGTGTCTGCTTTTGGCCCAGGGCATGATCCTGGAGTCCCGGAATCGAGTCCCACATCGGGCTTCCTGCATTGAGCCTGCCTCTCTCTCTGTATCTGTCATGAATAAATAAATAAAATCTTTTTTAAAAATAACAGTAATAAAATTGGACTGATATATTCAACTGCAGTGCTAGTTAAATCTTATTAAAAATATAGATCTTGGGATGCCTGGGTGCTCAGTGGTTAAGCGTCTGCCTTTCGGCCCAGAGTGTAATCCTGCAGTCCCGGGACCGAGTCCCAAATCAGGCTCTCTGCATGGAGCCTATTTCTCTCTACCTGTGTCTCTGCCTCTCTCTCTCTGTGCCTCTCATGAATAAATAAATAAAATCTTAAAAAGAGAGAGAGAGAGAGAGAGACATTAGGAAATTTAGTGGGGAAAACAGTTTAAAAAATTATAAATTTAAAAGCATTGTATAAAAAAGCCAACTAAAGAAAGAGTGGCAAGGGTTTTTTTTTTTTTTTTTTAAAGATTTATTTACTTTAGAGCTATGTGTGTAAGTGGGGTGGTGGGGAAGCAAGGCAGAGGGAAAGAGAGTCTTAAGCAGACTCTGCACTGAGTGCAGGGCTTGATCTCATGACCCTGAGATTAGGACCTGAGCTGAAATCCAAGAGTCAGACACTGAATCAACTACGTCACCCAGATGCCCCAAGAACAGTTAAGATACTTCTAAAAGAAAGTTAAAAATAGAATTGCCCTATGATCCAAAAATCATAGGTGCCCTAGAGATTAGAAAATGTTAAATGGCTCATCATAAATTGAAAGTTTTCAAAGGATATATACCTTGATTAAGGGTATTTACCCATTACTTAGATGACATCTGTGTAGCTCGGTTCTCTTTTTAAGATTTTATTTATTTATTCATATATATATATATAAATAGGCAGAGGGAGAGAGGGAGAAGCAGGCTCCATGCAGAGAGCCTGATGTGGGACTCAATCCCAGGACTCCAGGATCATGTCCTGGGCCCAAGGTAGGCGCTCAACTGCTGAGCCACCCAGGCATCCCTTTGTAGCTCATTTCTGTTTTGTCAATAGTCTAAGTTTAAATTATGTGGGTAATGAAAGCTATAGTTGATTCTGGCTTCTGTGTTCTCTTAGGTGAAGTGTAAATTTCTAGAAAAAGATAGGATTTACAAAACTGACTCCAAAAGAAACAGAAAACTCAAGTAGTCTTATTCTTTAAAAAATGGAATCTGGGGACAGAAAAATTGCACAAAGAAAACTAGGCTTATATAGATTTACAACTGCTTTCTGCCAAATAGTCAATGGGCAGATAATTCCCTGTTTAATGTAAACTCTTCCAGACAATGGGGGAAAAAGGAACAGTCCCCAAATCATTTTATGAAACTAGCATAATTTTGATTCTAAGCCAGAAATAGACAATATAAGAAAAATTATAGGGCATGTCTCTCAAGAACATAGATAAAAAATTCCAAACTGGACACCTGGGTGGCTCAGTGGTTAACCACCTGTCTTTGGCTCAGGGTGTGATCCCAAGGTTCTGGGATTGAGTCCTGCATTGGGCTCCCTGTGAGGAGCCTGCTTTTTCCTCTGTCAATGTCTCTGCCTCTCTTTCTGTCTCTCATGAATAAATAAATAAAACCTTAAAAAGAAAATTCTAAACCAAACTTCAGCAAACTGAATCCAGCATTATATAAAATACAATAAATCATGGTCTAGTTCAGTTTGTCTGAGGAATGCAAGCTTATTTTAACATTAGAAAAGCAATATAATTTACCTCGACTAACAGAAAACCATATATTTTAGCAATTGCAGCAAAAGCATTTAATAAACTTTTAAAACTCATTTATGATTTAAAAATTAAATCAAATTGGGACACCTGGGTGGCTCAGCTATTGGCTAAAGGCATGATCCCAGAGTCCCGGGATCAAGTCCCATATTGGGCTCCCTGCATGGAGCCTGCTTCTCCCTCTGCCTCTCTTTCTCTCTGTGTCTCTCATGAATAAATAAAAATTGAATTAAATTAAATCAAATTGGGGCGCTTGGGTGGCTCAGTAGGAGGAGCATGCAACTTCTGATGTCTGGGTCACGAAGTCTGAGCCCCATGTTAGATACAGAGATTAGCTAAAAATAAATAAAACTTTAAAAAATTAAAATCACTTGTTGCCTACACTGCAAGTGGGAGTGTAAACTGGAATGACTTTGCAAGACAGTCTGACATTACCTAGTAAAGATGTACATGCCTGTACCTACACCTTTCAATTTCACTCCTAAACATGTATTTTAGAGCATTGTTTTCAACTTCTGCCTTGCAGCCTGATAAGAATGAACACAATTTAGTGGCATTTGACCAACAGTTTTTTTAAGTGTTAAATAAAACAGAAAATATTAATGTACCTCATCGTAAGGATATTATTTTGAGGAACTTATTCCCTATTATATATCTATATGTATAGGTGATTTGTGAGATAAAATATTTTTCTATTGTGTTTGCTGTTAAAGTTTGCAAGCAACTCCTAATCTACAGAAACTAAAAAATGCTCATTATTTCATAAGAATAAACCTTGGAGACATGGATTTCTTTCAACAGCAGAATGGATACATTGTAATATATTCGTATAACAATTTTACACTGCAGTGAAAATGAGCTACAACTACATCCAACTAAACAATATATTGCTTAGGGCTGTATTTCTTTTATCATATCCTTATGTGGTAAAGCTATAAAGAAAAGTAAGGGAGTGATAAAATAAAATAGCATAGTGTTTACTTTTGGTTGAGTCTGAGGTGGGTAATGAGAGGGGCACACAGAAGCTGAATATATCCTGGTCATGCCTTATTTCCTAACCTGGATGTGGGTACAAAGTGGTTCGTTTTATTATCTTTTGAGTTGTGCATCTGTGTCCTATACAGTTTTTTTTTTAATTGTTGTAAAATATATGTAACATAAAATTTACCATTTTAATAATTTTATTTATTATTATTATTATTTTTTTAAGATCTCACCCATTTATTCATGAGAGACACACAGAGAGAGAGAGAGAGAGGCAGAGACACAGGCAGAGGAAGAAGCAGGCTCCATGAGGGGAGCCTGATGTGGGACTCAATCCTGGGACTCCAGGATCATGCCCTGGGCTGAAGGCAGGCGCTAAACTGCTAAGCCACCTAGGGATCCCCATTTTAATCATTTTTAAGTGTTAAGTTAAGTGGCATTGAGTATATTCATATTGATGCCCATCACTATTCATTCCAGCATGTTTTCATCTTCCTTGACTAAAATTCCATACCTATTAAATAATAACCCTCTGTTCTCCCTCAGCCCCTGGCAGCCACCATCTGCTTTGTGTCTAGATGTATTAACTACTGTAGGTACCTATACAAGTAGAATCCTGCAGTACTTACCCTAGTATGTCTGGCATGTTCACTTCGTACAATGTCTTCAGGCTCCTTCCATATTGTAGAAGGTGTAAGAATTGCATTCCTGTTTAAGGATGAATAATATTCCATTGTGTGTATATACTACATTTTGTTTATCCATTTATCAGGGGGACATTAAGGTTATCTCCACCTTTTTGCTATTATGAACAATGTTGTTGTGAACATAGGTGTACAAATAATGTTTCAGTCCATCCTTTCAGTTCTTTTGGGCATATAATCAGAAATGGAATTAGAGGATATGGTAATTCTAATTTTTTAAGGAACTACCATACTGTTTCCCATGGCTGCAACTCTGTATGATTTTGTATGTATATTTTTGGCTGTTAAAAATTAATTTTAAAAAAACAAAGACGGGGCAGCCTGGGTGGCTCAGTGGTTTAGCACTGCCTTTGGCCCAGGGCGTGATCCTGGAGTCCCGGGATCGAGTCCCACATCAGGCTCCCCACATGGAGCCTGCTTCTCCCTCTGCCTATGTCTCTGCCCCCCCCCCTCTCTCATTAATAAATAAATAAAATCTTAAAAAAAAAATAAAAATGAATTAAAAAAAAAAAGACTCTATCTTTCCCTTCTCTGATTATCCTCTCAAATTTGATGTCTTTCTAGGTAATTTTCCTATGCATTTATATATATGGAGACTGTGTGGATTTATAATTTGTATTCATTTGTTGTTGGACTGGCTGTGGAAGAGTTGTTTGAGTGCTTCATTAAAGATAAAATGACTGGGATGCCTGGGTGGTTCAGCAGTTGAGTGTCTACCTTTGGCTCAGGGCATGATCCTGGAGTTCCAGGATCGAGTCCCACATCGGGCTCCCTGCAGGGAGCCTGCTTCTCCCTCTGCCTGTGTCTCTCCCTCTCCCTCTCTGTGTGTGTCTCTCATGAATAAATAAATAAAAATCTTTAAAAAATAAATAAATAAAGATAAAATGACGGAGATTCAACCCCACCTCCCTCCCATCCACCTCCACCTCTCCACTGTAAGCCCCAGAGATTTTGATTTGGTTGGTTTGAATGGTTTTAGGAATCTAAATTTTAAGTTTTTGAGTGATTCTGATGGGCAACCACTGATTTTCTTTATTAAGATTTTATTCATTTATTTTTGGTATTCTCTATACCCAACATGGGGCTCAAACTCACAACCTGGAGAGCAAGAGTTGCACACTCTTCTGACTAAGCCAGCCAGGTGCCCTGATTTATTCTTTAACATAAATGAGGGGCAGTCCGGGTGGCTCAGCAATTTAGTGCCACCTTCAGCCCAGGGCCTGATCCTGGAGACCAGGAATCGAGTCCCACGTCCGGCTCCCTGCAGAGCCTGCTTCTCCCTCTGCCTGTGTCTCTGCCTCTTTCTGTGTCTCTCATGAATGAATGAATGAATGAATGAATGAATGAATAAATAAATAAAACAAAATTAACCTAAATGATATTATGCATTTTTGCATAATTGAAGGGCACCTGGGTGGCTCAGTGGTTGAACATTTGTCATGATCCCGGGGTCCTGGGGTTGAGTCCTGCCTCAGGCTCCCCTCCACTTATGTCTCTGCCTCTCTCTGTGTGTCTCTCATGAATAAATAAAATCTTAAGGGACGCCTGGGTGGCTCAGTGATTGGGCATCTGCCTTTGGCCCAGGGCATGATCCTGGAGTCCCGGGATCCAGTCCCACATCAGGCGCTCTGCATGAAGCCTGCTTCTCCCTCTGCCTATGTCTCTGCTTCCCTCTTTCTCTCTCTGTGTTTCTCTTGAATAAATAAATAAAATCTTAAAAAATAATAATAAATAAATAAAATAAATCTTAAAAAAACAAAATAAAACAAAAAATTTTTTCTAATCTCCAACAGATGTCAGGAAAAAGTCCTGTTCACTTAATACAGCCCTCATTTCTCTAAATTCCATTTTAACTTCCTTTCTTCCCCACTACATGGTACACTACTTGAGATAGATAGATACAAGTAATATTCATCTTTGTAATATCTGGCACATTAATATGTACCTTATCAATACAAAAACTTTTACGATTTACTTATTATAAGAGAAAAAAATGGAATCGGGGGAGGGGCAGAAGGAGAAGGCAAGAGAGAATCCTCAAGCAGACTCCCTGCTGAGCACAGAGCCTGATGTGGGGCTCAATCCCAGAACCCTGAGATCATGACCTGAGCCAAAACCAACAGCCAGATGTTCAACTGACTAGCCACCCAGGCACCCAAATCTTGATTTCTAATCTCATCTCCAATAAAAGGAAGTAGGGCTCCTTAGTGAAACTGCAAAATCTAGGACTGGGATAGAATCTATACAAGACAAGTTTGAATAATCCTGTAATGTCAGGAAGCAAATAATCCAAAAACAAAACCCTTACACGATCATGTCAAAGGGACACAGGAGACAAATGAAAGAGCCCCCAAAGGCCAAAGCTGAAACACCTTGAGCACAATATCCATGAGTTCATACTAATATAAGTAACTGAATAGGTTAAAAAAAAAAAAAAAAAAAGACAGTAGACAAATCTCCCTTGCAGATTTCCAAATAATTCACATAGGTGGGGTTTAATTTCCTTCATCTTCCTAACTTGTCTCTATCTACGTAAAATTCTTATTAGCATACAATGTAGATAGACACTAAGCTAGTTTCTTATAATACATAGAAAATAATTTCAAGGGATGCCTGGGTGGTTCAGCCGTTAAGCATCTGCCTTCAGCTCAGGGCATGCAGGTCCTGGAATGAGTCCTGCATTGGGCTCCCCACCGGGAGCCTGCTTCTCTGTCTTCCTCTGCCTCTGCCTCTCTCTCTGTGTGTGTGTGTCTCTCATGAATAAATAGAAAAAGAAAAGAAAAGAAAAAAGAAAATTTTCAACCAGAAGACTACAGCATAACTTCACTCCTCACACCCTGGGCAAATAAAAGTTTTGTGTATATCTATGCCAGGAAATTCATAATGGGGAAATATGGGTTAAAAATAAGGAAGTGGAAACCAATAAGTACTTTCCATTAAAAGACATAATCAAGGCACTGAGACCTCATTTCCAACTGTCATGATTTCCAAGTTGTGATTACCTTCCAAGCATACCTTCACACTTAGTGCACACCAAAAACTAGACTGTCGGTTTTGGTGGCTGACTTAATCATCATTATCACAAAATCCTTACAAGCTATTCCCTTTAGCTAAAGTGAACTATCCTATATTTCTTTATATTCAGCTTCTGTGCAAATGAAAAATAGAAATGGTAAAAGATCTATATGACAGAAGCACAATCATAAGGAGGCCAGGCCTCAATTGACCCCCATGTCAGGACTTTCTGAAGAAACTCTTAGGATCTTCTATTCCTGGGACACCTGGGTAGCTCAGCGGTGAGCGTCTGCCTTTGACTCAGGGCGTGATCCCGGAGTCCTGAGATCGAGTCCCACATTGGGCTTCCTGCATGGAGGAGCTTGCTTCTCTCTCTGCCTATGTCTCTGCCTCTTTTTCTGTGTCTCTCATGAATAAATAAAATCTTTAAAAAAAAAAAAAAGGATCTTCTATTCCTTTGGGAATTTTCTTGAAATGATAAAAACATAAAATACTAAGGAGGAAGTCATTACCCTCTGTTATTGACTGAATATTTGTGTACCTCTCAAATTCCTATGTTGAAGCCCTAACCCACATTGGTATGTGGAGACGGGGCATTTTGTTTTGTTTTAATTTTTATTTATTTATTATAGTCACACAGAGAGAGAGAGGGAGAGAGAGAGAGAGGCAGAGACATAGGCAGAGGGAGAAGCAGGCTCTGTGCACCGGGAGCCCGACGTGGGATTCGATCCCGGGTCTCCAGGACCGTGCCCTGGGCCAAAGGCAGGCGCCAAACCGCTGCGCCACCCAGGGATCCCGAGACGGGGCATTTTGGAGATAATTAGGGTTAGATGAAGTCATTAGGGTGGGGCCATTAATGGAATCAGGGCTCTTGTAGGAAGTTCTCTACCAGAGAACTTTCCCTTTCTCTCTCTCTCCTCCCTCAGTCCCAAAAGAGGTCATGTGAGCACTCTACAAAGAGATGGTGGGCACTTACAAGTCAAGAGAAAAGGTTTCAAAATGAAAACTTCCTTGCCAGCACCTTGACCTTGGACCTCTCAGTCTGGAAATATGAGAAATACTGGTGTCTAAGCCACCTGGCCTATGGTATTTTGTCTTGGCAGCCCAATCTAAGACACTCTCCTTCCAAATACCTCCTTTAAAAAATGCTAACATAAGTAAATAGGAAGTAAGCCACAGTGGACTTATAGCATAACAAAATAAGATTTTTTTTTAAGTTTTTATTTTTAAGCAATCTCTACACCGAACATGGAACTCAAACTCACAACCCTGAGATCAAGAGTTGTACACTTGCCAGCCAGGCACCCCCAATAAACTAAGATTTTATTTTTATTTTTTTTAAGCGCGCAGTTTCTTTTTTTAAGATTTCTTTATTATGATAGACATAGGTTTTAAAGAAAGTATATAGGATGGGTTACTGGTTATATCTCATTACCTTTAACATTTAGTCACTTTCCATGCAGCATATTTTTTGCCTTGGAAAAAAAAAATCTATTGATTTAGGGGGATCCCTGGGTGGCTCAGCGGTTTTGCGCCTGCCCAGGGTGCGGTCCTGGAGTCCCGGGATCGAGTCCCACGTCAGGCTCCCGGCATGGAGCCTGCTTCTCCCTCTGCCTGTGTCTCTGCCTCTCTATGTCTATCATGAATAAATAAAAATAAATCTTTAAAAAAAATCTATTGATTTAGCAATACCCTTTTATATTTGTTCCTTTGTCCTCCCAGAAATGTCACTAATAAATTGACTCATTCTGGGATAACAAACAGGTATGGGAAGCGGGGGGAATAAATGAAATAAAAAGGTCTCTGCCCTTTAGACACAGTAAAATTTACCACATATACCGAGAACTTTGTCTATACTTTAAAAATGTATCGTGGTGCACCTGGCTGGCTCAGCTGATGAAGCATTTGACCCTTGGTCTCCAGGTTATGGGTTCAAGCTCCATGCTGGGTAGAGATTACTTAAAAATAAAATCTTTTAAAAAAATGATATTGTACTTAAATGTTAAAATTTTCAAATTTCTCCAACATAGTAAGAAAGCAGATTACTATTACTATTGAATGAAGGAAGATCAAATATATATTTTTCTACACAAAAAAAAGAACATTTATGGAATAGATGAAAAGACTTAATGAATTAAACTTTGGCATGTCACCTGGACAGAAAGTAAATCAAGTTATCCTCTTGGATCCTAGAAAATCTCTCTTTTTTTTTTTTTTCTAGAAAATATATCTTATTTGGTTTAATTCTTCCTATCAACAATATGAATTTTTTTATAAAATTACCAGGCAATAGCTACCAAAGCATGTCAGGGATTTAAGAATAAGATTAGGGCAGCCCAGGTAGCTCAGTGGTTTTGCGCAGCCTTCGGCCCAGGGCGTGATCCTGGAGTTCTGGGATCAAGTCCCATGTCGGGCTCCCTGCATGGAACCTGCTTCTCCCTCTGCTTGTGTCTCTGCCTCTCTGTCTCTCTCTGTCTCTCATGAATAAATAAATAAAGTCTTTAAAACAAACAAACAAGAATAAGATTAATGTTTCTTTCTCACAAATTTTAATACAGTCATTTTGAGCTACTTGTTCCTGTAATAGACTCAGCTCTTTTCCCATCTCTGGTCTTTGCTCTTGCTGGCTACCCTGCCTTCCAAAAATACCCTTCTACTTGCCAGCTTGGCAAATTCCTACTTGTTATTTAAGAGTTATCTCTTTTGTGTGATCCTCTCATCCCCCCCAGCTCATTAAATACTCCTTTTGGCCTTCTATTCATTTTGTACAGTATCCTCATTATTTTAGAGCTGTATAAATATTTGTTCAGTTAGGTGGCCTACAAGACCTATGCCAACATTAGATAAATAACACAGATAGTTCCCACTTTTCATCACTTCATAAGTTAAAATTCTACTCATTAATAACTTGCCTAATTAAAGCCCATATTTCACTTCTTATTGCTATGGTTTCCAATAAGTCCAGACAAAGGCAACAGCACAAAAGGCAATCAAGATTCAACATACACAGCCAGCATTCTGCTTTTAGGCAGACAATATGCATTAAGATAATGCGTCTAAGAAAATGTGAAATGACAAAGGCCAACTACCCTTTTGTATGTGCTGTATCATAGTGTACTTCAGATGGGTAGGTAGTGTGATGGCTGAAAATCTTTAACACCCTAATTTAAATTTAAGAGTCCACATTTATAAGGATGGAGTCAGGGGCACCTGGGTGGCTCAGGCGGTTTAAGCGTCTGCATTTGGCTCTGGTCATTATCCTGGAGTCCTGGGATTGAGCCCCACATCAGGCTCCCTGCTCAGTGAGGAGCCTGCTTCTCCCTCTCCCTCTGCCTGCTGTTCCCTCTCCTTGTGCTCTTCCACCCTCTGCAAAAAAAAAAAAAATTCACCCAAAATTTCAACATGGGGCATTCTGTATTATTTCTATAAAAATAAATGAAGATTGTGCAGAATATAAATGTACTCAAAGAAAGCATATTAAGGGCAGCCCGGGTGGCGCAGCGGTTTGGCGCCGCCTGCAGCCTGGGGTGTGATCCTGGAGACCCGGGATCGGATCGAGTCCCACATCGATCGTGGAGCCTGCTTCTCCCTCTGCCTGTGTCTCTGCCTCTCTCTCTCTGTGTCTATGAATAAATAAATAAAATCTTTAAAAAAAAAAAAAAGAAAGCATATTAATATTGAATTCAGCTACCAGATGGAAATATGTGAAAGCAAAATTTGTACTTAAAATTGATTCTACAAACGAAATAAATGCTGTCAGGCAACACCTTACTGATGTTTGGAGCCAAAGGTCAATTGTATGGTCTGTTCTAAACAGCTGACTTTTAAATATTTTTTAAAAGATGGGGCGCCTGGGTGGCTCAGCGGTTGAGGGTCTGCCTTTGGCTCAGGTCGTGATCCCAGGGTTCTGGGATGAAGTCCTACGTCAGGCTCCCTACAGGGACCTGCTTCTCCCTCTGCCTACATCTCTGCTTCTCTCTGTGCCTCTCGTGAATAAATAAATAAAATCTTAAGAAAAATAAAAGAAATCCACAAGTAAGAACATAATATGAAACAAAATATTCCTAATTTCACTGCTTCACATGTACTATTCTGGATCAGTTTAGAAACTCTAAAATCAAATTGACATGCATTTACAGAATTCCCACTCACACAATAACATTGTCTTACAAAAGAAAGATAAGAATTATCTTATTAGGAGTTATCTACTTCTCTGTTACTTCTTTTACGCTGCAAATCATAAATCCAAACTTCAGGAGAGATATTAAGTAGAGAGTGTATGAAGATGAACTATACAGGCAAGCAGGTATAATGAAACATTCATATTCTCTTATTCTTATACATTAAAGTTGTTAGGATGAAAGCAAAGCAAACCTCCACTAAATTGGAGTTTTAGAAAGTAACAGTAATCTTGATGTATTATCAAGAAGAAAAGAAAAATTTTAAAGAACTAAACTACCTAATTTTATATCCAGTTGGTGGCATAACACTACAGAGAGAGGAGTTAGTTCAAGTAGCTTTAAAATACAGTATTTTTGACTATACATTTTCTGTGAGTTATATTGTAAGTACAAAAGCATAGGGCGGTTGACTGGCTCAGTTAGTAGAGCATGTGATTCCTAGCCTCAGGATCTTAAGTTCGATGGCATGTTGGGCATAGAGCTTACTTAAAAAAAAAAATAAGTACGAAAAACCCATGAAAAAAATAATACAGCTCTATTTAGTAGTCTTATTTGTAGTAATAGTACTGTCATTACTATTTTTAAACTAACATAGGTGCAGTGTAGGATAAAGCTAACAAATAATTATGTTAACAATATTAAAAACCAAAAGAATTCAGCATAATGAAGAGCTGTAAGTATAAAATTAAAGAGATTAAATAAAAACTCTATAACTGGGGGAACCTTGGTGGCTCAGTCAGGTGGGTGTCTGACTCTTGGTTTCGGCTCAGGTTGTGATCTCAAGATCATGGGATCAAGCCCTATGTCCGTTGAAGAGTGCTTGGTGCAGGGCCTGCTTGAGATTCTTTCCTCCCACCTCCACTTCTGCTCCTCCCCCTGTTCATGCTCTCTCTCAAATACATAAATAAATTTAAAAAAACAAAAACAAAAACCCTGTAACTGTACATCTGAATCAGAATATCAGCAGGAACTCATTTTTTAAATCTCCTGGGGTGGTAGAGCATCTGATTTTTTAAAAACTATTTTATTTATTTATTAGAGAGAGAACACAAGCTGGAGCTGGGAAGCACAGAGGGAGAAGCAGACTCCCCACTGAGCAGAGCTCCACACTTGGGACAGGTGGCTCCACAAAGGCGGAGGGGGGGCGGGGGGGACCACGGATGACAGGATCATGACCTGAGGCAAAGGCAGATGCTTAACCAACTAAGCCACCCAGGTGCCCCTAGAGCATTGGACTCTTAATCAACTATAGATCTCAGGGTCATGAGCTCAGGCCCCACATTGAGTGTAGAGATTACATAAACGAAAGAAAGACTTTTCTAACCCTGTCCACAGAAAAAGATTCAAAAGCAATGAGTAGCAAAGAATATCTCAGAACCCAGATTGTGGTCTTTATATCCTATTTTCCACTAAAGAGACAGTCCCCTTAGAGAAATGGCTATTTCTAAAATTGGGGCAGGAAATGTACAAGGTGAGCCTGGAACATGCTGTTGTTCCCAAAGCAAGGAAATTATTAAAGACTAATGTAGTCTTGTCAAAAGGTCGCAGGACCCAAATAAAAGGCACTCCCACGGGCCTAAGAGTAAACAATTTGAGCATAAAAAACTACAAAAAACAAAGCTATTATTTTATGTCTATGAAATATATAAAAATCTGTATGTTCATAATGCTACTAAAGAAAATTCACAGTCATCAGGGAAGGCTGCTAAAGGGACTAATTCATGATTCCTCTAAAATTACTTGAGGGCAGCCCAGGTGGCTCAGCGGCTTAGCTCTGCGTTCAGCCCAGGTGTGATCCTGGAGACCGGGGATCGAGTCCCACGTCGGGTTCCAGTATGGAATGGAGCCTGCTTCTCCCTCTGCCTGTGTCTCTGCCTCTCTCTCTCTCTACCTCTCATGAATAAATAAAACCTTAAAAAAAAATAAAATTACTTGAGAAATAAGGAAAAGAATCAAATCCCTTTCCTGCCTTTCCTATACTAATCAACAGAGTAACCAAACAGTTAATGTGGTAAAGTTCTAAGGAATTTCATCTATATGAAGGAAGAACAGATTAAGAAAAGTATCATGTTGCAAACCCTAATAATTTATAATCACAATAGGTACTAAAACCATTACATGAAAGGTTGATGGAAAATATTCTAATGGAAAGATCAGGCTACTATCATCTGAATCCAGAGCTCGATCTGAAGACGGTTAAAAGTGAGATGTCTAGAAATTACACATCACGAGCCAAGTAATGGGAAGTACGCACACTGCCTGTGAAACACTCTTGCTTTAGATTTTTAATTTCATTATTTAGCCTCTACCTAAAGGATACCACAAGAAGGCAACTGGACAAATGTAGACTATGGAACATTCTGTTATTCAAAAGACTGACTGACTGCCCAGGCTGTCTGCCTGAAGGCAATTTTTGGACCTCAATAAAGTAAAGGAGGGAATCAAAAGAGTCCATTAACCTCTCTGAGTTGAAAAGATACCAGGGTTCAGGGAGGCTGAAGAGGCTAGAACTCTGGCAAAATTCCAGAAAGGTAGGAAGAGAAAAAGAACTACAAAAATCTGCATAGTATCCCCTTTAATCTTTGCTAAGTATTGGGCAACACTTCCACGGCCAGTCAGTGTATTGTATGGATAGGGAGGTTGCTGTGATCTGTCCTGCATGACCAACCACCTCGAACTGCACGTAGGCAGGCAGGCTAAAGAATGCTGTTTGTGAGACTTGGTCACATAAGTGACCTTGGGAGCCTGATTAGTTGACATTAGCTGGCCTCGAGGTCAGAAATCGCCCTTCTTGCTGGACAAGAAGAGCTATAAATTTTGCCCTGCATCCCCTCTGGCTCCAGGCTGGACTGGCCCCCCAGAATGGAATCTGGGAGAGGAGGCAAACACACTTCGCCTCTTTGAATATGTAAAGCCATGATAACACAGAAATGCAGCTCACCACAAACTGCACGTAGGCAAACAAATGTTTAACTTCAGATTCCATCATTTGCCCTATAAAATATGGGCTTTCTGGGGATGGTCAATTGGTAGTCTCGCCAGAGGGAAGGATGCTTGCCTAGGCCTCTTAATAGGGACTCCAGCCTGGCTGGCTCCACAGGGCTTCCCCAGCTAAAGGGGTTGGGTGTTGTAAGTACCCAATTTGATGTAACTCTGTCTTATTCTCCTTAACTGCTTACTATTACCCTGATCTATACACGGATTTACCTTTTCTTTCCATTTCTATGAGATTTTTATAATATCAATAGTGGTTTTTTTTCCCCCCCTTCAAAACTGAGAATATGGCTGCCATGAATCTTTTCTTCAGAACAGTAAGGCAAAGAATAACAGGGAAGTTGTAAGCTGGTCAGTTCTCACAGCTCACAAGCACAGAAACATTCAAGCTCCAGCAAGTCAGGGTAAAAAGTCCTTGGTGATCACCTGAGATATTCAGTAGAGACTCTAGAGGATTCATCCCTTAGTATAGGGCTCAAATGTCCCTGTAATGAAAACTACTCTAGATCTACCCTAGGAAAACCTAAACAAAGAGCTCAAAACCATGAACAGGCAACCTGTCTGCCAAAATACTTGTTAAAGAAAGGCAGCAAAAGACAGACACTCATCCAACACCCAACCAAAAATTACTACATGTGCCAAACGACAAAATAAAAACAAAACCATACTAAGAGAAAAGTTAGTCAACAAAGGAGCAAACTTGGAAATGGCACGTAAGGACAAGAACATTAGAGATGCCTGGGTGGCTCAGTGGCTGAGTGTCTGTCTGCCTTTGGCTTGGATTGTGACCAAGTTCTGCATCAGGCTCCCCACAGGGAGCCTACTTCTCCCTCTGCTTTTGCCTCTCTCTATCTCCCATGAATATATAAATAAAATCTTTAAAAAAATTTAAAAAGCGGGATCCCTTTTGGGTGGCTCGGTGGTTTAGCGCCTGCCTTCGGCCTGGAGCATGACCCTGGGGACCTGGGATCGAGTCCCACGTCGGGCTCCCAGCATGAAGCCTGCTTCTTCCTCTGCCTGTGTCTCTGCCTCTCTCTCTCTCTCTCTCTGTCTAATAAATAAAAATCTTTTAAAAAATTTAAAAAGGACAGTAACATTAAAACTTTAAGAATATTATATTCAATGACTTAAAAAAAAGTAACTGTAACAGAGAAAGAAATGGAAAATAGTCAAAAGAAAAGAAGAAACTTCTAGGAATAAAAAATACAATATATGAAGTGAAAATACCATTGTATGTAATCAATGGCATATTAGAGCATGCAGAAGATTCAGTTAAGATACAGCAACACAAACTATCCAAAATGAAACACAAAGGGGGGAAAAACACTGAAAAAATTTAACAAAGCCTCAGTAACCTCTGGGAAATATCAGAAGGTCTAGCACACGTGGAATTGTAGTCCTGATGTAAAGAGAGAGGGGACCAGATAACCAGATAAAAATCTTAAGAAATAATGATGAAAAATGTTCCCAGTCTCATGAAAAGTATAAACCCAAAGATCCAAAAATCTGAACAAACCAAGCAGGATAAAACACATATATAGAGACAAAACCACACCAAGGTATATCATTTTCATAATCAAATTTGCTGAAAACCAGTGATAATGACTAACGGAAACTATGAATGTCAGAAGACAAAGTATTGGCATCTTTAAAATGCTGAAAGAAAAAAAAAATCAGGGGCGCCTGGGTAGCTCAGTTGGTTAAGCATCTGCCTTCAGCTTGGGTCCTGATCCCAGGGTCCTGGGATGGAATCTAGTTTCTGGCTCCCAGATCAGCAGGGGGCCTGCTTCTCCCTCTTCTGACTCTCCTCTCTGCTTGTCCACACACTCACACACTGTCTAATGAATAAATAAAATCTTATTAAAAAAAAAAAGAAAAGAAAAAATCAACTTGGAATTCTATATGCATGAAAACATCCTTTTGAAAAAAGGGGGAGGGGGCAGTGGTTTAGCGCCGCCTGCAGCCCAGGGCCTGATCCTGGAGACCGGGGATCGAGTCCCATGTCAGGCTCTCTGCATGGAGCCTGCTTCTTCCTCTGCCTGTGTCTCTGCCTCTCTCTCTCTCTCTCTCTGTGTGTGTCTCTATGAATAAATAAATAAAATCTTTAAAAAATAATAAATAAAAATAAAAAAAGGGAGTGGGGACCTGGGTAGCTCAGTTCATTAAGTTTCTGCCTTCAATTCAAGCCGTGATCCTGGGGTCCTGGGATTGAGCCCCACTTCAAGGTTCCTTGCTTGGTGGGGAGTCTGCTTCTTCCTCTGCCGCTCCTCCTGTCTGTTCTCTCTCTCTCTCTCTCTCTCTCTCTCACTAGGTCAAAGAAATAAATAAAAAAAATTTTTTTAAAGAACAGGTTTAATTTATTTATTCATGAGAGACACAGAGAGAGAGAGAGACAGAAACTGGCAGAGGGAAGCCACCTGGGTGCCTGCACGAAAATATCTTTAGAGATAAAAGTGCAGAGGGTGCCTGGCTGGTTCAGTTGAAGAGCATAAGACTCTTTATCTCAGGGTCTTGAGTTTGAGCCCCACATGGGGTGTAGATTACTTAAATAAAACTTTAAAAAACAAAAGAAAAAACTGAAATAAAAATATTTTCAGACAGGCAAGGTGGAAAGAATATAACACCAAAACACCTGCATGACAAGAAATGTTAAAGGTAGTACTTCAGGTGGAAGGATGGCATCAGCTAAAAATTTGGATATACACTAAGAAATGAAGAGCACAGAAAATCATATACGATTAAATACAAGAGACTTCTGTTTTATCACTTTTTAAATTTCCTCAGGGGCACCTGGGTGGCTCAGTGGTTGGGCATCTGCCTTAGGCTCAGGTGGTGATCCCGGGGTCCTGGGATCAAGTCCCACACTGGGCACTCTGCGGAGAGCTTGCTTCTCCCTCTGCTTATATCTCTGCCTCTCTCTTGTGTGTCTCTCATGAATAAATAAATATTTTTAAAAATAAAAAAAATATAAAATTTCCTTAAAAGGTAACAATTTTAGGGGTGCCTGGATGGCACAGGTGGTTTAGAGTCCAACTCTTAGTTTTGGCTCAGGTTGTGATTTCATGGTGAGACTGGCCCCCTGCATCAAGCTTCAGAGTGTGCTTGAGATTCTCTCTCCCTCTCCCCCTTCTGCTCATCTGCACATGCACACTCTTATCTCTCTTTTTTTTTTTTTATCTCTCTCTAATAAATAAATAAATCTCTTCTTTTAAAAAGTCACTGTTGGGATCCCTGGGTGGCGCAGCGGTTTGGCGCCTGCCTTTGGCCCAGGGCGCGATCCTGGAGACCCGGGATCGAATCCCACATCAGGCTCCCGGTGCATGGAGCCTGCTTCTCCCTCTGCCTGTGTCTCTGCCTCTCTTTCTCTCTGTATGACTATCATAAATAAATAAAATTAAAAAAAATAATAATAAAAATAAAAAGTCACTGTTAAAAAAAAAAAACAAAAAAAAATAAAAAAAAAAAATAAAAAGTCACTGTCTAGGGATGCCTGGATGGCTCAGTGGTTGAGCGTCTGCCTTCAGTTCAAAGCATGCCAGGTCCAGGGATCGAGTCCCACACAAGGCTTCTTGAGAGCAGTCCACTTCTCCCTTTATGTCTCAGCCTCTCTGTATGTATCTCTCATGAATAAATAAAATCTTTTAAATAAATAAATAAATAAATAATTAAATAAAAAACCACTGTCTAAAGCAAAATTAATGTATTTTACAGTTTATAACATGTATAGAAGTAAAGTATACATTGTAGAGTTGCCTGGGTGGATCAGTCAGTTGAATGGCTAACTCTTGATTTTGGCTTGGGATAGGATCTCAAGGATGTAAGACTGAAACCACATCAGGCTGCAAACTCAGCATGGAGTCTACTTATCCTTCTCCCTCTGCCACCTCCTTGCACACAAGTGCACTAACAAATAAAATCTTTTTTAAAAAATGTATTATTGTGGGTACCTGGGTGACTCAGTGGGTTAAGCATCTGCCTTCAACTGCTTCTCAGTCTTTTGGCTAAGATCAAGCATCTGCCTTCGACTCAGGTCATGATCCCAGAGTCCTGGGATCGAGCCCCACATGAGGCTCTCTGCTCAGCGGGGAGCCTGCTTCTCCCTCTCTTCCTCTGCCTGCAGCTCCCCTTGCTTGTGCATGTTCTCTCCCTCTCTCTGTCAAATAAAACAAAATCTTTTTTAAAAATTCAAAAAATATAAAGGGGCAAAGAGGCTAAATGTCACAGGAGGAGACAGAAGAAAAACAGCAAGCATTAGAAGGCTACAGTGTCTATATTAATATAGACATCGTAGGCTTCAAAACAATACTAACAAGAAAAAAAAGAGGGACATTTCACAATATTTCACAGTGATAGGTCAATTCACCAAGAAACAATCCTAAAAAAAAAAAAAAAAAAAAAAAGTGTACTCCATCAATAAGAGCTGCAAAATACACGAAGGGAAAAAAGAAAAAAAAAAACACAAATCCAAGACCCAAAAATCAGTGGAAGATGAGTACATATTTATTTGTGAAATGAGAAGATATCTAGAATTTGCTTCAAAATACTCCATCACAGCCCTGCCCAAAAATACAGATAGATGAAATAAGACAGGTAATGTGTCGGTAATTTTTTGAGCCTAAGTGAGGAGTAACAGAGATTCTCTACGGTAGCCTATTTATAAATATATTTGAAATTTTTCTTTACATAAAGTTAAAGAAAGAAAGAAAAAGTGCACCAAACTCTTGTGCACTAATTAACAAAATACTACTGATTAGGGGTTGCTGAGAATAGTGGCAAACAGTGGCCAGAAGAATCCTCAAAACAAAGGTGCCAGAGTAGTTCCGAAAATGTACAGAAACACTTTTGTACACACATGAATAAAATTAAAATGACAAGGAAAATATATCTTGGAATCACAATTGCCTGAAAAAGCTCTATTTAAATTTCTGAGTTCTATTTAAAGGTTTCTTTTAAAAGCCTTCATTCTCTTAGCTAGAAAATGTGGGTAATACCTATCTCATAAAGCCACCGTGAGGACTAAATGCAAATTCTTCAAAAAATATAAAGAATATAGTAACTACTCAAGTGTTTTTTGTACTTTTACATTTCTATTTGCAGAAGTATAGTTAAAGTACAACATTTTAAACAAGCCTGTAGTGTAAGTAAATTTGTTTTACCATATATATCAATTCTTTTACCAGAACATGTATTTCCTTTGAGGAAAGCAGTCTATATACTACAACAACAAATTGGATGATGTTTTTAATAAATACAAAAATGTAAATATATTCAATTGTATTTCAAACTGATTTGGAAAACAGTGTACCCCATATTGTTACACAGGAAGGCAAAGTTATTCAAAGAAAAAGTTGCATCTTACAATCACATACACCAAGAGCTCCAAGTCTAGTAAAGAAATAACCATTGAAAGCATACCACATATTACAAGTCCAAAAGGAGGTAAAACAGTCTCCTAGGATCAGTTGGTTTCACTTATTTTGGTTTCCAATGAGGATAATGCTATCTACAGTCAGAGCTCCTCTGGAGATGTCTTTGTACACACAAAGGATATACAGAGAAATAATAACATATATCTGCAAACATTCTATAATGTCAAGTAATATCCCACAAAAAAAACTTCAAACTGTTATCTTTAAAATTTCCTAAAGGGACGCCTGGATGGCTCAGTCAGTTAAGCATCTGCCTTTGGCTCAGGTCACAATCCCAGGGTCCTGGGATGGAGCCCCACACCGGGGTCCCTGTTCTTGAGGAGTCTGCTTCTCCCTCTACTTCACCCCTCTGCTCCTACGTGCACACACTCTCTCTCTCTTGCCCTCTCTCAAATAATTAAAATCTTAAAAAAATAAAAATTTCCTGAAACTTTTTCATCAGGTAACACTATTCCTTGATTTCCAAATGATTTTAGAATCTCTAGTTTCACTTTGATACAAGCATTTGTTACTGTCACTCTGTACAAATAATTTTCCTATTTCTGCCGAGAATATTTTGTATATAAATAAAAAATACTTTATTTTAAATTTACAATAGCAAACAATTTTCTAATTATAGTCCTTTACAAACAGTATGGAAACTACTGATACAGTAAATCTAGGCAATTTATTTTTACTAATGCTCATTTGCTTGTATTACACACTAGGAAAGAAAATATAGTCTCACTTATTTCCCTCCAAAATGATCTATAGTTGACTTCTTTACTGAAGTATTCCAATTCAGGAAGCCTAATACAACGAAAACTTTAAGATCAGCTCAGCCACAAGTTCTGTTTATAAAATGCAGCAGTACTTGAAGGAAGCCTAGAGTCCCAGTTCTAAGTGTTTAATTTTATAAAGAAAAGTCTACTTAACTAAAATAGATTAGCATAATTATCTTCATTATTACTTCCTATTTGCATAATGCTTTGGCCAGAACCAGGATCTATTTGCAAATTTAAAAGAATTGAAGGAAAAAAATTATTCTTCAGAATTTTTTTTTTAAGATTTTATTTATTCATGAGAGACACAGAGAGAGGCAGAGACATAGGCAGAGACAGAAGCAGGCTCCACGCAGGGAGCCTAACGTGGGACTCAATCCTAGGACTCAGGAAATCACACCCTGAGCCAAAGGCAGACGCTCAACTGCTGAGCCACCCAGGTGTCCCTATTCTTCAGATTTTTTTTTTTTTTTTTAATTCATGAGAGACACACACACACACACACACAGAGAGGCAGAGACATAGGGAGAAGCAGGCTCCATGCAGGGAGCCTGACATGGGACTTGATCCCGGGTCTCCAGGATCACAACCGGGGCTGAAGGCGGCGCTAAACTGCTGAACCACCCAGGCTGCCCCATTCTTCAGACTTTAAACAACACAGTTACACCAATATCTACAAATGTTCTGCTGTCTACCAGAACCTAATTTAGAAAGAAATGCAAAATAACATACATGCATACATCCATTCATACATATATAGATACACACATATTCATCGGGAGTGGCAAAATAAGATTTAGAGGTTAAAAATAATTTAATTATTAATAACATTCACAGGGGTACTGATTTCACATTTGTAATTATCAAGATGTCAGTCATTTACATTGCAAAGATGCAAAGAGTTCCTCGGACTCTTCTATTTATCTTAAATTTTCAAGTTTTCTAGTCAGAATGGACACTGGCAGTTTTTTACATTGCTGAGCCCCCATGGTGGTTTAGCAGGAGTAGCTGTCCAAAAATTAGTTACAGCACTAATGAATACTTTCATTAAATTAATGAAATAATTGATATTTCATTATATATGTTTCATAGAATGTATGTTTTCAGTTTAATGCAGTTTGCATTAACTTTAGACATAAAAAGGGAGATTAGTTAAAAAAAAAAGTTACATACATCAGTAAAGAAAGACATACTTCACCAACTCATCTTTTTAAAGTTTATTTTTAAGTAATCTCTATGCCTAATGAGGGGCTTTAATTCATGAGATCAATAGTTGCACACTCTACCAACTGAGCCGGCCAGGCGTTCCTTCACCAACTCATTTTTTACATCACAAAAACGATTTCATAAAACAGAATCTAATTTGTACAATATTGCCCATTTAAAAATAAAAATTGTCATTTGTTTAAACTGTCAGTTATATTAATACCTACACAATACTATCACTATATAACATTATAAATACATGCATATATACTAAAATATGCAAACATGCATGAGAATGATGAACAAAATTCATTATGGCTATTTTATTTTATTTTTTTATTATTTTTTAAAGATTTTATTCATTTATTCATGAGAGACAAAGAGAGAGAGAGAGAGAGAGAGAGAGAGAGAGACTCAGGCTGAGGGAGAAGCAGGCTTCCTGAAGGAAGCCTGATGTGGGACTCGATCCTGAAACTCCAGGATCATGCCCTGAGCCAAAGGCAAATGCTCAACCCCTGAGCCACCCAGGCATCCCGCATTATGGCTATTTTAGAGAGAGATCAAGGCACTGGGAAAGGGAACACAGCATTTCAACTGCTGTGTCTTTTATTTCCCTTTTTTAAAAAATCTGAAGCAAATATGGCAAAAGGACAAACCTGATCAAGCTAGTTGAAACATTACAATTTATTGCCCTTAAAAATATTTTTCTGGGGGCTGCCCCGGTGGCTCAGGGGTTTAGCGCCGCCTTCAGCCCAGGGAGTGATACTGGAGATGTGGGATCAAATCCCACGTCGGGCTCCCTGCATGGGGCCTGCTTCTCCCTCTGCCTGTGTCTCTGCCTCTATCTCTCTGGGTCTCTCATGAATAAATAAAATCTTTAAAAAAATGAAAAAAAAATTAAACTTCAAGAAGAATCAATTTTATGTAGGAAAGACAAAAAATTGCTAGGAAAGAGGTTTTTATTTTTTTAAAGATTTTATTTATTTATTTATTCATGAGAAACAGAGACAGAGAGGTAGAGACACAGGCAGAGGGAGAAGCAGGCTCTCCACACAGGGAGCCCCATGTGGGACTCGATCCCAGGACCCCGGGATCACGCCCTGGGCCGAAGGCAGCGCTAAACCAACGAGCCACTCAGGCTGCCCAAGAGGTTTGTTTTTTAAAAGAAATATATTATTTATTCTCTGTAAGAATAGAGAATTCTTACTGGTTACTGGTTACATAAACATGTGAAGGGGATCCCTGGGCAGCTCAGCGGTTTGGTGCCTGCCTCGGCCCATGGCCTGATCCTGGAGTCCTGGGATCGAGTCCCACGTCGGACTCCCTGCATAGAGCCTGCTTCTCCCTCTGCCTGTGTCTCTGCCTCTCTCTCTCTCTCTCTCTCTCTGTCTCTCATGAATAAATAAATAAAATCTTTTTTTTAATGTGAATATACTTAATGCCACTAAACTATATACTTAAAATAGCTAAAATGGCTAATTTTATGTTATGTATGTTCACCACAATAAAATAAAAAAGTATTATGAGTCAGGCCAGTTTAAATTGAAGGAAGATAATATTTTTACAGGTAAAAACTAAGGACAAAAGTTCTAAATGGAAATTTCTGCTTAATAACAGAAATCCAAAACTGAAAGCACAGCTGACTGGCACACTAATGTAATTCGATTTCAGTCATGGATCAAAAAATATGAAAAATGGCACAAGAGAAAAAAATTTTTTTTTTTTAATTTTTATTTATTTATGATAGTCACAGAGAGAGAGAGGCAGAGACACAGGCAGAGGGAGAAGCAGGCTCCATGCACCGGGAACCCGATGTGGGATTCGATCCGGGGTCTCCAGGATCGTGCCCTGGGCCAAAGGCCGGCGCCAAACCGCTGCGCCACCCAGGGATCCCGAGAAAAAAAATTTTAAGATTACACTGCCATCATGCCTATGGACAAACAGAAGTGAAATAGCAAAGCTTGAATTTATTTTGAAGAACAAATTTCAGAGATTTTCCAACTTCATATTACTATTTTGATTCCTTAAATTCAGTTTAATCCTTGATGACTATATATTCCGTTTGGTCTCTACTACCTCTCTACTACCTCATTCTGAGGTTTCTTTCTCCTTTCATACTCTAAATGTGGAGGTGGCTCTTAAAATTCCATTTTGCCTTCTCTTTCCTTGCTACGTTTTCTCCTTAGGCAATCACACGGTTTCAAATATAAATGCTAAGAGAATGACTCACTAGATCATTCGATCCTTGAGCATACAGATTGTCGTATTCATCAAATGTGTGCAGCAAAGGCAGATTCAATTAAACATTTGTTCAGATGGACAGGCAAATCACTCCACAACTTATCTGTAGGCCTGATTCTCCTGAACTGCATTTCCCCATCTTCATACTGGACATTTCCCCATCTTCATACTGGACATTCTCCCCATACTGTTTATCTTCCCCATTTACCTGACCTAAAATCTAGCAGTCATCTTTTACTTTTATTTTTCTCTTTCCTCCCACATCTAATTAGTTGTCAAACATCTCCTGAATTCAGGGCATCTGGGTTGCTCAGTTGGTTAAGAGCTCAATTCTTGATTTTGGCTCATACGGTAATCTCAGCACAGAGTCGGCTTGAGATTCTCTCTCCTCTCACTCTGCCCCTCTCCCCCCACTCTCTAAAAAAAATAAATAAATCTTTTAAAAAACAAAATAAACATCCCCCACATTCACTCTTGTTCTAACTTTTCTCCACTGCTGCCCTAGAGGCCCAAATCATCTTTCTTTTTTTTAAGGTTTATTTATTTGATACAGAGAGAGAGAACACAAAGAGGGGGAGAGGCAGAGGGAGGGGGAAGTAGACTCCCTGCTCCAAACCTGACAAGGGGCTCAATTTCAGGACCCTGAGATCATGACCCAAGGCAAAAGCAGATGCTTAACTGACTGAGCCACCCAGGAACCCCAGGCCCAAGTCATTTCCTAGCTAATCTACTATAATAAAGAAGAGCTGATTTTTCACTGCTAACTCCTTCCTTGGCCGATTTCTTCTTCTTCTTCTTTTTAAAGTAATCTACACCCAATGTGGGGCTCAAACTCATGACCTTGAGGTCAAGAGTCGCACACTCCACTAAGCCACCCACGCATCCCTCCAATTTGTTCTTTATTTCAGGATTAATTTTTATGGTGCAAACCTGGATCAAAAACTTTCATCAAGTGGGGGATGGGCTGAAATAAAGGGATTAAAAGATACAAACTTCAAAAATACAAAAATAACTCAGGGCACCTACCTTTGGTTAGTCATCTGCCTTCAGCTCAGGTCATGATCCCAGAGTCCTGGGATTGAGTCCCGCATCAGGCTCTCTGCTCAGTGGGGAGCCTGCCTCTCCCTCTCCCAGTGCCCCTCCCCCTCATTTTCTCTCTCTCTACCTCTCAAATAAATAAAATCTTTAAATAAGTAAATAAGTCACAGAGATGAAAAGTACAGCATAAGGAATATAGCCAGTAATTTGTAGTAGTTTTGTACAGGGACAGATGGTGGTGACTACACTTATTGTGGATAAGCACTGAGTAATGTACAGAATCAAATCAACATTGCACACCTGAAACTAGTATGACATTGTATGTTAATTATACTTCAGTAAAAAAACTGATTACTAAATGTTTTTTCTTTAATATTCAAGCTCTTTAGTATTCCATTTATCTTAAATTTTAAGATACACATAACATAGGACGTTTTAATCATTTTAAGTATATATTTCAATGGCAAAAGTGCATTCACATGGTACAAACATCACTACTATTCATCTCCAAACATCATCATCCCAAACAGAAATTCCATACCCATTAAGCACAAACTCCACATTTCTCCCCTCCTCTCAGCCCCCAGTAAACCCCGCCCAACTTTGTCTCTATGAATTGGACTGCTCATATAGTTAGAATGACACCGTATTTTTCCTTCTGTGTCTGGCTTATTTCCATTAGTGTAACATCTTCAATCTTCATCCATGTGGTAGTATCTGTCAGAATTTCGTTCCTTTCTAAGGCTGAATAATATTCCATTATACAGAATACTGTAATATTGTATTTTAATATTCATCCCTCAATGGACATTTGGGTTCTTTTCTCCTCTAGGCTACTGTGAATATGCTATTATGGATGCTGGTGCACAAATATCTGTCTGAATTCCTGCTTCAATGTTTATGGATATATATCTAGGTGTGGAATCGCTAAATCAAATGGTAATTCTAGATTTTATTTTTTGAGGAATTGGTTTCCACAGCTAGCATAATTCTTCAAAGTCATCATAATCTGGGTCAAATCTCACTTTTTGTGTGCCTCTCCCACTGTAGCCTAGTCCTCTATCACTCCGACAAACTGTATTTCCATAGAGCCCTCTTCCTCCTATCTCTGTGATCGCTTGTCCTTGATGCTATTTGGGATACAATTTCATATGTGCAAACCTGCCTATCCTGAAGGCTGGCTCAAGCACCACCTGCTCCAGAAAACCTTCCCCGACTTCTCCAAATACAAGGAATCATTTTTTCTAAATTCCCTTTAAATTTCCTTTTCAGGGATCCCTGGGTGGCACAGCGGTTTAGCGCCTGCCTTTGGCCCAGGGCGCGATCCTGGAGACCCCGGATCGAATCCCACGTCGGGCTCCTGGTGCATGGAGCCTGCTTCTCCCTCTGCCTTTGTCTCTGCCTCTCTCTGTCTCTCTGTGTGACTATCATAAATATATAAATTAAAAAAAAATTTCCTTTTCACTTTCCACCATATGTAATAAGGTGACCCACCAAGTATGGGTCATATGTGTAATGTCTACTACCTTCAGTAACTAACAGGTAGTAGATAATGAATAAGTGAACAGAATGGATTAATGACAAAGAATAAAGATAAAATACAACTCAAAATTTCCAATTAAGTTGAAGTCTGTGAAGGAAAACTAAACCATACATGTTAAAATCTTTTTCTTTTTTCTTTTTTTTATTTATGATAGTCACACAGAGAGAGAGGCAGAGACACAAGCAGAGGGAGAAGCAGGCTCCATGCCCAGAGCCCAACGTGGGACTCGATCCCAGGACTCCAGGATTGCGCACTGGGCCAAAGGCAGGCACCAAACTGCTGCGCCACCCAGGGATCCCCAAAATCTTTTTTTTTTTTTAAGATTTTATTTATTTATTCATGAGAGACAGAGAGACAGACAGAAACATAGGCAGAGGCAGAAGCAAGTTCCCTGCAGGGAGCCTGATGCAGAACTCAATCCCAGGATCCAGGGATCATGACCTGAGCCGAAGGCAGACGCTCAACCACTGAACCATCCAGGGGTCCCTGTTAAAATATTTATTTATTTATTTATTTATTTATTTATTTATTTATTTATTTATTTATTTATTTATTTTTAAGATTTTATTTTTATTTATTCAGAGAGACACACAGAGAGAGAAAGAGAGACGCAGAGACACAGGCAGAGGGACCATGCAGGGAGCCTGAGGTGGGACTCGATCCCGGGTCTCCAGGATCACACCCTGGGCTGCAGGCAGCACTAAACCAGTGCGCCACCTGGGCTGCCCTAAAATATTTTTGTAAAGGTTATCTGTTAACATTTTATTTTATTTTTTTTTAATATTTTTATTTATTTATGATAGTCACACACAGAGAGAGAGAGAGAGAGAGAGGCAGAGACATAGGCAGAGGGAGAAGCAGGCTCCATGCACCGGGAACCCGATGTGGGATTCGATCCCGGGTCTCTAGCATCGCGCCCTGGGCCAAAGGCAGGAGCCAAACCGCTGCGCCACCCAGGGATCCCCTTTTTTTTTTTTTTTAAATATTTTTTCTGTCAACATTTTAAATGCACATGCCAGATGACCCAGACATTCTACTAGAAATATGTCTGAAATAAACCTTGGCACATTGTGAAAAGGATGTTCAATGCAGTACTGTTTTAACAGAAGAAAAAGGAAAGAAAGAAAACAAGCTCAATGTCCATTCACAGGAGAGTAGATAAATTATGATACAATCATAATCCTAAGCAGCTGTTAAAAATGAGGTGGAACTATATGTACTAATTTACACTCTACAACATATTGTGAAATTCAAAAAGCCGTATCTGCCTAAAAATGTGAAGATGAATTTTTTTGTACCCACAGAAGAAGTTTCATTTCAAACTGTTAAAAGTAGTTATCTATGGCAGTTTGTAAAAAGGATTTGCTTTTGTGAACTGGTTACAGCAAGCATCTGTTCTTTAATTTTTAAAAATGTCTTCCAAATTTTCAGTAAATTCATCTTGGTTCCAATTTTTAAATGTAAAAATGCATATTTAAAAGAATGTTCTATAGTCTAATTAAGAAAAAAAGATACTCAGGATATTTTATAATATTCCTACCAAAAATAAATATAAGAAAATTAGCAATTTTGTAATATTCAGAATCAAAGTGCTGAGTGGTTTACATATTACAACTGTGTAGCTTTATTTATTTTTTAAGATTTTATTTTTTTATTCATGAAAGACACAGAGAGAGGCAGAGACACAGGCAGAGGGAGAAGCAGGCTCCACACGGGGAGCCCGATGTGGGACTCAATCCCGGGACTCCAGGATCAGGCCCTGGGCCAAATGCAGGCACTAAACCGCTGAGCCAGGGATCCCTGGGTGGCTCAGTGGTTGAGCACCTGCCTTCAGGTTGAGCTCCCTGCACGGAGCCTGCTTCTCTCTCTGCCTATGTCTCTGCCTCTCTCTCTCTCTCTCTCTCTCTCTCTCTCTCTGTCTCTGTGTCTCTCATGAATAAATAAATAAAATCTTTAAAAAAAAAAAAAAAAAAAAAAACGCTGAGCCACCCAGGGATCCCACAACTGTGTAGCTTTTTTTTTTTTTTTCCTGTGTGGCTTTAAATAGGGGGAAAACAAACTGCATTAATGGATGTTCTCTATAGACAACTAAATATCAGGGTTGAACACTATAGCTAAAATTGTTCAAAACTTGTCAGACTTTTTTGGGCTTAATTACTTAAAACTGAGCAAAAGACAACAACAAAGAACACATAAAGTATGGCTCCATTTATGTAAAGTTGACAAACAGGCAAAACTAAACCACTGCTTAAAGATATACATGCAGGTGATAATACTATCAAGAAAAGCAAATAAATTATCACAAAAGACAAAACAGTGGTTACTTCCAAGAGATAAATGGATGTCACAAAAGAAGAGTACACTGAAAGCACCTCTGAGGCACTAGTAATATTTTTTTTCTTGATTTGGTTGGTGGTTATACAGGTGTTGCTTATAATTATTTTAAAATACATATGTTTTATGCATTTTTCTGAATGTCTCACAATAGTTAAAAATCTAGCAGAATTCAACCTCTAACACTATTTAATAACATGTAAAGACTTCTGCAGTTGAACTTTTACTCTAAACACCTGCTCGTATATTTTACCTAAAATAGTTTCAGGGACACCTAGCTGGCTCACTCAGTGGAGCTTGTGACTCTTGATCTCAAGTTTGTGAGTTCAGGCCCAAGTTTTTACTTAAAAATAAAATCTTGGGGGGATCCCTGAGTGGCTCAGTGGTTTAGCGCCTGCCTTTGGCCCAGGGCGTGATACTGGAGTCCTGGGATAGAGTCCCACATCAGGCTCCCTGCATGGGGCCTGCTCTTCCCTCTGCCTGCGTCTCTGCTTCTCTCTCTCTCTCATGAATAAATAAATTAAATTTAAAAAAATAAATAAAATCTTGGGGTGCCTGGGTGGCTCAGTTGGTTAAGTGCTGACTCTTGATTTTGGCTTAGGTCATGATCTTGGGGTCGTGTGGGAGGGCACCTGTTGAGCTCTGAGCTCAGTAGGGAGTTTGCTTGAGGATTCTCTCTCCCTCTGCCTCAGTCTCTCCCCCCACTCATGTGTGCACTGATAATTTTTTAAAATAAAATCTTTAAAAATAAATACAATAGTTTCAGCTAATAGTGCACAGCAAAAATCAACCTGCCAAAAGGTAAAAAGAGACACCCAATTATTAGGAACTCAGGCAAAAAAGAGGAAATCTCTCACTGGCAATTTCTTAAGGTTCCAATGCTTCTCAAGTTTTAATGTGGATCTCATTAAACTACAGATTTGGATTCAGTAGGCCTAGAGTGAGACCTGACATTCTGCATTCTAACTCTGGTGATGCCAATGCTATTGCCTGTCTATGGACTCAGAATATAAAGTTCTTAAGTAACTATTAAAATGTGGCTGGTCTCAGAATGATTAAAGAAAAGGGAATCAAAGAGGAACACAAACCATAGAAAACTATAGGAAACAACTGAGGGTTGCTGCTGGGGCAGTAGGTGGGGGGATGGGGTAACTGAGTGATAGCCATAAGGAGGGCATTTGATGTGATGAGCGCTAGGTGTTATATGCAACTGATGAATCACTAAACTCTACCCCTGAAACTAATAAAACACTATATATTAATTAACTGAATTTAAATTTTAAAAAAGGGAATCTGGGCAGCCTGGGTGGCTTACTGGTTTGGCGTTGCCTTCGGCCCAGGGCATGATCCTGAAGACACGGGATTGAGTTCCATGTCGAGCTCCTTGCATGGAGCCTGCTTCTCCTTCTGCCTGTGTCTCTGCCTCTCTCTCTCCCTGTGTCTCTCATGAATAAATAAATAAAATCTTAAAAAAAAGGAAAAAAAAGAGAATCAACAGTTATTGAGAGTATGTGCCAGCTGCTTTATTTCATTTAATCCTTACGTCAACTCTATGAGGGGCATATTATCAGTCCATGTTTGGAGGATAACAGGGTTCAGATAAATTAATTTGCCCAGGATTACATAGCTTTGTAAAAAGAGGAACCAGAATTTGAATCGAATTCTATGATTCCATTTTTTAAAAGGAGAGTATAAATCAGGCTTCGAAATTAATTTAAAATAATTCTCAAAAAATAACTCTAACATGTTCCATTTCACAGTATCTTGCATACAGACTTTTATCTTCCCCCATTAGTTCATTCTTCAAATTAGCCTTCCCTTTATTGTTATTCCCTCTGTTATGATGCTGCTCATTGTTATTTAAACTACTATAGTTAACATGTATCTAACATCTAACTTCCCTGATTTTATTCTCTGGCCCCATCAATCTATTTGGAAGTCTCTACAAAGTAGTGCTTTTAAAACTTGACCTGACATTCTCATTTACATGCTTCTATGTCTTGCATGCTTCACTGAGCAATAGCTTTAAAATATGTCTAACAGGGACGCCTGGGTGGCTCAGGACGTGAACCTGGAGTTCCGGAATCGAGTACCACATTGGGCTCCTGCAGGGAGCTGCTTCTCCTCCTTCTGCCTATGTCTCTGCCTCTCTCTATGTCTCTCCTGAATAAATAAATAAAATCTTTTTAAAAATAAAAAATAATAAAATAATAAAATATGGCTAATAAAATTTCTAGAAAAATATATTATAGTAGGAGATCTTAGAGATTACAGAACAATCGAACCCTTTAAACGATAAGGAGAAACTGAAGTCAGAAAACATGCAACTTCCTAAGGTTGTGCAGGTAATTGTTGGCAAAACAGAACCTGTGTCTTTTGTTTTTCAGCTCAGTGCTCCTTCTAACACATCATACCAAAATCTACTTTCAAAAGAGTGGCAGTAAAGCATTACTTATTGATATTTATCAAAGACTAGCTAGATGAACAAATCCAGCACATCCACGCAACAAAACTGCAAAAAAGATGAAGGATTACCTCTGTTCCAGTATGGCATGATTTCCTAGATACAGCAAGAGAGAAAGGTGCTGAACAGTGTACATACTATGACAACCTTTCGTGTAAAAAAGAAGAAAAATGAATATATGCAGATATTTGCTTATTCTTTTTTTTAAGATTTTATTTATTTATTCATGATAGACACACAGAGAGAAAGAGAGGCAGAGACACAGGCAGAGGGAGAAGCAGGCTCCCGGCATGGAGCCCGACACAGGACTTGATCCCGGGACTCCAGGATCGCGCCCTGGGCCAAAGGCAGGCGCTAAACCACTGAGCCACCCAGGGATCCCAATATTTGCTTATTCTTGCAAAAAGAAACACTGAAAGGATAAACCAAAAACTAACAAAAATTAGGAGAGTCCAAGTACCAACGATGTAGCACATCATGGCAACCACTCCTCGTGGTCCCAGCTCTGAAAGTGGCAGCAGGACTTCATCCTTCCTCCATATTCTTTAAAAGTTCTGGTAAAGGAATGCCTGGGTGGCTCAGCAGTTGGGCATCTGCCTTTGGCTCAGGTTGTGATCCTGGAGTCCTGGGATCAAGTCCCACATTGGGCTCCCTAAATGGAGCCTGCTTTTCCCTCTGCCTCTCTCTCTCTCTGTGTCTCTCATGAATAAATAAAATCTTAAATATAAAAAAAAATAAAAATAAAAGTTCTGGTAATACCATCTATCCCTTAGGTTCCTCCAACTCTTGAGATGACAGTTTCACCCTACAGTTATGAATCTCCATTTGAATATCTAGTACATTTTCCATCCTCTTGACTGGATCCTGACAGAATGAATGTTAAGGATAAAAAGAATCACAAAGGAATCTTAAATTTGCCTCAGTAATTTTGTTAGTAATATGGATATATATATATATTTATATATTTTAAGATTTTATTTATTCTTGAGAGACACAGAGATAGAGAGAGAGAGAGAGGCAGAGACACAGGCAGACGGAGAAGCAGGCTCCATGCAGAGAGCCCTACAAAGTGGGACTAGATCATGGGTCTCCAGGATCACACCCTGGGGCAAAGGTGGTGCTAAACTGCTGAGCCACCTGGGCTGCCCCATGGATACTATATTTTTAAAATTTCTTACATCTATTGTAAGATAAAGCAAATAAGTGTGAATGGTACTTAAAAACCAAGATTTCCAGCTAAAAAGAGACAAATATAAAATCTAAAGAAAAAAACCTTCCAATATGTTCAAATTAAACTGTAAACAGCAATATGAAGTTTTTATCTAAAAAACATTTTCCAATTCTGCCCATTGAAAGGATCTAGAAATACTGAAGACCCAGTAGCAATAAGCATTCCTAGCTCTCAGATCTTGGGTTTCAAATGACATTCTTCATAAAAGAAACTAGATTTTCCTAGAAAAAATGACTGATTTCAGTCAAGAACAGGGAAAGTACAAGGTGACTGTGGAATATCTTGTGACAGAAAACAATCCAAAGATCAATGGGGGCATGTCAAGGGACACCCAGAGCTTAAAGAGTCATATACTAGGGACACCTGAGTGGCTCCCTAGAAGGAGTTGAGCATCCTTCTTTGGCTCAGGGCGTGATCCCGGATTCCGGGGTTCAAGTCCCACATCGGGCTTCCTGCATGGAGCCTGCTTCTCCCTCTGCCTGTGTCTCTGCCTCTCTCTGGTGTCTCCAATGAATAAATAAATAAAATCTTAAAAAAAAAAAAGGGGGGGGAGAGACATATATTAGACAACGTTCAGTGTCAAAAAGATTAATGGCTGCAACTACACATAAAATAAATAATAAATAACAATCATGCACCTACAGTGATACAGAAACAGCAAAGAAACTTATTTGCCACCACTGAGGTGACCAATTCTTTACTAAGAAAATTTACAATGAAAGGCAAAGAATTAAACCCTCTACCTTATTAGGAGGGATTTTTAGTAGCTCATTCTCAGTTGATGGTATCTTGCCAGCTACTAAGTGTGGAAGGAAGAGTAATAATAATCATCCTTCTGCAACTTCCAGTGAAATAACTGATTCTGACAAAGATCATTAATGGATGCTAAACAAAAGACAGTTGAGAAATAGTATAATTATGTTATGTTAAATTGCCACCCCACAGATTATTGATCACTGTTAAGGGTAAGTAAGCTTTACAAAAGAAAGATGAAGATTTTCATAATAACCAGGTTATCAAATTTAACATCATTATAATGGAAAAATACAGCACCAAGGGTGATACAAGTATACAATATTACAAAAGATTGCAAATGTAAATATAATCGAGCCTTTACGGTCCTCTTAAAAGAGGATAAAGAGGTTAAATGACAGAAGTGAAACATTGAGACAATCATGAATGTGGAGGAGTCTACCAGAGAACCAGACTGGTACCTTCAAAAAGTCAATGCCAGTTAAGGAAAGAAAAAAGGGGGGTTTGGGGGGAGAGGACTATTTTAGAGTAAGAAGCAAAAGCTAATTAAAGCCAAACGCGGGCAGCCCCGGTGGCGCAGCAGTTTAGCGCCGCCTGCAGCCCGGGGTGTGATCCTGGAGACCCCGGATCGAGTCCTGCATCGGGCTTCCTGCATGGAGCCTGCTTCTCCGTCTGCCTGTGTCTCTGCCTCTCTCCTCGCTCTCTCTGAATGAATAAATAAATAAATAAATCTTTAAAAAAAAAAAAATAAAATAAATAAAGCCAAACGCAATTTAGGAATCCTGACTGGAAAAAAAAAAAAAAAAAAAAGGAATCCTGACTGGATCCTGGCTCTTACTTTAGTCCTCTGCACTTGTTCTCTCTGTTCCAAGCTTAACATTGAACATTCTTCCTTGTGTCTTTCTGAATATGACCTTCTCACAGAGGCCTTCTCTAAACCATCCTATCTCAGCCTTCCCCTTCTGCTCCATGTCATTATCACATCACCCTGCTTTATTTTCTTTGTAGTACTTACTACTATAAGAAATTTTATTCATTAATTGCTTTCTCCAATCTCAAATATAAGATCCAGGAAACTACAGACCTTGCCTATTTTATCTACTCTATCCTTAATATCTTGAACTATTCCTAGCACATAATAGTATTCAACAAATATTTGTTAAATGGACCAATGAACAAAAAGGCAACAAAGATTTAATAGACACTTGGGATTATACAACGTCTCAGTTCATGAGAAACACCAATCTGCAAGAATTGAAAGTATATACTAAATGAATATCTGAGTGCCTAATACGTAAGCACTAAATGTGCCTACAAAGCACTAAAGATATTACATATGAATTACACTGCATGATACATTCCTTTTAAGCTATTTGGCAGAAACTAATTAGCAAAATAATTTTCTTTGCGAGGCAGCCTGGGTTGCTCATCGGTTTAGCGTGCCTGCCTTTGGCCCGGGGCCTGATCCTGGAGACCCGGCATCTAGTCCCCCATAGGGCTCCCTGCATGGAGCCTGCTTCTCCCTCTGCCTGTGTCTTTGCCTCTCTGTGTGTGTGTGTGTGTGTGTGTGTGTGTCTCTCATGAATAAATAAATAAAATCTTGAAAAAATAAGTTTTCTTTTGGATATTAACTTTTTTTTAGATTTTATTTATTTTATTTATACAGAGCTGCAGAGAGAGGAAAGGAAAAAAGAGAGAGAAAAAAAAAGAGGGGAAGGGAAGGGAAGGGAAGGGAAGGGAAGAAAAGGCCCAGGGTGCTTGGGTGGCTCAGTTGGTTGAGCCTTTGGCTCAGGACATGATCCCAGGGTCTTGGCTTAGGGCTCCCTGCTCAGCAGGGAGTTTGCTTCTCCCTCTGCCTCCCTAGCCGCCCATGCTCTCCCTCACATTTGTGTGTGCTAATAAAAATAAATCTTTAAAAGAAAAAAAGAAAGGCCCTCTACCTAGGAAGATAAATGTTCCAACTGTACACCCAAGCATAAGATACACAAGAGGCAAGGCAAGGTACAATGAAGTCATACGGAAAGTTCAAAAGTTAAGCAGGGGAAGTAGACACAAATTACGATGGGTTCTTGATCAGAGGAAAAACATTAAACAATATCCCTTAAGACTGGTCTGTCAAAATACTGTCACCTCAATCTCAACCATTTCCAAAGATTACTGAGAAAAATATCTCAAATAACAGCAGCTTCTGTTTGTTGAGTGTTTACCATGTGTTAGGCATTTAGTTAAATATTTTACACATATGTCATGAGATAGGAATTGTAATTGCCATTTGAAGATGAGGGAGACTGAGAGCATAAAACTAGCAAATGGCAGGGCCCTGGCAACAAAAGCAGCTAAAAACTATGACACTAATTCAGTCTGCTTTCAGCTCATGAAAGCCTGGTCTAGAGTGATGGTAAAGACAGGCAAATCTAAGGGATACTGAGAAAAAGAATACAGAACTACATGGCAGGATACAGTAGATGAAAGATTTTTTTAAAAAAAATCTTCCCAGTTTTACAGTCTATTAGATCAGAATAAAATTATTCTACCTATGGATATGGGAATATTGAGAAGGGAACTTGTTTAGTGAAGGTTTTTACCCTAACAGAAGAGAGAGATGAGATAATAGACTCTGTTGTAAACACTTGGACAGCTGAGTTAGAGGATATGCTCTATGACGTCCCTAGAGAACCAAGAAGCATAAAAAGAAAGATCACACCTAGACGGATTTAAGAGACATCAGAGCAGGGGTGTTAAAAAGAGCCATGAATAAACCCAGGTCTCTAATCAAGGGTGGAAAGAGAAGCCCAGGAGAGAAACAAAACAAAACAAAACAAAACAAAACAAAAAACATGCATTCCTGCGACAGGACAGGTATGCCACTGGGACTATACCATAAAGAAGTTAGGAGACTATGCTCCCCTTGTCCTTGTCCCAGTTTTACTCTTTTTATTTATTTATCTATTTATCTTTATAACTTCTACACCCAACACAGGGCTCAAACTCATGAACCCACAATCAAGAGCCTCCACGATTGAGCCCCATGGGGATCAATCCACTGATTGAGCCAGTCAGGCTACCCTTGTCTCGTTTTAAGGTTCCATAAAGACAATACAATAATATCTAACATTTGGATGTTTATATGTGCTATGCAATGTGCTAAGAAGTTCACATACATTCCCATATTTAATTGTCCCACAACACAGGCATCATTATCCTCATTTTTTCAGATGAAAAACTGAGACTTAAAGAAGCTACGATTCATACTTAAAAAACTAGGGTAGGGGCAGCCTGGGCAGCAGTTTAGTGCCGCCTTCAGCCCAGGGCATGATCCTGGAGACCCAGGATCAAGTCCCACGTCGGGCTCTCTGCATGGAGCCTGCTTCTCCTTCTGCCTGTGTCTCTGCCTCTCTCTCTCTCTCTGTCTCTCATGAATAAATAAAACCTTTTTAAAAATAAACAGGTAAATAAATAAACAGATAAATAAATAAACAAACTAGGGTATAAGCCTGAGTCTACCTGGGGCCAAAGCCTAGGAATTAATTACTATGGTAAAATAAATGGTTATCAAGCCATCCCACAGAGCATATATAAACCATTAAAATTGTGTTATTAATAAATCCATAACATAAAATTTGCCATTTTAACCATTTTTAAGTGTGCACTTTGGTGGTCTTATGTACATTCACTGTTGTACAACTATCCCCACCATCTATCTCCATAATTTGTAATCATCCTAAACTGAGACTCCGTAACATTAAACAATAATCTCCACAATCCTCAACTCAGCCCCTGGCAACTACCATTCTACTTTCTGTTTCTATGAATTTGAATGCTTTAGGTAGATCATATAGGTGCAATCATATACTACTTGTTCTTTTTTGTCAAGCTTATTTCACCTATAATCCCATCAAGGTTTGTTACCATTAAGTTACTTTTAAATTAAATAAAATGTGAAATTTTAATCCACTGGTCATTATGCATCCCTACAGAGAATCACATTCCCAAACTCCATGATGTATGAAACAGACTTTTGTTTTTTTTTGTTTTTTTTTTCCTTTATTATTATTTTTTTTATTTATGATAGTCACAGAGAGAGAGGCAGAGACACAGGCAGAGGGAGAGGGAGAAGCAGGCTCCATGCACCGGGAGCCCGACGTGGGATTCGATCCCGGGTCTCTAGGATCGCGCCCTGGGCCAAAGGCAGGCGCCAAACCGCTGCGCCACCCAGGGATCCCTGAAACAGACTTTTGGAGGAGAAAACTGCAATTAGTGAGAAAGGGGGAGAGGTGAAAACGGGCAACAAATCAAAATTTGAAGGACACACAGGAAAGTAAACCTTTAGATTCAGTCGTAAGGAAGAGAGCAGGTTGCTTGATCTTGACTAGACCAAAGGATCTATTTGGGAAGATGTTATTAAGTATCAAATCAAAAGTTAGGAAAACAATCCTGAACAACACAATGCAAACAAAACACTGTTGATCCCAAAACAAGATACTGTTCCTTTCTGGCAAAAGATATCAAGACTACTAATAAAAAAGCTTTAGTAGCACGGGGCTGGCTCAGTTGGTGGGGCATGTGACTCTTCACCTCAGGGTTCTAAGTTCAAGCCCCATGTTGGGTACAGAGGTTGCTTAAAAACAAAACCTTAAAAAAAAATAAGCTTAAAAAATATTGAAATAGAAGGATAAATTCCATTTCCCCTGACTTCTATTTAAAAAGCCAGGAGAGGGCAGCCGGGTGGCTCAGCGGTTTAGTGCCGCCTTCAGCCCAGGGCGTGATCCTGGAGACCCAGGATTGAGTCCCACATCGGGCTCCCTCCAATGAAGCCTGTTTCTCCCTCTGCCTGTGTCTCTGCCTCTCTCTCTCTCTCTCTCTCATAAATAAATAAAAATAAAATATTTTAAAAAATAATAAAAATTAAAAAATAAAAAGCCAGGAGATGGGAGAGGCAGCATTTTAATAAAAGTGTATTGATGAATTTATAATTAAGATCAATCTTTCTCCAAACCATGCACCAAGAAGTTCATTCTGGAAAAAAATTACCTGTTCTCTATTAGCAACATGAACCAAGCATTTAAAATGAGAATAACAGGGGCACCTGGGTGGTGTTGTAGGTTAAGCATCTGACTCTCGGTTTTGGCTCAGGTTGTGATCTCATGGTTGTGAGAAGAGCCCCGTGTAGGGCTCTGCAGACAGGGCAGCGTCTGCTTGAGATTCTCTCTCTCCCTCTCCCAGCCAGGAGTTTGCTTCTCCCTCTGCTCATGCATGCACATACACTCACTCCTTCTCTCTCTCTCTCTCTCAAATAAATAGAATATTTTTATTTTTTTTTAAATAGAATATTTTTAAAAGAAAAAAAGAAAAAAAAAGAAGAAACTTTATCAGAAATAATCAAAATTTAAAGCAAATTTGCTTTCCAATACACCCATGAGTAAAGTAAGGAAGAGCAAAATTAAGCTACAGGAATATCACTAAGTTGTAATTTTACAAGACATTGAGAAGGTCACAAAAAAACAATTTAGTTATTTTTGTCTTTTTTCCAACACTTTTGTTGTTGTTGTTGTTTAAAATAAGCTAAGGCAGGGCACCTGGGTGGCTCAGTCAGTTAAGCACTGAACTCATGATTTCAGTTCAGGTCATGATCTCATGGGTTGTGGAACTGAGCCCCACATCAGGCTCTGCACTCTGATTATTTCTCTCCCTCTGTCTCTCTCCCCCTGCCTCTGCCCTTCTCCTTGGCACACGCTCTCCAATCAATCAATCAATCTTAAAGTAAGTTATATGGCCAACATGGGGCTTAAACCCACAATCCAGAGATGAAGAGCAGTATGCTCTATCAACTGAGCCAGCCAGCACCCCTAGGTCACAAAAAACAACTTAGAAAACAAGCTAACAGGTGGGATGGCTCAGTCAGTTGAGTATTCAACCCTTGGTTTTGCCTCAGGTCATGATCTCAGGGTCCTGAGATTAAGCCCCACATGGGGCTCCACACTCAGCATGGAGTCTGCTTGAGATCCTCTCTCCCTCTGCCCCAGCAACCCCACAATCGTATGTGCACTCTCTCTAATAAATAAATCTTTTTTAAAAAAAGAAAAAAAGAAAGAACAGAAGCTGAATTATGAGCACACCACAATACCAGGCAATTTTATTTTTTTCAAGTTTATTTACTTAAGTAATCCCTACACCCAACATGAGGCTTCAACTCACAACCCTGAGATCAAGAGTCACATGCTCTTCCAACTGAGATAGCCAGGCACCCCAAGACTGAGCAATTTTAAAATGACTTGTCTATACATCATATCCTTCTGTATATGTAACAAACTAACAATACAGAAACATAAACAGACACATCACCTTCACTTTTTGTCAACCACAACCTTAAAGCCCTCATTTTCAGTATTGTGTCTTTACATGGTAACATGTAAACATGAATGTTACCAAATTGTTTTTTTAATGTTACCAAATTGTAAATGTTCAGCTACCACATAAGGATTCTACACATCCAAAAACTCATAAAATTTTTGCAATATAGGCAACAGCATGCTAAGTTAATTATATAAAACTACTAAGCACTAAGATGAGGAACTTGTATTGAGATATAGAAGTTCAATATCAGAGATGCAAGCAACCTCAATTCACATGAATGGATTCTCTAAAATAGTTCAGTAGGGCGCCTGGGTTAAGAGTCTGGCTCAGGGTGTGATCCTAGAGTCCCGGGATCAAGTCCCACATTGGGCTCCTGAACAGAGCCTGCTTCTCCCTCTGTGTTTCTGACTCTCTCTCTCTCTCTCTCTCTGTGTGTGTCTGTGTGTCTCTCATGAATAAATAAATACAATCTTTAAAAATAATAATAAAATAGTTTAGTATAGTCCTGGTTTAAGTTGTCAGCTTCACCCAAAAAGGAAAAGAACCTTCACACTTATTTTGGGAAGGAAGAAGACAGTACTAGAAACCACTTACAGTCAACATTCTAAGGGATTGACAACTAAACATTAACTAAACGTGATCAAATTAAAATCATACATTGCTTCTTATGCCAGTTTACAAAACAAAAACATCATCACTCTAAAGTTGTCACCATTTAGTAATCTGAGATATTTTCATTGCAGCTGCAATGTTTGTGTTTGTTGCCTGGCATATGACTCACTCTCAGGTTCTCCCAAGACTCTGCTGGATTTTTGAGAATGCAGCAATCATAACTGGGGCATACTGTGTGGGAAGTGTCATGACAGTGAATGAATAAAAGGGGGAAAGAACTCATGATACAAAATTTTTTGTGTTTTTATAAAAAGCAAGTCACTCACAAAAGGCAGATTTTTCTGCAAAATAGGAAAGGCTGGGGAGCCATTCTGGCCCCGAGAAGCCTTCTTGACTCCCTTGGTTGCATTCTCTGCACTTCTTACACTACAATATACTTAACTAGTTTCCTTGTCTGGCTCCCCAACCAGACCGTAGGCAACCTGAGACCAAAAGGTGTCCCATCTTAGTATCATTAGTACCTACTTCCCCAAATGCCCAGTGTATATAGAGGGTCCTCAGTAGGGGCTTTCATAAAATTGATCACTGAATAATCTTACATTTACCAGTTATTTTGCAAAGGACCCTCAGAAAACATTACCTCTTTTGACCCTCATAACAATCTTGAAGTGGAAAAGGCATTAGTTAACCAAACTGCTTCTGGTTTTTATAAACAGCTGTTAATCAACTAAAACAACCTTAAAATCACAAAAGATAATGATTTTTTTCATCTTTGAGAGAACTTCTCCTTTGGGACCTCAATATTCTTGTAAAACCCAGAAGTTTTACTAGCATTTTCTATGCCTGCTCTTCATAATATGTAGGAATCACAACACAGTTCTCAATCTTACAGAAGAGTCTGACTACATAAAGTAGTGTCATATGAAGACTCCTTTAGGTATCAGACAGCAAGCAGCATCCTAAGCTATTTTTCCTGATGCTGTTCTTTTTGTGACTCTGAGAAGGAATTGCAAAGGGCAAAATGCTGGAAAGTGAATGATGTCATGGATGTCATGAAGTTGCATCAATACCTGATGATGATTTAGCACAACAATGCAACACATTATGCGAAGAAGCATAATGTCAAACCATCAGGATGTTTTACTGCATTAATTTCACGACTCGTCGCAAACTGAAATTTAAGGTGGCTCTCCAAATTTCTGCGATGAAGTTATTTGTTCAGGTTTATGTCCTTATGACAGGCACTAAGAAAATCTACAAATCTCTGTGGGAAAGCCTTTTAAGAAAAGCTCCAAAAAATAGCTAATATTAAACCCAGCAGTCATTTTAACAACTTACCCACTTTTCGAAGTAGACAAAAACACCCGTGGGTCAGTGTAGATTGAGTAACAGATTTACACTGGGTTTGTCCAAAGCAAATAGTTACCGGGCGTAAAATGACAACACACAATAGAAAGGACGTCCAATCAGATGATACACATGAATATGCTCAAAGTTAGTAATTCGACACAGAGTCACTATTCACTGCCAAAGCTACAGACTGAATTCTAATAGACAGCATTTCCCCTCTAATTTCCTTCTCCCCTTAAGCCCATGATGTCATCATTTTAAACACAAGCAAGACAAATTTAAGTCACAAAGACATTCGGTGTGTGTCCAAGCCAAAGCCACTGCCTCAACATTGTCCCCACAGCACAGCTCCAACTGATCCCATCCGGTCTTCGGGGAGGAAGAGATCACAAGGCTTCAAACCGGCTTCCCAACGTGAGAAACTCCATCAAAACCTCCCAATTAGCAGCCGAACCACAACCAAAACAAACAAACGTTTAACAACAACAACAACAACAACAACAAAAACCAACTTACTCTCAAAAAGGCATAACAAGCATCGTGCAACGTCCTTGCCAGCACGTGAGAACCGGCAGGTGTCTGAACCTTCACCTGGAGCAGTCAGAATCCCACCACCGAAAAAAAGTCCCAAAGACTCTGGCAGTCAAGGAAAAGCAGCTTTTTTTTTTTTTTTTTAATTTTCCTAATGAATGAAATTCAGGACACGGTTAAAAGACAAGAAGCAAGAAGCAATGAGCAATTCCGAACCTCAGCGACACAAGGGTTTTCGGGCGGACGGAGGCCTCCTCGGCACCAGGCTTACTCCGCAGGGGCCGTATCACCATCTCCCCGGTCGCTCTCTCCCCGTCCACAAATTCGCTCCCACCCGCCCACCGCTCCCCTTTGCACAAACAATTCTCGCAGCCACAACGTGCATGGCTGTCTCCGCCGAGGGGACCTTGCTCCGAGAGCCAAGCGGTAGGACAGACAGGCTGCCTGGGGGGGGGGGTTATTTTTAAATGAAACAATTGCAAGATCGTCCCCTTTGCAGCTTCAGCTCCCCCCCCCGGCCCCCCCCCCCCCCCGCCGCCGCAGCCCCAGGTGGACGAGGGCTTTGGAAAGCCCTGGACCCCGGGTCCCCAGCGCGAGCCGTTAAAGATCCGGGGGCTGCGGGGGGGGGAGCATCTGACACCCTCGCGGCCACCCTCGCCCTGGCCGTACACCCTCCCGTGGACCCGGGGACGGCAGCGGCTGGAATCCCTGCCTAACCCAGGGGGCGGGGGATGACGACAGCGAGGCCCCCGGGCCAGCCGGCACCCACCCCGGCGCGAGATGCGCGGCCGCCCCCCGCCCCCTGCGGGCCCGGGGCGTAAAGGGCAAGAAGGCGCCGGCGCCCCGCCGCGGCCCCAGGAGGGGGAGAAGCCGCCTCACCTGGCCCAGCCCGCGCCACGCTCTCAGGTTCGCTCCGCTGGCGACGGCGAAGAGGGAGCCGGGGGCAGGGCCAGAGCAGAGGGGCTCCGCCTCAGGCCGCGCTGGCCGCACCGGGGCTCCTCACAGCCGGCGGGACCCCGCGCCGCCCGGAGCCGCCATCTTCCTCCGCTCAAACGCCGCCGCCGCCGCCGCCGCCGCCGCTGCTGCTCTGGCCCGGAGAAGACAGCGCACAGTGCGCATGCGTCGGGGTCCGGCGCGGAGGACGCGCGCGCATCGACGTCAGCGCGGCGGCCCCGCGCGACGCGGCCCGAGGGCGACGCCATGTTGGGAAGGGAAGAGGTCCCCGCCGGCCGTTCTGCAGAGGATGGAACGCCGCCCCTCGCCGCCGCGAGGAGTGCACCGGCCACGGAGACACCTCGAACCTCTGCGCCCGCCTCCCTTGAGTCCCTACAACCGACCTCACAGCTGCACCCACCCCTCCCTGGCACTTAGGCCTGGGGAGGCAACTGGGCGGGTTTCCCAACGGCGGGAGACCGGACAGACCTCGAGGTCTCTAACTCGTTGGGATGCCCGGGGGCCTGAGGAGCACGAGGGAGGGATGGGGTGGGTGCAGGTGCTTGCTCTTGGACGTCCGCCGAAGAAGCGACGCTCCGTGCCTTGATGGTGCAATCGAGGCCTCCCTTAACGGAGGCGACCACCGTGTTTTCAGATGAGGGAAACTGAGGCACAGAGGAGTGTCAGTGCATTCTGCAAGGTCACGCATCGGAGGGGCAAGGGGGGGTGGGACTTAGGCGTCTGTGACTCCCGAGCACCATCACCATCACCAGGCGGGGGAGGGGGGGGTCCCGCAAAATACCCCTTGCAAGGGAGCTGCCTGGGGTGCAGGTGAGACGCCGTGGGCTCAGGCGCACAGCGAGCGGACTGCGGCGAAGCCAGACACACGGGGCCCAAGGGCTTCAGACTAAACCGCTTGCCCCTGGAACTGAGGCAGGACAGCCCGGTGGCTCAGCGGTCTAGCGCCCCCTCCTGTCCGGGGCGTGACCCTGGGGAACTGGGATCGAGTCCCACGTGGCTCCCTGCATGGAGCCTGCTTCTCCCTCTGCCTGTGTCTCTGCCTCTCTCTCTCTCTCTCTGTGTCTCTCATGAATAAATAAATAAAATATTTTTTAAAAATAAATCCTGTAAAGCACAAAACTCGCCACAGAGCTTGTGACCAATCCCACCATCCACCAAAACAGAGCTCAGTGTTAGAAACACTGGACCAGCTAGTAAGTGCTTCCTTTTAAAAATGCAGGTTGCAGGGCTCACCTTAGACCCCACCTCAGATTTTTTCTAAAGCTTTCTAGGGCTTCTGATGCCCAGGTTGGCTTGGAACTGCTGGATTATGTTAAAACAAGTTCAAATATAGAACCACTCCGCTGCGCGTGCACACAATCTACTAGCTGGAAGACACCAGATACTGCTCTTTAGTTCACTGCTTTATCATCTAATATAGAGACCAGCACACAGCAGAGACTTATTAAATGCGTGTTGAATAAGTGAATGCATTGGGAATTTGACAACTAAGAAGGCATCTAGTCGACAAATATTTGCTGAGCACCTACTATGTGCCAAACCATGTAATATGCATAGTAACGTGTTTTTAAATAAAACTAAGAAGGCCTCTTGTCTTCGTGGAGATCCCCTACAGGTACTGGGAGAGACAGACAATAAACAAGTAAATGAGCCAATATAAATTATAAATTGTGATAAGCATGAAAGTATTATTAAAGCAAAATCTTTAATAATAATCACAGCTGGGATGCCTGGGTGGCTCAGCAGTGATGTGTCTGCCTTTGGCTCAGGGCTTGATTCTGGAGTCCCAGGATCAAGTCCTGCATCAGGCTTCCCGCATGGAGCCTGCTTCTCCCTCTGCCTGTGTCTCTGCCTCTCTCTCTGTGTCTCTCATGAAAAATTAAAATATTTAAATAATAATAATAATAATCACAGCTAATGTTTATTGTGTGCTCTTATTATGTGTCAAACTGTTAAGTAGGTGCCCTTATTGTGCTTTTTTTGCAGATGATGAAACTGAGGAGGGGCACCTGGCTGGCTCAGTTGGTGCAGCATGTGACTTTTGATCTCAGGGTTGTGAGTTTGAACCCCACCTTGGGTGGAGAGATCATTTTATTTATTGATTGATTTTTTTAAAGAATTCAGTTATTTATTTGAGAGTGACAGCAGGAGCAGAGAGGAGAGGGAGAAAGAGATTCCCCACTGAGCAGGGAGCCCGATGCAGGGCTCAATCCCAGGACACCAGGATCATGACTTGAGCTGAAGGTAGACACTTAACCAACTGAGCCACGCACCCCCAAAATAAAATCTTAAAAAAAAAAAAAAAGACAAAAGAAACTGAATAACACAGAAATTAAGTAGCTCAACCCAGAATCACAGGCAAAGGTTTGAACCCAGGTGGTTTTGCTTCAAAGCCTCTGTTATTATTATTAATTTTGTTCATTATTTTTTCCAACTTTTTTATTGTGGTAAAATACACATAAAATACAAACAACATTTACTATCTCATCCTTTTTAATTGTAGCACTCACTGTTATTAAGTACATTCATAATGTGGTGCAACCATCACCACCTTCCATCTCCAGAACTTTTTTTTGTTAATGAACTGTAGTTAGACATACAATATCATATTAATTTCAGGTGTAGGATATAATGATTCAACATTTATATAGATTTCAAAGAGATCACCCAGACAGACCTACCAAGTGTTACCACACAAAGCTGCTACATATTATTAACTATATTCCCCGTGTCATACATTGTATCGCTGTGTCCTGTTTATTTTAGAACTGGAAGTCTGTACTCTTCATCTCCTTCCTCTATTTTGCCCATTCTCCCACTGGCCTCCCTCTAGCAACCACCACATTGTCTACTGTATCTATCATCCAGTGTCTGTTCTGTTTCTTCAATTGTTTCGTTTCTTTAATTTTTTTAAGTTTATTCTCTACACCCAATGTGGGGCTTGAAGTCCCAACCCGATATCAAGAGGCACATGTTCTACTGACTGAGCCAGCCAAGCATCCCTGGTTTGCTTTTTAGATGCCACATATAAGTTAAATCATACAGCATTTGTCTTTCTCTATCTGACTTATTTCATTGAGCATAATACCCTGTGGGTGCATCATGTCACAGAGGGCAAGATTTAATTCTTTTCTATGGTTGAATAATATTCCAGTGTAAAAATATATCACATCTTCTTTAGCCATTCATCTATCAGTGGATGTTTACGTTGCTTCCATATCTTAGCTGATGTAAATAATGCTGCAATAAATACAGATATGCATATATCTTTTGAAATTAGTGTTTTTGTTTTCTTCAGATAAATACCCAGAAGTGGAATTGCTGGATGTTATGATAGTACTGTTCTCGATTTCCTGAGGAACATCCATGCTGTTTTCCACAGTGGCTACACCAATTTACAGCCCCACCAATAGTGCGCAAGGGTTCCCTTTACTCCACTTCCTTGCCAGCACTTGTTTTTTCTTGTATTTTTGGTAATAGCCACATATCCCTTTGTGGTTTTGATTTGGGTTTCTCTGATGATGAGCGATGGGCAAGCACCAAAACCTATGCTACTGAACTCTATGTAATGTTGCTTCTGACAAACAGGAGGAGATAAGTTGAGGCCTGTTTATAAATGATCTGAAATGTCAGAAGGAAAAGTGGATATTACCTTCTAGGTCATGGAGATTTGGGGGCAGGGAGGATATGTGATGAAAATAGTAATTTAGAATAATCTCTCTGCAGTGTGAAGGCTGATTGGGATATGATTGGACGTCATGGGACAAGTGATGAGGCTGGGATGAGAGGGGCAGCCGTCACTTCTCTGTAAGTGTAAAAGAAAAGTTAGTTTTCCACCAGAGTGTATTCCAATCACCAATTATTGAAGTTCACTTCTTATGTATATACTTATGTAGAATAAGTAAACTATAAACATAGAACATCATTCAAGAGGTACAAAAGGACATATAAAATTTAAGTCCATCCTACCGGTACCCCAGCAACCTCTCTCCTCCATCAAAGTGACTACCGTTAAAGTTCCTTAGATCGGGACTCCTGGGTGGCTCAGCAGTTGAGTGTCGGCTTTCAGCTCAGGCCATGATCCTGGTCCTGGGACGCAGTCCTGCATCAGGCTCCCAGCAAGGAGCCTACTTCTCCCTCTGCCTGTGTCTCTACCTCTCTCTGTGTGTCTCTCATGAATAAATAAATAAAATCTTAAAAAAAAAAAAAACCTGTTTCTTAGATCTTCCCAGAGAGGTATACACAAACACACACATACACATACAGAGGTGCCTGCCTGGCTCAGTCGGAAGAAGATGCAACTCTTGATCTCTGGGTCATGAGTTTGAGCCCCACATTGGGGGTAGAGATTACTTAAATAAAAAAACCTAAACAACACACAAAAAACAAACCCCACATATACATATAAATAAATAAACCTACAGATAGCAACAAACTACATTCGTTCCTCTTTACCTCGTTGCTTTTTTTTTTAATTTTTATTTATTTATGATAGTCACAGAGAGAGAGAGAGAGAGAGAGAGAGAGAGAGGCAGAGACACAGGCAGAGGGAGAAGCAGGCTCCATGCACCGGGAGCCTGACGTGGGATTCTATCCCGGGTCTCCAGGATCGCGCCCTGGACCAAAGGCAGGCACCAAACCGCTGCGCCACCCAGGGATCCCTACCTCGTTGCTTTTTTAAAAAATTTATTTAACTATACTTCTCTGGGGTCATTCAATGTCAGAATATTTAGGACCATCAAAATTTTGTTAACAAATTGCATTCTATTCCTTTGTATGAGTGTACTATGTATCTTTTAAACAAATACTCTAGAGATGGACATTTGTCTCTACTGTTTTGTTATTATAAACAAAGTAGCAAAGAATATCTTTGTACTTTTGTTATTTGCATATGGGCAAATGTATCTATAGGGAAATTTCCTAGAAATGCAATTGCTAGGTCAAAAGGTAGGTACCCTTTAAATATTAAGTTTGCTCTCTCTTTCTGTCGTTGCATTTATTTCTTTTTTAAAGAGATTTTATTTATTTATTTATTCATGAGACACACACACACACACACACACACACAGAGGCAGAGATACAGGCAGAGGGAGAAGCAGGCTCCATGCAGGGAGCCCAACGTGGGACTCGATCCTCGGTCTCCAGGATCATGCCCTGGACTGATGGTGGCGTTAAACCACTGGGCTGCCCATTCCTTGCATTTATTTCTTAACACAACTACCTACACAACCTCAGCTTGTGCATTAGATGGAAAGTTTTCTCACTGTGGGCTTTGCTCTTTGGAGAGGGGGTGGGACAGAGGGAGGGGGAGAAAGAGAATCCTAAGCAGGCTCCACACTCATCAGCACAGAGCCAGGTGTAGGGTTCAGTCTCAGGACCCTGAGATCATGACCTGAGTTGAAATCAAGAGTCAGACGCTTAACTGATTGAGCCACCCAGGTGTCGCGGGGCTTTGCTCTTAATTCCTATCACATATCAGTGTTTTATGTGGTGTATCAAAAGTGCCTGTAGTTCTGAGTGCAAGTCCCAAATTTGAGTGGTATATGAAACATATTTCACAGGAAAGAGAAACTCATGTTTTAGGATATCTGTTAATATACGTGTATGCCCCTAGTTCAACTATTGGGGCTTTCCCCCCAGTACAAGAAAACCACTTCCTCAATTTTACAGTTTATTTGGTCCCATCTCTTCATTTTACAGATGAGGAAGGGACTTGCCCAAGGTCAAAAGGGGCCTATATGATGAACAAGAGCTGGTCTCCTGGTAGCTCATCTGGTGGAACAAAAGCTATTTCCTTTGCAGCATCCTCCAATGTCTCCAAGATCTCTCTTTTTCTTTTCTCCTAGAAAATGCAGTCCCAGGAATGCTCCAATTATTTCCTTTGTTAAGGCGTGGTGCCAAATATAACAAAATTTTGAGGAACTGTCTCCCTCTGCTGGTAACATGCTTAAACTACAGAGCCTTAAAAAAAATGCTGCCTTGAAAATCTAATCACACCCCAAGACCAAGACTTAGGTGAAGCCTGATAGACAATCTCATCCCCTCTTGCTGTGCCTAAGGCTTAGTATTCCCCTTGCTGTGCCTAAGGCTTAGTCAGGATAATTCATTTAATAGAACGGATTCACAGAAGAATGTATTCAAAGTAAATATAGGTCCAGAGAGTGAATAAGACAAAATCCTTTTTCTTCAAAGTTGGTCAGGTTGTTCATAATATTTGTTGTTTTTAGACCTGAAGAGTTTCAGCTGCTAATGGAATATCTATGTGGAGATGCCAAGAAGAAGCCTACCTATATGAATCCGAAACACCAGGTGAGGTCAGGACTGGAAATCAACTTTGGGAATCTTTAGTGTTTAGTAGGTGGTTCACGCCATGAGCATCTAGATAAAAATGACAGACTGAGGACACGCCCAGAGATGATGCATATTTCAAAGACAGGAAATCATGAAACCAGAGAATTACTAAGCATGTCATTTTATCTTCTAAAGACTAGTAACAGGGACTCCTGGGTGGCTCAGTTGGTTGAGTGTATGCCTTTGATTCAGGTCATGATCCTGGGGTCCTGGGGTCAAGCCCCATGTGGGGCTCCTGCTCAGCAGGAATCTGCTTCTCCCTCCCTCTGCTCCTCTCCCTTGCTCATGCTCTTTCTCAAATAAATAAATAAAAATCTTTTAAAAAATCTTTTAAAAAAAAGAACTTTTTTTTTTTTTTTTTTAAGATTTTTATCTACTTATTCATGAGAGACACAGGGAAAGAGGCAGAGACATAGGTAGAGAGTGAAGCAGGCTCCATTCAGGGAACCCAATGTGGAAGTTGGTCCTGGGACTCCAGGATCACATCCTGAGCCGAAGGCAAACACTCAACCACTGAGCCACCCAGGCGCCCCTAAAGGCTGGCAACATTTAATACATGATTGCAGTTTGTAATAATGATTAGAAATACAACTGCAAAAATTCTCAACAGGAAGCTGTTACTTTAGAACGATTGATGGCATGCTAAAAACAGGAGACGAAACACATGCCAGGTTAGATCATTGGATTACAACAGCTAACTCCGATACTACCAAATGGCAGTCTTAATACTGAGAGGCCTATAGGAACACATCAGTGAGAATAAAAATAGATGGTGTTTACTTTTCCCTTGGTTTTGAGTTTTGGGAAAGAACGAATGAGAGAATTTCAAGTGTTCTTTGGTGCAAGACACCCCTGTGATGATAATAGCTAACCTCTGTAAGTCTTACTGTGGGTCAAGCACAGTCCTGTGCTTTTCTGCATAGTAGCTAGTTTAATTCTGACAACCAACCTTCGAAGCAGCTGCTACTATTATCAACTCCTTTTTTGCACACTTGGGGAAACCGAGGCACTGACATCTTAAGTAACTTGCATAAGATCACATGAGCTTGTTCAAGTTGGAAGTGTCCAAAGTCACACTTTTTAAAGTTCAAGATCTCTACCTTGGCACTGGAGAAAAAATAAAAAAGAGAAATACTGTTTAGGAAGACGCCTAAGTAAATTTTTAAGGAAATGCTGATGAATGCATCATCTCTCATTTAATGACCCAGGAGAACTTTAGTCGTGCTGGTTGCCCAGCTCAGGTGCCAGAATTATGAACTAACCACGTTTTTACCGTGGAGGGTTAACAGATGCTTGGAATATTTGCTCTACGTGCAGGAAAACCTGTAAACATTTTCACACTATTGCGCAGAAATAATGTGTCATGCATCAGCAGATATTTTTCATCCTCCGGTGGGATACAAAATATTTTCAGAGCTTTGAAAAAAAAAAAGTATTTTCAGAGCTTTGAAAAAAAAATGTAACCTGCGGTTTATGAAGATTACGACTGGCTTAAAGAAGGAAAAAAAAGTTTTCAGGGATTGCCTGCCCTTAGAAAAGATGGTTCCAAAGAACACACCTTCCGTACTCTAGGCGATGACTTCACACGGGCTCTCCCGTCCACTACGAGACTTAACACGCTGCCCTTAAGAAAAACGGCAGCTTTCTGGTTCCTCTGCCCTTTTCCAAGATGGCTTCCGCGGCGCTCGTGGGGGCGGGGGCGCGGCCTCTGGGGCCACTTCCGGGCTGGGCAAGGGGCGGGGTCCATTGAGGAAAGCCTTGCGTGCCGGCGCCCGCGACGGAGGCGCGCTTCAGGGCGCAGGCGCGGGGAGGGGGTGGGGGAGGAGGGAAAGCGGCGAGTAAGATGGAAGATGAGGAGGTCGCTGAGAGCTGGGAGGAGGCGGCAGACAGCGGGGTAAGGAGGAGTCGCCGCCGCGGGGCAGGGCCGGGCGGGACCTGGCGGGAGGGAAGCCTCCGGGGAGCGGGCCTGGGGATGGTTCTCCCCGAGGAAGGGCCCCACACGCCGGGCCGGGGGCGGACGAGGGGCCCCCGGTCCCTGAGCGCCGTGAAGGCCTCTTAAAGGGGCCGCGTTCCATTTCTCCCTCCGCCTCCGCCCGGTGCGCCTCCCTGCATCCCCGCGTCGTGCGCGTCACCCGGGGCGCCCCACCCGCCCCCCGGGGCCTCCTTTCCTGGTTCCCGCGTCCGCTCGCTCGTCCCGGGGACTCTCTGAGCCTTCCTCTCCAGGGTGTCGCCGCCAGACACCCCCACCCGCGCCCGGGTCACCATTTTAAAGTTCCTGTGCTCTGATGCTGAGCCGCACACCATGTGGGCCCGGGCGGCGCGCGGGGGCCGGAGGGGAAGTCGAGTCGGCTCTGGGCCCCTCCACTCCGTGCGGAAAAAATCCCCCTTTGCTTTGCGCCTTCCGCCGCGGTGGGCGAGTCTGGGCTTTTTTTTTTCTTTTCTTTTTCACTTTTACTCTGAGAGCCCGCGGCTGGCGGGTCTCCCGGGGACCCCTTGTGCAACAACCGAAAGCCCGGCGGGCAGCCCCTCCCTCTCCCCGGGGAACCACCCAACGACCCGAGCGCCCCCCCAGCTCCTCCCCCCCCCCCCGCCCCGGCCCCGGGGGCGAAGGTCTCCGGGCGAGCTCGCGATCTGTAAAGTAGCCGCATTCCTGGGAGGGGAGGGGAGGGGGGTGGGGGGGAGCGGACCGTTCGATTCTGCTTTTTTGGAGTTTTTTTTTTTGGTTGGGACTCTCTGAAGCTGTGTAGGAGGAGAGTTTACCCCGCAGCCGAGTGTCTGTTGGGTTGGTTGGCTTGGCGATCGGCTTTTTGGGGGTGTTTCAGAGTGCGCGGTTGTGCGGCGGCGCCTGCCGAGGATGCGGAGAGGGCCCCCCCCCCCCCCGGCCTCCTCGTGTTCGTGTCCGCTCCGTGTTGGCTCGAGTGGCCCCCCCCCACCTCCAAGGTTTATGTGTTGGGAGTGGGGCGTGGAGCAGGAGCTGGGGTCCACCCTCACCCTCGCCCCCCCCCCCCCCCCAGCGCCTCCGAGGGTGCTCATCAGAGCTGGAAGAGGCCGACACGTCGACCCCTCTGCAGCAGTGGGACTATCTCTGCGGGAATGTTGAAACTTGGCTTCGCTTCGAAGGTTTTTTTCTTTTCTTTTTTATTTTTTTTACTTTTTCCGGTGGTTCAGCATTTCCTTCACGGTGTTTTATGTTTTTCCACTTGGCATCATTAAGGATTCGAAGAATTAATTCGCTCAGAAGGTGTTTGGTACAGTCACGTGCTGGCCATGTCTCTTGGATTTTTGACTTGAGTCAGGCGAGCAATGGAAAGGTTTTGTAGGGAGCAGCAACAGCAACAGGTGTCATCTGGGTAATTTATTCGACAAACTTTTTTTTTTTTTTTTTTTTTGGTTTCTCTGTGCTAGGTAGGGCAGTGTGCTTTTAGGAGTGACTTCGTGCCAGAGAATGCAAAGTTTCCGGGTACAGGCGTTTATTGCCTACCACTAATAGGAGGGCATCATTCAGACACCCTTCACGTGCACCCTCCCTCAAAGCATGGCCTCCGATTTGAGTGTGACTCAAATGATAAGTTGCTCGAGCATCTTGGCCTCTCTTTGGTTTTTCTCACCTGTTTACAAGGGACATGAGTATTTCACGGTTAAAGAAGAAAAATGAAAACAGGAATGAATGCAGGATTCAGAAATGGGGGGGGGTTACTTTTGTTTTTCGGAACGTGTGATTCACTTAGGGATCAGCTAGCCCAGTCCCACGTTTTACAGCTGAATGAATCCCAAGGGTATAAGATTTAACTTAGATCTTTCTGATGCTTCCGGTGTTCTTTCTACTATACTTCACTAAAACCGTTTAAAAGTGCCGGGTACAGAGATGGAACCCAAACCTTGCCTTCCTTGGTGATAACAATGTGCAGTAACTGCCCAAATGCAAGTGTTTTTTTTTTGTATTTCTTTTAATTGAACTATTGAAATGAGCTGTAGAGATATTGTCCTTTTATAAATAAGAAAACTGAGGTTTAGGGAGTAACCTATCTTGCTCAAAGTCGCACAGATAGTAAGTAGGGAGCTGGGATTTGGCACCAAGCCTATCTTGACTCTAAAGAAGGGTTCAATCTGTAGCAATTTGCTGTCTCTTTGCCTGAGATCTGGAAGAAAACTTGGAAGTTGGGCATTGCCCTTCTTTTTCTTTCTCTCTTTTTTAAATTTTATTCATTTATTCATGAGAGACAGAGAGAGAGAGAGGCAAGGACACAGGCAGAGGGAGAAGCAGGCTCCATGCAAGGAGCTTGACATGGGACTCGATCCCGGGACTCCAGGATCCTGTCGTGGCTCAAAGGCAGGCACTAAACCGCTGAGCCACCCAGGCATCCCTACCTTTCTTTTTTAAGATGTTTGCTTTGGGCTTATATTTAAAAGCTCTCTTAAGTTTGATTCCCTTTTTGAATTTCACAAAGGGTTTTGTAAATGTACACTTTTGCAGGAGAGGAGCCAGGGAGGGAATGTTCACACCACTGGCAAACCAACTGACTGTACATGTCTTTCAGATGTAGCCAGTTGTGTATGTAAAAATCTTACCTTCTGTTTATCCTGTCTTCCAACTGGTACATGGTAATGAGTGTCAAGTACCCACCTTTCCAAAAAAACATCCTGGGTGGTGAGAAAACTAGCAAATGGACATCAGCTAATTAATTTATAAAGCAATCACTCTAACTTTATATGATCTAGAGGTCTAATCCTTGAAAGTAGAGGCTTTTGGTGTCTCTGCTCTAAGCATCACAAAAAATTTTGACATCATGCTGGAATGTCTTATGTGTCCATAATTATGAGGTCATTTTTTCTTGCATATCTTCAAAATACTCAATATGGAGTCCTATTGTGTCATTCTAAGGAAGGCTTTGAGAAATACTTCAGGTGGTCTGTAAATAGGCTGCTTTTTTGCTTTTAGTATGAACACTGACCTAATATAGAATTGTTCCTTTGCCTGTTTCCTCCCAAGGAGTTACATCCCCAATAAAAGGACAATTCAAGGAATATAGCTTATATTCCACTAAGGAAATGCTTCTTTAAAAATATACTGCCTTGAGAACACCTGGGTGGCTCAGCGGTTGATTATCTGCCTTTGGCTCAGGGCGTGTTTCTGGAGACCCAGGATCGAGTCCCACATTGGGCTCCCTGCAGGGAGCCTGCTTCTCCCTCTGCCTGTGTCTCTGCCTTTGTCTCTCATGAATAAATAAGAATATTTAAAAAAAATTAAAAAATAAAAATATACTGCCTTTGGGAGAAATGAAAATGTAAATTGAATTAATGTTCATTCAAACGTTAAATTCTACCCTTTGTCTTAAGCACATTTCAGAGTAGCATTTTATAATGAGAAGACATCTTTGTGCTCTGGGAAAAGAAAAAAAAAAATCAAATCGAGTGCCTGGGTGGCTTAGTCAGTTAAGCATCTGCCTTTTGTTCGGTCATGATCCCAGGGTCTTGGGATTGAGCCCCACATCGGGCTCCCTTCCCAGTGGAGAGCCTGCTTCTCTTCCCTCTGCCTCCTCTCTCCTCCTGTGTTCACTCACACTATCTCAAATAAATAAATAAAATCTTTTTAAAAAATCAAATCAACAGTTTGCACAATTTCTGACAGTTTGAGGCTTTATATATTCACTTGTTTAGACCAGGAAAAAAAAAAAAAAGACATAAGCTAGTCCATATTTTTTTTTTAATTTTTATTTATTTTTTATTATTTATTTATGATAGTCACAGAGAGAGAAAGAGAGGCAGAGACATAGGCAGAGGGAGAAGTAGGCTCCATGCACCGGGAGCCCGATGTGGGATTCGATCCCGGGTTTCCAGGATCGTGCCCTGGGCCAAAGGCAGGCGCTAAACCGCTGCGCCACCCAGGGATCCCAAAAAAAAAAAAAAAAAACATAAGCTAGTCCATCTTATAGGTTATGGGCTAACCCAATCCTAGGGGAAGATAGATGGTACACAAATGGAATTAGACTGGTAGTTATTATAATGTGTTGGCGGCCTGTCTGATTTCTTTGCATATCAAAAGTTGCTTTTTGTTTTTGGCAAGGGCAAGTCATATAGCTAATTGGAAGAAAATGTATCTTAAATTAAAAAGGATGACTGGCCTTCTAGACTAAACTCAAATTTATGTTTACTTTCTACCCTCTTTAGGCCTCTAAACATCCCATCAGTGATACTGGGTGGCATACAAGTCTACTATAGGAAGGTCTCAGTCAGCACTGCATACTGACTGTGTACCAGGCACTGGGCACAGTCCAGTAGAGGAGTCGGATGGGTAAGGCAGCACTTTCTTTGGAAGAGGCATAGATGGGGTACCATGGCTAAGATCAGAGACAGTTCAGTAGAGAAGGTGATCATTCAAAGGACCCTTAATTAAGTTGTAGTAAGTCTGGGAGGTGTGGGTAGATATAGGCCCAATGCGCATGTAGACAGCAAGAGAAGAATGTGCCACATTGCATTGGGAGAGCTACAAATACTCAAATACTTCTTTCTGGCTGTAGGGTAGGGGGTTGGCAGGGCTGAATGGAAAGAGATGAGGCCAGAGAGGTATGCAGGGGCCAGATCAGGAAGGGCCTCCTTGTACTTGGTTCTGGGAACTTGGACTTTGTCCTGAACGCACAAGAGAGCTTTGGAGGCCTTTTTTTTTTTTTTAAAAGCAGAATAATGACAGATTTTAATTTAAGAGGTAAGAACTTTGATTAACATTTTATTCTTTAGAGAAGACACCATTCTCCCTGAAGCATGCATGGCTTCTACCTCACTTTTGAGGTCTTCAGCACTCCCTGTAACTGCTGTCATTATGGAATATTTACAGTGGATATGGATAGAGAAGAAATAACAGTTATTTGGGTGCTACCTGGTGCTGATTTGTCTTTATAGTAAAGAATACACATAAGACTTGGGGTATCAGAAAGCACAAATCCAGGTGTACTGTGCCTGAAGGAGCCATTCCTAAGTTACTCCAGTTCTTCTGGGAGATTGGGTCCTAGGGACTGTGATGATGCCCAGCTCCGGCTTTCTATAAAGCAGTTGGCCAGTTTAGACATGATCATGCTGAGCAGTCTGTCCCAGCGACTCTGGAAAAAGATCTGTTTCACTGTGGTTTCAAAGAAAGTAGGATAATGAGCTTTTCACTATAACTTCTCGGCTCTTTTCATTGAGGCTGCATGGGGGGCCTGTTCCCGGCATGCTCTGGGTGTTTGAGAGAGCTGTCATGGTTGCTGTGGGCTGGAAATTCAGACAGTCACAGGCCTTCTTGCTTTTCTTTACAAAACAGGAGAGAGAACTTAGTATATCTCTCTGAAGCTTTCAGTAAATTCCTGCAAGGACTATTGTCCTGATCTGATGACTCAGACGTATTCTTGGGGCCAGCCCTTTCTTTCTGGTTTCCACCTTTATACGCAGTGGCTTCCCCACAGTTAATGTCGCTTTCTGGCTGTGTCAGCTAGAAGCCTTCACAAGGTATGGGGTGTTCTTTCCTGCACACTTGCTCCACAGGAATAGAAATTTTTTTCTGTTGGGACAGTTTCAGACTTGTTGGTTTCCTAGGAGAAGACTGGGTTTAGCTACTTATAGCTGTGGCCAAAATACAGAATGAAATGGGTGTTTTTTTTTTTTTTTTTTTTTTTTTTTTTTTTTTTTTTAAATAGTAACCACAGAGATTTCTCCTGCTGAAGTGTTTTTAACTGCTAGTTTCTGCCAAGCATCCTTCTCTTTAACATTCCGCTCTATGCAGGATGTTTGATGGGAAGATAGAGGTTAAGACCCACCACCGCAGAAATTAGCAACAAATCCTGACTTCAGTCTTTATGTAGATAAAGATTCTCATCCCTGAGGGTATGATATTTCAAAATGTTCCTCCCACTAACTCATCCCCTCCCCACACCCAAAACTCTTTCCCTTATAAAATGAACACAGGAAATAACAGTCATTCCTTTCTAAAAGGAATAATATGTATGGTTGAAATTGCATTCTTCAGGGTTGTGATCCTTAGATGAGATCGTACAGGATAGTTAGGACTCAAGTCTGGAGAGGTCAGGATTGTCACCTCTCTTCCTAGACCTTGAGAGCCAAATTCCTAGCTGTCATGCTCTGGGCTTTCTTGGCTTACAAAGGCTTTTGTGACCCTCCAGCTGTCAGTTTTTGCTACCTGGTTACATATCTCACTGGTGAGCAACTCTGACCATAAGCCTCCAAATTCCTCAATCCCACAGGCCCCTTTTGGAAGGGCTTCTTGGATAGCATCCTAAGGGCTCACTACAGGCTAGGCAGAGTGCATTTGTACGTTCATTGTCGCAATCAACATGACCTAGTGACATGGAGGTATTTTTATTCCCAGTGTCCGGGAGAGGAAATCACTTGGAGAGAAAATCACTTGGTCGATCACAGGTCAGCTATTGGCATCCTGAGCCCTCACTTACGGACCTTTTTGGACTGTTGTTTACTTTTGCTTTTCAGAAGATAATTAACCAGTTAAATGCTTTAGGATGTTTAGTTGCTAGTTCATTTGAGGTATTGTGACTTGTTTTACCTGCATTGATCTTCTGCCTCTGCAGCCTGATAATGAACTAATAAATTTTCTGTCTCTGAGAAACTCCAGTCTGGTTCTCAAGAGCCAAGAGGATAGCGCTACTGTCAGTGTATCACTGAGGGCAAGTGACATGCTGGTTGAAAGTTTGATCATAAGTGGGAAATAACTTTTTAATATCTGGCCAAGTGAAAAGGAATAATAGACGTAAGTTTTGCTCAGATCTCTTGAGAAGATTTAATACCTCTGCCCGATATTTTAAGGATCCCTGTAGCTGTAGTTGCAAACTGGCGGCTTTGGGGGATTCAGCCTATATACTCTATTGGGGTACACACAGTTATATATTGAATTCGAATGCCTTTACCTGGGTCTTGGTTGCTCTCCTGTCCTCTGGAGTCCCCACTTTATTTATTGTGGGACCTGTTGTGTTCTGTCCTGCTTGCTTTATTGGCTTGGCCCTGAAGGCATTGTGTTTGCTGCTCCTGTTTAGTGCCATGATTCTAACTAGCGTTTGATGACAGTGCCCTTGGGTGTTTGGATAAAACCTCCTGGTGGTGTAGCTGTTGGTGTAGAGGGGAGGTAAGAATGACTTTGTTCCGTTCCCCAGAGTCCGAGCGCACATTTCCTTTGGGAGAGGAGACTTGTAGTCTTTATAAAAGGAAGAAAGAGTAGGTCACTTCTGCCAGTTACTGACCTACTTCCTCGTCCGCGGCAATAACGAAAGTCTGAAGGCAAGGCTAGAGGTTTAGGTGCCAGATCTGATTGTTGGCCAGATCACTCACTGCCTACCTTTCTCTCAGCTTCGTTTTCTTCTTTTGTAAAATCAGGTTAATAAAATCTGCCTTGCCTGATGGTGAGAGTTTAAGGAAGCACTTAGTAAGAGATCTTGCAGAACGGCAGATGTTAGAGCAGAGAATGCCATTGCCATGAGCATGAGGGTGTCGTACCCCAGGTCTCCAGCTTCCCCAGTATGGCCTCTGTCTGGGTAGAGTAGGAAGTTCCTAAGACTGGCTGAGGGCTCTCTCTTATTGCTGCGCCTGAGGGCTAATACACTGTTCTCTGTACAAGATGCAAGGGAAAAGCAATAGTAAATGCAGAGAAAGGGGAGCCCCAATAGACTCTACCCACTGTTTTATTCTAAGAACAGGCCTCACCACCATTACTCACACTGCTGCCTCTTCTGCACCTTTAAGGGAAAGAGTTGCATGGATTCCCGCCCCGCCCTGGAAGCCGAAAGAAACTGTCTCAACATGGCAACTCACAGTGTCTGAGCCCTCCAGCTTGGGATCCATTTAAATTGTGAGACTTGTTCTCTACTTAAGAATTATTTCCTTTTGGGATGCCAGGGTGGCTCAGAGGTTAAGCATCTGCCTTTGGTCCAGGGCCTGATCCTGGAGTCCCGGGATCGAGTCCCACGTCAGGCTCCCTGCATGGCGCCTGCTTCTCTCTCTGCCTGTGTCTCTGCCTCTCTCTGTGTGTCTGTCATGAATAAATAAATAAAATCTCAAAAAAAAAAAGAATTATTTTCTTTTGGGTACTTTACAGATTTGAGATCTGGACTTTGTTGTGGTCTGCTACTGCTGTAGCCCTTCCTTGGGAACCCTGAGCTTGCACTCACCTGGCCTGGGGTGCAGAGAAGGCAAGTTGGTGTACCCTGCCAGCCTTCATCCTGTCTTAGTGGTTCCTGTGGCCACCCACTAGCCACACTCCTGAAACTTTTTGCTTCCTCCTCTTGAGATTTAGGCTTCAGTTTTGTCATGTACTAGTTGAGTGGCCTTAGGCAAGTCATTTAACCTCAGAGCGTGTAGCAAGGCTGCTGTACATCCCTTGGATTGTGGTGAGGATGAGAGGTGATGAAGGGAGTGCACAGTGCCTTCCTTTCAGGAACCTGTGGCAGGTGCTTGGAGAATGCTGCTGCCACCACTGCTGCTGAGAAATGCCTGTGGCAGCCTTAGCTCTATTTTGTCTTTTTGTTTTTGTTTTTTTTAAATATTTGAGAGAGTGTGTGCACTAGAGCACACACATGCAAGTTGGGGGAAAGGGGCAGAGGGAGAGAGAGAGTCCCAAGCAGACTCCATGCTGATTACAGAGCCAGACGCTGGGCTTGATCTCACAATCCTGAAATTCTGACCTCAGCCAAAACCAAGCGTTGGATGCCCAAACCAACTGTGCCACCCAGGCACCCCCTTAGCTCTTTTTTAGGACATGGATAGTGTTGCTGCCTTTGGACCCAGATAGACCCATTTCAAATTCTGGCTCTGCTCCATGCTAGTTGTGGAACCATGGCCGAGTTACATAACCTCTCAGGATTGATTTCTAAATCATTTGTGAAATGGGAATATATCTCTAAAATCCTATTTCATAGGAGACTCATTAATTCATGTGTTGGGTACTATTTTAGGCACTATGGACAACTGTAATGAATGAAGTTTCTTCTCATAAAGCTTGCTTTCTGGTGTAGAAAGATGGACAGTAAACAATAATGTATACACATACATGGTGAAAAAGAAAAGAGATGAGGAGCATAGAAAGTGACTGGCAGAGGTGCCATTTTGGGTGGAGGGTTCAGAGAAGGCCTCTCCATAAAGATAGGCAGAGAGAAAGTAAGAAAGCAAGTGTGCAGATGCTGGTGAAAGTGCATTCCAGGAGGAGGGAATAGCAAGTGCAGAGGTCCTGAGGCTGAAGCATGCTTGTTTTATTTGAGGAATAGGTGGGGGATAATAGTAGCACAAAGTGGTAGAAGAGGTCAGAGATAGCAGGGAGCCAGATCCTATAGACTAGTAGGCCATGGTGGATATTACCTTGAAATAGGAAGCCAGAGAGAGAGAGAGAGAGAGAGAGAGAGAGAGAGAGAGAGAGAAAAGGAAAGAAAGGGAAAGAAATAGGAAGCCATGTGAGGGTGTTGAGCAGAGGCTGACTTGGTTTTTTAAAGGATCATTCTGGCTGCTGTGTGTAAAATAAATTCTAGGGGCAAGAGTGAAAACAAACTGATGAGGATGCTATTTCAGCTGTTCATTCAAGGCCTATGGTCATAGCAGCAGAAGTATTGAGAAAATTTAGGATATGTTTTGGAAGTAGAACCAAGTAAGAAAGAGGCATCACAGAGGACTCCAGAGTTTTTGGTCTGAGTTGCCAGAACACTGGAAGTTCTGAGATGGCCTAAGTGGAGGGAATGTGGGAGAAGCAGGCTTGGGTGAGTGAGTGAAATCAAGAGGTTGGTTTTGGAGCTGATGAGGTTAGGTCCCTGTGAAATCAAACTGGGTGTGTTTAGTCAGCAGTGTATATCAATGTCTATAAAGCTGTACGTAGGGGGGTGTGGATGGCTCGGTTAAATGTCTGCGTTCAGCTCTGGTCATGATTCCAGAGTCCTTGGATTGAGCCCTGTGTGGGGCTCCCTGCTCAGCAGGGAGTCTGCTTCTCCCTTTCCCTCTGCTTCCCCCCACCCTACTCATGCTCACTCACTCTCTCTCAAATAAACAGAATCTTAAAAAAAAATAAATAAATAAAAGGCTGTGGAACTAGATGAGATTATCAAATAAGCCAGTAGAGCTCCAGCAGAGGAAAGGTGCAAACCTTCCAACCTCAAGGGGTCTGGAGAGGAAGAGGAGCCTATCTTGTTACAAAAGAAATCAAATATGAGATGTGAGAGGAGCTAGCCAGGGAGGTAGGAGGAGACTGGGAAGGTGGGATTTGGGAGGCTGGTATAAAAGATGCTTTAAGAGGAGCACCAAAAAAAAAAAAAAAAAGAGGAGCACCTGGGTGGCTCAGTCCTTCTTTTTTTTTTTTTTTTAATTTTTATTTGTTTATGATAGTCACACACACAGAGAGAGAGAGAGGCAGAGACACAGGCAGAGGGAGAAGCAGGCTCCATGCACCGGGAGCCCAACGTGGGACTCGATCCCGGGTCTCCAGGATCACGCCCTGGGCCAAAGGCAGGCGCTAAACCGCTGCGCCACCCAGGGATTCCCCCCCCCCCTTTTTTTTTAATTTTTATTTATTTATGAGAGTGTCCAATTCTTGATTTTGGCTCAAGTCATCATCTCAGGATTGTGGGATTGAGCCCCATGTCGGGCTCCATGCTTGCCATGGAGCCTCCTTGGTATTCTCTCTCTCCATCTCCTCCCTTTCTCCCTTCCTAAAAAAAAAAGAATATGCTTTAAGGAAGGAGTTTTGAGCAGTGTGGGATGATGCTGAGAAGTTGAGTGAAGACGTAGAATTAACCATTGAATCTGGCAACAGTGGAGGTCATTGGGGACTCCTGACAACAGTTTCAGAGCTAGTTTGGCACAGGATGGTGAGTGTTACTTGGACCAGGGCCTGGGCCAAATATGGGGCATGGGGTAAGTGCTAGCTGTCATGCCAAAATGACAGGACCCACCAGAGTAGGTTTTGCACATCTGTAAACATGCCCCTTGGGTCCTTAGAGAGCTGAGTCACTAGTTGCTGGAAGATTAAATGTATAACAGAGATAGATACCTTTTATTCTAAGGTTAGATCTCAACCAGTGTTGTCCAAGAGAAGTACCACTCAAGCCACACATGTAATTTAAAACTTCCTAGAAGCCACATTTAAAAAGTAAAAAGAAACAGGTGGGATTGGGACACCTGGGTGACTCAGATGGTTAAATGTCTGCCTTTGGCTCAGGTCATGGTCTCAGGGTCCTGGGATTGAGCCCTGCATTGGGCTTCCTGCTTAGTGGGAAGTTTGTTTCTCCCTCTGCCTCTCCCTTCTGCTCCCGCGCTATGTCTCTCTTTCTCTCTCTCTCTCTCTCAAATGAAAAAATAAAATCTTAAAGAAACAGGATTAATTTTAATATTTTTTGTTTTATTTAAATCTCTACACTCAGCTGTGGGGGTGGGGGACTCGAACTCATGACCCTGAGATCAAGAGATCAGGAGTCACATATTCCACCTGCTGAGTCAGCCAGGTGCTCCTAATTTTAGTACTTTATTTATTTTATTTTATTTTTTTTATTCATGATAGTCACACACACACACACAGAGAGAGAGAGGCAGAGACACAAGCAGAGGGAGAAGCAGGCTCCATGCACCGGGAGCTTGATGTGGGATTCGATCCCGGGTCTCCAGGACCGCACCCTGGGCCAAAGGCAGGCGCCAAACCGCTGCACCACCCAGGGATCCCCTAATTTTAGTATTTTAAATGTAATGCAGTATATCCCGAATAGTATCATGTCAGCATGTAATCAATATTGAAAATAGGTTAATGAGCTATTTTACACTATTTTTGGACTAAGTCTGGGAAATGTACTGTGCATTTCATGCTTAAAATACAGCTCAGTTGGACTGGCCACATGTGGAGTGCTCTCCAGCCACGTGTGGTGGTGGCTACTGGACTGGAGATGTAGCTGGAGAGCGTGCCCAAAGGACTTCCTCTTCCTAGGCAGTTGTGGGGAGGTCCTGAAAGCCACATGAACTTGGGAAGGAAGGCAGGAAGCAGCTTTCCCTTCCAAGTAAGAATTGCTTCATCTTTACAGCATACGCTGCCAGAGCCCCTCAGAGTTTTCTGGTTCTCCTGGTTTCTTCAAAGTCTTAATCTTTCTGGCCCTGGGAAGTATAGCTGATTTTCTGCAGCAATTTTTTGAATAGTATTCATAACAGCTAATGAAACCCATTGCTTGGGCAGCCTGGGTGGCTCAGCGGTTTAGCGCCGCCTTCAGCCCAGGCCGTGATTCTGGAGACCTGGGATTGAGTCCCACATCAGGCTTCCTGCATGGAGCCTGCTTCTCCCTCTGCCTGTGTCTCTGCCTCTCTCTCTCTCTCTCTCTCTCTCTTTCTTTCTGCCTCTCTCTCTGTTGTGTCTCATGAATAAATGAATAAAATCTTTAAAAACAAAAAACATTGCCTACTGCAGCTCAAGTAATTTCAGATGGTTTTCAGCTTAGGAAATTTCTTATTTGAGGTCCCTTTCCTTTTTTCCTTTCCTTCTATTCATGTTTTCATCCTCTTTTGCCCTGATTTTTTATGCTCCTCTCTTTTCCTTGATACTCTTTCTTTAGGTCTCTGCAGTTGTCTCAGGCTCCTCATCGCAGAGTTGCTCGCTCTCCACTTCTCTTTTCAAAACACTGTTCATACCCCTAATATAGCAACAGTGGTTTGGTTATCTGTCTCCTCCCTCCTGGCTGGGCTCTCGTCTTCAACAAGGATTGCCTTACCTCTGAGGGTCCAGCATTGGCGGGTCTCCTGCCTTATAGTAGTTTTTCCACAAGTGCTTGTCTCTGGCTTTTTGTCACAGTGAAGCAAAAGGGCACTTTTGAGATACATTACCAAAGCATAGACTTCTTTTTTCTTTTTTTTTAAGATTTATTTATTTATTCATGAGAGACACAGAGAGCCAGAGGCAGAGACATAGGCAGAGGGGGAAGCAGGCACCTCCCTGGGAGCCTGATGTGGGACTTGATCCCGGATCCTGGGACCATGCCCTGAGCCAAAGGCAGACACTCAACTGCTGAGGCACCCAGGTGTCCTCACCTGGAGGGAGGGAATTTTTTTTTTAAGATTTTATTTATTTACTTATTAATGAGAGACAGAGAGAGAGAGAGAGAGAGAGAGGCAGAGACACAGGCAGAGGGAGAGGCAGGCTCCATGCAGGGAGCCCAACGTGGGACTCGATCCCAGGTCTCCAGGATCAGGCCCTGGGCTGAAGGCGGCACTAAACCGCTGAGCCACCCAGGCCGCCCTAGGGAGGGAATTGTAAAACTGTATCCTGGGCCCCCACAGTGACCCACTCAAAGTGGAATCTCTTTCCTTGCTGTGGGAATAACAATGGAGGAGTGTTTTGTAGGAAATGGAACCTTCCAACAGATTGATGTGTCTGTATTAAAAAGGCAACCAGTGAATTCATGGCCTAGATGGTCTTGTGTTTCGACTTCTAAACACTGCCTTTTAATTTAAAAAAAATTTTTTTAAAAAGATTTATTTATTTGAGGGAGGGAGGGAGGAAACAAGTGTGGGGGCAGGGACAGAGGGAGAGGGAAAAGCAGACTCCCCGCTGAGCAGAGAGCCCAATGTGAGGCTAGATCCTAGAACCCTGGGATCATGACCCAAGCAGAAGTCAGACGCTTAACCAACTGAGCCACCCAGGTGCCCCTAAAGATTTTATTTTTATTTTTATTTTTTTATTTTTTTTTAAGATTTTATTTATTCATAGAGACAGAGAGAGGGAGAGGCAAAGACACAGGCAGAGGAAGAAGCAGGCATCATACAGAGAGCCTGACGTGAGACTCCATCCAGGGTCTCCAGGATCATGCCCTGGTCTGCAGGCGGTGCTAAACCGCTGCGCCACTGGGGCTGCCCTAAAGATTTTATTTTTAAATAATCCCTACACCTAATATATATATATTTTTAATTTATTCATGAGAGACACAGAGAAGCAGAGACCTAGGCAGAAGGAGAAGCGGGCTCCATGCAGGGAGCCCGATGCCGAACTCAATCCTGAGACCCCAGGATCATGCCCTGGGCCAAAGGCAGATAGATGCTCAGCTGCTGAGCCACCCGGGCGTCCCCACCCCAAGATCAAGAGTCTTATGCCCTGCTGACTGAATCAACCAGGTGTCCCACCTTTTCCTTTTTTTTTTTTTTTTAAACTTAACCAATCATGTTTGCCCAGAAGTTGAATTAATGTTTTGAACCTGATGGTGATCCTGAATGAAGCATTGCTTCAGAATCAGACCCAGAGTGGTTTGACTTTGGGGGCTTCCCTCCCTGGAGTTAGCCAGTGGGGCTAGAATAAGCACTGTCAACTATCACTGCGACACCACTGACATAGAGAAATAAGGCTGGGCTGAAACAGGGTTAACAGAGTTGGTATGAAGGTGGTTTGGAGAAGTCTTGGGATTGCACGTCTGGACTTGAAATGGCCAGTGGTGTGGCTCTAAAAGTACAGAGACCTTTTTATCTGATAGTTTTGGACCAGATTTTTCTGGCTTTAGCTGTGGATTCTTAAGTGAATTTGAGGCCCCTGCAGAAATAGAATCTCATCCAGGTGGAATGGGAGGCATAAGTGCCTTGCTGGGGACACTGGAGGCCCTGTAGCCAGGGGAGTGGATACTGAGGTCCTGCTCAAGACTTCTAGAGTTCCAGGCCAGGTGTGTTGGAATAAAGGTCTGCCTTCTCCTCCTTCCCAGCATCTCCTCTGCTTTTTTCTGAAATGGTGGCATTGTGCTCAAAAGAACCTGTCAGGCTTCAGTTCTGAGAACAATTCTGTACTCAGGGTACGGGTCTCTTTTTAGATTCCAGTGTCAGTCCGCAGACATGCACTCCCCAGTTTGAGGTAGCTGCACAAGACCAGATGAACCTGTGGGATGTAGTGGGTCATGAAGAGCCCAAGACCAGTCGTTTTTCCTTGAATTCAAGAGGAAAATCAGAAAATGTCATCTTCTGAAATGGAAACTGATAAAGAGAAGCAGATTATCTGAGAAAAGTCACTTAGTCACTTTTGCTGATAAAAAGAGGTTATTTCCTAACTCAGAGCCAAGAACCTCCATTTGGTACAAGATTTCTTGAAATCTTAGAGGAGTTGTGTGGATTGCCTTGGTGACCAGGGATTCTAGTTATGAGAGGAGGGATGCAGTGGTGGAGCATGATAGTCCATTCCTTTGGCACTGAATTGGGTGAGGGGGGCATGCTGGGCGTGGATAGCAGAAGGTCAGGTACCAGAAAAGGTGGGGAACACCCCCCACCCCCATAGTGTAGTGGAGGAAGACTTGGGTTTGTTCAGTGTGTCTCTTGTGAGTTTGGCTAGTTTGAATCAGCCCCCCAAGGCTTCATCAGCCCTAGGTGAACCAATGGAGTCTGTTTCTTGAATATTCAGATCTGAGGCTACAGCTGTGCTGACACCATACTTGCTGTACTTTGGACCAAGATCTGGAATAGCCTAGTTACCGTCCTCCTTTCACTTTCTTCCTTTTCTCTCTGCTTCCCACTTTTCTTTTTTCCTTTTTCATGCACCTCTTAACTGCTACAGCAGTGGATCTGTGATGGCAGTCTGCCCGCCCGCAGATTCATCCCTATCCTCTCTGTCTCCTTTGATCCTTTTGAAGATGGTGGCTAGGTAACAAAATAGTCTGCGGTGTCCCCTTCCCTGCTCTTCTTCTCATGTGCCACCACACCCCCTCCAGCTTTCTGTGAGAGCTTACAAGCACAGTCATTGCAAGGTTGAGGGCATCAGCATTCAGGAAGCTGTGCTTCTCTCAGGTGAGTAGAATTTGAGGTTGTTGCATCCTTGCATCTGACTTCATTTGCCTTGTGGCTGAGGCCCACCCTGTCCAGAACTGTCTTGCTCCCCACTCTGGTTTTTCATGACCTCCTGCCTCTACTCCTTCCTTCTGGTTTTGCTTGTTCTCTCAGACCAAGAGGAGTGCACCTCATTTTTGTAGAGATGTAGCCCCACAGGGCAAGTGATATCTGTGTCTGTAAGGAGCAAGAGAGCTTTTGCTTAGGTTTTTGACCCAAAGAGGAGACCACACCACTTAGCAGAGCACAGGGAATCATCTTCTAGAGTCTGCTCAGTGCTATTTGGCCAAAAAATAGCTAGCTTTTCCAGAAAAAGTCATGGGAAATCAAACATTTCTTATCACCCCACTTCTGATACGTTTATGTCCTAACACTTGCTTCTGTCCTGGTGACCCCTCGTGGCTCAGAGAAGTCATAGAGTGATGAGCTTATGTATGGGTTTCTTTCACTACCTGTGAAGCTTGAGCCTCTTAACACAGAAGTCTCCACCTTTGACCAAGGTTCTGTTCATCCTGTTCATTCTTATGAAAAGAGAAGATGCCCTTTGGTGATAAGGTTTCTTGTTGGGCCTACATCTAGATGCTTCCTCATGCAGCACTCTGAGACCTGTTTAATTCCACTGGGCTATTGCATCTCTGAAGGCGACAAGCACTCTCCTTGTAGTGCACCCTGTAGGAAAGTTTTGGCTTGGTGCAGCTCTTAGAGCACGAGACTGAGAGGAGATCGATTGCAGGGCCTTGTCCAAAAGGAGAATGGACTGACTCATGATACCTGGACAGACTCCAGAGGGAGCTGCGGCGCTCTCTCCATTTGCTGGCAGGGCACTCCCTCTTCGCCGGGCCAGCTCTGGGCATACTCGTGTCCAGCTGGCCATCTGGATACGGTCAGGATCAGCTTTCTCCCAAAGCTGTTGGATTTATATCCCATTCTCTAATCTGCTGGAGGAATTCCTGCTCAGTTCTGATAAGCTATCCTGCCTAGTGTGATGGAGTTTGATGGAACTCTTAGTTATTGGAGTGCCAGGGGGCAGTGGGCATTTGGGGATGACAAGGAAGAGATCAGTGTATCTAATGGCTTTCCCATCTCCAGGGCATGTGAGCAGTTGTGGGTCTGCGCCAGCATCGGGGAGGGCCTCAAAAGGCCTTAGTTCTTAGTCCTTAGTTCTTGGGCTGCCTCTGTGGTTGACTTTGTGACGTTGGGTTTGTTTCTTAACCTCCCTGAGCCACATTCCTTCATCTGACAGAAAAGGATAAAAGCTCTTTTGTCTATCAAAGAGGTAGGTAGTGTGAACAGAAAATGAGTGTCTGGGGGAAGTGTATTGACAGCCATAAAGCATTATGGTGATGTAAGGCATTATTTTTAAAGCTACTAGTTTATATTATGTGCCAGGTATGCTGGTTACATTCTAGTTTGGGGACAGAGACCCATTTGGGCCATACTCAGGCATGGTCCATAATGACCTCCTGAAGGGCTCTTTCCTACCCAGGCTCATTTGATGAGCCTGGGCAAATTCTCTTATCTTCCCTAAGGCTGTACAGAAAGAAGGAAATAGTTTGCTCTCTTGAGAGAAACCTAAATGGGGCTTCTCACATTCAGTTAAAGTAATGTGTATTTTACCACAATTTAAAAAAAAAAAAAAAAAAAAAAAACCTCATGTATTAGGCTCATTGTCTGTATGCCTTATTTGGCCCTCGTAGCGATATGAAAGTGAGAGTTCATGTAATGAAGTTTAAAAATGTAGAGCTTTCCCGTAAAAATATTGAGTCTGTTTTTTTCCTCAAATAGCAGCTCTGACCCTGTGAGCCAGGGCTCTGCTGCCCATCTGTAGGCAGGGTCAGTGCCCTTTGGTGCCTCTTAGCCGCTTCAGCTCCCCACTGGGCTCCTGCAGAAGGAGTTTTGCTTACTTGCCTGGCTGGTGGAGGCATTTGGTTCTGACCCTGTGTGAAGGCCTCTAAATCCCACAGATGTTAAACCTTGCATTTAGGATGGAGAAACTTGAGTAGGAGGTGTCCTTTTCAGATGGGAGCAAAATGATTCAGTGTAGAGCTTGAAACTGTAAGTTATTTGTGGAAAGCCTTGGAAAGCCCTTACATGGTAACAGGGCTTTAGACTAATGTGGGAAATAGTATCTACTCAGGCCATAACATTGGTATTTAAAAAAAGAATTAAGTGCTGTGGGCTTAGATTCTCTCCATGCATACCCAGGTGGTCGTAGTGGTCACAGTACACCTTTTCCAGTCATTATTAAACAGCAGCTGAGTGCTAGCTTGTGTTCTAAGCTTGAGTGAGGGGTCTTCCATCTAGTGGCTTCCTAGCCCCTCCAGGGAGTGGATGGCACCCTCAGAATTCAGTGTGTTGTGCTTGCCCCAAACATATTTTGCATACGTCATAAAAACAAAAAATGTTAAACACAACTCAGCACCAATCAGAATGAATGTCCGTGTCAGACTGGATTGAAATCTGGCTTCATAGGGTGAGCCGAGCTTCATATTGTTTACAGGAGACCAAAATAAGAGAAGGAAAAGAGAAACATATTCTGGGGACTACTCACCAAAAGAAAACTGAAATAGCTTTATTCATATTAAATAATAGATTTTAAGGCAAAGAAGATTATTTCATAATGATAAACGGTAATTTACTAGAAAATAATCTTTGATTCTTTGCATAGTCTATAAACCTAACAAATGAGCAAGAATGTAAAGATTTTGAACATTATAATTAACCAGCTTGAATTGTACTCATTGACTGTAGAATATGGTCATTTTCAGGACATTTGGAACATTCCTGAAAACTGGCTACACACTTGGCCCTGAGGTGGATCTCAGCAAATTTCAAAGACTTTACTGGCAGTTAAGGCAGTGATTCTTGACATTTTGCAAGTTATAGACTCTTGAAAATCCCATATGTCCTATAAGTTAAGATTGTCACCTTCGGCACTACTGACATTTGGGGCTATGTAAGTCTTTGCCAAGGGGGTAGTTCTGTGCATTGTAGGATTCTAGCAGCATGGCATCCCTGGACTCTACCCACTAGTTGCCAGTAGCACCTTTGCTCTGGCAGTGGCAACTAAAAATGTCTCCAGACATTGCTAAATATCCCCTGGTGGGCAAAACCACTCCCAGTTGAGAACCACCATTACAGATCTTTTCTTCAGAGAAATAATACCATTTTTCATACAATTTTTTTCCTAAATGGTCTTGTCCTCACAGAGGACAGTTGTGGGATGTTTTGTATGAAAAAGCAGTGGAATAGCCAAGAAGCCTGAAGGTTTGATCTTTGCTCTGTGCACAGCCTCCTCCTGTCCAGTGCATGGGGTCTTGTGCACAAGAGTGTGGGAGCATCACAGAGTTCCTGGTGCTGAGGGCCTGAGGGCTCCCTGCCCACCTGTTTCACGGATATTAGGCTTCTGTTTTGTTCCAGGCCTTGTCTAAGTGCTAATCACAGAGTTCAAGTCCGTAACAGTGGCGGGGCGGGGGGAGGCTGTAAAATATGTGATAACATGTGATCGTGAAGGAATGTAAAAGGGAGAGCTTCTTGTCTGAGAAGCAGGTGATTAACTGTGTATGGGGCCAGAGAAGACTCCACCATGGAGAGGCAGACATCAGCGTGGGTTTTGCAGGATAAGTGGAAGTTTGCAAAGGGGAGGATATTGCAGGCAGGTGAGTCAGCATGCTGGGTTCTGGGGGTTGGTAACAGCTCAGCTTCACAGTGATATAAAACAGGAACCAAAGATAAAGGTATGAACGAGGCGTTCTTAGGAGCTTGGACTTGATCTGACAGGCAGTTGAAGGGGTTTTAGTGGGGAAGTGATACAACTAGACTTTTGTGTAGAAAGTTGATTTGAATGGTGCTGTGAAGAACAGATTGGAGGCCAGGAGACTATTTGGAAGCTACACAAGGAACCCAGCTGCATGTTGAGATCTAGAGCTATCACCATGGCCACGGGGTTGGAGGGAGATGAACCCTCAGAGAGTCAGGTTCCCAGACCCGAGGCTAGTAAAGGGAGGTCTGCATCCATTACCTCAAAGGACACAGTAATGTCCCTGGTCAGAGGACACCATCCTTAGCTTTGAAAATAAAGACATAAGTTTTTATCTAAGAGAGATTTTTTTTCCACTTTTTATATACATTTTTTTCCTCTAGGAAATAGACAGACGGTTGGAAAAAAAACTGAAGATCACACAAAAGGAGAGGTAAGGCTGCTGTCTGGTCTGAGGGCTCATGCTCTCTGCTGTTCGAGAGCTGGGCAGTCAGTGGTATTCTCCAGGTGGCCGTTAGGGTTAGCAGGGTAGGCACCCGAGCATGTCCCTCAAAGATGTGGTGGCTTGAGGCTTTGAGAGTGAGTCTGGAGTGTCGCATCTGCCTTCTAACTCAGTGGGTACCTGGTGTGAGGTGGTCTGGTGGAAAGTGGGGAGGTGACAAATCAGAAAACTTGGGTCTTAGGCTTGGCTCTGTTCCAGTTGCTCCGAGGTTTGGGACAAGTTGTTTTGGAAAAATCAGTTTCTTTCTCTGTGATATAAAGCGATTGGACAGATGATTTCTCTGGGCCCTCAGTAGCATGGTGGCTGAGGGCATTATGGGGATATTCTGGAAAAAAAGATCTCAGAAATTCTCAAAGACCTTTTTAAGGGTATTTTCCCACAGCCACACAGAGAAAGTGGGTTTCAGAGCAGGTGAGAGTTGACCTCAGCAGTCTGTCTTTGGGCTTAGGTAAGCTGTGGGCCTGCCCTAGAGAGAGAGGAGAGGGAAGGGAGGAGGAGGAGAGGACCTCTCTGGACTTGATAGTCGTTCCCCAGGAGATGCCAGGAGGGCCCTGCCCACCCACTAGTTTCCTGGTTCCCTGACTCTTTGATCGGATTGCTGGCTCCTTGTCTGTCTGCTCATCTCAGCAACTGCACTGATGTCTGGTTCTAGTCCCCTTGCCACGCCATTCCTGTCCTGCCCAGGACTTGTTCCAGTTCCTCCTAGCGGCAGCAGACTTCCTCCAGCCCCTTCCCCACCTGACAGCTGTGGTTCTGAAAACAGGCCCCTGTAGGCTGTTTGGTTCTGAAGAGAAGCTCATTTAGGCCGCTTTTGGGAGGGTCTTTCTGGCTGGTGAAGAGCGATCATTCCTGCCTGGATCCCCTTTTCCCCTGTGGCTTTTGTTTCTCTCCCTTCCTGTGTGGTTCTCTACCTCTCCTTGTGGACACATTGCCCAGTGTGCACATCCACCAGCCTTGGACAGTGCTTCTCCTCTGAGCACTGCCCAGCACTGTTTCTAGGATTGTCCTTTACCCCAGCCCCGCCGCGTCCAGCATACCAGAGAGCCATGGTGAGGGAGGTGTCTCTGCTCAGAAAGTCTTCTGAAGAGGTGATCCCGTTGTCTGGTGTAGCTTGTCTCTGGGAGGCACAGGTCACTTACCAGAGGTCTGAGGCAGTTTGGTAAATCCTGTCTTGATGCCAGGCAGGGATGGCGGAGTGGGCTCCTTTGTAGTGTTTGACTGGTTTAAGCACATGTGGTAGAAGGCCATGGCTGGAGTGAACGCTCTGCTGACCCCTAAGCTGGGGGGCTCCCACTACACCAGCCTGTTACACTCTGCTCTGTGTAGGGAAGTTGGGATTTTAACTGACATCATTGGATTCTGGGCACGAAATGTCTTGCCATAGGGGCCAAACGGTGGTTGATGTTGACTGTGAACCTGGGGATAGAAGTCCCAGAATGAGATGCTGTTCCAGCCCCTTTTGCCTGGGGTTAGGTCTGAGGAGCAGACCTGAGGTCGACGTGAACTTATGGCGAGGTTGCTCTTTTGAGAAACCCCTCTTGAGGAGTAAGAATGTTGGTGTCTGGTCAGAGGCCAGAGAATAATGAGTAGACTTAGGAGGGGAAAGTGATGGGGGGTGGGTGAGGTACATGGATGGGGCCTCTGTGGTCAAGGATAGGACTTGTGAAGCTGTGTTTGCTCTTTGTCAGCAGGAAATCCAAATCTCCTCCCAAAGTGCCCATTGTGATTCAGGACGATAGCCTTCCCACGGGGCCCCCTCCACAGATCCGCATCCTCAAGAGACCCACCAGCAACGGTGTGGTCAGCAGCCCCAACTCCACCAGCAGGCCAGCCCTTCCTGTCAAGTCCCTAGCTCAGCGGGAGGCGGAGTACGCCGAGGCCCGGAAGCGGATCCTGGGCAGCGCCAGCCCTGAGGAGGAGCAAGAGAAACCCATCCTCGACCGGTGAGTGTGGCTGGCAGGGCTGACCGCGGACCGGACCGCTATGCCAGGCGACTTTGAGGTAGAGGAGGGGGAGTGGCCTGGGGACAAGCAGAGTAGTGAGAGCAGGCAGGCGGCATCTCCAGCTGCTAAGCCGAGCCCGGGGGCAAGGTCAGGGTCTGCCATTTGGCTTACTGGTGTACCCCCTCTGCGTGTCGCAGACTGAGTCAGAAATCTGCCATTTCCTTCCACTTGGGGCTGCCTAGCCTCTCCGTACCCTCATAGCCTCATCTGGGGGGGGAAATGGGATAACGATAGTACCTCCCCTGTCAACTCATTGTGCAAATGAATAAGTATAGTGTCCTGAGAACCCTGCTTGGCACAGCGGAAGTGCTTAGATGTTATCTTCGGGGTCTCATAATAGCTCTCTGTGATGTTTGGTGAATTTTCTAAATCCTTTTTCATTACCGGCACTTTTTTTCTCTGTAGTCCTACAGGTTGCATTATGTAAATTTGTCACCTTCTGCCAAAGCAGTATTTGTAAAAGTAGCCTCTTTCTGACTTTGAGAGGCCTCCTGGGGCTTGCTATTCTGGGACTTGATCTATGTACCTTCTTCCTGTCCCTTCGTTAATCTGATAGACTTCCGTTCTCCAAGCCTTCACTTGGCAGACTAGAAAAATCTGTTTCCTTTTAGTCTTCCATATTAGTATGAGTCATGATTTGGAGAGAAGCAGGGCGCAGCAGTGGCCGGTGCTGGGTCCCTCTGCTGAGCCCTAGGTTTGGGGTCTTACCTCTGCTTGACAGCCTGGAGCGGTGCCACACAGTGCCGTGGAGGTGGAGCTGTCCAGGGTCACTGCCTCAGGACAGGGTGGGCCCTTGAGCACTCCCCCTATCTCTAGATTCAGGGGAAGAGGTGAGCCTAGACTCCCAGCCCGCCCCCCCCCCCCCCCCCCCCCCCCCCCCCGCCCATGAGCTTCCCAGCTCGTCAGAGAGGGAGCCAGAGTTGGCTGATAGCTACTTTGGCTTCTGCCCTAGCTGCAGTTTTAAGATTTGGCTTTAAGATTTGGGGACCTTGGGCAGCCCCGGTGGCGCAGCAGTTTAGCACCGCCTGCAGCCCAGGGCATGATCCTGGAGACCCCAGATCGAGTCCTGCATCGGGCTTCCTGCATGGAGCCTGCTTCTCCCTCTGCTTGTGTCTCTGCCTCTCTCTCTCTCTCTGAATGAATAAAAAATAAATCTTTTAAAAAAAAAAAGTTAAAAAAAAAAAGATTTGGGGACCTCTTGTATGTCTTTTTTCAGGCCTCCCTCTGATCTTCTTCCCTCCAGGCCAACCAGGATCTCCCAACCTGAGGACAGCAGGCAGCCCAATAATGTGATCAGACAGCCTTTGGGTCCAGATGGGTCACAGGGCTTCAAACAGCGCAGATAAATGCGTGCGGGAAAGGATGCCGCCACCGCTGCCGCCATCACCGCCTCTTGGGTCGTCCGCCACGGGTCGCACTGCCGTGGCAGACAGCTGGACTTGAGCAGAGGGAACGACCTGACTTACTTGCACTGTGACCCCCTTTGCTCCGCCCACTGTGACCTTGAACCCCATGCACTGTGACCTCCCTCCTTCCCCCCCTTCCCACTGTGATTGGCACGTCTACAAGGGCTGTCCCAAGTCAATGGAAAGGGAAAGGGTGGGGGTTAGGGGAGGGTTGGGGGGACCCAAGAAGGACTCAGAGTAGAGAGTCAGACAGTGTCACTCGGCCACTTGGGGTAAAGCCAGTGCCAGCAATAACAGTTTATCATGCTCATTAATTTGGGATTTCAAAATACGGATGAGAACTCCCGTCCACCCACCCGCAAGTGCATGTCTTCATCACTTAAAAGCAAGTTCCATTTGAAAATGTCCTTTCTTTTTTTTTTTTCTCCTTCCTACTTTTGTTTGTTTATACAAATAATCTGATTTGCAAGAAAAAGTGCATGGGAGGGGTTTTAGCAGTTTAATGAATTTTTAATTGAGAAAGGGTAGTTTGGTAGTCTACTTAAAAATGTTTCTGGGAAATTCACCAGAAACATTAACCAATAGGACTTTGGTGAGCTTAGCTTCTGTATTCCTACTGCCGCCCAGAAAAGGGGCAGGGCTCTGCAGCCCCCAGGACAGATGAGCACCCCATGCCTATACCTCCCTCCCCCAGCTAAGTCCCAGGGCATCTTCGCCCTACCTGGAGACTGAGCTAGCTCTATAGGCTCAGAGAGCCTGGGGAGGATGCCAACCCCACCTCTAGTATTTTGGGAGATAGGGAAAGTGAACAGACTTCCCCTTCCCATACCCCTCAGGGTGGTTCCCTGCCAGCCAGGCTTGCTCCTTCTAGAAGAGAGCAGGGAGTGAGATGCACTCCGGGCTCGGAAGTAAGGAATGTGAGACTTGCTCAGTGTTTTGCTGTTAGCCCGAGGAGAACCAGGAGAAAGTGGTTCCAGGACTCTGAACCTCCTGCCCAGTGTGCTCGGAAGGTGGATAGATCTTCCCACTCCAGCAAGGCTTGAACTCTCAAGAGTCTGTGGAGCACCATCTCTGTTGATGGCACCATGCCTAGTATATTTCCTTTGTGAAATCACTACCTTGGGAGCAGACCATTCTGAATACATGTGGGAAAAGGCAAGCTGTGCATTGCAAAGATTGGTGGTGACAGACCATAGACCCAGGCCACCCCTCACCCATTTTTCCAGAGCAAGGCTCTGGAATGAAGGCAGTTTCCCCTCTGTCCCTAGAGCCTAGAGATTTGCTTTGGCTCTTTAAGGTGGGAGAGGCTAAGAGGGCAGCTGCCTAGAGCAGCTATGTGTGTGTTTGTATAACTGGGTCCTCTCAGGCTTTCTGGTCTCTTCCATTGCACTGCGCCTTATCCCTCAGCCAGCCAGGTAGCCTCCCCACTCAGCGGATGAATTTTGGAGTGGGTGATAGGACATTTTGTGATTAGGGCAGCTTGTGGTGGCCAAGGTGGCAAGCTAGGTTTTGCAGGCTCACTCCACCTTTGGTTTACCTGGCTCTCAGCCTTGCCCTGTGGGAATGTAGGTCAGGCCCAGTAAGCCATGTCCCACTGCATCTCCCGCTGAGGAGGAAGGGCCAGCTGCCCGTTGAATCAGCAGCTAGTCCACAGCATAGCCTTATAACCATGAGCAGCCAGGAAATGGTGCGTGAGCAGAGCTGGAACAGAGTTTCAGTCACAAAGAGGCCACAGGCTGTTGGGTTGTACCCACAGGCTGTTGTAAGAGGGATGATCCCCCAGAAGTGGCCAAGGAAGAAGATTGGCTGCTGTCTTTATAGTTCCACTGCCCTGACCAAGTTTCCTCCTTCTAGATGTACAGTGTCTAGCCTTCATGTAATAGTAGTTTCTGGCCCAAGATGAGACTGTCCTTTCAGTTGGAGAAGGGTACAGAGGTAGGCCAGGTGGGATGGCCAGGAATACTGATTGCTCAGCCATCGGGACCACCTGCTCTTGCCCCCCTCTCCCCTAGTGGGAGCCGAAGGGAAGGCTGGCTGATGGGTGTCTGTGGATTGAGGATGTAGTAGGGACTGGTGTTCCCACCTCCCTCTGGCCAAAGATGGGGCTTTGCCCACTGTACCTGCCACCACCCATCAACAGTTGTACTCTTGGCTTCCCAGATGGAGAGGTGGCAGGCAAAATTTTAAAGAGAAAGAAATGAAAACGAGATGTGTTGGGGGGAGGTGGGAGGGTTGATGGGAGAATGGTTTGGATTTTGTGTGTGGGGGTTTTTTTTTGTTTGTTTTTTGTTTTGTTTTCTTTCTTTTTTTTTTTTTTTTTTTTTTTTTTGATTGTCTGTAACTTTCCTTAAGTGCTTCTTCTTCTTCTTTTTTTTTTTGTTTGTTTTTTTCTTTTAAGTAAGCTGCAGGCTTTGGCTTGGAAAACCCCAGGGGGGGTGGGGGTGGGGCAGAAACCTGAGGCTGCTGCCTGTTTATCTGCCTTCATGGTACTGTCCCCCTTTCCCCCAGCTCCTCCCTGACCCCATGAGCCAGGCCTCAGACCTTCCAGCTAACCGCTTCCCATGAGCCACTACTCTGATGTCAGCCTATAACCAAAGGAGCTGGGGGTCCAGGCCTGGTGACCAACCCTTCTCAGCCCACTCAATCAGGGTGCTCCCCACCTGCAGGCAGGAGGCAACACCCTATCTGCTACCATCAGCCCCTTCCAGAGCCCACTGCCCCGCCCTGCCCTGTCCAGCCCAGCCATACCCTGCTCTGCCCCATGTGGGGATGCTCTGCTCAGGGATGGGCGGGCAGGGCTGCCCCAGCCTCCCTGGTAAGCAGAGGCTCTGGAAACGTCCGGGGTCCTGTTTTCTGCTCGTGTGATCCCAGGGGTGCATGTGGGCCCCTTGGGTGTCTGAACAGAAGGGCATGGGAGGGAGGGCCGCACCCCTGCAGTCCTGCTCTGCTGGTCTAGCGGGCAGCTGCCTACCCCACCCCACCCCGCACCGCGGGCTCCTGAGTCGGCAGATTAAGCATTTTATAAATTGTATTTTAAATACATGTTTTAAACTTGTCAGAACCTTGTCCTCATTTCAGTCCCTGGCCTCCTAACCTCTTGCTATGCCTGCTTGATTAATCACTGGGGGAGCTACCTCTGCTCAGTCCCAGGGAGGGGCTCTCTCTGTTAGAGAAATAGGCCTGGGGTGGTGTGTGGGTTGGGGGGCAAAGACCCGCATACCCTTAAGTTCCATGAGAAAGGCCCCCAAGCGTCTGGGGCCCTCTCAGAGCATGGCTGAGACCCCTCCTGCCCTTCTGCAAAGTCAGTCTGCTGCTTTTAAGGTCCAGAATCTTTACCTTCGAGCAAGTGGGAAGAGATGCTTTCGCCTTTGTGAGGCTCCTAGTCCAAAGGAGCACTCATCTGAAGAGTCCCAACTCTGAGCTTTGAGAGTGCATAGAAGGTCAAGACTTTGCACCCAGGGTCCCTTTAGCAGGAGTCCCAACCCTGGCAGGGTTTCAAGATGTTTCTTGCTTCAGGGTTTCCTAAGCCTGAGGGAAGCTGGGGCCCTGTACTCTGAGAGCCAAGTGGAAAACCTGTGGGCCTTCCTTGCCCCACACACAGAAGCCGAGGTTCTTGGTGTTTATTGGCTTACCAGGCCACAAAAACAAAATCCAGCAGCGGTACCTGCCTGATGACCTGAACAGCTGCCCAGAGTCAGGACTCCATAGGTCAGTGTGTTCGAGCCAGGACAGAGCTGAGCCACTTTCGGCACTCGGAGCCGTGTTCCCTAGGGAGAGAGGTGAGGAGAAAGGTGGGAGGAAATGAGCCATTCCCACATGCCCCGGGGAGAGGAGGCTTTCCTGGGAAGCAATGGAGCCTAGTAGTTGGGCTCAGGGGCCTGACTGCAAGTCCTGATTCCTTTTGTCCCCAAAGTGCCTGAAAGGGGATTGGCAGGGGAAGCTTCCCTCCATCCAGCAGTCAAGCCTGTTTCATACTGCTCCTAACATGGAGTCATACTCAGGCAAAAGACTTGCGAGCTGACCTCATGCATGAGAAGGGCAGATGGTACCAGCCTAAGAGAAAGACGCTATGTGCCACTGTGTCGGCACAGGAAGGAAGAAGTGCCCTGACTTAAGCACAGCCAGTGTGGTACATGGGCCCTCAATGTAGGTTAGTTTCTCACTGCTTCCATCCTTTCCCCCTTTTCCTCCCTGGAGCAGCAGTATCCTGGGCATCATCTCTTGGAAGGATGGATTCCCCTCAGGTTAGGCCAGGGCCTTGTGAAAAAGGAGGTGAATGGGCCTGGGCTGGAGCTCCTGCCTCTTGGGCACCCACCTGCTTCCTTGAGATCCTGACTGGAAGAGGAGGCTATGGATGTCGGGGCCCAGGCTGGCGGGGGTGCATGGGTCCAGCACATACTGGCTGCCCTGCTTCCGACGAACCATCTTCTTGTCCAACCTCGGACAGAGTGGGATGCAGGGCACCTGGGCATAGGGGCTCTGCAGGTTGGCAGCTGGCAAGGGAGGAGGAGGCAGGAGAGGGGAATGCTTCAGAGCAAGCCCAGCCTTGGGAGGCAGGCAGACCCAGCTGAAATCCCAGCTTTGCCACATAACAAGCTGGGTGGGTTTGGGCAGATCCGTTAACCTGAGCCTCTGTGTAAGCTGGAGGCGAGTACCCACCCCACACAGCTGACGATGAGGATTAAAGGGCTAATACACGCACAGCGCGCAGCTAAACACTGAGCACTGTGTAAGGGCTAACAGCTTACACAGGAGCACATGTCTTGGTGATGGGTCCTGCATTCTGGTTGGCACACTAGAGAGACTCTGGAAAGCTCCTAGCCCATCACTTGGCACCTGCACTTAAGGGGAGACAGTCTTGCCCAGTGAAAAGAGCACAGGTTTTGGAGTCAGACCTGGGTATAAACTGCCCTTTCTGACACACATTAGCTGTGGGACCTTGGGCATAGACTTCCTCAGTTTCACTGTTCTCATCTGTAAAATGGGGTAAACATGTGATGGTGAGGATTAAATTCTAGCACATTTACAAAGAGCTTAGCATGGGGAGTGACCACAATGTTCAGTTAATGGTGATCTACGATTGCTAATCACCCACCCTGCTCAGTGGAGGCTCTTGGGACCAACGTGTGCTCAGCGCTAAGCCCAGGGCAAGAGCGCAGAAGGCCCTTGTCAGAGGGCTAGCGATAGTGATTTTCCGATCATTGACTAATGCACACAGTTAATCCTGAAGTGGGAAACCATGTCTCTCAGCTCCTAGGTCTGGCTGTCGGGGCCCAGGGAAAGAGGCCAGGTGGGCAGGAAAGCAGAGTGCTCACCATGCCCAAGGCCCTCACCATAGTTCTGCTGCTTCAGCCGGCTCAGGATCCTGAGGACCCTTCGTTCTGGGACTTCCAAATCTGCCTCCTGGGGGTTGTAGGGAAGCTTCTTCCGGGACCGCAGCCGGCCTATGGCCAACTCCATCTCTCGGGCCTTGCAGGTGCCTTCCTTCAGCTTCTTCTGGTAATAGCTGGGGAGGCAGTGCCCACCCAGCTCAGCCTGGCTGTATTTAGTTCATCCTCCTCCCCCCTCACTGCTTAGGAGCCCCTGTTCTGCCTAGCCAGCTCTGGGACAGGGACACAAGCCCAGGAGTTAGGAGACATGGGTTTCAGTCCCATCTCTGCCATTAACTCCCCCTCACTGCCTTGCTTTGGCCTCCAGTCACCCTTATGTCAATTGGTTATCTCTACCCTATCACTGCAAGTCACAGGACTTCTCTGGGCTTCAGGTTTCCTGGGTAAAATGGACCAGTCTTTGTGTTATAGGATAAAATAACAAGGCCCATCAAGCACTCAGCAACGTGGCCCACGGAAAGAGCCTGGCAAATGTCACCTGTCATTGCTGTCGCTGATATTCTTACTTAGATGTACAAGTGCTCTGTAAGACAGCTGTGCAATTAACCTGCTCATCTTGCAGATTCAAGTTTTATTTTCTTGACACCCTGCTATTTGCCTTCCCACTAGACTGCAGCTCCGCACATTCATTCAGCAGATGAGTGTTTACTGTAGGCCGCCATGCATCTAGGTGCTTGGGGAAAGCAGTGCAGGAGAGAAGGTTTCTGCCTCCTACTGTCTCAGCCCCTCTCTCACTCCAGCCACTGCTGCGGTGACCACTTCCACACGGACTTCGAGCAGCTTTGCATAGGGGCAGTCTGAGGTGGCCTCACCTCAGAAGTCTCCTGCCTGGAGCTTCTCTGACACCCAGAGTGCAACCCAGAAGTTCAGAGGAATTAAACCACCATGGGGGTCACCCTTGACTAAAGGAGCTAGCAGCTAAGGTATACAAGTTTCTCTTTCTTCTAACAGAATTCTGAGTCACCATTCATAGTCTCCTCAGAAGATCCTGGGGGTGGTTGACTCAATAACAAATGCTCATATTGGTTCCTCCCTCCTCTGTTCACATTCTTTCTCTTGCTCCTCCTTGGAATCCCTTCTTAAATCAACCACCTAGGCACACACCTAGTGAGAGAGTTAGATCATGAAAAATAGATACAAGACCATGTCAGTAGTGATGGGTGTAATGAGAGCAAGTAAAAGCTGGTGAGTGGGTAGTGATGAGAGGCTAGTTTGCTCACAGTGCTCAGCAAAAGTCTCAGAGGTGATGATATTTGAGCAGAACGAGGGGAGGGAACAAGTCAAATGGATATCTCTGGAGGAATAGTCTTGGACAGAGGGAATGGCATGTGGAAAGGGCAGGAGGTAGAAAAGAGCTCAGTGAGCTCTAGGAATGGCAAGGAGGCCAGAAGGAGCTAGAGCCTGGTAAATGAGGAAGAGTGGGAGATGTGGGCAGCAGGATGGCAACCAGACCACCCAGGGCTTTGAGGCAGTGGTGAGGGGTGGGCATGCTACTTGGTGTTGGGAAACGTTTAAGGCTTAAGTTGTTAGTGCTGCTAAGGTCTATGCCTATCTCTGGGGCCTGAAATTTGGGGGTTTGATGAGTTTCACATAGAACACAAAAAATGACCAGAGCCCTCACATGAGAGTTGGATCTAGACCTCTGTGTAAAACTAGGACCTGAAAAGGCACATGCTGAGTAAAGAGATGATCCAGAAAATAACTTCACCCCACAGGGGCCAAAAGGACATGAGCAAAGTGTGTGCAACTTTCTCGGTCACAATTTTAAAGGAAATTGCTTGCTCTGCACTTCCTCTCTCCCCTTCCTGAGGGCTTGAATTCAAATGTGTTGCTGGTAAATTGGCTTAGGATTGACCTAGGAAATGGTGGAACAATAAGTTAGAAAGAAACAGTAAGTTGTATGCTGGGCAGCCTTGTCTTCCTGCCTGCTTCTTCTGGACTGTCAATATAAGAGAAAAATAAACTATCTTGTGTGAACTATAGTGCATTGGGGTCTATTCCTGAACTAATATAACCAATATAGAATTCTCTACCCAGCTAAACTACTCAGTAAGTGTGAATGTAAAATAAACTCTTTTGCAAACACATATAATCTTAAAAATTTTGCATCCCATGCATTCTTTCTCAAAAAGCTACCGGAGGACATGTTCTTCTAAAATGAGGGCATTAACCAAAACAGAAAAGGAAGATAACACAGAAAACAGGAGATCCGATACAGGAGAGGCAAAGGTAAAGGAAGATAGTGAAAGGAGCTCCCATATTGGACAAGTTTAGATTAGATCACTATAACTGAAAAGACAGAATAGGGCCATTTCAAGGGCTGGCCAGTTGTTGAATCACTGCCTTTGTAACTCAAAAAAAGCTACTAGGGAAACATGCTCCCGTTATTTTTTAATTAAACCAAACAAACCAAGAAAGATCAAGCAAACCAAGGAAAAGTAAGGCATGTAACCTAACAAACAGAGAATCTGAATCAGAGGAAAGGAATGAGTTAAAAAAAAAATCAAGGCAATTGTCAACTTCAGGAACTAGAAAGACAAGGAAATAAAATCATAGTATAATAAGATACTCAGCTATTAAAAATTACATAGCCAGAATAATACAAACTTCCCCAAATCATTTAGTCAAAAACAATATTTTAGGATAGGTAGAGGGGAGCTTAGGTGATAGTTGTATCAGATAGCTAAATCCATACTATAATAGGAAGTCAATAAAGGATAAAGTTATATCCGTTGAATGCTAACCAAAGGAAGTCAGCATAGCCATATTTATATTTTAAAAATTAGGCCTTGAGATAAAAAGCATTACTAGAGAGACAAATGATTCCCATATAATGATAACATGTCCCATTCATTAGGGAATATGAAATTCTTTTTTTTTTTTTTAAGATTTTATTCATTTATTCATGAGAGACACACAGAGAGAGGCAGAGACACAGGCAGAGGGAGAAGCAGGCTCCATACAGGGAGCCCGATGCAGGACTTGATCCCGGGACTCCAGGATCATGCCCTGCCCCGAAGGCAGGCGCTAAACTGCTGAGCCACCCAGGGATCCCCAGGAATATGAAATTCTAAACATGAAATATAAAGCAAAATCTGATAGAACTATAAGGAGAAGTAGACAACTTCATTATCACAGAAGTGATAATAGATACTCAGCTTTGCCAGTAATAGATAACTGGCAAAGCTGAGTAGAAGGAACCCATAGACTATGTGGATGGATGGATGTGACTGTGTTCTGAGAAAAGTTTAAGTGTGAAAACAGTGAGCTGAATGTGGCCTGCAGCCCGTAATTTGTTGACCTCTGCCTACTACAGACCTTACTTAAAACTAAAATCCACGGGAGAAACAGAGTTTGGAAATTGAGTCTACCAAGTTAGAGGATTTATGTGGCCCCTGGGTCTTTCACAAATATGCCCTAACAAAGTAAAAAACCAAGATTACTTAAAGAGATCAGCCAGTAACCTGAACTGCCTACAAGAACAAAAAATTAACACTTATCAAAGGAAGAGTCTGATGTCCAAACAAAACAGAATCCAATCTCTAAATCATCATCTAAAATGTTCAGGACACATAAATTATCAAACATGCATGGGGTGCCTGGGTGGCTCAGTCAGTTAAGTGTCTGACTTGGTTTTGGCTCAGGTCATGATTGCAGACTCCTGATACCGAGCCCCAAGTTGGGCTCTACACTCAGTGAGAATCTGCTTGAGTTTCTCTCAATCTCCATCTGCCCCTCTTCCCTCTTCCCTGCTCACTCACTCACTTTTCTCTCTAAAATAAAGAAATAAAATCTTTTTTAAAAATTAGACATGCAAAATGTGGCCCATAGTAAGACCTATAAAAATAAACTCATGGAAAGCAACCTTGAGGAAGTCCAGACATTGGACTTAGTAGACAACGGCTTTAAAGGAGCTATTAAAGGGAGACTTGGGTGGCTTAGACAGTTAAGCATCTGCCTTCAGCTCAGGTCATGATCTTGGGATCCTGGGATTGAGCCCCACGTCAGGCTCCCTGCACAGCAGGGATCTGCTTCTCTCGCTCTCTGCCCACGCATGGTCTTTCACTCTCAAATAAATAAATAAAATATTTTTTAAAGGAACTATTAAAAATATATTCAAATAATTGAAGGAAAATGTGATCTCAATGAATAGAGAAATAGAAACAATAAACATGAAACAAATGGAAGTTCTAGAGCCAAAAGGTACAATAACTGAAGTGAAAACGTAACTGAATAAGCTTCACAGCAGATTGGAGATAGCAAGAAGGAATTAGTAAACTTGAAGACAGATCAATAGAAATCATCCAATCTGAAGAACAGAAAAAAAAAATTGAAGACAAATGAACAGAATTCCGTTTCTGGCCATAATGAAGGAACTGGTGCTGAAATTATCCTCTTGCTGTAAATAACTATACATGGACAAAATATATGAAACCTGTCAGATATTGAACAACAGGCAGCACAAGACTATAATCCCTGAGAGAAAATAAACCAATGAGGTGAGCTTAATGGTCTCTACAAAAATTTGCCTGGAGGTACCTTCTGGACTCCGATGCGGTGTTCTGCATCCAGGCAGAACAGTAGACTCACTGAGGTAAGGGGACAGACATTGTAATTGGTGAAGATGGAGGCCACTGGGATTAGTTATCAGGATATCAAAGAGATGGGAGCCATGCAAAGAAAGAGTTGCAGAAACATGCAGTACATACATTGTGCGTAGTTGCATACTAAGCAGTACATACATAGTGTAAAATTTTATGAAGCCAGACAAAGAACAAAAACCAAGTAATTACCAGAGTTTACCTAGGACTGAGAGACACATGAGTTTCAAACAGGCAGAGCAGAAAGATGTTCTTGAACACCTGTGGAATTAGTAGAGCTCTTAGATGAGTCCTTTTTCAGTAGTTGGGACTATATCAGCCCTATAGTAGAGACTATACTGGATCCTCCCTGACAAAGCTTTAAAACCTTGAACAAGGGACACCTGCCTGGCTCAGTTGGTACAGCATGTAGCTCTTGATCTCAGGGTCATGAATATGAGCCCCATGTTGGGGGTAGAGTTTACAATAAAATAAAATAAAATAAAATAAAATAAAATAAAATAAAATAAAATAAAATAAAATAAAATAAAATAATAAATAAAATAAATAAATAAAATAAAATAAAATAAAAAAATAAAATAAATAAAATAAAATAAAATAAAATAAAATAAAATAAAAAAATAATAAACCTTGAAAAAGAGAAGACAATTCTCAGTAACTTAACCATCTGCTCTCGGGTTCAATTCTTTTTTTTTTTTTTTTACAATGTATTTATTTATTCATGAGAGATACAGAGAGATAGAGGCAGAGAGACACAGGCAGAGGGAGAAGCAGGCTCCTCACAGGGAGCCTGATGTGGGACTCAATCCTGGATCCCAGGATCACACCCTGAGCCTAAGGCAGATGCTCAACTGCTGAGCCATCCAAGCATCCCTTGAGTTCAATTCTTTAAAGAACAAAATACAGACACTCAATAAAGGAAGTGCCATAATATCTAGCATCCAATAAAAAATTAGCAGACATAAGAAGCAGGAAAGTGATCAATAAAAAAAGAAAAATAAGTTTATATAATCAGATACAGAAATGGCAAAGATGATGGAATTAGCAGAAGACCTTAAATGAGCTATTATAATTATGCTCAAGGATTTTTTTTTTTTTTATGCTCAAGGATTTAAAGGAAATATGAACATGAGGAGAAAAGTAAAACTATGAAATAGAACCAAATGAGGGGCACCTGGATAGCTCAGTGGTTGAGTGCCTGCCTTTGGCTCAGGTTGTGGTCCTGGACCAAGTGTGTCTCTCATTAATAAATAAATTAAAATTTAAAAAAATATATATATTTTGAAATAGAACCAAGTGAAATATTTAAATATGAAAAAATGCAATAGCTGAAATGAAAAATTCATTGGATGAGTTTAAAGGAGGTTAGAAAAAAATAGAAAAAAAATAAAGGAGCTTAGATACAGCAAAGAAAAGATCAGCAAACTTGAATACTTAGCAATAGAAATTCAAAGTGAAGCACAGAGAGAAAATTAGAGATACAATGATCACAGCCTGCTCAATGACTGATGAAACAATTTTAAGTGCTATGGAATTGGAGTCCTAGAAGGAGAGGAGGGAGCCATATAAAAATATTACTTACAGAAAAATGTATCCAAAAAAGAGAATTATGATAAAAGCTATGAATTATAAATAAATCCAAGAAGTTCAATGACCCCAAAGTAGGATGAATACGAACTGAATTGACCTAGGCTTGGGACTAAGACTGAGTCAGTGAACTATGGGACATCATGCTTACATTTGTTCTTTCTTTTTCTTAAGGATTTATTTATGCAAGAGAGAGTGTGTGTGAGAGAGAGAATGAGCAGGGGGGAATGGCAGAGGCAGAGGGAGAAGCAGAGTCCCAGCTGAGAAGGGAGCCTGATGTGGGGGCTCAATTCCAGGACCCCAGGATCATGACCTGAGCCAAAGGCAGATCCTTAACTGACAGCCACTCAGGCACCCAGATTTGTTTTTTCTACTTGTTACACTTGTTTTACCCCCTTGTAGAGCTATCTTATTTCACAAATTCTAACTTGAATTTCTCCCCATAGCCGCTAGCTAAGCTTTTTTTTTTTTTAATTTTTTATGATTTTATTTATTTATTCATGAGAGACACAGAGAGGCAGAGACAAAGACAGAGGGAGAAGCAGGGTCCCTGAAGGGAGCCCGATGCGGGACTTGATCCCCGGACCCCAGGATCATGCCCTGAGCCAAAGGCAGATGCTCAACCACTGAGCCATTCAGGTGCCTAGCTAGGCTTTTTTTATTTTTATTTTTATTTTTTATTTTTATTTTTATTTTTTTAAGCTAGGCTTTTAATATATGACATTCATAGGAAAGTTTCAGGTAGTGGGGAAATGAGGGAGTTCAGGGGATTCCACTGCAAAACAGGGCACTTGGACATGTGGTTATTTTAGTTAAAAGCGCTTGAGGGGCACCTGGGTGACTTAGTTGGTTAAATGACTGAGTGAGATAGCCCATCGCTTCAAGAACAACTGATAGCATTTGTTGATAAAATTAAAGCTTTCAAGAAAAAGTTAGAATTTTGGGAAACTTAAATCCATTAACATGGTCGTGTACATGTCAGACAGAATAGCATTTGGCAGTGAAAATGAATGAACTATAGCCACACACAACAATTCTAATACTTAGACTTTTCTGATATTAGTGGTGATATTAATTAAAATATAATATCACAGTGTATATATATATATATACTAGCAAATATATATTTATTAATTAAAATGAAACATGTCAACATTTAGAAGATACGCAATACTTTCCAAATGCCCAGTGCATGTTACAAAAATTCAAAGAAGAGCCATTCAAACTACAAGACAGACGAGTGGATTCCTTCATTTAAGTACAGGGACTTCCAGCTAGCAGTCCATAGAGCAAGCTGCTCTTGATCTCAGGATCGAGAGTTTGAGCCCCATGTCGGGTGTAGAGAGTGCTTTAAAAAAAAATTCATTGATTTATTCGTGAGAGACACAGAGAGAGGCAGAGACACAGGCACAGGGAGAAACAGGCTCCATGCAGGAAGCCTGATGTGGGACTCGATCCCAGGACCCCGGGATCATGCCCTGAGCCAAAGGCAGATGCTCAACCACTGAGCCACCTAGGTGGCCCCTTGAGAGTGATTAAATAAACAGACTTTAAAAATATGAAAGAGTATAGGGGCACTTGGGTGGCTCAGTCTGTTGAGCACCTGACTTGGTTTCGGCTCAGGTCATGATCTCAGAGTCGTGAGATCAAGCCGCGCATCGGGCTCCTTGCTCAGCATGGAGTCTGCTTGGGATTCTTTGCTCCTTCCCCTCCCTCCCCTCTGCTCCTCTCCATGCCCTCCTTCTCTAAAAATAAATAAAGAAAATCTTTTAAAAAAATAAATAAAAATGTACCAAAAGTTCATTGATTTGGTCTCTGATTCTACATCTTAACCATATAAGGCTCTACCACTTATCAAGTCTGATGTAATATCAAAGAAAAAAATCCACACGATATGTAGGTATAAATGAAAAGGCTAGTAAAATACTCCCTCATCCTGTGATTTATTTGTGCGGCCAGAGTTCTGTATACACTTCAAGCACAGCAACGTATTGCAACAGATTGGATGCAAAGCAAATATGAGACGGAAAACCGTCTTCTTTTCTGCCAGACTCTGAAGAGATCTGCAATATTGTGTGACAATGCCATTTGTCTGGGTGGCTCAGTGGTTGAATGTCGGCCTTCGGCTCAGGCTGTGATCCCATGGTCCTGGGATCGAGCCCCATGTCGTCGGGTTCCCCTGTTCCGTGGGGAGCCTGCTTCTCCCTCTCGCTCTGCCCCTCCCCCTGCTCATGCACATGAGTCCTCTATAAATAGTCCTCCAATAAATAAAATCTTTTTTTAAAAGGGGTGTTGGCCATAAAGTTTAAAAACTACAGCTCTGGAGAAACTCTTGCCCATGTGTCCCAGGAGACATATATGAGAATATTCACGCTGTCTCTACCACAGCTGGAAACTGAGCGCAGCCCTAACGCCTATCAGCAGAATGAATAAGCATATTGTGATACAGTCGCACGTAATAGTGCAGTGAGCAGTGAGAAGGACAAATGATCAATAATTACCCACAAGAACGTGAAGAGATCACAAATGCATAACGTGGAGGAGAACCAACAGGTAACAAAAGACTACAGTAGGAGTCCGCTCATATAAAGTTTATGAAAAGCTGAACAATGAAGTGTTCAGGAGTACAAACAAGTGGGAGTCAAGAGCAGAAAGCGCCACTCCATGTCTCATAGGAATGGTGGGATTGTAAAATGGTACAACCACTGGGGGAAAAAATCTGGCGAGTTCTCCGAAGTAAAATGCACCTGCCTGCAATTCCCTTCTGCATATTCAGCCAAGAGAAACAAACGGATGTGTCCACCCAAGGACTTGTACAAAAAATGTTAGTGGCAGTTTTATTCATTATAAGCCCCCACTGGGGACCGCTGAGAAACCCATCAGTAAAGGGATGGATGAATCAACCGTGGGAGGTCCGTGGGTGGAACACCACTTGGCAATAGAAAGGGGTGGACAGGGGATCCCTGAGTGGCTCAGTGGTTTGGTGCCTGCCTTTGGCCCAGGGCACAATCCTGGAGACCCAGGATCGAGTCCCACGTCGGGCTCCCTGCATGGAGCCTGCCTGTGTCTCTGCCTCTCTCTTTTTTCTCTGTGTCTCTTGTGAATAAATAAATAAAATCTTAGAAAGAAAAAAGAAAGAAAGAAAGAAAGAAAGAAAGAAAGAAAGAAAAAAAGAAAGAAAGAAAGAAAGAAAGAAAGAAAGAAAGAAAGAAAGAAAGAAAGAAAGAAAGAAAGGGGTGTTGGCCATAAAGTTTAAAAACTACAGCTCTGGAGAAACTCTTGCCCATGTGTCCCAGGAGACATATATGAGAATATTCACGCTGTCTCTACCATACTTTCTTCTCCAAGTATGGCCGTGTGGCCGGCTGTTCTGTGCACAAAGGCTATGCCTTTGTGCAGTATGCCAACGAGCGTCATGCCCGGGCAGCTGTGCTGGGAGAGAATGGGCGGGTGCTGGCCGGGCAGACTCTGGATATCAACATGGCTGGAGAGCCCAAGCCCAACAGACCCAAGGGGCTAAAGAGAGCAGCATCTGCCATATACAGGCTCTTCGACTATAGGGGCCGCCTGTCACCTGTGCCAGTGCCCAGGGCGGTCCCTGTGAAGCGACCACGGGTCACAGTCCCCTTGGTCCGGCGCGTCAAAACCACCATACCTGTCAAGCTCTTTGCCCGCTCCACAGCCATTACTGCCGGCTCAGCCAAGATCAAGTTAAAGAGCAGTGAGCTGCAGACCATCAAGACAGAGCTGACACAGATCAAGTCCAACATCGACGCTCTACTGGGCCGCTTGGAGCAGATTGCCGAGGAGCAGAAGGCTAACCCAGATGGCAAGAAGAAGGGCGACAGCAGCAGTGGCAGTGGTGGGGGCAGTAGTGGTGGCAGCAGCCGGCCACCTGCCCCCCAGGAGGACACAGCTTCTGAAGCAGGCACACCCCAGGGAGAAGCACAGGCTCGAGACGACGGCGATGAGGAGGGGCTGCTGACGCACAGTGAGGAAGAGCTGGAGCACAGCCAGGACACAGACGCGGAGGATGGGGCCTTGCAGTAAGCAGCCTGACAGGAGCGATGGCCACCGGCAGGAGAAGGGCGTGCACTGTACCAGGCCTAAAGCTGGGCACCCAACCCTGGAGACCACCCCCGGCAGGTCCCAGGAGAGCTGGCAGCAGGCACCTCCTCCCCCACACATCCCAGCCAGTGCCACATCCTCTGCAGGTGGAGTTATCAGCCTCCCGTCCCCACACGCCCTCCCTGTTGGCACTGCCCAGGCCAGAGGGCAGAACACAGAGGTTTCCCCACACTCTACCTCCCCTCCCAGAACACTCCCAGGCTTGGAGTTTTTCTATAGGTTTGGAGTTGGGAGGGTACCCGGACAATAAAGAGATTGGATCCCAAAAAGAAAGAAAGAAAGAAAGAAAGAAAGGGGTGAACACTGACATCCACAACGACATGGACAAGTGGAGAAGCTGACACTGGGCGCTTCCATCCGTGTGAGGTTGCCAAAAGGGAAAACCAATCCGTGATGGAAAACAACCAGGAGAGTGATTGCCTCGCAGGGGTGGGTTCGGAGACCGACTGGCAAGGATCCTGAGGGGCACTTTCAGGAGTGATGGTAAAGTTCTACATAACTTGAGAGGGGGGTTCAGGTTGCTCGGGTGTGAGCATTTGCTGAGAGTCACACGCTAGTGATGTGTGTGTTTCACCTGTATGTAAATTATACCTCAAATAATGAAAAAAGAAAGCCCTAAATAAGCAACGATCTTTAGTCATTGATACGTATGCTCAAGTATTTAGAGAATACTGAAGATCATTTATCTTGAAATGAATAAAAAATTACCCAAATGGGTTGATGAATAGAGGGATGGGTAGATAAAACAAGCACGGGAGAAAGGCAACGGTGGAATCTAGGCGGTGCGTATATAAACGTTCACTGTGAAATTCTCTTCATTTTGCTGTGTATTTGAAATTTTCAGTAAACAAAGGGAAAAAAAAACAAGCAGTGAAAATTTAAAACAGAAAGCAAGAGAGTAATGGTTAGTTCTTATTTGGGGAGAGAGTACTTTGTGATTGGGGGAGGGCACACAGGGCTTCGATGTTACTGGAAATGATCTATTTTTAAAGACTTTTTTTTTAAATTTCAGAGAGAGAGAGCGCGTGCAAGCATGAGCAGGGGGAGGGCCGGACTGAGGGAGAAGCAGATTCCCCACCGAGCAGGGACCCTGATGAGGGACTCGATCCCAGGACTCTGGGATCCTGACCTGAGCCGAAGGCAGATGCTTAACTGACTGAGCCACCCGGGAGTCCCAGAAATGATCTATTTGTAAACTGGGGAAATGGACACTGGGGAATTTGTTTTGCTGTTTTTAAAATTATACATTTATGTTCTTCAGAATTCATATATATTTAGAGTGATTTACAGATGGTGGGAGGAAAAAAGACCTTTTGTCTTGGGATTGCCAAGGTGATGTTGCTGAAATAGCCTGCTCTCTTTCCCCCTCCTCTGGCCCCATGCGGACGAGGCCTGGTCTCAGTGGCAGGGACAAGCCTCTATGTGACACACAGAGAGACCCGCTGGGCCATTTTGCCAGCACGCTTTGCTTTTAGCCCTGGAGTGCTGATGTCCCTTTTGTATGTAGCTATACCTTCCTTAGCTGAACCACTACCACCACCCCAGCCCACTCTGGAGACATGCGGAGGCTTCCATCCCCAGTGCTCTCTGGCCCCAGGCAGTCTCCACCTCTCCTGTTCTGGGATGCTGTGTGGGGTACCGCAAGAAAGAATTCCTCTTATTGCTGAATCTGTTCGACTAGAGGGGTAGGAGCATGGGGCTGACGGTTGGCATCCTTCCCACTGTGAGAAGAGCCTAGCTGAGCTTGAAGCCAGGGTACAGAGATGAGCAGGAGAGATAGCCTTCCTGGTATCATCTGATCTCCTGGATCCAGCCATTCTTGCAGCCATGATCGGTTATGTGAGCCAATATAGTCCCTTTTTGCTTAAACCAGTTTTATGTGGATGTTTTTCACTTGCAACTAAGAGTCCTAACTCTCAAAGTTCCTCAGCTGCCCAAAATACTAGGAGCCATTTCTGTGTCTGCAACCCTCCACCCCCAACCACCAGCCCCACTCACTTGGTGATCTCCTCTAAGGCTGTCTCAGGTAAGGCCAGCATCTCCACCAGCAGGGACAGGATCTCAAAGAATAGGGTGTGGGGGTTCGGGGGAGCCATGTCCGCCAGGGCATTCTGTTCTGGGGACATGGGATGATGTCTGCAATTACCATTTGGTAGTTCCAGAGGCCCACTGTCCACCAGCCACCAAGCTCCTCACCAAGCTCCCCTTCCTCTGGGCTTGTCCCTACTCACCCACGGAGCAGAAGAAGCGCCTGGTGTCTGTCAGCACAGCCAGGAAGTCCTTGAAGCCTACACGACCATCTCCTGCAGAGGCCAGAGGTAGAACAGTGGGCAGGGGCCTTCCAGCGTGGGCCCAGGCATTGCAGCCTGGGCACGATTATTATCATTTACTCAATGGGTTTGGTTATAAAACGCACAGGAGACACGTATGCACCACGTATACAGCACACATTCAGTGCAGCAAGTGCAGTGCACACTGAAAAGTAGAAGGTGAAAATTAAAATCTCCAGTGTTGGAAGCTCCCAGATCCTAGAGGCAGCAGCATGGGCTCACATCCCTGGTCCTTCACTTACTATCCATGAGACCTTGGCAAAGCCCCTAACCCTCCTAGGCCTTAACTTTCTCATCTATAGGGGAGGATAACCATTACTTATCTCATGGGAGATCGAACGAAGCAAAGTGCTTAGAACAGGGCTGTGTGTATTATACAAGTTCACTAAATGTCATTAACTGTTATTATTACAAGTGCTAGTCACTGCATGAGAATGCTATACCCACAAGATTCCCACCTCGGCCTTCCAGGCCCTTCAGGACCTGCTCCATTACCTGTCTCCAGTCTCACCTGGGGCCAAGCACCCCCAGCATAGATCTCTTCTTCCACTGGGGCCATGTTCCCTGCTCTGGGCCTTTGCACATGCTGCTTCTTCCTAGAATCCTCTCCACTGCCCTCCAACCCTTTAGTCAACATCCTGTGCATGCTTCTGCTTGACTGTCCCTGCCCCAGAGACGTCAGATCTGACCAGGTCAGCTGCCCACTACACACTCATAAAACCCTGTATTTCAACCACAACTCATAAGGTCTGGAATTTAATGGAGGTGCCGGAAGACAGGGACTGGGTCTGTTTGGTTCTGCACTATTGTCCTCAGGGCTTAAGACGGGAAGATCTTGGGGGAGCCTGGTGGAACACGTGACTCTTGATCTCAGGGTTGTGATTTTAAGCCCCACGTTGGGGGTAGAGATTACTTAAATAAATAAAATATTTATTTATTTATTTATTTATTTATTTATTTATTTATTTATATTTTTTTAAAATAAAACTTTTAATACAAGACCGGTAAGTCAGGGCTCCTGGGTGGCTCAGTGGTCAAGCATCTGCCTTTGGGTCAGGTCATGACCCCAGGGTCCTGAGATGGAGTCTCCCATCAGGCTCCCCGCAGGGAGCCTGCTTCTCCCTCTGCCTCTCTCTGTGTCTCTCATGAATAAATAAATAAAATCTTAAAAATAAAAAAAAAGACAAGTAAGTCTCAGCAGATAACTACTAGACAGATGAATGGTCTCTAATCACCCTCTGGAGGTGCCTCTTATCCCCATGTCACAGATGGAGCCTAAGGCACAGAGAAAAGCAAGCTATTTCCGAGAGTCACGTAGGGGCAGAGCTGGGCTCAATTTCGGGCTGTGTGTGTGGATTCGCCCCCGTGCAGTGATGGAGTGTGCCCAGGCCCCTATAGCCCCACTGCTCCCCATGCCCTGTGTCCAGCCAACCAAACCACATGGGGTTCCTCTCACGCTGCATTCTCTTCCCTTTGTGTATTTTATTTCTAGCAAGAGGAATGCCCTTCTTCCTTCGGTCCCTGCCTAATCAATATTTAAGCTTTCACAATTTGGCTCAAGCATCACCTCCTCCAGGAAGGCTTCCTTCCTGATCCCTGCCTCCAAGCCACCTTAAGCACTGCTTCCTTTGGTGACTCTCACTCCTGTGTCGCTATGTGAGCATCTCAAATGCAGGTCTCCTGGGTCTTACATATCTCTCCATTCTCAGTGCCCAGCACAGAAATGTGCAAACAGTGGGCATTTAATAAATATTTACTGATGAATAATACTAGCAGCTCAGTGTCTCCTGGACACATTCTGTGCACCAGGCATTGAGCTCAAAGCTCTGCCTGGATTATCTCTTTTGCTTTGCAGCAGCCTGGTGAGATGGATACTGCTCTCAGCCCCATTGTACAGAAACTGAGGCTTGGTGGACTTCAGTGACTTGTCCCATGTCACACAGCTGGTTAAATGAGTGACCGAGTCATGGGAGAATGTCCTGTGGAGCACACACGCAGGCCTAGAAGGGAGGGATCTCAGAGATCACCTACATCCTGGGGTCAAGAGGTAGGTCACTGTCATCTCTGAATCCCCAGCAGCTGGCACTGAGTAGGCGCTCAGAGAGCATTAACTTTGGGGGCCGGGACCAGCTACATCGTTTGTGGGTGCCGGTGCAAAATGGACACGCAGGATGGGGCCCCTCACTCAAAAATTTATGAAAAATCTCCAGACCGCAACAGTAGAGCATCAAACCACACCTTGCTGGCCCCGCCCGGGACTCCGGAGGACACCTCGCCCCACTCACCATCAACATCAGCACTCATCAGGGCGTCCTCTACTTGAGCCGGCGTCAGGGGGATGCCCACCAGCAGCAGGATGTTCCCCAGGCTCTGTGCATCCACCTCACCGTGGCCATTGAAGATCTCAAAGTAACTGCGGAAGGCTGGGGCGGATAGCGGGGTCACGTGAGGTGAGGACATGCCTGGTTCCCGCCTCATCCATCCCGCCCCTTCCAACCCCCCTCCTGTCCTGCATCCTGTACCCCCATGGCTGGGCAGAGGGGCACAGGCAACTACGAGAGTGGCAGTGGAAGGCGCAGTCACACTCGCTCACTCCGCTCTATTCCAGGGTCAGGCCAAGGGTTCAGCGGGTGTGCAAAAGCTAAGCTCGTTAGTGACCTTCACTTTTTGCCAGGAGCACACCCACGTTAGGGCACCCCTACCACGTGCCAGGCACTGTGCTAGGCTCTCTAGAGCCACGTGTTCCTTTAATTCTTCCAACAGCCTCGTGGGAGCGGAATGCTTGTTCCCATGCCCATGGTAGGGAAACTGAGGCTTACAGCATGCCACCGAAGTTCTTCTGTTGAAGCCCTAACCGCCAGTACCTTAGGGTGTGACTGCGTTTAGTGACAGGGCCTTTAAGGAGGTTGTTAAGTTAAAATGAGACAGTAACGTGGGCCCTAACCCAATCTGACTGGGGTCCTTATAAGAAAAGGACATGTGGAAACACAAGAGACACCCGGGATGTGTGTGCGCAGAGGAAAGTCCACGTGAGGACACAGGAGAAGGCGGCCACTAGCAGGCCGAGGGGAGAGGCCTCAGGAGAAACCAAATCTGCTGACACCCTGATCTGAGGCCTGTGACCTCCTGATCTGTGTGATGCTCCACTACGGCCGCGCAAGCCGACCTTTCACAACTGCCACGGGCAAGTCACCGTACATCTCTGAGCCTCGATTTTCTTATCTGTGAGAGGGGCAGAGCAGTCCATCCTCCGAGAGCAGTTGTGTTAATTCAGTGCCTGGCACGTGATAGCTCCCTGACACACAGAACTGAAATGGGGAGGGGAAGGGGGACTAGGGTCTAGGGCTGGGGGCAGTGGGGACCCACCAAGGGCAGGCACACCAAAAAAGGGAAAGAACAGAATGGTTCTTAAACTCAGATGTGACCGTAGTGCTTGGTGGTTTGGGCCATCAGAGCGGGGCAGCCGGAGGGGGCTGACGGTCGGTCGTGGTGGGAACCCCGCGTCTCTGCGCCACAGAAGCATGTTGCCCGTGAACTCTGCTCTAGGGTGTGGGGCAGAAGGGCCTCTCCGAAAATGGCTAATGAGTTGGAGTGCTAAAGGAGCGAGGAGGGGGTCATGGGGAGCCAGAGAGCACATTCAGGAAGTCAGAAGAAGGGGCCAGTGGAGAGGCCACAGATCTGGGGGAGGAGTGAAGGGCGGAGGGAGGACAGACGCGGATCTGCGGGGCCTGGGCTGGGGCTCAGAGCTCCCTCCTCCTCCTCCTCCTCCTGGGGGCAAGTGGGGTCCTGTGGCCCAGCGCCAAGAACGATGGAGACGAAGGGCACAGAGTCTCCCCCAGGCGGTTGTTCAGAACTTTAGCATTTTTTGGAGGGGGTGGGGAGGTTGCCGTGGGAAATGGGACTTGTCCAGGGTCCCCTTGTCTTGTCACACCGTGAGGGATGGTCTGGGGCAGCCCGGGAGCCCCAGAGCCCTGCCTCCCCTCTCCAAGCCGCCTCCAGAGGCCACGGGGGTGAGTGGGCTTGGGTTGCAGGAGCCTGAAATGCCTCCGAAACATAAAGAAGTTTGCAGGACCCGCTCCACTTACTCAGAGAGGTGGCTCTGGACCTGGAAGAGGACTGGACCCCAGGGAGAGGGCCCAGGGTTCGCTCTGGCTCCCCCCCGCCCCCGGCCGTGGCCCAGGGCTGTGGAGGGCATCGGGCTTCCCGGGCAGGCCTGCGCCCTCACCTTCCTCCTGCCTCACGGTGAGCTGCTCCTCGAGCCTCTCGTCCCAGGTCTGGTAGAGCGTGAAGAGGCCGCGCTCCTCCAGCTCCTGCCTGCTGAGGACAGGCCCGGGCACAGGGCACACATGCAGCCACCCCGCCCCGGCCCGGCCCTGCGGCCCCCAAGCGCGAGGAGAGGGCCAGGGGAAGGAGGGGCAGGGGAGGACCTGGCGGGGGGCTCCGGGAGGTCAGGGGGCCTCGGAGTGACCCTGGGGAGGACGAGGCAGGGGTCAGGGGACGTGAAGGGGAGGGACACGCCGTCGGGGAATTAGAAAGAGAAAAGCTGGCAGGGATGGGGAAAAAGAGCTACGGGGGGGGGGGGACCCCGAGAGGGAACAGGTGCGGTGGCAGGGGCAAGAGTCTAGACGGGAGCCACCAGGGACAGCGCGCCCTTTCGGGGTGGCCCCTACCGCGCCTTGGTGCCGGTCAGGCTCCTGTCCCCGCTCCAGGGCTCCGCTCTTCTCCAGCCTGTGTCCAGGCCTGCGACGGGGGACCCCCGGGGGACAGGCGCCCGGGCCCAGGAGGGAGCCATGGCAGGGGCTGAGGCCGGGCTCTGAGGCAGGGCTGGGGGCAGGCTCTGGGGGGCCGAGGTGGGCGCGGGGGTCAGGGTCCGCGGGGACCTCCGGGCCTTGGCCGCCCTCCGGCGGGTGGCCTCCTCCTCCTCCACTTGGAGCAAGCACTTCATGAAGCCCTGCCGGAGGTTCCCGAGGGTCTGGGCCCCTGCGGCCACCGTGGGCTCCGGAGGCCGCTTCTGCACTGGGTCCTTCATCTCCTGGGGACAGGACAGGGGGGCGGGTCCGGGAGGCCTGCAGCCACCAGACTGTCCCACAAATCTTCCCCTGCCACTCGCTCTCCGCCGCAGCCTTGCACTGCCCCTCCTGTCTGGGACCCCGGAGGATCCCCTGCAACCTCCCGTGCACCCGCCTGGGCTCTGCTGTCCCCCAGTGCCACGAGCCGGGGCCTCGAGTGGGTCACGGCCGCCCCATCACTCGTTTCCTTCACTGGGATCAGCACAGCCTCCGTGGCGTGTCCATACCGGCCGCTTGCCGCCTGACCAGAGGGTAAGCTTCACGGGGGCAGGACTCGTCTGCCTCTTCTATCCACGACTGTCCAGTGACAACACGCGGGAGGCACTTAATAAATGCCCACTGATTCACCTGACAAATCTGGCCACCTCCTGCGTCTGTCCCCCCTATTACAGGGGCAGATCATCTCCACCCCACCTCCAGCCACCAAGCCAGGCCATGTAGACTCCTGTCCAGCCCTTCCTCCCAAGTCAGATGCAGCTCTTGCCTGTCGCGCTGTCCCTAAAGCACCCAGTTCTATCTTGTCCATCAGCATAAACACGCTATATTACCTTCCTTCTAAAAAAAAAAAATCTCCTCTGACAAACCCAGCTACCAGCCCAGGGTTCTGCTCCTCTTTCCAAGCTCCAGGGTATAAAGGGATCCTTTGCTCCTGACCCAAGATGCACACACGTGTGTACATGCATGTACACGTGCAAGCACACACATGTGCACACTCACACAAGCACACAGGTGCATCCACATTCACACCTTCCCCAGCTGGACCCAAATACCACCCCCGTCCCACATCTGCCTCCCTCCTCACCCTGGTTCCAGACTCGCACCCTCCCCATCCCTACTCGGGCTCCACTTACCGGTGGAGGAACAGGCCTTGGTGCTGGCTCGGTCTCCACAGTCTTGACTCTAAAAAAGGGAGAGACCCCAGGCTGGCAGAGGGACAGCTCAAGGGTCGTCCTTTGCACCGACCTTCCCCCAGCACCCAGGACACTCAGGTCCACTATCCCAGCTTCATTCCTCCGGCCTTCTAATCTCAGAGGGGACCCTCATTCTCTCACATCCCCATGGTTAAAGTACAGGTTTGCAGAACAAAGAATTCTGGTATTAGAGCTATCATAGAGATGGGGAAACTGAGGCCCAGAAGGGCATGAGTGGTCCGTGGTCCTACATCAGGTCAGGAGCAATCAGGACTAGAATTCATCTCATCTATAACTTAATTGTTGGGTCAGGGAGTCGGGTAAGGGACAGCACCCCAGAGGATGACTTACCTTCCTTTGAGTGGCTCAGGTCCTGGTGTGGATGTCGAGAAGGAGTCGGCCGTGTTTTCTTCCGGAGCTGCCCTGTCCTTTAGGGGCATTGCCTCCTGGGGACTCTCCTTCTGTCCCCCTGGGCCAGGCTCTAGTAGAGCCTCCTGTGGCCTGATGTGTGGGGTGTCCACCCTCTTGGGGAGCTTGCCTCCAGGCCGCTGCCCACAGCTGTCCAAGATGCAAGAGGTCTCCACTGGCTGCACTATGTCTGGCTCATTAGCTGCCTGCTGACCTGGGCTGGGCTGACATGCTGGGTCCTGCTGAGGACAGGACACCAAAATGAGGAGCCTGGATCCTGGCTCCCAGGTGAGCCTCAACACTCACCGGCAGACCAGTTATCCCAGGCTTACTGTGAGCCAGGCACTGCAAGCATCCTCTTACTGAGTGCTCTCAGCATCCCTAGAAGGCAGCACAGACCCTCGTTTTCAGGGACAAGGACGCTGAGGCCCACGGGAGTCACAGCCTACCCAAAGTCATAGTCCACACTGCTCTGCGGACACAGAAGTGGAGCTTGGAGGAAGTGAGGCGGTTCCCTTTAAATGGATTTCCTAACGGACAAAGTATAAGAATCCTTCATGGTGCTCCCTAAAAAGGGGTTATGTTACCTGATTTCAAGACTTATTTTGTTTTTTTTTTAAAGATTTTATTTATTTATTCATGAGAGACACACACACACACACACACACAGAGGCAGAGACACAGGCAGAGGGAGAAGCAGGCTCCACGCAGGGAGCCCAACATGGGACATGTTCCCGGGTCCCCCAGGATCAGGCCCTGAGCTAAAGGCAGCGCCAAACCACTGAGCCACTCGGGCTGCCCTCAAGACTTATTTTAAAGCGACTTATCATCAAGACAGTGTGGTCCTGGAATAAAGATAAATAGATGCATGCAGAAATCAGCTCACACATACATGCTCAACTGATTTGCAACAAAGGTGTAAATTCAGTAGGAAATAGTCTTCAGCAAATAGTGCTAGAATGGTTGGATGGCCATGAGCCAAAACCTGAACCACGATCCAACATGCCATGCACAAAAATTAACTCTAGATGGATCATAAATTTATCTATTTAGTTATTCTATTTTATTTTTATAAGATTTTTATCTACATATTTGACAGAGAGAGAGCGTGCACAAGCAAGGGGAGCAGCAGAGGGAAAGGGAGAAGCAGACTCCCCACCGAGCAGAGCTCAACCCCAGGACCCTGAGATCATGACCTGAGCCAAAGGCAGATGTTTAATCGACTGAGCCACTTGGGCACCCCAAGATGGATCATAAATTTAAAGATTAAGCCTAAAATTATAAAACTTCTTGAAGAAAACATAGAAGAATGTCCGATGTGACCTTGGGTTCAGCAAAGACGTGCAAGAAATAACACCAAAAACTCGACCTCAGGGACGCCTGGGTGGCTCAGCAGTTGGGCGTCTGCCTTTGGCCCAGGGCATGATCCTGGAGACCCAGGATCGAGTCCCATGTCGGGCTCCTTGCATGGAGCCTGCTTCTCCCTCTGCCTGTGTCCCTGCCTCTCTTTGTGTCTCTCATGAATAAATAAATATAAAACCTTTAAAAAACCAAAAACAAAAACTCGAGCCCTAAAGAAAAGATTGATAAATTAGGCTTTAGTAAAATTCAGAATTCGTGTTCTTTGAAAATCACTATTAAGAGAAAGGAAAAGACAAGTCACAGGCTGGAGGAGAACATTCACCAATCACATATCTGATAAAGGACTTGTATTTAGAATATGTAAGAACCCCAACTCAATACTAAGAAGACAAAAAACTTGATTTAAAAAAAAAAAGGCAGAGAGTGAAAAGATGATCCATAAAATGGAAGCAAAAATGTGTGACTCATGTATTTCATTAGAGACTAGTATCCAGAATGTATAAAGAACTCTTAGAAAAGGACCAATCCAATTTAAACAATGAGCAAAGTATTTGAATAGACGTTTCTCCAAAGAAGATATATAGATGGCCTATAAGTGCATTAAAAAATGTTCAGCATTGGGGCACCTGGGTGGCTCAGTAGGTTGGGCATCTGACTTCAGCTCGGGTCATGATCCTGGGGTCCTGCTCGAGCCCCACATCGGGCTCCCTGCATGGAGCCTGCTTCTCCTTCTGCCTGTGTCTCTGCCTCTCTCTCTCTGTGTCTCTCATGAATTAAATAAATAAAATCTTTTTAAAATAAATAAATAATTAATTAATCTTAAAAAGAAAATGAGTAAAAAGGCATTTGTAGTCAAATAAGTTTTAAAAAGGCACCAAGGGATCCCTGGGTGGCGCAGCGGTTTGGCGCCTGCCTTTGCCCCGGGGCGCGATCCTGGAGACCCGGGATCGAATCCCACGTTGGGCTCCCGGTGCATGGAGCCTGCTTCTCCCTCTGCCTGTGTCTCTGCCTCTCTCTCTCCCTGTGTGACTATCATAAATAAATAAAAATTAAAAAAAAATTAAAAAGGCACCAAGCTCCAACCATCTCCGGCAAGGTCCCACAGAGCTCAGCATCTAAGAAAGACCTTCTAGAATATCCTAGTGTAAAGAAAACCCATTGAGCTTTGTTAAATCCAGCAGGACCCTATGTTTATTGTAACCAGAAGCCCTCAACTCCTCCCCGCCCCCAGCACCGATTGACATAGTTGCAAAGTCTTGCAATCAAGAACATCCAGAATGTCCCAGTGACCCACAGACACCCGACATTTGACGACACTTGACCTCTCCAGGGCGCGGAGAGAAATAGATGCAAGTGTACCGAAACGGGGGCTCTCTGTGTCTCCCATGGGGCGGTCCTCCTGTGCCCTCCTGCCCACGTCTCCGTGGACATTACCTGGTGGCTCTGGAGGACCTGGCCCTTCACCGTCCCTGGGTTCTGCTGTCTCCCCTGCTGAGCCGCGGTTTGCTTCCTTTCAGGTGCTGCAGGGACCCTGGAAGGCAGCGCCCCCAGCTCACTTCTTGGCTTGACCTGCTCCCGGCCTGCTTGCAGCTCCCCGGGCCCTTCCCGGGGGGCTGACTGCTTCTTCCTGGGGAGGACAACAGAGTGACACCTCAGCTCCTGGATTGGGCCACGGTTTTATATTCTTAAACTCCTAAGTGGTTCCCCAGAGCGCCTGTGCAGGACTAGACACGCCACAGGGGCAGACTTAAGGCCGGAGAGGATGAGTGAAGGACTGACGCGAATTCCCCAAATCCCACACACTGTGATGTCAATGTTTAGGGGAGTTAGGACTTTATTATTACTATTGTTGTTGCTGCTTAGAAAAAAAAGAAAAATCGGGGGCACCTGGCTGGCTGGATCGGTAGAAAATGTGACTCTTGATCTCAGGGTTGTGGTTTGAGCTCCATGTTGGGTATAGAGACTACTTCAAAATAAATCTTGGGGCACCTGTGGGGGGGGCTCAGTTGGTTAAGCATCTGACTTGGTTTCAGCTCAGGTCATGATCTCAGGGTCATGGGATCAAGCCCTGCATCAGGCTCCGCACTCAACAGAGAATCTGCTTGAAATTCTCACTCTGCCCCTCCCCCCACTGCGTGTTCTCTCTCTCTCTCTCTCTCAAATAACGAAATAAATGAAAAGAAAGGAAAAGGAAAGAAAAGAAAAGAAAGAAAAGAAAAGAAAGAAAAGAAAAGAAGAAAAGAAAAGAAAAGAAAAGAAAAGAAAAGAAAAGAAAAGAAAAGAAGAAAAGAAAAGAAAGGAAAAGAAAGTGGGCAGCCCGGGTGGTTCAGTGGTTTAGCGCCACCTTCGGCCCAGGGCATGATCCTGGAGACCCGGGATCGAGTACCACATCGGGCTCCCTGCATGGAGCCTGCTTCTCCCTCTGCCTGTGTCTCTACCTCTCTCTCTCTGTTTCTCATGAATAAATAAATAAAATCTTAAAAAAAAAAAAGAAAGAAAAATCAGAGAGAACTGGGTTACACAGAAGTTGAGAGACTTGAAGACAAGACTTGAGCTTAGGGTCACAAGGCTACAGGTGACAGCTCAGGATTTGAATCTGCCACTCAGATCTCACTTTCATGTCTGGGTTCTGGAGTACCTCCCCCAGGCTTCTTCCTATGGATGTGCATATATATTTGTCGTGGGGACTTATTTCATTACCATCTTGAAATAATTGCTTAATTTTACATAGTTACAATTATATTGCATACAGTTTTGCAATTTCTTTAATGATCGTTTCAACATAAATGTTTTCCCTGCCAAAAAGTCTTTCATAAACATGCTTTTTAAGTGAATGTATAAAATTCCATATTTTATTTTATTTACTTGTTTTTTTTTTTTTTTTTAAGTAATCTCTATATCCAACATGGGGCTTGAACTCACAACCCTGAGATCAAGAGTCATACACCTCACTGACTGAGCCGGCCAGGGGGCCCCCAAATTCTATATTTTATAGATAAGCACACTTGACTTTACCATTCCTCTATTGCGGGTATTTAAGGCATACTGGCATTTCCAAGTTTTTAGTATTGAAAATGACACGATAGTGAAAAAGCTTGCATAAAACTTTGCCTTGAATCTCCAATTATTTCCTTTGGGTATATTTCTAGAAATAGATAAAAGTAAAGGCATTTTAAAAAAATATTCTATTTATTTATTCATGAGAGAGAGGCAGAGACAGGCAGAGGGAGAAGCAGGCCCCATGCAGGGAGCCTGATGTGGGACTTGATCCCGGGTCTCCAGGATCACGTCCTGGGCCAAAGGCAGCACTAAACCGCGGATCCACCTGGGCTGCCTAGTAAAGGCATTTTTAAAAGAGATTTTATTTATTTATTTATTCATGTGTGAGAGAGAGAGAGGCAGAGACACAGGCAGAGGGAGAAGCAGGCTCCCTGTGAGGAGCCCGATGGGGGACTCGATCCTAGGACCCTGGGGTCACACCCTGAGCCGAAGGCAGACGCTCAACCACTGAGCCACCTCGGTGGCCCTTAAAACTAAAATCTTAAAAAAAAATTAAAAAGATTTACATTCTCACTATAGACAAGTCAAAAAAATATACAGCATTTAGAAAACAGTAACAATAATGCCACGTAAATGTGTTTCTGCCTCTCTTTTGCACATTCTTCCATTGATTCAGTGAACACGTATTTACTGAGCATCTGCTGTGTGCCAGGCTCGGTCCCAGGCAGGAGGGATTGGGGCTGGGCAGGACACATAAAAGAAGCCTTGGGACAGTGGGGGAGGGGGAAGGTTCCAGGAGTAAAAGCGTGGTTTGTGCTGCACGACAGAGAAGCAAGGGCGCTCTGGCAGGGACTCCTGCCTCGTCCCTGTCCCCCACGTGACTCGCAGAGATCTCTCCCGGACCTTCTCCAAGAAGTCCCCAGCTCACCCTGGTCCTGCCGGACGCATCTGCTCCCGGGGCCTGAGCTCCAGAGGCCCGTCCTCCGAGGATTCCCTGGGTCTGGGCCCCTTCGCTGGCCCTCCTGGGGCTGATGAGGGCTGCTTCCCACTGTCCACCCCTGCAACATCTGCAAACACCTGCAACAGAGATGTTCAGGGCTCTGGACCAAGGGCTGGCCACACACACCCACTTGGGAGGGCTCCTCCCTCCCCCTGGGCATCGTCCTGGCCTCAGGGCCAGAGAGATCCTGTGCCTATGCCATTGACTGGACAATGGTGGTGAGGAGGAGACAGGGGCGCCCCCGGAGGGAGCGGCCGGGCCCAGACGCTGTCACTTGGCACTAACGTCTCCAGCACAGACTTGAGGTCCGGAGTAGCCCCCGAGCCAAGGGGGCTCCCTGAGTCAGCCTGCTTGAGCCCCCCGAAGGACAGCAAGACCCTGAGAGGACCCAAGAGAGGCGTCCACGATTTCCACCACTTCAGAGCCCAGGCCCTGGACCTGGGTTTTGATTCCCATCCTGGCCGGTCAGTTTCGAGTTGAAACCCGAGGACTGGGAGCTAGGCCCGAGCCTCACCGAGTCAGCGACTCCGGATGACCTGGCTCCATCGCCCGATGATGACGGCTGGCACACCAGATTGTGCCGAAAGCCAACACTAAGGTCACCTGTGCTCATGCCTGCAGGGACCGAACCCAGCTGGTCCTCGCCAGGACACATCCAAGACGATGGGGTTCCAAGGGGTGCAGTGGCCAGTGCCCAAGGTCATATGGATGGTGGCACAACGGGACTGAGACCCATCCCATGATTTTGCTCGTTGAACCAATAATCAGGGGTAGAGGTGAAGGGAGCCTCCCCAGCCTCCTTCGGAGACCCCTGCCCCACCTTCAGATGCTCTCCCTGCCCCCAGGGGAAGCCATGACTCGTAACAGAAGCTACAGGAAGAGGGCAATACTTTGGAACATTGACCTTTTTGTATGGTGACATTTTTGGCTCTGGGGAAACTAGATGGGAAGGAGGGCCTGGTCTGTGCTCTTCAGGTCATGCCACTTGGCACTTAGAAGGATGGATGGAAGGAGGCTGAGGGGTGTGACAACAGCTTTGGATGCAGGCTGGGGGCTGAGGGGGGGGGCACGGATGGAAGCCTGGGGCTGCTGCCGGGAGAATACGGGTTATAAAGGGGTGGGAGGCCACGGAGGCACATAGTAGAGGAAGTAGGAATTCTTGCTTTTGTTCACGCGGCATCTATCCTCGTAAAAGCAGTCAGCATTTTATATGCGTGTGTGGTGGTGGGGTGCAGGAGGTTCAGTGAAGCCAACCGAGTGCCACCTCTGGCTCCGTTATACCAAGAGATCCAGGCCACTCTGCCGTGCCAGGGTGACTAATTCAGGGATGAACATGTGACCACGATCTGGGCCAATGACAGTGGTTCCAGAGACTTTTTTCCACTATTGCAAAAACACTTCCTTCCTGTTGAGGATGCTATTCCAGAGGATGTAAGATGAGAAGATTTAAGCCTGGAGTGGCCAGGGAAATCCTGCCATTTTTCAGGGCGAGCCCACCGGGGAATGGCACATTGAAAGGTAGAGCCAAGAGGCACTCATCTAGCACCTTGATCCAGCCATACCTGAAGTCTACCGGTAGATTTGTCAGTGACCCAAGCTGAGATATTCTCATGCTCGGCTAGTCCAGTTTCGATTGGATTTCATGTCACTTATAACTGAGTCTTAATTAAAGCAGTTGGGGAGGAAATCTGGGTAGGGGTGGGGAAAGGGGCCTGCTGGGAATAGCAGGGTCAGAACATGAGGTGCGGGGCCCTTACCTGGCTGACTCCTGATATGGTGGGCTCAGCACCAGGCCTCTTGCTGGCGGTGTTCATCCCAGGACTTGGCTGGGCCCCAGGAGCCTTGATCCTTCCCTCCATGTACATCTGGGCTTTTCTGTTGTCTGCTGTGCCGCAGCCAATGAGGGTACAGAGGGAGGGGCGTCAGTTGCTGTGGTCCCGCAGGAGAAATCCGATCACAGTTCCACCCAGCCCATTACCTACCTGAGTCCCTCGTCAGCAGCCCACGTGGAACCTGCGATACAGGGAGAGCCCGACTCAAGGGGAGAGTCAAGGCACCGGAGGGAATGCAGCATGACCAAAGAGCTGGCCACATGCCATTTACCCACAAATTCTTCTTCCTAATTCTTACAATGACTCCGAGGACAAGGAGGCGCTTGGGAAGCAAAGTGACTCACCCAGGGTCCAACACCAGCCGGGGCCACGGAGCAGGAATTCAACTGCGGCCTGTTGGATCCCAAAAACACGACCTTTGTCCTACCACAGCATTTCCTAATGGACGCTCTTTGGTCCTAGTATTGGTCCCCCAGGGTAAACCACAGAAGAGTGTTCTCAGACCAAATGTGTTTGGAAAGAGCAAAGTTAAAATGAGACAGGCTCGGGGTGCCTGGGTGGTTCAGTGGTCGAGTGTCTGCCTTCAGCTCAGGGCGTGATCCCGGGGTCCTGGGATCGAGTCCTGCACGAAGCTCCCCACACGGAGCCTACTTCTCCTCCCTCTGCCTGTGTCTCTGCCTCTCTGTATCTCTCATGAATACATAAATAAAATCTTAAAAAAAATAAAATGAAACAGGCTCTGTGCTGCAGGACTTCTCAGAGCCTTTATTTTTTTTTAAAGATTTTATTTTTAGTTATTTATTTATGAGAGTGAGAGAGAGAGAGAGAGAGAGGCAGAGACACAGACAGAGGGAGAAGCAGGCTCCCTGGTGGGAGCCCGACGCCAGACTCAATCCCGGGACTCCAGGATCACGCCCTGAGCCGAAGGCGGGCGCCAAACCGCTGAGCCACCCAGGGATCCCCCTCAGAGCCTTTAATATGCATTTTAACTCCCAAGTTCTTCTTGGGGTTAAGGAACAGGAGTTGGGAACATCGGTTTTGGGAACCCCAATGGCCTTGGTAGTTCACCAAAGCACCCCAATCCGCCCCTCCAGCCTGGACACATCCCTTCTAAGGCCTTTTTTGGTGTCTCTCCTGCCTCTCCCAGCCAACCTCATATTAGGCCACCCAGACATGCTGTGTTGGCCTGGGCAGCCTCCTGCAGTCCTAACCCCACAGACCCCAGCCTCTGTGCCTCGTCCCACTCCTCTGTCTCTCCATCCACCCCTCCTCATTCTCCAGCCTCCCACCTCTTCTCCAAGCTTCCAGCCCCTCAGCTCTCCCTCCAGCCTCTGAGTTCCTTTGAGGCGACACTAATGCTATTTCTATGGGAGCATCACCGACCCCATTTTACTGTTGAGAAGTTTCTAGGGGGTAAATCGACCCCTCAGTGAGACCCTGGGACCTTGGAGATCTTGATGGGGCTTCCCCCCTAAATCACGGCCAGCCACCCCCCCGGGCCCACAGGAACCTCCTATTTGCTGGGCATGTTTGCGAGCGGTTCTCTAACCCCCAACCCCCGCCCCCCGGAGGTCAGTGGGCTTAGCCTGGAGGCTCAGAGAGGCCCAGCGTCTCGTCTGGCACCACATAGAGGATCTGGATCAAGACCCGGGCCTGCGGCTCTCGGGACTGCTGGTCTCGCTCTATTCTCTCGCCTCCAGGGAAGCCCAAGCCGACAGCCGGCCCCGCACCAGGCCCTGAGGGTGCACGGGTTCGCAAGGCTCTCCCCCTCTACCAGGGACGTGGAGCAGGTGCCCGAATGGCCACCAACCCGAACCCCCACGCCCTCCTCCTTTCCTTCCATCCTGGCCTCCCCCCGGTCCTCCCGGCAGCTGGCCTGCGCCCCCAAGATGCAAACAAGACCCCCACCCCTGTCGATGCTCACCCCAGGCACGGTGCCTGCCTCCCAAAGGGTCTAGTGCCTCGCTCGGCACAGGGGAGTCAGCGCTGTGACCCAGTCCCTCTCTCTCCCTTGGGTGTTCCTCTCTCCTGCTGTCTCTCTCCCATGAGGGCTCCCTGCGCGTTCCTCTGTCCTCTGGGCCTTCCTGCCTCCTCATCTGGAGGCACCCCCTCCAAGACCCCTCGAACACGCCCCCCATTGTCCACTGTCTCCACCTCAGAACCTCGGGCCCCAGGATTCCGCAAGCTGACGTTTTATGGGGGCAGAGGCTCCAGAAGCGATCCAGCCCCCTTCTGTCCCCATCTGGAGCTTAGAAACTGTGAGAATCTGAACAAGGGACGCCCCCCCCCCCCACTGTCATAGAAGGGCTTGGAACCTGAGGACAGAGTGGAGGGGGCTGGCTGGCCCACAGAGGCCCCGTCCTTTCAGGCACTCGGTGCCTCGGCCTTTGGTTCACAGCTTTGTTTGCGCATCACCTCAATATCAGAACGTTTTCATTACCCTAAAAAGAAGCTTCAGGCCCGTAGCCATCACCTCCATCCTCCCCGCCGCACCCCCGGCCCTCGGCAACCACTGATCTACTCTCTTCTAGGTTGGCCTATTCTGGATGCTTCATATGCTTGGAGTCACATGATACGTGGTGCTTGGTGACTGGCTCCTTTCACTTAGCAAAATGTCAGGATTCATCCACGTTGTGTCCTGTATTCATCATTTCCTTTTAAGGCCAACAGGCTACATTTATATACCCATTCGTCAGTTAATAGACATTTGTGCGTTTCTACTTTTTGGCTATTATGAAAAACGCTGCTATACACATTCAGGTATAGATTTTTGTGTAAATATATGTTCTCATTTCTCCTGAATATGTAGCTAGGAGAGTAATTGCCTGGACATAGGCTAAACATAGAGTTAGGGGACCGTTAGGGGATCCGTTAAAAATGGATCCTAGACCTAAGTGTAAGAGCTTCCCACCTCTTTGGTTACCCGAGAGTAATGCCAGATTGTTTTCCGAGGGAGCTGCATCATTTCACTCACGTTCCCGACTGCAGTGTACGAGGGTTCCAACTCCCCCACATCCTGACCGACACTTGTTATTACCTGCCTCCTAGTGGGTGTGGGTACGAAGTGGTATCTCATAGAGGTTTTGATTGGCATCTCCCTCATGGCTGATGAAATGGAGCATTTTTCTTTCTTTATTGTTTTTTAAAAGATTTTATGTTGGGGGTGGGGTGGGTCCTGGGTGGTGCAGTTGGTTGAGCATCCAACTCTTGGTTTCAGCTCAGGTCATGATCCCAGGGTCATGAGATTAAGCCCTGCATTGGGCTCCATGCTCAGGGTGGAGTCAGTTTAAGATTTTTTTCTGCTCCAGGGCACCTGGGTGCCTTGGGCTCGGGTCATAGACGCTCAACCACTGAGCCACCCAGGTGCCCCTCTTTATATATTCTAGATGTAAGTCCCTCATCAGGTATATAATTTGCAAAATTTTTCTCACATGATTTGCACTGTATTTTTACTTTTTTGTCGTTTGAAGCACAAAAGTTTTAAATTTTATTGAAGTCTTATCTATTTTGTCTTTTGTTACTTGGACTTTTAGTGTCATTTCTAGGAACCCATTAGATTCTTTTTTATTGGAACCTAAACCCAAGGTCATGAAGATTTAGGTCTGTGTTTTCTTTTAAAAATTGTGTAGTTTTGAGCAGCCCCAGTGGCGCAGCAGTTTGACGCCGCCTGCAGCCCAGGGTGTGATCCTGGAGACACTGGATCGAGTCCCACATCAGGCTCTCTGCATGGAGCCTGCTTCTCCCTCTGCCTGTGTCTCTGCCTCTGTGTGTGTGTGTGTGTCTCTATGAATAAATAAAAAATATTTAAAAAAAACAAATGGATTTTAAAAAAATGTGTAGTTTTAGCTCTTACACTTAGGTCTGGGATCCATTTTCAAATTCATTCTGTATATGGTGTGGGGTAGGGATCCAACTTCATTCTTCTGCATGTGGATATCTCCCCACCATATGCCAAAGAGATTATTGTTTCTCTACCAAATTGTTTTTGGCACACTTCTGGAAAGTCAACTGACTGTAAATGTAAGGGTTTATTTCTGGATTCTGAATTCTCTTCCATTGCTCTATTCATCCAGCCTTATTTCGGTGCTATGGTGTCTTGATTACTGTAGCTTTGTAGTAAGCATTGAAACCAGGAAGTGTGAGTTCTTCCCTTTTATTCTTTTTCAAGATTGTTTTGTTATTGAGTGCCCTTTTATAAGCGGTTTCCCCATCTGAGAAATGGGGGAGTTTCTCTTAGAAATGTCTATGATGGGGGCAGCCCCAGTGGCTCAGTGGTTTAGCGCTGCCTTTGGCCCAGGGCCTGATCCTGGAGACCCAGAATCGAGTCCCATGTCAGGCTCTCTGCCTCTCTGCGTGGAGCCTGCTCCTCCCTCTGCCTATGTCTCTGCCTCTGTGTGTGTGTGTCTCTCTCATGAATAAATAAAATTTAAAAATATATAAAAATAGAGAAATGTCTATGATGGAAGAAAAATACAGCAGACAAAGATGATAGGTAACCTATTACATATATATCAGGAGGCCACCAAAGACAGCTGTCCACATCAAAACCCCAACCTGGCCCTGGACCTACCAGAGAACAACTGGGTGAATCAGCAAGATTTGGCCTCCCTGCTCACCTCCTCATGCTTGGAATGGGCCTCGTGCTCTGTCTTAGCCTATACTCTGTGCCTGTTGGGTGGCATTGAATTCGCTTGGTAAAGAATGTAATTAACCCAGGAGTAGGCGATAGGTCCAACTATTCTCACAGCAGAGGTCTAGGGGTGCATTTCAGGAATGTCCCGCTATGAGGTGTGTGTTTGAGAGTAAGGCCAGGGAGTCTCTGACCTCCCCAACTCGAGGACAGTGCGGCTTCCCTGGGGCTTGTCACAGTGTCAGCGGCCTCTACTACACAATGGAGATATTATCTTCGCCCTGCCTACCTCACGGAGATTATTATGTCACTGTAACCTCTTCTGGAGAGCCTTCCCTGACTTCCCCAGGCTAAGCCGGATCTCTCTCCTCTCTTGGCACCCACAGAATTCCTCCATCATAGCACTTCCCGCTGTGCGTTGGAAATGACTATTTTCCTCTCTGTGTCCTCTGGGCTGTGAACTTGATGGGAGCTGGAGCTGGGCTGGCTTCACCCCTATGGCCCCAGCATCCCACACCCAGCATATATGAGACTGAACGGAATTGCAGGTGCTCTGTAAGGCCTGGCTGCCCCGGGCACAGAGTGAGGATTCCCTTCGAGGTTCGTGAGAGGAAGCCTTCCTACCTGTGGGAGCCACATGGTGGGGCCAAGTCACCATGTGCTGTCTTCACGCTGCTTGGCCTCCAGAATGGAAATGATGGAGCTTGGTGCTGATTGTGGACACCATGCCCAAAGTTCAGCTCTCGAGAGCTGGTCCTAGATGCTCTTCCAGCTGGAAGTTCTCTAAATCTAAATGAGTCCGGGTGCTTCACTCCTCGGATACCCGCTCTTCCCCTGTGAGGTTCAGCATGTATTGATGCAAGGAGTCAGAGCGTGAAAGAGAAAACGCGGTGGCCCATCCCCAAATTGCTCCTTGTTTTTGGGATGTAGCCAATTGAACACACACACATTTACTCATTCACTCACTGAGCATTTACACTGTGCCAAAACCTGTGTTGCTGAATACAGGGTCCACAGATGACAGGGACGAGGTCCCACATTCAAGAGGCTCACAGTCTGGTGGGAGAGCAGTCCTATAAACCGAATGGTGGGAGTGTGCGACAGCGGGGGGGGGGGGTGTCTTTGCCACTCCAGGACTTTAGGAAGATGAGAGGCAACATCAAAGAAGAAGGAAGAAGAAATCTCATTTTCTGGGGCATATCTCAATTTCTTCTTTGAGAGAATCAGGGTAATAAGCAAAGTTGAAATTAGAGGTTAAATCAATTCACATGAAGAGAAGTTAACGTCACACCCACCAGGACGGCTGTGGTCAAAGAAATGGAAAATAAGCATTGGTGAAGTGTGAAAAAATCGCAACCCTTGTTCATAGCCGTGGGGACGTAGAATGGGGCAGCCACTATGGAAAAGTTTGGTAGTTCCTCAAAAGGCTAAACATAAAATTACCACATGGCCCAGCAAATCCACTCCTAGATAGACCCTGGGGAGAATCGAAAATGGGGACTCAAACATAGCAGCATTATTATTCCCAGTAGCCAAAAGGTGGAAAGAACCCAAATGCCCATCAACAGATGAGTGGATAAACACCATGTGAAATATCCACATGATTGGAAGATCACTGAGCCGTCGGGAGGAATGAAAAACTCTGATCGATGCTATGACAGGGAGGAGCCTTGAAAACATAATAGTGAGATAAGCCAGATACAAGGGGCAGACACTGTGGCTCACTTATAGGAGGTAGCTGGAATAGGTAATTTCATAGAGACAAAAGCAGAATAGAGGTGGGGGGAGGCTTGGGGGAAGGGGGCCTTATCGCTTCATGGGTACAGAGTTCCTGTTGGGGACGATGAAAAAAGTTCTGGATGAATGAGAGAATGGTACAGGAGAAGAAGAGATTTTGGGAATTTGCCTGTGGTTGAACAGAATGCCTCTCCCGTGACATCCTGTGACAAATCCAAGTTAGGCCTGGGATTCTTTTTTCATGATTTATATTGGTAGACTTTGCTCTTTGTTGAGTCGAGGCCACACTGGGCCCCTGGACACGTGGTCTCGTGGAAGCTTCTAGAGTCAGGAGAAGGCTGGGGATCCCTGGGTGGCCCAGGGTGTGATCCTGGAGATCCAGGATCGAGTCCCACGTCGGGCTCCCTGCACGGAGCCTGCTTCTCCCTCTGCCTGTGTCTCTGCCTCTCTCCCTCTCTCTGTGTATCTGTCATGAATAAATAAATAAAATCATTAAAAAAAAAAAAAAGGGAAAAAAGAAAAAAATAGAGTCGGGAGAAGGAAGGACGTTCAGGTGGAGCCCAGGGTAGCAAAGGCTGGAGGAGACCGTGGCTTCAGGGCGAGCGCTGCAGGTGGATGCCCTGGGCCCCGGGCGCAGGCGTGCAGGGGACCCCAGGCCTCCGGGGTCCGGCCGCCGCGTGTCTTGCGCCGGAGCCGCCAGCAGGGGGCGCGCGGGAGGCCGGCCAGCCGAGGCCCGCTCGCCGCCGCTCTAGCCCGACGGGTCATAGAGTGGCGGCGCTTCCGGCCCGCGGGGGGAAGGGGCCGGAAGTCCGGCGGCCCCGGCGTCGAGATGGAGGAGGGCGAGTACGAGTCGGTGCTCTGCGTCAAGCCCGAGGTGCACGTCTACCGCATCCCGCCGCGGGCCACCAACCGTGGCTACAGGTGACCGTGGGAGGACGGCGGCGCCCGGCCCGACGCCAGAGCGGGGAGGGAGACCCGGACCCGCCGGCCTCGGGGGGACCGGCCGCAGGGGCGGCGAGCGGAGGGCCCGAGCCGGGAGGCGCCGCTGCCCGGGGCCGTTGACCCGCGAGGCCGGCGCAGGTGCCCGCGGAGGAGCCGGCGGAGGAGCCGGCGGGGGCGGGGCGGGGCGGGAGCGCCCTGGGGACGGAAGGCCGCGGCCTCGCACCGCGCGCTGCTGCTGTCCTGCCTGCCCTCAGTTACCAAGCGTTGGGGGAGAGAGAGGGGGGGGGGGTGCACCTGTTACAGACAGCGTGGTCTGTGGCTGTTCTGTGCCCCTGGGTCGGAGTGGGGATGGGGATGGGGATGGAGGGTGGGGATGGAGGGGGGATGGAGGGGGTATGGGGGTGACTGGGGATGATGGGGATGGGGGTGGCTGGGATGATGGGGATGGGGGTGGAAGGTGGGGATGGAGAGGGGATGGGGGTGGAGTGGTGGGGATGAGGGTGGAGGGTGAGGATGGAGGGGGGATGGGGATGGAGGGGGGTGGGGATGGGGACAGAAGGATGAGGATGGAGATGGAGGGATGAGGGAGTGGAGATGGAGGGGGGTGGGGATGGTGATGGAGGGATGAGGTGGTGGGGATGGAGGGATGAGGTGGTGGGGATGGAGGGTGGTGGGGATGGGGATGGAGGGGGGTCACTCTCCAAAGCCCCATTAGTCTCAGCCATTTGGAAATACAGGATTGACCCACACCGCAGGAAGGTGCAGCATCCGCCCATCTGGCCTCTTGTTACTTTCCAGGCGCGTTAACACAGACCCATAGCTGATTTTCTAGACAGACTATTTCAGTGAACACCTGTTACGCCCGTGGTGTGACTTAAGAGTAGTGTGGAGGCGACAAGAGAAACAGTTAACAAGGTGGAGCTGGGACACCAGACTGGGGATGGTCAGTCTACTGCGATGACCCCTGCCAGTGGGCTGGGTTTGGTGCCTCCTGGCCCCGCTCAGGGTGAGGTTCCCAAGTGTCCAGGCCGGCTGGTTTCCCACAGAGGAAGCACTTGACCCCCAGAGCTCCTCTTAGCTTGGATCTAAGGCTTGTGTTGCCCCAGTAAGAGGAACTGAAACCGAGTCTGCTGACTTGTGACTTGAGCGTCTGCCTTCGTGTGGCCTTGAAAACAGCCTGCGTCCACAGCCAGTGGTATCGCTCGCCGTCCTGACTTAGGCTTAGGGACTTCCAAGGAAAGCCTCTTGAAAACACCCAAGGTTCTTGCCAGTTGGGGGTTTTGCCAAACTGCTTCTTAGAAGTAAAATGTGAAGTTACTGCTTTAAAAGCCCCGAAAGAAGCTATTGTGATAAGTCCGTGGTTTCCTGGGGTTCTTTTGGCCTGGGGCACCTTTGAGGTTATATTTCTCAGACACCCATTTGTTTTTCTCACACGTATGGTTGCTGTCCTTTTCTCTTTTCTGCTAATGATTGCGCCCTCTCCACTTTTCCTCGAAGATCGTCTCTCTGGTCAATTGGTCGCTCTGGCCACTGCAGCCTGGCAGCGTCTTAAGCAGCAGGCCCAGGAGCTGCTGCTTTTACTGGGAGAAAACTGGAAGTCCTACTTTTGAGAAAAAGTATCTGTAGTCTAGAACTGGGGTCGGCAAACGGTGACCCACCCTGTTTTTGTGTGCCTCTCAAGCTAAGAATGGTTTTTATGTTTTTAAATAGTTGGGGAGCATTTTAAAAAAAGGACATTTCTTAATGTGAAAGTTATTTGAAATTCAGGTTTTTAGGGTCCAGCAAGTTGCACTGAAATAGTCACACTCAGTAGAAAACACTCAGTCAAAATATGTGAAGCACCAGCACATGCAGGTACTGTCAATGGCTGCCCTTACTCTACGACAACCGAGTGCGCAGTTGTGACCGAGGTTGGATGGCCCTTTTCAGAGAAAGTTTGCCAGTCTCTGGTCACGAGCAAGCAGCCCACTTGCCCTTCTCATTCCCATCCCCAGCGCTAGAGCGATGGAGCAGGAGCCTCTAGCAGAGGCTCAATGATTTTTGTCCCCTTAGGGCCGCGGAGTGGCAGCTGGACCAGCCATCATGGAGTGGCCGGCTGCGGATCACTGCAAAAGGGCAGGTGGCCTACATCAAGCTGGAGGACAGGACCTCAGGTAAAGGCAAGGGAGGCCCCTGTGGGGCTGAGATGCCAAACTCCTACTTTGTGAAGGGAGCGGCAGCAGCCCCGGCCAGTCCGTTTGGGTCATGGGAACTGATCCTGGAAATGAAAGGCCTGACTGTACCTCTAAGCTGCCTCTATTCCCCCCACCTTTAATTGTAGAAAGCTCTGTCTTCAGGTGTAAAAGGGAGTATTTCCTATCAAGCACCTGTCTTTGGTGGGGGGCGAGGGGGACGTGCTTAAGAAAATACTAGTTTTGGAATCCAGGGAGAGGAGACCTGCAGGTTGGTCCCAGATACAAAACCCCAGAGTTGCCTTGAAGATCAGCTGGGAGTGGGGGAGGGAGACTCACAACCCTCCGCTCTTGAGCTCTGCCTCTTAACGGGAATTCTGTTTATCAACTAAATGTAATTCTCCAGACTGACCACACCCATTAACTGAAGCTGCTGGAAGCTGCCCTGCTCAGCTCTTTCTTTGGTGAGAGGACAAGCCAAGCTGGGCTGTGTTGGGGTCAGCTGGCAGATGTCACCTTAGGGGAAATCTGTGTGGAAGTCATGTGCCACCAGGGCCTCTGGGTGAGCTGTGGAGAGCAGTGTGGCCTGGAAGAGCCCCCGCCCCCAGAGCAGGGATTGGACACAGCTCCTGCTGAGCTGGACATTATGCCATTCGGTCATTTATTTTTCTCTAACATGTAGAGATTTTCTTGGTTAGAGCACATCGTAGGCAAAACTGGCTGCCTCTTAGAACTGCATCTCTTGTGTCCAAGCTGTGAGACCTGGGGCAAGCCACATGACCTCTAGTGCCTCGGCCTCCTTTTGCAGTGGGGATCATATGAGTTCATACTTCACAAGATTGTTAGAAATACGAAGTGAGCCCACATTTATCCAGTTGCTTTGTGAACTGCAAGGTGACCCAAAGCATCGATCTGTTCTGCAGCATGGGGCTGGCTGGGTATTGGCTGCTATGATGAGGCCAGAGAACCCTGGCTGTGAGGTTTGCTGGGGTGTCCCAGGGGATCTCACATGGGATGGCAACACCTGTTTTCTGGAAGTGGACTTTAAGGGAATCACCTAGTTAGAACCGCAGCTGCCATGCAGGAGCCACCCCGGGATGCTTTCCACGCAGGGTCATCCCTGCTCAGTCTTGTTTGTCTCTCTGCACTCCTTGGCCAGGGCTTCTCAGCTTTAGTGCCAGTGGCATTTGGGCCAGGGGAATATTGTGGGCTGTCAAGTCAGATTTCAGATATGTAGCAACATTCCTGGCTCTATCTACCAGATGCCAGTAGCAGCCCCCCAAGTTGCAAAAACCAAAAATGTCTCCACACGTTGGCACATGTCCCCTGGGGGGAGAGGGAGCAAAATCGCCCCGGGTTGAGAATCACTGCTCTAGGCCAAAGGCATTCAAGTGAGTCCCAGAATCCCAGGGACCAAACAAGGGAGTGGGGCAGAAAAATTATCAAGAAGCGTTAGACTTGGGATGCCTAGGTGGCTCAGGGGTTGAGCATCTTCCTTTGGCTCAGGGCGTGATCACAGAGTTCTGGGTTCGAGTCCCACATCGGGTTCCCTGCAGGGAGCTTGCTTCTCTGTGTCTCATGAATAAATAAATAAAATCTTTAAAAAAAAAAAAAAGAGGCTATAGACTGTAGGGCCACTGATTCGGATTCAGTTCAGCCTTGATTGCACAATCACTTGTGAACCACAGCATTGAGTAGAGAAGCCTTGATCGAGTACTAAAAGCATGAAGAGAGGTCAGCACCTGCTGAAGTGATGCAAGTCTAGAACGCCCCCAAGGGTGTGTGCTGTCCTGGGGATAGAGAGCTGGAGTGGCAAGGGGTGTGTTTGCCAGGGACTCCTTTTAAAACCACTGGCCCTCTTGCCCTGTCTCAGCTACTTCAGATTCTTCTGTGGGTGCACCTGGGTTCCCCTACAGTCCTGTCTCAGGTACCTGGACCAGGGCCTGCCTGCTCCGGGGCTCTCGGGTGTAGGCAGGTAGGTGCTACCGCAGTGCTCCCGGGGGAATGGAGTTCCAGCATTGCTAGAGCTTTGGATTGTAAGAGAAGCCAGAAATCTGGATTATTTTCCGTGTAATTTGATTTTGAAAAGTTTGGCAATTAAGAATATTAAAAGTGGACTATATCTGTCTTCTAGGCCACCCCCTGACTTGAACCTTTCTTAGGTTGTAGGTCTGTCCATCAGAATGGATTTGATTTGAACCCCAGAGTAAGGTTTGACTGTCTGCCTTTCAGGAAAAAGGCCCCAGTGGTATGATAGAAAATTCAGCTGGAAGGGGGCTCAAGGCTCACCCTAACTTGTGCTTCCAGGGGAGCTCTTTGCTCAGGCCCCGGTGGACCAGTTTCCTGGCACAGCTGTGGAGAGCGTGACCGATTCCAGCAGATACTTTGTTATCCGCATCGAAGATGGAAATGGTGCGTGCAGGGCGTGGTGGTTCTCCCCGGTGAGAAGGGTTTCCTCTGGCAAGTGGGATTAATCATGTGTTGTCCCCCAGGACGCCGGGCATTTATTGGAATTGGCTTTGGGGACCGAGGCGATGCCTTTGACTTCAACGTTGCGTTGCAGGACCATTTCAAGTGAGTGGTTCTAGGATACATGCTCAGGCCTCCTCCCTTCTTTCCAGGGACAGAATGGTTTCCCAGCCTAGGATACCCAGTGGCTGCTTGGGATTCGTCTGCTAGCAGCCTCAGGGAACCTCACTGCTCCTTTGGGGCCGGCTGCCTTCTCTACCTTCAAGTCCTCTCTGCCCCGGACCCATCTCACTGGTCAGCTGGCCCAACCTCTGAGGTGCCATACCTCTTCCCTTACCAGGCACTGGAGGAGCCAGAGTTCGTGGGAGGCACATGTGGCCTTCCTGAACCTGTTCCTCTGTGATGCAATAAGTGGTGCTGCTCCTGCCATCCGGATGTCCTGGGAGTCCTTTCTAAAGCTAAGGGGCAGGGCAGGAGAGACTGCCCCCTTGCCACCTGTAGGCCTCCCTTTCTGGCTGCTGGCAAGTTGGAGAGTGTGCAGCCTCTCACGTGGACACCTCTGGCTCTTTCCTGGCCTGGTATCCCTGCCCAGGTGGCTCCTGGATGGATATTGTTTGGAGGGTGGGGGCAACCTTTGTGTTGCCCTCTACTTTCTGGACATCTGTCTTGTCTCACCATCTACTTTATGAGTCCTTGGGTGGGGGATGTGGATACATTGTCTTGGTCCTCATGCCGGGTGCTGGGGAGGAGAGGGCCAGGTTCTCATATTTCCTGAAGACCAGTGTCAGGACCTTCTTTTACATAAATGAGCTCACTGAATTTTCATAGCGGTCTTTAAGACATACAAGATTGCCATCCCATTTTGTTGATGAGGAAACTGATGTGCATGCAGCTAGTTAGTGTCAGAGTCAGGATTTGTTTTTGTTTTTAAAGATTTTATTTATTAATGAGAGACACAGAGAGAGAGAGAGAGAGAGAGAGGCAGAGACACAGGCAGAGGGAGAAGCAGGCTCCATGCAGGGAGCCTGATGCAGGACTCAATCCCGGGACTCCAGGATCACGCCCTAGGCCAAAGACAGGCGCTAAACCACTGAGCCACCCAGGTATCCCCACAAAGTCAGGATTTGAATTCAGGCCCACTACTCAAGCCCCCTGCGTGGGCTCTTTCTGCCACGTAAATGCTTTGTCTTGGACCGATGGCAGGTAGGGGTGGAGTGAGGGAGGTGAATGCAGGGCACCTGGCCTCATCCTCACCTTTTTCTTCCTGTCCTCTCAGGTGGGTGAAACAGCAGTGTGAATTTGCAAAACAAGCCCAGAACCCAGACCAGGGCCCCAAGTTGGACCTAGGCTTCAAAGAGGGCCAGACTATCAAGCTCAACATCGCGGTGAGTCCCATACTCACTTGTCTTTGCCAGCCAGTACCCAAGCCTGGCCCAGAGCTCACCCCTCTTTCCCACAGTTCAGTTCCATCAGTTGAACATATGTTTGTGGAGCAGCTGCCTTGTGCCAGGTCCCGTGCTGGCGGTGAATGAGAGAGGTCTGCTCTCTTGGAGCTCAGAGTTAAACAGAGATGGATGAGACGAGATGTGACCACAACTTGGCAGGGGAGGGGATGCGCTCGATGCTGGGAGCTCCTAAAGGAGGGGCATGCAGCCCGCAGGGGAAGCAAGGAGGGGTTCCTGGAAGAAGTGACCTGTAAGGAAGTTGGAAAGGGGGTGGTCAAGCAGAGGGAACAGCATGTGCAAAGCCTCTCTGAGTTGAAAAGGAGCATTATTCACTTGTTGCCGGAGCTGGCGTTTTTGACCAGGCTGTTAGAATGGGGATCAGCTGCCCCATGGCTTGGCATCTCGAGGAAGGAAGATTTGGGAGAGCTCTGGGCCAGAAGGTATTGAGATGGGTGCTGGGAGTCATGGGCAGCTTTTGCTGCTGCTGGTGGTGTCCTGACACCCCGTGTCTTCATCCTGAGTTGCCCTGCATCTGGGTTTCCCATTGTTAGTTCCTGTTGAGAATGGGAAAAGGTAGGGCTGGGCCGGTGGCCAGAACTTGGTCCTCACCTGGCTACAGGGAATGGGGTTGGAGGTGATTTTGGGGAACCAAGACCAAATGGAAATGTTTTTGGAAGAAACTGTGTAACCTTAAAATAATGCTCTTCTTCTTTACTTAACTCTTTATTTACTATCTCTCTCTCCTCTTTTCTGCTTCACGCTGGTGATTTGGGACCCTTGACGTTGGCCAACTGGCCCTTAAGAGAAAATACAGGTCATGTCCACTGGACTGGTTGGGATATGATTCCTCTCTTGCTGGGAGGAAACTAACATTTAATGAGCATCAGCTGTGTGCCAGGTAGTGTGTTTTTAGGCACTTCTATAAATTCTATGAATTTTTAGGCACTTCTATGAACATTCTCCCACTTTATAGGAAATTGAGCCTTGGAGAGTTTAAGGGACTTGCCCAGGTTGTAGAGCTGGAAATAACCAGCACAGCTGGACTCACTGAGGGTTTTGAGATTTCTGACTTGAGGACTCTGGCTTTAACATTGGATTAAGCTACTGCTCCTTACAAGGTGGAAACTGCGTCTTCATCTTTATAACTTGCACTGGTTTCCCATTGAGGCTCAGGTTTTTGTTTTGTTTTTAATGTTTTATGGAAGTACAATATACGTACAGAAAAGTACACACAGTATAAATGTAGAAATCTGTGGATTTTTGAAAACCAAATGTACCCATGCAAACTAGTCCCCATATCAAGAGGCATTGATTATCACCATTCTGGTTCTGTCCATAGGACAGAGTAACCACGGTCCTGAGGTTGAATGCCCTAGATTTGGTTTTTCAATTTTTATGAATGGATCCTGCCAGTTTGTACTCTACTGTGTGTGGCTGCTTTACCCGGTGTAGCATTTGTGAGAGCCCCTGATTTGTTGCATCTAGTTTGTCCATTGTCACTGCGGTGGCATATTTCATTATGAGAATATGTCCGTGTTAGTTTTTTTTCTTTTAATATTTATTTGAGGGCAGGGGAGGGGTAGAGGCAGAGGGAGAATCCTTAAGGAGACTCCACACTGAGCGTGGAGACCGTCTCAGGGCTAGAGCCCACAACCTGAACTGAATCCAAGAGTCAGACGCTTAACCAGCTGAGCCACCCAGGCTTGTTGTCGTCCCCCCGTGTTATTGTTTAAGCAACGATGGACATTGGGGTAATTGCCAGGTTGGAGCTATGACAAATGGTGCGGCTGTGAATCTCCCAAGTGCATGTCTTTTCATGCACGTGTTCAGCTCTAGATTCTTCCAGAGTTTTTCCAAGTAGTTTTCCCTGTTTACACTCCCACCAGCAGCGCATGAGTGAGTGTGCTGGTTGTTCTACTTCCTTGTCAGTACTTGATGATCTAGCTTGTAGCCATTCTAGTGGGTGTGTAATGGTATAGCACTAGTTTTCATTTGTGGTTCAATTTGTATCTTCCTGATGATTAATGAACCCAGGGCTGAGTTTTCAAATTAGATATATTTGGGTAGCTCTAGAATTGTGAAGTATTGAACACAGCTCACCACAGAGAGGGTGCTGGATAGCTCTTGACCAGATGGTTATATAGATATTTGGGGCTTGGCCCTCTTTGTGGGGCTTTCCGATTAGCATGGGGGCCCCAGCAGAACTGACTGGTTTGCATTCCTTTTCTCTTTTCAGAACATGAAGAAGAAGGAAGGAGCAGCTGGGACTCCCCGAGCACGGCCTGCAAGCACAGGAGGACTGAGCCTGCTTCCCCCACCCCCAGGGGGGAAAACCTCCACCCTGATCCCTCCCCCTGGGGAGCAGTTGTCTGGGGGTGCCCCCGTCGTCCAGACAGCAGTTGCTCCCAGTTCAGGTCAGTGCTCAGGAGTGACTATACTTGCTGCTAACCCCACAGTGGTGGGTTCTTCTCCCTGCTGGCAGCTGGTGCCCCATGGTGGTCCCTCCTTCATTCACACTATCTATCACTTGTCACCTGTATGTGATCCTGCCCAGACTGGGTCAGGGGTTTCTCTGTGTCCTGATACCTGCCACTTACCCCTTCAGTGCCTCTGTCTACTCCTGATGGGCAGGGGCTGCGGCTTTTTTGTTGTGACACTGATTTGCTGTGAAATCATCAGCACATGAGTTTTTGGTTCTCAGAGGCTGCTCAGTGTTGGTTGAGAGGGTGGGTGATAGAGACACGGTCTGCTCAGATCCTGGGCACAAAGACCAAATGTATGGGTCCATATACTTCCAGCCAATATGTTGTGGGGAGGCTCCATGGAAAAGGTGGCATTGAGGTGGGTCTAGAAGGAAGGAGACTGGGGCAGGAGGTGTTTGGTGTTCCAGACAGAAGATTTCGAATAAGGCTCAGATTTTTAAATACCTGGTGTGTGTAGAGAAATGGATGTAGCATAAGTATGCTAAGTTAGGTAGTGGGAAATAAAATGGGGAATTTAGGTTGGAGCAAGTTTCCTAGCGAGGTGCTGGGGAGCTGAGAGGCCACTCCCCCAGCACACTATGCTGGGTGCTTGTTCTGAGGTGTAAGAAACGGCTTTTGGAGACCCTGGGATTCCAGAAGCTCAGTGCCCAGTACCAGCTACTGATAGTGCTGGGGAGCTAGCCCATTCCCTTGGCTTCCCTAGGCTGGGGGCTTGTTGCCACCCCAGTTTCCCCACACCGGTCTCACCAGTTTCTGGGGGTGTGTGTCAGGATCTAGGCAGGAAGCCTGCTTTCTTTCTCTTTTATGGGTGTGGACATTGGCTTCCCCATCTGGAGGTCAGGCTTCCAACCTCAGCCCTGTGGGGAATTCCCGCTCAGGAGTGGGCAGGAGTAGGAGTCAGCAAGCCCACACCCCGGCACCAGGAACTGCTCTGAGCATTGCTTCTCAGAGTGAGGTAACAGGCCCGCCTACCTTGACATCACCAGGGACATGGACAGGAATCTGCGTTCTTAATGTTATTTGTAAGCTCACCAAGGTCTGCGAGCCACTATTTCAGGCCATCCCTCAGTTGCTGGTGCATGTTTAACAGCTAATACAGAGTATCTGTTATGTGCCAGGCAGTGTTTTAGGCCCTGGGAAACCTGCAAGTACAGCACAAGTTCTCTCAAGGGCTTGTGGTCTTTTTTTTTTTTTTTTTTTTTTAATGATTTCATTTCTTTATTTTGAGAGATCAGGCATGGGCAGGGGCAGTGGGAGACTCTCAAAGAGACTCCACCTGGAGGGGAGAGCCTGATGTGGGGCTGGATCTCAGAACCCTGAGAACCCTGAGATCTTGACCTGAGCCTATGGACTGACACCTGACTGAGCCCCCCCCCCCAGGCTCCACTGAAGGGCTTACATTTTAATGTACAAAACAAGCAATTAGTGTTTCGGGGTCAAATAAGGAGCCACAAAGAGCACCATTCATTGAGCGCTTCGTATGCTTTCAAACCGGACTGGGTGAGTTCTGGTTGTAGCTTATCGGTTGTGTGGTAGGCAGAAGAGAGCCTGCTTCGCTGTGGCTCAGTGTTCTCATCTGTAGGATGGGGGCAGTCATGGTACCTACAGTGTGGATTTCTGGTGAGGATCAAATGAGCTCATCCGTGAGTAACACTCACGGTACCTAAAGCACTAAGTGTTTGTCAGGTGTCGTAACACTGATGTGGCCATTCCCACCGGCACGTGCATTCCACTGTTAACTCCTATAGCATAAACCGGTTCTGTGAAGTCACTGTCATCCTCCCCTTTTGGGAGATAAGGAAACAAGACTTGAGGGGAGTGCATGAAGTCATGTAATTGGTCCTGGCCTGTCCTCCCCCAGGGACTGTGAGCGCGTCTGAATGAGACAGTGATAAGCACTTGGTAACTGTAAAACTAAATATTTGAGGGCCTTGATGTTATCTGGTCTCCCAGCCCAGAGCAGATTAGAAGTAGCAAATTGGTGGAAGGGCCGAGGGCACAGGGCCTTTCCCAGGGATGCGGCACTGGGGGAGGTAGGTGCCAGAGGAGCACAGAAGCAGGCACTGCAGTCCCAGTGTGCCCCACCTCCACCCTATGAAGAGATTCTCCCCAAACCCTTACCAGCTTGGGTCCCATCACCTGGCACAGGTCTGAAGCATAACTTTTTCATTCAGTTGATCCAGACACTGGATTGAGTGAGGGCTTTATGTGAAGATGACCTTGTATCGTTGGTGGGCATTCTCCATTCAAGGAGCCAGGGCAGGAGATAGTAAATTTTAAGCAGACTGCCAACGTGAGCAGTTGACTACAAGGCCAGCTTCGGGTATGAGTGACAAATGATGTGGGACTCATCCTTACTGGCACTCTCCCCTCCCCTTTTCTCCAGGAGCCCTCAAGGGCTCGTGAGCAGATGGCAGAAATGTGGCCGCTCACTGGGGTTTTTTGTCCCGGAGCTGGTCTCTGTTTCTCTCAGCCACCTGGAATCATGAGACTGATTTCAGAGATCACCAGAAAGAGAGATCTCTGACTCCCGTGTCTCCTTTTCTTCTCTCTCTGACCGTCGGATTTGGGGACATCAGTAGGAGGTGCCACCACGTCCTGGCCACAACCCAAGCCTGCCACTACTGCCACCACCGACATCTGGGGAGACTTTACCAAATCTGCAGGGTGAGGAGGGTCACATTTTTGTGGTGGGACTGGGGCCAGGGCGGTTTCCCTAGAAACATGGGATTGCTCCAGATGCTTTTATCCTGGTGTCTGGAGCCACAGCTCTGACTTGGATATTTTCAGGCCAGCCAGCGACAGAGCCCCACAGTGCCTGCTTGGGGTGCCATACTTCTCTCCGGGAAGGCTTTTTGCGATCTCTACTGCTAGGTGACCTGGGGTACACTGTCAGTCTTCCTGGTCTTCCAGCCACCTTTGGCTTGTCCCCAGTAGCAGCTCCCCCTTCTTCTCTACCCCACACTCCCTTACTCCTGCCCCAGCTATCTCAGAATACCTGGCTGAGAGCTAATCTTGGTTCTAGCCTTAGTCCAGCCTCATGGTCTCTTGTCTTCTCTGCCTCAATAAAATTTCAAGCCTTTCCTTGGAATTGAGGTGAAGAGATGCTAGAAACTTACTGCACCATTGTTTACAGGGATAGACTGTAGGACAGGACTCAGCACGTGTTTTCTGTAGAGGACCAGCTAGCAGATCATTTAGACTCTAAAGACCTTATGGTCTCTACTCTGTTTTTGTAGCTCAAAAGCAGCCTCAGGTTGTATGTAAGTGGATGGGCATGGATATGTGCCAAAAAAAGTTAATTTACAGAAACAGAGGACTAGGTTTGGTTCCTGGGCTGTAGTTTGCTGACCCCTGCTCTAGAACATTCAGAGACTGACTTCTTGGAACTCTTACTGCCCAGAGAGAAGCCACGTTTTATCGACTTAGTATTTTCAAGCATCTGAAGTCTCCCTCCTCTCCCTTTTTTTCCTTTTGTAGGTCGACTTCCAGTCAGACTCAACCAGGCACAGGCTGGGTCCAGTTCTGATCTGAGCATACCCTTCTTTTTCCTCATAACAATTTCTGGAAAGGAGCCGCCTCACCTGGGCCAAAGGAAGGAGGACGAAGCACTCCCTGGCCAGCTTCTGTTTGGAGCGTGACTGTCTCTCCTCACCTGACTTTCTTGAAAGATTGACATGTTAGGCAGTAAATTGGCACCATGTCAGTGTTTCTTGGGATTCAACTGTACAGCCAGAACACAGGAGGAGAAAAGCTCCAGTATCCCTGTCCCTGTCTCTCTTGACATGAGAGACTCTGAGACTGCTGCTTCCATCACTGCGATCCATATTAAACAGAAGCCCCCCAAAGCCAAAGAAGGGGTTGAGTGTGTTGCCTGGCCTCAGCTGGGCCCTTCTCAGTGGTTACAGGTGTCCCATGATCACTGTCCAGAAGGAAGGCTTTCTGCACTCTCACTGGCTGTAGCCGCTTCCTTCAAGGTGCCTTCAGCGGGGGGATTCCTTCCTGATTTCTGTCAGGTTTATAGGCTGCAGCTCGAACAGATAATCAGGAGGGAAATCAAGAGTATTAACTAGCTTTTTAAAAAATTTTAATATTTGCTTTGCTAACGTGCTGATCTGCACTAACTCGCCTTTGCAAAAGGGCCTGCTCCTGTAAAATGTCCAGCAGGGGCCTCTGAAAGCATTCCGCACCGTCTGCCGCAGGAACTGCTCTGAGCTTCAGAAAGCGGCGTCCAAGTGGCCTGGTTGCTGGGTCTTGTGGGCCAGGTGGGCAATGCAGAGCTGAGGCAGGCTCTGGGAGCCAGGTGGAAGAGTGTTTGAGCAGGAAAGTCGGAGGAACTGTTCTCATGGAGGTGGGGGGTTTGGCTTTTCTGTCTGTTGACAGCTGTCTGGGCTCAGGGGCTGACCCCAGGGGACTCAGGTTTTCTCCGTGGTGGTTTCTGAAGTGCCTTGTCTGCAGACAACCTCTTACTTTCTTTTCTCCTTCAGAGACTGTACATGACAGAAGGAGTTCTGAGTGAACTGGAAGCCTAGGGTTGCCTGTATTACTGGTTTATGAGAAATAATTTTATCTGAGCACACCTCTAAATTTGCTTTTATCAACATACCTTACCTCTGAATTGAAAGATCTATTTTTCGAAGGGTCAAGACAATGAACTGAAAAAAGTGTTGGCCTTTTTTGTGGGACCAGATTCCGAAGATGATAAAATAAATGTTTTTACTTCTGTCAATGTATGTCAAAGATGAACATGTTTTTGGCAGCATGGGCACTAAACCATCCAGGGTGCCACGGCTAGACACTCAGCCACGTCTTACACTGATCGTGTGTCCAGATTTAAAGTCTGGTGCCAGGGTGTCAGATTAGCCAAAATAAGAGAATCGGGTCTTACTGCCCTAAGGCAACCAGTAACTTCTCTGCTGTGCATCTAGAAGAGCACAGTCTTTTTGTCATTCTGGGACATTCTGGCTTGTAATGTGGGAGAGGGCCCCTACGCCTCCCCACAAGACCTCACTGTGGAAGCATTCCCCTAAATAGTAAGGGTGTACAGGCACGCAGAAAGCGAAAACCAAAGGCCACAGCTCTTCTGTGCCCGAGGCTTTGGTAAGAAAGCTGTGGTTGTTAGTTATGGAAATGGCCACTCTGCTAATAAACCGTATAAGGGGGGGAACGTAGAAAATTAGAATGGAGAATTCTCTGCCCTTTGAATAAGAGTAAGGAATTTGCATCAAAGAGGTCTCAGGAGTATTAAACTTTTTGTCTGTTGCCCATTACCTCCCATCTTTTTTCCTAAATGCTTGCAGGCTAGAACGGAGGAAACTTACCTTGAAGGAACCCTTGAGTAGACGTACCTCCCCTTGGAGGTGGGCTCTTGGGTTCTGGAGATGGACCTGGGCTTTGGATCTAGGCTCTCTCCTGGTTAGGTTTGTGACCACGGGCTCCTTCCTTAACCCAAGTGTCACTCACAGGGGGCATAGATGTGCTAGCAGGTGCCCATCCCATAGTTTGGCCTTAATTACCTCTAGAATCAGGTAACTTACCTGGAACCATTACTCATAATGGGGATGGTGAGGCAGCCATCAAGGATCTAACCTGAAAAACACCTTGGCAGATCTGTGAGGGGTGGGAGTGGGGTAAGACACAGTTTGATCCTTATCATCACCAACTGGAAATCCTGGCTGAAAAAAAACCTGCTATGGGATCAGGGTCCCCCAGAAAATCCCCAATACCAAATCAGGCTTCTCAATTAGACACCTGATGGAGCTTCCAAATTGCTGGGGTGCAGTTGGGAAAGTGTGAGGCTCGGCCTGAGCTCTATAGAACGGGGAGTCGAAGATGAAGGTGGCCTCCCACAACTGCCACCACTGGGTGTGCACATCTGCCATCTCCTTCCAATGTCGGTTAGACCGGTGACTTCTAAGCAACGCAGTAAGGCAAAGGTGACACGACGATGTTGCTTCCGTGATTATGTTACAGAACATCACTTCTGTCCCTCTGAGATCCTCTCACTGGCTTTAGCGAAGCAAGCTGCCGTGTGTGTGCTGCCCTGGTCGGAGGGTCAAAGAGCCAGGGAATGGAGGGCAGCTGCAGGCTGATGGTCAACGGGGGACCAAAGCTCCTAGTCCCGGCAGTCAGCCAGGAAGGGAGCACTGCCCAAACCACGTGAGCTTGGAAGCTGGTCGGTCGTTCAGATGAGCCGCAGCCCTGGCCAAGCCTTGACTGCAGCTGTGCAGAGGCCCAGACTCCCAACTCAGCAACAGCCAGGGAATGTCTTCAGCTGCAGGTCTGTGGTAATCCTGTTACACAGTCATAGATGACTAAGGCAAGAGGTGAGCAAAGTGTGTTTGAAGTCGGAGTCTCGGAGAAAAGCATCTGGACAGATGTGTGGTTTTGGTGTGTGTCTGGGGTCACTTCACATGCTCTCTTTGTCCCTTCCTTCCCCTTCATGTTGATGGCAGCTGTCGCTCAGTGATGCTTACTCTGCGCTGGGCGCTGTTCCATGCGCTTGGCATCAAGCTCCATTCACCAGCACGGCAGCCCCGCAAGGTAGGTGCTCATCCGTTTTACGAATCATGAGACCAAAGCAGTGAGATTAGGTTAGTTTGCCCAGAGTCACATGGCTGCTAAGTGGCAGAGCTGGGACTGGAACTCAGGCATCTGGCTCCCACATCCATGCTTTTAATCAGGTCGATCTGCTCAATCAGCGCTGCCTCCAGGACTGGCACCGAGGACCTGATTAATCCATGGAAGTTCCCGTTCTCCTAGTAGATCAAGGAAGCTGCAGTACGGCAGGTATCGAGTGACAGGTCAGGGGGGAGGCTTTGCCTCCTAGGAGATTAGAAGCCACTGCCGGCATCACGGCACATAGTAGGCTCTCTAGTAGGCTCCCAATAGCTGTTGATTTCTCTGAGCAGAGTGACGGATGCCATGCCCTGTGGATGGAATGGACTGGAGTTGGGGAAAGGCCAGTTTTCCCCTACTGCAGCTTGAAAGTAGACAGATACTTAGAGATCGTAATCAATCTTCTGGATTACAAATGTAATGCAGGTACGAAAACAAAACCACAAAGTATTCACGATCATCCCAAGCACTGCTTGATTTGTAGGAACATGACCTCATCTCTGCCTCTGTCTTCACGTGGGCTTGTGTCTGTGTGTGTTCCCTCCCCTTATAAGGACACCCTACACTGAATTAGGGCCCACCCCTGGACTTAGGTGGACCTTCAACCCAGGACAATTTTATCTCAAAATCCTTAATTACATCTTCAAAGGCCCTATTTCCAAATAAGTTCACATTCGCAGGTATTGGGGGTTGGGACTTGAACATATCTTTTGGGGGGACACAATTCAACTCACCACAGTCTACCCACTACACGATCCATCAGAAAGGGATGGGTTTTATGAATTTAGATACGTCCATATAGCAGAATACTAGATTTTTTGGGAAAAACAGAATGGAAAAGCTGTTTCTATAGCGGTAAGGAGCTATCATTGCGCTTTATCTAGGGCAGGCAGCCAGGTACAAAATAAGGTGTAGATAGAATATGCTTTTTTAGGTAAATGGGAAGGGAAAGATATTTTATGTGCATAAAGTATCTCTAGAAAGATATACAGGAAATAGCACCCCACAGGTCCCAGGACCCCGGAATCTGAGCCAAAGGCAGATGCTCAACCACTGAGCCACCCAGGCGCCCCAATGTACTATCTTGTCAAAGAAAGAAAATCTAGGGTAGCCCTGGTGGCGCAGCGGTTTAGCGCCGCCTGCAGCCCAGAGCCTGATCCCGGAGACCAGGGATCGAGTCCCACGTCGGGCTCCCTGCATGGAGCCTGCTTCTCCCTCTGCCTGTGTCTCTGCCTCTCTCGCTCTCCCTGAATGAATAAATAAATCTTAAAAAAAAAAATCTACATTTAAAAGGTCATCTCTCCGGACACCTGAGTGGCTCAGCTTGGGGTGATCCTGGGGTCCTGGGATCGAGTCCCACATCGGGCTCCCCACAGGGAGCCTGCTTCTCCCTCTGCCTGTGTTTCTGCCTCTCTCTCTGTGTCTCATCTGTCATATCCATACCCAAAGATACAGAACAGAGTGAGCATTTTAGTGTCTTCATCTTGTTACATATAAACAGTAAATAAATTTTACTTAAAGAATATGGGCTTATATTCTGTCCAATGTTCTGGACCGTTTCACTTAATAACTTCTAACTATTTCTCCAGGCATTTAATGTTGTATAACATTTGGAATGACCTCATGGTTTTTCATTAAATGAATAACCCTTTCTAATTTTTTTGCTATTCAAGCGGACATTACAGAAAGACTTTGCAAAAAAATAATAAATAATAAATAAAATAAAGACTTTGCATGTTACCTTAAGATATCCAGTGAACCCGGCTAATCAGAACGCCCATTCTCTAAGCCTCCTGGTAATGGTTTTGTGGATGGTGGCCAGAGTCCAACCCAGCCTAGCACCTGGATTTGGCAGGCATTTGGCCCTAGCAACCCTGGGGTGGTAATTCCAGTCACTTGTTTTCCTGTGACCTGAGCTGCAGATTTAGAACCCTCTGCAGGGAGCAGGTGAGCCCCTGGCACAACTCCCTTCTGGTGGCTGGTCCTAGGGTCTCCTGGCTGAGCACCATCTGGTTATGGGGCAGGGTGACCAGTGGGCAGCAGTTCTGGGATTCAAATGACCACTGGCCAGGCTGAGCTGAGCAGAGCCACAGATTCAGCACAGCAGGGCACCCAGCCTCTTCACAGAGGGGAGCCCGAGGCCTCCTGAGGAGGCCTGGGGACCCCCCTCCCCGGAAGGGTCATGTGGGCTCTGGGGTAAGAGGGTCAGGAGAGAGTCACTGGGTTTGCTGTCCCTCCCAAAGTCTCACATGAGGTACCATGGTGTAGAGGAAAGGAGGGATTGAAAGTCACTGAACTCCCTGCCATGTATCCTTGGGCAAGTGACTACCTCTCTGAGTCTCAGTTTCCTCATCTGTAAAATAGAAATAATTCTAGAACCTGCTTCGCAGCCTAGATCCTGTTTCACAGAGTGTTTAAAAGGGGCTGAGGATAGAATGAGAAAACGTAAGAGGAAGCAGCCAGGACAGTGTGGTGCACAGCCAGTGTGGGCTGCCTTGGGATGCAGGAACTGGTAAAGGGATACGTGGTGGAGGCCACAGGCAGGTCTGCTGGAGGGAGGGACAGGGATGGGGGCTGAACCCCAACTCTGGTGTTGGGAGGAGCTTTCTGGAGTGAGTGCTCTGTAGGGACCTGCAGGGTCAGCTGTGGACTGCTGAGGCCATGAGCCTGTCAGGGCCTGGCTGGGGACCCAGCAAGTCTGGGGACCCCGGGAAGGGTGACACAGACCTGGGCCATGTGGGGATACCTGGGGGCCAGGTGTGGTTACTGGCCAATGTCAGACAGCCCTCCCTTGGGAAGTTGTGCCTTCTCCTCCCTACCTCACAGCCCTGCCTTTCTGTCCCCAAACCCCAGGGACTGACCCAAACCTTTCTTGACCAATACTCTGAGCCCTGGCCCAGGCTACAGCCTTGCCTGCGCCACCCCAGGGTGTCAGGACTTGAATGTAAAACCCAGGCTCTCCTTTGAGAAAGAGGAAACTCCCACTCCCCTTTCTACCCATCTATTGACTGTTTTCCAAATATAAACTCATAAAATTAGGGCCGCTGGGTGGCTCCGTGGTTGAGCGTGTGCTTTGGGCTCAGGTCATGATCCGGGGGCCCTGGGATAGAGCTGGAGTCGGCTTCTCCTGCCTCCGCCTCTCCCCCTGTTTGTGTGCGCTCTCTCTGTGTCAAATAATTCAATCTTTTTAAAAAAAACATAAAAGTAAACATGTGTTTTCAGACCAAGCACACCCCTCTTTCTGCTCTAGAGATTCAGACCTGCCTCCCCCTTTGAAAATGGATGATTTGATTCAATGCTTTGGAGAACAGGGAGATTGAGGCCCCGTGGGTGGGTACAATCTAATTTACTGATACAACACGAACGACGGATCACTATTTGCTTCGGAAAGCCTGGTTTCTCCGAGCGCCTGGCTGGCTCAGCCCGCGGAGCTTGAGACTCTTGACCCCACCTCCGGGTTGTGAGTTCGAGCCCCTCGTTGGGTGCAGGGATTACTTTAAAAGAAAAGAAAAGGCCTGGCTTCCTCTAGGATCTAATCCTTATCCCATTTGGGGAAGAAGGCACATGAGTTTGCGAGAGAGTGGGGCATGGGCAGCCGATGGGGTTCGGGCGCTTCACAGATGAACAAACTGAGGCCAGAGGGCTCCGGCAGGTTGCAGGGCAATCGGGAAGACGTTCTCCAGGCCGCAGTCACCGAAGCCTCAGCGCGTGGGCTCCGGAGGTGCGGGCGGGGAACGACCCTCCGGCCGGCGGGGTCAGGGAGCACGGACGAGAGCCCGGGACTGCAGCTGGGCGTGGGCTCCATTCTACTCCGCCTCCTTGCAGCTTGGCGACCTTGGGACTTGCTTAATCTTCAATTGCCCCTTATGCTCGAGGAGCGGATGGCCCCGGTTTGCTGGGCCGTCCGGAGCGGCAGAAGGGGGCGTGTTGGAAAAAGCCTCCCCGGGGACCCGCCCCTCGCCAGCGCGCGACAGCTGGGGGCCGCCCCCGGGTCCCGCGCCCTTCGCCCGGGGCTACGCGGGAACGCAGGCCCCGCCCCCGAAGCGGCCTCCCGGGCACGCCCCGCCCCCGGCGGCCCCGCCCCCTGGTAGCCCCGCCCCGAGCACGCTCGCGGGTAACCACGCCCCCAGGATGCTCCGCCCCTCGTGGTCCCGCCCCGAGCACGCCCCGCCCCCTCGTGGCCCCGCCCCGAGCACGCCCCGCCCCCCTCGTGGCCCCGCCCCGAGCACGCCCCGCCCCGCCCGGCCCGTGCGGCGGCCCTGGCGGCGGCGGCGGCGGCGCGCGAAGGTAGGAGGCCGCGGGCGCGCGCTGGGCGGGCGGAGGCCGCGGGGCGAGGCGGCGGCGCGCGCGGGCGGGAAGGCGGGCGCGCGCCAGGGGGCGGGCCGGAGCGGCAGTCCCCGCGCCCCGGGGCACCCCGCGCCCTCGCCGCGCCCCCGCAGCCCCGCACCCCCGCTCGGCGGGCGTCCTGCCTGCACCCCCACCCCTGCCCCCACCCCTGCCCCCGACGCTGCCCCGACGCTGCTCCCGACGCTCGCGGGCGGGGGCCGGCGCGGCGGGGGCCTGCGGGGCTGGGCGGCCCGAGCCCGCGGCGGGAGGCCCTTCCCCGCCGTCCCCACTAACGGCAGCTCCGCGCTGCGGCTTCCTGCGCCCCCGCCCGCCCCCGCCCCGGTCCCCGCCGCCCTCGCCCGCCGGGTGCTGCTGAGTTGCCGCAGGGGCGCAGCGGGTGCGGGATCCGGGCCCCCTGGGGCTGCTCGTCCTGGGGCCTGCTGCTGGGCTGGGCTGGGCTGGGCTGGGCCCCGTCGTGATTTCCCTGCAGACCCCCAGGACTGTGCCCTGGGCCGAGGTCTGCCCCCGCGGTGGCCCGTCTCCCCAGCGCCCCCTGGGCCTGGGCCTTGCCTGGGGGGCTGGGGGGGGTCCATGTGGTACCTTGTGCCCCGTTCATCGAGATTAACTCTTTCCCCAAGCTGGGCTCTCAGCAGGTGCTTAATAAATAAACAAGCCGTGTGGGGGCTGAAGCCAGCCTGGTCTCCTTAGGCAGCAGCTGGGCTCAGAAAAGACCCGAAGCAGAAGCAGCCTATGGATCTGGAGGCTTTGCCTGACTTGGCTCCTCCTCTCCCCAGGCTCTGCCCCAGCCCTGGGGGTGAGGGCCCGCCTGGACACCAGGCACCCTTCCCACTCAGGGGTCCCCTGATAATGTCAGGTCCCCCCTCCCCCAGCTCCTGGGATGCAGCAGGTGCTGCCATATGTTCCCTGGGGGTCCTGGGATTCCGGTCTGTGGGTGACGTCATCTAAGGCCAGGACTTGCCCGATGTGACCCGACCCAAAGCTCAGGGGAATTGTTCCTTTTTTCTTTTCAATTTGTTTCATTTAGCTCCCTATATTCTTACTTGTCTCTTTGCATTCATTCATTCATTCCTTCATTCACTCATTCTACAGCAGTTCGTGGAGCTTTGGCTGTGCAGACAGCATTGAACAAGGCCAACTTGGTCCCTGTCCTTGGAGGAGATAGACAACCTACATGTTAGAGAAAACCGTGTGCCTACGGTCAGGGACCACTTTAGCTGGGGGCCAGGGTTCGCTCTCTCAGTAGGTGATATTTTTTTGAGTCAAGATCTGGTTGACAGGCAGGAAGCAGCCATGCAAAAGAGGGAACAGCACTGCAGGCAGAGAAAGCAAGTGCAAAGGTCCTGGGCTGGGAGCATGCCTGATGTGTTTTGATGAGAATCAAGGCCAGCGTGGCTGGAGTGGCATGAGCACGGGGGGATAGAGAAGGGGATGATGAGGTGGGAGAAGTTGACCGGGGTCCAGGGGGGCAAAACTCATGTGCCTGAATTTTGTTATTTTATTTTGATTGTGACAGGAGATAGTGTGTATGTGTGTGTGTGGGGGGGGGACACTGAGCAGAAGCGGGAGGTGATCTCCATTGTGTGAGAATAGACTAGAACTGAGGGACCATCTCAGCAGTGCAAGCAAAAGATAGCAGTGGCTTATATAATACGCATGCGAGGGTGGTGCACACAGTACATGCTATGTAATGGCAGCTGTTGCTATGATTGCTCAAAACTTTGGAACCAGGCATGTCTGGGTCTCACATGTGGCTTCAGCTCTTCAGGCTGGGGAGCTTTGAGCAAGTTATTTAACTTCACGGAGCCTTAGTGTCATCATCTGTAAAGTGGGTAGAACAGTGCTGCCATTACAGGGCTGTCAAGAAGGTTAAAAGAGATGAGGTACAGATGCAGAGTGATGGGCAGAGGGCCAGGCTTGTGGTCGGTTCAATGTTTTTGTTATAATTCCTAGTCAGCAGTAGAGAATAAAGAAGGGCATAAGTGTGGGCAGCCCGGGTGGCTCCGCGGTTTAGCGCCGTCTTCAGCGCAGGGTGTGATCCTAGAGACGTGGGATCAAGTCCCGCATCGGGCTCCCTACAGGGAGCCTGCTTCTCCCTCTGCCTCTCTCTGTGTGTGTGTGTGTCTCATGAATAAATAAATTAAAAATCTTAGAAAAAAAAAAAAGGCATAAGTGGGCAAGGACACAGATGTGTTTGAAACTCATGAGTCATCTCTGAGGGGCTTTTGGCTGGTTCCTGGCGCTAAATCTGGCAAACAGCAGGCATGGACGGTGGGCAAGGCCAAGCAGGCTGGGAGGGTGGGCCAGAGAACAAGTGCAAAGAGTGGGAGAGAACGAGTGCAGAGTGTCTCCTCTGTACTTATTCTCCAAACAATGGCTGAAGTGTGCCCCTGTGTGCCAGGGGTACTGCGAAGAGCCGGTAACACTGTCGATAGTAATAATAGCGCTAGTAGGAGCCAACACTTAGGCCTTATTTAACAGTGCGTAATCATTAGGGTAGTACTAGCTGATGTGACCGTGAAACCCTGAAATCTCAGAGGCCTAACAGAAGTTTATTTCTCATTCATGGCAAGTCCTGTTGGGTGTTTGACAGGTGGCTTTCTACATGGCGACCCACGGACCCAGACCCCTCCACCTTGTGGCTCTCGCATCCCCTAGGACTTCAGCGTTCTTTCCTTCCAGCTGGAGGACAGGGAAGGAGGTCAACAGTTCCTCATGGGAGGCTTCTATGGGCCAGGTCTGAAGTGGCACACGTTCTTTCTGTCTTAATTCTACTGGCCGGAACGTGGTCACATGGCCATCTCTGACTGCAAGGGAGTCCCAGTTCCTAAGAAGAATCGGAAATACGTTTTGGTGAACACATAGCAGTTTCTTTTTTCTTTTTTTTTTAAGATTTTATTTATTCATGAGAGACACACATAGAGAGGCAGAGACACAGGCAGAGGGAGAAGCAGGCTCCATGCAGGGAGCCCGATGTGGGACTCAATCCCGGGACTCCAGGATCACGCCCTGGGCTGAAGGCAGGTGCAAAACCGCTGAGCCACCCAGGGATCCCCGTACACAAGCAATTTGTGCCACACCACATCCAAGCACACAGCTAAGCATGGATCGCCTTACTGGATCTTCATGATAGAAACAATCATTATCATCCCATTTTACAGACAGGGAAACTGAGGCTCAGAGGGGCGAAGTCAGTGGCCCAGGTCACACAGCTGGTGGGGAGGCTTAGCCAAGATTGGAGTCTGATGCTGAAGCTCTCACATCCAGACTTTTCCTCTGAAGAATTCCATTATTTTGAGATTTGGCTGCAGATGTTGGAGAACTGCATGGACACACAGAGTTTAGATGTGATTTCTTGGGATCTAGAGAACATGGTCAGACCCGAGGGGGAGAACTGTGGGCAGAGCCAAGGGTTCTGGCATCCTGTTCCCTTCCCCTGATCCCTTAGGGCACTGCTGGGGGAAGACACAGAATAATTTAGTTCACCAAGCACATGTGGGGCCACCTCTGTGCCAAGCTGGGCAAGCGGGGGTGCAGACCCTGGCTGAGGGGTGCTTGTGACCTACCCTCTGCTCTGGTTATGGGTACGCAGTCTGTAGAGGGGACTTCTGGAGGGTATCTGGAGGTGGGAAAATGAGAGTCCCAGAGTTTTGTACTGACAGCTCTCTGCCCCTGGCTGAGTTCACTTTTGCCTAGATTTGGCCTTGGTTGCCATGGCATCTTGATGGCACTTACCTTTTTGACCTGGAGTGCCCTGTTTCCTGGTTTTCCATCTGCAGAACAGATTTCCTAGTTAAGTGTGAGGGGTCCAGCTTGACTGAGGTGCATTTGTGCAGCACCTGCTGCATTCCTCGGTGTGACTTAGATACGTGGTAGTCTTTTTATTTTTATATTTTTGTATTTTTATTTTTTTAAAGACACAGAGAGAGAGAGAGAGAGGCAGAGACACAGGCAGAGGGAGAAGCAGGCTCCATGCAGAAAGCCTGATGGGGAACTCGATCCTGGGCCTCCAGGATCACGCCCTGGGCCGAAGGCAGGAGTCCAACCACTGAGCCACCCAGGGATCCCCATGTGGTACAACCTTAAAGGGAAAATACCTGGCCCCGCCTGGAAGAACTTACTGGGGGGCTGCCTGGCCCAAAAGAAATGAGCTTTGGGCTTACCACTCCCCTGCGGCGCGTCACTTTGAATAGGGGAGAGCTCTAACCTCTCTAAGCCTTGGTTTTCTCATCTGGAATGAGTTGAGGTGGGGATCTAATGAGATAAGCCAATATGCCCCCTATGGGACCCGGCGCTCCGAGGGGCCCCCCGGAAGCAGGAGGGACACTAATGAAAACAGAACAGCAGCCGCCGGCTCCTCATTGCTCACCCCAAGCCCGCTGGGTTCCAACCCCCTCTACCTTTCAGCTCACTGGATCCTCAGAGACGCTGTGTCGTAGTTGCTCTCAATCCCATTTTAGAGACGAGGGTACCGAGGCTCAGAGAGGTACCTTGTCCGAGGTCGTACTGCCAAGGAGCAGGAGAGCTGGGCTCCCCTGTGACCGCAGATGTGCGGCTCAGTCCAGAATTTGGGGCCTCACTGCTCCGGGAGCCTCCCAGGGGCGGGGCGGGAACAGTGGGAGGTGGGGGGTGGGCCTCTGGCCCTGGGGTACAGGGACTGTCCATTTTGGATTCTCAAATGAGTGAAATCGGTATTTCACACGACCGTTGTGCCCACACGGTTTTTGGGTTGATCCCCCAGACTACTCCGTGAGTGGGCGCCAGTATTATCCGCATCTTACAAGCGGACAAGGAGACCCAGAGGGGCAGAGCTGCTTCTTCAGAAGCACACGGCCTGTGGCCTGTGCGGGGCTGGAAGTGGGGGCGAGGGGATGAGGGGGTCCAGATCGCTTGGGGTGGGCCATTCCACACCTTCGGTGGTTGCCCTGACCCTGATGTGGGAAAGCGTCATCCCAGCACCCCGTGAACAGTCTTAGCAAACCACGTGACCCCCGCCTGGGTCAGCAAAGGAGGTCAGAGACTGGCTGACCCCACCCCCTGGGCCTGGCGGCTCTAGGACCCAGCAGCTGGGGAGGGAGGACAGTTTGGGGGTGTTGTGGAGGGTCCCGGTCTCAGGGCCCTCTTGCTCCCTCTCTCTATCCTCTCCCTTTCTCCCCACTCCTCCCATCCCCCTCCTTCCCCCTCCATCCCACCTCCCCCTCCCCTCCCCTCCTCCATTCCTCCCTCCTCCTCTCCTCCCCTCTCTGCCCTCCCCTCCTCTGCCCTCCCGGCCCCTCCCCGTCCCTCAACCCGGCCCCTCCCGGTCCCTCAGCCCGGCCCACCCCGTGGTCACATGGGGCCCCCGCCGGATTTAAGCCTAATCTGCACAGTGCTCAGCACAGCGGTCTGGCTGGCTGTGGGGTGGGCGAGCTGAGCCGATCTCTGGGGCCCTGGAGGGGGGTGCCCCCAGCCTCCCCCCATGAGCTTGGGGCTGGAGGAATCGTCGGAGGCCCAGCCGACACTGGAGACTGTTATCCAGGTGGGTCCTGAGGCCTGGGCCCACCCTGTCCAGGGCAGGGGAGTGTGGGTCTAGCAGGAATGGATGAGTAGTAGGTGAATCTCGGGGTCATGGGGTGGGAGAGGTGGGTGGTGGGGTGCACAGGGTCCCCGCTTACAGCTCCCAGCCAGATGAGGGGTAGAGCGGATGCTCAGGGCTCAACTGCTACGGTTCCCTTATCCTAGTGCCCCGTGGGAAAAGGGGATCCCTGCTCCCAGGTTTAAGGGTTGAGGTGACCTCTGCTAGCACAGTGGAATCCTCACCACGTGGGGTGGGAGCTGCCCGGATGGGGTTTGTGAGCAGGCCATGCCGTTGGGTTCACTTCTCTGGTCCTCGGTGGGGCCTCCTTCCCCGGGCAGGGGGCACACAGAGTGTCTTCCCGTGGGGCTCTTTGCCATACTAACTCCCAGGCTTCCCTCCATTGGGGGATTTCCTGAGGGTCTCCTGGGCACCCACATCTTGGGCGGCAGGACTTTGTTCCTCACCTACCCGGGCCAGGGAGCCCAGGGTCCCAGGTCCCCTTCAGAGGCTCTCTCTCCCCATCACCGCCCTACCAGACACTGGAGAGCAGCGTCCTGAGAGCTGGCCAGGAGGAGGGCCTGAGCGCGCAGGACCCAGCCCAGGACGCCCCCAGGACCGCCGGCCTGCCCGCCCGCATCAGGGAGATTGTCACCCGCAACCTCTCCCAGCCTGACAGCCAAGGTGCTACTCTTCTTTCACCTTCCACAGACCCTGCCTGCACCTCACCCCTCCTCACATCCCCCTTTTCCATGGTCAGTGACAGTAGTGACTCACCGTGAAGCAGGCACAACCCTATGGTGGAGGGACCCATTTTACAGATGAGGAAATGGAGGCTCAGAGGTACTTTTGCACAGTTATTCCCCGTGTGGTGCCGCTCCACAGGGGCTGAGCACCCCGTCCAGCAGCCTGCAGCCGAGACTTAGACCCAAACACCACATTCTCCCCCAGGGAAGGTGGGAGCTGCCTGAACCCGAGGTTACAGGGGGAGGGCAGCTCAGCTTAGCTCAGGGCGCTGCAGAAGTCCAGGGGTGGTACTGACCATTCCCCGCCCGGGCAGAGAGGCTGATGGGCCCCTGTTCCTCCTTGGGGGGGGGACACCCACAGCCTCACATGTGGCTTGAGAGTCTGGGAAGGGCACAGTCCGTCATAGCTGGCGTATTTGCAGCTTTCCTTCGTGGTGTTTCTGGCGCCCTGGCCACAGTTGTCCAACCTCAGCCTCCTTGGGAGGCGCAGGGATGTGGGGCCCCTAGGAGCCCCAGGCGAGGAGAGACGTAGAGAACCCTCACCTCAGGCTGGGAGAGCCTAGAGGCCTGCGGGGTGTGTCCTGTCTCCTGGGATGGAAGAGGAGCCCACAGGACAGGGGACACTTCTCCCTTTGGCCTTCTCCCCCCTCCTCCTCTGCCTCCTTCTCCCAACGTGACCTGTGCTGTCTTAAGCTCTGGCTTCAGAAGGGACACGAAGCCCTTCCCTTAAGTGCGGCCTCCCTGCCCTCCGGGTCGGGCCTGGCTGCCCTTCCGCTCATTTACAGAGCAGCAAAACTGAGGCCCAGGGGGGAGTCATAGTTGGAGAAGGAAGGAGCTAGAACTCAGGTCTAGTCCCTGCCTCCAGGACCGAGCCTCCTGCCCGCACGTTCTGGACCTGCTGGGGCCACCCTTCAGCTGTGGTTGTGTCCACTCCGAGTCTAGCTCCAGGCCCATCTCTTTGCCTACCCCCGTCCTGCTGTGTGTTTGCGTGGCCCGTGCTACATCCACGCTCAGGGGCCCGGTCCCTCTTCCTGCCTCTAGTGATGTGTCTAGAGCACCGGTGGGGGGAGGATGTCCCCCTGGACCTGGGGGGAAGCCAACCTCGTGCCTGCTGTCCCTCTCCAGCCCCGCTGCCAGCCACAGAGATGGCCTCTGTGCTGTCACTGCAGGAGGAGAACCAGCTGCTGCAGCAGGAGCTGTCCCGCGTGGAGGACCTGCTGGCCCAGAGCCGCGCGGAGCGTGATGAGCTGGCCATCAAGTACAACGCGGTCAGCGAGAGGGTGGGTGCTGCCTGACGGCCAAGAGCTGGGCCAGGGTGCTCCCCTGATGCGAGGGCAGGAGACAGCCAGGCTGGACCTGGGCCCTGGGCTGAAGGTGGGCCCGGAGTTGGGCTGACCTGGGTGTCGATTGTGGCCCTGCCAACATGCGTGGCCGTGGCCTTCAGCAAATCACTGTGCCCTCCACGTCTGTTTTCTGTTGTGGGGATGCTAGTGTGACGTGGGCTGGTGAGGAGTCAGTGAGGTGGTAGGATCAAGTGCCAGTCCCAGAGTATTGCATTCCTATCTGTCTCCTGCTTGGGGTGGGAACATAGAGAGTAGGACCCCTAGAGGCCCCTGCTGCCCCTCGAGTGTCTGGACGTCTCTGTGCTCCCACGTCCATGGGTCTTGGGGTCCGGCCAGCGGTGGCTGAGACTGAGGCAGGCAGGCTGGAGTAGGCATGGGCAGCATTCCGCGGGACCTTCCGGGGCAGCCCTGTGGCCACTCTCCATGGGCGTGGGGCCTCACCGAGGAAGGAGGGAGCAGCCAGGCCGGCCTCCGAGTCCAGACAGGATTCACGCTGCCCCGGGACCTGTGCTGCAGGCTTGTGGGGCTCCCAGGGCCTGGGCCCCGAGTGCACGTGGTTTCTGGTGCACTGTCTCCTTTGGGCCTCCAGGCACGTGAGAGGCGACGCTAGGGAGTTGAGGGGGGCTGGAAGTCAGTGGGAGTGGCAGGAGGGAGGGAGTGTCTGGTTGAGAGGTGTGTGGGTGGTAACAGCAGTCGTCACAGTAACTACTGTTTATTGAGTGCTTACTGGGTGCCTGGCACTTGGCAGGGTGCTTCACATCGGATGCACCAAGGTTGAGGGACCGTTATGATACTCATTTAGTAGAGGGGATAGCAGGCTCCGAGAGGGGCAGCACCAGGCTTGGGGTCACACAGCCAGTGAAGGCTGCGGCTCTCGACCCCCCGCCCAGGCTGTGCATTGCCGTTTTGTTTTCTGGGTGTAGGAAGAGACAACTGTGTCAGGAGTTCCGGGGGAGAGGGGGCAGTTGGAAAGCTGGAAGGACCTCAGACATGACCCTTTTATGGTAACAAATGGGAGACTGAAGCCCAGAGCCGGAAGCCGGCCCAGGGCCCCCCGTGTGCTAGGCAGAGCCAGGTTAGCCGAGGATCCCTGGGCTCGGCCTGTCCACGCAGGGGCTGCATGGTCATGTTGGGAAGAGGGATATGCGTTATGTGTGTGGTTGTGGGGTATGCCAGTGTCCTGGTATTGGCTCGCCTGGACAGGCCCCCGACTTGTTGAGACTTGCAGAGGAGCAGGGCGTTGTGGGGGGGCATAGTCGCCCCTAGTGCTGGGGACAGTGCAGAGCTAGTTTTCCAGGGTTTGCAGGGGGTGTGGAGGGTGGGCTGGCCCGAGTCCCCCATTGCTGGGGGTGACGAGGCCTTGAGCCAGCTTTCTTCCCAGTTTAGCACCCTCTCATCTTTTAGCCACTGGCACAGTGCCAGGCCCCTAGGAGCTGCCTCTTAAATGCCAGCTTCTGACTGATAATGAAGCTGGTGCGGCCCCCCTAGCCAGCAGGGGAAGGAGAGGAGACGTGGGAGGTGGCAGGTTTTTTTTCTATCAAGACACAGCTGCTGAGGCTGGAGGCCCAAGGCGGTGGGGTGGGGGGCTGCATTAGTCTAGAAGATTCCCCCATGCAGCTGGGGAGGCCCTTGAATAGCGTGTAGAGGGAGCTGGGTGTTTCCCTTTTCTCTGTGTCAGGTGGTGTGAGTGAAGCCCCCCACCTGCAGGCAGGGTTTGGACGAGAATGGCCTCCAGGCCGGTCCTGGGGTGTGGGCTCCCAGAGAACATCAGAGTCTGGGGATCGCCTTATCACAGATGGGGAAGCAGGCCCAGATCAGGGGCTTGGCCGAGGTCATTGGTGGAGCTGGGTTAAGACCCCTGGTCCGGGGGTGCTTAGGTGGGTCAGTGGGTTAAGCATCTGCTTCCAGCTCTGGTCCTGACCCCGGGGTCCTGGGGGTCCTGGGATCGAGCCCCATGTCAGACTCTGCTCAGCAGGGAGTCTGCTTCTCCCTCTCCCTCTGCCCTTCCCCCCTGCTCGTGCTCTCTCTTGTGCTCGCCCTCAAATAAAAAAAATCTTTTTTTTTTTTTTTTTTTAAGATTTTATTTATTTATGAGAGACACACACACACACAGAGGCAGAGACACAGGCAGAGGGAGAAGCAGGCTCTGTGCACTGGGAGTCTGACCTGGAACTCGATCCCAGGTCTCCAGGATCACACCCTGGGCCAAAGGTGGTGCTAAACCACTGAGCCACCCAGGCTGCCCAAATAAATAAAATCTTAAGGAAAAGGAAAGACCCCTGGTCCAGGGCTCTGCCATCAGTTCTGTGGGACTTTGTCCCTGCTGCCCACGTGTTCCCACGGTACAGGTGGCCAGGCCTGCCCCTCTGGTCATACATGTGGGCTGTTTTGGAGGCCTGTTTTGGAGGCCAGTGAGGTTGTTCTGATCCTTTAAACCCCACGGCATCCCTGGGAAAAAGAAGTGGAAGCAAGATCAGGATCTGTATTCTGTTGACTGCATGTAGGGAAACTGAGGCAGGGGCTCCCTGTGGCTACCTCCCAGGTCAGAAGGAGGACCTCATGGTCCCTTTGGAGGCCACCCCCCCCCCCATCTTCCTGTCCCTGACTAGCAGGTGTTGGGCGAGGCAGCTGGGAATGGGAAGGCATGGCCACGCCCCCTGGGCTCCACAGGACTGACCCCCTGGGCTCCCCCAGTTCCATGGCAACCTGGACTGAATGAATGGCGGGTAGTAGGACAGTGGTTGCTAGGGGAGACAGTAAACTTCTTTCATCCTCAGCTTGGTGACCCGCCTCTTTTCCTTTTGAATTACAAGTTAAACTGAAAGGCTGTTTTGTGAGGGGTGAAGTTTACAGAAGGGGGCGAGGTGTGGCTGGGAGTGGCCCGGGCCGGCTGGGAACACTGGGGAAGTCGGTGGAGCACCCACCAACTGCCTGAACCCTTCTAAATCACAGCAGCAAATAGCACCTGGTTCACCCAGATGTGCACAACATGCAGAGCAGGGGCCCTGATCAGACCCCATGGAGACACACACAGATGCACAAGACGAGTCAAGCGGAAACACAAGTCCCCTTAGTGATACACTCTGATTCATGGACTGGACACAGCGTAAGTCACACCCACAGCCAGGTACCACACAGTCCCCCCGGTTCATAGCACGTACCACCTAGACGCACAGCTGTACACCGAGATACCCCATCCTGCAGACACCACAATACGTGGTCTCACGTCTCATGGACCGACACAGCCAAAGTTGTGCTGCATACCTGCACTTTGCATAGAGTTGCTGATACGCATGCCACAGACACACGTGGAGCTCAGACACGCTCCCCAGCCCCACCCACTTGCAGGCCTGCATGTAGACATAAAAACACATGAACACATGGGCACCCACAGACGTCCCCAATGCTTGCACCGCAGCGTAGACCTGTGGCCACAGATGCCACCTGACTGAGGTCCCTGCGAATGCCGAGACATAAAGAGGGTCCCCTATGGGGACAAATGACAAAAAGCCCAGCCACAGCCAGTGAGGTACACCCACATCGATGCACAACACACATGGTATCTCGGTGCCACCACGCTCAGATGGAGACACTCGCCTGTCACCTGACTTAGGTCGACTCCACGCAGACACTGGTCATGGGCCTGCAGCCTGCCTTCCAGGCAGAAGCTCCCAAGCAGTCCCCGCTGACCCTTCTTTATGGGTGGACCCCAGTGGCCACTGTCGCCCTGCCCCAGCACTGACCCTAGCCCATGGGGAGGAGAGGGTCAGAGAGGGTAGGGAGCAGGCCTTGTCGGTGGTTCCTTGTGTGGCTCCCGGGCTTGCTGGGAGAATGTAGGCCCAGAGGGCTGGCCTGGCCTGGTCCCATTATGTAGCCAGGGTGAGAGCAGTTGCCCTTGTTGTCGGCTTCCCTGGCACCTGGTGTGCAGGGCATGTGAATGCCATGCCTGGGCTAGCGGGCCAGGCACTGGGGAGGTAGATGGCGACTGTGGGCCTGGGTCAGGCTCAGCCAGGCGGGGCTGTCTTCCCCTTGGTTCTCCCTGGGCCCTGTCACTCCTCTCGTCATTCCTGCTCCCTCCTCCCTTCCTTGGCAGCTTGAGGAAGCTGAAGGGCCTCTGGGACCAGCAGGTGCCTAAAGGGTTAGGAGGCTCAGCCAGAGCAACCATGGTGATGACAACGCAGGCATCCTGCCTGAGCTCACAGGGACTGACAATGAAGGGACTGCCAGCTGCCTGGGGGTGGAGCAGGGTGCCCACAGAAGCTTCCCGTAAGGTGGGAGGGGGACAACCCAGGGCTCGGCAGGGATGGGAGGGTATTAATAAGCAGGCCCGATGTTAGAGACTTGGTGCCTCTTTCAGAGCGCGGTGTATGTGAGGCGTTGGGGTGGCCGGAGTTCCTCTGCGTCCCCCTGGGGATGTTTGAGAGTGCCAGTGTGCCTTATGTGTGTGCATGTCTCTCAGCCCAGATACGCGCGTGTGTATTTTGCCTCTGTTTGAATGGATTCACACGCGCTCATGCGATTAATTCACGATCTCAACCAATTTGCTGCTCCCACTCTTCTGGGGCTAAGAGGCAGTGGAGAGCAAAAATCTAGGTTTCCTGAGCTCACCTTGGGTGGGGGCGGGGAGACATGGGCATGTTGCTAATAATCAACCACAGCTGCGCTGGGTGTTTGGCGGAGAGGCACATGGCGTACCCATGCGAGCACACAAAGGGTGCTCCCCCAACCCCTCGTGCAGCTTTGTGCCTTGCATGCACGTGTTTGTGGGCCCACCTGCATGTGTCCACCCATGCCTTGTCTGTGTGTCATGCATGCTCAGTCTGTGTCTGTGCACAGCTGCATTACCCTCTGCACCCATGCACTGCATCCTGGGCTTGCCCGTGTATGCCTGCAAGGCATTGTGGATCCAGGCCCAGCCTGGCACCCTCTGTAGAGTTCTGTGCTGCCTTCCCGGGAGGCCCGGGCCTCTCACCCAGGGACCTTCCCTGCAGCTGGAGCAGGCTGTGCGGCTGGAGTCTGGGGAGCTGGAAACGCCAGAGCCCAGGGGGCTGGTGCGGCAGAGCGTGGAGCTGCGGAGGCAGCTGCAGGAGGAGCAGGCCTCCTACCGGCGCAAGCTGCAGGCCTACCAGGAAGGCCAGCAGCGGCAGGCCCAGCTGGTGCAGCGGCTGCAGGCCAAGGTCAGGGCCACCCACTCCTCCCGGTCTCCCCTGTACTCGCTTTGCCCCAGCCCCCCACCTAGGGCTAATCTTCCACTCCCCACCCATCCACAGACTCTCCAGTACAAGAAGAAGTGCTCGGAGCTGGAGCAGCAGCTGGTAGAGAGATCCACAGAGCTGGAGCGACAGCGGCTGCGGGTGGGTGCCAGGGTGGGGCAGGGCAGGCCCTTCCCTCTGCCTGCCCAGGCTGATGCCCCACTTCTCCCGCCCAGGACACAGAGCACAGCCATGACCTGGAGAGCACCCTCGTCCGCCTGGAGGAGGAGCAGCAGAGGTGGGGGTGCGGCAGGGAGGGTGCAGGGCTGGCAGGGTTGTCCTCTCCTGCCATGTGCACACCGGTCCCTTTCGCACCCCCAGGAGTGCCAGCTTGGCCCAGGTGAACTCCATGCTCCGAGAGCAGCTGGACCAGGCGAGCTCGGCTAACCAGGCTCTGAGTGAGGACATCCGCAAGGTGACTACCGACTGGACACGCTGCCGTAAGGAGCTGGAGCAGCGGGAGGCGGCGTGGAGGCGTGAGGAGGAGGTGGGCACAGGGGTGCTGCGAGGCCGGTGGGGTCTCAGGGGCTCAGCCTGACCCAAGGGGCAGGACGAAGGGGTCAGGAGAAGGAGAGGGAGGCTGTGCTGGCCTGTGAGTCCCTTAGGAGAGGTAAATAGTTGCTTAGCCCCGACCCTGTTCCTCATAATAACTGTGTGGTAGGTGCTGTCATGCGCATTTTAAAGAGAAGTTAAGTAACCTGCCCACACAGGTGATGCAGCTGGCAGCTGGGATGCAAACCTGGGCCACTTTCTGACCTTCGTGCTGCCTCAGTGCAGCCCAGTTCCCTGCGGGAGGGAGGCTGGAGATTCTGAGTGGGACACCTCCCTCCAGCCCTGGATGCAGGCTGGGCGACCCCGCCTCGCAGGACCCTCGGAGTTGGGGGGCCGGTGTGGGGCTGGGGAGGGGGCGGGCCGGCCCTCACTCACCCCGCCTTGTCCAGTCCTTCAACAGCTACATCACCAATGAGCACAGCCGCCTGCTCCTCCTCTGGAGGCAGGTTGTGGGAGTGCGTCGGCTGGTCAGCGAGGTGAAGATGTCCACCGAGAGGTGAGGGAGGCCCGGCTGCCAGAGGGGCGGCCTGCGGAGACGCATCTGCTGGACAGCCTCTTTTTTTTTCAAATATTTTATTTTTGAGAGAGAGAGAGAGAGAGAGGAGCAGGGGAAGGGCAGAGGGAGAGGGAGAAGCAGACTCCGCAGGGAGCGGATGCAGGTGGATCCCAGAACCCGGGGATCATGACCTGGGCTGAAGGCAGATGCTTAACTGACTCAGCCGCCCAGGTGCTCTAGCCCCTCTTTTTTTTTTTTTTTTTAAAGATTTTATTTATTTATTTATTCATGAGAGACACAGAGAGAGAGAGAGGCAGAGACACAGGCAGAGGGAGAAGCAGGCCCCATGCAGGGAGCCTGATGTGGGACTCGATCCCTGGTCTCCAGGATCACACCCTGGGCGGAAGGCAGGCCCTAAACCACTGAGCCACCCAGGGATCCCCTAGCCCCTCTTTTTAAGTTGAATTCAGCTCAACTCAGTTGAACATCAGTCCAACCCAGCACACCTACTGTGTGTAGGCTCTGTGGAGAGGCAGAAACAGCTTCTGGCACCATCAGGGCAGTCAGCATTTACCAGGTGTTACTCTGAGCTAGGCTCTTTGGCCATTTTATTTCTCCTTTTTTTAAAAAAATATTATTTATTTATTCATGAGAGACATACACACACACACACACACACACACACACACGGAGAGAGAGAGAGGCAGAGGGAGAAGCAGGCTCCATGCAGGTAGCCTGACATGGGACTCGATCCCAGGTCTCCAGGATCACGTCCTGGGCTGAAGGTGGCGCTAAACCGCTGGGCCACCAGGGCTGCCCCATTTTATTAATTCTGGTATCTACAACGTCCCTATGAGGTGGGAATTATAATTCCCATTTTACAGGTGAGGGGACTGAGGCTCAGAGAGGTAGAGTGACCTTCCCAAGGTCACACAGAAGAAAGTAAGTGGCTGAGACAGGATTTAAGTTCCTGCATTTAATCCGTTAGAATGTTCAGCTTCTGCTACAGGACCTTGCAAGCTCTAGTGATGAAAAGATATGGACCCCCAAAATTCTAGACTGAGGAAGTGAGTGGTGAGTGGCATGGAAATAGAGAGAATACCACAGGTTCTCAGAGGATGGGAGGGTCGGGGAGGTTAGAGAAACACTTCATAGGAGAGGTGGAATTTGCACCAACCTCAAGGGCTGGGTAGGATTTTAACCAGCAGAGCCAGGGGCACTCCAGGCAGAGGGAAGAGTGTGAGCGAAGGCTCGGAGGTAGGAGGACAGGCAGTCAGTGGGGTTGAAGCCAAAGGCAGGAAGGGGGATCAGGCTGTGAGAGCCCCCAAGGCCCATGTGAGCAGGGGAGCATGGTCCTGCTTGATCTTTGAGCAGGTAAGGCTTTGGGGAGAGATGAGGCAGGCAGGCCAGTTCCTTTCCTTTTTTGCATTAAAACTTTGTTTATAATGATCGTTTGTTAAAGGCATCAGGTATTCAGTAGCCAGATCTCCAGTTGACTCATTCATCAGTGTCACAGAGGAGTCACTTATCTTGTTAAAAAATCCCAAGACTTTTTCATAAGTGCTGTGTGCCTGGATGTCTCCTTGTACACTGGAAGCTCTTTTTTTTTTTTTTTAAGTATTTTATTTATTTATTCATGAGAGAGAGAGAGAGGCAAAGACACAGGCAGAGGGAGAAGCAGGCTCCATGCAGGGAGCCCGATGCGGGACTCGATCCCGAGACCGCAGGATCATGGCCTGGGCCGAAGGCAGACGCTCAACTACTGAGCCACCCGGGGATCCCCTACACTGGCAGCTCTTGATGCCCAGTGCCAAGACCCAGACACTCATAGAAGTCACCAAATTGTGATTATTCCTTTCTGTCACTTCTTCATGTATTAACTGGAAATCTTCTATGAGGGACTTTTTCTTCTTTTTATTTTTTATTATTTTTTATTTTTTATTATTATTATTTTTTTTAGGGACTTCTTCTTACTTACTATTACTATTTCCTTTGGAGAAGGAAAGGATTTAACCTCTTTGATATATATATATATTTTTTTCTTTGATATATTTTTAAATATGTTTTATTTTTATTTCCTTATTTATTTTAAAGTTTTTTTATTATCTATTTAAAGTCTCTACATCCAACATGGGGCTTGAACTTACAACCCTGAGATCGAGAGCTGCATGCTCTGACAATTGAGCCAGCCAGGTACCCCTAAATATGTTTTATTTATTTATTTAAAAGATTTATTTATTTATTTGAGAGAGAGAGATGGGGAGAGGGAGAAACAGAATCCCAAGTGGATTCTGTGCCAAGCGCAGAGCGCCTTCAGAACCAGGATCTGGAGAAGAGTATTCCACTGAATGGATATACCAGATTATTTAATGGTAGCCCTCTTTTGATGCACATTTAGATTGTTACCAGTATTTCTTACATGAGCAATGCTGCAGTGGATCACATAGACAAGTCACTTTCCTTGCATTGGGCCAATCTATAGGATAAGCTCTTAGGGGTATAGTCAGTAGGTCAAAGAACCTGTCCATTTGGGCAGCCCCGGGTGGCTCAGCGGTTTAACGGCACCTTCAGCCCAGGACATGATCCCGGAGACCGGGGATCGAGTCCCATGTCAGGTTCCCTGCATGGAGCCTGCTTCTCCCTCTGCCTGTGTCTCTGCCTCTCTCTCTCTCTCTCTCTCTCTGTGTCTCTCATGAATAAATAAATAAAAATCTTAAAAAAAAAAAGAACCTATCCATTTATAATTTTCAGAGCTCTGATTGTCCTGTGTCATGGTTACACCTACTTACCTCATGCCAGCAGTGTAGCGGAGGGCCTGTTTCTCCATAGCCTTGCCTACATTGTGTTTTATGTGACGTTTTGTTTTGTTTTGTTTTGTTGCCAATCTGACAGTGACATCGCACTATACCATCCTGGGATAGTTTTAATTTATACTTGGGACCCTGCCCCTGTCCTGTCTTTATCCTCTGTTCTCTCCACCAGAGATCTGCTGCATTTGGGAGGAGAGCTGGCCCGGGCCTCAAGAGCCATCCAGGAGGCGGACCTGGGGCTGAGTGCAGGCCTGCGGCTGGCTGAGAGCAGGGCTGAGGCAGCCCTGGAGAAGCAGGCACTGCTGCAGACCCAGCTGGAGGAGCAGCTGCGGGACAAGGTGCTCCAGGAGAAGGACCTCGCCCAGCTGAAGGTGCAGAGCAACCTGGACAAGGCCAATCTCAGTGCCAGGTGGGTACCTGGTAGGCATCACAGGAGACAGGCTTCCCTGTAGAGTGTGCATCTGGGGATTCAGAGAGGAACGAGTGTCTGTTCACTGGGGATGGGCCCTCCCCCTGTGTGAGCTCAGCTAGTCTTCATAGACACTCCGTGTGACAGAGGCGGGGGACTGAGGTCCAGGGGGCTCTTGTTCAGGACACGTTATGAACGATTTAACCACTGATGCTAGAACTTCCACTCCGAGCTCCTGTGACCTGGATGAGTCCCAGAGTGTCTTCCCATGAGGGAAAGCAAGTGGCAGCCTCACTCTCCTCTTACATATGAGTAGTCTGAAGTCCAGAAAGAAGTGACTTGCTGAAGATCACACAGCTAGGGAGGTGGATGCTAGGGTCCCTTCCTGAGGTCTGGGAAAGCATGAAAGTCACAGAGCTGGTGGTCTGAGGTGGGTGGGTCTCCCATTCATGTCTGTTACTGCCCTTCTGCCAGAGTGACAGAGCTGGCCCTGACCGTGGAGCGCCTTCAGAACCAGAATCTGGAGAAGGATCAGGTCAACAAGGTCCTTACTGAGAAGCTTGAGGCCCTGGTGAGATGCAGTTGCCCCTGAGACATGGGGGGGATTAGGAGACAGAACAGATCTGTGGATGAGGGCCGTGCTTGCTTGGGCCACCCTTAGCATTCCATTTATTGCTTGCTTGCTCTTTTATTTATTTATTTATTTATTTATTTATTTATTTATTTATTTATTTATGAGCGTGTGTGTGTGTGTGTGTGTGTGTGTGTGTGTGTATGCACACACAGGGGGAGGGGCAGAGGGAGAAGGAGACTCCTCACTGAGTAGGGAGTCTGACTTGGGGCCTGATCCCAGGACCCCAAGATCACGACTTGAGCCAAAAGCAGATGCTTGACCAACTGAGCCACCCAGGTACCCCTAGCATCCTATTTATTTATAAAAGATTTTATATAAGATTTTAATTTATTTATTCATGAGAGACAGAGGCAGAGACACAGGCAGAGGGAGAAGCAGGCTCCATTCAGGGAGCCTGATGGGGGACTCCATCCTGGGACTCTAGGATCACGCCCTGGGCCAAAGGCAGGTGCTAAACTGCTGAGCCACCCAGGGATCCCTCTAGCATCCCATTTAGACTCAGTTTTACCCCTCATTCATTGAGCACCTGGTGTGTGCCAGGTCTAGTGTGAGTACCTAGTGTGGGCCCGGCTTAGTGGTAAGTACGTGCACCTACTTTATCGTATTTCCTTTCAGCAGCCCTGTATGTAGCAAGAGTCCCATTACACGGATGAGGAAACAGGCCCAAACTGAGATGCCTGTGCCCTGCTAGCCCAGAGCTCCTTCTCCTGGAGCTCAGCTGCCTCCCTCCAAGAGGGACCCCCTTCAAGGGTACTGCCTGGGTTGGTCATCCTTCTGTGTGGGGCCTGGCCTGGGTTCTGTGTCCAGCCCTCCAACAGACCGTGTGACCTGTATAGTGACACTGTGCTTCTCTGGGCCTGGTCGGTCAGTGAGGGCACTGGGGCTGCTCTGGGGTCTCCCAAGCGTTTGGCCTGTGGGCATGGCTTTAGCGGCCACCTGGTGGGCAGGGCCCCGGGGAGTGGAGTTTCAGGCTAGGGTAGAAACCCTGACCACTCTTTGTCTCCCCAACATCATGCCAGGAATCCCTGCGGCTCCAGGAGCAGGCGGCCCTGGAGACAGAGGATGGAGAGGGGCTGCAGCAGACCCTGAGAGACCTGGCACAGGTGTGAGGTGGGCGGGAGCCCTGTGCGGGGCGGGGCCAGGTGGCCTGGAGCTGGGCCGCTAGTGGCTGGGGCGCGGGGACCCCAGGCTGCTGCTGGAGGCCCCTGCTAGCTGAGCCTGGCCTCTGCCCCAGGGGAGCCCCAGCGTGAGGGGAGGCGCTGCACGTTCCAGGCCCACCTGTGGGAAATGCCCGATTTATGTCTTGGCAGCATAGGGGAGACCTCACCGGCCGCCGAGGGCGGGGCCAGGGCAGGTGGAATCAGGGAGGCCTGTGGGAAGCAGCTAGGAATGTGCGCCCAGTGTGGGGGGAGGCCGACGCGTGGCCCCTGGGCTTCCTGGCCTGGCCAACCCGCGGCCCCGCCTCCCTGCCCCCCCCCCCCCAGGCCGTCCTGTCGGACGTGGAGAGCGGCGTCCAGCTAAGCGGCTCCGAGCGCACGGCCGACGCTTCGGACGGCAGCCTGCGGGGGCTCTCGGGCCCCCGGACGCCCTCCCCGCCGCGCCGCGCCTCGCCCGGCCGCGGCCGCTCCCCGCGCCGAGGCCCATCCCCGGCCTGCTCCGACTCCTCCACGCTCGCCCTCATCCACTCGGCCCTGCACAAGCGCCAGCTGCAGATCCAGGTGGGAGGCCCCAGCGGCCTCCGGGGCGGCCTCCGGGGCGGCCTCCAGGGCGGCGCCCCAGGCCCCGGGGGTCGTGCTTGGGCCACTCGGGGCGGGGCCAGCGCCGTGGGGGCGGGGCCAGCATCGCGGGGCGGAGCCAGTGCTGTGGGGGCGGGGCCGGCGTCGCGGGGCGGAGCCAGTGCTGTGGGGGCGGGGCCAGTGCTGTGGGGGCGGGGCCGGCGTCGCGGGGGCGGAGCCGGGGATCCGCGGGAGGAGCCCGGGCCTGAGAGAGTGGCTGGGTCCTGGAGGGGATCCAGAGCCCTGAGAAAGAGCCACTGAGTGGGGAGCCACGGAGGCGGCTGAGAGCGCTGGGGCAGGTCTGAGCCCCGAGTGCGAGGTGCTTGGGCAGCTGGGGGCGGAGCCTGGGGCCAGAGGAGCGGGGCAGAGCTAGAGTCCTGGTGTAGGAGAAGAGGAGAGCGCCCTACCGCGGGAGCCGGGAGCCTGGGAAAGGCTGGGAGGAGAGGGGGTGTTGGAATCAATCTAGGATGAGAGGAACTGGGGATCTAGGGGCATCGAAGAGTCTGGGGGAGAGTCAACCTGGGTGCAAAGGGGAGGAGCCCTGGTAGTCAGAATCCAGGAGAGGAACGAGTGTGCTTGGTGGTTTGTCTGGGGCTTAGGTCCGAGCGGCCAAGGAAACGGAGGCTCAGAGCCCTAGCAGAGAGCTCAGCCAGGTGGTCGGGACAGTGAACAGGAGTGGAAACCTGGTCTGGGGGGCCAGCTCCTCTCCTGCGCCAGGCCTCGCCGCAGAGTAGGCTGGTGTGCATCTCGGAAGGAGCAGAGAGTAGGGGGCGCTCTGGGAGCTTCCTAGGGCTCCCCCAGACTCAGTGGTTCCCATGCCACAGGACATGCGTGGGCGCTATGAGGCCAGCCAGGACCTCCTGGGCACCCTGCGGAAGCAGCTCAGTGACAGCGAGGGTGAGCGCCGCAGCCTGGAGGAACAGCTGCAGCGTCTGCGGGACAAGACTGACGGGGCCACCCAGGCTCATGAGGACGCCCAGCGCGAGGCCCAGCGTCTGCGGAGCACCATCGGCCTCCTAAGCAGGTGCCTGAGAGGTCGGGGTGGGGGCCTGGGTCTAATGCCAGCCCGAGCCCATAGCATGTGGATTGCACTGATGTGCTCGTCACTGGCCTAGAATGTCTGTTAAATTTTAAATTAATTAAGCATTTTCAGGGTGCCTGGGTGGCTTGGTTGTTAAGCATCTACCTCTGCCCAGATCATGATCCTGGGGTCCTGGGATTGAGCCCCCAGCTTGGCAGGGAGTCTGCTTCTCCCTCTGCCTCTGCCCCTGTTCATGCTCTGTCTCTCTCTCTCTCTGTCAAATAAATAAAATCTTTAATTTAATTAAGCATTTTAAAAAGTATAAGTTCTGTCTTTCTGTTATCCTCACCACATTTTAAGTGCTTGGTAGCCACAGATGGCCAGAGAACATTTCTATCATCTCAGAGAGATGATACTGCTATTCTAGACCATTTCTTTGAGATCTTGGAGACAAGAAATTATCTTCTCTTAGATGTTTGGTTACTTTTGTTGTTGTTTGCTGTTTTTTGTTTTGTTTTGTTTTGTTTTTTTGTTTTTGTTTTTGTTTTTTTTTCGTAAATGTAACAGCAGAATAAACAGTTGGAAAATTGAAGGTGGAAATAAAAGGGCGGGACCTTGTCACAGCCTAACCACAGTTAACTCGCTGGTTCTGCTTCCCACCGTGCTTCCTGGCGGTGAGGCTGAAGAGGCTTCTTGTACACCTGCCGTGTGCCAGGCTCAGTTAGTCTTCCCATCACGCTCAGGCAGTTCAGAGCTGTGACAGTCCTGAGCTTGAGAGACTTGTCCAAGCGGACACAACAGTGTGGCCATGGGTAGGAATTGGAATTCAGGTCCATCTGACAGCAAGACCAGTGCTTCCCATGCCTTGGAAGGAGGGGTTTTAGGTCACTGTGTACACAGTGAACACCTCACTTTGCATCGTGCTGTTTTTACTTCCTGTCATGCTGTATGGTTTTTCCCACCCACTGCCAGCCTCAGCGTCTAGTGTACATCTGGGTTGCCACTTCGAGTGAAGAGGTGGGGCTGCAGAGGCGATGGCAGCGATCAGCCCTTAGCTTCAGCCAAAAACCCTAGCTGGCTTGGAAGGAGGGGTGACAGACACATGCCCCCCTCCTTTGCTGTGACTGCTGAAAGTGGGGGGGAAGGCAGCACACTGAAAATCTCCAGAGTTCCCAGTTGCCCCCTCCCTCCCTCTCTGGCTACCAGGTGTTGCCGGCCTGTGCAGCAGGAAGCTGCCATCTGGGCACACCCAGCTCTATCTTCCAGAATTGAGGGGCTCGGGGTGCTGAGGGGCATTTCCTGGTCATATGGACTAGCAGAGCTGACAGCAGAGGAGCCCAGCCTGGCCTCTTCAACCTGGTGGGGTGGTTGGAAATAATGCCAGTGTCTCCATCCATCTCACGGGGCCTCCAGGTCGGTGGGTGGGTTGGGGGAGAAGGAAAGCTGGGTGTCCTCTGCTGGGAGGGGTCAGCTCCAGGGAGATGTGGATGAAGTGAGTCACCCATGGGGGGAGGCAGGAAGGCTTCCTGGAGGCAAGTGTCTTAGAGGTCGGAGGATGTGGCTCCTGCTAGGACAGCAGCACGGTCCTCTTCTCTGGGGAGAGCAGCCCCAGCATCGCCTTCAGCCTCCCCTCCCCTCATCCTGCAGGGAGAAGGACAGCCTGGCCTGCAGCCTGCAGGAGGCCCAGCAGCAGGCTGAGGAGCTACAGCAGGAGCGGGAGAAGCTGCAGGCGGCTCAGGAGGAGCTGCGGCGCCAGCGGGACCAGCTGGAGGAGGAGCGGGAGGCCACGGCCCAGGACAGCGCACGGACTCGCAGGGAGCTCGAGCGCAGGTGAGTGGCTTCTGGCCTCTCTGCCAGGGCCACTGAAATATACCCTGGGGCTCCCCACAGCATTCTGGGGGACTGGGGAGGACCCACGGTGTCCCAGGCCTCCTGCCATCTCGAGGAATCTTCACAGCACTCCTCTGATGTAAGATCTTCCAACCTGGCCCTTTCAGGAAACAGGCTCAGAGAAGTATTGTCACTTCCCAGAGGTCAGAGGAGTGCCATGAGGTAGGGGTGTGGCTGGTGACAAGAAAAATTAAAACAACAGTAGTAATATTAATATTATTTTTAAAAATTTTATTCACTTATTCATGAGAGACAATAGAGAGAGAGAGAGAGAAAGCCAGAGACACAGGCAGAGGGAGAAGCAGGCTCCATGCAGGGAGCCTGACTTGGGACTCAATCCCGGGATTCCAGGATCAGGCCCTGGGCTGAAGGCGGTGCCAAACCGCTGAGCCACCCAGGCTGCCCCTGATATTATTTTTTAAATGGAAAATTAACAGTAATAATTTTAATTGTAATGTGACCAAGTGCCGGACACCATCGTAAGCACTGAGATTCTTTTGTTCGGCCCTCAAGGTATGACTCTGATGTGGGACCTGTCACTGTCCCTATCTTGTGGATGGTGAGACAGGCACAGAAGGGTCATGCGATTTGACCAAGGTCACGCAGCTCATTATTAGAAGAGCCAGGATTTGAACCCAAGCGTTCTGCCTTCAGAGTTAACCTCTTAACTGCTGCACCCCTTTCTCCTCTGAGGCATAAGTCATGGTGGTGTTCAGTATGTCGGTGGTGGGTATTCTTGTTTCTGCAGACTGTTGGGAGATCGGTCACGCACTGTTTTAAGCACTTCGTGTTCAGTAGGTCATGTGTCCTTAGAATAGCCTCCTGAGGCAGCTGTTACCCCATTTTGCAGATGTGAAAACAGGCCCAGCATCACAGAGCCAAAAGTGGAGGGCTTGGCTGTCCTTGTGAGGGAGGCCCTGGCCTCCAGGGCTCCTCTCTCAGGCCTGGCCCCTGGCCCACGCCAACGTTGTCTGGCTGCGGGAGACTCTGGGCAGGGAAGTGATGCAGGGCGCCCACACACCCACCCTCTGTCCACAGCCACAGACAACTAGAGCAGCTGGAAGTGAGGCGCTCAGGGCTGGCGAAGGAGCTGGTGGAGGTGAGGGAGGCGCTGAGCTGTGCCACGCTGCAGCGGGACGTGCTGGAGGCTGAGAAGGCCGAGGTGGCTGAGGCGCTGAGCAAGGTGGGACCCCATGTGCTGCACAGCCACAAACCTGCCTGTGCCCTAGGCCCCAGGCCCTCTCGCTCTGGCCGCAGACTGACCCCGGTGTCAGGGTGGCCGCTGACCCCTTCCACCCAGACCGCAGGCTGACCTCTGACCCCAGCCATAGGTGAACTGACCTCTATTAGTGGTCACGTCCTTGCTTTTCCAGATGCTCCTGGGGCAGTGCCTGTCGTTCAGGTTATCCCGTCCCACCTCTGGACACAGGTTCCGTGGGGTCTGTGAGAGGTGCCTGCCCCAGCCCTGAGGTCTGGGTCCTGAGCGGTGCCTTCCCACACCACTCTGGAGGCCCTGTGAGCCTGGCCCTGCCCTGCGAGAGCTGGGTTCTCCTGCTCCTGCCCAGCCCTGCCCTGGGCGGCTTCGGAGTAGCTTCATAGGCAGCAGGCCTCTGCACTGGTGGTTTTCTGCCTCACGTGTGTCTTCTCCACCCGCCCCCCATCTCTGAGGGGCTCATCTCTCTGCCTCTTGTTTCTCCTCGCCCCCTGCCTCCATCTCTCTGCCTTCTCCCATCTCCGTGTCTCCGCACATCTTTTCCTGCCTCTCCCTGGCTCTCCCCTCTCTGTCTCTCCATCTGACCGTCTCTGGCCACCCTGGCCCCACAGGCAGAGGCTGGCCGCGTGGAGCTCGAGCTCTCAATGACCAAGCTGAGGGTGGAGGAGGCCTCTCTGCGGGACTCCTTGTCCAAGCTGAGCGCCCTCAATGAGAGCCTCGCCCAGGACAAGCTGGGTCTGAACCGCCTTGTCGCCCAGGTATGCCGGGTGCCAGCGGGCCCACCTGCCCTGGGCCCTGCCCTCCCCACTCAGAAGCCGCACTGACCGAGGTGCCCCGGGGCCAGCCCCAGCCCCCACCCCTGCCTCGGTGCACGGCTCCCTGTACACCTCTGGCCCTGGCCCTGTCTTGGCCGCTGCCTCTCTTTCTGTCTCTGTTCTGTCCTGACTCCACGTGAGAGGAAGCAGCTCCCTGAGCCCTCCTCTGTACTGCCCCCTCCTCAGTGTCCACACGCCCAAGGGACCGCCCCTTACCCCAGGGAGCCTCGCCTGGGCTGGCTGGGATGGGTGGGCGAGGGGAGGGGAGGGGGCATCCTTGGTCCTGGGTGGGACCCCCTCCCGCAGGCGGAGGGGCTGAGCTGACCGCTCGTTGGCTTCCCCCTTGCTGCCTTAGCTAGAAGAGGAAAAGGCAGCCCTGCTGGGCCGGCAGCGGCAGGTGGAACAGGAGGCCTCCTTGGCGCGGGAGGAGCAGGAGCGGCTGGAGCAGCTGCGGGTGGAGCAAGAGGTGGAGCAGCAGGGCCTGGAGGGCTCCCTGCGGGTGGCAGAGCAGGCCCGGGAGGCCCTGGAGGACCAGCTTCCCACACTGCGCCAGGAGCGCTGCAGGCTCCAGGAGCAGCTGGCGCAGGTGGGTGTACGGGGTTGGGGGGCGATGGGGGCAGGTGGGAAGGAGCTTCAGGCTCCAGCCTCCCGCATCCTGTCCTGGCGTAACTCCCCGGCCTGGGAGCCTGATTCGGGGTTTAAATCCAGCCCTCCCTTTGCTAGCTGGGAGCCGTGGGCGGGCTATGCAACCTCCCGATGCCTCAGTTGTCCTGTCTGTAATGTGAGGCTAGTTGTTCTTTTTTTTTTTTTTTTAAGGATTTTATTTATTTATTCATAGAGACACAGAGAGAGAGAGAGAGGCAGAGACACAGGCCGAGGGAGAAGCAGGCTCCATGCAGGGAGCCTGGCGTGGGACTCGATCCAGGGTCTCCAGGATCACACCCTGGGCTGCAGGCGGCGCTAAACTGCTGCGCCACCGGGGCTGCCCGAGGCTAGTTGTTCTTATCGCAAAAGATGGTTCTGAAGAGTACACCCGTGTAAGCACTTGGTAGATGAATGGGCGCTCAGTAAAAATTCATGATATGATACCAGATAAATTTTGTATTAGAATCTCAGACTTTTTAGGGCATAGCTGGAAGGTACCTTAGGGTTTTAGGGATCCAGGAACCTTTATACAGTGTCTGTCCTAGAGGGCCTGGGCTCCTGGGAAGGGGCTCCGGGGGATGGGCCATGAGGCATAGGGAGCAGGGCTCCAGGTCTTCACTCTGAGTCTGTTTTGTATGTTCAGCTCCTCTGAAAGTCTTAGGGTGCAGAAAGCTACTCCCTAAACTGTGGGAGGACACTTACTTTTGTATGCGTGTACAGTGCAGGTCCAGAGGAGCCTGTGATTTGTCCCAAGTACACATAGCACATCGGGGCAGAGTCTGAGCTTGAACCCAGGTCTCCCACCTGCCCGTCCAGGCCCGGGTTGGGCTCAGGGTTGGGGTGCTGCTTGGTGAGCAGCCGGGAGATTTGGGGAGTGGTGCTCACAATGCCTGGGTGGGGGCCAGCTCTCCCGGCAGTTGAACGGGCGGGAACAAGAGCTGGAGCAGGCACGGAGGGAGACGCAACGGCAGGTGGAGGCGTTGGAGCGGGCCTCCCGGGAGAAGGAGGCGCTGGCCAGGGAGCGGGCCGGCCTGGCGGTGCAGCTGGCGGCAGCTGAGCGCGAGGGCCGGACCCTGTCGGAGGAGGCCACACGCTTACGGTAAGGCCTCAGGCTCTGCCCAGCCCACCCTGGGTGGGGGGCGGGGTGTGCTCGGGGCCACACGGTGACCAGCCACACCCTGGCATTGGTCCACCGGGACAGTTACTTAGGAGCCAGGCTTGCTGGCACGTCCTAGCGAGGGCCCAGGCATCCCCAGGGAGCGCGGGCCCGGCTGGGCAGGTAGGCTGGCGCCCGGCCCACGGCTGGCCCCGCCCTGGGAGTCACAGTTTCCTGGGGCCCGGGAGGCTGAGTCCCAAGGCCTCAGGGATCGTGTGTGCTGCAGCCTGGAGAAGGAAGCCCTGGAGGGTAGCCTGTTTGAGGTGCGGCGGCAGCTGGCGCAGCTCGAAGCCCGCCGGGAGCAGCTGGAAGCCGATGGGCAGGCCCTGCTGCTGACCAAGGAGGCCCTGACTGGTATGGGGGGCCTGGGTTGGGGGTAGGGAATTCCAGCCCAGGCTGTAACCTGTTGCTTTCTGGGGTCTCCGGATGTTGGGAGCACTGGCTTTGGAGTCTGGCTGACCTGAGTCCCAGCGCTGCTACTGCCACTTAGATCCGAGCTTTCTCGAGCAAGCCCCTTCCCGCTCTGGACCACAGGTTCCTCATCCGACAGAGGTGATGATGCTCACCTTCTAAGGCTGTTGCCAGGATGAGGCGAGAAGGGCACGTGAGGACCTTGGCCCAGTGCCTGGTTCAGCCAGTGGTGGCTGTTTCTCGTCACCAGGGCACTGAGCGTGGTCTGAGTTCTCTGCACAGCCGTGGACTCTCTCAGCCCCACGCTCCCAGCCCTGCTTCCCTCCACGTTCCCCGCCCAGTGTCTGAACTTAGGGGGGGTCCCTCTTGCTCAACAAGCATTGACTAGGCGTCTCCTTGGGCCATGGAAATGAACTTTCCCGTCCACATCTACCTGAGCCAGACAGAACCAGGAGGGGAAATGCTGACGGTCTCTGGCGGGCTTCTGACCCAGGAGATGGCTTTTGGATTGTCCATAGTGGGGTGTAGCTTCCCCGTCATCACGTCCTTTAGTGCTGACAGCCCAGCAAGCGTGTTTATGACAATCAGTCATTAGAGGAAATGCCTTTTGGAAAACTGTGCAGCTTTGGGGAATTACCTGTCTCCTCTGAGCCTCCATTTCCTCCTCTGTAGACTGGGTACGAGATAAGCTGCCTGTGTGTTATAGTGAGGCTGCAGTGAGAATAGATCTCTTGCGTGCTCAGCCAGGAGTCGGACCCCTACTAAGCACTCAATCCATAATGTGGGTTGTTCTCTTTGGCTAACCTCCCCATCTGGGGGGTCTTCCTCATGTCATTTCGTTCCTTTGAAAGCCATTCCAGGTAGATGGGGAAGGGGACAGGGCCAGTGGGATCATGTGGCAGATAGGGGAATAGGCCCAGGGAGGGCAAGAAGCTTCTCCAAGAGAACGCAGCCTAGATCCCCTGTTCTCCTCTCTGGGATCGTACCCACGTGGCTTGTCTGGTTTGAGGATGCTGCCCTGTGGGGATGTCCTGGCCCAAGCCTGTTCCCTCCTCCTATCCCTCCTGTGCAGGGGAGCTGGCGGGCCTACGGCAACAGGTGACAACCACGGAGGAGAAGGCAGCTCTGGACAAGGAGCTGATGGCTCAGAAGCTGGTGCAGGCTGAGCGGGAGGCCCAGGCCTCTCTGCGGGAGCAGCGGGTGGCCCACGAGGAGGACTTGCAGCGACTCCAGCAAGAGAAGGTTCGGGTAGCTGGTTGGGGCAGGCAGGGCTCTGAACCAGTGTCTCCAATGTGACCTCAGAGGACTCATCCTTCTCACTCTGCATCAGTCTCCAGATCTGTGAAATGGAACTTCATCTCTGTTCCAGAGACCCTAAGGGCAGCTGAGATCCACTGGGGATGCTTTATCAAACATGTGGATTGCCAGGCCCCTAATCTGGTTCAGTCCTAGTGATTTTGATTACAAGGTCCAGACATTTGGGAAATGCTGGCCTAATTTAATGTATAGTAGGGAAGCATTTTCATTTGCTAAGATGTACTGTTTGCATATGAAAGACCCCTCTGGGACCTGAGCACATGAAAGGCATAGAGCCAGGTTACTAGAAGCCAAAACAGAGCTATCTAAGAACACTTGTTCTAGAATTTCATTGCCTGGGTTTGGACCTGATCTTGGCCACGTCCTGGTTAGGTTACCTAAAGTGCCTTCATTTCCCTGTCTGTGATAACGGGGAGAGGATGAGGCGAGATAATCTGTATAAAGGGTTTAGCGTAATGACTGGCACTTCCTAAGTGCTCCACTCTTGCTTTGGCACTGAGTTACTGTCCAGAGCAGGCCTCAGGGCCAGGGACCCGAGGCGCCCATGTGGGACAGGGCTGCCTCTGACAGAGGTCCGGGCTGTCGCTCTGTGACCAGTGGGGCACCACATCCCCGCCTAGTCTTCTTGGCTTTGGGGAGATGCGGTCTCACTTCTCCAGCAGGTGGCAGCAAAGCATTTGAAGAAGGAGCACTTGTGCCTCCTCCCAAAGTTGCTAGGCCTGGCGCTGGGGCCTGGTCCCTGTGGGACCCCGAGGGACCCCGAAGGCGCTGTTCTTGCCCTGTGGGTCTGTTAACCGCCCACCCCCCAGTCCCCAGGGATTCAAACTCCCGTGTCCTCTCTGACTCCTCCTGCACCTTCTGACTTGGCCTCTTTGTCACCAAATCTGTGCTCTTCCGTCCATCTGCTCTGCATCCCCCGCCCCCCTTCGTCCCCACAGCCCGCCCAGCCCCTCTCTACCCGAGCTCCAATCCCGGTCCTTCTTCCATAGCTTTGAACAACTCCTGAGTCCCAAATTCAGATTACTGCTTGTCGCCCTGACTTGAGGCTCTCTGTTGCCCTGACTGTTCTCAGAATCGGCCCGGCCCTCCTGCAGCCCATAGGGCCTGGCCCGGCTAAGGCCTGGGACTCTGGTTCCTTTGCTCACCATGTCCCCCTCGTCATCGTCATCCAAGCTCCAGGGACCTTAAATGGCGTGCCGGCTTTTCTCTATCCTCCAGGCCATCTCTGGGGCTGGACTCTGGGCCCAGGCTTCTGTTGCTTTTCTGTCTTGACCTGGCTAACTGCTGCCCATCTCTCCCTTGGGAAATGTTCTCTGACCCCCAGGCCAGGCTGCCGCCACTCCCTGGGGCCTGCACAGCCCCGGCGTGTCCCCGTCACAGTCCTTATCACTCACCCCACCTCGTAGTTACCTGGTCACCTGCCCTGCCCCTCAGGGTCTGGGCTGCGAGTGGCTCTTGTGGCCCTGAAGTTGCTGTCTAGGCCCAGCCTCGTGGGTCACACGTGCCTGGGCCTGGCCTGCAGGAGGCTGCCTGGCGGGAGCTGGAGGCTGAGCGGGCCCAGCTGCAGAGTCAGCTGCAGCGGGAGCGGGAGGAGCTGCTGGCACGACTGGAGGCCGAGAAGGAAGAGCTGAGTGAAGAGATCGCCGCCCTGCAGCAGGAGCGTGATGAGGGCCTCCTCCTGGCCGAGAGCGAGAAGCAGCAGGTACGTGAGCCCTGGTGTGGCCTCTGCTGCTGCCTGAGGGGCCCCTGTTCTGGGCTGGTCCTTGGTCAGCCACCCAGCAGCTAGGAGCTAGGAGCTACGAGGCCCTCTCTGGAGCACACCGTCATCCCCTGCAGGATGGGGGGGGTCCAAGGGGCATTGAAGCATTGCTGAGACCCATGTTCAGCAAGCCATGCCTCTACGTGGTGGGAGTTCCCTGAGCAGCAGCTGCATCCATGATACAGGAGCGCCGGGAAAGCTGGCCGAGGGTCCGTCATCAGTTCCGCCCCCAGGGGCTGGCCGTGGAGCCCCCAGGACTGCCTTCTGAGCCATCCCTGTGACCCCCCTCAAAAGAGCTAACTCCTGACTTGCCTATAATGTAATGGAGTCAGGCTGGACTGCGTCCGTCTCCTCGCCAGCTGTCACCCTGAGCAAGTCACTTTACCTCTTGAGTCTGTTTCCTCATCTGTAAAAGGAGAATAAGGAAGGGCAAGGATTGTGACACATTAGCAAGATTTCGAGGTTGCGTCCCTGTCCAGACTTACTGTTAGGGCTGCCGTGGCCTTTTCTGGGGCTACGGAGGGGGTGAATCTGCACCGTGGCCCTGTGGCCCGCTGCGGTGACCCAGACAAGGTCCCGAGCCCCCAGTGGGCACCTTCCCCAGGGTGGGGGGTAGGAAGCCCGAGCATGCCCCTGTGACCCACCGAGCCCCCAAGCCCCTTGGCTCCCTGCCTCCGCCCAGGCCCTGTCCCTGAAGGAGTCCGAGAAGACAGCACTGTCGGAGAAGCTGATGGGCACACAGCACAGCCTGGCCACCATCTCCCTGGAGATGGAGCGACAAAAGAGAGATGCTCAGAGCCGGCAGGAGCAGGACCGGGTAGGGCAGCTCTGTGTGAGCGGGAGGCTCAGCCCCCGTCTGCGGGGAAGGGGCATGGCTTGGCCCTGGGGAAGGCTCCTGGCCGTGGGGGAGCTTCAGCCCTTTCTTGGGAGTCCCCATCAGAGGGAGGCGGCATAGCCGAGGGAGAGAGCGGTGCGGGGACCGCACTCACTGGGCATCAGGGGATCAGCGGGTGGCCTGGCCAGGCAGCAGGAGGGGCTGAAGGGGGACAGCTAGCAGGCCCCACTGAAGAGCCAGGTGTGGGGTTCGGTGGCCCCACATCTGAGGAGTCCGCCTGTCCTAGAGCACTGTGAATGCTCTGACATCCGAGCTGCGGGACCTACGGGCCCAGCTGGAGGAGGCTGCAGACACACATGCCCAGGAGGTGAAGAGGCTACAAGAACAGGCCCGAAACCTGGAGAGGCAGCGGGAATCCTCCGCGCGTGAGGTGAGCTGTCCGCCCCCCTCCTCACTAAATGCCACTGGGGGCCTGGCCTGCTAGGGGTCCAGAAAGAAGAGTGTCAGATCTGTCCCTGCATGTGAGAACAAATGGACAGCCAACTCAGAAAGGAAGCAGTAAGCATTTATTGAGTCCTTGTTGTGTACATCTGGGACTCAAGACACTGGGGAGGTCCCTGCCCTCTTGATGTCCCTCCATAGAAAGATCTCGGTGGATGATTATTTCATGCCCTAATACCACCAACTCCAGCGTGCCGTGCCCCAAATCAGAACTCCCACGTGTGGTCTGAGTTGCTGAGAGCGAGGGGGCAGGTGCCTGTGGCTGGGGACTCGGATGTGGGCTGGTTTCTGCCAAGTCCCAGCTGGAGTGGGGCCTGTCCCGTGTCCCATGATGACCTGCCACCCTCCCAGGCAGAAGAGCTTCGGACGCAGCTGCGCCTGATGGAGGATGCCCGGGACGGGCTGCGGCGGGAGCTGCTGGAGGCCCAGCGCCAGGTACGGGAGGGTCAGGATGGCCGCGAGGCCCAGCGCCAGGAGGCCAGCGAGCTGCGGCGCAGCCTGAGCGAGGGTGTCCAGGAGCGCGAGGCCCTGCGGCGGACCAACGAGGAGCTGCGGGCGGCAGTGAAGAAGGCTGAGAGTGAACGGATCAGGTGAGGTGACGCGAGGGGACCAGCCCTGAGTCCTTCACCAAGCGCATCCTTCACACTGGATCTTGTCCCTGGAAGCTGACTTCACCCCCAAGATCCTGGAGAAATCACACAGATAGGGAGAGTCTTTGCCCTTGAACCACAGCTGGGCACTTGGGGTGGTTTTAGGTGATTTTTCTACCTGAAAAAAGGGGAAAAGTATGGCAGGCAAGGGTGGGTCCAGACTCTGACCCCACCTGCTGGGTGTCACCCTGGAGACTAGTCCTGACCTTGGAGTCTGAGTCTTGTGGCCTCGGGCCTGGCCCCCAGCCCTACAGGGCTTAGCTCAGGAGGGGCCACGTGGTCACTTAGCATGGGGGGCACCTCTAGGCCAAGAGCTGGCCGGACCCACTGGAGGGATTAGAGGAGCAGGCCTCTATGTAGAGCCCCACAGCGTACTCTTCTCAGGACCTGTGGCTGCCTCTGACCTCTGTCTCTTCCCCACTCCAGCCTGAAGCTTGCCAACGAGGACAAGGAGCAGAAGCTGGCGCTCCTCACGGAGGCACGGGTGGCTGTGGGCAAGGAGGCCGAGGAGCTGCGGGCTGGGCTGCAGGAGGTGGAGCGCTCCCGGCTGGAGGCCCGCAGGGAGCTGCAGGAGCTCCGGCGGCAGGTACCCTCCCTGGTGCTACACCTCGCTGGGCACTTGCTGCTGGACCAGTAGCACCCCCTTTTATGGAGCGTGGTTCCCTCCATGGTCCCCTGCATGGCCCCCAAGGCTTTGAACTATTTAGCAAGTGTTTTCAATTTAAGAACCCCTGAAACTCTCCACGTGTGTGTGTATGTGTGTGTGTGTGTGTGTGTGTACTTGTACGCAGTTATGTACGTAGTCATTCACCTTTCTCCAAGAAGAGGGTCTGGAGCTCTTGTCCAAATCTCAGAGGAGTCTGTGAACAAGAAGAGGTGCAGCCCCCATGAGATGGATCACGAGCTGGCAAACATTTTCTATAAAGAGCCCAACAGTAAATATTTGTAGCTTTGCAGGCCATACAGTCTGTCGCAACTCCCCAGCTCTCATTATAGCGAGAAAGCAGCCCCACACGGTACATAAATGCATGGGCATGTGTTCCATTAAAACTTTGTTTATGGACACTGAAATTTGAGTTTTATATCATTTTTCACATGGAAGAAATGTTGCTCTTCTTGGATCTTCTTCCAGCCATTTAAAAAGAAACCATTTCCAACTGTTTAAAAATATAAAAACCATCGTTGGCTCAGGCATTCCCAGAAGACTCGCAGAACAGGCGACAGCCCCATTGGGTTCCGAGGCTTTGCCTTGCCCAGAGATATCACAGCCTGAATACCTAATCCTCTTTATCTCCCATCAGTAGACCCGTTTACAAACACTTCAAGTCCCTTCCTGTTGGGTTGAAGTCCTGGGAAACCACAGGAGTCCCTGAAAGGAAGTCACATTTCTGTGCCAGGCTCTTGCTGGGCGCTTTTCATGCAACAGCATGATGATCTGTGTTCCCCCTTACTCCAGCGCTGTGGGGTAGTTGGCCTTACCCCCCACCTCCTCCCCTGGGGAACTAGGGGCTTAGGACGCACCTTTGCATTCCGCATGTCTGAGATTGACTTCCAGTCTGCGGCTTGTGTGCCGTGTGACTTTGGACAAGTCACTTCTCTGAGCTTCAGTTTTCTCATCTGTTAAACAAGGGTGATGTTAGTACCTGCCCCTATAGACTTGTGTAAAGATGAATGAGCTCATACAATTGAAGTGCTTAGAACAGGGATGGACACCTGGTAAGTACCCCATAAAAGTCAGGCATACCAAAAAAAAAAGTCAGGCATACCCAGAGAGAAAGGTGGCTGGGAAGCTGTGGTTCCTGCCCTATAGTTCCTCTTCCTCTTCTGATGGGGGGTTCACCACTCCCCATGATGAGTGGTTATGATGAGGTGGCCAGTGGGGGTCCTGGTGCCCAGGGCCTGGCATGGCTGGAGCTCAAACAGGTTCCCCGTGGGTTTGAGGTGGTGGTTGGTGTTCGTGTCCCTAGATTAGTGGGTCCTGAGTGCACGTGTGCCCGGGCCGGGCAAGGTATGGGGCAGAACTGAACAGGCCCTCAGCACCTTGGGCTAGAAGGGGCTGTGGATGCTGAGAAGGGTCTGAGGTCCTACCTGTGTCCACTGTCTCCCCCAGATGAAGATGCTGGACAGTGAGAACGCCAGGCTGGGCCGGGAGCTAGTGGAGTTGCAAGGCCGCCTGACGCTGGGCGAGCGGGCAGAGAAGGAGGGCCGGCGGGAGGCCCTGGGCCTCCGACAGAAGCTGCTGAAGGGCGAGGCCAGCATGGAGGCCGTGCGGCAGGAGGTAACCCTGGTGGGCGGGCTGTGTGGATGGGGAGGGTCTCAGGAGACAGCTGGGGTACCCTGTGCTTCCTCTCACCAGCAAGAAGCAGGGGGACTCCAGTGCTGGAGTCATTCTGAGAGATCACTCCCTAGGGCTCGTCCTTGTCCCCCACTCTGTGAGACTCTTCCCCGGATGTGATAGTAATAACAACTGCAAGAACTGTGTAGCGGGGATGGAGGTGGGGGTGGGGGTGGGGGTGGGGGTGAGGGGAAGCTCTGTAGGCATAACCGTGTTTGATTCTCCCGGCAGCCTCATGAGGTGGGTACACTTAACCCCCTTTTACACAGAGAATCAGACACTTAGGCTCAGAGAGGTCAAGGGGTCTATCAAGGTGACACAGCCGCTCAGATCTGACTCCAGAGCCTGCTCTCTTTCCATTCTGCTTTTCTGGCTGTTTCACTGTAGTCAGTCTACTGTGACCTTGACTAAGTCACTTGACCTCTCCTTGCATCGGAGCATTCATGGGATGGGGGCCCTGCCATAGGTCTTGGCTCCCAGGTCCTCCATAGATGGTGGTTTCTAGTGAAACTGGTGACCACGAGGGGGTGACTTATTCTCTAGACCAGAGGGGTATGTGTGTGACCATGCACTCCATCAGAACGTAATTTTTTAGCACATGCCCCGTTGTGTGATTTATTGATAAATTATGTGCACTGAGAGGCGGTACAACTCAGTAGTTAAAAGAACAGTCTCTGGAGCCGGGGGGCCTGGGTTTGAATCCTGGCTCTCAACTTAGTAGCTATGTGGCCTTGAGTAAGTCATACCATTGCTGTGTGCCTCAGTTTCCTCATCTGTAAAACGGAGATGATTCATAGTGGTAGAGTGGAGTTTTTTTTAAAAGTACTTAGTACCTGACCCTGATAAGTCCTATCCAAGTAGGTGTTGGTTGTTAGTTTATTGCTAATACGACAGGGCGTTATACACGGAAGAGAGAAAGCAGATTCTAATAGTTCACTCCCACACTCCCGTGGCTGTTCCTGCACATCTTGCCTGGGTGTGGGGACCGCTAAAACTCGGGTCTTGTGCAAGCTGCTTTTGGCGAGGGGCCCCGGGTTGGGTCTGGGAGGTGGGGTGTCGGGTTGCTGGGCGGCCTTGCTGACCCCCACCTCCCCGTGTGGCCCGCCCCAGCTCCAGGGGGCCCAGAGGAAGCTGCAGGAACAAGAGGGCGAGTTCCGGGCCCGGGAGCGAGGCCTGCTGGGCTCCCTGGAGGAGGCGCGCGGTGCGGAGAAGCAGCAGCTGGACCACGCCCGCAGCCTGGAGCTGAAGCTGGAGGTGGCGCGGGCCGAGGCCGCAGAGCTGGGGCTGCGGCTGAGCGCGGCCGAGGGCCGGGGGCAAGGCCTGGAGGCCGAGCTGGCCCGGGTGGAGGCGCAGCGGCGTGCGGCCGAGGTCCAGCTGGGCGGCCTGCGCTCAGCCCTGCGCCGGGGCCTGGGCCTTGGGCGCTCCCCCAGCCCGGCCCCACTGCCCTCGCCCAGCTCCCCGACCCGGAGCGCACTGGCCGGAGGTGAGCAGAGCAGGGTCCCCATCCCTGGCCGGGCCCCTGCCTAGGTCTGCTCCAGGGGGCTGCACCTCTCCTTTGATGAGGAGTTGAGACCCTGAACCCATGTCACTGCCCTTCCCTCTGGGAAGTCCACCAAGGCTCCTCTCCTCTGCTGATCTGTGCTCCCTTGGTTGCTTCATCTTCAAGGGGGTGATGGTGCTGCTTCTTAATGCCCCTGACTCCGCCCAGGCTTTGAGGCTCCATCTACTATAGTCGGTGCTCACCACTCCTCTCCATCAGCACCCCATCCTCCTCAGTCTCCCACTCCTAGCTTGATACCCCTCCATACTAGCCTTGTGACCCCAATGTCATGGCCAGACAGATACACACCCAGCCTAAGACCCCTTCCAGCTGCTCCTAAGGCCTGGTGGATGACCCCGGGGAAGTCAGCCCTGTGCTTCAGGGGGTGTGAGCACACCTGTCCAGAGCATCCACCTTGACTCACCCTGATATCTTGATTCCTAGGGCCTAGACTAGAACCCGTGGAATCTTAGCACAGCCGGCAATTCAGTATGGGATATTGAGGCGTTCGTTGCCTCTTCAAATCTGCAGATTTAACCCCAGGATCACATTCACTCAGTTATTCAATGTTTATGAAGCACCTACTATGTGCTGGATGTAGTTGGTTGGAGCAGTAAACAAAACTGACTAGCATTTCTGCTCTTCGGAGTTTATAGTGTAGGGATAGGAGTAGCAGACAGTGAAAGTGGTATATAAATGAAATAGAGAACATAAGGGCTGGAAAATAGGTAAGGAAAAAAACGCATCCAGGGGCATTGCTAGTGAGAATATAAAACAGCACCCCTGCTGTAGAAAATACTTGGCAGCTCCTCAAAAGACTTAGAATCACCATGTGCCCCAGCAATTCCACTTCTAGGTATATAACCAAAAGAACTGAAAAAGGGGACTGGAACAGATATGTGTATACTAGTGTCCATAGCAGCATTATTCACGGTAGCCAAAGGGCGGAATCAACCTCTCCACCGACAGATAAATAGATAAGTAAAATATGGTGTATCCATACAGAGCAATGTTACTCAGCTTTAAAAAGCAGTGACATTCTGGGGTACCTGGGTGGCTCAGTCGCTTAAGCTTCAGACTCTTGACTTCAGCTCAGGTCATGATCTCAGGGTCATGAGATCGAGCCCTGTGTCAGAGCCTGCACTGAGCACAGAGTCTGCTTGGGGTTCTCTCTCTCTCCCTCTCTCAGTAGCCCCCAACTCACACTCTCAAAAAAAAAAAAATACACTGACATCCTGACACACGTTACAACGTGGATGAGCCTTGATAACGTTACGCTAAGTGAAAGAAGCCAGTCATAAAAGGACAAGTATAGTATGAGCTAACTTTATATGAAATGCCTACAGATTAGGGGTTCCCAGGGGCTTGGGGGAGGGAAAATGGGGAGCTGTTGTTTAGTGGGCGCAGAGTTTCTGTTTGAGGTTGTACATCGTAATTTGCTCGGGGCCGCCAGTGCAAAGTACTGTAAACTGAGTGTTTAAGCAACAGAAATTTGTGTCTCACCGTTCTGGAGGCCAGAAGTCTGAGATCAAGGTGTTGGCAGGGCCACGCTCCCTCTGAAGTCGCTAGGGAAGGATCTGTCCCAGGCCTCTCCTGGCTGCTTGTAGTTCCAAGGCTTGTGGCAGCAGAGCTTTAGCCTTCACATGGCCTTCTTGTGTGTGTGTCCACATTTTCTCCTTTTTTTTTTTTTAAGATTATTTATTTGAGAGAGAAGGAGCAGGGGGAGGGGCAGAGGGAGAAGCAGACTCCCCACTGAGCGTGGAGCCCAACTTAGGGCTCATTCCCAGGACCCCAAGGTCATGACCTGAGCTGAAATTGAGACTTGGACACTCAACAGACTGAGCCGCCCAGGCGCCCTGCAGTAAAGGCACTTTATAAAGATGCAGCAAGGGCAGGGGCGAGGGCAGGGGTCTTTGTATGGGAGATGGGGAGCCCTGCTGGGGAGGTGGTAGGTAGGATGGGTAGGAGAAGAGACCGTGGACAAGTGGAAGGTCCTGAGTGGCAGGTTCACTGTCTGGTGAGCAGCAAAGGACAGAGCAGCAGGAGGGCAGGGAGCAAGGTGTGGAGAATGGGAGGAGACGTGGCGACAAAGGATTTGCTTGGGTAATCCTTGCAGGCCCCCGTGAAGATGCTAGCTTCACCCTGTGGAGGTGGGAGCTCCTAGGGGCTGTGGGTAGATGTCCCGCTCGGGGTCCCATGGGTGCTGATGGGAGCTGATGGGAGCTGGGGGGCAGCTTGGGGGTCACTTGGCCCAGGCTGACCTCCCGCCTGCAGTTCTGATGCTGACCTTCAGGCGGTGCGCAGACAGCTGCGCTGTCTGCGCACCGCCCCTCCCACCTCTTCAAGCAAAGTTCATTTTTCTGCCGGGAAATAGGGCTACCTGGTTCCACATCTCAGCTTGGGATCTTACCAGCTTTGAGGCCAACCAAGTCCCCTAATTGCTTTGAGCCCGTCCAGGCTGTGAAGTTGGGACATGGGTCTTTACTTCTCAGACAATCATTATGAAAGTGGAATAGGATGTCAGGAAGCCCAGTGCCTGGCCCATAGGAAGCACTCAGTGCAGGGAGATGTGGAGGTGGCGGTGTCCACCTTTGGCCTGGGCCCTGGGGTTGCAGCCCTCATGGTGCTCCTGGTCTAGGGATGAGCTCACCCCACCCCAGTCTGGGGGCAGGACACCTCTGTGGGACAGGCCTAAAGGAACGGGCCAGGCAAAGAGAACCCATGGAAAGAGAAGGGAACAGCATGCATGAGGGCCCTGGTGCTGGAAGAGGGAATGTTCTAGAATTTGGTACCTGAGTGTGATGTGGAATGGATAGCTTGTAAAAGGTGAGAGGGCTGTTCTAGGGTGAGCAAAAGAGCCTCTGTGTGATGGCAAGGACATTGGGTCCCATTCTGAGGGTCGTGGGGGCTGGGGAAGGGTTCCACAAGAGGGTGAGGGCCCCAGCATGCTGCGGGAAGCTCATGCAAGCCGCTGGGTGTGGCAGGGTGGGTGAAGTGGTACATGAGGAGCCTGCAGGCCCCATTCAGGCAGGGGAGGCTGGGGCTCCTGCACCCCTAAGCAGGCCTCCTCCCTTAGGAAGCGGCGAAGGGCTCAGGAGCCCCAGCCCCTTGGAACGCAGCCCTGGCTGTGAGCCGCCATCCCCAGGACCCACCACCTCCCCGGCCTCTCCAGACCTGGACCCGGAGGCAGTGCGGGGGGCCCTCCGGGAGTTCCTGCAGGAGCTGCGGAGCACCCAGAGACAGCGGGTGAGGCTGGGTATGAATGGCTGGAGAGGGAACCGGGTGGCCCAGAGGGGTGCCACGGGTTGTCAGAGCCGAGGTCTTCCTTTTCCCCGGTTGTTGGGGCCTCAGGATGAGCTTCGGGCCCAGATGAGCGCCCTGAGTCGCCAGCTGGCTGAGTTGGAGGCTGAGCGGGACAATGCAACGTCACGGGTGAGGCAGCTGCAAAAGGCCGTGGCCGAGAGTGAAGAAGGTGAGTGTGACCCCCCCCCCCCCCCCCCCGGGTCCTTGCTCTGCTCTCTGTGCTTCTAGCAGCGGCAGTGGGACCTGTGGGATTGGCGCGAATGGCTCCTGTGTCCCTGCCCTGGCCACCGTGACCTGAGTTGGAGGCTATCTCCTCTGGGGGACCCTCCCTAATTAGCCCCACTCCACGTGTCCAGACCAACAGGCCCTCAAGGGCCCTGTGGTGGGTGGAGGGCAGGCCGGGCACCCTGGTTCGGGTCTTGAGGCTGCGCCTGGCCAGGCCTGACGGGGCTGGGGTGCTGCAGCCCGGCGTGGTGTGGATGCGCGGCTGAGCGGGGCCCAGGCCCAGCTGGCGCTGCAGGAGGAGAGCGTGCGGCGTAGCGAGCGGGAGCGCCGGGCCGCCCTGGACCAGGTGGCCACCCTGGAGAGGAGCCTGCAGGCCACGGAGAGTGAGCTGCGGGCCAGCCAGGTAGGCGGGAGCCGCGGGCCACGGCGAGGGCAGGGGGTGTCCGCGTGTGCCTCAGCGGCTGCTGTGAGTCCTACTGTGTGCATCTCTGTTGCCGTCTGCCTGGGTGCCACACCCACCAAAGCGACCGCCAGCGTGTGACTGTCCAGAAGCACATTCAGAATCCACCCTCTCGTCCCTCCCTGAGGTCACCAGGCTGTAGAAGGAAAAGCCTGGGCTTGTGAGCCTGATGGGAAAGAGCCCAGGTTCAGTCCTGGGCCTGCTGCTCGTTTTCCTCCTCTGTATGAGGGGAGCACCGCGATTGTCCCCCAGAGACGATGCACGAATGGTCTTAACATGTGTTCAGGGGACCTCAGTTTCCTTGGTCTCTGTGTAGCCGCACGAGCGGTGCTCTGGGGGTTCTCTGTGTGTTTGGGGGACATCTGTGCTTGTGTGTGTGTCTGGGACAGGACACCTTGGCCCTGGTGGTGACAGTCCACCTGGGGGACTGACAGCCTTTCTCACGGCCTCAGATCCCCCGCTTCCTCCCCCCTTCCTCCCTGGCCCTCCAGCATCGCCCCCATAGCCCACCCCCTGCCTCTGGCTCCAGGTCAAGTTTGAGCTGGATTGTTATGTCTGTGGTTCCAGCTCTGGCCTCGGGCCCAGCCGCAGGGGCCGCGGGAGGAGGCCAGGAACAAAGCTGGGCAGGGGCCAGAGTGGGGCTGCCAGACCCAGACATGGCAGTGTTGGGGCTGAGCACGGCGGCAGAGGGGCCAGGCCTGGGGAAGGGTTGTCCTCGATGTAAAAGGACGGTGGCGGGAGCGGAGGGGCCCCAGTCTGTCTTCCTGTCCTCTCCCCACTCCTCAAGCTTCCTTTGCTGTCTGACCCCCTGTGAGGAAGAACATCACCCCCCAAAACCAGGTAGAGCCCAGGCTCCCACGCAGCTCAGCTCAGGTCACACAACCAGCTTCTGGACCCGCCTCTGGAGAGAGACGTGACAGCAGGGGAGCCCTGGAATCTGCATTCTGGCCCTCCCCCCACCCCCCAGGGCTCTGTGAACACCTAGTACCCCTGGGCCAGGGCAGTCCCCCCACTATACCGATTATACCGATGTGAAACTGGGCCCCAGAGCAGGAGGAGAGGATCCTGGGTCCCAAAGCCTGTTAGACCCAGCCAAAACCAGAACGTGCTCTGGGATCCTCGGGTCAGCCCATCCTGCGAACACAGCGGCAGTCTGAGGCCTCAGGAGGGTCACAGGCCGGGCACCGGTCACCCAGGGAGTGGTTGGACCGGCCACCTCAAGGCTGAGGGTCCTGAGGGGGGGTGGGGTTGGGGGGTGGCCGGGCAGCGGGGGCCTGATCCCTCCACACCCACAGGAGAAGATCAGCAAGATGAAGGCCAACGAGGGAAGGCTGGAGAACGACAAGCGCCGCCTGAAGGAGGTGCTGGATGCCTCCGAGGGCCGCACCATCAAGCTTGAGCTGCAGCGACGCTCGCTCGAGGGGGAGCTGCAGCGCAGCCGCCTGGGCCTGAGTGACCGCGAGGCCCAGGCCCAAGCCCTCCAGGACCGGGTGGCCTCCCTGCAGAGGCAGGTGGGTCCCCAGTACCATCTGCGGGCTCCTCATCTGGAGCCCAGTGCTAAGTGCTTTATGGGGATACGTCATACTCCCAACAACCCTGCGGGGCAAGCAGGGTTTCTTTCACGGACGACAGAGGCTCAGAGGTGATGCCATCACCCAAGATCACATAGCTAATAAGAGACACAGACAAAATTAGAGTTCAGGACTCTAACAGAACCTGTGCTCACAGGAAGCCTGTGGGACAAGTTAGAGATGTAGATTTCACTCATGCCCCTTTCTGCCTTGGCTGCCAGGAAGCTCAGCTTTATTTACTTATTTTTTTAGAGATTTTATTTATTTATTTATTCATGAGAGACACAGAGAGACAGAGACACAGGCAGAGGGAGAAGCAGGCTCCATGCAGGGAGCCTGATGTGGGACTCCATCCCAGGTCTCCAGGATCACGCCCTGGGCCAAAGGCAGGCACTAAACTGCTGAGTCACCCAGGGATCCCCGGAAGCTCAGCTTTAAGTAGAATGTTCAGTGGCTCTGCTAGCCCTGCATGGTCAGCCACCAAGGCCAAAAGCAGAACATTTCCAGGTTGTGTGATTACTCTTTCTCCTCTATAGCAGGGAGGAGAGGGGAATGAGGACAGGGAGAAGGCCGTGGGGTCTGAGACAACCAGGTGGGTGGCACTCCCCGTGAGGGTAGTTAACTAGCAGTGGGACAGGGCCCAGGATGCAGTGGGCTGAGTCAGTGGGAGCACATGGGAACGGTGAGCATCAGGGATGAGGTGGGAGGAGCTGGGCTTGGGCTCGACCTCCCTGCTGGAGGCCGTGGCGGGAGCAGAGCCACTTTACCATCCTGCATGTCTCCCTGCCAGGTGGCGGACAGTGAGGTGAAGGCAGGGACCCTGCAGCTGACAGTGGAACGGCTGAGCGGGGCCCTGGTCAAGGTGGAGGAGAGCGAGGGGCTCCTGCGGGACAAGGTGCAGGGCCTCACAGAAGCCCTGGCCCAGAACAGCGCCAGCCTTACCAGCAGCCAGGACAAGAACCTGCACCTGCAGAAGGCCCTCACCGCCTGTGAACATGACCGCCAAGTGCTCCAGGTATGGGGGTTCCGGGGCCTGGCTGGGAGTGAGCTCTGAGAGTCAGCCCCCGAGGGCAGGCCTGGAGGGGCCCTGATAGGGAGCCAGGCAGCGGGGCCCTCGGGCACCCTAGGGAGCGAGGCAGAGAGGCTTTGAAGGGGGGTGGGCCCAATAAAAGCATCTGCCAATAGGAGACTTGCAGGGGGCAGTAAGAATCAGCCTACTCGTAGAGGCTTAGAGGGACTCAGAGGCAGTGTTGTGGGCAGAGTTGGGGTCGGGGGGGGTCCCCACGTGATGAAGGTCAGTGGGCCAGGCCCACCGTCTTCCTCGCCCTCCAGATAAGGTCTTTGAGCTGTTTTGTGGGCTGTGACCCTGACCCGGAGGTACAGAGTAGAGGGGAGCCTTTGCTCCCTCCTGGCCCCATCAGCCCCTGTCCCCCAGGAACGGCTGGAGGCCGCCCGGCAGGCGTTGTCCGAGGCTCGGAAGCAGAGCAGCTCCCTGGGTGAGCAGGTGCAGACGATGCGGGGCGAGCTGGCGGACCTGGAGCTGCAGCGGGCGGAGGCAGAGGGCCAGCTGCAACAGCTCCAGGAGGTGAGGGTCGGGGGGGGCCCCTCTGTCCCCAGGACGCTGAGGCCCTCAGGTGGAGTGGGATCTTCCTTACCCAACCTTATCCCAAACCCAGGCCCAGCCTCCCGTGGGGAAGCATGGTCCGTTCATCCCACAGCCCAGGTACAGAGATGGAGAAGCTGAGGCTGGCCTCAGAGGTGATGAGGAGATCACCTCGGAGAGGTGACCTCGGGTGATGATGTCTGGCGTGGGCCTCACAGCCGCCCTGCCGAGCCGAGGCCGGCATCACCGTGGCCACGCTTCAAGGGCGCACTCCGAGGCCCGGCAGCGGCGTTAGGGGCTCCCTGGCTTCTGCAGGTGCTGCGGCAGCGCCAGGAGGGTGAGGCTGCGGCCCTGCACACAGTCCAGAAGCTGCGGGACGAGCGGCGGCTGCTGCAGGAGCGCCTGGACAGCCTGCAGGGTGCCCTTGCCCAGCGGGAGGCCGAGAAGCGGGAGGTGGAGCGGTCAGCGCTGCGGCTGGAGAAGGACCGGGTGGCCCTCAAGAGGATGCTGGACAAGGTGGGCTGTGCCTCGGGGCCCTCCCCTCCCTTCCTCTGGGTCCTAGCCCTGCTCTCGGCCCTGTGTCTGCAGGGTCTGGGGGCCTCGGGTGTCCCCGGTCCCTGGTCTTGCCGCCTCAAAGCTGCCACCCCTCTCTGAGCCCTCTCTGAGCCCCCCCCCCCTTCGGGCACCCTGATGCCCTCCTGCTGTCCCCGCCCAGGTGGAGCGGGAGAAGCTTCGCAGCCACGAGGACACAGTGCGGCTGAATGCGGAGAGGGGCCGCCTGGACCGCACGCTCACAGGGGCCGAGCTGGAGCTGGCTGAGGCCCAGAGGCAGATCCAGCTGCTGGAGGTCCAGCCCCTGGCCACCCTCTTTCTCCCTAGCCCCGGACCCCACCCCCCGCCCCCGCCCTCGGCCTGAGTGCTCAGCAGCCCAGGGTCCTCAGCCTTCATAACCCACAAGTCGGACCCTTGGAGGGGGCAGCCCAGAGCCAGGTCCCAGAGGGAGGGGTCCTCCCCAGCGTGGAGCGAAGATGCCCCTTAGCATGTGAGCCTGTGTGGGTGTGTGTGTGGACATGTAGCGGTGTGAGTGTGCCGGGGAGTATTCTTGTGCATGTGGCATGAATCTTGTACACGGATGTGGCAAACCTAAGTATTAGGAATATGTTTTATGTGTGTGTCTCTCTGTACAGATGTCTTCATATATGTAGGTGTGTGTAGTGTTGGGCTTTTGCACATACGCATGTATCCGTGTGAACACGGTAAGTATTGACACGCTGGCTTTTGTGCCTGTGTGTGTGTGGGCCGGTCTCTGTTGGACTGTATCCCTGTGCGTGTGTGTGCATGTGTGTGCATGCGTGTGCATGCCTGTCAGTGGGGCTCACTAGGTCCCCCGACCCAGGATCCACAGACCAGGTGGGCCAGGAACAAGGGAGACAGACAGGGATCTCTGCTGCACCTCCTGCCTGCACGGACTTTGTCTTGAGGGGCCTTGAGGCTCCTGGGAGGTGCCTGACATCCCCTTGCACACACGTGCCTGCGCACACACGTAGGGCCGACCCCTGACAAGCTGCCCCTCCTGCAGGCCCAGGTGGTGGCACTGGAGCAGGACCAGAGCCCAGGCCGGCTGGAGGCGGACGAGCAGCAGCAGCTGGAGCTGCAGCAGGAGGTGGAGCGCCTGCGCAGTGCCCAGGTGCGGACGGAGCGCACCCTGGAGGCGCGGGAGCGGGCCCACCGGCAGCGGGTGCGCGGGCTGGAGGAGCAGGTACTCGGCCGGGCTGTGCTCGGGCCCCTCCCCAGGACGCAGCAGAAGCAGAAGGACGTTCCCTCAGGAAGCCGGGCCGGGGTGGAAGTGTGTGGGGTCCGGGGGGGGCGGGCGCAGAGGGCCAGCCTCGAGCCCTGGTAGGAGCCCTCAGTGGCACCCATGACCCAAGCGGCCCGGTGCACCCACGCTCGTGTCGGTTGTGGCCTAATGCTGGGGCTCCGGTGTTGTCACTGGGACTCAGTCCCCTTGGCGTGGCTCTGCTGTCCTCGTGGCTGTCCCCTGAGCACTGCAGGTGGCCTGAGCGGGGCCCCAGCCTGGGTTATCCTAGAGGAAAGGGGGCCTTTTTCCTGGGAGCGACAGCACAGGGGCTGGGGAGGACCCGTACTGGCCAGCGTGGATCCCACTCCCCTTCCCACCCGTCCCTGGCCTGACCTGTGCACGGGTAGGCCAGCCCTGGGTCACAGGTCCCCCGTCGGACTAGCAGCAGGCCTAACGATGAGTGTGGGGACCGGGGGCCCCCTGAAGAGATGGGAGGAATGGCCAGAAGACGGCCAGCTGCCCCGTGGGACGCACGGGAGGGGAAGGAAGCACCCTGGTGCTTCATGAAGTCCGTTTTTTCCTGGGACAGGCAGGATGGGGTCCCTTGTGGGGCCCCAGCAGCAGCCACCCCCCTTCTCCGACACCAGGCTGGGGCCTGGGCCGCGGCCCCACCTCCTCTCTCTCCTCCAGGTGTCCACACTGAAGGGGCAGTTGCACCAGGAGCTCCGGAGGACCTCAGCGTCCTTCCCCCCTGCGTCCAGCCCCGCGGGGCAGTGAGCCCCTTCCTCGCTGGCATCCTGGAGACGGCTGCGGCCCGGGCAGGACGGCAGCCCCCTCTCACTCGGCCCGCCCAGGCCCTGGCCTGTCCCGGCCACCGGAGCTCAGCCACCGGAGCTCGGCCACCGGAGCTCGGCCGGGGGCGGGGAGGGGCCGGGTGGCAGGGCTGAGGGCCGGGGACTCCAGCAGCAGCTTCTCGCGTCATCCGTGGGCCCCGCTTCGGTCTGGTCCCTCCCAGGGATGAGCCTCCCGAGCGGCTGAGCCGAAGCCGGGGGTCTCCTGGACCCCCCTGCCTCTGGTTGGCCTGGAGCATGGGCTCCCGGGAAGGCGGGGGAGCCTGAGAGGCAGAGACCCAGGCCCGCCCCTGGCTTTCCAGAGCTTTCTCCGCCTTAGTCCAGCGTGTTTGTCAGGAAATTCCTCAGAGTCCAGAGTCCTTGTATTTTTATACCTTTTTACAGTGTTAACTGTTCAGAACGGTTGTGTTTTTTGTAGCAAGGAGACCTCATTTTCTAAAAACGGTTTGTAGAGACGTGTCCTGCTACTTGGGTACTCCTGTACTCCTGCGCCTGAGAGATGCGGCGGCAGCGAGACAGCAGGGCCTGGGCCAGGAGGGATGGGGCGGGCGGCCGGGGGCGCGCAGGGGGAGGGGGCGGCTCATGGAGGGCCCTGGCATTCCCAGCCTCCCGGGATGTCGGCACAGGGAGGTCCCTGGGTAACAGATGGGACTGTGACCCGAACTGCTCAGGATCAGGACCGCAGAGGCAAGACCACAGGTCACCTGAGCGGTCCCTTCTCCCCAGGGGGCCAGGCAGCCTCTGGGTGAGGACAGGTGGTAGTGGGAGGCCGCTGGCCACCGCTCTGGCTCCTGCCCGAAAAATGACCGAATCTTTTGTAAAAACCATTTTAATTTTGTATAAAACAAGGGTGGTCTATGCCCGGGAGCTGTACGAAGTCCTAGCGGACCAGCTGGGGTGTGAGGGGCACAGCCTACCTGGAGGGGCTGGGGGCAGGGGGACGGAGAAGGCACATCAGAGGCCCGGATGCCCCTCATCGGGGGGTGAGCCCTGGGCAGTGGGGAGCCCCCCTTGGGCCCCGCGGTGGCCGCAGGCTGGGAGAGGGGCCCGAGACCAACCCCGCGGGGCCGTAGTCCACTAACTTCTTACAGAATAAAAGGAATGTCAGGCCGGGGAGAAAAGCACCAGGTCAGGCAGGGCCTGAGGGCCCCGGATCCGAGAAAGGCCCAGGGCTTGGGGTGCCAGCTCCGCCCTAGCAGCCCCCGCAGCTCCTGGCACAGGAGGCCGCCACAGACTGGCACAGGCCGCTGCTGGCCATCACGCCACATTTGGAGAACTTGTCCCGACACAGGTCAGCTGTGGTGGGGGCAAGGAGTGGGGTCAGGGTGGGGGAGGTGATGGAGAATCAGCCCCCTTCTTAGCCCTGAGACTGGGAATGTCCTGAGGCTAAGCGGCCAGGAGGGAGGGCAGGACCAGGTGGGCAGGGGAAGGGATGCTGAGGGGTAGGGAGCGGGGAGGGGTCTCGGGGTGCAGGCCCTCCTACCTCGGAGGAGCTCCTCGTGAGCACAGACTGTGCGGACACAGATCTCCTTGTTTACCACGTACACGCGGCGGAGGCTGGGGGTGCAGAGGGGATGGTGGTGTCACCCCAACCTCACCCAGCCCCGCAGGGGGAGCCCACGCATCCCGCCCCCTACATCTGGGCTCAACCAGGGTGGGGTTCCACTTCAGGATTCCCGCGTCCCTAAAGCCCACCTGGGCTGGCCGCCGCCCTGCACCCCGTCCCCCGCCCCACCCCTGCTCACCTGTAGAAGCAGACCTCATTGAGACACTGCTTGCAGGGCTTGTGGATGGAGTAGAGGCGGGTGCAGGGGTACTGCTCCTCGCGGCAGTCTGCGTGACAGGCGGGATCAGATGCGGGGCTGGCGGGTGGCACCCAGGTCTCCCACCGACTTTTGGCCCTCCCGAGCTGCCCGCTTTTACACGGTATATACGTGCACGGGCTCGCAACCGCACTCGGAAGCACATATTGGTAACTGATGGCAACCCACTGCCACCCCTGCCACGCGGGCACGTGCAGGGCTGGGCACGCTCACCAGAGCACCCCCGAGCACTGAGCTCGCGGTGAGAGCAGCCCTCAGTCTGGCTCTCGGGCTCCTGGGGCAGCTCTGTTGGCCTGGGCTGCTGTTCCCCTTTGTGTCACCTGCCGCGGGCACCACCCAGTCCTGCTGGCTGGCAGGCAGGAAGCCCCAGCATCTCCCTTCCCCTTCCCAGTGTCTGGGGGTAGAGGGCCCTTCCTGAGCCCATAGCCAAGCCCAGGAGGAGGGGGTCCCCCAGAGCTGCCTGGGGGGCCATGGGGTTGCTGGCCTAAAGCAGGGGCAGGTCTGCAAGCCCCTGACCCTACAGCCACCCAGCAAAAACAAAAGGCCCGGCTGTCTCCATCCCAAGAGGGCCGCACCCACGCGACCCCAATTTCTGGGCCCGTGCCCCCGTTTTCTCCAGCTGTTGGGGGAGCTCTTACCCAGAGGCCCAGGCTCCGTGGGCTCCGTCTCCACGCTTCCAGGCGCTGGTGTTGGGAGAGGGGCAGGCAGAGATCACTGAGAGGGATCCGTTCCGGGCACCTGTCCCGCCCTGGCGGGGCCCCGCTCCCGGGGTGGACAGGAGCCGGCTGCCTACCTACGGTGGGGGCTGGGATGACTTCCTGTGGGACTTGCTGCTGGGACTGGAACTGGAACTGCTCCGCAGGGGGCCGAGGAGTCACCTCTGAGACGGGACGATAGGGGGTCCACTCCGTCCTCTCCACCCCAGCCCCCAGCTGCCCACCTCCCGCCCCAGCCCTTTACCTTGATAATCATAGTAGTCCGGGTTGTCTGCGAACAAAGACGGATACGGAGCCGTCGGGGGGCAGGCGAGCTCTCGGTCCCGGGGGCCCAGGAGGTCGGGGCGAAGCCCAGGACCACCGCCCCCTCTGACTCCCGCTGCCCTAACCCCCGGGCCCCTGCTGGTCATGCACACGGGGGGCCAGGCCTTGACGTGGCAGGGTGTGGGGAGACCCGCGCAGGGCAAGGCCCTTACCTATCTGGTCACTGTAGTGGGTGTACTGGACGTGGTCCGGGAACGGAGGCAGTGGGTCGAGGTCGTATTGGCCCTGAGCTAGCAGGCCAGCTGTGAGGAGGCAAAGCATGACGGGGTGCCCTGTGGGGTTCCCGGGGCACTTCTGGGGAGGAGACGCAGAGGTCCCAAGGGCCACCCGCGAGACCCGGAGATTCTACAACCAGAGTCTCAAATCCAAGGGGCCCGAACTCCTTCCTCGACGGTAAAGGCCCTCACATTCCCTGCATCTGTGTCACCCCGCTGACCTTTGCTGGCCTGTCACCCCCGTGCTAGTGTCCTGGCTATTCCTGGAACTCAGCACACTCCTGTCTGCCCCAGGGCCTTTGCCCTCAACTTTCCCTAGGCCCGTAATGTTCGTTAACTTCCTTCACGTCTCAACTAAAAAGTCAGTCCCGCCAAGAGGCCCTCCCTCCCTGGCCCAACCACCCTCTCCACCTCCTCCCTCGTTCCTTTCCATCCTAGAGAGACACGCTGACGCTGACGTTTATCACATGCACCTGATGTAGCAGCCTGAGGGCAGGGATGTAGCAGCCGGGGGCTGGCCCAGGGCCTGGCACATAGTAGGAGCATGGCAAGTAGCTGTCACATGACACGTTAGACCCCGCCGGCCCTTCACCCCCACGGGCAACTCCTCATTTGACCGAGAGGGATCAGGCCCTGGTCAAGGTTGTGTAGGGTGGCTGGTTCCCAACCGGGTCGAGGACCCAGACCTACAGACTCCCTGCCCTGTGCCTCTCCCTCCTACACTTGGGCTCCCGGCAGGGAGGAAGAGCAGGGGCTCCCAGTGCCCGGGCGTGCACCCACTCTCCAGAGCCCCGCCCTGGCTGCTGCTGCTGCTGCTGCTGCTGCGGAGGCCTGGGGTCAGGGGCTGGGAGGGGTTGGCCAGGCCAGTCTGTGGCCCAGGAACCCGGGGAGCTGAGCTCTGGCCCCAGGGCACAATAAAGGTTGGGCCCAGCTGCCCTCCGGCCACACCCGGGAGCCCCCCAGGCAGGAACAGGAGCCACTCACCAGGCAGGAACAGCAGGAAGAGGTAGGCAGCTCTCATGGCTCCGGGGTGAGGCCGTCTGGGCTGGTGTCAGGACAGCTGGAGGAAGAGGAGGGGCAAGCTGCGGCTCCGGTGGGGACGCCGAGCCCACCTCTGCTCCCCCGCATCCAGCCCGGAGAAGGAGGCCCCGGAATAGAAGCCAGGGGGCCGGCGGGGCGCGGCAGGGGCTACTTCGGAGGGACATCTGCTGTCCCCCGTGGCCCAGCGGGCGTTCGGGTCCCGCGGAATAAGGCCTCCAGCCTTGCAAACGGACAGAACTCAGTCTGCCCTTCTCACCAAGGGGGTGTTTCTGGCTCCCCACTAGCCTTGACTCTGCTCCCCTCGCCCACAGCCAGGCCCTCCTGAAGCAGCGCCTCCTGGGGTGTCATGCACTGACCGCATGGACCCCTGACCCAGCCCCATTCTCAGGACCCCGCTCTGCCACCATCGCCGCTGCCTTTCGGCTGCCAAACCCACCACCTGTTCCCAATTAGCCCCCGGGCCCTGAGTGTCTTGCTCTGCAGGAAACCGCATGCATGCATGGGCCCCGGGGCCCGAAGGGCAGCCAGGCCTGGGCAGGGCTCCCACCCCCAGAAGATTCCTCTCCTGCCAGGCCTCTGGGCTCCTAAGACCTGGCTGTCTCCATCACAGACTCACGAGACTAAGGTCTATTTGTCTGGAGCAGCAGGAAACACTTAGGGTGGAGTCTGAGGAGAGCTGCTCTGGATCCTAGAAGGGCAGCGCTGGAGGGACCGTGATGTCACCCGGCCTGGGGCTCCTGAGCCCCCCAACTCTGCCTGACAAGCGCTGTGCGGGTCATTCTGCGGGGAGGGCCCAGTGGTCCGCAGCCTTCACCAGGCTCCCGAAGTCCAAGAACTGCTGTCTTTGGCCGTGCAGTGGGCTTGGCAGGCTCTGCGGGTCCCCGTGCACAGTCCCAGCTCAGTGGGAGGCAGTCTCAAGACTGTCATCCTTTGCCGGGAGTCTGGGCGAGTGTCCAGGGCTCAGCCGTCCAGGAGGGCCCCTCCCACCGCGGCGACAGGAGCTCCTGCGCCCAGCTAGGCAGCGAACCCAGACCCAACCGCCCAACTGCCCGCTGCTGCCGCCGTCTAGGGGAAAGGCGAAGGGACGTGGGCCTGTGGGCATCTGTCCCTCTCCCTCCTCCCTCCCAGTCCACAGCCTTCGGGGGGCCCGGCCTGGCTCCTCCACTCACCACCTCCCTTCCTTACTGAGGTGGGTGGGGTGGGGTGGAGATGAGCCCCATGACTCAAGCTGCCCCAGAGGCAGGGGACATCTGGTTCCCCACATTCTGAAAACCCTTGGCCTTCTCCTGGCAGGAGGGACGGAAAGACCCGGAGCTCTTTCCTTGCAACTCCCCACAAAGCCTCCCTATCCCGTCCTCGTCCTCGTCCCCCGGGGCTGGTGGCAGCCAGGCCAGCTGGACCTGTCATCACTCTGGAGCAGGCCCGGAGTTGGGGCCTAAGGGGCCTTAAGACGTGGGGCGGAGCCGTGTGCCCCCCAAGCCCCTCCTAGGCCTCCCGGCCCCCTGCCTGGCGTCTTCCTCCCCCAGGAGGTCTGGCACCCAGGCCCGGGCCCACCGGGAGAGCGGCCCCAGGGCAGGAGGGCGGGAGTCAGGACCGGGAGCCGCGGGCGCGGGGGTCACATCTCCGAGGCCGTCTAGACGTCGGATTTGGCGGCGCCTCCCCTGCCTCCCCCCACCGCAGGCGATGCAGGGATGGGGCAGGGGCGAGCGGGGCCTAGGAGCGCAGGCTGCCCGGGGAGGCCGGCGGGGGCGGGGGGCGGGGGGGGGGGGGCAGATGTGGGCGCGCGGCTGGGAGCCATCAGCCGGCTCGCTCGGCTCCCCGCGCCCTCCCGCGCCCTCCCGCGCCCTCCCGGTCCCGGGGTCCCTTTGTCTCCGCTCGGGCCGCCGCCCCGCCGCCCCCTCCTCTGGTTCCCCCAAACTCGGGCCCCCTGCAACGACCCCCGGCCCCCAGGTGCCCCCCAGCATCTGCTCGCACGGCCCGGGGTCAGGAGGGTCCCCGCCCGGGCCGCGGAGCCCGCACCCCCCCCGCCCCCCCGCCCCCGCCCCCCGCCGCCCCGCACCGGGCCCGCACCCCGCACCCCGCACCCCGCACCCCGCACCCGGCCCGCGCCTACCTGGTCGGGTCCCTGCGCCGCCCGCCGAGTGCGCCCGCGCCGAGCCCCCCTCCGGGCCCCCGACGGGCCGGCGCCCGCCCTCAGCCCCGGAGCCGCTGGGTCCTAACGCGCGCCCCGCCCGCCGCCGCCGCCGCCGCCGCCGCCGGGGAGGCCCTGGGGGAGGCCCTGGGGGAGGCCCTGGGGGAGGCGCCCCGGCCCCGCCCCTCGCGCGGACCGCGGGCCCCACAACGCCCGGCCGCCCCCCGCCGCGTCTGGGCTGCTGTCTGCGGGGGGGGGGGGGGGGGGGGGGGGGTTGTGCAGGACGGGCCGCCCCATTGCGCGGAGGAGAAGACCGAGGCTCCTAAGGGGCCCGCTCAGCTCTGTCCCCTCTGGCCCCGACAGCCTCCCTCCCCGGCCAGCTCCAGGGGGGGGCCTGGCTTCCAGAACCAGCACTGCCCTCAGCCCCCTGACCACAGGCCCCCAAGTATGTCCCAAGGGCAGCAAGGCCTGCAGCAGGACGCGCGTCCAGGAGGCCACCCTGGGCAAGGGCGCCGCCGTCCATGGCTCAGGCCACCTCCCTCCCTCGCTCGCCGCCCTGCATCCAGCCCAGCACCCAGCCACCAATCCTGCTTCCAGATGTTTCTGGAGCCCGTGCAGCCCCCTCTGCGGTGTAAGCCACGTGAGCTCCCGCCCGGCCTGTGTAATGGCCCCTCACGGGCCCTTCCCCATGGGCCCTGCCCTCCTGGGCCCACCTCGGCCACTGGCCCCTTCCTCCATAAGGCCTTTTGCTGGGTTCCCAGGGGAAGGAAGCTAAGGCTGCCCGTGCCCCCCCACCCTGCCCCCCAGGACCCTGCCCTTCATCTGGGTCTGGCTCGGGGCTCCCCGCAGCCCAAGGGCCTTTGGGCACTCTCACTGAACCCCTTCCTCCGCCCGGCGCCTGGCTGCTCCTTCCTGCTGGCCCCCTTGGGGGGCCCCCCTCCTTGGGGTTAAAGACCAAGCCTCCCTCCTCCCCTTTCTCCCCGCGCCCCAGGCCCTTCTGCTCCGCTGCTCACAGCTGTCCTGTTGGCCTGCGTGTGCGACCAACCAACCGTTTGAATCCGGCTCCTCTCCCACGTGAGCCCGCGAGCTTGCGAGCTGCGTGGAGACCACAAACGAGTCTGTTTTTGCTCATCCCCCGTTTAGGCTCATTAGGCCCAGTGCCAGGCTCGGAGCAGCCGTTCAGTAAACGTCAATGGAACGATGAACGTGCGCTCAGTGCTCCCGGGAGAGGCTGGCTGGCTGGGGTGTGGGCGCCCGCCTGGGCTGGGGAGCGTGGGGATCTCCCTTCCCCCAGTCACGCACCCCACAACTGCCTGTCCCTTGAACTCCGAATCCTATTAGGCACAAACTCCGTAAGTTCCATGCATCATTTGTTCCCTGGTGCTGGTGTGTCAAAGGGATGAACGAATGAAGGAAGGAGTGGATACCAGCCGGGCCTCCCCGGGAGAGTCTGGCTACCTGGCACCCTCCCTGCTCTTTCTAGGTTCTTAATCCCACTAGGGGAGGAGGGCACACCTGACGCTCCACAGAGGGGGCAACGGAGCCCCACAGCTTCCCACTACCGGGGCCAAGCCCCCAGATCCTCTCTGGGGCTTCAGGCCCCTCCCCTGACCCTGAGGACCTGAGCAGGGGGCGGCAGCTCTTTGGGGAGGGTGTAGTGGGTGCGGACACTCTTCTCCCCATGACCCTGGAGATTTGCTCCTTCCCTGCTGGCCACTCACACACGGCACAAGCAGAGGCCATCCCGTCTGTCGCGCTAGCACCTGTGCCCAATACCCGAGTGACTGAATCGGCTAAGGGGACAGGAGGGCCTCGAAGCCAGGCCTCCAGGGACCTCCAGCCTCCCCCCGACCAGCCCCAACCACCCCGAAATGGGCTGCCCGGTGCCTCTGTGCCCAGTACGGGTCTACGGCTGCGCCCCTTATCGGAAGCTGCTTTTTCACACCCCACACCCCACCTTCTCAGTTTGACTCCACATTTACAGAGCTCCCTCCCGCCAGGGGAGCCAGGTGGGGCACCCAGGCTTTCTGTGATGAGGTCGGCGGGGCTCCCCAGGGACAGGAGGCCAGGTGGGGCACCCAGGCTTTCTGTAATGAGGTCGGCAGGGGCTCCCCGGGGACAGGAGGCGGTCCTGCTTTCCTGCTCACTCCTGCCCAGCGCAGACGGGCCGGATGACCGAGTGGCCTCTCCAGGGCAGGGCTTGGCCAGTGTCCCGCTGGTGGGATGAGGTCAGAAGCACCCACCCTCCCCGGGGGGACAGTGCACGTGGCTCGGGCTGGGACAGACGTGGGCTCGGAGCCTGGACTTTCATCCGAGAGGGAAACTGGGCCACAAACTCATCATGGGGTGCGGGGGTGGGGGCCGAAGGGAAGTGGCCTCGTTCAATGCCTCGGAGCCGCTGGCTCTTGGGGGACACAAGTCTGTTCTCCGGCTGCCCCCACAGGAAGGCAGGAGTAAGAGTGTGGATGCTGGAGTCCAAGCCAGCTGGCCCCACCTCTGACTACGCACGTGGCCTCTTAAGCCTCAGTTTCTCTATCTGGAGAACGGGGACAAGACTCCACAGTGGCAAGGACTGAACGACGACACACGTGAAGCGCTAAAGGGAACACAAGGCATGGGCTCAACCCGCAAATATCGTTCCTGTCAGATGAACAAACGGAGGCCCAGAGAGGGGAGTTGCTCAATGTGATCTGAAAAATCAGGGGTGCCAGGGGCAGACCCATGCCAGGGGCTACCAGCTGGACACCCATTCGTGGTGCCACACAGGAGACAGGCTGCGCCAGGAAAATATCATGACTTTATTTGCTACACTGACAGCGGCTCCGGGGGGGGCGGGCAGGGGGCTGTCGTCTACACAGGATGTCTGAACTGGGGGGACAATATTATTTCCCCAGCTGAGGGCAGGGGGGCCGGGGTGGGCAGATGCGGGACAGGAGCAGGGCATCTGCCAACCTCCGGGCGGTGGCTGTCTCTGGAGGTGGGTCCCAGTCGGTGGCTCAGAGGCAGGGAGATCGGGCGTCCGGGGTGGCCAGGCCGCGCTACCTCACGGGCCCGGTGGGCGGCGGCCAGGGCTGCTCGGCCAACTCCCGCTCCAGCTGCTTGAAGCGCTTCTTTGAGGCCTTTTTGGGCCGGAGCCGCCGCAGGCAGGCAGGGAGGCACTGGTCCAGCACGCTCTGCGGAGGACGGGGAGGGTGCAGAGGGGCAGCTGTGACTGAGGCCACCCCCCAGGGCCCCTCTGTCCCCCAACCCAGGGCAAGCCCCACCTCCAGCACGAAGGCCGCCACAAAGTTAAAGGCCACCAGGCCCAGCAGCAGCAGCTTGAAGCAGGTGTCGGCGATGTTCCTCAGCGCCAGTGGGCCCTGCAGGAGGCCAGGGACCAAGAGGAGGCCCGCCAGGATGGAGCCCAGGAGCGCCAGGGCCAGCAGGAAGGGCACTGGGGGCGAGGGCGGCATCAGGCCAGGGGGACCCCCACGGGCGCCAGACCCCCCAGCCCGTCCCTCCACCCGCACCCGGCCTGCCGGGCAGCAGCGGTACCGTTGGTGTAGAGAGGCCGGCGGAAGGGCGCCCCCTTGGACACGGCTGCGGCCAGGATGAGGTACTGGAAGCCAGACAGGGAGAAGACCACGGTGTTCTCATAGTTGGGCAGGTTGTCGGGCGCGGGCACGGTCTTGTTCAGAGGCACGAACCTGGCGGCACGAAGACCCGGGGTCGCGAACGGGCCTGCGGAGGGCAGGGGCGGGCTCCGCGGGCGGCCCCCGACTCACCAGGGTTGGGCCACGGTCAGGAAGTAGCCTCCCAGCTGCACGCCGGCCACCAGCACCACGTGCAGCAGGAGGCTGCTCAGCACAGGGACGCTGAGCAGGGCCCCCGGGGGTCGTGCCCGCCCCAGCGCCAGCGCCGGCCCTGTGCGGCTCATGAGCACCGCCACTGTGGTGGTGATGACCAGGTCGATGGCCAGGAACTGCACGTCACCCAGGTTAGTGTTGATCTGCCGGCAGGGGAGGGAGGGCAGAGGGCAGATGGCAGGGGGCACCGGGTGGGCCCTCAGGAGGCGGCGGGAGGGGGGGAGGTGTGGCTCTTGCCCTGCGGCCTGAGGGCGGGGGCAGCAGCCTCCTGGCTCTGGGGAACTCCCAGTCTGATGGGGAAGCCGCTGCCCTGCCTTCAGGGTGTCCCTCCTCCAGTCTGAGGGAGGAGGCCTGAATCTGATGGGGTGGCTTCCTCCTGCCCACAGGAAGCTCCCAGGCTGGGGGGCGCTTAGGGTCTGCCCGCCGAACCCCTCGGTCGCCAGAAGACACCACGGTTCTCGGTGGATGCAGGGACAGATACTAGCACGAGATCGGCGCTGCCCCACTGTGTCGCCTGGCTTCCCGGGGGGGCGGGGGGAGAAGGCGCATGTGCTCAGAGCGGAGCTGGGGAGGTGCCCTCTGAGCTGCTGTGACCCGGCCAAGGTCTGAGCCAGGCGAGCAGGGCAATAGGTGCATCCTGTCTCCGGCCTTGCATGGGCTCTGCCTCAGTCTCCCCTGTAGACGGGAGCTCCCGGAGGACAGGGACATGTTAGCACAGGACAGCTGCCCCACTTCTGAGGACCTACTGTGTGCATGAGGCACTGTGCTTGGTGCCTCGCCACCCGAGGTTCAGGAGTCGCCCAAGCCACCCGGCTAGAAAGCGGCAGGGTGGGGTCTGAGGCCACGCCATCCATCCCAGAACCCGCTGGCTGAGGCCACGCTGCTGAGCGTCCCGGCTCTGGGCCTGCTCCCGGCAGCGGGCTCTGGCCCACTCACCGTGTAGAGGATCAGGACGGAGATGAACTGGGTCAGGCTGTACAGAGCCATGTACTTGAAGACGCTGAACGAGGTGTCGAGGGAACACCGGCCTTCCCTGGGAGCAGGGTAGGGGCGTTACGGGGGCCCAGGCTGGCTGGCGGGCCCTGAGGGGCGCCCCTCCGGCCCCTGCCCGCCTCACCTGATGACCATGGGCACACACTCGATGCTGGCCATGCTGGAGGTGAAGGGCGAGACCACTGAGGCCTCAGCCTGGGAGAGCGAGATGCCCACGTCGGCTGCCTTCAGGGCCCCGCAGTCATTGGCGCCGTCCCCGCACATGCCCACGCAGTACCTGCACAGAGGGGGCCTGGCTGGAGCCTGTGAGGCGCCTCCCGTCTGTGCAGCCATCCCTCTGCCCGCATGTGGGAAGGGCTGGGGCCCTGCTGGCCCTTGTGCCTGGGACATCCCGGGTGCTCGGTAAACTGAGGCAATGACTACTTTTGGTGTGAGGGACCCAGAAGAGCCTGTCCGGGTTCTCCCAGAGGGTGATGATGGCTCCTAACGCCTGCGGTGGGGTGGGGGGGCTCATGCATGATGCCACCCACCGCAGCCGCCGCCAGGGATCGGCTTGCCCCCCGCAGGTCCTTCGCCTGCTACTCACTGGAGCTTCTGGAGCTCACAAACCAGCTCTGTCTTCTGCTCGGGAGCCATGCGGGCAAAGACAGTGCCCTGGACCAGGATCTGAGAGCACAGGGAGACAGGGAGACTGAGGCAGCAGCAGGGTCAGGGTGGGAGAGCCACGAGGAGGGAGCGGGGCGCGGGGGCGGCTTCGAGCCACCAGAGGGGCTCAGGGGCAGCCCTACCTTGGGCAGCAGCTTGGGGAAGTGCTTCATAAGGACACCAAAGGTGGACCCGCTGAGGGCCAGGTGGCTGGATCGGGGGTCTGGCTCCATGGTGTAGCTTGCGGCCTGGTCGGGATCCTGGGGGCCCAGGAAGCTCAGCTCAGCTTCCCCTGCCCACCCACGAGAGAGCTGGGGCCTGGGTCAGGTGACACAGGGCGGGGTCATCGGTGGGGTTCGTGGCTGGAGCCCCAGCTCAGCCTCACCTTAGCCCCGTTCACAGCTGTGGGGGATTCCAACGGCAGGAGCTCGAGGGAGGCAGGCTGGCCCCGCTCAGGCGGGGTGGCGTGGATGATGACCAGACGCTCCCGGGGGCCCACCATGCCGCAGCCCTGGGCCACGGTGACTGCTGTCTGCAGGTTGTCCCCTAGGAATGTGGGGGCAAGGTGAGAGCCCAGCGGCGGCCTGGGGGGTCACCCTCACTTACAGATGAGACACTGAGGCCAGACACGGTCTGTGTGCCGCGCCTGGTGAGGTGAGCTCAGGCAGGTTCATCAAGGTCTCTGAGCCCCGCCTTCCTCACCTATGAAACCTATGAAGGTCTTAGGGGACAGTGGGGACCTGGGCCAATGTCCCACACATACCACTTATGTGTGGACTTCGCTGGGAAGGGTGTGTGCGTGTGTGCGTCTGTGCACGCAGGGACGGGGAGGACGAGGAGGACACAGACCTACTGGGCCCCTCCGTGTTGCCCTGGCTAGAATCTTCTCTTGCTCCATGAAACTATCACCACTTTCCAGGGTGACATAATCCCCCACGTCCTCTAGGGGGAGCTGAAACGCGGAGAAGTGGCCCAGCGGGCACAGGGCCGGAACCCAGGCAGGTCAGCACCACCCGCGGGGCCTCTGGAGGTCGTTCTACTCCTCCGGGCCTCACCTTCCACCCTGGGCAAGTGGAAGGTTGATTTCCACTTAGGAGGGACACTGTGAAGACCGAGGAACGTGTGAAAGGGGCCTGGCCTGAAGCAGGGGCCAAAAAGAAGGGGTGCTGCATGCCCTTCCCTCTGCCCTCCTGACCCCGGCCCCGTGGCCAGGGGCACCTGTCACCATGACGGTGCGGATGCGGGTCCTCCGCAGAGCCTGGATGACTGGTGTGGTCTGGGGCTTCAGTAGGTTCCTCATGACCAGCAGCCCCAGGAGACTCAGTTCCCGCTCCACGGCGTCCCTGGAGGGTGGGCAGACCGGGTCAGAGGGCATGCAGCGGCCAAGGCCCCCCACCCCAGCCACGGGGCAAGGACATCTTCCCGGGGCTCTGCCTGCAGAGGGCCCGAGGCACAGTCCCAGGGGGTGGGGCAGGGCCGGCCCACCTGCTCAGCTGCTGAGCGGCCTCCAGGCTGGGCACGATGGGCAGTGGCTTGCTGGCAAGGGCCACAACGCGGTAGCCGGCGGCCGTGTAGCTCTGTAGCATCTGGGCGAAGTCTGCGGGCACTGCCAGGGAGAGGCAGGGGTCGCTGGGACGAGGGGGTGGGAGGCTGGGGGCCCACCCCCATCTGGGCCGCGGCCCCCCCATCCACCTGTCTCCGGGTTGCAGAGGCCTGCCACCAGCTCCGGGGAGCCCTTGACGTAGGCCTCCGGCTGAGCAGCTCCTGGCCACGCCACCACCACGTTCATGCGCTGCAGGGCTGACGAGAAGGGGAAGCGGTTGAGGATGCTCACGGGTACCAGGGGCTCCTCCTGCAGGGAGACAGAGGGCAGCTGAAGGGCCGGCCTGTGGAACCCCCCCTCCCCAGCCACTGCTCCCCGTCCCCTGCCACTCACCCTGCCCTGCAGCTGGGCCTCCTGAAGCGGGGGTCTCATCACCGCCAAGACCTGGGTCCCGAACGCGGAGTCTGCAGCCGGCCCCTCCTCCAGGACCTGGGGGGCAGGCAGGGAAGGTTGGCCTCCGTCGGGCCGGGCACTGGCTTGGCCCCGGGCAGCCCATCCTCGGCCCCCGGAGGGAGGCGGCGGCAGAGTCAAGTTAGACTCGGGGAAGACTTCCTTCACGGGGGACCAGATGGAAGTCAAGAACATGGGCTTTGGAGTCGGATGGACCCAAGTCCAAACCCTGGCTTTGCCACTTACAAGTTGCAGGGTGACCTTGGACAAGTTATTCCAAATCTCCCTCGGCCTGGGCTTCCTCCCTGCGAGGCAGGTTTGGAAGCTTCCTTCCTGGGCTACAGGAGGAGCACGAGCCAAGGCCCGGGCCGCGGGGTGCTGGCACAAAGTGGGTGCTCGCACGTGGCCTTGGCCATTATTAATGATGGCGGCACAATGGATGCCACCCGAAGTCCTGGAATGAAGACCAGGCGGGGTTGGTTAGAGCCCAGCTGCCCAGAGGCAGGGGCTGACCTGCTCGGCCTCCTCACCCAGCCAGTAGATTCCACCATCTTGAGGTCCATGGGGTCGCCCACGGGGGTGTCCTGGAGCCGGCTGAGGGCATGGCAGGTGGCCAGCGCTCGGAGCAGGGGCCCCACGGGCAGGCGGCGGGGCTCTGGGACCAGAGGCAGGAACGCCTGCCCTTTTAGGGGCACCACACCCATCACATCCAAGCCGTCCTCCGTGAGGGTGCCCGTCTGCAGGGGGCAAGGGGCGGGCCAGTGATGAGTCCCGGGAGGAGCTGTGTGCGGCTGCGCTGGGCGCCCACACCCCGGGCCAGTGGGGGCCCCTGGGAATCCCGGGAGCCAGAGCAGGAGCCAGAGGAGGTCCCTCTGCCAGGGCCGCTCCCCCCAACCCCCGATTCCTCTGTCCGGCACCGCTGCCTCCAGGAAGTCTTCCTTCACCCTACGGCAGGTCAGGTGGTCCCTGCCTCGGGCTCCCACCACGACCACTTTGCGACCCTATCACTGGTTTGTCACGGGGCCAGGAAGAGGGCCTGGCCACACCCGGCGCACGGTGTGCGTGCTGAACGGGCGAGCGAGTGAGCGCCCGCGTGCCCCATGCTCGGATCCAGCTGCCCAGGTACACGTCCGGCTCCTTCGCCAGCCTGGGGGCTCCAAGAACCCGATCAGGCCCCACTACTCAGTTTCAAGACTCGCTGGGGCCCCCAGGGCCCTCAGAATAATTAACGTCCAACCTCGCCAATGGGGCTGCCCAGCCCCCCCGTCCCGCCCGAGGCCCCACTGTTCCCAGTGCCCAGGCACCCCGTCTGTTCCTCCGAGGAGCTGACTGCTCCCCGGCCCCCGCCTGCCCTGCCTCCCATCTTCGGGTGGTCCCCCCTCATTGAGGTCAAAGAGGAGCCTTCCCTGAGGGAGTGACCCCCACGTCCCACCTATAACGTTACCCAGTTCAAGTCCTCCCCCAAAGCCATCACCACCTGCGGCTCTCTGTGGGCCCTGATCCGCTTATTCTTGCTTGGGGGGGTGGTCTCTGCTGGGTCTCGGCGCTGAGAGCAGCACCAGGGAACGACTAAGTGACCTCAGACGGTCTTGCCTGCCAGACTGGGAGCCGGGCGTGCGTGGGAGCTGGCCGGGGGGTGTGGGGTCTCTGGGCGTTTCTGGCCCCAGGACAGGGCCTGGCACCAGGCAGCAGCCTGCGTTGCTGACTGAGGAATGCAGGCGTGGAGGCCTGGCTGGGGCGCCCGCGGCCCCCGCCCCGCGGCCCCCACCTTGTCAAAACACACGAGCTGGAGCTTGCCCCCCAGATTGATGCGCAGCGGGTGGATGCAGAAGATGCCCTGGCTCCGCAGCCGGCTCTGGGCGTAGAGTGTGCACACGGTCATGGCAGCGGGCAGCGCGGGTGGCACCACCACTGTCACCAGGTCCAGAGCCCGGATCACGATCTCATTCAGAGGCACCTGGCAGGAGGCACCGTGACTCCAGGGGCCAGGCTGGCCCCGGGTCCCCACCGGCCGCCCCTGCCCGGTCCCCGAGGCTCACCCGGTTGCGGTGGAGGATAAAGATGCTGTAGACGGTGCCGAGGAGAGCTGGGGAGACAGCAAGGGCTCAGTGGGATTTGGGATAGGGCTTGGGGGAGGGGGGCACCAGCAGAAGGCAGTGCAGGGGGTCACTCACCCAGGACAGAGAGAGCAGCCACAAACTTCATGCTGTGTTTGTAGAACTTGAAGTCGATGGGCCGGGGATGCAAGATGGAGCTCACCAGGCCCCCTTTTGCTGTGCAGAACCCTGGGAGCAGCCAGGGGGTGGGGGTGGCGAGGGTCAGGACAGGCCCTCCCGGCCCCTGCCCTCCCGCACCACACTGGGGGCTGTGAGACCTGCTGCTCCTGGGAGGAGGCATCACCCAGTGTGGGGTGACTCGTGACGGCCCACGGGTCTTGCCCGGCCCTCATGGGGCTTAGTGAAAATGGAACGAGTGGACGGTATCTATGAAGTGGGTGGTTTCACTTTTTAAAAATCTGGATATGTGGCTCTTGCTGAAAAACTCAAGTCTGGTGACGTTAGGGCCCGTTCCCACGTGACAAGAGCCTGCCGGTGTCGTACAGGCCTGTTCCCTTCCTAAGGGGTGGGCTCCTGCTTGCTGGCCACAGCCCTGCGCACGTCAGCCGACCGCACGCATGTTGGAGGTGTGGGGGACTTGCCCAGGGTCCCCCAGTAGGACAGCGGCAGAGATGGCCCCTGCCCGACCTGGTGGCATGAGCCCAGCATCCCCTCCTGCCTCCCTGCTTCCCACCTGTCTGAGTCACCACTGCCAGGACATGGGGTCCGACGAACGCCCGGGCCTGCAGGACGAGGGTCCCACAGAAGAGTGTGTGGCGCCGGTGGGTCTCTGGGCAGTAGGACACGGGCCCCTCCGGCAGGGCCGTCTTTAGAACCGGAACGCTCTCCCCTGGGAAGGATGGGGCAGGAGGCCTGTGAGGGGTCTCCATGCCACTCCTTCCCACACCAACCCAAGAATCAAGCACAGAATCGTTTCATAAGCCTCAGGTCCCACTTAATTCTTATAACCATACGTGTAGGCATCATTGCCCCCATTTCACAGAGAGGGACACTGAGGCTCAAGACAAAGGCCATAAAGAGGCAGCCAGACAACCCGGAAGGTTGGGTGCCAGCCAGGGACCAGGAACGTGTGCACATGGATGCAGCGGGGCGGGGAGACGTTTGGACTCTTGGAACTATTCTGTAAGGAGCTGTATCACTTTTGTGACTCAAACCAACACACCATGGGGGGTGGGGGCGCTTCCGCCCTAGGACGCTGCCTGGAGGAGTGGCCGCAGGGTGCAGGGTTAGCAACCCAGGATTGTCACTCAGAGCAGAAGGGAAATAGAAACACCAGGGGCAGAGGGCCCAGTGGGCAGGGAGGCCAGGGGCTAGGGGGCCGGGGGTAGGGAGGCAGGGGGCAGGGAGGCCGGGGGCTGGGAGGCTGGGGGCTGGGAGGCTGGGGGCTGGGAGATCAGGGGCAGGGAGACTGGGGGTTGGGGGGCCAGGGGCTGGGGGGCCAGAGGTAGGGAGGCCGGGGGCTGAGAGGCTAGGGGTAGGGAGGCTGGGGGCAGGGAGGCTGGGGGCAGGGAGGACAAGGGCTGGGAGGCTGGGGGCAGAGGGTCAGGGGTAGGGAGGCTGGGGGCAGGGAGGCCGGAGGCAGAGGCCGGGGGCTGGGGCTGACCTGTCAGGGAGCTCTCATTGACCACGCACTCGCCAGCCACCAGGGCCGCGTCGCAGGGCACCAGCCCGCCTTCCCGGGGCAGCACCAGGCAGTCTCCGGGCACCAGCTCGCTGGAGTCCACCCATTCCTCCTCTGCAGGCAAGCGGGGGCCTCAGCGTGGCCCAGCCCCAAGCCCCGCCCCAGAGCCTCCCTCCCTCCCCGAGCGCTCACCTCCCCCGGGCCGGCACACGCACACCCTCGCGGACAGCTGCACCATGTCCCTCAGAGTCTGGCTTTGCTGTGGGCAGGGGGCACGTGGGGAGTGGGTGGGGGAGGCCCCCCGTGGGGACCTGCCCGCCCCGGCCATCCCCCTCACGCGCCCACCTTTCTGGTCTTGTAGAGTGACAGGCAGATGGAGGCAGTAGAGATGAGGAAGATGCACAGGGCGTACGAGTAGTAGCGGTCGGCCAGCCACAGCCCGATGCTGAAGGCCTGGAACCCATAGTAGGGGTTCAGTGCCTGGGGAGGGGCGGGGAGGCAGCATCAGGGCTCGTGTCCCCAGGAGGCTGGCCCTTGGCCCCGCTCAGCGCCCCCAGAGGTCCCGGGGCCCCTAGCTTCTCTGCTCTGAAGAGGACACAGGCACTGAGATGCCAGCCAGGCCCCTGCTAAGCCCGTCATCTAAGTGTCATCCAGTGGTGGTGACAATTCCACACTCCATTTGCAGATGAGGGAACCGAGGCACAGAAGGGTCAGGTCACTGGCCCCGAACCACGCAGCCCCCACGTGGCTGCCCGGGGTTTACACGAGCCCGACTCCAGGAGCCAGTGTGACTTTCGTGGGCGTCCGCCGCTGGCTCAGAAGGCCGGGAGGTTCTGTGTCCTCCGGGGCGTCTGGCTCACGGCTCCCCACTGTCCCCTAGGCCACGTCACCTCTCTGAAGCTTGGGTCCTTGGTGTGTGAACCGTGTCCCTACTCATGCAGCTGCCAGAGGGTGAAGGTGGCTTAGGTGCAGCAAGGCCAGGAAAGGCCGGGGCTGTGTGGCCTCGTCTCCCAGCCTCTACTCCCAGCCCCAGCCTGGACCACAGCCTCCAATTCCTCGCCCTGAGTTGATGGGACTGGCTCTGAGGTGACTCTCCCCTATGGAGGAGGGGACAGCTGCTCTGGCCTGCCACTGGCAAGTGGCCCTAAAAGGGCAAGCCCCCAGCCAGGGCCACACCACCAATCCAAGCCAGAGCCGGGGTGCAGCCCAGGGACAGTCCTACCTCATCCACCAGCAGCTGGGGATAGGACTTGACCGGCACGCTGATGACATTGGGGCCGTAGATGGTCTTCCTGTAAGAGAAGTGGCTGGGCCAAAAGATGGAGGGGGCAGTGGCAGCCGGACCCTCCAAGGGCGACAGAGCTCATCTTACAGCCAGGGAAACCAAGGCCCAGAGAAGGCAGGTGACCAGAAGGCCATGCTCAGGGGGGCAAGACAGGGGTCCCCAGGGCGCAGGGCACCCCTGGTCCGGGGCAGCACACCCACCTCACGGCTTGGTCCTGGAGGCTGAGGCCGGAGCAGGAGCGGTGGACATCCTCGCAGGTGCGGCCGTTGTCCAGCAGGCTGGGGTGGGGGGAGGCAGGGAACACATGTGGGTGATGGGGCGTGGGCACCGCCTCCCCTACCTATGGGACTCGGGGCTCCAGGCCCCTCCTGGCCCACTGAGCTCCTGGGAGGAGGCAGCTCTCTAACTCTGGGCCTAACTTCCTCCAGTTCCCCTGGTCGGGCCCCAAACCAGGAAGAACAGTGAGGGATGATGATTAACAGTTGAGCGACAAGAATCCCTATTATTTAGCGACGGGCGTGTTCTTCACCACGATGCCTTCCGTAAGTGACTTAACCTCTCTGTGCCTGTCTTCTCATCGGCAGGACGGGGATGGTGACAGCACCTGCCACACAGGGCCACGGTGGATAAACGAGAAGCCATGTAACGCGTGTGGCTAGTGCCTGGCACCTACCACGTGACAGACGCGTCAGCGATTCGTGCTGTGCTTCTCTATGCGGCAGAGGCTGGTGCCACCTCCACGTCCCCCGGGCACTCACCTCTGCAGACGCAGCTCACAGTTACTGAGCACTTAGTAGGTGGCGGGGGGCGGGGGGGACGAGACCCCAATCAGATGATCCGAGTCCAGAGCCTAAGGTCTGATTCAGTGTTGCCACCTTGGCCTGAGGCTGAGCCAACCTTTACACGAAGCTTATGTACTTGCCCCTCACAATAACCCTGGGAGGCCTCTGCTAGGGATTCTCTTTCTGCCCGGGGTACAGACAGGGACTCCGAGGCCAGGGAGGCTCAGCAACTTGCTCACGTTGCCGGGGTCTGAGGTGCGCAGCCCAGGGTGGAGCCCACGCGGGGCCACGTCATGCCACCTCTCGGCCCAACCCAGCACGAGCGCGCGGTGCCAGCCTGAGCCCTACCTGGCTTGGCAGAAGGCCTGCTGGCTCTCGATCCAGATGTAGCGCTGGCCCCGGAAGAGGTAGTATCGCAGCGTCCGCTGCTGGGTGGGAGAGAGAAGAGGCTGGAGACAGCTTGGGGGGGGTGCAGGGGCAGAGGCCAGTGTCGCGGGAAAGAGGCAGGGAGGCCTGGAGGTGCCGAGGTGCTGGGCCCAGCAGCCCGGACATTGGGGCAAGGGAACCAGAGGTGCGTGGGGAACGGGGACTCCGACCCTCCCATTGTGCAGAGTGTGGCACTGAGGCCCAGGGAGGGTTAAGGGCCCGCGGGGAAGCCAGCTGTGCACTCACGGCCTCTTCGTTCTTGCAGAACTGGGCAGTGTCCTTCCACGCACCCTCTGGGACGGCCCCCACGGCTGCCTGGCTCCGGCCATCCTCCGCCTGGCCCCGGGCTGGCAGCTCCAGGCTGGGAGCGGGCAGGGGTTACCGTGGAGCCCTGGGAGCTGGGCCAGCACCTCCCCATCCCATGCAGCCACAGTCCCTCCCTGGCAGGGAGCCGGGGCTTCTGGGCAGGGTGACGGGGCCACCTCACCTGCCCTCACCGATGGCCTCGGTCTGCACCTGCACAGTGTAGAGCTGCCAGGAATTATCCTGGAACACAGAGGTGGGGGCTTGGTACCAGGAGACACTGGTCCCCTCCCAGGTCCACCCTGCTGCCCGGCGGCCCCCGCTGGACAAAGCAGGGACCAAGGACATACATGATGCCCTGGGGAGCCACCCACTGCCCCTCCCGCCCATTGCTCGGATGGGAAAGAGGAGGCCGAGAGAGGACAACTGTGCGCGGTCCCACAGGAGGTGAGCGGCCAGATGGGGCTGAGACCCCCTCCCCTGCGCCCCCCTCGCCAGCTGCCTCACCTCTTTGTCTCTTATTTCGATGACGAGTGTTTCTGCGCGGGCCAGGTTGCAGGGCCGGAGCCGCAGCCGCACCCCCCACACCGGCTTCCAGCGGAAGAGCAGCAAAGGGATCCCTGCCATCATCCAGACCACGATGTGATAGCCGATGACCCTCCATGGACTGCCACAGTAGCCGCTGAGCCTCTGCGGACGGACGGACGGACAGGCCGGGTGGGCGCAGGGCGGGGGCGCGCCTGGAGCCTCCCCAGCCCACCCCGCCACCTACCACGGATGAAACTGAGGAGCTGAGGGGATCTACAGATGTCTCTATCGTCAGGGTCCCATAGCCGGCGGGCGTGCTGCCCACGAGAGGGCTGCTGTCTGCGGGTGCAAGGGAGACAGGTCATGGGGGGCTCCTCCCTCTCTTATACCTTAAAATAAAATGAGCATCGTCATTTGGTGGCCCCATGTGGGAGCTGCTGTGGTCAGAAAGGAGCCGGAGGGGCAGTTCTCCTGGACGGCCGCCGTCCTGGCTGCACCAACCCATCTGTCACACCTCGGGGATACACGGTCCCCACCGCACCTGCCATTCCTCAGGTACAGAGCCCTTTGTTAAAACTGACGTGTGGGGCACCTGGGGGGCTCAGCGGGTTGAGCGTCTGACTCTTGAATTCCGCTCGGGTCATGATCTCAGAGTGGGGTTGAGCCGTGTTGGAGTCCACGCTGGGAGTGGAACCTGCTTGGGACTTGCTCTCTCCCTCTGCGCCCCCCCTCCCACTCATCCCCTGCATCCTCTCTCTTTTTAAACGTTTTATTTATTTATTCATGAGACACAGAGAGGGAGGCAAAGACACAGGCAGAGGGAGAAGCAGGCTCCCTGCGGGAAGCCCGATGCGGGAATCGATCCCAGGACCCCGGGATCACACCCTGGGCCAAAGGCAGGTGCTCCACTGCTGAGCCACCCAGGCGCCCCTCTTTCTCTCAAATAAACAAAAAACAAAACAAAACAAAAATAAACAAAAAACCCTGAAACGTTTCCAGAGGTTGGCAGAAGTGTTCCATTGATGGGGTTTCACATAGTTACTAGAATAAAGCTTTTGAGAACCAGCTTGCTGAGACCAAGGACCAGCACGGAGGGGCGGATGGGAGCGGGTTGGACACACGTCCTGGAAAAATGCAGCAGCAGGTGGCACAGATCCTTGTGGTGCTTTGGGTCCTTGGCCTGAAAAGCGGAAGGTGTCAGAACCAGGACCAAAGGCAGTCAAACCTTTAGACGCTGAGCAGCACAGGAAAGGGAGGATAAGGTTATTCAAGGCAACTGTATTTGCAGCTGCATGAGATGAAGGTTCTAGCATGAACCAAAGTGGCACCTGCTGGTGAGTGAGGCCCCTGGGGTCGTGGCCGTGATGGGGCCCAGCCGCCTCGGGACCCGGGTGCCCTCAAGAGTCCTGGCAGTGCCTGATCCTGGAGACGCTGGAGACACCAGCCTGCTGCTGGAGCTGCGCGTCGGGGGGGTCCGGGGCCAGGAACGCGGCGCTCAGGTGTGATTACGGGCTTACAGTGGGAGACAAACACTACAGGGATGAGGCAAGCGGGAAGATAACGGGTTATTTTAGGTGCAAAAGCACAACCTTTGTATTTCTGCTACTGCTGGCACCTGGCAGGGCCAATGAAAGACTTGAAGTTAAAAGAAAACAAAGCATCGCTATTTTATGAACTGGTTCGACAGACCCAATGGCTCAAGCCTTCGCGGGCCTGTTATCTGACTGTCCTGCTGGCTCTCATTCCAGTCTGGTTTCCTCGTGTGTCTGGTTATCCCTGGCTGGGTGCGGGCCCAGGATCGGGTCCCAGGGCCTGGTGAGCGCCCCGAGCTTCCGCAGCCCTGTGGAAAAGCCCCAAGCTACTCGCTCCCTGGGAACCATGTGTCCCCCTTTTGCATCCGGTCCCCACCCGGAGGGCAGAGGTCAGGGCTGCTTATCCCTGTTCAACTCCCGTGCCCAGCAGAGTCCTGGCGGCGAGGAGATGCTGAGAGGTCGGGTCTGGACTTTATGGCAGGCAGGAAAGGGGCCCCCACTCTGAAGTTGGGAATGGGGGAGCGAGCAGAGAGGAGGGGTGAGGGAGGACCGAAGCTGCTACGTCCCAGCTGAGCACTCACCAGCTTACTCAACCCTCTGCGGGGAAGGGCTGACTATCGCTCCCGTTTTAAGATGAGAAAACTGAGGTCAGAGACCAGCACTAGGAGGCTCTACTGCAGGAATCCTGTTCTTCCTGTCTCCCCTCCTGCAGAGCTGGGGTCCTGGTGGGACAGGCGGCCGGCGGGTGTCCCAGGGCTGCAGAGGGCCTGGGCTCGCCGCCTGTGGGGCTGAGACACGCAGGGGCCCCTCTGGCAGCAGCGCTGGGCACCCACGGGGTTCGCTCAGAGGGACGGCACACAGCCGGCCAGGTGGGGACGGCCTGCGGATTTTCTGAGCTCCTGCCCCTTCCCCACCGCAGCCAGTTTCCACCCACAAGCCCGGAGGGTCCCAGGCCACTGTCACAACATCCCCAGGCCCTCAGATGCTCCGTCCCTAGACACCTGGGCTTCTGCAGCTTTCAGAGCAGCCAGCGCTTCCAAGAGCCCACCGTGTGCGACATCTGCTCCTGGCCCGTTTTACCACCGTTAACACAAGAATCCTGCTGCGGGAGCTCAATTGTTATCCCCTTCTTAGGGGGGAAAATGAGGCTCAGAGAGGTTAAGTAACTCGGCCAAGATCACGCAGCAAGTACCCAGCAGTCAGGGTGCGAGTCCAGGCAGGCTGACTCCGGGGTGGGTGGTCTCCGTGGGCTGCACCACGCACGAGGCCCCGCCAGACCAGGCAGCCCGTGCTCTCCTACCCCAGCCCCATGGCCCTTCGTATGGACGGTCCTGACAGTTACTATGGCCATGCCGGTAAGAGCAGCCAACAGCCCCGAAGCGCTTCCCAGGGGACGAGACCCACTCTATGCCTCCACGCAAATCCAGCCACACGAGGAGGTGGACTCTTTTTTCTCATTTTACCAACGAGGCTCAGAGGGACAAAGGCCCCCCGCCACACACATACACCGGTAAACGGTGGAACCAGGAAACTGGGGCTGGATCCTCAGCTTTCCCCAAGTGGGCACTTTCGGAGGCCAGGGCTTCCGGCCAGGCCTCCCCAGGCCTCTCTGAACTTCATGATTCAACAACCCAAGCCCCACCTCCAGCCAGGCCCTCCCTGTCCACTCGGCTGACTCAGAAAACAAACAGAGCCACCAGCTCCAGGAAGAGCCGGGCCTCGGGGGATGGACACGCACACGCACACGCACACGCACACACAGCCTGCAGCCCTCAACCGTGGGGGTCTCCAGCCAGCAGCAGAGGCTCAGAGCTGGGGGGGCAGGAGGCCAGGTCAGCCTTCTCTGGGGCTCAGAGACCCCGGCCCAGCTTTCCTGGGGCGGTCCCGTCCCTTTTACTCTCGCGGGAGGGGGGGGGGCAGCCCCATCCCGCTGGAGTGAGGCTTGTCAGGAGAGCATTTCTTCCCCTTCCTGGCAGTGGCCTGCAGAGGACACACAGCGGGGGGCCCTCTGCTCGCTGCTGGAGCCTGGAAAGGGGTGACTCCTGGAGCCTGGAAAGGGGTGACTGGCTCTAGCCCCCTGCCTGGGGGGCAGAGGAGCAGGCCTCTGGGACAAATGACACAGCCTGGCAAGCTGGCTTCCCAGGTCCTTGGCCACCAAAAAGCCACAGACCTCTCTTGCCCCACTTCAAAAGGCGGCGGCCCCAGTGGCCACTGGAGTCCCAGTGGCCACTGGAGTCCCAGCTGTCTTTCTGCCAGAGTCCTTCACCTGCCGCAGAGGCCGGCTCCCTGAGTGGGGCACGGTGGGTCATGCTTCAGGCCTTAGCGCTGGTCTTGAGTGTTTCCATGGCACAAGGGAAAGAGCACCTCGGGGTTATGAGGGGTTGACGTGAACTTCACGTACATTAACTCACGGATTCCTCACCACCATTCCACGAAGAGGGTACTACTTTTATCCCTATTTTACAGTTTAGGAAACAGAGGCCGGAGGAGGTGTAGCAGGTTGCCCAGGGGCCACAGAGCCAGTGAGTGGTGGGATCTGATCCAGGCAGTCTGGCTCCAGCGTCCACGCTCTTAACCACCGCACTCCCAACCTCAGGGCTTCTCCCTCAGAGCCCCGGGCTCTCCCAGAGGCAGGCTGTGTTTTGGGAGGGAAGTGCCTTAACTTTTCTGGGTCTTCATTTTCCCTCTCGAGGAGCATAACTCTGAGCAGCTGGCACATGAAAAAGTGTGAGCAGCAGCCGCCCCAGGGTGTCTGAAGTTCCTGAAGCGTGGGCATGTGTACACGGGCAGCTGCTGGCTTCCCTGCCAGGGAGGTGTGGCTCGTCTCTGACCCATTTCTCAGGCTCTCCTCCCACTTTCCCATCACCCTGTCTGAAGCCACAGCTGTGCCCCTGCTCCCCTGTGCACACTCAACAGCTTCTCCCTGGCTCCCTGGGGGGCTAGGGATGGGGAAGAAGCCTGCATGGCATGCTGGGCCACCCGGAGCGGGTCACTTCGCTGGTGCTAATCTGATTTCATCCTGCAACAGTCCTGCAGTTTATCCCATTTTATAGGCGAGAAGACTGGGTTTTGCAGAGGCAGCTGGCCCCCTAAGGTGTCTAGCAGCTAGACAGGGTCTGTGTTGCTCCAGAGTCCTCTCTGCCTGCCTCCGCCATGCCCACTGGCAGCCATCCTGCCATCAGGCTTGAACAGGGTATCCCCATCCTGCTCATAGCGCCGGGCATGGGGCTGGGACGCAGGAACCATTAACTGAATGAGCGAACCAGTACCCGTGTGGACATCTCGCTTCCATAACACAGCATGGAAGCAGTGGCTCGGAGTCACTGACCCTGCCTCTGGGGCAGTCAGAGGCCAGTTTAGAGGGGCGAGCTCCTTTGTCAAGGGCCCCTGCCAGAGATCACCGTGTGACCCTGGTCTGCTTACTCCCCTCCTCCCACCACCTGGGGATCACAATGTTCCCTCTGGGAGGTTTGTCCTGGTGCCTAGCACACACCCCTCACTTCAGGAGCAGCAGCGTGCTCTCCCAAGTCAAGGAAGAAAAAGAGAGAGGCTTGACGGAGGAAGTCCCTTCTGCGGAAAACTCTAGTCTCCAGGCAAGGTCAAAGCCCAGGGCGCTCTCTCCAGCGGGACACCTGTGAAAATACTCGGAAGTGCTTGTTTGTCTCTAGTTATGGTTCAGCCTCCCCAGGGATGGCCCAGGAAGGCCAGGGCAGTGTCTGATCTCTTCCAGTAACCCCAGCTCGGGGTGGCCCCGAGCAGGCTGTGTGGGATGAGAATACTTTCCACGATGATTATATTGCTCTTCTGAATACCAGGGACTGATCTTCATGCATCGCCCTCGGAGGGAGGGGATTATCACCTCATTTTACAGAAGAGGAAACTGCGGAATGATGCTTCAGAGCACCTGGCCCAGAGTCATACAGCTGCAAAAGGGAGAAGCTGCAAAGGAGTGGGTCTGAATGAACACATTCATCTTGACTCATCCTCACGGCCACCCCAGGAAAAGTATGGATTTGGATCCCACTTAGCATGAGGCACAGAGAGGTTATTATGTCCACAGTCACACAGCTATGGGTGGTCAAGGCTAGACATGAACCTACCCTGACTCCACGGCCCCGGGGCAATGCCACCAGCACCGGGGAGTGGAGGGGCTGGAGTCAAAGCCATCTGAGAACCTCTTGTTTCCTGCGGAAGCCCTGGCTTCCTGCTGATGACCTGGCAGGGGCCCAGACAACAGGGCTGCCTCCTCCCTTGCCTTGCCCCCCCCCCACCCCACACACACACACAGCCAGAAGCTCCTCTCCTCTGCCAGGCGAGAGGGGATGTGTGTGTGTGATGCGTGAGAAACAACCTGCTAGGAGTGCCCTGATCTTCAGCTCTGGAGTTCAGAGGGCGTCTTTCCTCAGCTTTCCCCCTCCTTCCCTGGGGGGTGGGGGGGGGGTGCACTCTGAGCTTCCAGTGGGGTGGGACGAGAGGTGGGAGACCACGGGGAGGGAGAGACCAGAACTGAGGGTGTGTGCAGCTGTCGAGGATGCTCAACCTTTGGTGGACCCTTTGCGGCGGTCTGGGGTCTGAGTGACTGACGCCGAGATGGGACCCTTCTGGAGAAGAGAGGTCTCCTGGCTCCCGTCACAGCAGGGGGGATTTAGACTCCAAAAGGGGTGGGCTCGGGAGGCATGGTCTGGGATGGGTAACATGCAGGGTGTGGTCCTTGGACCTGGGTGTTGACGGGCTTCCTCGGGGGAGGGCCTGAGGTAGGGGATCGAGAGTGGCACTGGTGTCCGGGACACTGTGACCCTGAGATTCGAGAGCCCTGGCTTCTCCAACCTCATTCATTCATTCATTCATTCATTCATCCATCCATCCATCCATCCATCAGTCCATGCATCCAAGAGGAACAACCACCCGGAGGCCCCGGATGCAGCGGGTCTTCCCCTCCCTGGACATCTGTCGTTGCAGAGGGAGAGCAGTGGGAGCGGGGACCCCAGGCCTCGGCACAGCGCCCAGGGCCGCGGGAGGGCGCGGGGGGCTCGGCTCCGTGCGCCGCCGCCGCCGGGCTCCGGGCCTGCCTGGGAAGGGCCCGGCGCCCACTCCCCGCGACGGGGGCGGGGGCAGGGGGCGTGCCCGGGGGTCGCCCCCCTGAACCACGAGCCCGCGTGGGGCTGCCGCGCGGCGGCGCGTCGACGGGCGGCCCCGGCCCCCGCCCGGTTCCGAGAGGCCCGAGCTGCGCACTCACCTGCGCTCATGCCGGCTCCGCGAGCTCATCGCCGGCCCCGACGCTGCGGCCCGTGGCCCCGGGCCCGGGCGTCGCGATGCCCCGCGGCGGGGGCGCGGGCGGGAGGCCGGGGGCGCGGGCGGCGGGGGCGGGGGCGCGGGCGCGGGCGCGGGCGCGGGCGCGGGGCACCTGCAGCAGCTGGCGGCCGGCGCGGCTGGAAGGTGCCGCAGTCGGGTGTGCGCGCAGCCCGCCCGGCCCCGCCCACTGCGGCCCCACGTCCGCCCCGCGCGCGGGCTGCCGGGACTTGTAGTCCGAGCCGCCTGCGCCGCCGCAGAGGGGACCCTCCGCCCGCCCGCCCGCCCGCGACGGGCCACCCGGGGTGCGGGGCGCCGGGGGACGGAGCCAGGCCTCAGACGCGAGAACACACACGCGCACGCGCACACGCACACGCGGAGCCAGGGCTCTGCTTCAAGGGAACAGCGCAGCTCTGGCTCACCAGCCTCGGATCCACGCACAGGTGACACGTAGGGACAGCGCACGCACCAAACAGGGGGTGACCCTCGGAAACACAGACATGAGCACCGCCTGCCCCTTCCCTCCGCCGTGCGCGGCACACAAGGGGTCAGCCCCAGCTGCCGGCGGCGGTGTGCCTCCGGGCTCTGCAGCCTGCACCAAGCTGACCTCCGTCTGCCAGGCTGTGTGACCTCGGGCAAGTCACCTCCCTCTCTGGGCCTCCTTTCAGCGATGCCGCCTCAGAGAGTTGTTGTGAGGCTCACAGGAGGGAAAACTTAAAACACTTGAGGCTGGCATGGCTTGGCCGATGTCAAAGAAGGAAGACAGGCCTGCCCAGAGACCCAGGGACTCAGACACGTGCGTGGACATGGGGAGACTCTGCAGCGATGCAGGGAGGCCTCTGAAATCCCGGAGAATAGTGGAGGTAGGGCCCAGACCCCAGGAGTCTCACATCATGACTGCAGATACACCTGCGCAGGTGGGACGCATGGAGGCCCTGACGGGCACCGGACACCTCATACCCGTGTGCAGCATTTAGCACGCTTCCCCATCGCAACAGGTGAACACACGGTGTCCCCTGGCTCCATGGTCGGTGGCCTCTGGACTAAGGACCTCCAAAGGCCGATGGTGAATCAGAGACCCCAGGGTCTGGGGTAAATCCAGGAAGAATCCTATTAGGATCCTATTAGGGCCACGATGGGACTGGCCCGATCCATGGTCCACCCAGTGTGATCTCCGGCATGCCAGGCTCTGTTCTGGAAGCTGAGAACATGACGGTGAATGGGACAGACCCGGGGAGCAGCCAAAGGCAGGCAGAGGAAAACCCTAACAATACTTGTCATGGAGGAATGCCTGGGGGGCTCAGCGGTTGAGCATCTGCCTTCAACCCAGGTCAGGGGATCGAGTCCCGCATCAGGCTTCCCGCAGGGAGCCTGCTTCTCCCTCTGCCTGTGTCTCTGCCTCCCTCTCTGGGTCTCCCATGAATAAATAAATAAAATCTAAAAAAAAAAAAAAAAAAAGACTTTTCATGGAAAGGGCAGGAAGGAGCCTGAGCTTCGATGTGGAGGTGCAGGGTAGACCTGAGGAAAGCAGGGAGGCCTCGACAGCATGGATACCTGGCAAGAGCTCGATACACACATTGGCTAAGGGCGCAGGAGGGCTGTACAGGTGCAGGCTCTGCTCTGTGCAGGTGCGGGAGTGGAACCAGGGACGCTGAGCGGTGGCGGGTGCAGCGGGGCGGACAATAGCGCCACTTGCGCAGCGCAGGCAGGCTGCTGGCAGGGCAGCTTGACCACCTGGGGGACGCGGCTGGCTTCACTCAGTTCAGCTGACAAGTCCCGTGTCATCTGCTGATGACATTTCCGGGGCAGGCAGGCTACTTCTGAGTCCCCACATCCTCCCCCAGGGCTTAGCCCAGCTCCCCTTGCCCGAGGGACCCAGACCCCCACAACGGCTGGGTGTGGAGAGGTAGCCTGCTAGGGTGGCCTTGTCCAGAGGCGGTGTGGGACTGGCGCCAGGGCTGGGCTTTGCAATGTGCATCTGGCACTTTCTAGCTGTGTGACCTTCAAAGAGTCCCTTTCCCTCTCTGAGCCCCCGTCCTGGGCTGGAAATCGGCAGCTGTTCAGAGGGCGGAACGAGATAGCCGGTGCCTGGGAGAAGCCGGTTGCTTTCTTCAGCTTCTGGCGCTTGGCTGGAAGCTTCGTAAAATCATGGGGCTCAGGGACCACCCTGCCAGATGGGTCCCCTCAGCCACGCTGCTCATACTGCTGGGCTTTGAAGCGGCCCCACTCTCTGAGCCCTCCGCGAAGGAGATGCACCTGCTGCTCCGCCCAACGCCTGGCCAGGCAGGAGGCCAGAGGACGCTCCCTCCCAAACCACAGAGGATGTGGAAGGAGCTCCCGTCTGCTGGGGCTACCTTTGGGGGAAGTGGCTGTCACTGTGGTCCTCTGAGTGGTTTGTGGGTTGGGCTCCAGTCACCTGTGGGTCAGGACCCATCAAGGAACTTTCCTTAGAGGGTGGCTTCTTCTTTGCCTCCCCTCCCCCCTGCCCCGGGAGAAGGACATAAACTATGCCTGGTCCAAGAGGCGAAAGGATTGACAGGTCACTAGTGTGAACCAGTTTATTCTAGAGCATTAATTGCCTTACTTCTCAATTTCTCCAGTTTCACTAGAGTTTTGCAACGAAAGCGGATTTTCTCATCTAGTGACAAACCCCATGACAAGACGATGGCTGTCTAGACACATAAAGTGGGGTTTCAGCAATTTGCCTTGTAGTCTCCTGGGCAAGGAGGGGAAAGGTTGGAGAGAATTAGGGTGTTGGGCTCGGCCGGTGGTGCTCTGTCCCTGCACCGAGGGGTCAGTGTGACACGAGAAATGAGCGCTGGTGGTCCTGCCCAGGGAAACCATCCAATGAATGGCTCTGGTCAGGCCGATGAGAAATATCCCAGGTCGTCTCCGAGGTGGTCCCTGTGGCATTGAGGGGACTTCCATGCCGTGGGGATTTGAGACAAAGCTCCTGGATTGCGTTTCTGGAGCATTTGCCCTACTGTAGGATAGATGCTTTCTCGTTTGTCTTTATTTTTTGAAAGTTAATATGTTAAATATTTATTTTAAAATTTTTTTCAGTTTTTGGGACCCCTGGGTGGCTCAGCGGTTGAGCATCTGCCTTCAGCCCAGGGCGTGACCCCGGGGTCCTGGGATCGAGTCCCGCATTGGGCTCCCTGCAGGGCACCTGCTTCTCCCTCTGCCTGTGTCTCTGCCTCTCTCTGTGTCTCTCATGAAAAAATAAATAAAATCTTTAAACCAAAATTAAAAACAAACAATTTTTAGGTTTTTTTTTTTTTTTTAAGTATAAAGGATTCTCTTCCCTGAGTTCACACATCTGTCACCTCACATATTTACTTTTTCTGGGGGGTAAGAACTCACATATTTCTCATTTGGACTCGAGCCACAATTCTGAGGGGTGAATGCCGTTAATTCCCATTTTATAGATCGGAAAACAGAGGCACAGAGATTCAAGTTGCCCAAAGACCAGGGAAGAAGGCATGGCTGGGTCCTGTCTTAGGGAGACTCGAGGAATTCCAGTTACGACCTTTGTGGATGAAGAAGGCCCGTTGTCTGCACACGATCTGGGCACAGAAGTGGCATCAAGGACAAAATACCGTCTTTCTCTGCTCAGGTCTGAAGTTATTTGGAAAGCCTTTGGGACTGTTGAAATGGGACATTTGCCTGCAGCTCAGGGAAAGATGACGTGGGCAGTAAATGCGACTACGGGGGGATCACGTGTTCCCATGTGGCCGGCAGACACAGATCTGACAGGTGCACAGGCAGATTTCGGGGCAGCTCCCGGGACCCTGCCTCCTCCCCGAGCAGGGGGTGCAGAGCTGGTCTCCCCGAGCCATTGCCTTATTCGTGAGAAATCCTGCCTCTACAGATCTAGGCAGGAGGGCAAAGTCCAGTCATCCGTGAACCCAAGGACCGTGCCCTTCCCGGGGCTGACGGAAGCGGATGGGGGGCGAGCGGCCGTGGAAGCGGCGGCCTGCGCTCTCCGTTCTCGCTCCCCAACTTGGGCTCCGCCGCCTGAGGGCGGGCCGGGGTACCCTGTGGTCTTACAGCTGGTGGGGGGGTGGAGAATTGGGGATGGCGACCCCGCAGGGTGAAGATCCTGTTCTAATTTCTAATAATTCATTGTTTTCAAAAATTTTTTAAAGATTTTATTTATTCGTGAGAGACACAGAGAAAGAGGAGATGACAGGCAGAGGGAGAAGCAGGCTCCATGCAGGGAACCTGACGCAGGACTCGATCCCAGGACTCCGGGGTCACGCCCTGGGTTGGAGGCAGACGCTCCACCGCTGAGCCACCCAGGCGTCCCTGTTCCTTTTTAATTTGGTGACTTGGCTCCCAGGTGGGAGGGAACAAATCTTGCTCATCTTTACCCCCAGCGGCCTCCCCTCTCATAATGGTGGAGACGAGTGCTTTTGAGGTGTCCCTTTACAAAGCCAGAAATGCTCGTTAGGGTTCATCCTGGGTGAGTCAGGCATTTTTCTCAGCCACTTGCCTCATGATGCAAGAGGCCCTTGTTTCCTGGGTGATCTCACCGCAGTGGGTGGAAGAGCAGCCTGGGAGCGTTCCCGGGTGAAAGGAGGGTCCGCCCTCCCGGATGGGCAGAGCAGCAGGGCAGTCGCCGTGCACCTGAACCACGGGCCCTTACCCAGTGGTTAGAGGCGGAATATAAACCACACACACAGGTAGATCTTTATTAGCATCAAAGAAGCCCTTATAGGGACGTCCGGGTGGCTCAGTGGTGGAGCGTCTGCCTTCCTTCGGCTCAGGGTGTGATCCGGGGGTCCTGGGATCGAGTCCTGCATTGGGCTCCCTGCATGGAGCCTGCTTCTCCCTCTGCCTGTGCCTCTGTCTTTCATGAATAAATAAATAAAATCTTAAAAAAAAGAGAGACCCTTATATATTGGGTAAAAATAGAAGGCTGCTCTTAGTCACAATAGTAAAAAATATGGAAGGCACCCAAGTGTCTACCCACAATGGAGCATTCTTCAGCCTTAAAAAGAAGGTTCTGGGGCGCCTGGCTGGCTCATTTGGTAGGACACGCGACTCTTGATCTCAGGGTTGTGGGTATGAGCCCCATGTTGGGTGTAATTACTTTAAAAAAATCTTTATTTTAGAAAGCGAGAGAGCAAGAGAGAGCGAGAGCAAGACCGTCTTGCGGTGGGGTTGGAGCGGGTGGGTGGGCGGACACAGGAGGGGCAGAGGGAGAGGGAGCCAGAATCTTCAGTACACTCCCGGCTCAGGGCAGAGCCTGACAGAGGGCTTGATCCCATGGCCCAGAGATCGTGACCTGAGCTGAAATCAAGTCAGATGCTTAACTGAGCCACCCAGGTGCCCTGTATCACACCCCGTTTTTGTTTTTTAAAATATTTTATTTATGGGCAGCCCCGGGTGGCTCAGCGGTTTAGCACCGCCTTCAGCTCGGAGTGTGATCCTGGAGACCTGGGATTGAGTCCGTCAGGGTCCCTGCATGGAGCCTGCTTCTGCCTCTGCCTGTGTCTCTCATGAATACATAAACATATATTTTTAAAATTTTATTTCTGAAAGGAAAGCTTTCTGTATGCCCATGTGTCATGACATCAAGGTCTGGAAGGAAACAGAACAGTTAATGGGGGGGTGGTGGGAGGAGGGCGTGTGCGACATGGGGTCTGCAGGGCCTCCCACATCTGATCTGATGCACTTTTGCCATCTGGCTTTTCGGTGAGCGCTGCTGCCTTGGTGGTAAAGCCGGGGCTGTGGCGCTGGGAGTCTGCGCTTGCCTCCCTTGCCGGGAGCGGCCCCTCGAGGTCCGCCGTGGAACTCGAGGTCACAGGGGACCTGGTCCTTGCTGTGCTGGAGGCGCCTAACCTCGCCTCAAGGAGATACAGTGACTTAGCGAGACAGGGCTTCACGTCATGCTAATCCTGAGCGCTGGAGGAACCGGGAGGCTGCCTGATGACAAGAGCTAACACTCAGTGAGCTTGCAGGGGAAGGGCTGGGTGCTTCCTCGGCCACGAGTGAGAGGGGGCACAGTCACACCCCCCCCGACAGAGAGGCTAGGGGGAGAAGGAAGCCACACAAGGGCTCGGTTCGGGAGCCCTGGCGGACTCTTCCTTCTGGCACCTGCACATTTCTCTTCAGCAAGTAAAAGGGACGGGCTTGCTTTTTTGTTAATAAAGTAGAATAACATTTATTTATTTCTTAAAATGTTTATTATACATGCTGTGCTCATGGAAAATCAAGGCCTCTGAAGGGACTCAAGTTGGATGTAAAGTGTGTCCAGCCGAGCCGGCTACTTCACGCTCAGTGTCACACTGACGCTTTCTTCCCCTTATAGGTGGCCATCATTTTCTTGATTTCAGCAATAGCTTTGCCTGGATTTAGCCCCTTGGGTAAAGAAGAGAATAGAAACCACTGGTAAGTGAACTGAACGAAGAACCCAGGGTCTTGGGTGAACCCTGCAGCGGGAATAGGGTCAAAGTGAGGTGGAGGCAAATGACATCCTTGGAAACTCAGGGCTCCCCGCGTCCGCCTGCAGTGCCCCCCACCCACCTCGGCCCCAGGGCCATGTGTGCAAAATGCACACACCCCCAGGAGCAGGCAGCTCTTCCACGGGCCACGGCTGGGGGCTCAACCAGCCGTGGCCTGCAGACCCTTGCATGGGCACCCAGGAGCCCTCTCGGGTCCCGGGAGCGACCTTCCCCAGGGGGACCCTCCCAAGTGCCATTAGTAGTCTGTAGGGTCTGCAGGAGGTGCCCTAATTGAACCCCGGGAGTGCCAACCTCTTACGAGCAGGGAGACAAGTGAAGACCTGGCAAAGTGAGACAAGGACTCGTCTGAGGTTGGAAGAGAGTCACCCGTGTTAGCAGGACGACTCCGACCCTGGCACTGAAGTGTGTGGGAAAGAGGCCGGAGGATAGGTGGTGAAGACCGTGCGCAGGAAAGGGAGGACTGGGCAAGGGTTAGCGGCCCTACCCTTCAAGGGTCCTGAGTTTGCGTGCAAACCTCCTGTCAGCAGGCGTGCAGAGACTAAGTAAACAGGGGGTGGCATTTTCTGCAACTGTCTCACTGGTGCCAAGCGCCTGGCTCTGCTCGAGATCAGGCTGGCTCAGCCATCTGGCCCTGCACCCCCTGCCCACACCCGACTCCCCAGGGCCTGTGCTGTGCTGTGTGCCCTGCAGTCCCCACAGGAGGACCGCCACGGCCTCCTGCCCGCCACTGCGTGCTCCAGGGAACTAGCCTGCCTTTCCAGGCCAAGGTGTTGTCCTGGGAAGCCTCAAAACAGGAGACCCACGGCCACTGTGGAACACCGTGACCTTGATGCTCAGGTCACGTGGGTCTCCTCTACGCCATCCACTTTCCCTCACTCCAGGTGCCGTCTAGACTTGCGGCTGCCTCGTCCCATCCAGCTGAGAAAGTTTTGTCCATTCAACCCTACTGCCAAAAAAGGCACTTCCATAGTGGAAAAAAACAGGTGCGGGAAGAAAGAAAAAAAGAAAAAAAAATTTTCAGAGAGACAGAAAGGGAGAGAGGACCCTCTTCAAAGACTGATCTGGGGCAGCCCGGGTGGCTTGGTGGTTTAGCACCTGCCTTCGGCCCAGGGCGTGATCCTGGGCTCCCGGGATCGAGTTCCACGTTGGGCTCCCTGCAGGGAGCCTGCTTCTCCCTCTGCCTGCGTCTCTGCCTCTCTCCTTCTGTGTCTCTCATGAATAAATAAATAAAATCTTAAAAAAAAAAAAAGACTAATCTGGAATAGCCTCCAAAATAAATTAAGGGGAAAAGGCAGCGGGAGACAGAACAGGACGCGTGTGCATCAATGTGCAGCGTGAAGTCTCTGGAAGAACACCCAAGAGGCCGGGGATACCAGCTGCACGGGAGGCGGCAGGAGACAGGGTCGGGCCGCAGTGGCGCCCTCTGACGCTGCACCCGCACCCCTGCCTGTGCCCCGTTTACCACAGGACTTAGCGGGTCTGCGCCCATCTGCACAGCTCACCGGGGGCAGCGGGGGCCCTGTCCCATCCAGACAGCAACCTCGGCAAGTCACTGCCCCCAGCCCCTTCCCGCCCAGGGCTCAGCTCCAGCTCGCCCCCTGCCCCCCAGCGGGGCCTCACCACTACCACAGGTCCCTGAGCACCCCCAAAGCCCATGCGGAGTTTCCAAGAAACACAGGGGCCCAGCCGCCCCCGGAGCCGCCGGCCCACAGCCCCACAGGCTCGGCCACCTGGGCTTATTCACTCCCCGTGCTGTGGTGAGCCCATCGGTGCCTAACCTGCCCACAAGTTAGAGGCCCGGGGGCCCCTGCCAGGCCCCATTGCCGACACCAGGAGAAGCGCCATGGTAGAGACGGGGCCCCTGAGAACACGGGCATCCAGGCCAAAGAGCAGGGAGTTAGCAGTCTGGGTTTCCTGTGTAAGGTCGGCTGTGCCGCACCCCCCCCACCTTCTTCAGACTGCCAGCTGGTCACCCTTGTCCACCTCCTGCCTGCTCGCTCGCCGCACCTTGCAGCGAAGCCCTCTGCCCAGTCTCTGCTCAGGTGGCAGCAGGTCCTGAGCCACGGGCTGGATGTGGGGTGGCACCGAGCAGGGGGGCAGCCAGTCCTAGCAGGTCGTCCACCCGGGATGCAGGCTGCCACGGACGTGCTGAGAGAAGACAGGCAGCTGGCTGCAGGCAGAGGTCAGGGTGAGCCCGGGAAGCGGGAGAGGGCGTGGAAGCGGGGTGAGCAGGAGCCCCGAGACGAGGGAAAACACGGAGAGGGACCCGGGGCTGTGCCACCTTTCCTCCTGTAGTTCCTACCGAGTCACGGTGAGCTTGGGTTCCTGCTCGGGGACTCCCTTGGGCCCGTGTGCGCCCTACAAGTAAACCTTCCTCCGGGGCCTGAGCATGTCTGTTCCTCGCATTAGGTGCCAGCCGGAGCCCAGGATCGCGTCAAGGGGACAGGTACTCTGGTGCCTCCCCACCTCTGACACGTGAGCTCGGGGGCAGGGAGGCAGGGCTGGGGGCCACCAGCGCCACGTACCTTGGGGCAGGTCCTTGTGCAGTTCATGATGGTGTGGCAGCGGTACAGAGAGAACGGGTCCTGCAGCTTGGCCAGGCGCTCCTCAGTGAAGTCGTCTCTGGAGTCGATCATCCAGCGGTAGGCCTGCAGAACCGGGGCGGGGGGTGCTGATGAGCCGTACTGGCAACCCAACGGTCAGCTCAAAGCCCCAGGGGAGCAGAAGGGAGGCCCTCAGCTTAGGGGCCTTGTCTCTGCTCTTTAGTTCTTGCCATCTTCCAAGGAAAGGTCCCTCCTTTGTAATTCCTCTCCATCAATGCCCCCCACCCCAAAGCGAACCACACCTGGTACCCTGGTGCTTAATGACGGTGACTAGGCATCGCCTCATTATTTCAAGGTGCTCACTGGCTTCCTGCCCAGATTCTGAGTAGGGAAGGCAGGGCCCGTAAGACATGACTCTGTCTTCACAGATGACTTAAGAGATCTGTCCAGAGATAATATCGGTTCCACTGATGGACTCATAATTGGTCAGTCCACCCCAAAGGCAGCTAACTGCCTGCCCGTGGGCAGCTCCATTCACCAACTCAGCGTGGGTACAGGTGCCAACTGTGAAGGGGTGTCATTACCAATCCTTTATGTAGATGGGAATCAATATTGCTAAGTGGTCACACAGCACATAACTTCCCTTTTTTGGGAAGATGAGAAATGAGAACTTGTTTTTTTTGGAGTTGAGAATCTTGTGAAAAGCACTGACCACAAACTTAAAAAGCACAGCTTTCTGGGAACAAAGGCAGTTTCTTTGCAGGGAACTACACATGTGGTGATGTGCCTGAGAGGCAGTGCTGCCTTCTCGCCAACTAACCCCTAAAACCGGGACTCCAGGCTTTCATTAGCCTGGAAACAAGTTCCAGCCTGAGCTGGGAAGCTGCCCCTCAATGAAATTTCTATTCCCTGCTTGCACTTCAAAAATCCCCACGTGAGGGAGATGGGGGGCCACCTGACAGCTGTGGTCTGGGGAAAGCGGCAAGAGCCAGCAGCATAGGGGATAGGTTTAAACACCTGCAAGGCCAGTTTTGCCAAAATGCGTGCCACAACCCCTCGGGGTGACCCCTCACCACACAGAAGTGAGGTACTTTGCAGATGAAGATTTGCTGAAAGCCAAGCGAGGACAATGTAGCCACCTGCCCTGTGACAGGCGCCTGCTGGGACCCTGGCTCCAACAATACGCTGTCCTCTTAGACTTCTGGATGTCTCAGTTTTGTTTTAAAGATTTATTTACTTGAGAAGGAGAGAAAGAAAGAGAGAGGGAAAACAAGGAGTGGAGGGAGAGGAGAGAAGCAGACTCCACATTGAGCAGGGAGCCTGACATAGGCCTCGATCTCACAACTTGGAGATCATGACTTGAGTCGAAACTAAATCGGATGCTCAACAGACTAAGCCAAGCAGGTGTCCCTGGATGCCTGTTTTAAGTTCTCTTAGAGCAGCAAAGGAGCACCTTACCTGCATGAGAACCGCAGGCCCCAGGTATTTGTCTCCATTCCACCAGTAGCTAGGGCAGCTGGTGCTGCAGCAAGCACAGAGGATACACTCGTACAGCCCGTCCTGTGTGGAGGGGAAGGGCAGTCAGGAGCACGTGATGGAAGAGACTGGCATGTGTTCAGCTGGCTGAACGTGAGGTCCAGGATCTGTGCGTGAACAGAGCGCCTACTTGTGTGTGAGTTTTCTTGGCAAAATCTTAGGGGTGGCTTGCAAAGATTTATCAGATTCATAAAAAAGATCTTGGTGTTGAAATGTACGTGTTTGTCGGGTTAGAACCCAGAGTTCTTAAGTCCAAGCACAAAGTACTTATCTTCTAATAAACAATAACCTCTCAGTTATCTAAAAACAAAACCAAAAAACCCATTAGAAACCCAACCAACCCACCCAAACACTTCACCGCTTAGAATGTACTCTAGGAAAATGAGGAAGGACTTGTGTGCTGGGGCATCCAGGAGTCTACAAAAGCCACTGCCCTGCCATGTGGAATTTAAGAAACAAGACAGATGAACAAATGGTGGGGAGAGGAAAGTAAACCATAAGAGATTCTTAATAGAGAACGAACTGAGGGTCGATGGAGGGAGGTGGGTGGAAGATGGGCTAGATGGGTGATGGGTTATCAAGGAGAGTACTTGTGATGAGCACTGGGTGTTGTAAGTGATGCATCATTGAACTCTACTCCAGAAGCCAATATTGCACTGTATATCAACTACCTAGAATTTAGATAAAAATTTGGGGAAAAAAAAAAAAAAAGCCTCTGCCCTGGTGCTGAGGAGAGACCAGGCCAGCAATGGGGATACCATCCTCAATGAGCCCCGTGCGCTCAACTCATTTCCCATCATTTGATCACAACAATCCTGTGGCATGAGGACTACTAGAGTCTAGAGAGGTTAGGTGGCTGGTCCAGGGTCGCACAGGCAAGCAGCCAGGGCTGGGACGGGACCCCAGGCAGTCCGACTCTGGAATGCCTGCTCTTTAAACCTGCCACGCTGACTCAATCTGTCCACCCAGTTCTAACAAACTGGACCTCCTGATTTTGCAAAAAACAGAAACTGATTAAAAGCAGCAAGACAGAAGGGCACATTGACATCTGAAGTGACAGCTTATTGTAACAGATGACACACAGTTGATGGTCATGATTGTAACTGTGAGTCTTCAACAAAATCCATGTTCTGTTCAGAGAGCAGGCGGGAATGCAAACTGCCCCACTGATCTAGAAAGCATATGGGATAGGCTCAAGAGCCTTCGTGATGGTCACATTCTTTAGCTCACTTACAGAAAAACCTGTAATAAGAAAAGCTCCAAATTTTGGCTAGAACTTGAAAGATCAAGATGCTTATCTAGCCTTCTTTGTAACAGGGAGTGACACTGTCCAACAGTAGTGGAATGGTTAAATAATATACAGTGCATTCAACTGAAGTAGCAGAGAACAAAGTCTAAGTGAATGCTTACGAAGAATGCTCAAGAACACAGGAAAATGCTTACAATAACCTATGTGAAGAAGGCAGGACACAAAAGCATATTTGCATTCTGATCCCAGCTACATAAAAATGTAGCAGATAAAAGAAAAGCAAAAGTAGCTGACAACAGACATTATCCTTGGGTGCTGCAATATCACAGATTACTTAAAAAGAGTTATCTGGATTTTCCAATTACCCACAGTGAGCATTAAGGCTTTTAAAATTGTGAGAAAACATTATGCTCAGCATATTAACTTAAGGAAGTGAAAAATGCTTAACAAATTTTTGGTATTTGAGTAATCCTTGAACTTCCAGAATACACACTCAGGGTAATCCGTCATGCTCTAGGAGTAGGGCATCCAGGAGGCTTGCCTACGGAGGAATGCGGGAGGGCCAGTTGGCTCGGAGAGACCAGTTCCAACCCAGCCCGGTGGCCCTGGGCAGTCAGACTCCCTGCGAGTGAGGAATGCAGGGCGAGCCTTGTGCCAGAACAACAAACTCCTCCTGACACGGGAGAAAGCTGTCTGCACTGCCTTTACACCACTCTACGATGAGCACTGGGCACTCACGTGAAGACTCTCCTCTTACATCTCTGCCTCTCTCTGTGTGTCTCTCATGAATAAATAAAATCTTAAAAAAAAAAAAAAAAGTTTTACAGGGAAGAGGAGCGGGCCTAAATATTCCCCAAGACTTCTAAAAGGTAAAGTGTGTTTACTCATCCACATGCCTAACATGTACTGATAAATAACCCGTGCTGTGGCCTCGGGGTCCAGAAAGGACTAAGATCCCGTTGCTGCCACTGCCGCTGCCCCTGAGGGGCGCCCGGCCTGCTAGCATGGTGGCAGGTCAGTGATGCTCCTTGGACAAGTGCTGTACTGGAGGAACGTGAGATGCGCTGACCGTGACATGGCACATGTCCTTGGTCCTGTGCAGATGTGTTGTTGGGACCCATCTCTATTGGGTCCCCTTCCCACCTCTTCCTCTCCACATGGACACAGAGTGTGCAGGGAGTACGAGTGCAGATCAGAGGCTTCTTGGAGGGAACAGTGCCAGAGCAGGAGACTGAGAACTTGAGAACGACTCCTTCACTGGAAGACTTCAGAGCCCGGACACTGGGATGCCAAGAGAGTGACAGGGCCGTCACCGTCCCACCCGGCAACCCTTGGGACACTGGGTGTTAGGAAAGAACAGCAAGGTTCTGGTCCTGGTTTTGCCATGAACTCTTTTGCTATGAAACAGGGAGATGGAAGCTCCAGCGCCCATGGCCAGCATGTCTTTGATGTGCCCACTGTTGAAGAGCCACTCGATGGAGCTGCCTACTTGGCAAGACCTGATCTTTTGCATACAAGTTTCTCTTGAAACAAACAAACATCCTGCAACATGGTAATCATGAGCCCTTCTAGGCGGGGCAGACATGCTCTGGATCCTTGACCCCTTGAGGGCCCCTTATGGGTTCACACTACCCCCTGGTCCTGAGAGGACGGCTGTCCAGCCCTTGGACAGATGCTCTAGCGGTTCCTTTCCAGCATACACTCCATTAATGGTCTGCATTGTCCCATGCAGCTACTCCCCAACCCCACCCCCCCGCAAGCCACACTTCTCCCAAGCATCTTTGCACAGAATTCCTCAAAGCAAGACAGTAAAAGGGGACTAATGACCAGTTTCTCACGGTCTTCTATGGCCTGCAGATACTGCTGCTTGCCCTCCTGGGATTCATCCTTCTTCTTCAAATAAGGTTCAATGGATTTGTACTGAGCATAGAAGTTGCTCAAGTCCTGAGTAAGGGGAAGAAGAAGAAAAGAAGGGTCAGATTCTACTATCACTCCCTAGCATTCTCAGTCACCCCGTTTCTTGGATGCTGCCCACTTCCCCATCGCATAGCAGCAGAAGTTGGACTCTCTTCCTTTGGCGTGGATCCGTGCAAAGGTGACAGAAGGAGAAATGGTCAGTGTTCATCGTGGCTGGGAAATCTCTCCTCTACCCACTCCTGAGGCCTGGTCCATGAAGGCGCTCACGAGTGGGGAAGCAGACACTGTGGAAGTACACTGTGTAACAACTGTTGCCTTCCCCACTGCTATTTTCCACATGAATTCTTTGTAGTTATGGCCACATTTTTGATTCTGGGACTGTTCCAACTCTAAAGTCCCTGTTAGTCCCAAACAATCCTCTCCAATGAGGGGCTGGAGAATCTTCCAGGTGTGTTTATCTTCCACCATTCAAATTCCTCAATTAAACTCAGGAAAAAAAGCCTGCCCTAAAGAATGATAACATATCTCTCCCTCACACACACCTCTTCCCATCTCCCTGAAAATAAAAAAAGGTGGGGTGGGGAAGAGTGGGGGGGGGGGGGGGGAGAGAGAGAGGGTATGGGAGGGAGAGGGGGCGGGGGAGGGATGGGAGGGGAGGCAGAAACTCACAGGAACCAGATCCTTTATCACATACATATGCGGCAGAGGGTAGATTTTGGAGACTTTGCTGAGGTTGGTGTCGATCCGGCGGGTGCAAGCCAGAGTGTTGCCTCCGTTGATGTTCATGGCACAGGAGCCACAGATGCCTGAGACAGAGAAGGCATTCAACGCTCTGTACCCAGGCTCGGGAAGTCCAGCTTCAGACTCATTTTCTGGAATGTCATTCCCTCATTCCCCTACCATCATGAGCAGCACTGACATGGAGTACACCCATGGCAGAGGTGCCCCACTGCTGTCTTCCTGCCTGGGATGGAGATCTAATGACCAGTTCCAAAAAGCCATGAGGCAACCCTAAGGCTGGAATCTGCACACTACAGACGGCACTGGAAGACAGAAAGGGCCTGGGGCATTGTTGGCATCACAGAGTTGCCACGCCAATCCCTAGCTCCATGCTTCATGCATTTTCAGAAAAAGGAAAAAAAAAAAAAAAAAAAAAAGGCAGCCCAGCCTGTTATTTGAACTCAAACTACTCAAACTCTGACAGACAGAACCCAAAAAGCAAATCAACAGTCTTGGCCATCTTCTGGCTGAGGCCTGGATATGGATTATCCACATATGACTCTTACTCTATTGTCTTCATCAAAACTAGCAGCACAGTGGGGGCCATGAAACCCACACAAACTGCCCGAGCACTGTCTTTCTAGGGAGAAGAATAAACTAATGTGAAAGCAAAGCAAAGCTAACCAAGCAAAAGTTAGGTGCCGACCAAGAACCCTGAAGATGACACTTTTGTTTGCCCGGGCTCATTTGCTGTGTATGGAAATTTCCTAGATATTTTAGAGTTTAAAGAGGACTATGCAATCTGAACCCATTTCTCTGAAGCTGTTTTCTTGAAGATCATCAGGCCAGAGAAATGTGATTAGTTGTGAAACCTGTACTGGGTTATCACTTTGGTAAGACCGCGTGCTCTTCTCCTGCTAATCTTAGTAAGCGTGTAAGACAACACAGAGCCCTGTTTTAAGCAAATACAGCGAAGTTCCCCAGGAGACTGAATGCTATCAATATATTTGTGTGTGCCTGGTATCCAACCAGAAGTATGCTTTTATAAAAAATGGTATGCAATTTAAAAAATAAATCCAATGTATCTTCTCTGAAAAAGACTCCCCAGGAAATTCTCTTAACAAACAATAAGGGAAGAGAAAGGAGTGGCAATTAGTATCACTCTGCCTCATACTTTTTAGTCCAGATGGGCCACATCATATGTTCTTGGCTCTGACAAAGTCTTACGGGGAAAGGTTACTGAAAAGCATCTATATTTCCTAGGTTGCCAGGATTTACGTGGGGAAGGTTGGTATTTAATTACCACAGAGCGTTCCCTGAACAGCAGGGCTCAGCCAAACTACCATAATATCTGTCAGCATTTGGTACACTAAATCCCATCCTGTATGATTAGCTGAATCAAAGCAGATGTCTTAGAAGGAAGGCTGGAATACTTGACATGTACCGAACAAAGACAAAAAGCAATGAATGGGCCAATATCCATAGTGACTTTTCCTTTTATGGAAGGTCATTTTAGGAAGAAGCTTCGATCACTGGTTGTGGTCCAACCTACTCTGTTTTGGTTTTACCCCAGGTTTTCTGAGCCTGGCCAGCAGAGCACACCGCCTGAGTGCGGTTCTGGAATCTGACAACCCTGGCTGATGCCTGGCTCCCCAACTACCTATGTGTTTTTTTGGAAGTCCCTTAACCTCCCTGGGCCTAAGGTCCACTGTCTGTGCTCTATGGCCGTCAGGACCAGTCAGCCCTTGTGATAATCCTCTGTGATTTTTTTCCCGTGTCTGAGGACTGCTAAATGATTATTTATGAGTTTTCTTTTTCTTTTCTTTTTTTTTTTTTTTTTTTTAAGATTTTATTTATTTATTCATGAGAAACAGAGAGAGAGAGAGAGAGAGAGAGAGGCAGAGACATAGGCAGAGGGAGAAGCAGGCTCCAGGCAGGGAGCCGGATGTGGGACTCAATCCCAGGTCTCCAGGATCACGCCCTGGGCTGAAGGCAGCGCTAAACCACTGCGCCACCGGGGCTGCCCTATTTATGAGTTTTCTTAGTATCAACTCACTTTATTTAAATTTATATTAAAAAACTGTATCACTGTTAGACTTTCATTAGTAATTACATTTTTCTAGCATAACAGCTGTTACTGTGGGAGACTGTTCCTGCCCAGAACGTTCCTACTGAGCAGATACTTTATATACATGTACACTCGTAACATGTACACCTGTGCCCCCTTGCTGGACAAGGGTTAATGTGCACAAGCACCGACTAGAAACTCCACTGCCGTCCCCAGTGAATGAGCTCAGCAGTGGTGCAGAGATGGGCTGCGTCCTGCTAGCAGATGGGAGTTAATGCCTGAGGGGTGGGCAGCTCATGCCAGATGCAGGAACCAGGCGACATAGGATTCCCGATGGGAAGAAAACTCAGAAATGTACAGAACCTGTACTACACTTGGGAGTTTTAGGCACATTTACCCAAGGAAAGGAAGTGCAACACCTGGTCTCCTGGCAGATCACCAGCTCAGCTGTGGCAGGCAGGCCGCGGAACCAGAGCCTAAGTGTCTAAAGCCTAACAAGAAAGGAAATGCTTACCTTCTCTGCATGATCTTCGGAAGGTCAAGGTAGAGTCAATTTCATTCTTAATCTTGATTAAAGCATCCAACACCATAGGACCACATCTGACCAAAAACAACAAAACACTCCGGTCATATTGACGGGATGTTCAATCTTCCTGCCCTTTGTTGTAATAGGACCTGAGACATCTGCATATGTCAGCTGCTCTTCTAACCCATTTGGCTTTCTCAGGGCACACTCAGAATTTTTTTCTGTACTTCTATTTTTATGTTATCCTTACACATTCTAAGCACTGCGGAGTCACGCTGCATATACATTTCTAGGAGAAGGAAAGCTACAGGGGTAGAGACAGTCCCCCACTCCTAAGCGCTGTGAGTGTCCATGTGCGTGGGTGCAGCAGGTGGGAGGAAGGGCAGTAGCACTGGCTTGGAAGCTGGAGCGCAGGCCTGGTGGCAGGGAGCCTGGTCTGAGTCCTGGCTTGGACGCTTCCTAGGTTCTCGGCAAACCCCGGCTTCAGCTCCTCACCTACAAAGCAGAGAGCAGTACCTACATCTCATGGGACTACTGCAGGTGAATTAACACACGGGAAGATGAAAGGGGGAGTGTCTGCCACATATTTAGTTTAACCATGATCATCATCATGCAGAGAGTGCAGCTCTATGGACTTGTTTGCTCTCTGAGCCTCTTTCTTGACCTGTAAAATGGAACTAATATTTATGTCACAGGATTATTACAAAGATGAAATAAAACTGCGATTTTCATGGCATCTGGTACACAAGCACTCAACAAACCTATTTCCTGGCTGCTGCTCTGTGCCTCTCAGTTATATATATTTATATTTATATTTTATTTATTTATTTTTTTAATTTTTATTTATTTATGATAGTCACAGAGAGAGAGAGAGAGGCAGAGAGACACAGGCAGAGGGAGAAGCAGGCTCCATGCACCGGGAGCCCGATGTGGGATTCGATCCCGGGTCTCCAGGATCGCGCCCTGGGCCAAAGGCAGGCGCCAAACCGCTGCGCCACCCAGGGATCCCTATTTGTTTATTTATTATAGTCACACACAGAGAGAGAGAGAGAGGCAGAGACACAGGCAGAGGGAGAAACAGGCTCCATGCACCGGGAGCCCGATATGGGATTCGATCCCGGGTCTCCAGGATCGCGCCCCGGGCCAAAGGCAGGCACCAAACCGCTGCGCCACCTAGGGATCCCCCTCTCAGTACTTTTCTATGCATGGCATTTAAAAACATATCCCCCTCCCCAAATATCCTTTAGCATTATCTAGTTTTTTTTTTTCTAGCTTTACTGAGATATAATTGACAATGTGCAAATTTAAGGTGTACAGCACGAAAGTGTGGCACAGAATCTGGAGTGTTTATGTTGTGAAATGATCATGAGGTTAGTTAACACACCGCGTTATCTGTACTTCTTTCAGCAATGTACAAATACCTCCCAGCCCTATCTCTGCTAACACTGGGAGCCGAGACCTTTAAAAACCTCTCCTAGTTTGAGAAGGGAGAACTACTACCATTGTCAGTGTTTTATCTGAGATCTCTGAAAATCGCAGTGGCTGAATATTTGTCATCAAGTCAGTGATTTTTCTTCACTCACGGTTTATTCAAAATCTGCTCTGTGCCAGGTCCCATTCTGGGTGCTGGAGGCGCACCAGAGAGCAGACGAACATCCACACCTGCGTGGCCTGTTCCTTCTAGTTGACTACTGCTGGAGACAGTACATCCATGGTCTTTGCCTCTTTGATATCTTGGGAATGTTTTTTAAAGCGTTTTTAAAAGCTGTGAACCTTTCACCTTCTCACTCTCAATATTCCTGGTCACCAAATGTGTAGTTTCAACACCAGCTAGGTGTCTTACATTGTAACCCGATCTAACACCATGGACCCAGAGACAGCACCACATGCCACAGGTCCCACTGACTGCCGCACCCTCCTCAGACTTCAAGTTTGGGTTGTCACCTGTGCTCTTAGATGACTGGCTATAAATCACATTCTCATAATCCCCTTCTTAGGTTTGGTAATTGCTAGAGTGGCTCACAGAATTCAGAGAAATAGTTAACTTACTAGACTGTGATTTAGTAGAACAGGCAAATGGAAGAGATGCACAGGGCAAGGGAAGTGGGAACAGGCCACATCCTCTCCCTGCACCTCCACGGGTTCACCCACCCAAGCTCTCTGAACCCCACATTCCAGGGATTTTATGGAGTCTTCAGTGTGTAGGCACAACTGATTACAAACTGGCTGTTGGCTTAAGTGATTCGACCTCTAACCTCTCTTGCCTCCTAGGTCAAGGGGCAGGGCTTTGTGTTCTAACTCTCTAAACACAGGGTTGGTTCCTCCCAGTTATCTAGATTTCTAAAAATCATGTCATTAACAAAAACTGACGGCTGAAAGGGGCTTGTTATGAATAACAAAAGATAACAATAACAAAAGGCAACTTGCTTTTACCTTTATTATATATCTGGAGCTATTTCAGGAACTGGGAGCAAAACCAAAGTCTTATAACAAAAGATGACCCTATAACTCTGAACACTTAGGATTACATGGGTTTTAGGAGCTGGAAACCCTGGACAAGACCAAAATATACACCACAAATCTATTATATCTGATGCTAACCCTGCCCCTCCCTCATTGGCAGCCTTTAAGCAGCAACTGGCTATCTAACTTCTAATTTGGGTAATGGAATTTTTAAAACGCACAGATTTAAATGCTTAAATGTGCTTTAAAGGTGTCAAACTGATCACCTTTTCCTCTTACGATATTATCACTGTTAAATCTAAAAAGACCACACTCCTTCCTGAGGTTTCATGAATACTTAGAAATTTCTAAGTTTTTACATCTTTAAAAAATTTTTATTACATATTATGTATCATTTTTTTTTAAAGGAGGGGGCAGAGGGATAGAGAGAGAACGCCAGGCCCCATGCCCAGTGTAGAGCCCAACTCCGGACTCCATTCCAGGACCCTGAGATCATGACTTGAGCTGAAACCCAAGTCAACTCAACCAACTGAGCCACCCAGGCGCCCCTACTTTTTGTTTTTAAATTATTCCCCCTCAAATTGTAAAAACTGTTAAATGCCCCAAATCACTGACCAAACCTACTTTTGCTTCTGATTTGTGATACTTATTTCTGGCATTTCACGTTAGAATTTCATTAAAGTGTAGTCTATTTTGGAACTTTTAAACATTCTAATGATCTGTCTATTCTTGTCCTGGCATATTTTAAATGACAACAATCTTCTTTGTTAATCAAAGGACTGTCACTGCCTACCGTTTTCCTATGGAAGGACAGTTGGTGCTTAAATTCTCTATTACACACAAGGCTGCAAATGTTTTCTGTACACAGAAATCAAGTTGTTTTGGCTGTGTCCCTTGCATTATTGTCATATGAATTTTAGGATCTGCTTGTCAATTTCTACAAAAATGACTGCTGGGCTTTTGACAGTGATTGTGTTGAATTTGTAAGTCAGTTTGGGGGCATATTGCCACCTTAACAATATTGCCTTCCAGGGGTGCCTGACTGGCTCAGTCAGTAGACTTAGTCTCAGGGCTGTGAGCTGGAACCCCACACTGAGTGTAGAGATTACTCAAAAAAAAAAAAAAAAAAAAAAGTCAACCCACAAATATGGGATGTCTTTCCATTTATTTAGGTCTTTAATTTCATTTCAACAAAGTTTTATAGTTCTCAGTGTACAAACCTTGCATTTTTTTGTTAATGGCTCCTAAGTATTTTATTCTTTTTGATGTTGTTATAAGTGGAAACAGTTTCTTACTGGGTTGTTCACTGTTAGTACACAGAAATACAGCTGAGTTTTCTATACTGGTCTTGTATCTTATGTCCTCACTAAACTAATTTTAGTTCTAGTTTTCTGGTGTGGGTTTGTTAAGATTTTCTATATATAGTGCCATATAGATCCTCTTCATAGAGGATCTTTAGTTTCCTAATTTTCCTGTTGCTTAATGTCTTTGGTTAGAGCCTGCAGTAAAATTCTGGTTAATGCTAGTTTAAAAAAAAAAAAAGCCTTTTTGCATATTGACCTTCTACTGTGCAACCTTGCTAAATTTACTTATGTTCTTGTAGTTCTGTAGATGCTTGGGAATTTTCTAAGTAAGTGATATTATTATTCGTGACTAGGTACAGTTTTATTTCCTCCTTTCCAAACTTCATGCTTTCTTTTATACTTGCCTTTAGAATACTTGTTAGAATGTCTAGCAGCATCATCCAGAACAAAAGCCAGGAGTGGACGTCCTTGCTTTGTTCCTTACGGGCAAAGCACCAACTATTTCACAATTAAGTGTGCTGTGAACTCATAGGTTTTTCCAGAGATTCTCTTTATCTGGTTGAGGAAGTTCCCCTCTTTTTCTTTTTTGCAAGTTACAGTTTTTCTCCTTTATCCTGTTATGGTGAATTACACTGATTCACCAATGTTAAACCAACTTTACATCTCTGGGACAAACTCAAACTTGGTTAGGAAGGCATCATCCTTTTTACAGTTATATTTGATCTGCTGAAATTTTCTTGAGAATTTTTGTGTCTGTGTTCAAAAAGATACCAATCTGTAACTTTCCTTTTTGTAATGCGTTTGTTAGATTTTGGAATCAGGTTTTGATGGCCTCCTAAAATGAACTGGGAAGTGATTATTCCTTGTTTATTTTCTGAAAGGATCTTATACTGGTGTTCCATTTTTCTTAATTGTTTGATATGATTCATCAGTGAAGCCACCTGGGCCTGGAGCTTTCTTTGTGAAAAGGTTTCTGATAACACATCTACCTATAGCCAACATAGCACTACTCATCTTTTCTATTTCATCTTTATGTCAGTCTGGTAGTTATATTTCTCAAGGAATTTGTCCACTTCATCAAAATTATTGAATTCACTCCCATAAAGTCATTTATAATACACTTTTAGTATCATTTTTAAAAAAGTTTTCTTTATTTAAGTAAACTCTATGCCCAATGCGGGGCTTGAACTCATGATTCTGAGAACAAAAGAGTTGCATGCCCTTCCTACTGAGCCAGCCAGATTCCCCACTTTTAGTATCATTTTAATATTTACAGGATCCATACTGATATCCATTCTTTCTGTTTTGCTACTAGGATTTTGTTTTTCTTCTAATTTTTGACCAGTCTGGCTAGAAGATGATCAAATTTTTAAAAAAATATTTTCAGGGGATCCCTGGGTGGCTCAGCGGTTTAGCGCGGGCATTTGGCCCAGGGCGCGATCCTGGAGTCCCAGGATCGAGTCCCACGTTGGGCTCCAGGCATGGAGCCTGCTTCTCCCTCCTCCTGTGTCTCTGCCTCTCTCTCTATGTCTATCATAAATAAATAAATAAATAAATAAATAAATAAATAAATAAATAAATAAATAAATCTTTAAAATTAAAATAAATAAATAGAAAATATATTCAGAGAAACAACTGGTTTTGTTTTCTCTATCTCTTCCTCATGACCCACTGTTGCGCTTATTATTTTTCCTTCTACTTAGAGTTTATTTTGCTCTTTTCTACATTTTTAAGGTGGCTTAGATCGCTGATTTAAAACCTTTCTTTTTTTTTAAAGTACAAGCCTCTGAACCTACAAATTTTCCTCTAAGCACTGCTTTAGATGCATCTTGTATATTTTAAATGCTCTATTTTCATTATCATTTTAGTTCAATATACATCTTCGTTTCCCTCATGGTTTCTGCTTTGATGCATGGGTTATCTGTTACTGCTTTCTAGTTGAATCCCATTGTGGTCAGAGAATACACTCTAGAAGATTCCAAATTTTTGGAATTTATTGAGATACATGTGTTTTGCAACCATTTGGTGTGTTATTTCAAAAATATTAATTAGATCAAGATGGTTGATAATGTTCAGATTATGTCTTTACTTTTTAGTTATTCTATCCACTGCTGAAAGAGCTACAGATGTTTATGTGTTCCTTAACTCTTGAAATCCTCCAATTCTGCCAACTTTGAAGCTTGGTTATTAAGTGTACACAACTGTGAGACATTCCTGATAAAATGATCCTTTATCATTCTGAAATGTCCTCTTATTTCTGGCATAATCTTTGCCTTTAAGTCATCTGATTTTACCATAGCCACTCTACCTTTTTTGTTTTATAAGATTTATTTATTTATTCATGAGAGACAGAGGGAGAGGCAGAGACACAGGCATAGGAAGAAGCAGGCTCCTTGTAGGAAGCCCAACTGGGACTTAATTCTGGGACCCCGGGATCAAGCCCTGAATTGAAGGCAGACGCTCAACTGCTGAGCCACCCAGGCGTCCCACCACTCTACCTTTTTTTTCTTTAAAGATTTTATTTATTCATGAAAGACACACAGAGAGAAGCAAGACATAGGCAGAGGGAGAAGCAGGCTCCCTGTGAGCCTGATGTGGGAATTGATCCCAGGATCCTGCCCTGAGCTGAAGGCAGACGCTCAACTGCGGTGCCAGCCAGGCATCCTGCCACTTTTTTTTTCTTTTAAAGATTTTATTTATTTATTCATGAGAGACACACAGAGAGGCGCAGAGACACAGCAGAGGGAGAAGCAGGCTCCATGCAGGGAGCCCGACGTAGGACTCGATCCCGGGACCCCAGGATCACGCCCTAGGCTGAAGGTGGCACTAAACCGCTGAGCTACCCGGGCTGCCCATCCCGCCACTTTCTTATGCTTAGTGCAGTTTGCATGGATGCTTCTTTCTTTCCTTCCTTCCTCCCTCCCTCCTTCTTAAAAATTTTATTTATTTATTCATGCTCACAGAGAGAGACAGAGACACAGGCAGAGGGAGAAGCAGGCTCCTTGTGGGGAGCCCGATGCGGAACTTGACCCCAGGACCTTGGGATCATGACCTGAGCCAAAGGCAGACACTCAACCACTGAGCCACCCAGGGCCCCAATATCTTTTATTTTCAACCTGTCTTTATATTGTTAAAAACAAAACAACAGGCCCCAAATGGAGTCACTTATGCCAATCTCATGTCATCAAACTGAGACGACTTAACTGCAGTTTTGGTTCTTCCAGAAATGGAATTTAAAACCAATCAGAAATCATCTAGTTGAATATCTGCCTAATTGACTCTGCCATCCCATAAAGGAAAGTGATCTTGCCGTAACCAATCTGCTTTTTTGTTCTTCCCACTCCTGTCTGCCTGTAAGTCTTTCATTTTGTATAGCTCCTTTTGTTTCTTTTCCTTTTTTTAAGAAGATTTGATTTATTCATGAGAGACACACTGAGACAGGCAGAGGGAGAAGCAGGCTCCCTGCAAGGAACCCAATGCGGAACTCGATCCAGGACCCCTGGGATCACGCCTTGAGCCAAAGGCAGACGCTCAACACTGAGCCACCCACGTGTCCCTCTTTTCTTTTTTTTAAGTAGGCTCCATACCCAGTGTGGAGCCCAACATGGTGCTTGAACTCACAACCCTTAGATTAAGACCTGAGCTGAGATCGAGCTGGATTGTTAACTGAGCTCCTATCTGCTAAGATGGATGTTTCCTGATTTCTGAATGGTTAAATAATACTAATTAGGATCTTCAAAATTTACTTAGTTGAATTTTGTTTTTAATAATAATTAAAGTGCATTTCTTTTAAGTAGCATCAAACTGGGTTTTGCTTTTTATCTATTCTGACAATCTTTGCTGTTTAATTGGAGTGTTCAATGCCTTTACATGGTATAATTATTGATGTGATTGGATTTGGGTCTCCCATTTTACTATTTGTCCCAAAATTTTATTTTCTGTTCTTTTCTGCTTTAAGTAATATTTTTATTTTTTAAAAAAAGATTTATCAAGAGAAAGTGAGTGTGTGAGGGGAGGGGCAGAGCGAGAGAAATCCTCAAGCAGACCCCACACCCCTCCCCATATGGAGCCCAACATGAGGCTCGATCTCAGGACCCTGAGATCACGACCTGAGCCAAAACCAAGAGTCAGAAGCTCAAACTATTGAGCCACCCTGGTTCTCCTAAGAAATATTTTTAGGTTGAATAAATATTTTTGGAATTCCATATAATCTATGTTGGCCTTTTAGCTCTCTCTGGTTACTTTAGAATTATAAGGTACATCCTTAACTTTATGATCTATTTAGAGCTCATATTGTACCATTTCATGTAAGACCTTCCAACCTTATAGGTCAACCTATTCCCAGCCCTTATGCTAGTTCTCATAGGCATTACATCTGTATAAATTGTGTGTTACACAATACAGTATTATAATTTTGCTTTCAACAGTCATATATATACTTTAATGAAATTAATAAGAAAAATGTTTAAATTTACCATAATTAGTGCTTTTCACTCCTTTTGCAAGAGCCAAGTTTCTTTAGCCTAAATAACTTCTTGTATTTCATGTAGCACAGGTCTTCTGGCTATGAATAATTTTTTGTTATCTGAAAATGTCTTCATGTCATCTTCATTATTTTGCTGAACGCAGAATTCTGGTTGATAGTGTTTTCTTTTAGTAAGTTAGAGATGTCATTTCATTGTCTTTTGGCATCTATAATTTCTGAGGAGTAGTAAACAATCATTTGTATTGTTTCCCGGGATGTTACATGTTTTCCCCTTTCAGGATTTTCTCTTTGCTTTTGATTTTCAGCAAATTTGACTATGATGTTCCAGGGTGTAGTTTTCCTTGTATTTTAACCTGTGTGGGATTCACCAAACTTTTTGGATATGTCAATTAGGTCTTTCAACAGCTTGCGGTGAATTCTCGGCCATTAGTTCTTCAAAAATTTTTTGCCTGTTTTCTTTCTTCACTCTTTCTAGGACTCCAATTACGTATATTAGACCTTTTGATATTGTTCTATAGATCAATGAGGTTCTTTTTAAAAAACCTTTTTCTTAAGAACAGATAATTTCTATTAATGTATTTTCAGGATCATAGGGTCTTCATACTGTCATTCCCAACCTGCTGTTAGCCTATTCAGTGAATTTTCTATTTCAGATATTGCTGTTTTTCACTTCCAGATTTTCCATGTGGTTATTTTAAGTTTCTATTTCCCTGCTGAGATCTCCTATCTCAGGAGCATCTTTTCCTTTATCTGTGAATACAGGTGTAACTACTTAAAATCCACATATGCTAATTCCAACAACTGGAATGGAGGCTGGGTGGCCTCCACTGATTACCTTTCCACTTGAGTTTGGGTCGTATCTCGGAGTTCTTTGTATGATTAGTGATTCTGGACTGTACACTGGACCTCATGAATAACATAATATAGAAACTCTGGATTTTATTCTCTGGAAAGCACGGTTCTCTAAAATACTTTTAAAATTTAAGTAGGCTCCATGCCCAACATGGGGCGTGAACTCACAACCCTGAGATCAAGAGTTGCATGCTCTACTGACTGAGCCAGCCAGATGCCCCTGATTTTTTTTTAAAAGACTTTATTTATTTATAGTGAACCACCCACAATCAAGGAGACAGACAGAGGGAGAGAGACTCTCAAGCACTCTGTGCAGACTGTGGAGCCTGATGCAGGGCTCAAACCCACAACCCTGAGATCATGACCTGAACCGAAATCAAGACTTGGCTGCTAACCAAGAGAGCCACCCAGGCACCTCTGATTTTTTTTTTTAAAGCAACAACAACAACAACAAAAGCAACAATTAACATGAGCTGAACTCTCACCTTGGGCAGTTTAAAATAGAATTTGGCCCCCTCCCCCCTTTGTGTTTATTTTTTAGGAGCCTCCTCCATTTTCTGGTTGTTGTGGTGGCCATACAATGTATCTTCTAGCTGTTCACACTAGTAAGTCTGGTTTTATCGAGTTTTTGTCCTTGTACCACCCCATCGACTGGGGTTTGCCCTCAAGTAAAAGCATGCAAAACCCAATTCATTCACCCGGTAACATTCTGTTCTTCCGAGTGCCTCCTGTGATGGCTATTCTCCTATGCTTGCAGGTCATTACTTCTGTTTTTTTCAAAGTTTATAGCTGCTATTTGTGGGAGGGACAGTCTGATGAAAGCTATACTATGACTGGAAGTACATGTAATTCCTCTTTAAATCTTTTATCATTAAAAACTACTTATGAATTTAACTCTTCCAGTTTTAGTATCATTCTGTAAGTTCCGATTTGCAGTGCTTTTATTTTCTAAGTAGTTAATGATACTCTATACTACTCCTTAATGAAGTAGTTACTTAAAAGAGTGCTTTTTAATTTCCAAGTAGTTTGTTTTTAATGTGAATATTTATGGTCATAAAATGTGGCTTGTACAATTTCCCTTTCTTTGGGTTTTACTAATGATTTTTGGTTGCAGAGTATTTAGTAATTGTCTGCTTGACAAGAAGGTCACAGACCAACTAACTCCACTGCTTAGAATTTACATGTCGATACAGAGTTAAAGAATACATTGAGAGTAGTAGTTTTTAAACCTCTTTTTGGCACCATGGAAGAAAAAATGTTTGTTTAAAAGAAAAAATACTCATTCACTGACAAATAAAATAGAACAGTACTGGTTATGCTGGAGAGGGGAGGAGTGGGGAGGCAAGAGCCCAGCTCACTAGGTTCTTCTCTCCCTTCGGCTCCTGCAGACATCCTTCAGGGTGGAAACCGGGGAGAGAAGAGTGGCTCAGAGGGAGGTGGGGGACTCAACCTGCTGTTGCTGCCTTTGAAGGTGGGAACTATGAGCTACAGAGCACAGTGGCCTCTAAAAGCTGGGACTAGCTCTCAGCTTATAGCCAACAAGAAAATAGGGATCTTAGTCTTGCAACTGTCAGGAACTGAATCCTGCCAACAGCTTGAAGGAATAGAAAATGGATTTCCCTGTAGTGTCCACAAAGGCACATGGCCTGCTGACACTTCGATTTTAGTCTCGTGAAACGTTTACCAGACTTCTAACCTGCAGAACTGGGAGGTAATAAATTGACGTGTTTGTGGTACTTTATTAGGACAGAAATAGCAAAAATAATACAGAAGTCCACATTTTTGTTATTATTTTAACTACATCCCTATCTTGTCCTATCACCATTCTAGCTGAATTTCTGGAGTCTCTCCAGCTTTACCAGTACTCCTAGAAATCTGTTATCCTCTGATTTGGAGAAAGGAAAGGTATTTTACAAAAGTTATTCTTCTTGGTATTAGTTATCTTTTTTTTTTTTTTTTTTAAAGTAGGCTCCATGCTCAGTGTGTAGCTCAACGTGGGGATTAAACTCAAAACTCTGAGATTAAGACCTGAGCTGAAACCAAGAGTTGGATGCTTAACTGACTGAGCCATCCAGACACCCATGGTTATCTTTTTGAATCAGGTACCTACTTTATTCTCCTTTGAAAAAGAGACGATAAATTCCAGAGCCACTGAGTGGTCTATTTTTAAACCTTCCAAGGATGTAAAAATCATATCCCTGAATCAGATCGAGAGTTCCCTTTTACTTATCAAATACCTAGCTCTCACAGAGATACTCACTTATTCAAATCAATTTCATAAGTCTGCATATGAGGTTTATCTCCAGTCTTGTCTGGGTCCCATCGGTAGATGGCAAATTTCTTGATTCGGGGAGCTGTGGCTGCCGCTGTCTGTGCCCCCCGGCAGGCCTGAAATTGAAAAAGTTCACAAGAAAGGAAAAAAACTATTAAAAATGCAAGATAAATCCTTCTGTTTAGCTGGCACTACACACTACCACATTGGATACAAACCCACACAATACTGACAGTCTTTTTTTTTTTTAAGATTCATTTATTTTAGAGTAAGAGTGCGTGCGTGCAGGCAGCAGGGAGGAGCAGAGGGAGAGAGAGAATCCTTAAGCAGACTCCACACTAAATACCTGAGATGGGGTTCCCTGATCACCCAGAGACCACAACCTGAGCTGAAACCAAGAGTCAGATACCTAACCAACTGAGCCACCAAGGTACCTCTGACACACAGTCTTCCTGAAAAAGGCAGCCATTCAATATCCAACAAATACTAAGCACTTAGCACATACTAGACATGGTGCTGGGGGTGAGTGAAACAGCACTTAATGAAATGAACTTTTTGCCCTCACAGAATCTACTTTGTACAAGCAAGAGAGAAATTAAATATTCATAATAAAGTACAAAGAGGGAAGAATACAGCAGAGACTTACACTAGTACAAGAGATCAGGGAAGGACCCATAAATGATACTCAAGCTGTGGCTTGATGAGTAGGGATTAGGGGAAGGAGTAGGGGTGTATAAACTGAGGGAACAGGTACAGAGGCCTGGATGGGGGACAGCAGAGCACACCTGGGAGAACCAAGAGAAGTCCAGTAGGAGTGAGGGAGGCTTGATGGAAGTGCCAAATGTGAGGGCAAGATTTTGATTTTATCCTAAGAGCAATTTGATAGCACAAATTATCAGGTGGGTGACATCATCATCCTTATTTATTTTCTTTAAAAGATTTTATTTATTTATTCCTGAGAGAGAGAGAGAGGCAGAGACACAGGCAAAGGGAGAAGCAGGCTCCATGCAGGGAGCCCGACGTGGGACTCAATCCTGGGTCTCCAGGATCACGCCCTGGGCTGAAGGCAGGTGCTAAACCGCTGAGCCACCCGGGCTGCCCATCATCTTTATTTTTGAGAAGAATATCACTGTTTTGAAGGAGGCACTGTCAGATAACATATGGAAAAAAACAGTAAAGCTCCTGCAGTTGTCAAAATGAGATGCTGGGGCTTTTAGGGGTCTTAGTCAGTCTGGGCTACTGTAATAAGACCAAAGACTGGGTGGCTTATACAACACTTGTTTTTCATAGTTTGGGGTCTGGGAAGTCCAAGATCAAGAGTCAGGCAGACTTGGTGTCTGGTGAGGACCCTCTTCTTGGTTCACAGATGGCTGCTTTCTTGCTGTGTCCTCACGTGGCAGAAAAAGAGAGAGAGAGAGAGAGAGAGAGAGAGATATCTTGATCCTTTTCCTCTTTTTGTAAGGGTGCCAATCCCATCCTAAGGGCCCCACCCTCATGACCTAATTAAAAAAATATTTTTTATTTATTTGAGAGAGCGAGAGAGCGAGCAAGTGCGAGCGTAAGCATGAGCGTGGAGGACGGGCTGAAGGAGAGGAGAAGCAGATTCTGTGATAAATAGGGAGCCCCACGTGGGGCTGGATCCGAGGACCCTGAGATCATAACCTAAAGGGAGATGCTTAACTGACTGAGCCACACAGACACCCCTGAATCTTCATTTTAAAGATGAGAAACAGGAGTCTCAGGTATCAAGTGATGGGCCATGATAACAACTGATGAGAGGAGCCACAACTGGAACCCAAGTCTGCTTGGCTGACTCCTAAACACTGTTTATTTGTGAATATTTGCAGATCTTTTTTTGGTCCTATCTTCTTTTATGTGTTAAAGTCCTCGAGGGCATGTGTATTAGAGTTCTCCAGAGAAACTGAATCAATAGTGTATATATTCACACATACATATAGTGCATATGTACACATGAAAATATATAATATACATACGTATTTACAAAAAGATTTTATTATAAGGAATTGGGTCATGATTATGGAGGACAGGAAGTCCCAAGAGCTGCAGCTGGCAAGCTGGAGACCCAGAAGAGTGAATGATGTAAATCCAAGTCCAAGCCCGAAGGCCCATGAACCAGGAGAGCCGAGGATGTGGTTCTAGTCCAAAGGCCAGCAGGCTTAAGACTCAAGAAGAGTTGATGTTTCAGTTCGAAAGCAGGGAGGAGGAATTCCTTCTTATTTGGAGGAAGATGTGTTCTACTTATGCCTTTGATTGGATAAAGCCCACCCGTATTAGGGAGATCAATCTGTCTTACTTGGTCTATCGCGTTAAACGTTAAACTCACCCCAAAACACCCTCACACAAACACCCAGAATGTTGGACCAACTATCTGGGAACTCTGTGGGCCAGCTGACACATAAAATTAACCACTCACAGCATGGAACAGGTTACATTTTACACCTCCCAGTGTACCAGTCCAGGCCTTTACATACAGGAGTTCAATTCATGGTTAGGAAAAATTGAAGAAAAGTAAAAAAATTACACTGGAATTTAAAATACAATAAAGTTATATTTAAAAAAGGAAAAAAGAAAAAATAGCCAACCTTGACCATTAGACTAATACACACATGCTGTCCTCATCCCACAGCCCTTGAAGCTCTTTCCATCCAGGTGGACGACACCGGGTGGAGGCCACACCAAGTCCCCTGGACCCCACCCTGAGGGGGAAGAGCAGGAGTTCTGTCAGTCCAAATAGCAACTAGCAGCTGAATCCTCAGTTTGTATGCAGACACATGTAGACTACCTCCCAGCTCAGCTAGTTCTCTTACAAACTGGTAAAAAAAAAAGTGAAACTTAGGTTAACTGTTTAACTAAAAGAAATGTGATGGTCTTATTCGCTGGCAAAAAGTGTCCTGAATTAGGGGCGCCTGGCAGTTAAGTGTGTGCCTTCAGCTCAGGTCATGATCTCAGGGTCTTGGATCGAGCCCCACATCGAGGTACCTGCTCAGTGGGGAGCTTGCTTCTCCTCCTCCTCCCTGCTCATGCTCTTCCTTGCTATCTCTGTCTCTATCAAATAAATAAAATCCAGAAAAAGTCTCCTAAGTGAGGCTGAAAATATAAACACATCAGCTCTCAGTATGAAAAAAGGAAATACAGGGATCCCTGGGTGGCTCAGCGGTTTGGCGCCTGCCCTTGGCCTAGGGCATGATCCTGGAATCCTGGGATCAAGTCCCACATTGGGCTCCTTGCGTGGAGCCTGCTTCTCTCTCTGCCTGTGTCTCTGCCTCTCACTCTGTCTTTCATGAATAAAGTCTAAAAAAAAAAAAAAGAAAAAAAAAAAGAAAAGAAAAAAAAAAGGAAATACAGAGAGAAGATGAGAATGACAGTGAAGATAAAAGTAGTATTTTTCTTTATCACCAAATTGGCTCAGAATAGCCACAAAAAAAGAGTCATTTCTACAAATGAACATCTTCCACTAGGGAATCCAACTTTTTTTTCTTTAAAGAATTAAAGGGGGAATCCCTGGGTGGCGCAGCGGTTTAGCGCCTGTTTTTGGCCCAGGGCACGATCCTGGAGACCCGGGATCGAATCCCACGTCGGGCTCCTGGTGCGTGGAGCCTGCTTCTCCCTCTTCCTGTGTCTCTGCCTCTCTCTCTCTCTGTGACTATCATAAATAAATAAAAATTAAAAAAAAAAAAAGAATTAAAGGCAGGACTCTATTCTATTCCATTCTATTTATTTTTAAGTAAGCTCTATGTGGGGCTTGAACTCACAATCCCTGAGATCAAGAGTCACTCCCTCTACTGACTGAGGAGCCAGGTGCCCCAATAACTCCATTTTGTAAAAAGAAAGGAACATTTGCTTGACGCCACCTTGTGGCATTTAAGACAAAGTGGAGGAAGTTAAAAGATCACGGAAGATACTCCAGCAGCCTTTTGCTAGCTTACTGCTCCAACCTTGTTTTGGTTAGATTTAATGAGATATTATTCATTACAGTAAAATTCACTAATTTATAAACAAATTTTATAGTTTGATGAGTTTTTAGTTTGATGAGTTTTAATAAAGTGGTATAGCTCTTACTATAATTATGACAGAACATTTCCATCTAGAAAGTTCTCTAAGTGTTTCTTTACAATCAGTGCCCTCTGCCTACGCCTTGCAACTTATGTGCCTTCTATCATTACAGATTTGCCTTTTACAGAATTTCACATAAATGCAATCAGACAGGGAATCTTGGGTCTAGCTTCTTTCCCTCAACATAATGCTTCTGGGATTCACTCATGGTGTTGCATATATCCAGAGTTTGGTGTTTTAAAAAATTAAACTTCTCATTTTGAGATCTAGAATAACATGCATTTATAAGAAATAATGAGACCCCTCATATCCTTTACTGTTTCCTCCTGTGAAAACACCGTCCAAAACTATAGCACAATCTCACAACCAGAACATCAACACTGATACAGTCAAGACACAGAAGATTCCCATCCCCAGAATTGCTCTATCAAAGCCACACCCACATCCCTTAAACCTCTCGCCCTACTCCTTAATCTCTAGCCATCACTAATCTGTCTCCATTCTTGTCATTTCAAGAATGTTACATAAATGAAATCATCTAGTATGCGACCTTTTGGGATTAGCTTTCCTTTATTCAGCATAATTCTCTGGAGATTCATCCAAGTCGTGTGCACCCTGATAGTTGTTTCCTTTTCTTACTGACTAGTGTTTCAAGAGGTGGGGAGATGGACCCCAGTCCATCTTCTGCTGAAGGACATCTGAGTTGTTGCCAGTTTTTGGCTATAATGAATGAAGTAACAACATTTGTGAACATATTTCCATTTCTCTGGGTTAAGTGCCCAGGAAGGTAACTGCTGGGTTGTATGACAGTTGCATATTTAGTTTTTTACAAAATTACGGAACTATTTCCCAGAGTGGGTAGCTGCCTTGCCTGTAGTAGGTGGTAGTGAGAGAGGGACAAAATATGTTTAAACCATCTAACTCCTTCAAACTTTCTTCTTGCCAAAACATTAGTGAAGCCTGAACTTTCAAAAGAACGTGGGACTTTGCAGTTGTCACTGTAGTTCCATGGCAGTGAAGCCTGCTTTAATAGTCTGACAGAGGGCAACAGGCATCCAGCCCTATGAAGCTTGGCCTACTCCCACAAAGGCCTATTGAAGGTGAACGTGGTTACCTGCCACAGATAACCTCACCTTAATACCTGTTTTTAAAACTTAACATCTGTTTCATATCCACTCTACAAAAATGAAAAGGTCTAGACTTGATCATGCAGATCTTCCCAAAAGTAATTAGGTTTTTAATGAATCATTTAAATACTTATCATATGAATGATTCGAGACAAAACCAAAGCAAGGGTGCACCACTATAGTAGAGTACTATAGGGCAATAAGCCCTAACATAAGTTTTGGGGTACCCCAAAGTGTCATGAACTTTTTTTTAAACAACTAATTTAAATTCATTATGTATATTTTATATATTTTATACAACACTTGGTGGGATAAAGGGGAAGGGCTTAGCTTACGGGAATGAGGAGAGAAGATATGGAAATCAAAATCATCAGAGGAGGTTATGGTTCTAAAGTGAAGGAGTTGGTTCATCTTGAGGGCTGTACTAAAAGTTAATCCAGAGGAATATGGCAGCTGTGATAAGAACAAATAAATTCATCAGACAGAGAAATCTAAAAATTTGTTATGTAGGTGACCTAGCAGAAGTTAAAAAAAAAAAAAGAAAAGAAAAGAAAGCTTTCATAATCATTCATTGAGTCCTTACCATGTGTGGAATTCTGTACTAATTGTCTCTAATTTTTACATCTTTACAATGGGAAGTTTTACTATTCTCAGTTAAAAAATGAAAGTAAAAACTACACAACAAAGAGCCAGAATTCAAACACAGGTCCAAAGTTTGGCCCTTTACCTGGAGAAAATGCAAATCCAAAATAGAACAGCACAAAAAGATAATTCCTTTTCACAAACAAATCCAAGGAACACTCAACTCATACAATTAGCAAGGTCTTAGGTAGTAGCTGGCCCAGACCCATTCATTTGTTTATTTGTTCAATAAATAATTACAGAGTGGCTTCTATGTTCCAGGGACTGTTCTAGGCCCTGGAGATCAAGAACAAGACACATGTATATTCTGGTCCTCAGGGAGCTTACAGTGGCTGGAGGCACACACAACTAGCATTTACAGTGTGTGAGCTGGTGATAAGTGCAATGGGGCAGGGGTAACAATAAAAAGGAGGGGGTGGGGGTCCTGGCTACAACTCAACAATTCTAATTGGGTGGCCAGTGAAGACTTCACTGAAAAGGTGACAGCTGAATGAAAATCTGAAGGAGACAGGTAAGCAAGCCATGCCTGTACCAGGGGAAGAGTGAATCAGGCAGAGGGGACGCTGAGCACAAATCTTGAGGTGGAAACATGTTTAAGGAGCAACAAGATGGTAAGTGTAGTTGAGAATGGAGTGAGAGAGAGGGAATGGGAAAGGAAATTAGGACGTTACCGGGAGAACCAGATCATGTAGGACCTTGTAAGGTTTTTTTTTAAAGTAATTTCTATGCCCAATGTGGGGCTCAAACTTAAGACTCTGAGACTGAGTCACGTGCTTTACTGACTGAGCCAGCCAGGTGCCCCTAGCAAATTTATTTAAATGTACTTGATGGAGATTGCATATTTGAGATTCAAACTCTAGAGAATATGTATATATATTTTTAAGATTTATTTTAGAGAAAGAGAATATATGGAAGAGGGAGGGGCAAAGAGGGAGGGAAAGGATGAGAACATCAAGTAGTACTCTCATGACCCCAAGAGCACGTCCTGAGCTAAAACCAAGAGTCCAGTGTTCAACCAAATGAATCACCAGACACCCCCACCCCTACTTTTTAAAATCGAGTGCTGAGGCCAAATGTGGGCCTTAAACTCATGACCCTGAGATCAAGAGGTCCATACTCTGCCAACTGAGGCAGCCAGCCGCCCCTGCCTTGTAAGGGTTTTTGCTTTTACCCTGAATAAGATCAGAAACTACTGAAGGTTTTGAGCAGAGGAGTGATAAAGTTAGACTGAAGTTTTGAAAGGATCATTTTGGCTTCTGTTTGAGAATCATTCAAAGATGAAAGCAAGAAAACCAGGTAAGAATTACAGTAATCAGCTAAGAGATGATGATGGCTTGAAACAGGCTGGTAGTCGTGGATGGCAGGAAGTGGTAAGTTTTTGAATATATTTTAAGAAAGAATTGAAGACATTGGATGTGCAAGTGGGGTAAAGAACAAAGATGCCTCCAGTTTTTGGCTCAAGCCACAGGGTGTAAGAAGGATAAGTAGGGAAATGGATTAGTAGCTGGATATGGGTTTTTTGTTGTTGTTGTTGTTTTTGTTTTGTTGTTTTTTACAATGGGAGAGATTACAGCGTGCGTGCATGCTGCTGATCTGATGGAGAAGGAAACACTGCCCATGGAGGGCAGAGCAGACTTACTGGAGAACCACCTTTGAATAAGCGATGGGATACAGCACGAGTGAAGGGTTAGCCATAGGATTCCTGCTCATTTTTCCCACAGTAACAGGAAGAAAGGGGGAATATCTGGTCAGAAAGAGGGAGGTAGGCAGCAAGATGAGGTTTTTTTTTTCCTGTTATGGCCTCTCCAGCAGTTTAAACTATAAGCTCCAATGGAAGAGGATCCTTCAAAGGCATTTCAAGGCATTTCTTCCCTGATCCATAAAACTAATGAGTACTCAAGGCTGAGTGTACCTTTCTAGAAAATCTTGGATGAGATTATCTTCATAGTTCATAATTAATTTAAGGAAGGAAGCAAGACAATTAACAACTGGACTGAACCAAGTGAGGAAGATGCAAAGGGTGAATTCTGGATCAAGCTGAAGGCTCCCTGTTATTTCTTTAGGAAAGCTTCCTTAAGGAACAGGTTTGGAGCTCCATAGAGCAGACACAGATTTGGAGGTAGGAGTGAAAAGATGTGAAAGTGGAGAGGAGGAAGGCAAAGAAGTCTGTATAAACCTGAGTAAAAGAGAAGGCGCAGGCTTGTTTCTGAAATGTGTGAGTGGCACTCGTTCAAATCCAAGCTCTACCCTCTACCACTTAGTAGCTGTGTGTTCTTTGGCCAATTACGTAACCTCTCTGATTCTACCTCCTCTTTTGTATGGGAATGGGGAATATTAATGTCTACCGAGTAAGATTAAACTTGAGGGTCAAGCTGCTAGCATAGCCCAGAAAATAATTTCTGATTTTCAACACTGGCAATATCATCAGTTTCTATATTATTCTAATTGGCAGATCGGTATCCTAAGACCTGCCAGTGCTAAGAGCTATGTGATCCACAAATGAGAGGGGGCAGTACTTGCCCTAACCTTGTTCAAAGAAATAAGGCAACACAATCACAGTTAATACATTAGAGCCAAACACTTAAAGGCAGAACTATGGCCCACTGGTGCAGACTAATGCATAAAAGGAATTCAGACGAGAAATCCTACTGTGTTGTAGGAACCTGAGTATCACCCACAGATAATACACCAAACTCATTACTGCATTCTTCGGAGGAGGCTTTCCCCGGAACAAACACAGGTTCCTAGGAGGTGGAGGGACTCTTCTATTTCTCTGCCCTCAGGAAGTTCTGCAACTGCCTCACCTGGAATTACGAAACTGACCTATGAAACTAGCCTTCTCCTCCAGCCCTCCATGGAAGAGGGACTTGACTGAGCTTTAGAACTCACTCTCATTGGTGGCGCTCTCAGAGCTTAAACTGCTTGCTCAGCAACTATAAAAGAACTGGTAAACAAGGTCATTATTGGTCATCAATGTAGTGCTCAGAGGACACCGACCTGGGGCTCTGGGAGGCAGCCCTCCTTCCCTATCAACCCCTTTCCAGAAAGACTACGTAACAGGATCTGCCCGACTTCACCTACAGCGTGTCAGAATGAGCTAGTATTAGAAGGCAGGCCACCCGTCCTGTGTCGTAGGGCCCGAGCAGCATCTAAAATGAGACAGAGTCTCACGTTAAGTGCAACCCCCCCCCCCAAAAAAAAACAAAAACAAAAAAGAGAGAGGGAAAGAGAAGCACTGATCATTCTTGGTTCACCTGGGCCCAAATCTGTGCTGGGAGTTTCCCCCCATTATTATGTTCAAACATAATAGGATTTAGGTCCTGGATCTACCAGTTCTTGGCTGCGATATTTTGAGCAAGGAAATTTTTCTTTATTTTGGGGGGGGAGGGGGAGGGCCCACCAGGGCACAGCGTGATCCGCCTCGTCCCCCGATTGGGGCCCAAACGTCTGGATTCGAATTCTGCTTCCAACAGCGTCACTCGCTTGTCATGTGACCTTGGGCAACACTCGAGACCCCCCCCAGCTTCCCCCCTCCCCCTCGTATGTTTAAAAAAAAAGTCGTCTCCGCCTCGGTAACCTCCCAGGCCGCGGCGAGGCGCGCAAGGATAACGGCCAGGGATGCTCCGGGCCTAGCCCCGAGCACTGCGCACTGGCAGCGGGTCCTCCCCTTCCCGGACGCCTTCCGCCGTGCCCCCTCGGCCTCCCCCCGGCCCCCGAGGCGCCGGGCCGCCTCCGCAAGTCCCCTGCCTGCCCGCTCCCCACCCCCGGCCCCGCACCTCACCTGCAGGCAGGCTCCGCCGAGGGCTGCAGCCGGGAACCGGCGTTTCAAGGAGACTCCGACCACCGCCGCCATCTTGGCTCCTGACGTCACGCCCCGCCCTTTAACCCCTCCGAGGTCGCACTCCGCCGTCGTCCCGTCGAGCACCGCGGCGCCGAGCCCGCCTCCACCCGGGACCCGCTAGCCGCGTAGGAGCCGCCGAGTGGGAGGCGGTTCCGGTTTCCCGGGTGGGAGGAGGGAAGGCGGAGAAAGCCAGCGCGAGCGTGCGCAGTTGCGGGGTGCGCGGCGCATGCCCAGTTGGCCTCCCGCCTCCCTAAGGTGACCTTTAGCAGAAGGGGGCGGGGTCTGAGGGGGAGGGCGGGGGGAGGAGCCGGCCGGTCCGAGTCGAGTCCAGTCTCTTCGTCAGCCCCTTTTCTTCCTGAAAATTTGTCAGTAGTTATCACTCACCTCTTAGTGGCCAGCTTAGTGGCTTTGCTCAGACATTTGTCAGACACACTGCGCTTTGTCCGAGACTGTAGGTGTCCTCACCGAGTCCTGGAACGCCGCGATCCCAGGCACGCTGGGAGGGTTGGTGAAGGAGCCCAGATGTCAAAAGATGATGGGTCATCCGTCCGTCCGTCCGTCCATCCATCCTCTCACCCATCCATCCATCCATCCATCCATTCATCTATCTATCCATCCACCCAGCCATCCCCCATCCACCCACTCACCCATCTACCCATTCATCCATCCACCCACTCATCCATCCATCTACCTATCCCCCATCCACACACTCACCCATCTACCCACTCACCCATCCATCTATTCATCCATTCATCTATCTATCCATCCACCCAGGCATCCCCCATCCACCCACTCACCCACCTACCCACTCATCCATCCACCCACTCATCCGTCCATCCATCCATCCGTTCATCTATCTATCCATCCACCCAGGCATCCCCTATCCACCCACTCATCCATCCATACACCCATCCACCCATTCATCTATCTATCCATCCACCCAGGCATCCCCCATCCACCCACTCACCCATCTACCCATTCATACATCCACCCACCCACTCATCCATCCATCTAGCCATCCCCCATCCACCCACTCACCCACCCACCCATTCATCCACCCATCTACCCATCCCCCATCCCCCAGCCATCCCCCAGCCACCCACTCACCCACCCACCCACTCATCCATTCATCTACCCATCACCCATCCCCCATCCCCCCACTCACACATCCACCCTCCCACTCATCCATCCATCTACCCATCCCTCCATCCCCCTAACCATCCTTTATCCACCTACTCACCCACCCACTCACCCATCCATTCTTCCATCTATTCATCCATCCCCCATCCACCCACTCACCTATCCACCCACCCACCCATCCACCCATCCATCTATCCATCATCCATCCGAAGATACACCAGCAGCACTGCTCTGCACTGGGTGCTGGGAAGCTGTAGTGAGTGAGCAAGCTGGGCGCAGTTCCTACCCTCACCCGGCTTACTGTCAGATAGGCACACAACTCGGCACTCACACCTCACACCTCGGTGAGCTCTGCTCTGTAAAATAGTGGTGAGAGGGGAGCTGGCCCTTGGTGGCTTACTTAACCATTTAGCACCAGAAACCATGGCTTGAACACCCGCAGTCTGCCTAGCCCTAGGCTCCATCGTCTCAGTTAAGCTCTGCAACAGTCTTATATGAGAGTTCTGTGTGCGTCTGTCTCCAGTTTAGTCGTCTCAGCTGCCTTTCCGACCTCTCCACCTCTCCGTGGCTTATCTCAGGGCCTGCCTCCCTCTGGGGGCTTGATTACCTCAGTCCTCCAAGTCGCTTGGTCTCTTGGGTCACCTCTGGCAGAGTTTATGTAGGCAGTTGGCTTTGCAGGTACCCGTGTTTGTCAGGAATGGTGTTTTCCCTTCTCTGCCAGTTAGTTTCTGACTTATGAAGGCCACCTTTTAAAAGTCTTTGGTTTTCTCACAGCTCATTTAGGTGCGGCTGGGGAAATTAAGATGGCCAGACAAATTGGTTTGTTGGGACTGAGCTTCTGGAGTCCTGGGCTAGAACCTGGTTACACTGCTCAGGGGCCTTGTTTAAAGGAGGTGTGTAGTGAGGCTGCAAGAAACAGCCTGGACCTTTGGGTCTAACCTCAAATCTTCTCAAGGCTGTGTGACCTTGAGCAAATCCCTCCCCGTCTCTGGCCTGTAGTTTCCTTGCCTGTATCATCAGGGTTTGGGGCCAGCTGATGTAGGGCTGCTGCCTGGAGGAGGGGGCTGTCTTGAAGGTAACTATTGACAGGGCTGAGGTCACCTTGACTTTTCACTGGGGCTGACCCAGCACAGGAATAGGGCTCCTCTGAGTCTGCCTCAAGGCCTTTTGGGCCACTCAACGTGGATGAAATCATGGGAAGATTGTCCCTCTCCCTCTAACTCCTTCTGGCTCAATTTGTCTTCTGAGATGAAGGGATGGAGGAGCATCCTCTCCCTCCAGGGAATAGGTTTCTAGAGATTTGGTCTAGTTGGCATTTTTCACAATTCTCTCATCTGGATGGCAGATACTATTCCTAGAGAAGCGACTACCCTCTTACTTTGCCCAGGTCACCTTGGAAAAAGCAATCTGAGGCCAGCAGAAGTGAGATCTTGATTTATGGAGGGGCTCTTGATGCCAAGGGGCCCACATGCCCTGCAGTCACATCGTTCCTGGGCTTCATAGGGATTTGGGGAGCTCAGAGTTATAGAGGAATAAATTCCTGGACGGCCGCACCTCCGCCCTGAACTTTGGGATTCCAGAAAGGCACAGCTGCAGGGCTTAGTTTTCATGGCCTGCTCCTGACAGATCTTCCCAAAGTGTCCTCGTGGTGAGACCCCGGGGGCTTTTTTGTTAGTCTGTTTCTATTTGTCGAGGGAGTGAAGTATTGCTTTTCAACAGTCGGCTACATGCCTTAAGTTTATGATGAGCCTCATCGCTTACAAATGTGTTTACATAAATAGTCTTCCCTAGTCCTCATAACAACCCTTCTTGGTTGGAATAACTGCCCCCATGTTACAGACTTTCTTAGTCTTTGGATAATGGAAAAGCTGAGAAATCTTGGGTGGGAATCTTGTTTCAGGCGCTCTGCCTTTCTTCAGGGCTGGAAATCCAGTCCTGAATTAAAAATTTTAAACCAAAAAACATTGCAGTGTATCAACTATCGTTCACACAATCAACTATATTTCTAGTGTCTTGTGATTTAGGGCAACCTGGCCAGATTTCCCCCCTCCAGCCAGAGGGCCTAGGATTTAGGGGAGATTTATCAGATAAGATCTAGGGGAGAAACACTAGATAATTTTATAGCCTGGGAGAGTTATGTGTCTCTGAGAAAAACCAGCCTCACCCCAGATAGTCTCTGTCGTGGGACTCTGGGGCCTTTTCTTGCTTTTTTTTTTTTTAATTTTTATTTATTTATGATAGTCACACACAGAGAGAGAGAGGCAGAGACACAGGCAGAGGGAGAAGCAGGCTCCATGCACCGGGAGCCCGACGTGGGACTCGATCCCGGGTCTCCAGGATCGCGCCCTGGGCCAAAGGCAGGCGCCAAACCGCTGTGCCACCCAGGGATCCCCTCTCTGGGGCCTTTTCATCCAAAATTCAGGGTTTCATTTGCCTTTGGCCAGTGGGTTCTCTCTTCCATTTCTGGCTGACCCCACGTCCCTTTGTCCAGCTATCTTCTGAGCATCTCTATCTGGGTGTCCCAAGGGTCTCTGAAACTCAACCTGTCCCCAGCCGTACATCTCACTGGAGGCGTTCACAGCTCCTCTCTTCTCGGCACCACCAAGTCAAAAACCTGGTGAGCACCCTCTTTCCCCCTGCCGCATCCGCTCAACCGCCAACCCCCAGCATGGCCTGCAAGTCCTCCAGGTCGGCTGCCCCGTCTGGAAGACTCACTGGTCCTGTGTATCAGGCCCTCTACACAACACTTTGAGGACATTTTCTCTAATTGTTACAGCAACTCTGTGAGAGAGGGATTTCTGACTTTCATTTAAAGTTGAGGCTGCTAAAAAAAAAAAAGGTTGAGGCAGCTGAGCCTTATGACAACTCACATGAGTCATACAGCTAGGAGGTCAGTGTCCTCTATTTGGGAGATGGCTGGGCTCTAGGCAGGCCCCCCAAGGCTCCTGGGAACGCGGTGGTTGCAGCTACCCTGGTCCACCTGCAGAGGGTGCCCCTGCCTCGTGGAACTGCCCACGGCTCCCTAATAGCCCTTTTCAACCTGCACTTAGGAAGGGCTTATCTAAACCTTCTTCCCTCTAAACCCCACCATATAATTAGACTTCTCAAAATATTCTCTCTGAGTGGGATGGGGACAATCATATGCTACAGACTTCTCCAATTTCATGAGCAGCCTCTATGGAACTCCCGGAGCAGAAGTCACGGGTCACCCCCCACTCCAGATGGGGCTGCGTTTCACACAGCTGAAGTCAGCTCAGCTGCTGGGATTTAGCAAGTGGCCCAAGGCCTGCTGGGGACTGTCACGTTGCTGGGCCCTATAGCATCACATCACACCACACACACACACACACACACACACACACACACAATTAGAGCTTACCCACCCTGCTAACCTCTGTCTCACTCCCGTCCACCTGCCACATCACCAGCATACTCTCAAATTAGCAGTTAATTTGATCCTCTGGATGTGTGTGGGTGTGTGCTTTGTAAACACAGCACATAATAAAATTGCCTGTCCAGCTAAATCTGAGTTTTGAGCACCCCTTTCTATCAGAGACAAAGCAGGGTAAATAAAATGCCAAAAAGGAGTAGTGGTAAATACTCATTGGTCATGACTAAGACGTTGGGTCCCTGGAAACAGAACAAGTCAGAGGGGTGCAAAAAGTTAAAAGCAATTTCGACCTTCTAGAGAGCAGGGAGGTGGAGTGGCTATGTGTGCAGGCCTTTGGGGGTTCAAAAGCTGCTTTATTGGTCATTTGCTGTGTGACCTTGGGCCAGTTACTTATTGTCTCTGTGCCTTACTTTTCTATTGTGGAAAAATGGGGGAAAAGGATCATAGTCACCTCCCAGGCAGGAGCAAATGAATTAGTCTCTGTAAAGAGCTGGTCAGTCTTAAACTGTGATGGGAAGCCCAGCTGGGGGAATAAGAGAAGAATAAAAGAGATTATGCTAATCACGGATGGGAAGACTTCAGCATAAATAAGATGCCACGGGTTTCAGGCAGCTTTAAAAAAGTATTTAAAAATACGTATGTAATTAAATTCTCCTGATGTAAAAATTTCAAGTAACACAGATAAAGTTTAAATCCCCTCCGTCACACTTCCTTCCCCAGAGGTGATTACTATTGTCAGTCTCACGGGATTGCTTCCATATCTTTTTCTTTGCGTGTGTATACATATGTATGTTTCTTTTTCTTTTTTTAAATTTATTTATGATAGTCACAGAGAGAGAGAGAGAGAGAGGCAGAGACATAGGCAGAGGGAGAAGCAGGCTCCATGCACCGGGAGCCCGATGTGGGATTCGATCCCGGGTCTCCAGGATCGCGCCCTGGGCCAAAGGCAGGCGCCAAACCGCTGCACCATCCATGGATCCCCACATATATATGTTTCTATAGAAATCCATGGCTTTGCTTGACGTTCCTTTTTTTTTTTTCCTTTTTAAAAAAACAACATCAAGTGCTGGGTCTTGGAGCTCTTTGCATGTCAGCGCTCATAGATCTATTTCATCGATGTGCTGCCAAATGTAGGCAGGTACCGTGGTTTGATCATCCTTTGCGTAGTTTCTTAAAAATTATTTTTCTGTTAGCTTAAGAGTAGTAAAAAACAAAAAAACAAAAAAACTGTCATCTTTCTAAAATGCAGTATTGACCATGTGGCTTCAGCTACCCCAAACTTTCAGGGGGTCCCCATTGCGAAACTCTTGTGTTTCTGGCAGCACTTTAGCCTATATCTTAGCCAGTCACTACAATCACCATTTCTTACCCCTTTTAAAAAGAATTTATTTATTTATTTATTTATTTATTTATTTATGAGAGACACACAGAAAGGCAGAGACACAAGCAGAGAGAGAAGCAGGCTCCACGCAGGAAGCCCGATGTGGGACTCGATCCCAGGACACCAGGATCACACCTGGAGCTGAAGGCAGATGGTCAACCACTGAGCCACCCAGGCATCCCTATAATCACCATTTCTTAAACGTGGTACCCATTTACACCCCCTTGTATCTCTGCTCAGCTTGCCAGCACCTGCCTTCTCTGACTGTTCCTACATTCATTCAATGCTCATCGTAGCCTAAATGAACACCAGGGCCACCCTTGGTCACTCTCCCAGCTGGAAATAAGTGTGTGTGTGTGTGTGTGTGTGTGTGTATGTCCACAGCCTTTTGTACCTTTTTCACTCCTTCATTCAGCAAATATTCATCAAGTGTCTGCTCTATCGGTTTGCCTCTTTTCTTTCCTGTCTGTCTCCCTGACTTGGCTGCCAGTTCCCAGGGGGATGAGATCATGTCTCATGCACAGAGGTTTCGGGGGAGAACAGATATCCTGGTTTGCCCTGTGTGGTTCCAGTTTCACCTGTTATCCGGGCGGAAATACTGGTAGTGCCTCCTTTCACTCCGGTTTAGATGAAAAAAATCATGTGATCACTTTAGTTTTATGCATGATAGATGCTTACAGTAACTGTTAATTGGAAAAAAGAAGGGATGGCAGATGAATGAATGTAATTTGCTTCTCACATTTGGAGATGCCATTTAACCCTGAGCTGCAGACTGGAGAGAACACGCTACATTGTGGAGAGGTCGTTTCATCCTGGGGTCTGTTGCCTGGGAGGGGTTTATAGGAATCCTGTAATTCCCAGATATCATGCTTGTAGGTAGTGGGGCATTCTTGTAAGATTCTAATGGGCCAAGCTAAGAAATGATGGGCACAAAGGAAACATCTATGAGTAAAAGAGCTGGGGACCCGCTGAACTTGGGGTAGGAAGCTGCTTCTCAGATGGGGTAGTCCAAAGCAGAGGTTTGGCAGGTGGGCTCTGGAGTCAGATCACCAGGGTGGGAATCCCGGTTCTGCTACTTCTTGCTGTGGAAACTCGAGCCAAGTCACTTCCTCCCGGAGCCTCGGTTTTCTCATCCACAAAGTGGGGGTTGTCACCCCACAGCTCTGTCGGGGGACTCAGGGGAGATGAGGAAATGTAAAATACCATATGAAATCATCTCTATTTGAACACTTTAACCTTCAAAATGGCTTTTCACATAGTTCAAGCTGGCAGATGCCTGGAGCCTAGTAAGTGTGTAAGACATGGTGGCTGTTCACATCTCACACCTGATTGGGCTGATCTTTCCGCTTCCATGGCCTAGCCGAACAGACATTCCTGTCTTGTGTTGAAAATGTATTTGGGGCCCCTGGGTGGCTCAGTCTGTTAGGTATCTGACTCCTCATATCGGTTCAGGTCATGATCTCAGAGTCATGGGATTGGGCCCCATGTCGGGCTCTGTGCTCAGCAGAGTCTGTTTGTCCCTGTCCCTCTGTTCCTCCCCCCTGTGGGTGTGCTCTCTCTGTCTCTCTCAAATAAAAATAAATAAATAAATAAATAAATAAATAAATAAATAAATAAATAAATAAAACAAATTAACTTAAAAAATCTTAAACCCAACCAACCAGCCCATATTTGTGGAGCACTATGTGCCCAGAATTTTAGGAGCAAAGTAGAACAATCCTTACAACATTTTCAGTAGCAGGGTAGCATGCATGGAGGGCTCCAGAATGCACATCAGAGACTGGTCCGTAAGCGTCATCTGGTGGCATAGCCCCGACGACAAAGTGGGCCTTAGCTTACAGAGCATGAGGGGCCAGGGCATGAGCAGCCTGAACCAGGCACTCGCCTTCGGGACTAGCTAGGGAAGCCCAGACCTTTGCTTTCTCAGAGATCAGGGCTCAAAGGGAGCCTGGGCCGTGCAGAGGTGAAGCACAAGAGAAAAGGCAGATTTCTCACATCGGCCAGCCTGGAGACAAGGCTGCAGAGCTGAGCTTTCTGCCTGGGCATGTCCTTTTTCTGGTTGTCCAGCTGGAGAAGAGATTCCACGTGCTGTCATTTGATGTCACTTCCTATATTTAGTTACCAAACACATCGCCTTCGGTCCCCTGGAGCTGATGCCGCTTGGGTGAGGATCCTGGGGAAGTCCCACTCGGCAGGCTTCAGAATCCATCCCTGGCTGCTCTTTTGTTTTGAGGGAGGGATCCCACTTGCACAAGCTTTTGACTATGCTGAGGTATGGATCAGGTCCCGTCTGGAATGAAGGGGCTGAGATAATGGGGACCCCAGTTCCACTCACCCGGGACCTGCAGACAATATCCCGCAGTGATGTGCAGAATCAGGTTGTATCCCAGGCAACAGGAGGGGAGGAGGCAAGAAGTGAGAGTTCTGTTTTCCATGGGGCTGGTGGGGGTTCTCGTACTGACAGTGGGCAGAGGTGGCCTGGCCAAAGGTACTCTCCTTCCTGAGGGAGAGGCCAGTTCTGATAACGTCGCAACAGCCACACTTCAGGCTAGAGGACCTTCTGGAGGGGCAAGGCTCTGTACACCAAGGCAAGGGAGGGCAGATGTCTATTTTAAGCTTCTCTTTTCAGTATTACAACAATAAAATTTTGTTAGCCATTGCAGTCAGACTAGCTGGACTCTAGGGATTTAAGGAATGTGCCTACTCATAATAGGGTTCACCTGGCAGAGAAGATTCTAGAACTATGCTTTCAAACATGGTAGTTACTTGTGGCTAGTCTGAATGAAGATGTCATATAAGTATAAAATATTTATCAGCATTCAAAGACTTACTGCAAAAAAAAGAGAATGTGAACTATTTCATGGATATTTAAAAATTTTTATTGTATATTGAAATTATAATAATTTGGATATGTTAGGTTAAAGAAAACATGTTATAAAAATGAGTTTCATCTGGTTTTTTAATTTTTTAAAATGTGGCTACTAGAAAATTTAAAATTACATGTGTGGCTTGCATTTTATTTCTGTTGGAAAGTGCTGTTCTAGGAGTCTCAGGGTGACTTCCAGCAATCCTGAGTGGCCAAGGTATGAAAGCACCACCAGACTGATTTGACACATGAGCATCCCTTGGGGAGTCTAGAAATTGGTGGATGAGGAAACTCCAGTGAAGATTGCTCTTGCTGTGGCTTGGGCCACCTTAGTTGGGTATAAAAGGGAAGTGTGACCTCAGAGAGCTGGGCCTATGGGTTTAGCCTCAGAGTATGAGAACTAGTGACTTTTATTTTGCAGTGGCCTCAAAATGGTTTCACCGAGACATCAATCCAGAAGTCCAGGATGGGGCCGAGGAGCAAGAAGCCCCCAGGTAGATCCCAAAAAGCTTAGGAGTGGCTTTCAGGCTCAGCAAGCAACTAGGTGGTTTTACTTCAGGACATTAGAGAGTTTGTTCACAAAGACGCTGCTAGACCATGGCTATGTAGAATGGGTTTTTATACCATGGGTCAAATCACAAATGCCCACGTGTAACATGATATGATCCAGAGCAGTAGACACTGTTGGTGCCTTGATGGATCATTTTCGGTTTGTGAACACATTCCCCAGCCTCTGTGACTTTGCTGGCAATGGCAACTGTGATCCTCTTTGGATGATTGCTCATGGGTTACTGGTGCCCTCTCACCCATTCAGAGAGCCAAAGTTCCCATAGCCAATGACTGACTTATGCAGGTGTGCAAAACTCGGACTCCAGGAGGGACAACTCTGAGCTGCACTTATGCATCAGAGCTCTCCAGTAATCAGGTTGAGGTTACACCTCAAGTCACATTCTTTTTTTTTTTTTGGTCCCCCCCCCCCCCCCACTGCCTCAAGTGACATTCTTGTTTGGCTTCTTCGCTTTCCTTGTCCCACTCCCTCCACTCCTTTCCTGATTGTTCTTGGAGGCACTTCATAAACAACAAATCACTTATTCTCAAATGCTCATTTCAGTGTCTGCTTCTGGGGAACACCACCAGAGAACATAGCCAGACTTTATTGTGGGTATTGGTCTTGACCTTGGGTGGAGGCCATGTAATACACATCCATTGAAAGTGTGGGGGATTCCAAACTCTTGAGACACCCTTGCTGAGCCCTGACCTTGTACCCAGAAAATCAGGGGCTGCAAGACCAGAATGGGGTCCACATCTGCCCTGCTTCACTCCAGCCGTGTCCATGAAGCAACAATGAACATCACACCAACACATGACTTCCCCTCTGATGGTTTATTTTATTGCTATTTAATTAGGCTCTTCCCCAAACATCTTTCGATCTTCATCATGGCCTCTCATCCAGAAAGTTGAAATTGTGCCCTGCTTCTTGCCATCTTCATGGCACCCCCTTCCCTCTTAGATAAAATATTTCAACATAAAGATCGAAACAGGAACTTAGCTGAGTTTTGCAACACAGAAATGTATCCTAGGCCTACATTTATAGAAACTGGGGGGTGGGGAAGAGCAAGGAGTCCACAGGGATGGGGGAGGTATGCACGCGGAGGGTAGTCACACGGGGCAGGAGGCAAGCAAAATGGGAATAGATATCTGAGTCCTGGAGGCTCCAGAATCATCAGAAATTACCAACTTATCTATGGGGAAAGTTTTAGAAAAATCTATAAACACACACTGTCTCCACATGGGAGGTACTCACTTCCCTTTAAGGTAGACTAGAAAAAAAAATGAGAGAAAACCCGAAACCCCACATTAACTAAAAACACACACACACACAAACACACACACACACACACGACAAACTCTAAGTCTCAGGATAAACACCTTCAAATAGGCACTTGGTGTTTTCAGCTCTGGGGTTGCAGAGATCTGGGGCTTGGCCCCCCAAAGGCAGGGGCACAACAGCTTCTGAAGGCTCTGGGGTCTGATCTGTCAGATGGTACTGGCCCAGCTGGTTGAAAAAGAACCCTTTGCCTTCATCCAAAATAGTGACTTGCAGGAATTTCTGTGCCCTGTGCATTTCCTGAATCTAGTGGGTTGGCACTTCTAAAGAGCACATCACTGAACGGACAAGTGCTGGCCATTCAGATGTGGGCACTGCATGTTGAGAACTGGCTGGCTCCCTGAGGCAGAGACCAGGACCAGGGTGCTGCTAACCACCACATCCTCACAGCACAGCACCGAGCCTGGCACTTAGTAGGCACACGACAAATGTTTTCTGAATGAAAAAATGAAATAACCCAAGAAGAAAATCCTGTTCTCCCGAGAACACACATTTATAACCTCATTGGCTATGGATTGGTTCTTTTTAATCCTCAAAGTAGAATTATAATTCACTTATTCTCCCAACAACAGTTGGGCCTAAAGGAACTTTTTTTTTTTTTTTTTTTTTTTTTTTAGTTGAAACCGAGTCTTTTGGGTTGGAGCCAGGGACTTAAACTAGTTATGTCCAAATGGGAGGATGTTCAGCAAATGTGCTGGTGAACTTCCATGGGATAGGCCAGCTGCTGGCCCAGAACTGGTGGTTGGGCTGGGGGTCAGGCCAGGTCCTTATATGTTGAGTCTAAGGTCTAGGGAGAACAGGTGGGTCTTTAATTATACCATAGGGGCAGGTCTGAGCCTGGCTGGTAGTGAAAAAGTCCCCGTGTAGCTGCCTGGAGGGATGGCGTGAGGAGTAGGAAGTGGAGGCATGCGAGGAGGGAGACCAAGGACTGCCCAGAGAACGGGGAACCAGGCAGGAGAAGGATACGGCTGAGCCTGGGCATCTTCACCCACGGCCCTCTCAGGTACAAGGATGCTGGTCCGGGGGGAACCGCTCAAGCATTTGGAGAGCCTGTGTCCATCAAAAAGATGAGGTATAAGGAGCGTCTTGAAAATGGAGAGGTCTGTTCTGATAAAATTCACTTCGGGGGAAGGTTCTAAGCTCAATTATTGGACCCTCAGGGAATGGGGAAGCTAGTCAGTGCTGTCTACACTGCAGAGAGAAAGCCAAGGGGATCTGAGAGAGGCTGGGAAGGAATGAATAATTGGAAGCAGCCAGCTGGACACCCCAAGGGAGCTGAATTTAGAATGACAGCAGCTCAAGGTACATCTGGGGCCCCGGGGGCCCTTTCCACAGGATCTACCTTGGCCCTCAGGGCATGGCTGCCAGAACCGGTGATCCCAGAACCGTCAGAACCTCCTTCCTTTCTCTCCTCCTTCAGTTTTGGACAAGAGACTAAGGACTCTTTGGGGAATGGTTTGGGTATAGAGGTTTTTTGTTGTTGTTTTTCATATCAGGGCTATATAGACACTGGCCCAATGCACAGCTATTTTCAGAAAGGAAGGGTTGAGGTTCACTGGGGGTGACTTTGGTGGATGCTGGGGCCCTTCTGAGAGATGGCAAGGTACCGATGTCCCCAATACGTGCCCCCTCCCTGGACGCCTCCCAGTGGGGCAGTCCAGTCCTTGTCAAGTCCTTGCCAGGCAGGGGGGAGCTCTGGGGGGTGTGTGTGCCAGGGGTCTGGAGAAGGAAGGGGGGAGGGAGGTGCCAAGGCCCCCTGTCATGGGAGCTCTGACAGTTGGGTTTTCTCTTTCTGGTTATACAAGTGCCTGACTTGGGCTTGGACTGCTGAGAAGCCCACATCAAAGAAAGCTATCTGCGATAAGCACGTTGCCAGCCAGCCACAGGACTAGATAAAACGCCAGGCTTCCTCCTTCCCCAGGCTCCTCTGTTTTAGAAATCTTAGCTGCTTTCTAAAGCTATTTCGGGCCCCTTGATTTTCCTTGTCCTGTGCTTTGAATTCCTGCTCTTATGTATCAAATTCACGGACAAAGAAGAGCCTACAACACCCTAGGTCCTCACCCCCCCGCCCCCCAAAAAAGCAGACCCCAGGCCTGTGCCGCCTCTCTCTCTCCCTGCGACTTGGCTGTGTGGCCCCAGGTGTGCCGTGCAATGTCCAGGTCCTGGAAGTAATCATCCTTTTCTTCCCCACCCCCAAAGTCTCCTGACCGTTGTTGCTGATGGGCGTCTTGCAATCAATCCCAAGAACCACGAGGGCCAGTCCAGCCACAATATCAGCTATGGATGGGCTGAGACCTGCACCCCACAGCCCCCCGAGGGCTCAGGGCATCATGTGCCACCACTTGAAAGAGAAGGGCTTCCGGCGCACGTTGGTGCCGCAGTGCACCTCCCCCAGGAACTTGTGGTAGGCCGAGATGTCGTCCACGAAGGTGCAGCAGAGGCCCAGCGGCTCCAGCAGGGAGCGCACGTGCGTCTCCAGGCAGCACACGTCCTCCACCTGGGGCCCAAAGGGCTTGGGGATGCCCAGGTCCTTGTCCAGCACGATCATGTTCACCTGTGACCGGGTGCAGCATCAGCGCCTGCTCAGTGAGCGCCAGCTACCCACCGGCCCGGTTCTAAGCTCGTGGGACGTTCCCCTTCCCCTCCCACGTGGGCGTGGCCATCATCTCCTCTTTACAGAGTAGGAAACCGAGGCACAGAGGGGGCTCCGCGGCTCACATGTGGCAGAGCTCAAGTGGAAAACCCGGCGACCTACCTCTGCATGTGTGTGCGTGTACGAGCACCTGCACGTGGTTACACATGTCCGAATCGGCATGTGTGTGCAAGTGTGCCTCTGTGTGTGCGTGCGTGTGTGTCCTAACCTCCTCCGGCTCCTAGAAGGCTCTCTTCTATGACATCATGCATCCCTCCTGTCCCTAAAGGCCTCTCTAACTTAGAGAGCACGTTCCTATCTGTCAGGGTAAAGGATGTCCCAGGATCCCAGGAGGGGCTAGGATGAGCCTGTCACCCCCGGGAGGGAATGCAGCCCAGAAAGGGCAAGGGCCTGGGCTGGGTGGGCGAGGCCGCAGAGCCGCTCAGCCGGGACGGGGACCTGGATCTCCCGACCCAACGGCCTCCGCCGCCCAGGGGTCCCTCCCGGGTCCAGCTGCCCTAATGGGCCTAGACGAGCTGGGGGCCCGGAGTGCCTCACCATGTTTGGGAAGAAGGCCCTGGCCTGGCGGTGCTCATCCATTTTGAACAGAGCGGGGAGATCGATGATGTCCTGCTCCGTGAGCCCCAACTCCTTCTTGAGGATGTCACGGTTCCAGTCCAGGCAACGCTGGGTGACGGGGAGGGTAGGGCAGGCCAGTGAGGGAGGACACTCCTGCCACTTCGTCTACCCTGCTCCTGTCTAAGCAGCAGACCCTGGGGCCCTGCACTCCAGGGAGACTTCCAGGCTCACCCAGCCCCCTGCCACCTCTCCAGTGCCCCTCCCACCACGGCCCAGTGACAGTAGCAATAGAGCGAGACAGAAGAATATCACAGAAATCTCGCTTTTAGGCAGAAATGAGACAGGGACTCAGGAGGTGGGATCCACCCATGGCAAATTTGCTTCAGGGAGCTCTGATCCCCTAAAACAAATAAAAATCCAGAGCATATATTGACACATTTTTCTAGAGGGCAGGTCTGTAGCTTGCGTATTTTTAATTTTATTTTTATTTATTTTTAAAGTAGGCTCCATGCTGGATGTGGAGCCCAATGTGGGGCTCAACCTCACAACCCTGAAATCAAGACTTGAGCTAAAATCAAGAGTCGGCCTACCTGACTGAGCCACCCAGGCACCCCTGTATCATTTGTTGAAGGGGTGTCTCTACCCCAAATGTCAAGAGCTCTGGCCTTACAGAGCCTTCTGTTTTTTTTTTTTTTTTAATAGCACTGCTGATATGCTTTCCTTCCCTGGTCTCCTGTCTGCTCCTGGCCTCTGCTGACCTGCCCTTTCTGTCTTTGTCCCTCCATCTAGCTTCTGGTTTTAGCATCGGAGCAACGCAGGGAGGCGTTGAACCCCTGGTCACTCCCTGTGGAAGCCCTGAAGATGTGAAAGGGGTCACAGGGCACGAACCCTCCATCCCTCCCAGGGCCCCCTGCTCCGCCCTCACCTGGAAGTACTGGTTCTCTTGCACGAGGCTCTCATTGGACAGAATCTTGTTGATGGTGATCCGCTTGCTGCTCATCCCGCCCAAGCCTGTGGAGGTCAGAGGTCACAGGGAACAGTCTAGCCCTGGGGAACCCATCCTGGGTGCTCCCCTCTGTCAGCCGCCCAGCTTTTGGGCTAACTACTGGGAGGAGGGAGATGGGGCTGGGACAGGCTGGGGCACAGGATGGCAGCCCCCCCGGGGAAAGCAGGCCCCCTCTGCCAGAAAGACACTGCTTTCTCCAGAGTGGGCTGTGTTGCCTGGGCCAGGGAAGAGGTGGCGGTGCCTTGCTCTCTCTCTGGCCACAGGGTGGGGTGGCACCAGTAGGTACCTGGGTCTCCCACCTGGAGCCTGCTTCTAAGGACAAGCAGCTGACCAGGGTGAGTGTGGCAAAAGCAGGATGCCCAGAGGTCACCCTTCCTGTTTTCCAGACCTGCCGCACACTCCGCCCCTGCCCTGGTCTGTGCCTGCACCTGTCTCCTACTCCACACGTGGCTTTTGATCTGGTTAGTAATACCTAAACTCATCGAGCACCTACTATGTGACAGACACTGTTCTAGATGTTTTACGTAGATTAACCCAGGAATCTTTCCTACATTTTCATGAGATGGCTGCTAGCATTAAAGATGGGTGAGCTGGGTGGCTCAGCAGTTGAGCATCTCCCTTCAGCCCAGGGCTTGATCCTGGTGTCCTGGGATCCAGTCCCACATCGGGCTCCCTGTGTGGAGCCTGCTTCTCCCTCTGCCTGTGTCTCTGCCTCTCTCTCTCTCTCTGTCTCTGTGTCTCTCATGAATAAATAAATAAAAATTTTTTAAAAATGGGAAAACAGAGGCACAGAGAAGTTAAATGACTTGTCCAAGGGCTAGTGGCAGAGGCTGCATGCAGACCGGGCGGTCTGATTCCAGAGCCTGAGCTTTAATCATAATTCTTCTTCTTCCTCCTCCCCTTACTCCTTCTTCTTTTCCTTCTCCTTCTTTTTGCCTAATCTAGGAAGAGGCTGCTAGTCCCTTGCACTCCCCAGTCTTGCAGCTTGTCAGTGCCAAAGAGATTGGGGCTGTCGCACCGTGTACCTGCACCGTCTCCCCACTACCACTTGGACTCCTTTGTACAAAGATAACGGTTTCTTTATTCTATGGGTAACTTTAGGGTACGTTTAATATAGAAAGAAGGCTCTGGAAAATCCAGACCTGTGCCCGCCAATCCAAGTAAAAAATTTCCCGAAGGCAGGGAATCAAAAAAGGACACAGGCCTTAGCTTGGCCCTGTCTGTTCTGGACACCAGTCCGTCAGGAACGCTGCCTTGGGGTGTGGAGGGCAGTGATGTATGTATAAGTATCAACCAGCCTCAGTAACCCGACTTTTGGGAGTAGGGAGATTGGAGACACCATCCTGAAAAGCGGCACAGAGTAATTTAAGAAAAACACAGAAGAAACCATCACGGCCTCTCTAACCTGGCTCACTGTCTCCACTCGATCAGATCAGCTTTCCCTCTTTCCATGATTAATTTAAGAGCACACCTACTCCTCGTCTACCTCTGTCCCAATTAAGTGAATGTCCCAATTAAGCAGATAATTTCTCACTCTGGGACTGACAGTGATGAGGTCTGACTGTAAATCATGTCTATCTGTTCCCGCTTTTCTTCCTGCCCCTAAACTGCGTTGTGCATATTTTTCTCTGTCACCTTTTCTTTCTTTCTTTCTTTTTTTTAAGATTTTATTTATTTATTCATGAGAGGCACAGAGAGAGAGGCAGAGACGCGGGCAGAGGGAGAAGCAGGCTCCCTGCAGGGAACCTGATGTGGGATTCGACCCCAGGACCCCAGGATCATGACCCAAGCCAAAGGCAGACGCTCACCACTGAGCCACCCGGGTGCCCCCTCTGTCTCCTTTTTAAGCTTCTCGAATACAGATCACATGTCACTTAACTCTCTTTTGGGTCTGGTGCCATTTAAAGTGTACACTAGGTCCTAAGAAGCATCTGGGGCTGCTGCTGATAAGGAGCAGGGGGCAGCTCACAGTCCGGCTGACCACAGCGAGGGTCACGAGAAGCCAGGGCTGCTTACGACCGTGCTGACCTCACAGGCCGGAGCAGCCCAGCCGCCCAGGGAAGCGGAGCTGGATGCTCAGGGGCAACGTGCTCACCTGCCCCGTCCTCCTGGGTCCCCTGGGCACTCACCTTTGAACATGATGGCTTCCCCGTGGCCCTCCCTCTGCTTCTCTCGGAAGAGCTTGTAGCAGGCCGAGGTACTGGCCATGAGCATCCGGAATTTCTGCGAGAGGACGTCCAGAGGGACAGTGTCAGCCGAGGGGACGTGGCCAAGTAGCACGAGGGAGTCCCAGGGGGCTCAGAGCCCCGGATGCCCGTGGTCTCGGGCCTCCTCGTGCCGAGTGGCAAGGGCGGCCTGCCTGGCAGGGTTTTCTCTGTGTCAGAGCAGCGTCTCTCACCCTTCCTGCTCTAGAAACTCCTCCACCTCAGCAACGCCATGGAGTCAAAGCTCAGAGTCTAGGATGGCTTCTTCTTCAGGGTGGACGGGCTTCTGCACGTGGCCAAGAGGACAGGCCATTTGCAAAACTTTTCCAGGGTAGGAACTTGCAGCCATCCCTTGCCCTTCAGAAAGTGAAACAGGCCCCGGCCCATAGCCCATGGCTCCCTAGAGCCTTGCGGCCAATACAGTAGCCACAGCCCTGTGGCTCTTGGACTCGTGAGTTGTGGCTAATCGGAGCTGAGATGTGCTGTGAGGAGTAAAATACGCACCAGAGTTCGAAGACTTGGCATGAATAAAAGAATGCAGCATCGCTCATTAATAATTTTTATATTGATTACACGGTGAAATGCTAATATTTTGCTACCCTGGGTTAAAAATTCACCAGCCGCAGCGACAACAGGCGAACCAGCTTGAGCCTACTTCCTTCTTCCCCGGTGCAGCCACCACCTCTAGGCCCTGCCCTCTGCTGACAAGAGCTGGTAGCGTGTGGGTTCCCCGTCATCCCAGTCACTCCAGCCTCAGGGGCCAGCTCACCTTTGTGCCCGGGATGGGGACGAAGGTCATGAACTCGTCCACGTGGCCCACGGTCAGCCAGTCCGAGTAGAGCTCCACGGGCGCCTGCACCTGCTGGGCTTGCAGGAAGTCCCGCACCACCTTGGTCATCCTCCGACCGCCGGACCTGGGGCAGGGGTGGGGAGGGGGCAGCTCTTCAGATGGTGTTGCGCTGCGCCTGCCTCGCCAGAGGGCCTGCCGGAGTGCAGCCCCTGGAACCCAGCCTGGATCCAGGGTGGTGTCAGCAAAAGTCTCGGGGAGGAGCCTGAGCCACAGGGCTGAGAGACCCTGGTGCTGCCAGGGAGGCAGTTGCGCCCAAGGAGAAAGAAGGGGGCCTTAGCTGTCGCCATGGCCTGTATGAAGGACATGGAGCCCAGCCTTCACCCCTTTCAGCTCCCGAGGGTGTCAGGGGGCATAAAAAGGCCAGCTTCTGGGCTCAGGGGTCCTGCAGGGACTGCTGGAGGGGGCTAGGGCACAGGCATGGTTCCAAAATCTACCCCAGGCCAGGTGCCTCTTTGTTATATTATCTTCTACTTAACTTCAATCTTTAATCAGTTCAAGTGACACCTCCTCCAGGAAGCCCTTCTTCCTGATTTGTGACTCTCTGAGGTCTTTGATCTCCCCAGGACCCTTAAACTATCACTCAAGGCCCTCACAGTGCCTTGCCAGAGGAAGAAATTCCTCTCTGATTTGGCCTCTGCCTGGATCTGTTACCTCCTCTCCTTCCTTCCTCCTTGTTCTACTTCCTAAGCTTGCTGCCCCCTCAAGCCTTTCCCCTCCTGCTCCTTCTATTTGAAATGCTCTTTCCCTCTGATCTTTCCACGGCTGCTCCGTTCTCATTCAAGCCTTGATTCCCAAGTCGCTGCCTTAAATCCATGAAAGCTAAAGCGCACCTGCCCCATCACTCTCTACTATATAAACCCTGTTTTACCTTCTTTATTCCAACTTGTTAGCATCCAGAAGGGGCTCATTTATTTGCTGGCTGCCCTGTTGATTTTCTGTACTCCTCCCACCCTAATTGAAAATTTGCCAAGAGCTGGGGCTTTGTCTGCTTGGCTCACTGATGTATCCCTAGAGTCTAGCACAGTGCCTGGCAGAGAAGGGCCTCAATTAATATTTGTCTCTAAGGAGCCCTCCCTGGATTCCCCAAGGGGGTTAGAGACTCCTCTTTGGTTTCCCCTGGCTCCCTATCATTTTTTCTGTCACTGTATATGGTCCTCCCTTGCACCTCTGCTGTTTCATGTCTGTGATCTCCACTGTCTCCTTGGAGGCAGGGGCTGGGCTTCATGTTTAGAGCACCATGGATGGCACCAGGTTGGTCCATGGGAAATATTTGCTGAATGGATGAATGACTACTGAGTGGAGGGAAGAGGGGAGGCGGACACACAGACACTGCCTCTTCCAGAAGGTAGAGCATCCCATGTGGCTTGGAGGGCCTTGGTGCCCAAATCCTGGCTGATCCCATATATGCAGGTTCCTGGCAGCCCTTTTGTGAAATGAGGACCCACAGTTCCCACTCTTCCCAGTGACTGTCTTGATCAAGGAAGAATCTGCCTTTTCATTGGGAAGTGGGTCCCCTGGGGAGGGAGTGACAGTGTTGTGGACAGGTCAGGGAGCTAGGGACTCACACTTTGGGAAGGGCCATGTCTTTTCCACCCTCTTTTGTATATGGGCACCCCCAAGGACTTATTAGTACTCTCCTACTCAGCCTCTTTCGGTTACCTCCTATGGACTCTTTTGTTCTTTGCCTACCTGGTTTATAATCTCATTATACAACCTCCCATTTGGGGAAAAACTATTTATTTAGTTTTATATTAGATCCTAAGTCCTACTAAGATATAAAGGCTAACTTGGTTTTATTTTTAAGAGTGTCTGTATCTTTTTAGATTCTCCCAGCCAACCCTTCCATGTGTGAGCCCCCCAGGCCACTCCTAAAGAGAAAGAGTAACTCCCCGGCCCCACCCACTCCCGCCGTCCCAACCCTGGCTCCTCTTACAGAGGAAAGCTGCTCCCGATGAGGATCCGGCCCAGGGGGTAGGTCTTGCCATTCACAGTCACTGGTGGACTGACCTCCAGGTTCCCAAAGGAATCAAGGCTGGTGACAGGCTCGAAGAGGGGCTCCCGGGTCACGTAGCCAAAATCTGGGCCCTGGGCAGGGGGCACACACCCATCATTAGCCTTCTGTAGCCAGAGGTCCTTAGCCCCAGCTCAGCCACCCTCTGATGAGTACTCTTACACCACTTGGGTCTGGCACTGTGGGCATTTGGTTTCTAGGGGGTCACCCACAGTCTTCTTATTCCCACTGAAGAGCAGGGGCAAGGTATGGGGAGGCTGAGTTTGTGGGTATGCTGGCCAGTGTGGGCATGCATGGAGGTATGTAAGTGTGTATTAGTGTGTGTGTGTGTGTGTGTGTGTGTGTGTGCACGGGGTCTCTGCATGTGCCTGTTTCTAGACACAGAGACATCACAGACACATATTGGTGACTTCAGGGGTGGTTTGCTTTTTGTGCTGTTGACATCCCTGCTCATCTCTTTCTTTATCTGACCCTCAGTTTCCCCATCTGTAAAAGAGGTATTGGTTTAGGTACTAGAGGGAGGGTGGTAGACGGTACCATCATTCCCAGAGACTTGCTACCCTCTTCCCAGTAAGAGGATTTTGTATCCTGAGCCATTGTTAGTATGTGGTATCTCCCAGCAGAAGGAAGGGAATTCCCCACCCAGTGTTGGACCCGGTCATGTGACTTGCTTTGGCCAGTGAAATATGAGCGGAAATGACATGTGCCAGTTTGGAGCAGAAGCCATCAGCTCCGCTGTGTATGTCTACCAAATCTTTCTCTTCTCCTCGTGCTAGGAGAATGGCATTTCTCAGGCTGGGGCTGCTCCTGCAGCCGGGGCTCTAGAATGGGGAAGGCACGAGGAGGCCGGGCCGTGAACAACCAGCCCACAGTCAACACAGAATCACAAGTGAGAAATGGACCTTTGTTGTCGTCAGCCACGAAGATTGGGGAATTGTTTGTTACTGCAGGCTTACCTAGTAAAAGCTGACCGATACATGAGGAATGACAGATTTGCCACATACACACCATCCCGGCCCATTCCCAGCCAACCCCTGTATCTGTTCCCTGAGCCCACAGAGAGCCTCCGAATCCTGCTTAGAACAGAGCTCCAAAAAATTAGAGCTGGCACACAACGTAACCCCAGTGACCCTTGAATTTTAAGGTTCCTTTCAGGATTTTTCAGTGAAAAAGTAGGGGCCTCACTTGGGAACTTGCACTGGGGCTGGAACTAAGCTTGCCTGATAAAAGTTCTTGTAAAAAAATTGCATGGGGTAGGAAGATGTAGCTTATCCTGGCCCAGCTGAGAGGCTCAAGGGACAGCCGTGCCCAGTGATGTGGACAGCTGCAGCTTAGGGCTTTTTTTTGCTTGGGAGCTCCAGATGACAAGGTGTGACTTGCTGGAAGCTGGGCAGCTGGGCTTTAGGGCATCATGCAGGCGGGCAAGCACGTGGCACAAAGCCGGGCTTGGCCCGGGTCACCAGGAACAGTGCAGCCTGGGACCTTGGAGCCAGGCCAGCCTGGAGCACCGAAGGCACGTGGTGACATGGGAAGAGGGGTAGAGTCAAACTGGCCTCCAGTAGCAGTTACCAAGGCCTCCCAGCAAACTGAGGCTTGTAGAGGTTAAGCTGCTTGTCCATGGTCAAGGGGTGGAAGGAGATACAAGGCCAGGCTCCTCCACCATCTTCCTGTGGTGAGGGCACTAGGTTAGGGAAGGTTCCCAAGATGTACATGTGAACCATGAATGTCTCCGGACTCAAGCAGAGGCTGCCCTGCCCGCGACCTCGGGAAAAACTCTTGATCTATCCCAGTCTCTACTTCGTGCTCTATCCAAACCGCCCTCCCTGTTCCAGGGGGAAGGTGAGATTTTGGTTTTGCCCTTACTCAACCAGTGGTTAAGGGCATAAATGGGAGTGGTAATGGCTTCTAGAACCAGGGGGTCAGATTGCTTAAAAAAAAAAAACCCACACAAACTGAAAACCATACCTTCAGTGAGCTTTGAGGTTAGAACCATGATTTTTGACATTTAAGTATAATTTTCCTCTTTGAAACTTATTTTTCTTGGGGTACCTGGATGGCTCAGTTGGTTGGGGGTCTGCCTTTGGCGCAGGTCATGATCTCGGGATCCTGAGATCAAGCCCTGCATCTGGCTCTCTGCTCAGTGGGGAGCCTACTTCTCCCCCCCCCTCCCCATTGGCCGTGCACACCCACGTGCACACACTCTGTCAAATAAATAAATAAAATATTAAAAAAAGAAAGAAACTCATTTTTCTGCAAGTTGGGGATGGGGCTGGGGACGGACCCCCACTCCACCTCTTTCCTATAGTTCCCATTTTATTTTAGATTTTATTTATTTATTTATTTATTCATTCATTCATTCATTCATTCATTCATTCATGATAGACATAGGGAGAGAGAGAGAGGCAGAGACACAGGCAGAAGGAGAAGCAGGCTCCATGCAGGGAGCCCAATGCGGGACTCGATCTGGGACTCCAGGATCGTGCCCTGGGACAAAGGCCGGCGCTGAACTGCTGAGCCACCCAAGGATCCCCCTAGTTCCCATTTTCTACAAGAAAACTCTCCTCTGAGTAAATTTTTTAATCCAGGGGATCAAATCTCATCTGGGTGGCTTTTTACTCCTGCCTTCCAAAATGGGTGAAACTGATAACAAATGGTACATTTATTGAGCACTTGTGGTGTGCCAGGCCCTGGGGAAGTGTCACACTTTCCTATGAGGAAACTTTTCAAGGAAAGGACCATGGAGGTCACTACCCCAACTGATTCATTCTGCAGATGAGAAGATGGAAGCAGTGGGCAACAGACTAACTTGTCAAGGGGTGCCCAAGGTCTCCGGAGCTCTCTGTTCTTTAAGAGCCCCCAGGATTGTTTCCCCCATGCCCCACCCCGAGGTGGCCCTCAGCATCTCACCAGAAGCTGCTTCACTGGGAAGTCCTTCAGGTTTCCATCTCGGGGCGAATCCAGTACCACAGGGAAGCCTTTGTGGGGGGCCTCTATGTAGCCAAACTCAACTTCATCCTGTGGGGACACCAAGGAGAGCTGTCAGACGAGGCAGCCTCCCTAGTTCTCCTCACTACCAAGCAATGGCAACGGTTCCTTACATATCCTTCAAATAGTCTCTGCACACTCTAAGCATATTTGCATTCATATCAACCCCATTTCTTAAAACATAATCAATAACATCCTTATGTTCATTTTCCTGCAAGTAGCACCTTAATTTGAAGCTCATTCTGTATTTATAGGTTGGCTTCTTTTTAGCTGTTGTATAGTACTCCACTGTAACCCCCCCCCTATCTAATGTGGATAGACATTTAGGTTGTTTTACAGTCTTTTGCTACTTCAAGAAGCAACGCTGCAGTGAATCACCTTATACAGTTATGTGTCTGTGCACATGTGTGTGTATGAGCCAACAGCAGAATTCCCATACATGGAGCTGCTGGCCAACTCTTCTTGCCTGAGCTGTGGGCCACATCTCTCCCAGCCCATGGTGCCTCACCTGGATCCAGCGGTCACCTCGGTTTACGTACTGGAAGCAGACCTTCAGTTCACAGTTGGTTTTCTCAACCAGGTTCTTCACCTCTTTCAGGAACAAGTAATTGTCCTTCATGCTGAGAGGTTCAGGGAAGAGAGGGAGGCCAGGAGGAAGGGTGAGGAGGGACAGGGCCAGTCTAACTGAGGTGGCAACAAGCAGCTGGCACCTCTGGGCTGTTCTGGGAAGATGAGGCCATCTCATCTGTTCACAGTCACCTTTGCAAAGGCTGCTGTGTGGTGTCTGCCAAGGTCACGAACACATAAAACAAGAAGGGGGGCTCTTGCCCGCCCCCCCGTCCAGATTTCTGAAGAAGGGCTGTGTCTACCCCAGGGCCTCAGGATCCCACTTGTCATGGCCAGCATCCACCTGCCGGGACTCCTCTCTCTCACTTCTCATCTTGCTGCAGCTGTCTAGCACATTATAGGTGCTCAAAAAAGAGTGTTGCATAAGATGAGCTGAACATCTACTGCATAGGAGGCTCCCAACCAGATGGTGTGGGCCAAGAATGAGAAAAGGAATGAAAGCTATTATTTTTGAAGCACAAGCTGTGCCAGGACCTTGGATTAATACTTTGCCTGCTTCGTTTAATGCCCACAGTGACTCTGTGACGTCAGCATTTCAGAGAAACAGAGGCACAGAGAGGTCAACTGAGTTGCTCAAGGTCACAGGGATGATAAGTGACAGAGCCAGGATCCAAACTCAGGTCGGTCTGCCCCTGAAGCCCCAGCTATAGTGACTCTGCTGCGCTGCCTCCCGGCGCCGTGGCCCATTGCTTACCAGCACACAAACACCGACACAGGAGGCAGGATGTTGGGGGTCATGATCCATGGAGCAATCCGGAATATCACGGTGTCCGTGAAGATGGGAGTCAGGGGAATCTCCTGGGCATGGGAGAGGGGAGGGGATCACAGAGTCTTGTCCGGGTACCTCTCGCACCTGCCTTCTAGGGTGGGTGAAACTGATAACAATGCTACGTTTGCTGAGCACGGGCGGTGTGGCAGGCCCTGGGGGAGTGCCACACGGGCCGTTTTGCTTCTGCCTTACAGTAACCACAGGGCAGAGCTGCTATTATAACCCTTGTTTCACAGGTGGGGAAACTGAGTCACAGACCTCTAGTCACAGACCTGTTTCGCAGCTGTCCGAGGTCACGTGGTTAGCAAGGGGAGAGCCTGGATTTAAACCCACGGGGGTCAGGCTGCTGCAGCCATACTGGGAACCACTACCGGATCTTGCCCCATCAAAGGCTCCTTCCTGAAACTGGGCTAGCCCTGCCCCTGCTTCTGTTTCTGCTCTGGGCACCTTGTCCTTTTCTACAGGTGAGCATTTTAATGTTGTTTGGAGGAATTTTGCTATGTTCAGATTGTTCTTTAAGGAAAGGTTCAGGAAGCTTGCCTGGAGCCTGGGGGAACATGAGTGGATTCCAGGGTTCCTTTGTGTGGTTGGCTTCGAAGAGCTACAGGAAACGGGCACCTGCCCTTGGTGGAGGCCATGGGGGCAGGTGGGACTATGGGCCTCGCTGGCCCTTCCTGCCTGGGTCCACCTCGTGAGTCTCTGCTGGTGCCCGCTGGAGGGATCAGTCTGAGGCCCTGATGGCCAGGCTGCTCCAAGCTCAGGTGGGAGCAAAAGCCCTCCCCCGTCCAGTCCTGTTAGCGCTGCCTTTTCTCCCTTTCCTCATCTGAGGGACTTGAGGGTGCTTTTGAATGAGTTCTTACAAGCTTGGATGCTCACAACCACCCCAGGAAGCAGAAACATCTGCTGTTTGTCTTACAGATGGGAAGCGAAGGCACAGGGAGAAGATTCACCTGCCCAATGTCTCCTGGGCTGGAAACTAGGCAGTCTGACTCCAGAATCTGTTGTCATAAATCTAAGCTATGGGACGCCTGGGTGGCTCATGTTATGCCCAGGTGGCTCAGCGGTTGAGTGTCTGCCATCGGCTCAGGATGTGATCCTGGGGTCCTGGGATTGAGTCCCACGTCACGCTCCCTGCGTGGAGCCTGCTTCTCCCTCTGCCTGTGTCTGTGCCTCTCTCTGTGTGTCTCTCGTGAATAAATAAATAAAATCTTAAAAAAAATATCTAAGTTAGATGCAGCCTCACCTTCTACAGAGCCCACTGTGTCCTGCCCCAAAGTAGTCTAGAAGTGACAGTGAGGAGGGGACCTTGAGTCTGGGAGGGCAGCCAGGGGTGGGAGCCTGGGGCTGCGTCTTTGGGATGAGAGGTCCTCGTCAGTAGGACACACTCTAAGTGAGGGGAGCCTCTCCTCGAGAGGGGCAGGTGTTCTCCTTCTTGTTCAGTTTCCCAAAACCAAGAACAACAGTGAGTGAGGTGTGTGGCCATAGGGTGTGGGCGTGACCTGCAGCTGGGATTTGGGGTTCCGCCCGTGGTCAGAGGTGGTATGACCCACAGGGAGGGTGAAGGGTCCGTCTGGGGAGGGAAAAGCAGGGCATATAAATAGTCGATAAGCCTCATGTGTGTGGCCTGGTTTGCTCCCTGGAGTAACCCCTGGGGATCTGTGCCTCAGAACTAGGTCCATGCTACTGCAGGGAGGGGGAGGACCAGGGGACAGGTGTGGGGGATGTCAGAAAACATCACCCATGGGGAACCCTGGGGAGTAGGTGAAGCAAGCACGAGGATCCCTGGGGTGTAGCTCAGAGGACCCCAGCTGACATGTGTGGGTGGTCGTTGGGGAGCATCGAGGTCTCTAAGCTTGGCCCTGCCCGGTGCTTTGGGGGGGAGTGGGGCATAGTGAGGACCGCTGACAGTGGCCCTCTGGAAGGACCCCACCAGGTCCCCAGGGGCAGCCCTTCACGGTGGACGCCTGCAGCCCTCACCTCGGCCATGTACTCCAGTAGGCTGACGTGGATGGAGACCAGGCCTGGGAAGCCCTCGTCGGGAAAACGCAGGCCTTCCACGAAGAACAGCAGCTCCGCGGAGCCGCCCGTGTACTTGACCACGTGGTAGAGCTTCCGCCGGCCCAGGATGTGGATGTAACGCTGGCCGAAAAACGGGTCTGGAGGGAGGAGGGCCAAGGTCAGGCTCCTATCCCTGCCAGGGAGGTGTCACTGGGGCGGGGGGTGGGGGGGCAAGACGGCAGAGTAACTGGTCCTCTGGACACAGAGAGAAACGCACAAGCAGGAAGTGCCACCAGAAGGGCCACGGCCCGGTCGTCGCCCCAGCATGGCCACGCTCCCCAGGTGGCCCCAAACCAGGCCCCCCTCTCTAGCTCCTGGCTTCCTCATCTATAAAACGAGCCGAATCCCAGGAGTGGCCCACGTGAAACGACAGCAGGTGATGACAGAGCAGCTAGTGGCGTGGAGGAAGGATATTACGCCCCTGCTTTACCGATGAGGAAACCGAGTCTCAGAAAGGAGAAATGGCTTGCTGAGGTCACACGGCCAGCACGCGGCCGAGCTGGGACTCCGATTCAGGTGCAATTCTGAACCCCAAGCTCCTGCTCCCCTTTGACAAACAAAACACCAATGTGCCCATCTGTACCTCAAAATCCAGAAGCCGTGTTGGCGTGGAGGCCCACACGTGGTCTCTGGCTGTGGCGTCTCTTGCCTGGGAGGAGAGGCAGGTGCCCCCAGGGCTTCTGCCCCACTGGAACCCCCCAGCTCTTTACAGTACTCTTCCCTCCGCTGGGCCTTGATTTGTGTCCCTTCTGGGAAGTACACCCAGATCCCCCGGAGACCAAGCCAGGGACCTGTGTGGGCCTTCTGCAGCCCTCGTCCTTGCCCATCACAGCCCTTCTGAGTGGGTGTGATCTCACTGTTTACCTGTCGACCCCGAGAGACTGTCACCTGGGGGGCAGAGACAGGCCCGGCTGGGCCCAGGGCCAATGCGGCATGTGGTCGTGTTTCATAAACGTCTACTGGATGCACCCGTGGCTCCCACGCCACTCCCTACGGGAGAATTTTTGGGCTAGAGCAGAATTACTGTGTTCCCAGCATGGCCGAGGACCTCTGGGGGGAGGTGGGCAGCGGAGAGAAATGTGAAGATGCCGTTTCTCTGTCTGCCCAGAGCAGTGCTCGGCCGGTGGTAAGATAAGGCGGATGTGGGAAGTGTCCTAACAGGGCTGGAGAGAGCAACCGGCAGGTTACTGGGGTGGGGAGGGTGGGGGCGGGAGGCAGGGTGGGGCGCATGTGAGCAGAGGGAGGCCGACTTTGAGATGCCCTGTGGGGTAGCAGAGGTGGGGTGCGGTGAGGAGGGGAGATACTTGCAGTGCCAGAGGCATGGAGGGAGGACCCTATGCAGTTCCAGAAGGAGTTTCTTTATGCCCTGTGGAGCTGGAAGGGTAGAGTCAGGCTCAGCTTGGTACTTATTGTCAACAACGACCGCGACAGTTCATGACCTGTCACCCACGGGTTAGGACACATAACCAGGACAGTCCTCGTACAAATAGGGTGCGTGATCAAAACTAGCAAATTAAATGGAGGAACCTCCGAAGCCCGAGCTCATAGGACGTAAGACAATGTGCCCAACTGGACCCTGGGTAGACGTCTTGCTGAGGGCAGGTTACCTTAGCGGTTATGACTTCCAGAGTCAGAGAGATCTGGGTTCAAATATCATTCGGACTTTATAAGCAGCAAAAACTCAGGGAATTCACTTAACCTCCCCGAGCCTCAGTTTACCACTTGTTAAATAAGGATAATATCACACCTAGGCCACAGGTCATTGCAAGACAAAATGACACGGCATCCGTAGCTTAGTGAAAGCCGGTAACCATGGGTACCCATCGGTGCCGGTGCCACAGCTGGGCCCCGAGGGTGTCAGTAGGAGGAGAGCCTGTGAATGAGCTAGCGAGACCCTTTCTGCCAAACTCATGGCCTTTGCGTTTGGATGCCTATGAGCGAAGGCAAAGAAATAACATCTCCCCTCCCCTTCCCTTGGGTGGGCCCCAGAAATGAGAAAGACTCGGACCCTGGATGTGCCAAGTTGCTCAGCACGGCCTGACACTGAAGCTGAACTTCTCACTCAGAAACGCCCTGGGTAGATCCTAATCGCTGACTAGATCCAGATGGATCCGCATAATCAAAGCATTCTCTTCCAGGCATTCAGGCTGCACTCCGAGCTGAGGCTCCGGGAGAGAGCTCAGGCCTAGAAGCTGACTTGTCTTTGCAGGAAGCTGCAGTGTCCCCAGCACTCGGGGCAGCTGGGAGGGCCACCTGGGCCTGGGGAGGGAAGGGGTCTGGCCTGGAAGCTGTGTCAGGGGGAGGGACACGATCTTGCTCATCTGCATGTAGGTTTTCTACAGTCTCGTGGCCTGTGATTTACATGTGTCTCTCTTTCTGGTCTTGGGCCAGTACCAGGCACATCGGTTCCGTGGTGGGAACAATCCTGCCACTGTCCCAGGGAGCCTCCTTCCCCCGCCCCCAGCTTGGTGCAGGAGGCCTGAGCACGGCCGCCTCTCCCTGCGGGAACCAAAAGTGCCCTTCTGTTGAGTGGCCCACATGCCTGGGCCTGGGCCTGCCAGCCACCCTGACCTCTCCTTGGCCCCAGGCATTGGCCCCACCAGCCGGCGCGTGGTGTGGTTTGGCATAACCCTTCTGGTCACCTTGGAGCCGTTCCACCTCCCAAGGAGACTCTTGATGGTGCGACCAACCGTCCTGGTCTGCCTGGGACTCAGGGATTTCCCAGGATGGGCGATTTTCAGTGTTAAAACCAGGAAAGTTCCTGGGCAAACTGGGACAAGTTGGTCACTGTATTGTTATAGGAAGGGGTCAGGCCCCAACTTTGGGACCAAGGGAAAGAATCTGAGGCTGGAACCCAGTGTCTTCCTAACAGCACTGGGGACTTCTGTCTGTTGCAAGGATTATAATTAATAATCATGATAATAATCCCAGCAAAAGCAACGAGCGCCATCTACAGAGGGCATTCTGTGGTCCGGCTGCCGTGGGGAGTGCCTGACACATGCTCCTTGTTTGGTCTCCAACCTGAGCAGGGGTAGTCATGCCTCTCATCATCCCCAGGTCACGTCACAGCTGAGCCCCAGGCGTGGGCTGGTAAGTGGACTTGCCCCGATGCAGGGCTTGAGCCTCCCAGGCTCCAGAGCTCCCTCTCGGGGTCCCTCGGCCTCCAGCTCCCTGCCCTTGGGGGACACAGGTGACATAAACCATTTGTGTAACATGACACATGCTCACCCATAGGTGTGCTCAGGCTTTGACAAAACCTGGAAATGTTTGCACGGAAGAGGGGGCAACTGTGCCACAGAGGGATTACTCCCCCGCTGTTCTTTCCAGGATTCCACATATTGTGGGAAAACTGTTGTGGAGTCATGGCTGCACCAGTACTGTGCCCCCCTTGCCCCACAGGACAGCAGCCCAGATGAGACAGGCTGGGAAATGGGGTCTCGAGGCGCTTGTCTGCTCAGAGCCCCTCTCGGATGGCAAGCGAGGGGCAGGGATGTCCTTACGGGGCCAGACTGCAATCCACTCCCATTAATGAACAGAACCTGCTAGATAACGTCCAGGTGTCACTACCAGGAACACAAGGCGTGTCACTGTTCCACGCCACGGCGGAGAGGAGCAGGCCTGCGCCGCAGCACCCCCATCCTCTGTGGCAACCTTGGACCGCACAGGGTAAACATCAACATCCCCGGCCCCCTGGGGCAGCAGAGCCGGCCTGACTCTGGGGACATTCCAACCTGCGTGAGGTCACTGCCAGGGCCCAGGGTGGATCAGGACGGCTGGCTTCGGGTGGCAGCTGTCCACTGCTGTCCGGGTTAAATCACTCCCTGAGGTGAGGGTCCCGGGCCCTCATGCCCAGCTCCTCTGGCGTCTGCCCCGGCTCTAGTGGGCCTGCCCCGAGGGGCCCCCAGACTTAGGCCAGAGATCCTGGGCCCCCCGGACAGCTGGGTGCACGGGGAAGCCCCACCCTGCATCAGGGCAAAATGCAAAGCTAACTATTTTGCTGAGAGAGCTTTTTAATACATAAATCAGATCTTGACAGTCCCTTGCTTAAAAGCTTCTAATGGCTTTCCACCGCACTCAGAATAAAACCCAAGCCCTCCCCCATGCCCTGGCCTCTGCCCAGCTCGCTGACCTTGGCTCCGACACCCCCCCCCACCTCTAGTCTCTCCCTTTTGCTCCTCCAACGCTCCAAGCTGGTCCACCACTCTCTGCTTCATGTGTGCCTCTGCTCCCTCTGCCTGGAACACTCTTCCCTCAGCTCACGAACGGCTGGTTCCTTCTCACTGTTGATTTGGGTCCTTTCTGGCCCCACTGGGCCCAGCGATGCCTCACCTCTGCCCCCAATATCCCCTAGTACTTGGCAGGTGTCATTTGCTCCGGTTGTGCTCCTTGTCACGCCTCCCTCACCAGACCACCCCCTCCCGCTGGGGGTGGGGTGGGGTTGCAGAGTTCACTGCAGGGGACCCCATACTGAGAACAGCATCAGGCGCCGAGGACAGCACCTGGCTCAACACGTATTTATAGAAAGAATGAGACAGAGCGAGCGGCTATGAGGACTAGCTCTGTGCCCGAAGCATGTTCCCTACACAGCGGGGGCCCCGGATGCCCTGTCACCATCAGGAGGAGCCAGGGGTCCAGTCTGTGTGGGTGCCCACAGCCTCATCGGGGTCTCTTGAAACGCTGGAGGCAGTTCTCGGCTCCAGAAAGCCTGAGATGGGCAGAAAGCACCCGGGGGAGTGCTGCGTGGGTAACCCACCTTCGGTATCATGCGGGTGGCACGGCTCCAGAAAAGCTGGACCTCAAAAACCTGGTTCATGGGAAGAAGGGGCCCTCGGGTTGTACATAAACCTGCATCACTAGCGACTCCTCTGAGGGAGGAGCGGCCTATCCCTGGGGCCTCTCGACTTCACGGGACAACAGCGCGCCCAGTGATGGTTACGAAGAGGCGGGTCCTGGCCCTCTCAGGTCCCCTGCACCTGTAGGAACCACCGCTACTGAGGGGTGGCTCTGGGGAGCGTGGAGGGCAGAGCTGGGCCCCGGGGAGGTCCGCTCAGTGGGCACCGGATGGATGGAACCTTCTGGGGGGGGCTGCGCTGGGGTCACTCACTTTCCACATAGAACACGCCCACTTTGTCCGAGTCAGCCATGGAAATGTAGAGAATGATCTCGTATCCGGCGGGGAGGCGGTCCGGGCCTTTGGTCCGCAGGATCATCTGGGACATGTCCTTGAGGTCTGGGGTGGGAAGATGCAGAGGAGGTTAGAATTAAGACACACGCGGCTGGAATGTGGGCTCGTAAATAACGGTCACTTTTCCAACTGGGACAGAAAGCCCCACACACGTGTATTGTGGGAACTGTAGGGCAGCACAGAGACTGGTTGTCTCCTCCGACACTATGACCTCCTGTAACTTTTTGGAAATTTCCTTCCAGGCCTTTCCCTATGTGTATCTGTATGTGTAACTGCTAAAAAGCATGGCTCCAACTGAACCACATTAATAGTTTTGTCTTCTGTTTTTTAGCAAGAGTGGATTTTTTTTTTTTTGAGAAAGAGAGAGAGAGTGAGTGAGCGAGCAGAGCAGGGAGGTGCAGAGGGAGAGAAAGAGAATCTTCAGCAGGTTCCATGCCCAGTGAGGAGCCGGACACGGGGCTCAATCTCACAACCCTGAGATCATGATCTGACCTGAAATCAAGAGTTGGATGCTTAACCGACTGAGCCCCTGAGGCGCCCCAAGAGTAGATAACTGAGTCCACCATCCCCAGGAGACCGAAGGTCACCCCTGCCTCAGCCTTGGGCCAGCCCAGGACTGAGCATGTTTCCACTCCTCTTCCCTGCCCCCAACCCCGAGTGTGGGTCCCGCTGGCACCTTCCTTGCTGTAGACCTTCTCATCGTTCAGGTCCTCCTTGGGCAGCCAGGGTGTGTCTCGGTCACAGTTCACCAGCAGGATGGCCCCCTGGCCCTCGGGGCCCCAGGTCCAGGATGCCTGCGTCGCCAGGGAGAGGGGTCAGCGCCTTCTTGTCTACCTGCTGGCTGATTCCCAGCCCCACTGCAGATCCCCGCCCCAGGACACCAAAGAGACAGCCCCAGGATGAGAATGAAGAGCAGCCACCACGCATCGGGGCAGGGATGACTCGGCAGACGAGAATCCCACATCTGGTGGTGGGGGGGGGGATGGCGGTGGCAGAGGGAGACACAGGGCTCCGAAAACGGACCCTGCATTTGTGAACGTCCAGCCTGGTGAGGCTGTGCCTGGAGGGGGAGGAGGCAGGGAGACGGAGGGTGGCCAGGGAAATGGACAGGCCGACATTCTACGACAGGCTCTGAAGTCCCCGGGGGGATCAGGGGGAGAGGTCTGGACGGACGGACGCCCAGCTGTTTCCAGACATGTGAGCGCTCCAAATGGGACCTGCAAGGCGATCCATTCTCTACGCTGCAGCCAGGGCCATAATAGAACAAGCTCCAACCAGATCATGTTATCACGTCCCTTTCCTGCGTTAAGCTCTGTCGGGGGCTCCCTGTTGACTTAGGATAAAACCCCAATCCCTGACTGCGGGCTGCAAGGCTGGTAAGACGGCTGGCTCTCCGTCCATCCTCCCACCTGCCCGGCTCGCTGGCCCCCGGCTCTCAGGCCTGTGCCCTCCCTCACAGGTCCTTGCGCTCGCGGAGCTGGTCTGTCTCCCCCCACCCGGCCAACCCCAGTCCTCCTGTGGTCGTGGCCTCACCATCCCTTTCTGATTCTCCAGCCCTGAGCAGCTGCCCTGGGGTTACATTTAGGGCACCATACACGTGCTATTTGGGGGTGAACTTGGGACAATTGTGGAGAAAATATGAAACTTCATAGACCCAGATAGAGGGAGTCTGAGAAAGTTCAGGCCCACAGGGATTGTGTGACTTCACCAAGGCTGCAGAGCTCCTCAGGGGAGGCTGGGCTCCACAGAGGCTTCCATGGTCAAGTCCGTGTGGCATGGCCACGGACACAGACCCGGGGTCTCCTTGCAGCCGGCTGCCTCCAAAAGCCAGAGTCCCATGGAGGAGCCGAGGAGAAGGGACTCCCCAGCAGGTGCGAAATCCCCCATCCCTGGTACAGACAGTCTAGGGCTGGCTGCTAGGACCAGGCTTCCCTCTGGGCTGTATTCATTTAACTGTTTCAAGTATCCGTCTACATGTAATTTAAAACAGGCTTTAGGTTGTTATTAGGAGAGTAGCAGAGGCCCGTGGCAACAAGGTAAGGATACAGACGGGCAGAAAATGGAAAACAGAAACAGGATGTACGCAGAGCAAAGCCAATGGAGCTTAAAAACTGGCTCGAGGTTGAAAGAACCCAGGAGAATGAGATGCAGAACACAATGCTACCCACACAAGCTAATCGTGCGCCAGCCACACGGTGTGTTTTGCAAGAATCATGAGGACAGAAAGGAACACACAAAAGCCATTAAATGGTCCTTTGTGGGGGAGCAAGATGGGAGCGTGGAATGTAGGGTAAGAGAGAATAAATGAGTGAACACAGGAACAGATGAAGGGACGATGAATGAATGGATGGGTGGATCACACAAGAGAGGGGCTGTGTGTGCACCCTTAAAAATAACATCCCTGGAACTGAGAGCAACGCGTGCAACCTTCTGCTTCTCATTCAGTTTTACAGTTTTTAGAAAATGCAGAGTAATGAGAGCAAATGCTTTGGCAGCACCTCCTCTGCGGCAGGACATTTATTATTTCCGACAGCTCTGTGAACTGCGTGTCCCATCCTGTGGATGGGGGACCAGAGTCCGGGAGGTGCTTTGCTGCCATTGCTCTAAGGAGCTCAGCTCCTCTGTGGGCCCTGCCACCAGCACACTAGGTGTGGGAGCCTGCACCGGGCCTCAGTCTCCCCATCTGTAAAAGGAGAGCTGTCTGTGCTTAATGGGAGGAAAAACAGCTGCATGCAGCCTCCCTCCTGAGCCTCTCTGCCCCCCCGGGACTCCCCAGTCCAGGGCCATGTGCCCTGGTAGCTTGGTACCTTTTTGGGGTTGTTCTTCTCCACCACACCATCCCGGTCTGCATCCACATCCAGGGAGATCTCTGGGGAAAGACACACAGGTGAGTTGTTGAGCCTGCCAGACAAGGTGGGGGCAGGGCCAGGGCCAGGGCCAAGAGGAACACCTGTGGGACTGGGTGCAGCTCCCACATTCCCTCGGTCCCTGGAAGGAGAGGGCCTTGTTGAGGGTCATCTTATCCAAACCCCTACGCCAATACCCCAGTTGCCGATGCAGAACGTAGGCAGATACTGTGCAGATGTCACAGCTGATAGACTTGAGAGGGGCTACCGGGTAGGCCGGGGGTCTCCCAACACTTCACCGTTCTGTGGGCAGTTCTGGGTGGTGGGTGGCATGAGCCTCACCAGACAGATCCAGGAGCCTTGGCTCAGAGAGGCCACGTCACGAGCCCCGTGGGAATGGGGAGCAGTAGTGGACCTGGGCCATGCTGGGCATTTGCCTTCCCTGAAGCTCCTATTTTGAAAATTTTCGGAGGAATTCCTGACTCCTTTTCTCTGTCTGTCCAGGTGGTGTGCATGGGGGTGTGATCTCTTCCAGAACTCCCGCCTCCCATCAGTTCTGCTTTGGGTGGGAAGCTGGGTCTCCAACCCCTCTCCATCTAAGGGTGCCCGAGCAAGCCAGGCTGTCAGATGGAGGATCCAGGCTGGGGTCCCTGTTTATTCCTTCTCTTGGAGAAAAAGGGGTGTTTGGTATTCCCAGGCTTGTCGGGGGGGGTGGTGGGAGGACAGGTTTTGTGGAAACTGCGGGGCAGTGAAAGGAGCCCAGGATTTACTGTTACTGCTGGTTTTCTGCTTACAAGCTGTGGGACTTTGGGCAGGTTAGACAGCCTCTCTGAGCCCCAGCTGTCCACCTGCGCAATGGGGCCCTTCCTAGCTGGACGAGGTGCACTCATTGCAACGGGAGGTGCGATTGACGTTCCAAGCTGGACCCTTTGTTGCGGCGGCTCTCCTGTGGTGTTTAACAGCATCCCCGGCCTCTACCTGCCAGATGCCAGTAACATCCCCCAACTGTGACAACCAAAATGTCTCCAGATGTTGCCAAATGTCCCCTGGGAGGCCAAATGGCCCCCGGAGTTAGAGACTAACAGGGCTGGGCAGGAGAGCTGGCCCGAGGTGGCGGGAGTGTCCCACAATGGGGTGAGCTGAGCCCAGGTCCTGGGACTGCCCCGTGGGCTCGGCCTCACGCTGAGCATGACTTGGACGGAGGCGGGAGCTGGGTGGGAGTGAATGCATTCCTGGTCTGTCCCCTTGGCAGCCGTGCTCAGTCCCCGGATCGGGCGGGAGGAGGGTACTGATGTCACCCTTCCTGAGGCGGCTCACCCTGGGGATAATGCTCAAGTCCTCCTTTTGCTCAATAGCCTGATTCCCTGAATGTGGCTTTTCTGGGTCTAGAAGGAGGCAGGACGGGGGAAGCTCTCAGGGTTCTCGGTCCTTGGGAGAAGCAGCGCCCCGGTGTCCCCGCCTCTGCAGCCCTGCTGTCAGTTGGATGCGGTGGGGCCTGATTTAGATAAGCGCCTCCCATTGATCCCGTGTGCATCACACAGCAGATCACCGTTGAGCATCCACTGTGTTTCAGGCACCACAGGAGGCATGGGGACCCAGGGGGACCCATGGGGACCCAGGGGATGGCATTCGGGGTACACTGCATGCCCTGGGGTCCCCAGTCTTATGAGATAAATATTATTGTTGCCACTGTACAGGTGAGCGAACCCAGACTCAGAGACATCACCTGTCAGCAAATTGGGCTGATAACCCGAGGCTGGTGCAGGGTAAGGATTCTCGGGACAAAGCGGGGAAGGGGGTACCACCAGCTGCTCTTAAGAGACTGAAGCCTCAGAAGGAGGAACAGTATTGATTTTGGCTTCTACACCTTCAGGAACTTCGCAGCTTGGACACTCCCCAGTGAATGCTGCCTTTCAGGGAGGTTGGCTTCCCGAAGCTCCTCCCTGGGCACCAGCCCCAGATCCGGGTTCCCTAAGAAATCTCTTTCTTTGCTTTTCAAGATAACAATCTCTCCCCGTGTGTGCAGTTCCCTTTGCCAGAGGCAGAGCACTTCCCGTTCCTATTCTCCTCTCAGTCATACCAGCCAGGGAGGAGTCACCACCCACCCAGCCACCCTCGCCATATAGATGAGGAGACAGAGGCACCCCGCAGGGAAGTGACCAAGTGGTCCCCAGGGAGTGCAGTGCCAGGCATCCCACTTGGGCCTCTGACTCCAGACCCCTGACCTTGGCCTGTTTCCTCCACTGACCCAGGCTCATCCCCACCTTGGGCTGTTTCTAAAACCCAAGTCTGCCTCCAAAGACCCAAAACCTACTCCCTTATGGCCGTTCCCAGAGGAGCTGACCACATCCCCACCTGGCAGCCCTGGGGCTTTTGTCTCCAGGTCAAAGTGGCACCACACCATGGCCGTGGTGGGTCTGTGAAAACAGTGCATCACAGGAGAGAAATTATGAGCGCTTGATTGTGCTTCACCTCATGATAAATCCCTTCAATTTAAAAATTTTATCGCTGGAATATTTGCACGTAATGCAAAAAATCAATCAATCAATCAATCAATCAAATAGCACCAAACAGCTTCTAAAGAAAAATAGCAGTTTCCTGTCCATCCCAGCCCCTCACCTGCCTGAGGCAACCTCCATAATATTAAGTAATACACTTATGGCTCTTCCTTGATTTATTGACTTCAAACAAGTGTCACTGACTTCCTGTTATGACATTCAGGCATTACGTAATTGGGCTCTCTCATCACCCACCGCCCAACCTCCAGGGCTTCTCCCCTTCAAAATTTCCTCCAATGTTCACAATTTAACTAGATTTCAGTGGGATGATCCTTGTAGGGACAGAGAACAGGGCTGTCATGACCCACCCAGACCCCTGCCCTCTTGAGATAGCTCTGTCTTCCCTGCGGGGCAGGAGACAGGACAGCTGTTTCAGGGCATCTGGGCCCCAGACGACATTTCCCAGAGGCTCTGAATCCTACCTCGGCTCCCCAGAATAGCCCCAAGGTGTCAGATGGCACCTGGGGTGTGGGGCAGATTTATGGGAAATGTCACTGGGATTGAGTTCAAGGTAGCCTGAGAATCTAGACACCAAGGCTTCAGGCTTGACACAGGGGCAGAAGCATTTTGGCAGGCCACCGGCCCCCATGGACAGTGGCAGGGTGCCTGGCCTTCTTACGTAACCGGGCAGCTTGGGGTGTGGTGGGGAGGAAGGACTCTCTCCCCCACGGCCAACTGGGGCAATGCTCCTAGGCCCTGGGGAGGGGGCCCAAGGAATGAGGCCTCAGGGCTCATGTCCTGCCCCTGTTGCCAGGACCACAGCAAAGAGGGTGAGACCATTCTTCCCGCTTCCATTTGTCCTCTCCCGCAGTCCCCTTAGTAGGGAGGGCTTTGCGAATCAGCCCTACCTGGAGTCCTGAAGGCCATGAGGGACCAACGGGCTCAAAGCCCTCATTCTACAGCTGGGAGAAAGTGAGGTCCCGAGGGCTGGGCTGCTTGGGAAGTCACACAGCACGTCCTTGGCGGGACTGGGAGCCAAGCCCTGGGGCCTGGTCTGGCCAAGGGCACCATGAGTTTGTTCCCAAATTCCACAAGGAAGACTGAGGGACAATGGGGTTCTTCAACTTTGCCCAGGCAGAGGGACAATGTGGCTCCCCAAAAGCAGAAAGGAGAAAAGAGCAAGTATTGACGGAGCATCTACTCCATGCCATGCACGCACCCTCCCATCGGATCCCTGGGAGCCCGGTGCACGAGGCTGCCATGAGTCCCTCTGCGCAGAAGAGGGACCAGGGGCTCACGGTGGTGACAGTCACAATGTGGCCCGAGAGGCAGAGCCAGAACTTAGACTTATTTCTGTCTACTTCCCAGCCTGGGCTCTTTCTGCTCAGTGGGGGCTCAGGACAGAGCTAGGGTTCCGTGGACTCAGACACATCCCCGGGTGGGGGCAGCCCCACCGTCCCGGGGCCTCGGGGGTGTTCTTGCCTCTGAGGTGCCCTCCCTGTGAAGGGGGGGATAAGGACGCGGGCCGTGCGGGCTCAAGGGCCCTGGGGTCGATGCCTGAGGGAAGATAAGACCTGGAGGCCCACACAGACCAGGGGGCCCTTAGGGGAACCAAATTCCACCAGGATCCCTGGTGGGACAGGAAAGCTCAGTGCGGTGGTGGTGGTGGGGGGTGTTCCACAGGACTTTATGTCTGTGATGCAAACGACTGTCTTTTATTCTGAAATTATTCCTCTGCCCATTTTTAGGTGTGAAAATGTTAGAATGGTGGTGATAGTTGTTGGCAAATTGTTTTATTCATATTTTTCCTTTTTAGCCAAGCACCAAATTTGTCAGGCTTATGGGGGGGGGGGTGCACATTTTACCTGTCCATGGAACCTGAGTATCTGGAAGTGTAGTTAGTGTCTTCTGGGGTCTCAGTCCTGCTGCCCCCTCTGAGCACAAGCCCCACAGTCCTTGAGAGGAGAGGGGGAGTCCAGTCCCGGCCTCCTCACCGGGTGCTGTCTGGCCATCGATCCTGTCTGCCTGGCTTTGGTGGAAGGCTCGCTAATGGTGGAGTCAGCTCTCTGGGACCCCCTCACTGAACAGGTCTCTGGCCGCTGCCCTTCTTGTTTATGTCCTCAGGTGTCCCTGTCTCTGTGGGATTGGGTTTCCTCAGGGCCGGTCATCTGAGACGACCCGGGGGCCGCGTGTGCATGGGACGTGTACACACGTGCCAGCCTTCCACTGCGACTCGGGAGGCTTTGGTGCTCATCTCCTGGGGCCCCCTGAGGGTGTCCCGAGGTGGGTGCTCCCTTGGTGCAGAAAGACGGTCAGGGTAGCCAGCAAACAAGCCAACTGGGGCGGCAGCTGAGGAGTGGAGGAGCATTGCCCTTGAGCCTACTTTGGTGGCTAAAGGCTCATATTAGGAATTAATGGTTTTCTGGGGGGAAGTTCTGAGACCCCCCCCTCCCACCGGTCTATCCTTGGGATGGCTGGGAGAGTAGATTGAGATGGGGATAGTAAAGTATTGGTGCCTGGCACATTGTAGGTGCTCCAGGAAAGTTAGGTGTTTCTCCTCCTCCTGTCCTCCTGGTTTAAACATTATATGATTAAAAAAAATATATATATATATATATATATATATATAAAAGTAATATCTCCATTGTAGAAGAGTCCACATGCCAAGTGCCCTGGCACCCAGGCAGGCAGGGGAGTGCTATGCAGATGGAAAGACCCTGGGCAGGGAGTAATCCCGAGCTCTGGACTCAACCTGCCAGGGAGTTGCTGTGCAACCCTGGACAAGTTCCCAAACCTCTCTGGGCCTCCCTGTCCTCAATGCCAAATGAAAGGCTTGGACTACATAAGTTGAGGAGCTAGGCTGGATCACTGTGTTCCCAAGGCAGGGTCTAGGGAGGGCAAGGGGGTAGCTGGGACTGTCAGGGACAGAGCAGACTTTATAGACAGGCCATTTCCCTCACTATGAGAGGCAGGCGCTTCTCCAGGCTGCAGGGGAGAGGCAGGGGAGGAGCAGACTTTGCTCTCTCTTCTCAGTGGCCCCCAGAACCTGGGGCAGGGATGCAGACATTGGGGTGAGGTGCCGGAGACCGGGGCATGCCTCCTCCTGCAGGACGCCCCTCAACCCAGTGCACAAGGGCTGGGCACGTGTGGCATCACTTCTCAGTCCTGCATTATTCAGAGGAAGCTCCGAGTGCCAGGCCTGCAGCACTGAGAACAGGCCAAGTGCTGCTGAGAAGGGCAGCAGTGCCAGCCCCTGGGGAGCAAGGCACCCAGGTCGCAGCCACACCAACTTACCAACGGCCGTGAGGAAGAGCCCAGCCTGGTCAATGGGCATACTCCCCTCCTCGTCGTAGTAGTTGACAGTGACCTTGGCAGGGAGGGGCGCATTGGGAGGGAGAGAAGAGTAGAGATCACAGATCACGGGCAGGAAGATCTGCAGTGACCACCCTCCCTGACTCACGCCTCCCAGCCTGTCCAGTCAGTTCTCCCCAAACCTCCAAACCCTTTCCTCCAGGAAGCATTCCTGGGTTGATGGGCTGCTTCTCCCAAATTATCCAACACATGTGGGGCTCCCCTCCTCTAGGGCATGCAGGGTCCTGACTGCTTACCTATGGCCCCTGGTGCATTCTGTTGCCTGGGCGGGGGGGTCCCCGCCCCCCTCTGGTATCTGCCACAATATATGACTCACTCCTGCTGAGCAACCAGGGGGCAGGGCTGAGGTTGTTTTCTTTGAATAATGGCCAGTGCCATCCCTGCCAGGGGGCGCTGGGTGACGTTCATAATTAGAGAACCCGGTGAAGAGATGTCTCAGCTTCACACTTGCCCTGCTGCATGGGCACTCAGCACCCCACTTAATACAGGATGAGGCCAAGGACATTTGGGGCTGTAACTTCTGGTGACTCTAATATATCACTCAGCAGCCCTCAGCTTTAACCTTCCACGACGTCGTCATTCCACGGTCTGGCCCTGAGCTTCCAGGACAGGCGCCACCAGCTGCAGGTGGGACCCGAGCACAGAAACGTGGCAAATCTGACTCGAGATGCGCCCTAAGTGTGATACAGACTTGGGATGAGAAAGAACGTACGCTAGCTCATTAATTTTTTTTTTTATGTTGGCATCACGTCCAAAGAATAATATGGTGACATATCGAGTTAAGGAAAATACACGACTAAGGCGAAGCCCACCCGTTTCTTCCTGTTCTTTCAGTGTGGCCACGAGGAGCCTGGCACTGACACGTGTGGCTCGCGCTCTGTTTGTACCGGACGGCGCTGCTCTAGCCCGGGCCCCGGTTCCCGCGGCCCCCGGAGGACCGCCCCGGCCAGGGTACCTTGTCACTGCTGGCCTCCGTGCTGGCCTGGCTCATGGTGACCCGCAGTGTGGTGCTGGGCGACAGAAGCCAGCGCTGTTTGCCATTGGTGGCCACCTCCTCGGCCTCCCCGTCGCGCACCACCTCCACCCGCACCCGCTCCGAGTGCTTCAGGCTGAAGGTCTGGGCCTCAGCTGGGGCCGCGCTGTAGGGAGACAGAGAGAGAGGGTCATGGGGTGGGGGACCCAAGGGCAGGTGGGATAAGGGGCTCCCAAAAAAGAGTCCTGGGGGGGAGGGCTGCAGGGACCTCCCGGGTTGTCAGGTCTGGGGGACCCCCAAGGACCCAGCTGCACCACAATCGCCTGGTAGGGGGGAGGGCACTTGGTAACCATAGAGATTCCTTGGGCCAGTCTTGTACCCACTGAGTCAATGTGTGAGGGCAGGGCCTGGGATCTGAATTTTTTTTTTTAAGATTTTAATTATTTATTCATGAGAGACACACAGAGAGGGAGGCAGAGACACAGGCAGAGGGAGAAGCAGGCTCTCCGTGGGGAGCCAGATGTGGGACTCGGTCCCGGGACCCCAGAATCACAGCCTGAGCCAAAGGCAGATGCTAAACTGCTGAGCCACCCAGGGATCCCAGGGATCTGAATTTTTAACAGGCTCCCTCATGCTTCTGATGCCAGCCATGTAGGGCCCTAAGCATGTGGATATTGAGACCCAGACCAAGAAATGAATCTGCTCCAAAGGCAGCACCCACCCCCGATCCAGAGTCAGCCAAAGGGCAGGAGGCAGGCGTCAAAGCGCTGGCTTTGCCCACCAAAGGAGCCTGGAGCTTGGGTCCTCAGGGGGCGAGGGTGGGCTGGCTTTGTCAAAGGATCCCTCCGTCCTGCCACACTTTCTATCCCAGCTCGGAGCTCCCCCTCTGAGAGTCATTCCTTGGGGTTCTGGAGTGGTTTTCTATCCATTGGTGACACCTTTGGAATTCTCGAGAAGCCATTAAGATTTCAGGGCGGGGAATGGGCTGCTCTGATTGGGTTGCCCTGCACGTGTGTGACTCCCAAATCCACATGCTGAAGCCCTGACCCCAGACCCAATTGCATGTGCAGATAAGCCTTTCAGAAGGTCGAGTTAAATGAAGTCACGATCACGAGGTCCGATCTGAAAAGACTGGTCGCCTTCTAAGAAGGGGAAGAGAGATGTTTCTCCCTCACCCTGGCGAAGGCCAAGCGAGTGCAGGTGGGAGAGTGACCGCCTGCGAGTCAGGAAGAGCTCCCACCCCAACCCGACCACGCGGGCCCCTGACCTCAGACTTCCAGGCTCCAGGACTGTGAGAAATACATCTCTTTGTTTAAGCCACCCAGCCCACGGTGTTTGCCACTGCCCAGGACATTGGTATAGGGGAGGTGACAGGAAGGACAGGGAGACTGGGGGAGGACGGTGCCCAGGGAGGACAGTTTTGCTAAATCCAGCCCCCCGGCCTGAAGATTTCCAGAGGCTAAAGAGGGCTCAGAGGGATTTAGGGGGGGATTCTCATGGGATTTGGGACTAAGACATAGGTACAAATGTCTGCCTCAAAGACACATCTGCTCTTCCGAGGGCCTGGTGCTCCTGGGTCCCAGAATAGTTCTCCACTATGATTAGGCATCAGAATCATGAGGGGGTGCAGTCTAAATCTCCAGGGCTTTCTTTTTTAAGGCCGGAGATTTGTGGATCCTTTCCCTGGAGAGTCTGGCCGGCAGGGCGGAGGTTCGGCCGGGGCAGCTGAAGATGTGAGCAGTGGCCAGGGGTCAGGTGAGAGGTTTACACCAGTGGTTCTCAAAGCTCAGGGGCATTACCTGGAAGGCTCGTCCCCCCGCAGATTGCTTGGCCCCCTCCTCAGAGTTTCAGATTCAGTAGGTCTGGAGTGGGGCCTGAGAATTTGCGTTTCTACCATTTTTAGGAACTGTTGGTGATGCTGGCCTAGGCCTATGCTTCGAGAACCACTGGTCTAGACATTCAGCAGTGTGGTCTGCTGGTTAGAGCCCGGGGGCGGCCAAGGCCGTGGGTGGGAGTCAGGCAGGGTCTCTCTGGCCCAGGCCACAGGCTGCAGGGGCTGCTGGCAAAGCCCACTGGTCTGGGACACTGCAGAGAGAGCGGGCAGGGGTCTGACAGTCCACACCCGGGGCTGGGAGAGGAGCTTGAAAAAGAGGCTCCAGGGCCCCTCTGTTTCTCGTCCGTCTGCCCCCTTCTCAGTCCATCACGGGGCCACAGGGCTGGTCTGAGGCTGGACACTTGTTGGCAGTGGTTGGCTGCTGTATGTCCATACCCATCTTTGGGAGAAGTGGGGCCTCAGCGAAATCCTAGATTGGGGGTACTTTTCCATAAGATGTGAATGTGAGCCCAATTTTGCCACTGAGCTGCTGAGGGAGACGGGAGTGTGCTCCTTGCACCTTCTCAGTGTCCCTCTGCCAACCTAGAAGACACCCACCCACCCACCTGCTGTCCTACAGGCTTCATCCCCTTGTCCCTCACGGGGCAAGGGCTGCATTTAGTCTTAGGGTGTTGCCATGGGGTACCTGTCCTCCTCTGGAGTGCAAGTCCCTAAGGTCAGGGTCTGGCCCCTTCCATCTCTCCTCCTCCAGAGTCGAGCACAGGGCTGGCCACATCACACACCCCCCAACAAAGAGGGCAGAGCTGAGCGGGATAGAGGTGAGCCTTTTAGAAGCGCCTGACAGCAGTGCCCAGACGGCACGCGCATAGAACGCTGTCAGGTGGCACGTAGATGCACAATCGAAAAGGAGATTTATGTATTTATTAAATGCATTATCTTCTATGGCAACTGGTAAAGAATCGCCACTTATGGTAATGATAAAAGATCTCCATTTATTAATTTTTGAAAGTAGGCTCCACGCCCAACGTGGGGCTCGAACTCATGACCCTGAGATCAAGAGTCACATGCACTTCTGACTGAGCCAGCCAGACCCCCACCCCCATAAGATCTCCACTCATGAGAGTAATGAAAGTAATGAAATATGAGTCGATGTACAGAAAAGTGTTAAGTTATTAGTGCTACAGGTGGAATAGGGCTTTCAGAAGAGTCACGGGTCTGAGCAATGGTGGGTGGGCTCGGGTCAGGGAAACAGGCCTCTCTAGTGGAAGTCCCAGCTTTGACCATCAACTTGCTGGGTGGCCTCGGGCAAGTTGCTTTCCCTCTGTTTCACCGAGTGTAAAATGGGGGCACAGCACCAGGTAGGGGTGGTGGCTGGTATCTGGGCAGCTCAGAGGGGGCAGGTCCCGGACACAGGGCTGAGGAGGGGGACATGGAGAAGCTGGGGATCTCTTGGCTGGGCCCCCCTCCACTTTCAGCAGCGCCTAACTGGGACTTCACCTGGTTTTACATATTGGGTTTCTGCATACAGTTCTAGTCAGAAAAAAAATGCTCTAGAAGCTGGCAGGCAGGGCAGGATGAGTCTTAAGACTCGACTCTGACCATAGCGGCTCTAAGTGATGCTTTCTGTCACCTGTGTTCCTCTCGGCAGCAAGAACCTGGAGGAGGCCCCAGAGGCTCCGGGGGTTAGCGTCAGGCCCACATGGGAGCTCTGGGGCCCCACACCCTCCTACCCCAGCTCCAGCCCTGCTCTGAGCCGAGCAAACAGCTCTCCTTGGGGCAGCTCTAGCAGAAGCAACAAAGGCACCATTGTCCCCTGCGGAGCCTGCCAGAGGCCTCCCTCCCCGGGAAGAACCTCTCAGGACTCATCCCCCAGAAACCAGAGAGCCAGGGGCGGGGGCACCTCGACTGTCCCTGGAGGCGGCAGGGAGGGGGTCCAGGATGGTATCGAGGGAGCCAGTGGGGACACAGGCAGGGGCCGTGACAGTGGCCATGGCTGCTGAAGATACTGTGCACAGGACAGGCTGCCGGTCCCTGGGACCACATGGTTCCCAGAGCCCAGGACAGGGCCACGCTCCATATAGACTTGGGGGAAACAAATGAACGATGGAACCCATCCTTCCTGGTTTCCCAAACCATATTACTAGAAGGATCAAGAAAAATGAAACCCAATTGCTTGTCGGCTTGAAAACACTCAGTGGCTCCTGGTGCCAGCCGATACAGCAGACGCTGGTGCCCGTCCGGTGACATTCAGCCACCGGGCCTCAGCTTCACCCTCCAGCCTCATCATCCCCCCCGACGCCGCTCCAGCTCACTGTACACTCTGCACAGGTGGTTCCCTCTGTCCTTTCCCCTGACTTCTCTGCCGGGCAGCGACCAGCCCTCATAAAAGACCCAGCTCAATCCACTTGTCTCCATCCGTGTTTTTTTCCCCTTGTGGCCGCTGGATCCCAGAAGGTGGGGGTTGCCTCTTTTTTCTCTTTCAGCCTCCAGCCCAGTCCAGGCCCAGGGGGAGTACAAGCATTGGCTGAAGGAAGGGCGGGGAGAGCAGGGCTTGCTCATGTGGTCACTCACGCCCTCAACACCTACTGACGGAGCTGACGGAGCACTTACTATGTGCCAGGCCCAAGAGAACCGGCTCCCCGGGCCCACGGAGCACATGTTCTAGGGGAAGAGAGAGACGTTCAGTGGACTACACAGCGGATGACGATGCGGCTTTGGCTGTGAGAATGGCTCTACTATAGAAGCAGCGAGTGCCTTAAAGCCCTGGCCTGCAGGTCAAGGAGGGCTTCCTGGAGGAGGTGGCACTGGAGCTGAGGTCTAACCCTGGACTCTGAAGGACAGCAAGAATTAGCTAGACCAGTGGATCTTAAATTTGGAGCGTGCATCAGCATTACCTGAAGGGCCTCGTAAAATACAGGTTGTGGGACCATCCTGTCTCTGACTCGCTGCTCTGGGGGGGAGCCTGAGAAACGTGCTTTACATTTCTTTTTCTCCCTTAGATTTGCAGAGGAACAATCGACAAATATAATTATATATATTTAAAGTGTCCAGCATGATGACTTGCTATATATCCACATTATGGAATGAAACCGCGTTCCTTTCTTTTCTCGGTTTTGTAACTCATTTGATGGCAAATTAACAACGGTTACCTTCAAACGTGCTATCATTTCTCGAGGGTGATCAGAGACCTGGAATCATAGACAACTTCCCACAGAAGAAGCTCGATATAAGTCAGAGTTGGTGTATCACCAGCGTTTATACAACCCGGCCTAGGGAGGGCACGAGAACCGGCGACACACGCACGGTCTTAACATAGTGAACATTTAGCCTGGAAACTGTGTTTCTAACAAGTTCCCAGGTGCTCCTGCTGCTGCTGCTGGTCCAGGGACCATAGTTTGAGAACCAGCGAATTGGACAAAGAGAGGAGGAAGAGGAGCAGAGATTTCCAGGCAGCAGGGACAGCCTGGGTGGGGGCCGAGGTGGACATCAGCCCGGGGCGTTGGAGGCAGCGGGGATTGGTGTGGCCGCAGTGGGTGAGCAAGGGGGAAGGAAGTGGCAGGAGAGGACTCAGCTCGTGGCGAGGAGCTGGCCTTTCCACCTGAGGGCACTGAAGGCTTCTGGACTTTTTTTGGGGGGGGGGGCATGGTTGTTTCTGCACTGCAGGCAGATCACCCAGGTGCAGGGTGGGGCACGCATTTCAGGAGAGCAACACTGGAAGTGGGGGACTGAGGGTGAAGGTGACCGCAGCGTCTGGGTGAGTCATGACAGGGGCATGGGACAGGGTGGTGGCCGTGGAAATGGACAGAAACGGCCAGTCGGTTGGTGTCAAACACAGGCGCTTTGAGCAAGACTGGAAAGCAGTGTCAGGGTAGAAGAGGATGTTTACTGAGTCCGGCCCAAGGGAACAGGCTCTGTGATCTAACATCTGCTCAGCCCCGCACATGTCCCATGGCCTCTGGGGAGCCAGTCGGCCTCTCTGGTCTTCACTCACTCGGTGGCGAGGGTCACCAGCTTGGCCTCGCGGGGCTGGGGTGCCCACTCAGCCGCGGACTTGAGGGCATGACGTGTCTGCTCCTAGCTGGCGCCTGGCCCTCTCGGCTTATCCATCTGTCCCGGGCCTCGTTAACACCAGCCAGGGATCACCCCCCCTCCCCCAGTGAACCCAGCTCCTGGCAGCCTGGGTGTGACATCCTGCCCTCGGGTCTTTGCAGGAGTCTGAGGGGGGGTTGTGGGTGCCAACGTGGCATGCAGGCCCATGGCGAGCACCCTCAAGGGGAGGGATGAGGGGAGGAAGGCAAAGCCTCAACTTGGCAGGATGGGGGCTGGAGCCCTGAGGTGGGTAGCTGCCCTGGACGGGGGATGCGGCTATCTTCAGCCGGCCCCCCTTCTCTGCCTGGTGACCTCAGCCGCCTCTCACACCAGGCTTCCAGCTGCCCGTCTCCTTACGGCAGAAACCATCTAATCTGCGGTCACTCCCTCCCCGGACACCTTCAGTAACCCCCTGCCGCCTGTGTAACAAAGTCTAACACGCGAGCCTGGCAGTCGAAGCCCTGGTTTGAGCTCACTGACTCTCCAGCCCTACACTGTAGGCCACTGAGTCTGTGCCCTTTCTGCTCCCGTGTGTCCCAACTGTCCTGCCAGGTACCTCTGCTCCCGCGTGGCATGACCTGGTCACACTGTGAACCCCTGTCCCTCCTTACAGCTCAATTGCCACCTCCTCCAGGAAGTCTTCCCTGATCCCAGCTGCCAGGACTCCTCCCTCCCTCCCCTTTGTTGGTGCTTTTAACGGCCCCTAAAACAAAGGTTCAACATTTCTCTCCCATGAGTGTTATGGATGCTTTGAAGCCAAAGCTCATTATTGTTTTAATAATGTTACAATAAGCCCAATACGAGTTCACGATAATGACTTTCTGAGGATTTAGCATGTGCCAGGGCCACCCGCCCTCAGGCCATCCTTTTGAAACCCCATGAGGTCTGTATCAATATCATCCCCTTCTACAGATGAGCATGTTGAGAGCTGCAGAGAGTGAGCACCTGGTCCACGTCTCAGAGACAGCAGGGGCAGCGCGTGAGGTAAACTCAAGCTCTCTGAGCTCCGTCCCAGTCTGGCTGCTGCCTTCCTGGGGGAGGATCCAGACCTTACAGTCTTCCCTAAAGGTCCTCTACTGGAGGGTGCGGGGATGTTGGGCCCGGCTCAGGAGCGGAGCAAATGAGAAGCCCTTAGGAGCCTCTAGAGCCCCCGACTTATTTTGGAGGTGGGGTCAGGGGCCCAGAGGAGGGACACCAAAGGCTTGGGTGAGTGACCTAGATAGGCAGGCTTGGGCCCATCACAGCCTGGCCACAGAGCCTGGCACGGTGGGCAGGCAGCGCTGCCTCTGAAAACTGGCCACCCCCACTGTCTCACAGGTGTCACCAGCTGCAGGGTGACACAGTGGTGAGCCTCTGCCACCGTGCTCCCCACCTGATGCAGGGCCCTCTGGGCAGGAACAGAAGGCTCTCGGAGACCCCAGCTCTGCAAGTGGCTGGGGGCTTGACACACAGGGTACCGGGTCCTCCTTAGGACCCTGCCACTCCCCAGGAACCAGCCCGAAACCAGAGCCGAGGAGCAGCTCCTGGCAAGACCTCCTTTTTAGGGTTGAGAGCGCTGGGTGCTGCCCTAATTTATGAGGCCACCTGACCTGGCCTGATTCCTCCCACCGTCATTCTCTCAGGAGCAAGCGCCGCTCTGGCCAAGCTCGGCCACATGCCTTTGACCTTCCACTGGCCAGTCCGACAGTGCTCATCCCTTGAGGCTGGGGGTGGAGAGCTCAGCCCAGTGAGAGGCCAGTCTACAGGCATCACCGGCCACCTCCATCCATTCATTCAATGAAGGAGCCCTTCATTGACTTGAGGGCTGGAGGTATATGGGAGCAGGGAGGGCAGCAGGCATGGAGGGGGACACGCCCCCAACATAAGTCCCAGAAGGCAGCCTGGCAGAGTGGTCAGGGGCCTGGGCCCGGCACTGCCACCATTCACCTGCTGTGTCAACTTGGACAAACATTTTTTATCTCAGTTTCCCCAAATAAGGGGGCATAAAATTGTTGTGAGGTCTAAACACATGTAAATTATTAAATGCACGTGAGATGAGCACGGAGGGCGTTAGGAAGGCAGTCTGGGCATTCAGTAAACGCGAGCGAGTAATAGTAAGTAAATAAGATCTGCAAGGAGGAAAAATAGTACAGAGGTGGAGAGTGCCTGGGGCGTGAGGTAGGGCACCACGAAACGAGGGTAGTGACAAATGCTGCTCAGAGGGGCTGATGTCTGCGCTAAGCCTTGATGGATGAAAGGTCAGGCTTGCAGGAGTCTGAGGAATAGTACTCCAGGCAGAGGGACGAGCACATACAAAGGTCCTGTGGCACGAATGAGCTTGGTGTGGTCAAGTGCTAACAGCATCCACAATGTGGCCAGAATGGAGTGTATGCAGGGTAGTCAGCAGGAGATGGGATCGGTGAGGCAGGGGCTGGCCCTCTCCGGGAAGGGGACACCATGGCACCCCACTTCTCTAATGCTTCTAACGGGATCACAGACCCCACCCCCCCCATCATCTTTCTCCTAAGGATGCTTTCTAAAATACTCACACCAGCCAAGGGACAGGGAAGAAGTCTAAGAGGAGTCCAGGGAGTTAGATGGTGAATTTTGATTCTCCAGGCTCTTCCCGAAGGTGGGGTACGTATCTGTCCTCCTCCCCGTTTTCCCAGCATTTTTCCTAAGCCCGCTCCTCCTGCCCTGATACCCTCTTCCCATCTGTTGCCAGAAAGTGATGGGCGAGACCCAGTCAGGAAAAATGGCTGGTCAGCCCCTGCCTCGGGGCATCCCGGGGTGGGGGGATCACTCCCACCTCCCATCTCATCCTGAGGTCAAGTGTCACCAGGAGAATGCTGTGCAGAGGCAAGAGACAACCGTGAAGGTCATCTGTGCCCTGAAGCTCCTGCAGACTTTAAGAAAGAGATCCTGACCTCTCTCCACCAGACAGAAGGGGACACCTCTCACTCCCCCCTGGGCAGATGCACAAACCAAGGGAGGGACAGGAGAAGCTGTCTTCACGGCCCCGTTTGTGGGTCAGTGGGACAGTCAGGCACAGAGTGATCGCCCCCGTAACTTGACTCCAAGGCTGCCCTTCCCCTGGTCCCTCTGGCTCCGGGGGGTGTCTCCGCAGAGAAACCAAAGGGAAGAAAGGAGGGTGAAGCCAGCAGGGAGATGCCACACGTGCTGCGCCCCCTCCAGCTTCAAGCCTAAATCAGATAGGGACCTGGGCCAGCCCCAGGGAGGAAGCAGCTGCCAGGCAAAGGGACCGTCGGGGGAGATGGCGTTGGGCAAGGCGTACATGTGCCAGATCTAAGATAAGATGCTTGGGGGAAGGAAACAGCAAGTACCTTTAGCAACTGTCACAAAGTAAATCTCTAGAAAAAAAAAAAAATCCTGACTTCCTTTTTTCTGTGAATTTACTGAGTTTACTGGAAACTAGCCCTCAGAATGTGCCCGGGTTGGGGCATCTCCCCCAAGGGGCCAGTGCGGCTCAGGAGACCCACCAGACGGTCTGCTGAGGAACGGGGCAGGCAAGGTCCCCCCTGGGCTGCAGGACGGGGAGCCATGTGCGCATCTCAGGAAAGGCGGCCCACGCCCTTGGGAAAGGGGGGTGGGTGCTGACACCTGTTCACTCATTCGGGAGGTGAAGAGGCCAAATATACTCCCTTACTAACGGGGCATAGGGTCCACCAGGCCTTGTCGGAGACCCTGGGGGGCATCATGTGGGGTCTACAGTTAGAACCTGTGCCTGGGTCCAAAGGACTCCGTGGGAAGTGCGGGGCTGAAAGGGGGTGGGGGAAGCGAGTGTGGGCAATGGAGGGTGCAAGAGACACAGGCCGGCGGAGAGGGTCACCCTGTTCAACTTGCTAATTTTAAAGTCACACAGTGGAGGTTAAGAGCGTGGGCTCTGGGGTGCCTGGGTGGCTCAGTGGTTGAGCCTTTGGCCCAGGGCCTGATCCTGGAGACCCGGGATCGAGTCCCAGGTCGGGCTCCCTGCAGGGAACCTGTTTCTCCCTCTGCCCGTGTCTCTGCCTCTCTCTCTGCGTCTCTCATGAATAAATGAACAAAATCTTAAAAAAAAAAATTAAAAGAGCATGGGTTCTGAGTCAGATCTGGGCCCGAGTCCTGTGTGACATGGGGGCACTGGTCTCACTTCTCTGAGCCTTGCTTCCTCATCTACAATATGGGATAATCTCAGCGTGACCCCCAAGGTCTGTGGTGAGGAAGATACAAGATAGGGCATCTGGTTTCTAAGTGCTCACTAATATCCCTGCTATTATTAATACTGACGCTAGCTCTTACTGCTACAGATGCCAGCGGCGACAGAAGTCACAGTCCCGTCTCCTTCGTTCTGGAAGACGCTTCCTTCTAATAGACCAGTGGCTTTCAACGGGTGGTGATGTTGTCCTCCTGCCAGGTGTCCGATGGCAGGGGGACTGCTCCTGGCATCTAGGGGTGGGAAGCCAGGGCTGACGCTAAACACTGTACAAGGCACAGGACAGCCCCCCACGACAGAGGATTATCTGGCTCCAAATGCAGTAGCGCTGAGGGTCAGAACCCCCGCTCTAGGCCCGTCCTGTTCAGGACATGTGGACATCAAGCTAAAATTCAGCGAATCTGCCTGGAGATGTGCCGTAAGTATAAAATACATGTTGAATTTCAAAGGCTTAGTATGAAAAAGACAATGTGAACTATCTCATTAATCATCTTTATATTGATTATATATCGGAACGCTAGTATTTTTGGATATACTGGTTTAAATAAAATATACATGGAAATTAATTTCACATATTTTAATCCTAAAAAATGTGGCTGCTAGAAAATTAAAATTTACACAAGTGGCTCTGTTTCTGGCTGGCACTCTCTTTCTGCTGGACAGTGCTGGTCTACACTGCGCTCCTTCTCTTGGGGGTGGTGGAGTCTTCAGTGAAGTGCAGCTGGGAGATGTGGGTCGTGGTGGCAGTGGCCACTTTCTTGAGAAAGGACAAAAGGGATCATCACACCTCTGCTCCCTGCCAGAGCGAGGGTGAGTCCACACCTCCTCGCTCAGTGCCCCTGCTGGGGCTGGGCCTCTCTCTGCCAGGACAGGGGAGGGCAGGAGGCCCGAGCCCGGCCCCCCTCTTTTCTCCCCATCCCCCCACTGGAGGCACCATGCCAGCAGTTCGGGCTGCAGCAAAAATGCCCCAGTGAACAAACAGGCGGGTATAGGGACAGCTGAGGCTTACAGACCTGAGTGCACTGGCTCCCAGCCCACTCCCTGGCAGTGCCCAGTTTAGGACTGGGGGTGGGGAAGAAAGGTCTGGACCACACTCCCCTGCTGTGTTATGACCCTCAGAAACCACATTTGAGGTTTCCATGTGGATGACTGAGGCCAGGGGCAGATGAGCAGAGAGGGTCCCTGGTCTGCGTGGTGACAGGGCCCTTTGCCCTCAGGAGGCTGGGGCCTAATGGTATCGGCATGGCCAGTGCCTGCTGAAAAGGTGGCAGGAGACTGGCTGGGCAGGGCTGCCAGGGCCACGGGAGGTGACAGAGAGGATGGGCTGGGGAGGGTGTGTGAGAAGACACGGGGATGGGATTTGGTGAGGGCCTGGGGGAGGCAGCTGTGCTCCAGATGACAGAATGACTTGGAAACGATAAGCCACGTTGGCACCTCCAGCTCAGCTCAAGGCACAGAGACGTTAGGGGAGCTGCCCAAGGGTATCAGCATGGGATCCCACCTGAGAGTCCTGAATGCTCCCCTCGTCAGCACTGACCCCTCCCCCTCTGGCAAGGGGGAGCATTTCACATGCTCTGATCGAATGCTCATGATCCTGCGGGGACCCTCTGCACCCCTTTACTCACACCAGCCACACCTTCGCAAGGATGCCCCACAGAATACCGGCGGTGGACCACGGACTTGCCCCCTTCCTGGGGGCCGGGGGCAGCGGGGAGGGGCATGACCTCAATTCCCCCACCCTGTGTCCTGCCGCCGCCTCAGAAATCCTACACTCCACCAAAGTTTGGGTGCAAGAGAAGAGGGGGAGGAAACAGGGTCCAGAGTCAGGGGCGCCCTTCTGCCAAAGACCCTGCCTCTGCACCCTCCAGCCTGGCATATCAAAGTCCTCCCCAGCCCCAGGGTGAAGTCAGGGGAAGGCATTCGGGGACAAGCAGCTCACAGCCAGTGCCTGGGGACAGGCCACCAGCAGCAGCCCCCACTGGGCGAAATTGGAGCCTGAGTATCCCCCAGGGCCAGATCCCGCCCCAGGGCAGCTCCCCTCTGGCCTGGCCCCAGCCTGCATCCGGGCAAATCCTGGAGGAAGCTCATCTGAGGTGGGTGGTGAGTCAGAAGGGTCTGAGAGGAGGGGGAGGGTGGAGGGGAGAGGAAGGGGGAAGAGCAGGGGTCCCCTGGGGTTTCCTGGGAGAGGGCCTGGGGCGGGTGAGCCCCAGGGAAGACTGGGGTCCAGGGGAGGGGCTCTGGGAAAGGAGAGACGACGGAGCTGGGTCTGTGTCAGGGTCTCAGGATTTCGGGGAGGCTGCCAGTGTGGGGGCGGCCAGGTTTCTGGGTGTCTTAGGATTCCTGGGTGCAGGGGCCTCGGGATGAGGAGCAGCTGGCGCTGGAGGAAGGCGGTCGCGTCCCCAGCCCCGAGGAGGCCTCGGGGTTTCTGGGGCCTCGGGGGGGGGGGGGGTGTCGGGCCGCGGCGGGCCCCGCTCACCTGTACACATCCGTCCAGAGGTAGGTACCCAGCACGTACACCGCCTCCACGCGGCTCCCGTACTGCAGCCGCACGGTCCTCTCGCGCAGCATCTTCCCGCAGCGCAGAGCCGGGCCTCGCTGGTCGCTGGTCGGGGTCGCGTCCCGCCGGGGCACCTGCCGGAGCACCTGCCGCACAGGTGCGCCCACTCCCGCGGCGGCGGCCCCGCGCTCCGCCTTATCTAGGGCCGGGGGGCGGGGCGGGCGGGCGGCCTCCTCGCGCAGTGGGCCGCGGGCCCGTCCGTCAAGCGTGGCCACGCCCCCGCTCCCCGCCCGCGCCCCCCGCCCCGCCCCCCGCCCGCCCGCCACCCGGGTGAGGTCAGCGGTTGCCAATTTCCTCCCTCCCTCGGTTGCTTGGCTCCCTCGGCTCCGTTGCGGTGGGCTCCGGCCACCGGGCCCGGGACGCAGGGCCACTGTCCCCTCCGGGGGGGGGGGCGCCCAGCCTGGGGTCCCGACCTGAGCCTTCCCTAACGGGGCGTTTGCAAAGTAAGGGCACGGGAGCAGAGGGCGTGGCCAGGAAGCCAGATACAGGCTGAGGTCCCCTGCACCCCCAACCACCAGGGTTAGGGTGAGGACTGGGGAGGGAGGGGTTGGCAGGGGCACCCAGCAGCCTCCAGGGTCAGAATGCCCAGCCAGGGCCTCGCGGGGTGGGGTGCTTCTTCCACCAGGAATGGTCAGGGGTGGGGGTGAGAAGGGCCATCCTGGCTGTGGAAGATGGAGGAGCCCCTGGGGCCAGGGGGCTGGAGGCCGCTGGCGAGGAGGGCATTGATGGGAGCAGCGTTTGTGGACTGAATATGGATGTTCTGGGGACGGACAGTGAGGAATCCCGTTCTGGCCTGGGCCACTGGGTAAAGGAGGGTGCCACTGCAGGGGTCAGTTTGTGTTTTGGGGGGGTACAAGGTGACATCCAGTGGGTTCGGTCCCCACCCCTGTCTCAGACCTTTCCAGCCCTAAAGCTAAGCCAGGGCCTAGTCAGATAATTCAACCAGGTGTGAGTAAGTGGTCCTCTGTAGAGGGGACAGGAGCTGGGAGGTGGACGGTGGACTGGGATGGGTAAGGGGACAGGTTACAAGAAGGATGGGGTGGGGGCAGGCTGGAGGGGGGTGCATGTTTCAGAAGGGGGTAAGCTTATTGGGGGAATGGGAGCCCTGGGAGGTGGTGCAGGGTGGAGGCTCATAAGTTCCCCGGGGCTGAGACACACCCAGCCTCTGACCCCAGTGGCCTTTTTGAGGAGGCCCAAATTAGGAGGTGGTGATGAGCCCAGCTGCTGGTGGGTGCCAGGATCTGGGAGGAATGTGGGTAGACAAAGGGGAAGGTCTGAGTTGGGCTGGGGGCGGGGCACCCGCCCACAAGGGCTCACAGACCCAGGGAGACACTGGTAAATTTTGAAGGGCTCCTGGCAGTGCCAAGTGAGTGCACCATCCATCAGGAGGCAGCTCGAGCATAGTTACCTGCCAAAGAGGCAAAAACGTGTGCACCCTGGAGCTGACTCTGAGAGTCCCCCCCCCCCCCCCCCCCCAGGTGGGCTCTTGTCTGGGCATCCCTCTACTGGAATTACATTTGAGTCCCTACTTCATGGCAGATACTTGGCAGATGCCAGGGTTCCCACCTTCCTGGGGATCACAGAGCATGACACCCTCATCTCACCCACGGGGCAACGAGGGCCCAGAGTGGGGGGGTTGGGAAGGGACACAGAACCCCTACTGAGGCCCTGGCAGGTCACAACAGTGATAACGTCAAGCAAGCGGTGGTGATTGCCAGGAGAGAAGGAGTAACAGCGGGCCCTTAATGCGTTCTTTCTGTGTGCCAGGCACTGTCCCAGCGGCACTTTTCATGTATTAGAATTAGATCATTGTACCCTCCCGATAACCCCGCCGCTTTGCAGACGAAGAAGTGAGCTGCCCAAAGGTTAAGGAATTTGCCCTCAGACTCCCAGCTCCCAAGAGTGGCAGGGCCGGGGTAGGAGCTCGCATGGCCCTGGGGGCAGGGGGGCTGGGGCAGGGGCAGAGCAGGTAAGAGCAGAGAAGGAACGTGGTCTTTTTTTTTTTTTTTTTAAGATTTTATTCATTCATTCATGAGAGACACACAAGAGAGGCAGAGACACAGGTGGAGGGAGAAAGAAGCAGGCTCCCTGCGGGGAGCCCGATGCGGGACTCGATCCCAGGACCCTGGGATCACAACCTGAGCTGAAGGCAGATGCTTTTCAGGTGCCCTGGGAACGTTGTCTCTTAATTGGTAGGTGAAGAAACACAAATCCTAGTTCCTTGGTGGGGACTGCCTCTGTGGGGCCCTGGACAATTCGCCCTGCCACTTGGTGCCTCATTTTTGTCATCTGTGAACGACTGACCTCTCAGCATAGATGTGAGGATGGTGTTAAATGAGACCATGTGTGGAAAACACAGTGCCTGGCACAAGCAAGCACTCAAGAGATGAAAGTCCCTCTCCGTAAAAAAACCCAGCCTGGACCCGGTGGACCCAGTTTCGGGGTTCCTGCCCCTGGCTCAGGGCCTGCGATGGGTGTTGGGCCGCAGTGGCTGGTTGGTGTGAGGGGAGCCTCCCGGTGCCCAAGGGTTTAAAATAGCTGAAGTGGTCACAGCTGTTGGTGGATTCAGGGCCGGAGGTCTCACGCATCACGGCTGCTCCCACCTCTCCCCCGGGGGCCCGGAAGAGCCGCGGGGCATCTCATTGTGCCTTTTGGGGAATGCCAACAAAGAGCAGGCTTAGCTTGGGTCAGTTCCTGGCACTGATCCGCACCCCACGCCCCCAACTCCGGCTCCTGTCAAGTGTGTGGCTGGAGAGCCTGGGCTGGGAGGGCTCCCGTGAGCTGTTCCGTGCTGTGATCCTTTCCCGGGGGTCTGTCTCCCTGTGCCAGGCCTCGGGGAGGTGACTCGGACATCTCACGGGCCTGCTTTGAGGGAGTGACAGCTCACTGAGGGCATCGTTCATGCAAGAATTTCAAAAGAAAGAGACATACAAGTAATGCCTGCTTATTACAGAAAAAGAAAAAAAAATATGATCACCCATGACCTCAGGACCAGAGACACCACTGTTCACTTTTTTTTGAGTACGGTCTTGCAGGGCCGGCCTGACACAGTCCAGTGCTACCGTGGGTGACGGTGCTTGCGGGCTGAGCCCTTAGGCTCTGCCAGGAGCCGCTCTGAGGGCTTTGCACCTCTTAGCTCATTTAATCCTCCAACAACCCTATGAGCTGGGAGCTATTATTATTCCCAATTTGCACAGAGGTACCAACTGGTCTGGCGGTGAAGAGCAGGCATGGCCTTTGGACTCGGCAAAGCAGGGGTCAAGTCCAGTTCTGCTCCTCACTAGCTACGGGACCTCTCTGGACCTTGGTTTCTTCTTCCTTATGGGAGACGCTGGCAGTGCCCAGCCGAACAGGGTTGTAAGGAATAATGAGGCGATACACATAGTAACGTGCTTAGCTCATCAGAGCCCAGTTCCAACTAAGTCCAGTAGATGATGGCTACTTTCTAGATGCACGTTTTGGACTGTACGTGCTGCTCTATAACACACTTTTAAAAAGCCTCTGCAGTTTATCACAGCATGTATTCCTAAGGTCTATCATCATCCGCCTTTATATTGTCCAGAACTTCAGAGTTTGCAGATGAAACCGAGGTTCTGATTAGCCAAGGAGACTCAGACAGGGAAGGAGATTGGAGAGAGAGGTCACCCAGCCGGAGAGCAAATGGAAGAATGCAGAGCAAGGAGTGGATGATATTTAGTGAGCGCCACTGTGTGCCAGGCTGTACCAGGCATCGGGTGGTCTACAATGTAAAAACAGGTCGCTGTGGCCATTCTTGCGAAGGAGAGGGCAGGAGCAGAGGAGCGCCCTTGAGCACTGCTGGGGAGGAAGAACTTTTCTCTACCGTTCAAGATTCTTCTAGCTGGTCTAAATCAAACTGACATGAGACAGATTTTTTTTTTTTTTTTTATGAGACAGATTAATGAGAGAAAATCAAGCAAAGTTTAAGAGCATGTGTGTCTACCTTCTGTATACATGGGGGAGACTCTGGGAAACGGAATAACTCCCGAAGTGGCTGAAGTCATCACCTTAAGTACCATGCCCAGTTAAAGACAAAAGAAGGGGCTGGGGTAGGGGCAGTCAGTTATGGGAAGTGACCAGGAAAAGCACAGGCGACAAGGGTCAGATTGTTATGCAGGTTTAAGTCCATGCTTTCTCCACTTATAGAGTTTCTAGAGATTTAGAGTCACTCCCCTATTCCTGGTACAGGGAGGGAGACACTCTTACACGTGGAGCTTCCCTTTTACACATTAAATGCCTCTTATGAAATGGTAACTTCTATCAGTTTTTAGAACTTCTCTTTTCTCTTGTGTTTGCAGTTTCTTAAAAAATAACCAGTTTAATGTAATCAATATGCCCCGAAGGCCTCCTATTATGGGGTGGCAAAATTTGCTCCCCTATATTACCACTAAGCCCCCTGAAGCCACTCAGGCAGATGCCTGAATCTAAGGCTCTTCTATACAGAAATTCTGGAGGGGCCGCTAAACCAGGACTTGGGGACCCAGAGGAGGAGTGCAGGGCTGCCTTGTAGATGACGGGAGGGGGCCATGATCCTAGGTGAGACTCGAAGTGTGGGCTGCTGGGGAGGAGGATTTGAGAAGCGTGTTCCGGAAAAAGGCAAGTATACATCCAAGGGTCTAGTGAGTACCATCTGGCCAATGTCTGGGTAGGGCAGGGGCTGGCCTGGCCAACACTAGGTCACACAGTGTCTTCTAAGTCATAGGAAGGACTGTTGGCTTTATCTTAAGATTGTAGGAAAGCCTCGCAAGGGCCTTGAAACATGGCAGATGACTTGATGGGTGGTTTAGGAAAATCATTCTGGTGGCGGCGTAGAGCTGGATTTGACAGGAATTTCTCTTCTTCTTCTTCTTCTTCTTCTTCTTCTTCTTCTTCTTCTTCTTCTTCTTCTTTCTTCTTTTTAAAGATTTTTATTATTTATTTATTCATGAGAGACCACACAGAGAGGCAGAGACACAAGCAGAAGGAGAAGCAGGCGCCCTGCGAGGAGCTTGATGTGGGACCCCAGGATCATGCCCTGAGCCAAAGGCAGACGCTCAACCACTGAGCCACCCAGGCATCCCTTGACAGGAGTTCTGACAGGAGGCCAGAGTGGGGAGGTGATGGGCCATCCATCCTCAAGGTAGCTCCTCTGTGCCCAGGGACCTCCCCCCACTCTGCCCTCAAGAGCAGCTCCCGACACCCTGGGTCTTTCCTTGCTCCCTCACATCCCCTTTCTGCAGCAAAGCCTACCTCATGATCCCAGATCTCTCAGATCCCACTGTCTCTGGCCAGCCAGTGAGGGAGGGGCTCTGGGATGGGCCAGTAAGTCCACTTCTGTCTCAGCTCTCAGGCCTGTTGCCATTCCACTCAGAGGAAGGGAAGGGCTGCTGTGATACATTTACACAGTGGCTTAAGCAATGCGGTCATTTCACCTTTAGTACCATAGCACTCAGGGACACCTGAGTGTGGGGGATGGGGAGAGGGAAAGATTGACTGATTTTTAGAGGGTGGGGAGGGGCCAAGGGAGAGAGAGAGAGAAAGAATCTCAAGCTGACTCTCCACATTGAGTGTAGAGCCTGATATGGGGCCGATCCCACAACCCTGAGATGATGATCTAAGTCAAAATCAAGAGTCAGATGTTTAACCAACGGAGCCACCCAGGTGTCCCAAGAGATGCTTATTTTAAGGAATTGCTTCATGCTGTTATTGGGGCTGGCAATTCTGAAATTTGTAGAGTTGGACTCCAGGCTAGCTGGAAATTCAGGAAGAGCTGCTGTTCCTGTCTTGAGTCCGAAATCTGCAGGATGGAAACCCAGGCAGAGTCTCTATGTCGCAATCTGGAAGCAGATTTGCTTCCACGAGAAACCTCTTTGGTCTTAAGGTCTCGGACGGATTGAATGAGGCCCACTGCTTTTCTCAAAGTCTGCTGATTGAAATGTTAAATCGTGTCAAAAAAGAAGACCTTGGGGCGCCTGGGTGGCTCAGTCGGGTAAGTGGGTAAGTGTCTGCCTTCAGCTCGGGTCATGCTCCCAGAGTCCTGGGATCGAGGCCCCCACATCGGGCTCCCTGCTCAGTGGGGAGCCTGCTTCTCCCTCTCCCTCTGCCTGCTGCTCCCCCTCCATGTGCTCGCACTTGCTCTCTGTCAAATAATTTTTTTTTTAAATAAAGAGAATACCCCCACAGCAACATTTAGTTTAGTGTTTGACTAAACAATTGGCATCATAGTCCAGCCAAATGGACGCATAAAATTCACCATCACAGCGCCGAAAAGCAGGCTAAGGGTTTGGTTCACTAGGCCACCATCTACGGGGCACTGATTTCCTGCCAGTCATCCCTGCCACAACCTCAGAGGGAAGTACTTTCATTACCCTCCTTTTATGTTTCCAAGGTACAATGACTTGCGCAGCATCCTGTCCCCAGTCCTTAAGATTCAAACGCAGGTCAGGGGGAGGACAGAGCTTGGATGAAACCCTCCACACCCTGAAAACAAAGCTGCAAAGGTAAATCCCAAGGGAGATGGATGTAATGGGCCAAATCTCTGAAAAGCTGCCGAGGGGCCAGAGAAAACTGACTCCGTCTATTTGTTGTGCTGCTCGGCGTGGCAGGCAGCCACCGGCCCACTGAGCCACCGAGCATTTGATATGTGGCCAGTCCGAATGGAGATGTACGGTGAGAGAAAGATAGAGATTTTGGAGACTGTGCGTAATTAAAGTAAAAAAGATAATTTAAAAAATTGACTAAATGTGCGAGTGATAATATTTTGTATATATTGGATTGGATAAAACATATTATTAAAATGATTTGTACCTAGTTATTTTGATTTCCTTTTTTTAAAAATTTTGATTTTCAAAACATAGCTGTTGGAAAGTTTTACTTTACGCGTGAGATGTGCATTTGGGGCTTGCATATTTCTGTTGGAAGTGCTGGTCTAGACTCTTCTAAACTGCGGCCGCCTTGCTCATGATGGTCGCTCCTGGGTTGAGCCTTTGTGCCTAGACATAAACGTTGGGTGAGGAGAGAGGAATGCCCTGGGGTTCTCAGGGGGCAGCAGGCTCCAAGGCAAGAAGTTTTGAAAAGGAAAAGGTGGCAGAGGAGGAAGAAAGGATGACCACGAGGTGGCACCAGAGCCCCAGTTTAGGAGCAGAGGCACGGTACCGGGGACATTATGCTGCCCCATGGAGGAAGCCACCTGTCTCTGTCTTAGCGCCTTCCTTTAGCTTTTGGGATCCTCCCCCGACTGGGTGGTTGGAGTTGGGGTTTAGGGACTTCATTTGTGGGAGATAAGTGGCAGGGACCCCCTCCCTGGACAGAGGGGCGGGGAGGGACAGCGACCTGCCCAAGGTCTCACAGTCTACCAGGTGCTCTGAGCCTCATCCTCTGGGTCCATCCTGTTGTCTTACCGCCTTGGTCCCGTGGGCCTGGTTGCTGATTCCTTCTTTTCTTTTTTTTTTTCAAATTTTTAAATTTATTTATGATAGAGAGAGAGAGAGAGAGAGAGAGAGGCAGAGACACAGGCAGAGGGAGAAGCAGGCTCCATGCACCGGGAGCCCGACGTGGGATTCGATCCCGGGTCTCCAGGATCGCGCCCTGGGCCAAAGGCAGGCGCTAAACCGCCGAGCCACCCAGGGAGCCTGTTGCTGATTCCTTCTAATAAGCGCTTGATCAATAATCACTGAGTGTGCATCATCACTGGGCTGGGCCGGAGGACGGACGTGAGTCCCTCCTTACAAGCGACCTAGCAGGGCTGCCACAAGCACTCGCACGCGTGTGCACACACACCCCTTTTTATAAGAACTTCTTGGGCATCCACAGCTACCTGGAGGCAGGCGCTGTGATCATTCCTGCCACATCCCACATGTGGTTAAACTCTCCATCTCCAGAATCAGTCCACCTGGATGAAATCCCAGCCCTGCCACCTGCTGGCTTCTGGGACCTTGGACAAGTTGTTTTACATGAGTCTTGGTTTTCTCAACTGTGAAATGAGGGTACCCGCGGCACCCACTTCCCAGGCTGTGGTGAGGTGGAGACGAGAGAAGACATAAAGGGGACCAGACACATAGCAAATGCTCGATTCATCTTGCTTGTGGTTTTAGGGGGCATCACGCGAGGCCTCTGCTGACCAGTGCTCCCGCAAAGGCATCAGCTAAGTACCAGGGAGGGAGGGCACAGGCCTGGGGTGGGTCCCCCTGGAGGTGTATCCTGCTAGAGAAATTTAGTGCAAGTTGTTTACCTGAGAGGCCGTCTCAGGAGGCACCAGTAAGGGAATGAGGAGTTGAGGTAGGAAAGATTAGGGAGTCAGTGGGCAGAGCGGTGCCCAATTTGCCGCTGTAGGCCCCTGCCGTTTGGGGTGTTCTCTGGGACGCAGCGTGGAACATGAACTCAGAGCTGTCCCGGAGAGGGGAGATGGAGCTGGGGTGTCCATCCTCCAGCTGAATCACTGGGGGAGGGCCGCACCTGGAGGGAAGTGGGGTAATTCCTCAGCTCTCCCGGTCTGTGGCTTTCCATCAGGTGAAGAGCTACAGGTGCGGTCGGAAGGCCGGCTGGGACGCACAGCCTCTGCTCCACAGGGGAGGGAAACGTTAAGTCAAACCAAGAAGGGAAGACTTTCTGGAAGAGGTGGCTCCAGAATTCACCTTTGGCAGGTGGGTAAGAGTTTGATGATGGCATTCCTGGCAGGAGGCGGAGCACAGCCAAGGAAGGTGAGTGTGGAAGCCCACGGGGTGAGGGTACACGGTGGGGAGATGTTTGGGGGGCAGGGCCGGGAAGAGTCTAGGGTCAGGCCATGGAGGCTTTGAGTGCCAGGCTGGGGAACCTGGTGGCTGGATTCTTTGGGCACTAGGGACCCATGGAAGGGAGGGTCACCCTGGCTGCTGGGGAGGGTGGGCAGGGGGGTCTCCAGAGGGCAGGTGGGAGGCTGTGCTAGAGGGGACACGGGATGACGGCTCGGCTGGGACAGTGGGGCCGAGCTTAGAGAGAAGCGAAGTGGAGTTAAGAACTTTCTGGGGGCAGGTCCTGGAAGTCGCGGAGGCTGGAGCCCTTTCTGTCCCTCCCCGGGGACAGAACCCTCAGGTGAGCTCCTTTCTGGGGGTGATGCCCACCTTCCAGCAGGCGGCGCCACTGGCACAGAAACCTCAGCTTCTTAGCGCTCCTAGAAGGAAGAAGGGCTCCGTCCTCTTGGCGCTGAGCGAGGGAATCAGGTGGATTCCACTCCTTAGCGGAGGCGTTGAGACCTTGGAAGATACAGCCAGCAGCCTGGAGTTGGGCGGGCCTGCATTTAAGTCCTAGCGCCACGTTTATCTGTGTGTCTTTAGCTTTCCATCCTCCCACCCGGGGAACATAGGTGATGAAAGTGTCTTCTCCAGATGATTGTTACAAGGATGAAATGAAATACAGCACATTAAAGCCCCTGGCACATAGTAGGTGCTCAGAAAACGGTGGGCAAGTCCTGGAAACGGCCGCCAGCCTTGAGGGCTGAGGCCCAAGGGACAGGAACAGCCCAGAGACCAGGGCTCGCCCGAGGTCGCCAGCCCATCTGCGCGGACCGTGGACCCTGAAGTCACTGGGGAAGGGGAGCGGTGACCTGAGTTTCATCTCCACAGCTATTGCTACTTGGGTGTCACCGTGAGTTCCTGGGGCCCTTGCGGGTGGCCTTTCTGCCTAGAGATTATTTGGTCTCCTTTGGTTTTCCAAAATTAACATTCAATTTCTGAGAGTTATAAATCCCATAATCCCGCTTCAGCGTTTGAGGTCAGAGTAAAAATCTTCCACGAATCGAGCAACTTTTATTTTTATTTTTTTATTTTTTAAAAAAGATTTTATTTATTTATTTATGAAACACACACACACACACACAGAGAGAGAGAGAGAGAGAGAGAGACACAGGCAGAGGGAGAAGCAGGCTCCATGCAGGAGCCCGATGTGGGACTCGATCCCAGGACCCCGGGATCACAGCCTGAGCCAAAGACAGGCACTTAGCCGCTAAGCCACCCGGGCTGCCCAAATCGAGCAACTTTTAAAATAACTTTTTGAAATTACCTTTAAAAATGATGAGTGTTTGTTTATAATCTTGGTTAAAACATACGTAAACACTTTAAGCGGAATATATAAGCTTAATATATTCAATTTCTGTTTAAAATACTTCACTTGCCTTAATGACAAACAAAACTTTCTTAAGCGCTTAAATAGTTCTTGGAAATCTAATAATTTATGTTAATAAATATGGTGAGTTTAAACTCTCAACACTACTCTGATGCTGTTGACAAACTCGGTTAGATTTCAATTTAAAAATCCTAAGTCTAAATCAATCTATGATTCGTTTGCACATTTTCAATTAGAACCTTAAGGCTGATCCGTTATACCCATAGAGCATATTCTCTTAAATATTATAAATACTCAGAATTCTAAACATGCACCCATTATTTCTTAACGTCTCTATGCCACTGCTATGTGTTTGATTCCCTTAAATATCTTTTTACTCGATTCTTATCAAGCTTAAGAAAAAAGTGGGCTCAGGAGACTATGATTTTGTCACTCCAACAAGTATTGGGGTTAACTTCCCAAGCCATTTAGGGGTTATCTCTTCTAGGTTCTTTCTTTTTCTTTCTTTCTTTCTTTCTTTCTTTCTTTCTTTCTTTCTTTCTCTCTCTCTCTCTCTCTCTCTCTCTCTTTCTTTTTTCTTCTTTCTTTCTTTCTTTATTTTTCTTTCTTTCTTTCTAGATTTTATTCATTTATTCATGAGAGACACAGAGAGAGGCAGAGACACAGGCAGAGGGAGAAGCAGGCTCCCTGCAGGGAGCCCGATGTAGGACTCGATCCCAGGACCTGGGTTCACGACCTGACCCAAAGGCAGATGCTCAACCACTGAGCTCCCCCAGGTGCCCTCTGCTCTAAGATTTCTTAATATCCACAGAAATCGCAGGCTTAGATGTAGATTTTTGCCCATGACCTCAATGGGACTTGAGTCCTGTGTGTGTCACTTGAACAGGATTTCCCATGACCTGAAGGGGAGCGGTCCTGTAGCCTGGTTCCTGTGGGTTCCATCTGCATATTCTCAAGTCATATTTGAGGTTAAGTGTTTGCGTTTGGGTTTTGGTTCAACTTGATTTACTGCCTGAATCTATTCTGAACCCCGTTCGAGGACTTCCTCTTAGGGCCACCCTGTTACAAATATTTAAATGACACACAACTGAATCTTTCTGCTTTTGTTTGGCTCCTAGGGACAATTCTAAGGTGTTTTACAGTGACACTGAGTTGAGGTTTAAGAAACCTGCGTGCAACTGAGGGAACGGGGTGTGGGTGGGGGGCAGAGGTGGGGCCCGGGGTGGGGCTTCCTCTTCATCCTGGCCTCAGCTTCTCTGACCTTTCTGGCTAAAGTAGACACCCCCCACCCCATCACGGTCTAGGATGCCCATCACCCTAGCTTATCTTCTTAGATGATTTGTCGCCGGCTGAAAATTTCTTTTGTGAACAAATGAAAACCCAAGAGTCAGTTAGATGTGGATTTCAGATAAACGACGGATAATGATCCCAGGTTCCAAATATTGCGAGGGGCATCGAAAACTATCCGAAAACTATTGTTTATTTGAAATTCACATTTAACTGGGATCCTGAGGTTCACCCGATGAGCCCACCCTACTTTCGTGTTGATAATTACCTGTTCGATACCCTCTCCCCAACTAACACTGTAAGCCTGTGAGCGTTCAGTCTGTCTTTTTTTTTTTTTTTAAGATTTTATTTATTTATTTGAGAGAAAGAGAGAGAGAGAACGAGTAGGGTGAGGGGCAGGGGGAGAAGCAGACTCTCCATGGAGCAGGGAGCCCAATGCGGGACTTGATCCCAGGACCCTGGGATCACAAGCCGAGCCGAAGGCAGACGCCTAACCAACTGAGCCACCCAGGGGCCCTCAGTCTGTCTGTCTTGTTCACTGCTGTATTCCTGGGACCCAGCACAGGACCCAACTTATGGTCTCCCCTTTTTGGGGAGGTTGCCCTTGGTGATCCCTTGAGAAATCAGAAATGAGCCTCCAGGCTGAGTTCAAACCCGGCTGGGTTCATCCTAGACCAATTTTTTGAGTGTGCTGTTTGGGTGTCTGTCCTGTGATGGAGTTTGGAGCTGGGAGTGTTAGTGTTCCTGCCGCTCCTCTCGGCTGGGACCCGTCGGGGACCTGGGGCAGGTGCCTCTGAGCCCCGGTGATGTACCTGGTCCACCGGTCTGAGGCCAGGGGGTGGCTGCCCACAGCAAAGCTGAGCAGAGGGGTGAGCCACTCACTGGTCCCACTTGTCCCCTTCCCAGGGCCTGCTATGTGTGCCCGAGAGAGAGAGCGGGGGTCCAACATGTGGCCTGCAGGGATGTGCTCTCCTGGGCCTGGTGGTGACCTTCCTGCCCTCACAGCCCTTGGGGGCTCCAAGGAGGGGCCCCGGGGTCCCCAGAACCTCTCTCACTCCAGCCGGGATGGGAGGGGTCAAAGCCTCAGCCTCTGTCCCCTTGAACCAGACTCCTGGTCTCAGCACGGATGTGCTGACCCTTGCTCTGACCCAGACGAGCTCGTGTGCACACACTCAAACACGTGCACACCCGGGAGCTCATCCTGCTTCGATCTCATGGACCCGGCACGTGTCAGCTCCCCAGAAGCCTCCCTGGGACCCTGCCCCCTCTTGGGGGGCATGCCTCACCCTGAGTGGCAGTGAGGGGCTGGGAGGTCTGCCCTCGGCGTTCAGGGACCTCTAATTCATCTCGGTGTCTGGCGCCTGGCCCAGGGCTTGGAAGTGCTCAGTAACCACTTATGGAAGGGCCCGAGCACAGGCCTGGGCCCCGCCCAGCAACAAAATTAAGCACTGAGACATGCTTCAAGCCAGGCACTGCTCTAAGCTCTTTAGCTCAGTGCTTAGAATTCTCTGAGTGCTCTCAGTGAGCTTATGAGGCGGGTACTACCCTGACCCTCACATTTCTGAAGGGGAAACTGAGGCACAGCAATTCAGTGAAGCCAGTGGTGAATTCATCTGAGCGTGTGAGCCTGACAACTGTGAAGGTTGAGACCCCCCCACACACCTAGTAACTCCCTTATCCACATGACTTAGCTAAGGCTCACAGATGTCCCCTGGTTCCCCTAGGACCAGGCCAGAGCAAACCCTCCAAACTCCCATCCTTTACCGGGTCATTGATTAGCCTAACTGCTTGTCCTCACCGAGCCATCGATCAGAACAAGGCGTGTACTGGCCACGCTGCTTTCCTTCCTGCGCTTCTGGCCCACGGTCAGCACGGGCCAGCTACAGGCCCCCTGGAAACAGTCTGGCTGTGGGGCACAACCGGTCTACCTTCCTGTCACCCATGGTCCACCCCACTTGCCACCCCGATTCCTCTTGCCTCATTAAGCCCTTTTTGCCTGCCTCTTAGGATGCTTGTAGAACATTCCACAGAGCTCTACCTACTGCCAGCGGACCCCCGCCCATGAAATCGTCCCTTCCTGCCCCACAATAACTGGTATTGAAGGCCACTCCCTGCAAAAGCTGGGCTTGTCGGATTTTATTTGGCAGTAACTCGCCCAAGCTCACATGGCTAGCAAGGGGCAGAGCCAGGACTTCTGCTCTGGGAGCTGGGAGCTGGGAGCTGGGAGCTGGGCTCTGGGCTCCAGATGCTCCATTTATTGGCCTGTGGTGGCCGCTGCGCCCTCCGTACCTCTGCAGTTACACGCACACACACACACACGTGAAGCTCACCTCCATCACCTCCTGCCTGCACCCAGGCTCACACACGCTCCCACCCTCACCCACCCTCACCCAGGCATGTACTCCCCCCACGTGCATGTGTGCACGCACCCATCCTCACACAGGTCTGTACACCACCCCCCATGTGCATGGGTGCACGTGCTTACTTCATACAGGCAGGTACTCCCTGCATGTGCATGTGCACATGTGCTCATCCTCACACAAGCGTGTATCCCCCCATGTGCATGTAAGCACGCGCTCATCCTCACACAGGTGTGTACCCCACCCCCGTACATGTGCACACACGCTCAGCCTTACATAGGTGTACCTCCCCCACATGCACGCACACTCTCACTCTCCACATCTCTCCTGCGCAGCACTACGGTTCTTTGTGCCAGGAAAGGAAGGTGAGTCTGTGGAAAAGCTTGTCGCAGGCTTTGGCTGTGACCCCCCTCTCCCTGCATCCCTCCGCGGCCTGCTGGGATCTCCTGAACCGGACCCCTACCCCCATGCTCTCCCAAGGCACCTGCCAGGCTCATGGCATGTTACTCTCCACCTGCTGTGATTCAGACACCTGCAGGGAGGGAGCTCGAGCGGGTGGAAGATCCAGTAGATGGATAATGGAACTGGGGTAACGTGGGCCCCGGCACTCAGGAGCTGGCTGGCAGATGTCGAAGGAAGCCTGGAGCCGCACACATGGAGCCGTGCCTCCCTGGCCCTCCCTCTGAGAGGAGCCTCTGCTCCGGGTTTGCTTCTGGGTTTGAATCTTTGCTGCCTGCCAGCTGGATGGCCCTGGACAAGTTACTTAACCTCTCTGAGCTTCAATATTTTTATCTGTTACATGAGGGCAGAGAGGACAATTCAATGAGATGAGCTAACACTGTGTGCCAAACACTGGGCCAGGGAAGTTAGACGGGTTAAGTTATATGATCTTCTCAGTAACATGCCAGGTTAGACCTTAGGTCAAACCCTGTGAAATTGCCATTTTTAAAGGTCAAAAATAGTCAAATGCTGACAGATGTATTTAGTATAGCCTTTCGTTATCATCCCTGTGTTACAGGTGAGGAAATGGAGACTCAGAGAGGGGACAGGACCTGCCCAGGATCACACGGCCGCAGAGCAGCAGAGCTGGGGTTTGGACACTGGTCCACCTGGTTCTTTTTTTTTTTTGTTTTTAAGATTTTATTTATTTATTCATGAGAGACACGGAGAGAGGCAGAGACACAGGCAGAGGGAGAAGCAGGATCCCTGCAGTAGGGGGGAGGGCTGATGCGGGACTCGATTCCAGGACCTGGGACCACACCCTGAGCTGAAGGCAGACACTCAACCACTGAGCCACCCGGGTGTCCCCCACCTGGTTCTTCTGTTAAATGTTAATGCTGGGCCTTGGTGAAGACCAAACCAGCCCAGGTCAAGTGCTTGGCATGGCACCAGGCACGCAGTGAGTGCTCAGTAAATACACTGTTTCTTTCCTTGTTCCTGGGGTGACTTCTCAGCTAAAATCTGAACCCCTCATCAGGCTAGATGACTGACTCCCCCATTCCTACCCCAACCCCTCCCTCTGGCCTGTCACTCACTCCAGTGCTGGAGTGAAATCATGTGCTGGCCTCACCCACGCTTGACCCTTGTCCTTCATCATCATCTAAATGCTTTCTGGCAAAGGCAACCCATCTTCTTTCAGGGAGTCTTCCTGGATGGGCACCTCCCTGCCAGGTGCACACTCCCCTTCTTCCTGGGCTCAGGTTCAACACCGCGTTCAACTGGTTCTGCATTTGCCTGTGGAGGCTGTGTGCCTGCAGTGCTCAGCAGGGCTCTGGAGCCGGAGGGGCCCCCCCTCCCCCGAGATCACCTGATAATGTTATGTGTGGGGCGCTAGGCTAAGTGTTTTTTGTGTTCTCCAATTTTGTTCCCATAGCAACCCTTCAAGAGGGAATACTTTTTTATTCTTTCTATTTTGCAGTTGTTGAGACTGGGGCTTTCAGAAATAAAGTGACTTTCAGGCTTGAGGTGACTCTGAGATGGAGGGGCTGTGACTTCTGCCCAGGGGAACTGAGGGGAACCGAGGGGTACCTCCTGGTGGAGGTGACATTTGGGAAGTCCCTTGACAAGGGGCTAGCCTGGCAACAGGCAGGCAGGGGTGGGGAGGTGAGAAGAGAGGAAAAGATGAGCCGGGAGGAGGAGACCATGTGAGCCAGGCTTGAAGACACAAGCAACCCTGGGTGTCTTCAGGGAGTCAATCCTGGGGTGGGCGGGAAGCAGGGTGGGTTGCGGGGGCTCACAGCATGACCGGATGGATGGTGAGACTCTGGGATTGAGGTCAGGCAGGAAGAGGAAGGCTGCTGGGGCTGGGAGGGGAGTCATGGCCCAGGTAAGAAGTGGGTCCTGACCATCTAGGAGGTCCCTCCAGCCAGGACACTCTGATATTCCACCGTCCCAAACGTCTGCGGTTCTCATCTACCGCAGGCTGATGAGGCCACCTTTTTTGGTGTTTGTTACTTTTAACAAGTAGCATCCTGAGAGTCCCTAATCTTGACATTTTAATTGTCTAAGGTCATGCGTTTCTTCCATCTAAGCTTCTACTAAAGCAAGAGCTTAAAAGCTTGGAGAGTCTATAATTCATACCTGCTGAGGAGCCCTTTGCATCTCAGATCCAGTGATTTGTAGATTCTATGATTAATTTCAGGAAGATGCTGAGCGTGTGGGTGGGGAAGGCAGGGACAGGCCTGGTGCATAAGCATCAACCCCCTCCTTGAGTGTCAAGTTCCCAAGGGCTGGGTACAGAAGAGGAATCAGGAAATATTTACAGAATGAATGTTTGGGTGAGAAAGGACAAGGCCAGCTCAGGGGTGGGGGCTTGGGTGGTTCTGGGCCAGGGACAGGGCTGGCGTTGGTGCAATTAGGAGGAAAGGGCCAAGTGCATTTGTGGGAAGTCCACACGAAGTTGCAGATAAGGGTTGAGCATTTGAGCTTGTGTTTGAGACGGGAACTGTGCCAACACTGGCACGTAGTGAAGTCAGATTTGCAGCGCGGCCCCATGGCTGCTGTGAAGCCACGATAAAGCCAAAATGGGGGTGGGCCAACCTTTTTCCTAGATGGCCAGCTAGTAAGTATTTTAGGTGCTTTGGACCAAGATATGGTATTGTTTTCTTTTAGCACAGATAGAGTGTCGTTGCATAAGTACGCCTTGTCCCCAAATTCAATAGCAAAATAATACACACGCTCCCCTGTGCCGTAAAGTGTGACATCTGACCATCCGCAGTTGGAGGGATCATCATGTTGTAGTAAACACACATGTTGGATTACTATTCAGCCTTAAAAAGGAAGGGAATTCCAGCATCTGCTGCAGCATGGATGGAACCTCCAGGACATTCATCCAAGTGAAATAAGCCAGTCACAGAAGGACAAATGCCCTATGATTCCACTTATACGAGGTCCCTAGAGTAGCCAGATCCACAGAGACAGGAAATTGAATGGCGGTGGCGAGGGGCTGGGGTCGGGGTAGGAGGGCATGAGGAGTTCGTGTTTAGTGGATGCAGAGTTGCAGTTTTATAAAACGGAAAGTTCTAGAGATGGATGGAGGTGGTTGCACAACAGTGTAAGCGTATTTAGTGCCACTGAACCGTACACTCTGAAAATGGTTAAGACGGTTAAATTTACGTTGGGTGTATTTTATCACAATAAAAAAAATTTTGCAGCATTCAAAAAGTCTCCTTTTTTTTTCCATGTTTTGACATGATCGGAATGTACCGGTTAAAAAAAAAAAAAAAGAAGGAGTGTGCTGTGGCCATACGCACGCTGCCGCCTTCTCAGCTGTGTCACTGTGATCTGTCATGCTCTGAGCGGCCACCCACGGCGAAGAGAGCAGCGAGGCGGTGCCACGACTCAGCTCCCAGGTCGTGGGGCGCAAGCACCATGGACAGCGTGTAGCGAACAGGCTCAATTGTGTTTGGATGATTGTGTTCGGCTGAAACTATTTATGGACTAAATTTCATTTAGTTTTCATGTGTCATGGAACATTCTTCTCTTGATTCCCACCCTCCCCCCTCAAGATCAATGTTAAAAAGTATTAAGCTCCTGGGCTGTAGGAAAATCAGCCGTGGGCCGGATTTGATTTGTGAGTTGTAGTCCGTCAGCCTCTGGTCTGAAGCATTAGATTTCTTCCTAATTTGGCCAGAGGCTTCCTTGGAGGATTGATAATATGGTGGATTGACTTTTGGTCTGTTTGCTCGGAGTCACTTGTTCTGCTTCCACGGGCAGGGACGAATTCGGGCCACTTGGGTGCCACTTTGCCTGACAGCTCGCTCTTGGAGGAGAAGGACTCCGGGTGCCCTAAACATCTGGCTAGGATGCTGTGGTCCAGGTCAGCTCCCTGGGGGAGAAGCTCGGGGGATGAAGTGCGGGGCAGGGTTTCAAGGCTGTGTCCCAGAGAGGAGCCCCGCTACCGTTATGCTCTTGGATGTTGGGCACCGAGGGCTCATTGGTGTCCTCCACCAATATGGTAGCTCTGGGACTCTTGCTTCCAATCCCAGTTACCTCCTCTGTGAAACGAGGTAAGAGGGGATGTCCGCTGTGGGTGGCACTGTCTTCATTGTTAAGCAGAGAGCCTCTTAGGTGGGGGTCAGGATGTACACTCAGCGACGAGCAGGTACCTTGTGGGGCTGAATGTGGCTAAGAGCTAGGGTGGGGATTGGAAGGGCCTGGAGCACCCACTGCCCAGGTAGCTCCCACTGATGGTCATCACTGATGACCATTGGCGACACCATCCCCCAAATGGTGGCATGTTTCCTAACTTTGCAATTTTTGCTGTGTCCATGATTTATGACATGATTACTACTTGGATTACCATTTACCTGAATAATTATTTACTTCATCTTTTGTCTGTGTCTCACCTTTTCTTTCTTTCTTTTTTTTTTTTATGATAGTCACAGAGAGAGAGAGAGGCAGAGACACAGGCGGAGGGAGAAGCAGGCTCCATGCACCGGGAGCCTGATGTGGGACTCAATCCCGGGTCTCCAGGATCGCGCCCTGGGCCAAAGGCAGGCGCCAAACCGCTGCGCCACCCAGGGATCCCGTCTTTTTTTTTTTTTTTTAAAAGATTTTATTTATTTATGAGAGATGGAGAGAGAGGCAGAGACACAGGCAGAGAGAGAAGCAAGCTCCATGCAGGGAGCCCAACGTGGGACTCGATCCGGGGACTCCAGGATCACACCCAGGCCGAAAGCAGGCGCTAAACCACTGGGCCACTGGAGCTTCCCTCTTTTTTTTTTTTTTAACTCACTTTTTCAACATGAAGTTATTTAATAAGGCCGGTTTATATCACTGCCGTAAGTGGGAAAGCAGCATGACTTGCCCTCAGTTGATTCCTATAAAATACATATAAGGGAAGTGAAATCATTTTTATTAAGGTCAAGCAGGAGACATTAGCTTGGCATAGGTTCGTGAGCCTGAGACCTGATCCCTTCTTGCCTGAGACAGAGGTTGGCAAGTGGTAAAGACTAGGTAGTGCCAACCCGAGACCCCCTCCTCCACATGACCAGAAGGAATGAAGAGAACTCTAGAAGGAATTCAGTGCTACTTCGTGCTGGGTTCATTTCCCTGCGCCTCCTGAAAAGCATCTGGGCGACCACGAGTGGCATTTTGATCACCTTGGGGAACAGGACAGTAAATCACGGGCCTGCCTTGAATGTGTTACCTCCAGGGCTAGGTAACTCCGGGAGCATTATCAGAACAGGATACTTGAGGGTAAATGATTCTGTTGGTTCCCTCCCCACGGCTGCTGGTAGGGTGAAGGGAGGAGGAGAGATGGGTGGTAGCAGGAGCTGGTTGGGGGGGTCACTGGGGAGGAGGGCTGGAAAAAGGGCTCAAAGGAAGAGCGTGTGTGTGGAGGGAATGCATCGGTCGGGAAGCACTGAGTTTGGAGGATCTGCTGCTTCTACAGCAAGCAGAAGGAAGCCAGCTTCGTCCTAGGGGTGATCTCCCCTCATCCCCCCAGTTGCTTGCTGCAAACATGAGCCTGAGACATGGCCTGGGTAAGGAGCGATCAGGATGCTGCAGTTTTGGCAGAACCAGCAAGAAGGCAGAGACGCTTCGGGCCCGTGGCCAAGGGCCTCTCCTGAGTGATATGGGTCCGTGTAGATCTCCCCGGGAATGGGGAGAGGGAAGAGGCTTTTTCCATGACAGAATTTCATCTTGCTCTTGAGCTATAGGAGCACTTCAAGTCTGCTTTCCAGGATGACTTTCACTGCCCGGGCCTTTCTGGACACAGCTGATCATCCTTATCAAAACACGCTCCTTCGGTTGATGAAGGGCTTACTGAGTATCTGCAGTCTGCTGGGCACTGCACTGCCCCTGGAGGTGCACCTACCATGTGCTGGGTGCTGTGCCGGCCATCGTGCGGACCCTGGGAAGGGTCTGAGATCTTACCCTCCCTTTGAGCTAATATGCCACCTGTCATAGTTGCATGGACGCTGGCCTTGGGGCTCCTTAAGGAGTTCAAAACGGGGGCACTAATACAGGTTTCAACCCAGTACCTACCAGAGCAGGAGGTGCCAAGGAAGGAGCAACAGGGGGGGAATTTGGGAAGGCTTCCCAGAGGAGGTGGTATTTGAACCAGGTACTGAAGGTCATGCAAGAGTTTGCCAGGCAGAAGATACAGAAGGGTGTGTCTAGCAGGAGGATGTTGTATGCATCTGGAGATGTGAGCAGTCCAGAATGTTCCAAGGAATGGGTCTGGCACATTGGCCCTGGATCTAGAATCCTGCTCATTTAGCCACTTGCTTATCCTGCTACAGCACCTGTGAGGCAGGAAAGAGCCCAGCAGAGAAGGTTGGAAGCCCCTGTCTTTGAGGATGCCAGGGCTCTGCCCAGCACAGCATTAAATTAACGATTTCCAGGGAGGGGCCAGATGAGGGACAACTGGTTAGGGAACACTGTCCAGAGGGAGTGAGTCACTTTATTTTAAGAACTATTTTAAAAATTATTATTGCATATAAAATGCGTATTTGTTGTAAAAAAAAAAAATCAAACAATTCTGAACTATATAAAGTAAAAAAGTGAAACCTCACTCTCCCCCACAATCCTCCTCAGAGGTGACCACTTTTAGCCATTTGATGTGAACCTTTCTAGAGTGTCATATATATAAAATGAATTTTTTCCAACAAAAATGGGATCATACTAATATATATCTTATTTTGCAACTTGCTTTTATACACAATCATTATTTATTTGCTCAGTAAATATTTTTTGAGCACCTACTATAGTCCAGGCGATGTAGGCTCTGGAATGAAAGCAAAGATCAGGTCAGGCAAGGTCATTGTTCAGGTTGAGCTAACTTTATACAAAGAGATGAATGATAAACAAGCAAATGTATACATAATTACAGGGTGTTAGAAGTGCGTAAAGGAAATAAGCACAATGCTGTCACAGAGACAACAGAAGAGACCTATTTACGTAGGGTAGCCAGGGAAGGCTTCTTGGAGGAGGTGACGTTTAAAGTGAGACTCACCGGAGGAGCAGGAGAAAGCAGCTGAAAAGCCAGGAAGTGAGATTTAGGCAGAGGGAAGAGAAGCACAAAAGCGTATGACATGTGTCCCCTGAGCCCAAACACGGGGAACTGGCATTACCTGAGTCTTATCACGAAGACGCATCAGATAAAACTGAGGGACAGCAAATGAAGAAACTTTAAGAATGTCAATGTCGGGGATCCCTGGGTGGCTCAGCGGTTTAGCGTGCCTGCCTTTGGCCCAGGGCGTGATCCCGGGGGTCCTGGGATCGAGTCCCACGTCGGGCTCCCTGCATGGAGCCTGCTTCTCCCTCCGCCTGTGTCTCTGCCTCTCTCTGTGTCTCTCATGAATAAACAAATAAAATCTTAAAAAAAAAAAAGAATGTCAATGTCATGAAATACAAAACAGGTCTGAGGAGCTGTTTCAGATGAAAGGGAACCAAAGAGACGTGATGACCGGATGCAACATGTGATCTTGGATTTTTCTTTTGCCGAAACAGACGTTATTTTGACAATTACTGAAATCCTGGTAAGATCCGTGGATCGGGCAATAACATCATATCAGTGTTAACTTCTTGACTTTGATAATTGTACTGTGGTTATGTAAGAGAATTCTACACTTTTAGGAAACCTGTGAACAAATATGTACTTACAGTAAGGACATCATGCCTGTGGCTTACTACAAAACAGATTGGGGAAAAATATATATAATATATAGAAAATATGAATATATATATAGAGGGAGAACACTAATGTAGTAAGATTTTTTTTCTAAGATTTTCTTTATTTGTTCATGAGGGACACAGAGAGAGAGGCAGAGACACAGGCAGAGGGAGAAGCAGGCTCCATGCAGGGAGCTGGATGTGGGACTCGAACCCAGGGCCCCAGGATCATGCCCTGAGCCGAAGGCAGACGCTCCACCGCTGAGCTCCCCCGGTGTCCCAAGTAATGTAATAAGATGTTAATATTTCAGGTATGTAGATGATCCAGATGGAGGGTATCTGGGAATTCTTTGTATGATTTTTACAATTTTTCCATAAATCGGAAATCATGTCAATAAGAAAAGCTTAGGACAAAGTATAGGGTTGATCATTCTATTATATATTGATAGATATTGGGAAGACCATACCCTTTATCCTTCTCGCCTGTGGTGGAAGAAAGGGCTTGTCTCCCCTCTCCCCCAACCCATGCTAACACGGAACATCAATAATCTTTTAAATCTCTGACACTGTGATAGATGTGATAGATGTATCTCATGTGTTTCATTGGGCATCTCTTCTACCTGGGGCTGAGCACCTTTTTCTCTGCGTGCTGCTCATGTGCATTTTTCTTTTGTATAAGTAGGGAAGTGAAGGGGGCCCAGGACCAGAGCTCCGGCCCCTTTGAGGAGGAACAGAGAGGTTGACGGAACCCAGGGAAACCAAGTAACTCAGGAAGCAGGGAGGCCAGCTATGTCCAAGGCTGCTGAGAGGGCCGGTAAGGTGGGGACAGAGGAGTGGCCCCTGGAGGCCGCAGTCTCGGTGGCATGTTGGGATGGAAGCCTAGTCACAGCAGGTGGAGGGGAGAATGAGAGGTGATGTTTTTGGAGAGACCGACCACCCCCACATTGCTAAGAAGGTGGGACAGAGAGATGGGGCAGGAGCAGGAGGGGAGATGTAAGGAGGGTGACACTCCTTGTGTTCGCTCATGGGGACATTCAGAAAAGGGGGAGGACTAGTGGCAGAAGAATGAGCAGAGAGAGCAGGAGTAATGTCCATCAAAAGAGAGGGGACGTTACATTCCCCTGGGTGACCTCCTAGCCAGACACCAGTGACTCCCAATGGCAGCCCCTCTCTTCACCCTAACTGCTTCCCTGAGCCCCAGGCATGGCCATACACCTGCCTGCTTGATAGCTGACCATGGGTGGCCAGTGGGCATTCAAGTCCAACTGGGCCAGAAAAGAACTCATGACTTTGGGGTGTCTGGGTGGCACAGTCGGTTAAGTGTCCAATTCTTGATTTCAGCTCAGGGTCATGGGGTCGAGTCCCATGTCAGGCTCCCCACTCGGCGGGGAATCTGCTTGAAGATTCTTTCTGTGTCTCTCCCTCTGCCCCTCCCCCCAGTCTCTCTCTCAAATAAATAAATAAATAAATCTAAAAAAAAAAAAAGGAACTCATGACTGGATATGTTTCTTTCTTTTTTTTTTCCTTTCCCGAGTGAAATGACCAATAAATATTTTAATCACCATTTAAAAAAAATAAGATTTAAAATAAAAACCTTATGTTCTTACGTCTTCACTCCCTCCTCAATGAGGATCCAGTTGGGGTGGGGGGGCTCAAGGAGGGATCGGAGGGATGAGGGTAGAAATACAGGGCACGTCCTTAGGGAAGTGGGGTAGGTGCTAGGACAAAGGCCTGGTCCCCACAACAACACAAACACAAACTTCAGGTATAGACTACAACCATCTGACCCTTGACCCTGTGACTCCAGGATGCTCCATGGTCCCCCTTTCCCTCCCCCCCACCATATGCATCCTAGTCTGGAGCTGGGGCTTCAGTGTACCCATCTGAGGGGAAGGAAGGACTTAGTTCCGGGGATACCTCGTGGGAGAGTGGCTGAGGAGTGGAATGGAGTGGCTAATGGTGCAATATGCTTCCCCCTCCAGAATATATACAAGTCTGTAGAGATAAGGAAGACATTAAGTGAGGCGGGAGATCACCTGAGGGCCACCTGAGGCCTGGCTCAGCCTCCCTGTTTCCTCAAACCGGAAAGCTACCTCCAGAGCTGCCCCTTCAGTTTGTTCCTCCACCTCCACCAAAGCCCATCTCCACCTTGTGGACGCTGGGTGGGGACCAGGCCCTGCGGGTGGACTGGGGCGTGGCCCCACTTGCCTCATCACCGCTGCCCCCGCCCACTCCAGGGGACTCTCTCTTGAGGGGCAAGGTTGGCCCCGTGGGCCCCCCGGGTCCTGGCCCGCCCCCGCCCCCGATCAGGCGGTGCCGGCGCTCACAGTGTCCCCGGTGGCGCATGAAGCTGTCTCGCCGCATGAACTTCTTGGCGCAGACACCACACTCGTAGGGTTTGGGGCCTGTGTGTGTCTTCATGTGCTCCGTTAGGTGGGGCTTCACCTTAAACTTTTTGTTGCACACGGGGCAGTCAAAGGGCCGCAGGTTGAGGTGCATGTCCACGTGCCGATCACGCATGCTCTTGTGTGAGAACGCCTTCCCACAGTGGCACAAAAAGATCTTATTACCATCCCCACTGCCTGTCCCTCCGGGGGTTCCCCCAGGACCACCAGGCATGCCCAGGGCCCCTGACGACGTGCCCCCCAGGGTCACCGCCCCGTGTTCAGCCTGGTTCCCTGGTGGCTGGCCTGGAGCCTGTGAGGAGGAGGAAGAGGAAGAGGAGGACGAAGATGATGGGAAAACCAGGATCTGGTTGCCCTGCATGTCCAGGGGAAGCAAGGGCCTCGGAGGGTGGGAGGGGGCATAGGAGGAAGGGGTTGGCCCCCCTGAATCATCAAGCCCTGCTCCAGGACCCCCACCGTCATAGGAGCCAAAGTCATTGGAAGACTCGCAGAAATTGGCCTGCTCCTCTCCCTTGTCTGGAGGCTCGGCTCAGTCAGGGTGCGGACATCACTTATGCTAAGGGTGGCCTCCGGTCCTCCCGCCTCGGGAACCCTGGAGCCACCCCCCAGCTCTTCATCTTCATCATCCTCACAGGTCAACACCAGGTCTTCCTCCTCATCCTCTTCCAGATCTGGGTCTTGGGGAACCAGGGGTGCTGGCGCTGGGCTATTTCTACCCCGCTTCACGTATACCCAGTGTTTCTGTGGCATGATGCTGGGGGGCACGTAGGTGGGCCGCCAGAGCCCAGCCCCAGGAACCCCAGGACCCCTCTCGTCCCCGCCGTCATGGCACAGCTCATCTGCCTCCAGCAGCAGCTTCCCAGAGGTAGCCCCCCCCACTGCCAACCACAGGGGCTGGGAATACAGGGCCACCTCCTCGACGCTCCCCGCTGCCCACCGCAGAAGCTGGAAATGCCTCTTGGGAGGAAGATGAGAAATCAGTGGACTCTCGGGGGCTGAAGTAGTTGCTGCTGTTGGGGGACTGATTCTCACTGGCCCGGCTGGAGGCATGGGAGCGCACGGAGCCCACGGTGGCAGGGACCACAGTGGCCCCACTCCCCGATGGGACCCCAGCACCAGGAACAGTGGCCGAGGTGGCTGCAGCTGTGGTGATGGTGGTGGTGGTGGCCAAGGCCTGGCCTTCGCGGAGGAGTTCAGTGCACTTATCCACGATGTGCCACATTTGGAGCACCGACCCCACCGTGAGAAAGTTGACAATGTCAGCAGCAGCCATGCTGAGACGGCACTGTAAGCCGAAGCCAGGACAGTCTCGAAGGCGCCTGGGTCCATGACGCTGGGCAGCGAGATGGAGGTCATGCCCTTGAGTAAAACCTGGTCATGGAAGTAAGGGGAGGAGGCAGCCAGGACAGCACGATGAGCCCTGAACTCTCGGCCCTGCACACGGATGGACACGTCGCAGAGCTGGCCCTGTAGCCGCTGCTGATTGAGGGACTCCAGAAGGGCACTGGTCACCTCAGGAAAGGGCACGTGCACCACTGCAGCTGCAGGCAGGGGCAGTGGGGTCGGGGCCAGTGACAGAGGCAGGGGGAGTGCTGCCCCACTGGGAGAGAGAGGAGATGGCTCCATGGCGTGGAGGGAAGGGTTACCCCCCCAGCCACAGGAACAAGGGAAGGAAAAGGGCGGCCGGGGGGGTCTCCGAACCGTGCGCCCCCGGGCCCCCCTGCCCCTCACTCGGTGGCCAGAGCCGCAGCCTGGGCCCCTCCCACCACCATCTTGCGCCAACTCCCTCCCTGGATATGTTTCTTAACTACTCTGGGCTACAGTTTCCTCATCTGTAAAATGGGGATGATAATAGAGCCAACCTCATGGGAATTTGTGGCAATTATTTTTTTTCTATTTATTTTATTTTATTTAAATTCAATTAATTAACATACAGTGTATTATTGGTTTCACAGGTAGAGGTCAGTGATTCATCACTCTTACATAACACCCAGGGCTCATTATATCATGTATCCTCCTTAAGGCCCGCCACCCAGTTACCCCTCTCCCCTCCCTCACCCCTCCAGTGACCCTCACTTTGTTTCCTATGATTAAGAGTCTCTTATGGTTTGTCTCCCTCTATGATTTTGTCCTGTGTATTTTTTTCCTCTCTTCCCCTATGATCTTCTGTTTTGTTTCTTAAATTCCACATATGCGTGTGATCATATAATTGTCTTTCTCTGATTCACTAATTTCACCCTCTAGTTCCATCCATGTCATTGTAAATGGCAAGATATCATTTTTTTGATGGCTGAGTAGTATTCTGTTGTGTGTGTATATATATATAATTTTATATAATATATTAATATATCATATAAAAATATAATAAATATGTAATATATAATATATTTTATTTATAGAAAATATATATCAATATATTATATAAAATATATATTTTTTATATATGCATACCACATCTTCTTTTTTTTTTTTTTTTTAACCACATCTTCTTTATCCATCATCTGTCAATGGACATCTGGTCTCTTTCCATAGTTTGACTACTGTGGACATTGCTGCTATGAACATTGGGGTGCAGGTGCTCCTTCGGATCACTACATTTGGATCTTTGGGGTAAATACCTAGTAATGCAATTGCTGGGTCGTAGGGTGGCTCTATTTTTAACTTTTTGAGGAACCTCCATACTGTTTTCCAGAGTGGCTGCACCAGCTTGAGTTCCGACCAGCAGTGTACAAGGGTTCTCTGGGGATTATTATGAGAGAATCCATGTAGAGCAGCATTAACTAGGAGTGACTTCCCCCTCCCCCGGGGGTCATTCAGCAGTGTCTGGGGACAGTTTTGGTTGTCCACCTGTGTGTGCATGTGTGTCTGGCATCCAGCGGGTAGAGGCTGGGGATGTTGCTCAACATTCTATAATGTGCAAGATGGTCCCATGACAAAGAATGATCGAGAGTACCAAGATTAGGAACCCCTGATGCGAAGCTTGCCAGGCACAAAGGAAAAGCTTGGTAAGTGTAAGATATTACTATTATTTAAAACTTCTGGGGTGCCTGGGTGGCTCAGTCAGTCAAGCGTTAGACTCTTGATTTTGGCTCAGGTCATGTTCTCAGTGTTGTGAGATCGAGCCCAGCATTGGGTGTGGAGCCTGCTTGGGATTCTCTCTTTCTCTCTCCCTCTTCCTCTGCCCACCTCCCCGCCCCCCCCCCCCACCTCACTCGCTCTTGCTCTATCTCTTTCTCTCTAAAAACCAAACCAAACCAAAAAACAAACAAAAACTTCTAGAGTACCCAGCTGGCTCAGTTGGTGGAGCGTGTGACTCTTGATCTTGAGGTGGTGTGTTCAGGCCCCATGTTGGGTGTAGAGATTTCCTTAAAAAAATAAAATCTTTATTTTTTAAAATATATTTTTAAAATTTTTAAATTTATTTATGATAGAGAGAGAGAGAGAGAGAGAGAGGCAGAGACACAGGCAGAGGGAGAAGCAGGCTCCATGCACCAGGAGCCCGATGTGGGACTCAATCCCGGGTCTCCAGGATCACGCCCTGGGCCAAAGGCAGGCACCAAACCGCTGTGCCACCCAGGGATCCCCAAAAAATAAAATCTTTAAAGAAACCAAACTTCTGTCTGAACCAGGTTCTGTTCCCACCTTCTGCCATTTTCCCCTTCTAAGGAAAAGCACGACCATCAGCCCAAGAGTGGGGGACCTTGTCTTGTTCACGATGTACCTCCGATGTCTACAACAGTGCCTGACATACAGTAGTTGCTCAATGAATAATTGGTGACTTGATTTTTAAATTATGTGGCTTGTCTTTTCATGACCTTTACCGTTTTTCTTCCAAGTTTTACTCATTTGTAAGAGCTATTTGTTTATGAAGGCTATTAGCACTCTGTCTTTTGATTTCTTAAAAGGTGTTTGCTGGAAATGGTACAAAGTTTTAACTACGGTAGCATGAACTCCAACTAGCTGGATTAACTGTTCCAGCCTCAGAATATACAGAGCAGAAAACCAAACAAAACAAAATCCCACTAATGGACACTTAAGAGTTTGCCAACTCATAGGCAGAATCAAAGGGAGGGACCAGTTCCCCTCCTCGGAATGCTGAGGAGCTTGGACTCCCAGATCCTTGCCCTGACTTAGCGAGTGGCATGAGCAGGTGACTTTTTGGCATGTTTCTTTGCCTGAGTTGAGTCACTCGCAAATTGGGGATAATGATGTTTGTTCCTGGCTCGTCAGCTTGGGGGTGTTTTAAGCTTTTCAGGTAGAAGGGTTTGGTGTTGGATCAGCAGGCCCACAATTATCGAGTGAGTTCTCTCTCTGCACCGCGGCCCTGATTGAATAAGACATAGTTCTGCTTTTGAGGAGCTAAAAGTCCACACAGGGACAGAGACAAGTACGCCAATCACTATAGTGGCTATGGGAAATGGTGTGTGTGTATGTGTGTGTGGGGGGTGTGTGTGTAGAGCCCCAGACATCATACCCACGAAGTGGGTGGCTGCCTAGAGGGAGGGCAAGAAAGGCTTCCCAAAGGAAAGGGTATCTGAAAGGGCTGGAGGGGATAAATAGGGATTTGTCGGACAGGCAGGGGGCAGGGTGGTCAGAGAGAGGGAAGTGCAGTTGCAGAGGCTTGGAGGCGCACAACAAGACAACGGAGATGGGGACACTGCACCTTGTGGGATTCCTCCTCTCTGGCTGACCCAACACTTCAATTACTTCTTTCCTATCTGGACTTTGGCCTGAGCCAAGTTGGTCTTGGCGGGCAGGAGGCTGACATGTGACAGCGCTGACATGTGACCAGCCACCCTGGGGAGGGGGAAGCAGTCCTGTTAGGAGGCTCTGCTTGGGGGAGCAGGCCTTTAGGGGGCTGGTCAAGTCTCCTTTCTCTGCACAACAAGGAAAGAGGCAGAAGGAGGCTCTGACCCATGGCTCTCTCATTTGGCCCGGGAGTCTCAGCTGTCCTAGGGGAGGATTGTTTTCAGAAGCAGAGAAACCACAGGGGTGGGGGCTCTGGGGGGAACTAGAAGATATCGAGCTGAATGGCAGAGCTGGGGAGAGTCTGAGTTACCTTAGTCTGGGGAGGGCAGAGCATTTCACCTCCCTTGGTACCTCTGTCCTTGGTGCTTGGTGGCCGCTGGGAGTGACGTATTTGAGGCTGAGATGTGTTTCAGCAGGAAAGTGTGCTGGGATCCATTAGCAATGTCTGCTCTGGGTGCTGGAAGGCAGAGAAGGGGCCCGTATGCTATGTTGCTTGCTGCCTCTGCCCTAGTCAGGTGCTCGTGTTTTACAGATGGGGAGACTGAGGAACAGAGAGTGGAAGTAACTTATTTGTTCTTGTATCTCCAGTCCCAGGACAATAACTGTCACAGAGTGTCAGGAAATGTCCATGGAGCCAGCTTTCACTGAGTCCTCGAGCCTCAATTTTGTGTTTTATTAAAACTGGACAAGTGGTTGTTTGGTGCACAGAATCTTGCATGTTCCCTGGAAGTTTTTCTGCAAAGGAACAGCCCCCCAGAGGAGGACCTTGGAGTGGTGTCTTCTCAGGGAAGCTGTGAGCTGACCTGGGCAGAAAGGCCGAGAGCAGGCTCAGGCAGCAGGCTGCAGGAGAACTGACTTGGCCCTTTTCAAAAAGATTAACTAAAAAATATTAAATAGAATGGAAGGGCCACAGAACCTCAAGTCTGAAAGCGTTCAACAGTTTAGCAGGAAAAAACCAACCAACCAACCAACCAACCAAACAAACACAGACCTGTGTTCAAACATCAACTCTCTCTCTTTCTAGCTGTGTGACTTTGGGAAAGTGACCTAACCTCTCTGATTCCATTCAGTTTCCTCATCTGTAAAAGACGAGTAATATCATCCCCAGCTCAAAGGTTTAAATGAAATATGCAAGCACATTGCCAGCCCAGCGCCTGACACTGAAAATAGGAGTCCCCATTTTACAAAGTGGAAGAAAAAAAAAAAAAAGAAAGAAAACCCAGCAACTTCAAGTTCCAAAGACACTAGTGTCCCTATTTCTAGCAAGTAGTCGTCTACAATAGGCACATTTTACTGGTCTTCCATGCCTTCCAGGATATGCGGTGCCTTGGCTTCTCCCACAAAGTCACCAGTTGAGAGTGGAGTTCTGGAAGGACCCCAAAGGCCCCGGGGTTCACCCAGCACCTACTACCTGCAAAGGCCTGGCCTAAGTGCTAGGGCCTGATTTTAGTGTAGATGGGAACAGGGAGTGACAGTAGGTGACCAGGGCTTCCACAGGGGTGTCCAGCTCTGCGGCCCGGGCCAAGTTCCTTCCTGCTGGGCCTGTTTCCCCATGTGTGCCTGGGGGATGGGATGTAGGCCTGGACCAGTGGGCCTGCATGGGGAGGGGAAGGAGGGGGTTGGCTGTTGCCGTCGGGGCTCTGGGGATGGGAAGGGGCGAGCGAGGTGCGCCCACCTGGGCTCTAACCCGTGACCCCGGCCCCAGAGTGAGCCCCCCCGCGAGGGTTAGGGAGTCATTAGCCCGGATTAGGGCGGGTGGCCCAGTGACTAAGAGGCATTTGCAACCTGAGCTCCCGCCCTGGGCACCCGAGGGGGGTGGCGGGCACCCTCTCCCTCCCTAGCCCTCCCTGGGACGGCCAGCGTTGGCTGGGGACAGATGGTTGTCCCTCCGCACAGACCCCACCCCAGTCCCGCCCAGCCCTGCTCCTGGCTGAGATCTGCACTTCCCAAAGCCAAGTCTTGCCCCCCAAGTGGAGCCCACTTCTTGGGGTGTCCCAGGCTTCCCATTCGGCAGCAGCCCGCTGTGCTGGGCCCTGAGTTCCAACCCCACCCTTGCAGGTAGCCTGCTCCGTGACCTGGACACGTTAAGGTCCCTGAGCTCCAGGTTCCCTACGGGACTGTGGTAAACTCATTGTTAGGAAAAACCACAGCGAACACTTAGCAAGAGGCCATGCAGAGCGTGGAAGCTGCTCGCGTGGGCCGTGGACCAGCAGCACCGCACCGCCAGCAAGCTTGGTAGAAATGCAGCGGCTGGACCTCAGGCAGATGCCCAACCTGCTGAGCCAGCCTGCATCCCCCCCCCCCCCCGCCAAGATTTTATTTATTTATTCATGAGAGACACACACAGAGAGGCAGAGACACAGGCAGAGGGAGAAGCAGGCTCCATGCAGGAGCCCGATGCGGGACTCGATGCCAGGACCCCGGGATCATGGCCTGGACAGAAGGCAGACGCTCAACTGCTGAACCGCCCAGGTGCCCCTAGCCTGCGTTTAAAATAAAAGAGATTTATTTAATTAATCTATTTGAGAGAGAGAGTTGAGTGAGGAGCCCAAGGTAGACAGATCCAAGACCCCAGGACCTGAGCGGAAATCAAGAATCAGAGGCTCAGGGATGCCTGGGTTGAGCATCTGCCTTCAGCCCAGGGTGTGATCCTGGAGTCCTGGGATCGAGTCCCACATCGGGCTCCCTGCATGGAGCCTGCTTCTCCCTCTGCCTGTGTGTCTGCCTCTGTGTGTGTGTGTCTCTCATGAATAAATAAATTAGAAAAAAAAAAAAGGAATCAGAGGCTCAGTAGTCTCGGCCCCCCAGGCGCCCCCGGCCTGCATTTTAACAAGATCCACAGGAGATTCCAGTGCGCTCCGGAGTCTGCCCAGTGAGGGGGGGGGGGGGGGGGAAGGACCTGCCTGCAGACCCTGTCTGCCTCCTACCACGCACTCACCTTGGGCACGTTACGGGGCGCACTTTCCTCCTCTGTAAACGTCGAGAATAAGAGTGACATAGTGTGCTTCTAGGGACTGTGAGCATCAAACAACTGAAAAATGAAAAAACACCCCTCCCCCCCCCCAATCACCCCACGCGGCAGAGGGCCTGGTACAGAGAAGGACTCCCTCGAGGACAGTCCAGCGTAAGGGGCTCCCGCATCTGGCCTTTGTTGCCTCTCCAGCCTCCGCCACTGTCCCAGAAAGCAGCGCCCTGCCCTGGTACCACCGTCCTTCCAGAGACCCCGTCTCCCTCTCTCCGTGTTCCCCCCGCAGGGAAAGGACACGTGTCCGCCAGTGTCCACCACCCTTAGGGCTTTACACACAGGAGGTCACTAATGAGCACCTGTCCCGCCTGGGCTGACCCGCCCTTGTTGCTCTGTGTGGGGGCAGGGGGGCTTAAAGGGAGTCTAATGACAGCCTGTATTAAGTACTTGCTGTTTCTAATCCTTGCTGCATACTTTACGTGGTTATTCATTTAGTGCTCAAACAGCTCTGAGTGAGGGACACTCTCTTATTATGCCCGTTTTTCTGATGAGGAAGTGAAGGCTCAGGGAGATGAACTCAGTGGTCCAGGTTCCCACCGCTGGCAGGTGGCTGACCTGGGATTTGGCTTTATCTTTCTGCCCTGCTCTGTGACACTGTCTCTTCTTTATTTTTTTTTAAATATTTTATTTATTTATTCATGAGAGACAGAGAGAGAGAGAGGCAGAGACACAGACAGAGGGAGAAGCGGGCTCCCTGCATGAAGCCCGAAGGGGGACTCGATCCTGGGACTCCAGGATCAAGCCCTGGGCCGAAGGCAGGCGCTAAACCGCTGAGCCACCCAGGCATCCCCCATCTCTTCTTTATTAAGTCTCGGGGTGGGGGAAGGGCCGAGAGCAGTGAAAGGACTGGGGTGAAGGGAATCTAACCTGGGTCTGGACTGAAGTGGGGTCAGAGGTTCTCCTTTGCCTGCCCCGTGGGGAGGGATTTAACCTTGGTATGGGGTAGGAGGGAGGGAAGGGAGGAGTGGGAGAGAAAAGGAGGATGTGTATGAATGGGAGTTGGTTATTTCTAGAGCTCTTCTAGTTATTTCTAGAGCTCTTCTTCCCCGTTTTCCAGATGGGGCGAGCGAGGCTAACTGCCTTTCTGGGAGTCCCACGGTCAGAAGCTGAGCCTCCCAGTGTGTTTCCCTCTCCCAAGACTTTGGCTGCACCCGGCATCTGGGCCAGGACCTAGCCCTGCCCCAGTCTCTTCCTGCCCCTCCCAAGACTCTCCCTTAATCCTTTCTGCTTTGGCCTGATCAGGGGAGGTGGCTCAAGATCAAAGGCCCAAAGGAAAGCTGGGGGCGGTGTTCGGCCAACATGCCTCACTCAGGTGGGGAGACAGTCTTCCCAGGCGGCCAGCAGAGGGTGAGCCCCTTGCCCTGCCTGCTCGAGGGGAGACCCCATGTGAGTCTGGATTCGAACCCTGGACTTTGTGATTTTAGGGATGGGCTCCCAACCTCTAGTTCTCCCAGGATTCCAGGGAGGTTGGTCCTGTCACCTATTCCCAATTGGGGAAACTGAGGCTGAGTGTCTGTATTTGTTTCCTGTGGCTGCTGTAACAAATTGCCACAAAGCTGGTGGTTGAGCAACACGCATTTATTATTTTATAGTCCCGGAGGTCAGCATCCTGACATGAGTCTCACGGGGCTAAAATCAAAGTGTCAACAGGGCTGCATTCCCTTCAGGTAGCTCTAGAGGAGGATCGTTTCCCTGCTCTTTCTAGTTTCTGGAGGCTGCTCACATTCGTTTGTTCCTGCCCTCTTCCCCCAGCTACAAAGTCAGCAGCGTTGCGTCTCTCTACGCCCGAGGAAAGCTTCTCCTCACCCAAGGTCGGCCCACCTGGAGAAAGCAGGTTTATCTCCTTATCTCAAAATCCTTAACTATAATCCCATCTGCGAAGTCCGTTCTGCCTTTTTTTTATGAGTTCCAGGGATTAGGATGTGGACCCGTTGAGTGTGGGGGTGGGTGTTATTTTGCCTAGAACAGAGGGGTTAAGTGATCTGTCCAAAGCCACACAGCCCAGGAGTGGCAGAGCTAGGACTTGAACCCAAACCCCAAGCCCCGAATCCTGGCGACCTCTCCTGCCACACTCCTCTGCTGCTGTGGTTCTAACCTTATGGATTGGGTGAAGGTTTCCTCAAAAGTGTCAGGAGGCTTCTAAATTAATAAATCACTTTATAAATGAAGATGTCGCAGTAGACAGGTGCTCAGTAGACACCGTTAGTTGGAGGACAGAAATGCCAAAGGTACATGGAGGAGAAATTGTCCCGTCCCCCCCTCTGGTGTCGCTGCTGCTCTCGAAGAGTCAGTCTTTCCTCCGAAGCTGGTGAGAAACAGGAGCTTGTTTGTGAGAGACGTGCTTCCTCTCAGATGACAGTAGGAGGGCTGGCCTGGCTCCAACCAGAGTCTTCCACTGTGGGTGCTTTAGCTCGGCCTCCGGCCTCCGTGCTAATCCGGTTGCCTCTAGGACTTCCCCCTAGATTTGCATCTTGGGGTATAACCATCAGGTTTTCTTTAGGAAAAACTGGGCAATAGGGTTGGAGCTGGAGGAGGTGCCTTGCTGGAGATCTAATGATGGGCAAGGCAGATGCGGTCCCTAACCCAAAGGGCCTAGTTTTCCAAGTGTGCGAAGTTGTTGTTACCATTTTGTAAAGATGCTAGTATCAGAGGAGCCTCTGGGACTTTCCCAAGACCACACAGTGGTGGAGCTGGGACTTGAACGTGGAGCCTCCAGCTCTCTCCAGGATGACCCCGGGCCTCTCCCTCCCCACAGTAGCTACCTTCTGGTTAATGGGCCAGACTTCCTTCTGGTGCGCTCAGGAGCCACGTTTGATGTTGCTCTTCCTGGCTCCAGGAGCCGACAGGCCCTCCTCAAATTACCGCTGGTAATTGGGGTGGAGAATTAATCACAGCTTTGAGGTTCCACTTTCCCCTCCGGCAGCCCTGCACTGCTGCCCAGAGAGGGAGGCGGAGCCCCAGCACCGGGTAATGATTTTGTGTTCTGGGATGAAGCCATCGGGAGGAGGGCAGGCCAGCTCTGCTCTGTGTGTGCATATGTGTGTGGGCGCATTTGGGCGTGCAGCGTGTGTGTGTGTGTGTGTGTGTGTGTGTGTGTGTGGTGGGGGTCTGTGAGTGTTAGAAGTAACCCTGGGCAGGGTTGGGGACTCCCCACTGGAGACCTTGTTCCACCTGTCCCTAGCTGGGTCACCAGGGCCTCAGTTTCTTTAACTGTAAAACAGGAGTGATCCTTGCCTTGGTCCTTCATCTTCCTTAGGAGATGTTTGTGAGCAACGTGTAAGACCACAAGGACAAAACTGCCTGGGGGGAAAGGGAAGGATGCCCTGTAGAGACAGAATGGCCTGTGGTTAGGGTGCAGACTGCTTCTGTTCAAGTCCCAGATCCCCCGCCTGGGTGGCTCAGGTCATGATCCCAGGGTCCTGGGATCGAGTCCCTTATCAGTCCCTGCGTGGAGCCTGCTTCTCCCTCTGCCTGTGTCCCTGCCTCTCTCTCTGTGTCTCTCATGAATAAATAAATAATATCTTTTAAAAAAGTCCCAGATCCTCTCTTCACTAGCTGCATGCCCTTGACTTCACCTCTCTTGGCCCATTTCCTCATCTACAAAATGGGGAGAATGTTGGAAGCGACCAAAATTCATCAGATCTAACACTTCCGTAATTGTCCAACACCAGCATATCATGTCCCATAAATCAAGAAAAAAGGCGACCAACTAGGACACAGTGCTTCCTTGCGCTGAGGTTAGATTTTATTTTTCCTGGAAGAGCTCTTTTAGACGACATTCTTTATCATAAGTCAGTCTTGTGGATTCATGACAAGGAATATACACATGAAATATAGGCAAGTCGGTTAAGATATTCCTCAAACATCTTCATATTCAGAGTCCAACTTTCTTGGATCACTTTTCAGCTCAGACTTGCCAGGGAACATGTTTTCCCATGACTTTGTCCTCTGTGCCAGCAGGAGTGTGTGAGGAGGTGTTGGCAGCATCTTTAAAAGAGAGCTTGTCCTACAGTGTAGTTCCTTTCAACCCCTTGACCCTCCTGCATCCCCGGGGGCCCTTTGCCATCAAACTGTGCCACCTTAAGAGGCGGAGAGATTCAGAAGAAAGGTGACAGGTTGCAGCCCCTCTGCCACCTTGACAGGGCACGGTGACTACGGGGATCCGAGAACAGACTGGACATGAGCTGGGAAACAGTAGTTCCCTAAGGAAGATGTGCAGTGGCACTGTGGGGTCATGACAAGGGGACCTTGGGCCAGGGCAGCCAAGACTTCACAGCTGGAAACCAGGCAGGGATGCAGGGTCCTCAGGATGGTCAGGAGCCACATGGCATGATGTTCACCTCTGATTCTGCCCAAGTGCTGATGGCCCCAGGTCTGGTCAGCAAAGTTCTAATGCTGTATTTATTATTTTTTTAAAGATTATTTATTTGAGAGAGAGAGAGCGCGCACAAGAGAGATCATGAGCAGAGGGAGGGGCAGAGGTACAGGGTGAAGCAGACTCCTCCTTGAGCAGGGACCTGATGCGGTGGCATGATCCCAGGATGTTGGGATCCTGACCTGAGCTGAAGGCAGACGCTCAACCAACTGAGCCACCCAGGCGCCCCTATAATGTTATATTTAAGTCATTAACTAGGATTTAAATACTACTAAGAAAGGAGGAAGGGGTGAGGAAAGGGGAGGAATGGAACTCACCCAGATGGATGGAACTCACCCTGATTTGCCCAAAGCAGACAAATCCTAAGTGGCTGAAAATAATCTGATATGACTGAGGTTACCCGTTGGGTGGTTTAGGTTTCCACCAGCAGGAAACAAGGAGCTGGAGACATAAACTCCGTCCAGTTGCAGAAAAACAAAATGTTTCTTGCATATGTGAGTTTGTGTCCTGGGAAATCCACACGCATTGCATGTTCAAACGCACACGCCTATGTATGCAGATGGGTGTTCATGGCCATATTGATACATGCAGGAAAAAGAATCAAAGGAGAGACAATCAAAGGTAACGGGGTGTCCTCTGCATGGGGGCCACCTCGGTTTTTAATCCATCGGCACACGGGTTTTGTTGTTGTAACAAAGGCCAGAGAAACTAGTTCCCAGGAACGGGTGCAGGACATGGACAGTTCAGGACGGACGTGGGTGCTGGTTGACATTTAAGATCCCAGGCTCCTTCTGACTTGTTGCTCTGCCCTCCCCCATATTTGGCTTCCACCTTAGGACCTCACCTGGCTGCCCAGGTCCTTCCCTCACATCTGCATTCCGCCTGGTGGGAAGGCAGACTGGGAAAAGGAGGACAGATTTTGTTCTTTCTTCTTTTTTTTAAGGGCACAATCCCAAAGTGGCGCATGGCGCTACCTGTCACGGGACTCAGATGTAGCCTGGTCACATGGTCGTGATGGCTACAGGGGATGCTGGGAAATGGAGTCTTTCCTGGGCAGCCACGTGTCTACTCTTCAAAGGATCTGGATGAGGGACATCTAGCAGTCGGCCGCATGGGTGGCCTTCTGTGTTCCTTTCTGTCTTCCACAGTTAGTGAAATCATCCCGCCCTGTACTGCTGATGCCATTTTTACCTGGTTTTTCCTTCCTTGCCTGATGGGAGGCGGTGTGGGGTCTGATCTGGGTTTAAATTTGCCACCGTCTGGCTGGGAAACTTAGGACAGGTGACTTCAACTCCTTGTGGTGGACACTGTTGTGTGCTGCCCAGATGCTCCCCGCCCCTGCAAAACCAAACAAAATCCTGAAGCGCACGTGCCCTAGCTGTGAGGAATATTGGGTGACCGAGGGCTGTCCTGTGGGTCCCTCTCCAGGAATTGCCCTTAGCCAGAGGGAGCTGCCTTGCCCCAGGCTATGCTGCTTTCCTGGGGCAGCCCCCATGCAGTGACATGCCAGTGTGGGGGTACAAGGCCCACCCGTCGCCTCAGTGGAGGACGTCTCTGAAGGACATTCCAGCTGCAGAGCCTCCAGTGGGGTTGGCCGAGGTCTCTGTCGGGGATGCCGTCCAGCCCAGCTTCTCCCTCCACCCAACCCAGCTCTTTGGCCCCCCGCCACCCCACAGGTCCGGGCCTGCGACCACCCCTCAGTGAGCTCCCTTTGTGCAAATCTCCATCCCGGAGTCTGCTTCCCCCGGGAGTGACTCTTAAGTCGGTTCCCTGGATCTGTGGAGTTGAAACATAATTACTATGAGGTTTTAAGTGAAGCCGCCCGGTATGTAGTAGTTGCTCAGTAAAGTAAAACACCAGCGAGCACTTCAGTGTCTAGCACGGACTCTGCCAGACTGTGTTCCACGTCATACACGCCATGACGTCATTCACTCTTCCCGACGAGCCTGTGAGAGAGGTACCACGCTTACTCCCACTTTACAGATGTGCAAACAGCCTCAGAGAGGTCAAGTAACATGCTCCAGGCTCCCAGCTTGCGAATATTCAGACGCGGCACTGTCACCGGTCAAGTGGTGGGTCAGGATTTCAAGGCCAGGGCCAGGAGGCCAGGCTCAGTGACACCAGGCAAGGAGTGTCTGCTGTCACCTCAAGCCTCCCTCCCGTGCCACCGAGGATGGAGGTCTCTGCGGGCGGGAGCGCACTGGGCACCGCGGGGGCGGAGGCTCATCTCCCCGTGGCTCTTATTCCCACGAGGACGGCTCCAGTGCGGCCTGTACTCACCGTGTGCCGGGCCCGCATTGAGCCCTCAACAGGCGTCATGTCACGGACTCCCCCCCCGCCCCCCACAAGGCACCCCGGCTGTTCCTGTCTGTTTTATAAATGGGACAGTAGAGGCTCGGGGAGCTTAAGTAAATTGCCTCAGTCCCAGGGCTGGGAGGCGGCACCGTGGGTCCAGCCCAGGTCAGTGTGAGTCTGGACGGTTGTCGCTCCCCGTGAGGCCTTCGTTGGGGTGAGTCCCTGAAGTGACTGCCCTCAAACAGACCCAAATAGAGAGCATAAGTTTACCCGGGCTGGCCAGTGTCCTGGAGTGGGTGGGGGGTGGCGCCCAGGGGTTCCCAGCGCGGGGGGCAGGGGGAGGTGCAAGGCCACCCTGGAGGAAGCCCCCAGTGTGACGGGCAGGCTCGGCTTCTCTCCGGGCAGGGCCGCTAGTCTGAGAGGGGAGGTCCAGGGGGAGCACCTGCCGTGGGGGGAGGCACAGGCCCTGCCTTAGGGGAGGCCCGGTCTGATGAGGAAGGCTCAGGCCCAGCCCTTGGCGTCCGTGCTGGGGAGCTCAGGTGCCAAGGGCCCCCGGAGGGAGACGGTGCCAGGAAGGCGCCGAGGGGGGCTGGAGCAGGAAGCTGGCTGGAGGCCAAGCCCAGGCCAGTCTCCCCCAGGCGCAGGCCGCGCCAGCAGCTGGGCGCCGGTCACGAGGGCATGACGGGGCCTCCTGGAGAAGCCACATGAGCTGGCGCAGCATCTGCTGACTCGACGTGCCCCGGGTCGGGGGTGCTTGCCCGGCTCCAGCGCCCTGGGCCACTTCTTTCCTCCCTGGGCCTCAGTTTCTCTATCTGCCAATGGGTTGGGGGCTTCCCACCCCACCACCCCTCTGTGTGGGAGTGTGGTGCCCTGACCCCTGGGCCCTGGCTCCTGGCCCACTCCCCCGCTCCCGGCTTCTCAGCCCCCCGCCCTGCACGCAGCCGTCCTGAGGACACGCTCGCTGCGGAGCACCTTGGCCTTCGGCTCCCGCCCCGGCCCGGGGTGTGGGGGTGATGTGTGGACGCCCCGCCGCGGCACTCAGCCATCTGCTGCGAGAGCAGTCCCAGGTGCGTGTCCAGGTGCCCCCCCTCCCTGCAGGGGTCCCCGCCCTGTGGGGTAGCTTCCTCGATGCTCACAGCAATTCCCCGTGCTCTGTCCGGAGGTGCTGCTGGCCTTCCCTTCTGCACACTCACGGCTAGTGAGGCCTTCACATTCCCCCGTCCAGGCGTTCGTGCCTGGTCCCCAAAGCCAGGCACCCCTCAGATGGCGTGCGCCGTAGAGCTGGGATTGCGTGCATGTCTACCCCAGTTCTAGACTCCAGCCCTGGCATGGAGTGGGTGTTCAATACATGCTTCCCCCCCCCCAAATACATATAGTGACTGGATGGGGAGGAAATGCATGAGAGTGTCCACATCTGTACGGTGGGACTGGCTTCTTTATGTATTTGGGAGGAGAAATGAGAAATGCCTGTGGGGGGCTCACCCAGGAAGTACCCAGTGTGTGTTGACTGTGACCATTATTATCCGGCTATAATTTGGCAGGACCAAGTGATAGGAACTTGCACTTGCCGTCCTGCTAATCTCTTTTAGGCCTCCATTTAGATTCCTGCCCACGGTTCTTTTTTTTTTTTTTTTTTTAAAGATATTTGTTTATTTATTCATGAGAGACAGAGAGAGAGAGAGAGGCAGAGACACAGGCAGAGGGAAAAGCAGGGAGCCCGACGTGGGACTCGATCCCGCGTCTCTAGGACCAGGCCCTGGGCCGAAGGTGGCGCTAAGCCGCTGAGCCACCAGGGTTGCCCCTGTGGTTCTTTAGAGCAAGTCTAGGCCAGTGTCTGATAGAGCTCAGAACTGCTGAGTCTCAGCCTCCAACTCCAACTCCCCCCAAGCCCCTGTGTTGTTGTTGGCCAGTGCCTGCAGCCGTGACTGGAGGGCAGCCTGTGACCTGCAGGAGGACCCCATTTGAGAGAAGAGAGGCGAGCGAGGCAGGACCCCGCACAGAAGGTGATCCCTGAGGTTGCAGCAGCCTTTGGATCGGTGTCGGACTCTCCGCTGTGCACCTGCTGTGTGCCTCCACCTGGGAGGGTGTGATCTGAGTGAGATGTGGGAGGCAGCAGCTTATAGGGAGCCTGGAGTAATACACTTGGGGTCCAGTCCTAATGGGGCAGTGGTGGAGAAATCCCCTGACCTGTCTGAGCCTTTGTCTGTAGGCTACAAGCTGGCCCTAAAGGCGAAGTGAGCACAGAGCACAGCTTTGGATGGTTCTGCAGCCGGGCGTGGTCCGCACCCGCCCACCTTGTACACCTAATTATAGCACGGGGTCTTGGCCCTTCAGGATCTTACAGTCCAGCTCAGGAGACAGGTGAGAAGCAGGCTGGGAGGTCCAGAATTTCAGCTATGATGTGCCTCCCAAGGGATAAGCATCAAAGGTGGAGACTCACCTGGGTTGGAGAGATCTGGTTGGGCTTTCTGGAGAAGGGGGTCCCTGAGCCAAGCCCCAGGGAGCAACAGGCTGTGGACTGGTGGAGGCGAGAACGGAGGCGTCCGGGCAGGGGAATAAGGTGCAGGGGTCGTGGCGGTGGGTGGAACGGCATTAGGGGTGGCAGTGGTGTGGCCTGAGGGCTGCCAAGGACACTTCGGGGTGTAACAAGAGTGGGGTGGGAGGCGGGGCCCATGGTCTCCGGAGAGCAGGAGAGGTTGCTGAGTGGGCCTGTGTAAAGAAAGCTTTTCCCTTTCATCCGTCACAGGGTAAAGAGCTGGTTATAGCAGGTCGGGGAGAGACCAGGGGCTGCAGCCTCTCACATCTTCAGGATCAGGGCAAGCCTCTCAGCCTGGCCCCGCTCCCCCCTGGGCCCTGGTGACCTGGCCTCTTCCCATGTCCCCGGCCTGAGCAGCCCCACCCAATCCTCTGGCCCTTCGGAAGCACGCCCCGTCCCTAAACCTCGCCCTGCTTCTGAGGCCTTTGCTCCACTGTCCTCAGCCTGAACTGCCCTTTCCCCCACACCCACTTGGCAAACCCCAGCTAATCCCTTAAGACCTGGCTTCAAAGTCACCTCCTCTGTGAAGCCTTCCTTGAACTGCGCAGGAGGGACAGACTCCTTTCTCCTCTGTGCCCCACAGCACCCCCTGCCTTCGTTCATCACAGCAAATGCATTTTGCTCTGCCAATTAGTGGCCGTGTGACCCTGGGCAAGTTCTTAAATGTCTCAATGCCTCACTCACTGTCCTCCCCAGTAAAATAGGGGCAGTAATAATAGTACCCACCTCGAATGGGTTAACACTTGTAAAGCGTCCAGAACAGTGCCTGGCATTTAGTCAGTAGTAAATGTTACCCATGATTAAAATAATTACTGTTGCCTCATCGGGCTGTTACGAGGATTAGTGAGTTAATGCATGTCAAGTGCTCAGCACGGTGCTGGGCACCCGGTGAGCCCTTAACAAATTGGACCTATCATCCCCATTGTCACTGCCATCCCCCCATCGCCGTCATCATCTGTAGGCCCATCTGCCTCCCCCACATGGAACCCCTGAGGCACTGCCATGACCTGGCCATCTTTGATCCCAGTGGCCAGTTCAGAACCAGTCACACGGTAGGTGTTCAGGAAGTGTGTTGAGTGGCAGCGAGGACAGGGTAGAGATACTCAGAGCTGGGTGGAGAGGACTCTGGGGAGCCGTGTTGCCCTCCTTGGAACATATATATATATACTTTAAGATTTATTTAATTATTTTAGATTGAGAAAGAGAACATGGGCGGGATGGGCAGAGGGAGAGGGACAAGTAGACTCTGCTGAGCACAGAGCCTGACGTGAGGCTCTATCCCATGACCCCGAGATCACCATCTGAGCTGAAACCAAGAGTCTGACACTTAACTGATAGTGCCCCCCAGGCACCCCTCCTGGAATATTTTGTTTTATGTTTATTTTATTTATTTAGTTGAGAGAGTATACAAGCAGGGGGAGGGGCAGAGGGAGAAGGAGAAGCAGGTTCCCCTCTGAGCAGGGAGCCTGGGGCTCCATCCCAGGACCCGGAGATCACGATCTGAGCTGAAGGCAGACGCTTAACTGACTGAGCCACCTGGGTGCCCCTCCTTGGACTATTTTAAAGGTAGTCCCACTCGAGGCTTGGAGACTTCTAAGCTGTGACCTTGCTCCAGGAGGCTGTCCTGTAAGGCTTTAGACCCAGGCTACCCAACTCTGCAAGCTAGCAGCCGTATGGCCTTAGCAAGTCCCCTACCCGCATAGGGCCTCAGGTGCCTTCTCTGCTTAATGGGGTTGGTGACAACCAGGACAGCGTTCCTTGAGGGGCGGCCCCTGCGCTAGTGCTTTACACATAGGGGTAACTGGATCCTCACGGCCACCCGCGAGACGGCTGCTAGTGAACAGAGGCGCAGAGGATTCTGCGTGGTAATGCTGCCCAAGCGTTGGCACCGCGTCTGGCCCTGGGGAGCACTCTGCTCTAGGAGTCGCCAGTGAGGGGCCCCTGGCTGGCTCAGCCGGTAGAGCTAGAGCGTGTGACTCTTGTTCATGCAGGGCCTAGAGCTTATGTAAAAAAAAAAAAAAAAAAAGATTAAATCTGCATAAAAAAGAAAGAGAGGGGGCACCTGAGGGGCTCAGTTTTTGAACGTCTGCCTTTGGCTCAGGTTGTGATCCCGGGGTCCTGGGATCGAGTCTCGCATCGGATTCCCCACAGGGAGCCTGCTTCACCCTCTGTCTGTGTCTCTGCCTCTCTCTCTGTGTCTCTCATGAATATATAAATAAAATCTTTTAATGAAAGAAATAAAAAGAAAGAAAAAGAGTTTCCAGTGAAATGGAGGGAAATCTATCCCCCTTGAGGAGAGAGCCCAGGCCCTAGGACCCTCTCTGGATGCTGACTACTAGGACCAAGTCAGGATGGGATGGTCCTCAGAGTTCTGGGCCTTGACACCCGCCTGTGCGAGGGGACGTCGGCACATGCCAGGACTCCCTCTGGAGCCTGGTCAGGCCACCTACCTCTCTCTCTTGCTGTTCCCCCCGGCGGTGGCATGAGTCATGCCGTGCCGCCTCCCTGGCTGTAAGCCTGGCCGGCTACCTACTGTGCATCACGTTTTGATGTCAGGTAATTACAGCCATTACTGTCATTATGAAAAAGTTACGTGATCGTGCAGGTCCAGGAAGCCCCAAAATGCCCCGGGGGAGCTCCTCTCCACGGCTGGACTGCTCGGGAGGAGGATCCTCCTTGCCGGCCAGTTCTGTCTTCCTCCGTTGGACGAGGAGCTCCTTGAGGATAAAGAGGGAATCTCCCTCATGGGGCCGGAGCTCTGGACACAAGATCTAAAAGAATGTTTTAAAATGCATGACTGAGCAGGCAAAAAAAGAAAAGGAGCACTCAAAAGCCAAAAATAGGTTAAAAAAATTAAAGATAAAGTAAGAAAGGCTGTGTACACACATCGAGAGGGGAAGGTGAGCCCCGGACTGGTAAGTCCCCCTGAAGGATGCCTGTAAACCGGGGCTTTGTTAGTTCGTCAGTGGCAGCCAAGTTTACAAAGCAGGACAACTTGCCTCTTTTAGCATCAAGGTCTTTGAATCGTGACAAATGCAAAGACAGTTGACCCTTGAACGGCATGAGGGTTAGCGATGCCGACCATGCCTCGTCCTGCGCAGCCGAAAATCCCAATATAAATTTTGACTTCCCAAACCCTAGCTACTAAACAGCCTACTGTTGTCCAAAAGCCTTCCTGATAACAGCCAATTAACACACTTGTGTGTGTTCTGTGTACTGCCTACTGCATCCCCACAGTAGAGTCGGCTAGAGAAACGAGAATGTTATGATCATTGTAAGGAACAGAAAATACATTTGCAGTCCTGTTCTGTATTTATCAAAAAGAAATCCAAGTAAAAGTGGACCCACGCAGGGTCCTTTGAGGGTCAACGGTAGTTGTGTCCACATTACCACGGTCAAGATCTACAAGGGTCTTCTCCTCTCAAATCTCCGTGTCCCTCTGTAGTCAACCTGTTTTCTCCTCTCCGGCCCTTGGCAAACTCTGATCTGATTTCTGTCCCTATGGTTTTGCCTTTTTGCAGGATGTCATAGAAATGGAATCCTGTAGTATGTCACCTTTTGTGGGTTGGTTTTTTTTTTTTGTTTTTGTTTTTGTTTTAGCATAAAGCATTTAAGGTTGATCATGCAGTTGTGCAACTGGTAGTTTATGTCATCGTATCATGTACCACATTTTGCTTATCCATTTGCTTGTTGAGGGACATCTGGGTGGTTTGGAGTTTCTAGTGATTATAAATAAGGCTGTTACACATTCACGAACAGGGAACGGTGTGAATGTAGGTTTTCATTTTACTAAGGTAAATAGTTAAGAGTGAGATTGCAGGGTTGTATGGCATGTACATGCTAGACTTTATTTATTTATTTATTTATTTATTTTCATGCTAGACTTTATAAAGGACTGCCGAACTGTTTTCCTAAGTGGCTGTGCCACTTTGCATCCCCTCCATTACCAACACTGTGGAGCTTTATATATATATATATATATATATATATATATATATATATATATATAATTAGCAGCTTTATTTTACGTTCTGTATCAAGTATTGTTGTTTTTTTTTTAAGATTTTTGATTTATTTATTCATGAGACACAGAAAGAGAGAGGCAGAGACACAGGCAGAGGGAGAAGCAGGCTCCATGCAGGGAGCCCGATGTGGGACTTGATCCCGGGTCTCCAGGATCACACTCTGGCCAAAGACGATGCTAAACCACTGAGCCACACGGGCTGCCTGCTTTATTTATATTTTAAAGATTTTATTTATTTATTTATTTGAGAGAGAGAGAGAGAGAGCAAGCATGTGGGAGTGGGGGGAGGAGCAGAGGGAGAGGGACAAGCAGATTCTGTGCTGAGCACAGAGCCTGACACGGGGCTTGATCCCACAACCCTGAGATCATGACCTGAGCTGAAATCAAGAGTCAGATGCTTAACTGACTGAGCCATCTAGGTGCCCCAGGAGCTTTGCTTTTAATAGATGTACATGGGACAGAAGACGTAGCCCAAGACCTGACCAGGTAGGAAGGGGGATCCGAGATCCCCCATAAAGTCAGAACCTCTGCAGACAACCTCTTCACTGAAAGGGTAAACTTGAAAAGTATCTATCTTCCAGGACATGGAAAGAAAGACGTTAATCTTGGCTTTGACTCACGATGAATGGGAAAATAAACTCTTCTCTGAACCAGCCCTCAGGTAAGACCAGAGCCCAAGTTCCTACTTCTCACTTGGTCCAGAAACTTCCAGCTGAGAATTTTTTAAAAAATTTATTTATTTATTCATGGGAGAGACACACAGAGAGAAACAGAGATATAGGCAGAGAGAGAATCAGGCTCCTCGCAGGGAGCCCGATGTAGGACTCGATCCCTGGACCCTGGGATCATGAGCTGAGCTGAAGGCAGACGCTCAACTGCTGAGCCACTCAGGCATCCCTCCAGCTGAGAATTTAAAATAGTTCCTGGTGGATAATGCTCCCAGGTCTCTAGCAAAAACAAACTAAAATCCTTTCTGGAGGGAAACATGTCAATGAAAGCCTTATAAAATTCCCACAGATAGAGTCCTAATGATCATGAGCTCACAATGAAAAAAATTTAAGAACACACAAAAACCAAGGTTCCGTGGACAAGTTTTAATAGAAACAAGAAGCAGCAGAATCAGCTCTGCCTGCACTTCAGGGATGGGATCTAGAGCATTCATTTTAAGAAAGAAAGGTGCTAAATAATTTAAACAAGTAGAAGAAAGTATTGAAAGTATAAACAAGGAACAAGAGACTATCATGAATGACCAGGCATGGTTTCTTATAAAATTAAACATATACTTAGCCATATGATCCAGCAATTGTACACCTAGGTATTTGCCAAAGAGAAATGAAAACATGTGGGTGCCTGGGTGGTTCAGCTGGTTAAGCATTTGCCTTTGGCTCAGGTCATGATCCCAGGGTCCTGGGACGGAGCCCCACGAAGGGCTGCCTGCTCCCTGGGGAGCCTGCTTCTCTCTATGCCTGCCACTCCCCCTGCTTGTGCTTGTGCTTGCTCTCTCTGTCAAATAAATAAAATCTTTTTTAAAAAGGTGCATATATTCTTTAAAAAATTAAAAAGGAAATGAAAACATATGTCCTGGAAAAATTTGTGCATGGGATGCCTTGGTGGCTCAGTGGTTGAGCACCTGCTTTCAGCCCAGAGCGTGATCCTAGACTTCTGGGATCGAGTCCCACGTCAGGCTCCCTGCATGGAGCCTGCTTCTCTCTCTCTGCCTGTGTCTCTGCCTCTCTCTCTCTGTGTCTCTCATGAATAAATGAATAAAATCTTTAAAAAAATTTGTGCTTGAGTGCTCATAACAGTTTCTAATGGCCCCAAACTAAACAACACAAATGTCCATCAACAGGCTGACGGAGAAACAAATTGTGGTATGTAGTGGAGTGCTACCTAGCAATAAAAAGGGATAAACTACAGAAACTTTCAACTACCTGAATTCATCTCAAAAACACCATGTAGAGAGAGAGAAGCTAGAAACAATGACACACTGTATGATTTAATTTTTATGAACTTTTCAAAGAGGCAAAGGCTAATCTATAGTGACAGAAGGCTGATTAGTGGTTGCTGGGGGTAGAAAGTAAGGAGCAAAAGGACACGAGGGCCTTTTTTTAAAAAAAATTTTTATAATGGAAAAATTCTGTATCCTGATTGTGGAGGTGGTTACATGAATGTCAAAACTCATCAAACTGTACACATCATATAGATGCTTTTATTGTGTGCAAATTATACAACATAACCGCACCTCAGTAAGTTATGCTTCAGTAAAGTTAATTTAAATAAAGCAATAAATTGGGGCACCTGGGTGGCTCAGTTGGTGAAGCGTCCAACTTTTGATTTCAGCTCAAGTCATGACCTCAGGGTCGTGAGACTGAGCCTGGCCTTCCACTCTGCGCTGGTTGTGGAGCCTGCTTAAGATTCTCTCTCTTTCTCTCCCTCTACCCCTCCTTGTGGACATGCACGCTCTCGTTCTCAAAAGAAAAAGAATTAAAGCAATAGGCAGGCAGTGTGAAAAAGACTTAATCTGAGCTTCTAGAGATGAGATATACAAAACTGAAACAGAAAATACGACAGATAGGTTGCATAGCAGACTCAGCAGTGAAAAGAGCTGAGAGGAGAATCCATGAACCAGAAGGTTGGTAAATAAACACCCAGCGAGGAAGGACAACGAGGTGGAGACGATGAAGAGATGTGAAGGATGGGGTGAAAGCCTCTGAAACAAATGGGCTCGCTCAGTGTTCTAGAAAGGGACAGCGGTGGAAATAAAGGAGCAACATTTTTCAAAGGGATAAAGGCTGAGAATTTTCTAGATGAACCTTCATACTCAGAAACCCCAGCAGTAAAAATGAAAAGAAATACACATCTTGACGGTTAGATTGAAATTTCAGAATAGTAAGGATAAAGGAAAGACTCCAAGAGCGGTTAGAGCAGTTACATCGCCTACGAAGGGACAGGGACAAGGCTGATAGGCCACCCTTGATCAGAGACAGCAGAAGCCAGAGGCCACGCCCACAGGAGAGCTCAGAGGAAGAGCAGATGCTTCGCGAAGCTTTCCTTGTGGAGCCAGAGGGAGTTGAAGGCAGTTTCAGATCCGGAAAAGCTGAGCGTGTGTACAGTTTCAGAGGAGACACATTTGGAGGAGCTCGCCAAGGATGTGCTTCAGAAGGAAAGAACATGATCTTAGAAGGAAGGCTGAGCCTCAGATGGAATTGTGAGTAATAAGCATCTCAGACCCGTGGCTAAATCTAATTAAACACCAAATCTATAATTAGTGCTAATAATGTCTTTTTTGAGGGCTTAAAAAAATAAAGTGAAAATACCAGACAACAGTAGCACATTAAGTCACGAGGGGGTGACGGGATTTAAAGTTGTCTAAGGTTGCTGTCCTGTTTTGGAAGGAAAGTAACTGTAGGGATTTATGTACATAGGCTTCAGGACAGAGGCCTGCAAACTGTGGCCCTTGGGCCAGATCAGGCCCAGCGCCTGTTTTTATACATAAAGTTTTATTGGAACACACCAGGTTCATTCCTTTAAGTATCATTTATTGCTGTTTCCAAGCTGCCTATGGCAGCGGAGTGAGTGGTGGCGCCCAGAGAGCTCCGTGCACAAAGCTCCTACTGGGTGCTTGTAGGATGCGTTGGCCCTCGCCTGCTTCAGGGTAGCTACCGAAAGAAGAGAAACAGAGGCTATGACATTTAAACAGTTGAGGGAAAACAGAATGAGGAGAAAACTCAATTCAAAAAAGAAAAGAAGAAACAAGAAAGATCTAAGATGGGGATCCCTGGGGGGGTCAGCGGTTTAGTGTTTGCCTTCGGCCCAGGGCGTGATCCTGAGGTCCCGGGATCGAGGCCCACGTCGGGCTCCTGCATGGGGCCTGCTTCTTCCTCTGCCTGTGTCTCTACCTCTGTGTCTCTCATGAATAAATAAATAACATCTAAAAAAAGAAAAAAGAAAGATCTGAGAAAATCAAGATAATGGAGAATGTAAAGCAGGATGTCAGAGTTGGGAGGCCTGGCGGGGGTCAATCTTTAGTCCTCTTCTTAGGCTCATCTGCAACATTTCATGCAACTGATGCTGCCCCTTCCTGAGACACTCTCCCTTCCTGACACAGCCACTCACTCTTGGTTTTCCTCTCCTGCCCTGGCTGCTCCTTCTCGGGCTCCTCTGTTGTCCCCAAGCTCTGGAGGACTGCAGGGCACGGTCCCTGGGCCCCATGTCTCAGTTGTCTACACTCCCAGGAGCGCTCATCCAGCGTCCTGGCTTCAAACCAGCCCTGCAACTCCTACAGTCCTACCTCCAGCCCAGCCTCGCCTCTAGACCCCAGCGAGGCGGCCCACCACGCCTCACCTCGTGGAGGCCTAACTGGCACCTCAGTCTCAACACCTGCAAACCAACCTCCTGATTTCCAGCCCCATGAGCCAGCCCCTCATCCAGGGTCCCCATTTTAGCCAGTAGCAGCCCCGGGCTTCCGTGACCCACACTCAAATGTGGAATCACCTTTGGCTCCTCTCTATCTCTCACACCCCACATTTGATCCATCAGTGAACCCTGTTGTCGGATCTGTCTCCAAAACCAATTTCAATCTGACCACTTTTTACCTGCTCCACTGCTAGTTTCTCATCAGGGTTATCATCACCGTCTCTGACTGGTCTCTCTGCTTCATGCTGGCCTCCCATGAGCTGTAGTCAGCAAGGCAGCCAGAGGGATTCTGTTAGAACCTGGGCCAAGTCATGTCTCCTCTGCTTAAACCCTTCCTGGGGATCCTCCACTCATGAAGATGTGTGAGACCCTTCCTTCTGTCTTGAAGGTCAACATGAATCTACCTTCCCCCTTTCTGACCTCAGCTCCTAACACCCTGTCCCTTTCCCTGCACCATGCGGCCACACTGGCTTCCCAGCAGGTCCTTGGATGTGTCTTGGGGGCTTTGCACACTCTGTTCCCCTTCCCAGCACTCAGATCCCCCAGATATCCCCCATTGCTTGTTCGTTTGCTTCCTTCCGGTCCCTACTCAAATGTCACTGTCAGAGAGGCTTCCTGGCACCTGTGCAAAACAATCGCCTTGGGGCGCCTAGGTGGCTCAGTCAATTAAGCATCTGACTCTTGATTTCGGCTCAGGTCGTGATCCCAGGGTTGTGAGATTGAGCCCCACATTGGGCTCTGCGCTGGGCATGGAGCCTGCTTAAGACTCTCTCTCTCCCTCTGCACCTCCCCCTCCCCCCAAAAAAGCCCAAACCAAAACCAAAACCAAAAAAACAGTGGCCTTGCCCTGCTCTGTGGCGTTGAGCACCACGTCTTACCACTGTTGGCGTTAAACTTGATCACCTGGCTGAGGGTGTGTTGGTCAATTTTCTCCACTTGTTATGAGTTGAATTGTATCCCACCCCATTCCCTAAATACATGCACTGAAGTCCTAACCCCCTGGTATCTCAGAATGTGACCTTATCTGGAGATGGGCCTTTACAGAGGGAAGCAAGTCAAAAGAGGTTGTTAGGTGGGCCTGAAACCAGTATGCCTGGTGCCCTCATAATAAAGGGGGTGACTTGGAGACTGACATGTGGGGAGAACGTGGAGGTGGGCCATTTACAAGCCAAGAAAGTGGCCAGGAAAGGTCCTCACAGCTGTCAGAAGAACCACCGTGCAGTCACTCTTTTGTCCCCGTTTTTGTGCTCTGTGCATTGGAAGAAAGTCATTATGTGCAGCCCATAATTAAGCTCTACCTCCCTGAGGTGAGAGTATCTACAGAAGCTGCTTGGAATCCTCATCCATGGACATGGTATGTGTTAGTCGTGCATTTGGTGTCTGTGTCCCTCACCAGCCTCTAGCTCCTAGGGCTTGATACTGGCTCTTTGGTTCACTGCTGTAGCTCAGCCTCTAGAACAGTGCCTGGCACACAGTAGGGACTTGAATATTCGAATGTCCAAAAGCAATGAGTCAGCAATGACAATAATTAGAAATGGACTGTATTATCTACCTTAAAGGCATAGAGGGTCCACGTACTAAAGAAACTCTCCATATATCAAATCACAGGAAGTTTGAAGAGTAGAATGGAAGAAAGACAGATGAAAAGAAATGCCAACCTAAAGGAAGCTGGTATGGCTTTAACAATCACAGATAAAATGTTAGTTATTAGAGGGGTGCCTGGGGGGCTCAGCCGGTTAAGCATCGGACTCTTGATCTCAGCTCAGGTCTTTTTCTTTTTTTTTTTCTTCAGCTCAGGTCTTGATCTCAGGGTTATGAGTTTTATTTATTTATAATTTATATTTATAATGTTATAATAATGTTATTATTTATACCAGAGAATAATTGTAAATAAATAAATAAATGTATAATGAAGGAGGTTGTCCTGTAATGTTAAAAGGTTTGATACTTTGGAAAGCTGGAACAATTCCGAATTTGTATGATCTGATGTAACGAGTTCAAAATATATAAAGCTGAGTTTCCTTTCCTTTCCTTTCCTTTCCTTTCCTTTCCTTTCCTTTCCTTTCCTTTCCTTTCCTTTTCTTTTCTTTCTTTCTTCTTTTTCTTTTCTTTCTTTCTTTCTTTCTTTCTTTCTTTCTTTCTTTCTTATTTCTGTCTTTCTTCTTTCTCTCTCTCCTCTCTCTCTTTTTTAAAGATCCTATTTATCTATTATTTGACAGAGAGAGAGAGAGCACAAGCAGGGGGAGCAGTGGAGGGAGAGGGAGAAGCAGACTCCCTGGTGAGTGGGGGAGCCCTGTGTAGGGCTTAATCCCAGCATCATGGGATCATGACCTGAGCCAAAGGCAGATGCGTAACCAACTGAGCCACCCAGGTTCCTCTTTTTTGCCTTTCTTTTGCATATCCCAGACTAGGTACCAGAGAAGGTAGCAACCCACAAACATCAACAGGCGCAGACAAAAAAAAAAAAAAAAAAAAAAAAAAGCCCTGCAAAAGTCTGCTTTCTCCAGTCAAAGAAACAGAAAAGAGGCAGCTGAGCAACATAGAACAATAAACAGAGTTCCAGTCACACACCAGAGAATGAACTGTCTCTGGTATCATCCCACCAGCAAAATTGAAAAGAATTGAAATCATACACAGTGTGCTTTCTGACCACAATGGAATTACAATGAAAATGAAGAACAGAAAAGTAACACAGAAATCCCCAAACTCCTGGAAACTAAAAAAACACACTTGTCAATGATCCACGGGTCAAAGAGGAAGTCTCAAGAGAAGTAAAAAAAAATATGTTGAACTGGATGAAAATTGGAATATATCATATCAAACTGTGTGGGATGCAGTGAAAGTGGTGCCGGGAGACAAATCTATACTAAATGCTCGTGTAGACAGTAATGTAGAAGTCTCGAATCAATACTCCAAGCTCCGGCCATAAGAAGCTAGAAGAGGGAAAGAAACCCAAAGCAAGCAGAGGGAAGAACCTAATAAAGTTAAGAGTAAAAATCAATGCAGTTGAAAACAGAACAATAGGGAAAAATCAATGAAACAAAAAGCTAGTTCTTTGAGAAGGTCAGTAAAATTGGCAAGTGTTCTAGTCAGACTGACAAAGATGAGAGAGAGAAGGCAGGAATTGTCAACATCAGCAATGGAGCCAGGGAATCCATACAGACCCTGCGGATATTAAGAGTGAAGAAGGGAATGCTACAAACAACTCTACACACCTCACTTTGACAACTGAGATGAAATGGACCACTCTCTTGGAAAACACAACCAAAATTCACCCAGTAAGAGATAGGTGATTTGGCCCTGTAGCTATAAAGAAATTGAATTCATAATTGAAAAACTAAAGAGCGTGCAGCTTTTGGTCTTGGGGTTGTGGGTTTGAGCCCCACGTTGGGTGTAGAGATTACTTAAATAAATAAAACTTAAAATACATACATACATACATACTCCTAAAAAAGAAATCTGGCCCAGGTGGTTTCCTTGGAGAATCCTCATTGAGAGAATTAATTCTGCACAATCTCTTCCACAAACAAATTCTGCACAATCTCTTCCAGAAAACAGAAGAGGAGCAGTCATTTTTCAATTCACTTTAGGAAGCCCGAATCACACCTGAAAATAGAAAACAATAACGTATCAAAATACAAAAAATAGGGATCCCTGGGTGGTGCAGCGGTTTGGCGCTTGCCTTTGTCCCAGGGCGCGATCCTGGAGACCCGGGATCGAATCCCACGTCGGGCTCCCGGTGCATGGAGCCTGCTTCTCCCTCTGCCTGTGTCTCTGCCTCTCTCTCTCTCTCTCTCTCTCTCTCTGTGTGACTATCATAAATAAATAAAAGTTAAAAAAAACAAAATACAAAAAATACTAAAATCACAAAAAATATGTGAAGGTAAAATGGATTGAACTCTGAGCATTGGATGGGGGGGGCGGATTTTAACACATCTCATTAATTGATGAGGTAGACAAGAGAGTCGGTAGCCAAGAGAAGGTTTGAGAAGCACAAATAATGGGCTCCATCCACTCAACGGACGTGTAGCACTGCGCATCGATCATGGACAGACACCCATTCTTCTCGAGTGCAGGGAACAGAAGTGACAACTGACCATGTGAGGCCTGTGCAGAAAACAAGGCTCAACGAAATGGAAATAAATTGTATCATCCCGACCACATCCGACTCTAGTGCAATTAACTTAGAACTCAGTAAGGAGAGTAAGAAAAACACATTCGTTTGGAATTTTTAAAAATTTATATATATTTATTTTACAGAGAGAGAGAGAGAGAGCGCACGCGCACATGTCAGGGGAAGGGGTAGAGGGAGAGAACCTTCAAGCAGACTCCTTGCTGAGCCCCGAGCGTGGAGCCTGTCTTGCTGCAGCTGTGCTTGGAGGCTGATGTGGAGCTCGATCCCATGGCCCATGAGATCTAGATGACTGAGCCACCCAGGTGCCCCTTGTTTGGAAACTTTTTTTTTGGAAACTTCTAAAAACAGCCTTTTTTAAATAACTTATCAGTCAAATGGAAATTATGAACTGAACACCAGTGAAAAGGCAACATCTGGAAACAAGTGGGCTCAGCGAAATAGAGCAAGATGCCGCATCTGAAATGTCGATGGCCGGAAATAAGGAAGGCAGGAAATTAATGAATTAGGCACCCCCAGATTGAGAGGTTAGGAAAACAACAAGATTAACCCAGAGAAAAGAACAAGGAGTAGAAATGTGGGGATTGGTGAAATAATTAGGATTTTAAAAAAATCTGAATTTGGTTCTCGGAAAAGATGAATTCAGTTGGCAAAGTTTGGGCAAGATTCATGAGGATTAAAAGGGAAAGGCATGAATAAAGGGACTTAGAGAGGCTGATGATGTGGAGTAGGCGACCCAAGGAAGCCACGTCAGTGCCTGGAGGGAACAGGCACCGTCTCAGATCTACTGGCTTTGGAAGGACCCCTAGAAGGGGGTCACCCACATCCTGCCATCTTTTGGAGGAGGCAAGCCCGTGCCTCTGGGAGCTTCACAGTCCCGCTTGCAAACATGCAGGAGCTTGGGCCTACAGGGAGGGGCCCGCTTCTTTTCTGACAGAAGCTCCCATGGCAGGAACCCCTTCCTTTGATGGTAGCCAAGGGTCAGATTACCACACAGCTGCCCGCTGATTCCAAAGCAGCTACACCCCCACCAGGTGTATGAGGGTTCCAGTTTCTCCACATCTTTGCCAACACTTGCTGTTATCTGTTTTTTGGACGGTAGCCATCCTAGTGGGTGTGAGGTGGTCTCTCATTGTGGTTTTGGTTTGCATTTCCCTACTGACCCCCGGTGTTGAGCATCTTTCATGTGTCCGGTGGCCATCTGGATGTCTTCTTTGGAGACATGTCTATTTAAATGCCTGGGGTGCCTGGGTGGTGCAGTTGGTTAAGCATCCCACTCTGGATTTCGGCTCAGGTCAAGGTTGCGGGGTCATGAGATGGAGCCCTGAGTAGGGCTCTGCCCTGGGTGTGGAGCATGCTTAAGATTCTCTCTCTCCTTCTCCCTCTGCTCCATGGGCTCTCTCTATCTCAAAAAACAAAAACAAAAACAAACAAAACAAAACAAAAACCGCAGAAAACCTTTGCCCATTTTGTAATTGGGTTGGCTTTTTGCTGTTGAGTCGTGAGAATTCTTGATATATTTTGAATATTAGATGCTCATCAGAGCACAGTTTGCAAATATCCCCCCCGCCCTCTCTCCATTGTCTCTCACTTTTTGGATATTGTCCTTTGAAGCACCAAAGTTTTAAATTTTTTTAAAAAAGATTTTATTTGTTGTATTCATGAGGGACACACAGAGAGAGGCAGAGACACAGGCAGAGGGAGAAGCAGGCTCTATGCGGGGAGCCTGATGCGATCCCGTCACGGCCTGAGCCAAAGGCAGGTGCTCCCCCGCTGAGCCACCCGGGTGCCCCAAAAGTTTCAAATTTTGATGAAGCCCAATTTATCTTTCATTAGTTGTTAACATTAAATTTATTTATTTTTTAAAAAGATTTTATTTATTTATTTCTGAGAATACACAGAGAGGAGAGAGAGAAACAGAGACACAGGCGGAGGAAGAAGCAGGCCCATGCAGGGAGCCCGACGTGGGACTTGATCCCGGGTCTCCAGGATCAGGCCCTGGGCCGAAGGCGGCGCTAAACCGCTTGAGCCACCCGGGCTGCCCTAAATGAAATGAAAAATATAAGCCTAATAAGTGTGAAAACTCAGATGTAACGGACAGATTTCTAGAAAAATATAACTTATCCATACACCCGGTGGTGTGCTGGTCAGTGCTTCTCAACTGGCTTCCCAAACCGATAAAATACACAGGCGCGCACACAGAACCCCTCTGGTGGTGTTACCAGTCTCCGTGCTGTGACTCTTCCCGCCGTGACCGGGGTCAAGCCACGAGCGTGATGTGGCTGAGGGCAGAGGTGCGAAGAGATGCGCACGGTCCGGCCTCCAGCGCCCCGCTGAGCCGCGACACAGGAAAGAGACACCTGCTGTGCCTTCGTGCACATGAGGCCCCCCAGCCCCCTGCACCCCAGAAGAGCCGCGGGGGCTGCAGCTAGCGAGGGGTGGCTGGCCCGGGAGCTCCCGCCTCTGCTGGCCCAGCTCCCGCTCTGACGGTGGCCGAGCCACAGTCCTGCCTGAGCCTTTGAACCTCACCAGGCGTGTGTAGACTCCTGCATCGCAGAACGCCAGCGACCAGCTTCTGGAAACTGAGGCTCAGAGAGGCCCAGCAACGTGCCCAACGTCACGCAGCAGGACACGGCAGGGTTCGTCTGGGGCCTCAGCCTGCAAACTCCCATCCCGGCCTCGGGACTGTGCAAACTTGGGTGTGGCCCCTCGTGCTGCCTTGCGCCACCTGGGGGTCCCCATGGGGTCGGAGGGACCCCCAGGTCAGGTGCGGCTCTGGCTGCCCTGTTGCCTCGGGCGGGGAGCTCAGGGAGCCCTGGGGGCCGCAGGTCAAGGCTGCGGTGGGGGCGGGAGGCCAGCTGGGAGCCAGACAGGCCCTCTATCCTGCGACGGAGGCCGCAAGCTCTGAGCACTCCCCAGAGGAGGCGGGCAACCCCTGGGACCTTTCTGGAAGCTGCGGGTGCAGAGGAGGAATAAGGCGTGGGCTCCAGAGGCAGACAGCCCGGCTGGCGTTCCGGCTCCCCACACAGGTGCCGCGTGACCTGGGGTGAAGTGTCTCAACATCCTCGAACCTCCATCTCCTCTCGTCAGGGTGCCCAGGCCGCCGTGACGAGCGTGTTCCTGTCCTTCCCCTAGTTTTCTCTTCCCTCCTCAGGGGATGCCGCTGGCTGGCCATGAGGGGCTGGAGGAAGGGGTCATGCGATCCTCCATGCCCCCTGCCCCCCTCCCCGGGCCCGCTCCGCTCGCCCCGGGTCCCCAGAGTCAGGGGTGGGGAAGGGGGCTTCAGCCCCAAGGCTGATCCTCAAATATCCCCACACAGATCTTTCTGATACGGGCTTGTTCCCACGAGGGCAGATTGGGGTGCAGGGCCGCCCTACTTGGCCCCAGTGCCGGGAGAGTCCGAGGCTCTGGGACTGCGGAGGTGCTGTGTGACCTTGGGCTAGTCCTTGCTCTGCCTCTGGTCCTCACCGTCCCTTTCTGTACAAGGCAGGGGCTCGGGCCAGCTCAGCCCTGGGGTCCCTCTGGCTCTGACCGTTGGAGATTCCTGACATCGGTTCATACAGAAGCCGCGCCCCAGGCTCCCTGGGCCAGACCAATAAACCAGGCTCGTAAATGTCTGGCGGGGCCGCAGGCCTCTCTCCAATAAAAACTGTTTCCCAAACAGGATTGAGAAAGGCTAGCTCTGGGCGACCCTGAGTCAGGCCGTCACGGGGGCACTGGTCCCGGCCAAGGGTACAGGAAGCCAGCTCCCTTAGTCATGTGCCGCTCTTTCCTGCCTCCTTCCTCCCCTCCTTCCCTTTGGAGATAAACTTGGGCTCTCATCCTGCCTCCCTGTGTGGTCTTGGCCCTGTCACTTTTCCTTCTGGGCCTCAGTTTCTTCATCTGTCAAACAGGGAGGCCAGTCCTCGGCTGGCCTTGCTTCTAGATGATGAGAAGGCCCAGGGAAGACAGTTCCTGAAAGCTTTTTGCCAGAAGGAAGTGAATGTGGGATGTAAGAGTGACCCTCACCCTCCTTCCACAGACAGGAACAGAGTTTCTTTAGGTTCTTCCCCCAAACCATAGATTGTTCCAGGACACAACTGTGCCTCCCCCCTTAGATCAGAAGGTTTGATAAAGAGGGAGAGAGGGGCTTTGCCTAACCCTACGAGGCAGGAGCCGTGTTTCCCCCATCAGACTAGCTGATCCGTGTGGTCAGAGGCTGTGCCTCCCCATCAGATTGGAAGCTTCTCAGGGGAAGGGGCTGTGCCTCCCCCATCAGAGACACAGCTCCCGAGGGACAGGCAGTTTGCCTTGTCTCTGCACTCAGTCTGGGGCTCCCGCAGAGCGTGGTCGGTGCCTACCCCTTCCGACTGGGGGCTCCCCCATGGCCTCTGCTTTTCTCCTTGGGGGCCAGCACCCAGGATGACTGTGTCATGGGCGGCTGCTGTGTGGGCGGCTGCCCCTGGGGACCTGGGCTGGAGGTCAGGGGAACGGAGGCCGCCGGTGGACTCAGGGGAAAGCGAGCAGGAAGTAGAGCCAAGCAGGGGCTCAGAACCTGCCAGGCCATGCTGGCACCAGGCTGCCCCAGGGCAGCAGACCACGGCGGGCTTGGTCCGTCCGGCCCAGTTGGAGCTTCTGGGCTCTCAGACGTGGCCAAACCCTGGCCGGCCTCACTGTGCCTTACCTGGGGGCCCCGTGCGGTGGCGCAGGGCTAGCAAGAGCTGCGTGCCTCACCTGCCCTCCAGTCGGTGCCGGCGGTGCTCTGAGCGGCAGCTGCCCGGTCCGCTCGTACAGATGGAAAGACCGAGGTCACGGAGTCGCTGCCTCAAGCCACCCCCCGCCCCGGCCAGTCTGCACACAGCATGTTAGCACCAGATCCTGGGGCTCCTGACTCCTGGCCCAGTGCTCCTTCCACTCCGCCAGCCTGCTTCTTGCAGTTGAGCTCTTAGGGGGCCTCCCCTCCTCTCCCAGGATGAATAGAACCCCCCGCCCCGCACCCCCAGTGTTAGCAGTGAGCCTGGATAACTCAGGGGAGAGCACACGGGCCGGTCTGGGAAGACTCGCTGCACCTCTTACCTCTGCTCCCGGCGTCATCCGGCCTCCTTCTCTTTTCCCGTCCCTGGCTCTGCAGCCAGGCCCCTCTTTACAGGAAGCTTTCCCAGACGGACCCTGAGTAAAGGCCCGGGTGGATGCCTCGGGGTGGTGGTGGGGCGCCGGGGTCCCAGACCCCGGGGAAGCCAGCGGTGAGCACAGACTCTCTTTGAAGGCTCCTGCTTAACGTCGTGGCACGTGAGCATCGAGGCCCACTCGACTTGCCACACGGGGCTGGTGGTTTCTCTTTTGCGTGTTGATTTATAGGCAGGTTTCATACAGGCTGTGAGTCCTTTGTCAGATATGCAGGTTATGAGTATTGTCTCCTCTCTGTGGGAATTTAATTCATGTAGCCACTGGCCATCCAGGAGCCCCCGTGATGACTGGCCAGGCCCTGCCGGTGCCGGGGCCTGGGACTCGCCCCTGCCCTCAAGAGAGCTCCCCTCTGGTGGAGGAGACAGACATGCAGAATGGGAGAAGAGGCAGTTATTGAGAAGCCGGTTCCTCTCGCCAAGCTGACGTGATTTTCTTCACAAACGTTTTACCAAGGAGAATGTCTTCCAAACTCAGGTGGCATGAAAAGAAAGGTTTCCCTGTGTTTGTTTTCTGGGCTGGGTCTTTAAATCCTTTGCAGGGAGCACTGCCTCTAGAAGCTTCCTTGGCTCCACAAGTCCCAGGGGGTGGACATGTGCTCACCTGGTGACCTCTCCACTGGCTTCTGACCTGGTTTGGCGCCTTATGGCTGGACCGACCCATCAGGACATGGTGGGGGAGCCTGAGGACATGCTTAGCTGATGTCGGTGAAAGTTAGGGGTGTCTCTTGTCCGTTCCACATGGGAGTCCGGGTTGGGAGGCAGGGAGGCGGGAGGTGGAGGTGCCCTGGTGAGGGCCTGGCCTCTAGGAGATAGGACAAGTTTGGGGGGGGGGGTTCCTGAGCTTCCCTTCCCAGAAAAGACAGCAAGAGGTAAGCAAGGATATGGCAGGGGGTGTTGACAGCTTTTAGGGTATTGGCTACAGGCCATCTGGTAAGACCTGGAATCTGTTTGCCAAACACTTAATGAGATTTACTTTGTTTTTTTTTCACAGCCGGGCAAAGTGGCAGAGGCCCTGGCTTTAAGCTTTGGCTCGGTGGCTGGCTGCTGTGTGACCTGGAGCCAGTCACTTCCCCTCTCTGGGCCTCAGTCTCTCTGTCCCTTACCCTTCCTCCTGCACCCTGGCAGTGGGGAATCCAGTTTGCTTGGCTGAGTAATCTGATGGCTCCTAGCCTCAGTTTCTTCATCTGCACAGTGGGGATAAACACTATATGGACAGGTCAGCGGGAGGTGGGGCGTGTCCCCAGCACCAGGGGCAGGTGCAGAAGGCAGGGGGCTTGGGGCAAGAGAGCCCCTGGGGAAGCAGGAGGTTGAGAGGGGACTCTCTGGGCTCTGGGACTCAGGGGCTCCTGGGTTCTCATCTGCCTCACCCCGGGGCTCTTTCCTGCTCTCCCATCAGTGTCTCTGTGTCTCTTATTCTCTCTTATTTTCTGTCCCTCCCTCTGTCTTTCGATTGTCTTTCTCTGTCCCTGCTGCTGCAGGGTGTCATCCCTGCTATGATGCTCTTCCTCACTTTTGTCCCTTTGTTGTCTGTGTTGGAATCTCTCTGTCTCTGCTTCTTCCTACCTGTTCCTTCCCCTGTCCCCTCTGCCCCCTACTTCTCTCTGGGGGCCCCTCTGGCTCCACTGGCCAGTGTGGGGAGGAAGCTGGAGCCTGGGTCTGACCACACTGCACGCCCCGAGGCTGCCCGGCCCAGCCCCACGGTCAGGGTGATGGACCCAAGGGCTGCGTCAGGAGCGGCTGGAAGGCCTCCCTGGGGACTGGGGCTGCTGGGTCGTGGTGGGTGGGTGGCTGGAACTGCTCTACCGCTGTGAGTCTTGATTTTTTCATCCAAGCCAAGCTTCCTGATCTCCCAGGGCTGAAGGCCTGGCCACTCCCTGTTCCTGTCCCTCTGAAACAGGCAGTCTTGCCAGAGTGATGAGGGAAGTGGTTTTAAAACAAGTGGTTCCCCAGGGGCAGAGCCTGGATTGGGGTAAGGGGGGCTGCTTAGAGAACAGGACATTCCCTGGGAGCCAGAGGCAGGCATGTAGGACGGCTTCCTGGAGGAAGCAGACTGCAAGGGGCCTGGAGGGAGACTAACGTGCATGGAGTGCCCGCCAAGGGCCTGGCCCATGCTGCGTGCTTTGCAAACATGACCTTGGAGTCTTCATCTGCAGAGTGGGGCTGAGCACAGCCACCACCTGGGGGGGGGGGGCGGTGTCACAGGGAACATGCTGCAGAGCCCAGCACCGGGGTCGAATGTGCACATAATAATTGTGCAGATGAGGCCAAAGCAGTCCTAGAGGCATCAAGTGGCTGCCCGTGGTCACCCAGCCGATGAGTGATGGGCTGGAGCTGGCCTGTCACCTGGACCCATGTTCCATCCGCTGTCGGTACAGCCTGTCCAACTGCTGACCCCCCTACGCCCCAAATGCTCCTTCTCCCTTCCTTGGAGGGAAACAGAAGGGGCTGTGTGTCCTTAGACAACTTGCTGGCCCCCTCTGGGCCTATTAGTGGTGACAAATCGAGCTGGTGGCTTTCTGAGAGGATCTGCAGAGCCCCAGGCTCCTGATCAAGGGCTGCAGGTACTGCTGGGTGGGAAGGGTGAGTGGGTGGGCTTCAGGCCCTCTGGTGCGTGGTCCTGAGTGTCTACTCTTCTGTCTGTTTTCAGTGTACACCCCTGAACTTCCAGCTTATCTCGAAAGCCTCCTCTTTCCCTGACTTCTTAGCAGTGTATGTGCCCCCCACCGCAGCGCAGCCATCAGAGCGCTCCCCAAGGTGGGAGTCTGCCCCTGGGCTTGCCCCCAGCCGCAGGGCTCAGGCCAGGCCAAGGCAAGCAGGGGCCAGATGGCTGGGGCCCGTGTCATGGAAGCTTCCAGATTTGAAGGGGCCAGAAAGACAGAGTTGGGCAGCTGGAATCCATGGTCTTAATGGTGTGAAGCATTTGGACTCTTGAGTCCTGTTGTCTGGCCTGTGCCAGACACGGGATAGCCTGGCGTCCCTAGGGCGGAAGGTGGGGGTGTGTGTGATGTCACAGGAGGGGCGAGGCCCAGTGGCCCCTGAAGCCAGTAGGCACCACCACCAGCAGAATGTGGTACACACGAGCTCCGAGTCCCACGACGGGGCCGCGGCTCTGTTTCCATCCCCATTAGCAGGAGACCTCAGACTAGGTTTCCTCCTCTGCCAAGCAGAGGCAAGAGCAGAGTGCTGCCCAGGTCCGCTCCAAGAGTGCAAGATGGTGCCCCAGAAGTGCAAAGCACCCGGCCGGCACCCTGTAAGTGCTCAGTGAACTCTGGCCCCCGTCATTACCATCCTTCTCTCCATGCATGCGTCCCGGGCCTCAGCACCTGTGCCTACTGGGGCTCTTGGAAAGCTTCCTCGTAACAGCACTTTCACACGCCCATGCTCCCCGATAAGGCAGGCTGGAGCCCGGTCTTGTTCCGCTACTCATGCCCTGGGCCACGGTAGAGGTGCCCGAGAAATCTTTGTTGCACGAGTGAGCGAGTGACGTGCTGGGCTCTTCTGTACAGTGGTTTCTCCACTGGGGGTCTGGGGAGGTGCTGTCTTGCAGAGGTGGTGACAGCTGGACAGGCCGGATCTAGATGGAGGGTCCCTACTGGACAGGGTTGCCCTATAGGAAAGAAGAGCTTTTCAAGAAACCCTATCAGGTGGCCTGAGAATCCAAGTTCCAACTCTGAGCTTGATTCCTTGTCTTCTGCTTCACTTGGCCTCCATGGGGCTGTGTATCTTGAGGCAAGTTGCTCTCCCTTGCTGGGCCTCTCTGTCTCCACGTGCTTGATAAGGCAGGTGGACCACGTTTTCTGGGGGTGCCTGCCGAGACCTGAAGCATTAGGTGATGCCCAGCAGAGGTACTGTCCCTCACCCCCTTTCCAGGAATGATTCCCCAGCTCTGAGTGAGCCAGTAGAAGGTGCCAGGCCTCAACTGCAGCCAGGTTGGCCAACACTGGGAGATACTGGACCTCTACTCTAGCAGCTGGGAGGAAGAGCCATCATCAGGAAGGGAACCCCTAAATTCCCCGCTACTCCTCATTTAATCAAAGGCTTGAATAAAGTGAAGAGTATTCACGGAGGAGGGTCTGAAGGGTACCAAGCACATTTTTCATTAGCACCCAACCCCAAAATATGACTTTGGATCAAGCCAGATCCAACCATAAGGATACTGTGGATCATGTAGTTCAAAATCCCACACTTGCCCCATTTGGTAAACTCCACTCAGGGATGGGAGGCGGATGTCCCTTAGTTTTTCAGGGCCCAGAAGAGTTGGGCTTCTCTTCTTCAATTGGTTTAGTTGTATCTTGTGAGCACCATGATTCAAGAAATCGATTCTATTTCCCTCTTCTCATGGGCCACCAGGGAACTCACAGCTAGATCTACCGACCATACAGATGTCCACCCCTGTCTTTCATTTTCTTTCTCCACCCTTTGACCTAATTTTCTCATTTGAAAAATAATTTTATCCAGGGTGTGTTTTGTAAGCTGTCTCAAACTCTTTCTACTAGGGTGTGGGGTAAAAATCCACAAAAGAAGTAAAAAGGTCAAGTCTTCCCTGGAGTGAGCACTGGAGGCGGGGAGGTGGAAGTAGGGGAGGGCAGGCAGGAAGGCTGGAGATGGGCAGAGCTTTATGGAGGCCCCCCCACGGGTCAGGGAGCAAATCCCCAGCAGGGGCAGTGAGCAAGGGTTAAAGAAATATGATCAAAACAGGGGTCGGGCACCGAGTGAAGAAGCAGTTGTCAGGGGCCTGGTCTGGGGGGGCCCTGAAATGCCAGGCGAAGTTTCTATTTCTTGAGGATCACCTTTCTCCCAGGCACTTTACATACGTCATTTTAAACTTCTCCATTATTCCCGACTTTACGGATTAGGAGACTAAGTCTCAGAGAAGTTAAATCATTTGCCGAGGGCTCTGAAATCTGAGAACTGGCTGAGCCTAGACTGGAACTGCACAGGCACAGTAGGGCCCCAGCGTCTAGACTTTTCCCATCCAGCCACCCTCCTTTATCGGGGGCCACAGGCCGCTGGAGCAGGCTTGTCGGGGGAAGGGCAGATCAGGTGCATGCTTCAGACGGGTCACTACTGGCCGCGGGGCGGAGTGAGGTGAGCCCGGGACTGGGGGAGCTGGAGGCTGCTCAGGGCTTGGCTGGAACTCGGGTGGGGGTGACGGTGAAGGGCAAGAGATGGGGCCAGAAGGGTTTGGGAGGTAGAGCCGATGAGTCAGGTGGGGTGACTGGATGCTGGGGATGAGGGAGGGGAAACTGGAGAGGCACCTGGGAGGGAGGCCGCCCCATTTGCTGAGATAGGGGTGCGGGAGGAGGGGAGAGCCGGCAGGGGGCAGGGAAGGAGGCGCTGTGCCTGGGAGGCTGCTGAGTCGGCCACTTGTGGGGTGGGGCTGAGCGCACCTGACCGCAAGCCCCCTGGGCCCGTAGCGCCGGGCCCAGCCCCGCATGTGATGCCATGAACACCACGGCCACGTGGAGCCTGGGACGTCCCGGAGCCGAGGAGGGAGTCAGTGTTTCCCGAAGGTCCGGTCCGGGGTGCCCAGCAGAGACCTGGGCCTGGCCTTCAGGCTCTCAGGGGACGTGCAGATTGAGTTGGGTGACTCACGGCCCTCGCCACTTCCTGCGATTAGAGCCACCGGCCCCAGGCCCTCTGGCCCTGCGGGAATCAGGGGCTCCCCTGCCTTCTCGCAATAGTTGATTCAGAGCCCCCGAGGCCCACAGGGGGTCCGGGATCCTGCCCTGGGTGCCTGGGGTGCGGGAAGGGATTGGGGCTCCCTGGGAGATCCCAGAGGGTGAGTCAGTGAAGGAGCCGAGAGGCCTCTACGGGTGGTGAGCTCTGTGACGCCCAGAGCGGCACCTGCATACCAAAGTGCTCAGGACACGTTGTCTTCGATCAATGAAAACCTTGAACCCAGACTTGGCTCCTGTGCCTCTCGTGTGCCGTCTTGTGTAAGTCATAGCTCTGCTCTGAGCCCTGGGTTTCCCGACTGGAAAATTAAGGGGTCCTAGAGGCCCTTCCAGTTTGCAATGGGTGCATCCTGGAAGGCAGCTGGGACTGACCTGAGGAAGGCCACAGGCCCCACCCCATGGCCATCCTAGGGTAAGCTCAGGCACAGGCGGTGTGGGGGTGCTGAAGAGGGGTCCCCCACATAGAAGAGCTCACAGCTGGTGTTAGCAACCATGGGAACAGCCCAGAACCCATTCTGACTGCCCGGGAGGCCTTGCCACGATCCTGCCAAGCAAGGCTTACCCGGGCCCAGGTAGCTTCCCCTCCTGGGCATCAAATAACTTCCCCAATAACTCATATTGGGATTATCCCTTCCCACCCCTTCCTTATCCACCAGTTTCTAAATCATCCATGTTGGGCTCTCAACAATGGCCCAAGAGCCAGGTCCGACTTACACGGGAGGCCTGACCTATAGGGTTCTAGTTTTAAGAAATACTCATATTTCATGCATTAGGCAAAGCAGGTTTTGTCCCTTTGCCACAGTCCCACCCCTCCCTTTTATGTTGCACCTGGCAGCTTCCCTCATTTGCGGTCTGCCCAACCCCGGAAGGCATCTGAGTCTGGAAGCTCTGCTCGAGCTCCTCAACCCCGTCTTGGGGATGGGGAGATGGGAGGTGGGGGCTCCCGGGTGAATGCGACCCTAGGTTCCTGAGGTCAGAAGAGCCCTAGAGGGCCCTGAAGTCTGCTCTTGGGATCTCTGCTCCGGCATCAATTTCCCCAGCGAGGCCTTCTGTGATCAGCCTACTCGAACAGCACCCCGGGCCCTCTGCCCCTCTACCCTCTACCCTGCCTCACTGTGTCCCATCGCCTCCCGACACCCCAGGCTTGGTCCTACATGTAGTCCCTGCCTCCCTTGCTCCTCTGTACGTCCCATGAGGGCAGGGCCTCGGATTTATTCACGACTCTACCAGCAGTGCCAAGAATAATGTCTGGCGCACGGTAGGTGCTCAGAATTGTTGCAGGATGGGGAACGTGAGTTCCCAGACATGGTAGCCCGGGCGCTGGACATCCTCTCTGCTTTGGTGGCCCTGGGCCATTCCGGGGACATCCTGGAGTCATGCTAGGGTCCCACGGTCACTCAGCAGCTGACAGGCCTCTCCCCGTGTGCGGCCGTGTTTGAGGCTAAGGCGGGCAGGCCCTCCCAGCTGAAGCTTCCACTTGCTGGAGGGGAGGGGGGGCAATGATGTCACTCAGCTCCCCCACCCCTGCTCCTCCCAAATTGGACCAATCAAGCCTGAAATTCCAAGTTCAAATAGACGACAGCAGGGGTGTACAGGATGTGCCTTTTGCGGGTTGTGGGCAGGGCAGGGGCCCAGGCAGGTCATGGTGCCTGTAGGGAAACGTTCTCGGAGCTGGAGGAAAGAGGGAGGGAGGCCTGGAGCAAAGAGCGAGGGGGTGGGGGGGGAGGGAGGCAGGGAAGCCAAGAGCAGCAAATGCTTCTTCATTTTTCTTACAGAGAGATTTCATTTTTTTCCAGTAGTAAAAACGTTTGCTTACCAAAATTTTCAAACAGTACACGCAGGCATAAGGAAGAAGGTAAACAACAACAACAACAACAACCAGCAAACACAAAACCCTCTCATTCTATCTCCCAGGGACCCGGTCAAAAATTATGAGCCAATCCAGGGTCCGATGGCCTGGGCTCAAATCCTGGTTTGACCACTTTCCAGGGTCAGATCTTGAGAAGGCCCCTTAGCTTCTCGGTGCCTCAGTTTCTCCATTTATAAAATGGGGCTGCACAGATGTTCCTCTCAGTATCTCTGTCCATTCTTTGCTACCCCCCTCCCTCTTTCCTCTGGCTCAGAGAACTTTTCTCTACAGACACCATGACCTGCCCGGGCCCCTGCCCTACCCACAACCCACAAAAGGCACATCCTGTACACCCACGCTGTGGTCTATTTGAACTTGAGATTCCCAGCTTAGTTGGTACCTGCCACCTGATACTGTGGCGGGGATTAGGTGGGTGAGGGCATGGAAAAGGCTGAGCACGGTGCCTGGCACACAGTGAGACCAGACAGGTGTCTGCTGGCATCTCGTCCCCTTTGTCACCATTATCACCGTCATTTTTGCAGATAGCTCTTGATGCACCAACCTTCTTCCCTTCCTCCCTTTTTCCCATCCATCCATCCATCCATCCTTTCCTAATAGGCATATACCCATGTGCTCTTCGGGAGCTGCTTTTTATGCTCCACACTACATTACATATGAACAAAATGACCCAGGCTCTGGTTTGTAGGGGCAGCAACCAGGGCTGTGCGCCCCTGGAGTGTTGTGTTGCTAGATTCCGCGTCCACCGGGTAAACCTAGACACCTTTGCATCGGTGCCATTGAATGTAAAGAACTTTGCAGACCGAGGACACTTGCCCTCGGATGTGCTGGCAATAAGAAAGACGTTTCAGGAAGACCTTCAAAGTGAAAGAGTAACCAAGTAAATGCTTATACCATTTTTATATTTCCTGTCTTCTTCATCGGGCTGGGGGCAGGGGGGTTCCCGGAGCAGAGACTGGGTCCCTCTCCTGCCCCGTCAGACTGGCAGTTCCCCAGGCAAGGATGGTGCTTCTTTCTCCCTCTTTCTCTCTGCCATCCTCTCCCCACCAGACCTGTGGACGGTGGCAGTTCTGGTTGTGTGTCCTTACTCTGTCCTGTGCAATGGCTGCCTGGGGGCCGGAGGACCCTGCGGCCAAGGGGGTGTCCAGTGCTTCCCCAGGGAACTCCCCTCCTCCTCCTCCTTGACACCCAGTATGAAGGGAGCATGGCACCTGTCAACGCTGCCTCCCTGGCAGGCCTAGTAGACACTTCCTGTCTAACTGGGAGCCCCTGCCCACCCTGCACACCCCCAGCCTTCCCCGTCCCTCTGAGGCCAGCTCTCTTATTCCAGCTGCCACGGCCTGAAGCTCTCCCGTCATCCCCAACTCCCCTCTTTCTCCCACACCCACATGCAACCCTTCCCTGCCCCGTCCTCAAGAGCATTGAGAATCCTGCCTTCTTCCCCATGTTCATGGTTGCCCCTGGGGCAGAGCCACCATCGTCTCACCTCTTATGGTGGCTCCCAGACCAGAAATACCTTCAGAGCAGGGACTGCGGTCTGTTCTGTTCTCAGCTGCGTCTCCATCACCTGAAGGAGTGCCAGCCCCTGAGTAGGTGCTCTGCAAACTCTTGTCAAGCAGGCCTGAGACCAGGCAGGGCTGCAAAGGAGGGATTTTGAGAAACGAATCAGGCCTCCCCAGCCCCTGGCTCTGAGGGGCCCTCCCCCCTGGTGCTGGCCTGAGGGTGGCCTTTGCCATCTCTGGAGTCGGGGTCCGAGGGCAGGCCCTCACCTCCTGGGGGTGGTATAGCGGGCCTGGCGGACCTGGGGGCAGGCCACGGCTCTCCCACTTACTGACAGCGGGTCCTGCAGCCGTGAGTCTCTTCTCCAGAACGTGAGGATCCCGAGAAGAGTCCTTAGCGTTTCCGTTAGTGAATGTTTGCTGTCAGGCACTGCGCCCAGTGCCCGCAGCCCCACAGCAGTCACCGGGACGGGCACAGCTGCCACCGGACACCCGGGAAATGAAGCCACAGGGGGTAGGGTAACCGCCCAAGGTCATAGGTTGTAAGAGGCAGAGCCAGGATTCGAACCCCGGAGGTCTGACTGCCCTGTGCTTCTGGGCTACCTGATTTCTCAGCACCTGAGATCAGATCTGCACCTGGCGCTTCATCAGCCCTCAGAAAATGCTGACGTCATTACGTTGGTGCGTTCAGACAACCAGGAGTCTGAGGATAGAGGCAAAGCTAGGGGAAGGAGAGACAGGGCCGACGGGAGCTTGGGCTGGCAGCTGGGCCCTGCTCCCTGGGGACCCCTGCCGAAGCCCCCATTTCCCATCCTTCTGGGAGGTGCCTTCTCCCCTGGCCTCCTGGATTGACAGGCCTGAGTGAGAGGGCTGGGCGGGGAGCCAGGAGGTGGGGACTCCGGCTCAGGCAGCTAATCAGGTCACAGGGTGAAATTAAAAGGGAGGAGGAAAGCTCCGACCCATCAGAAGGCAAACTCCTTCCTGGCGCGGCTTGGTGCCCAGGAGAGGAGCCGGGGCCATAGGAAGTGCAGAGGCCGGCGGCCAGGGGCACGGGATGGCCCCGCAGAGATCTGTGCGGCTGTCCCTGAAGAAGCCCACCTACGCCGTGTGTGTGGTGGGGGTCGAGACGTCTGTGGACGTTCACAGGTGAGAGCTGAGAGGTACCCACCTGGCTGCAGAGGGCTGGGCCACGGGGGAGGACCCCAAGGCCACGGGGTGGGCGCCCGGTGGACAAATCGAACATGCTGGTAGGAGATGGTTCTGACGGCAGGGCAGGTGGAGTGGGATGGAGAACTGGGGCTAAGGTTTCAGGCCCATCTTGGGGTTCCATCTCCTGGGCACCGGGGTCAGGTCTTTGGCCTTGAGGCCCCTGGATAAAGGTTCTAGCTCTGAGCCCTGGGCTCTGCGTTCTGACGTCAGCATGGGACTTGGGTGCAACACCAGAACGAACTGGTGCTCGAGACAGGGAGCGGGACTGGGCCACCCTGAATTTCTCCCTCTGCCTCTTGCCAACGACCCATCTGACTGAGGTGGAGAGGTGTGGGGTGTGTGGCAGCTCGATCCTTGGAGGCCCGCCAGGGTGATTGGGATCAGGAGGGAGTGTCAGAGGGATGATTCAAGGAGTTAATAAAAGACAAGAACCTAGAATAAGACCCGGTCTCATGTTTGCCACCGTGATGACGATGGTGCTGGTGGCGATGGTAGCCCTGGTGACATCTTAGGAGCCCCAGAAGAATCGGCTTCTCCCTTTGGCCTGAGTCCTCTCTGTCCTGGCTCTGCCCAGATGGGGGCCCAGGGAGCTGGACTTGGGGGGTCTTGGGCAGCGTTTCCGCTCTGACACTCTCTATAGACTCCATCCCTGCTGGATCAGATGGGGCTGGAGCCCCTGCAGATAAGGGGCTCAGGGTGAAGGCCCCCCTCTCCGAGGAGGTGGGGGCTGGGGAGACTGAGCTCCCGCTGCGCTCCTGGAGCTCGGGTGCTGTGCTGTCCCAGTCTGGCTAGTGAATGCAGGGCCTGACTTCCCACTTGGCCTCAGGCGAGCCTGTGTCCCGGAAGCCCTCCTGACCCCTCTGACAGTGGCCTGCGGCCCCAGGGACAGGGCTGAGGAGGGGGAGCCAGGATGCATGGAGGCCGGACCTCGGCTCTGAGTCCTGTCGGAAGCCCTGGTGTGGGGCTGCTTCTCTGGGACCAGCCGAGACCTCGTTTTCTCCTGTCCCTTCAACGTAGCGTTTCCCAGGCTTAGCAAATGGGGAACCAGGGCGCCCAGTTAAGTACGCTTTTGAGACAGACAACAAAGAATTATTCCAGCATATTGTCTGGGTCATCCTTATGTTTTTAAAAACTGCTGCTTAGCTGAAATTCATATTTAGCTGGGCCTCCAGCTTTGTCTGGCCACCCTGCTTTCACACCAAGGGCAAGGAAGGGGTGGCTAGTGGGCGCCCACGGTCCGATTCCAGACCTTTGCTCTCATCCCCAGGGGATGGTCATCCAGGCCTCTGCTCTCATCCCCAGGGGATGGTCATCCAGGCCTCTGCTCTCATCCTCATTTCAGAAACTTAGGCCTACATGGTGCGGCTGACTAAGGCCAGAAGCATTTTACTGGGAGCCCGGAGACACGGGTTCTGGTCCTGGCTCTACTGCTGACTTGCTGTCTGGCATGGGCCAAGTCACTGGCCCTTCGCTGGGCTTCTCCCTTATCTGAGTCCCAAGAGGGTGAGCTAAGTCCCCTCCCTCTTGGGGAGGTCAAGCACCAGATTCTGAGCTGGACAGAGTTGGTTTGTCATCCTAGCTCCATTCGTGGCTGTATGCCCCGGGCAAGCCGCTGCCCTTCTCTGAGCCGTGGCTTCCTCAGCTGACAATAGCACGGACCTCCACGGGGCAGGGTGGGGAGTAAATGAGACCCTGGGTGTGTAGGGCCCCTGGAAGGCAGAGACGGTGCTCATAGCTCTGACAGCTCTGTGAGCTCCCTGTTCTCTGGTCCCTTTTCCTCCCATCACGTCTCAGAAGGTCAGAAGAACAGAGGACAGATCGGGCTGTGTGTGGTGGGAACAGAGGGCTGTGCTGTCTGGGAATCCCTTTGGGATCACCAAGCACCTCAGCGTCTTCAGATTCGGACCCTGGCCCAGCCATGGAGCATGAGGAAGCTGCCTGGGTAGGCCACAGCTACTGTGCTCTGGTTGACCCTGGGAGGGGAGAGCTTCTTCAGTGCTATTTCTGAGTGAGCACTTTATTTTGTTTTATTCTATTCTATTCTATTCTATTCTATTCTATTCTATTTTTAAAAGATTTTATTTATTTATTTATGAGAGAGACACAGAGAGAGAGAGTGAGAGAGAGAGAGAGGCAGAGACACAGGCAGAGGGAGAAGCAGGCTCCATGCAGGGAGCCCGATGTGGGACTTGATCCCAGGTCTCCAGGATCAGGCCCTGGGCTGAAGGCGGCGCTAAACCGCTGAGCCACCCAGGCTGCCCTATTCTATTCTATTTTAAACACGGGGATTGAACCCATGACCATGAGATCAAGACCTGAGCCAACTGAGTCACCCAGGCGCCCCCTGAGTGAGCATTTTGAGAGATCCCCACCCAACAGCCCTTGAGGATGCTTCACGCTGGGCATTGGTCTTGACTAGGGATGTAGCCACGGAGGGTCTCTAGAAAATAAAGCTTTAATCTGCAGCAGTTTGGTTTAAGAGTAGATGTAAGGAAGAACTTCCCAGCCATCTGGTCTGGGATGGGTAGAGAAAGAGGCATGAAATTATCAGCCTGGGAAGGTTTGAAGAGAGCCTAAAGGTCACCCAGGACCTGGGCTGCACACGATGATCAGTGTGGGGCCTCTCCACCCCCATTGCCAGGAGTCTGGCTCCAGCTGAGACCAAGCAGGGGTCTCTACTTAGCCTTTGCTGGTAAAAGTGGGGGATCCCCTGCCCCTACACCGAAGAGGTGGTTTGTGGGTCACCTGAGCTGCCGGGAGGCCAAGCCCCCCAGGAGAGCCAGGGGGTGGGCATGCGGGGTGACATCACGGGGAGTGATGAACTCCCCTGGTGCTGTGTGCACTGTGTGGAGCAGTTTGTCTTTGGGGTAACTGTGTGCCCCAGCCCCGGGAACCTTTGGAAATCGCCCGACTCTGGGTGTGCTAAGATTCTACACCATCCCCTCACTCCATGGCCTAAGTCACCATCCTGACCCGTCACCCCAGCGTGCTGGCTCTCCATCCTGACCCTCCCGGTCTGGTCAGACTGCTCTGGTTGTCCCTGCCCGTGCTTGGAGGTGGCCCCCAGAGGATGCACACCAAAGAAGAGGGGGTGGGCGGTGTGGGGGGGAATCGATCCGTGGTGCAGTCTCACCCCCTTTGTCTGCCCAGAGGCCAGAATCAGAGCTCCAGGCCAGAGGCGGTAATGAATGTTTACTCCCTGGCCAGGACGAGAAGGCTGGCGGGTGGGGGACACAGACATCCTCTCAGGTCCCAACCCAGCCTCCCGCAGTTCTGCAAAGCATCAGGGCAAAATAGAGTCTTCAGATCAGGCTGGCGGAGTTCGAGGTGCCCAGAGAGGAGGACTCTGCAGGCCGCTGATGAGCCAGAGGGAGGCCCCAGGCTGCTGCTTTTCCCTGGGCTGCTGTGTCTTTCCAAAACCCCGAAAATGCCAAAACAGAGTTATAAAACCTGTGGTGTATATATTCTTAATGTTTACATTGAGTAAATTGATGCTTTTAACGTGCACAGAAGTACAATGAAGCATAATTGTGCAGCTCACGGGATAATGACAGGGTTGTGGAGACGCTAATTCGTATGACGGACAGGCCCCAAGAGCCGGGCCGGACCTGGGCTGAAGGGCCGGGTGAGGACCGTGTCTCGTCCCGGCTCCCTCCTGGGCCACACCGCATTCCTTCATTAGAAGTAATGTCACAGTTTAGACGTGAGGTGCTTGGAGACTTCGGGGCCTCCCTACACGGCGCGGGTGGCGATCCAGGTGGAGTGTGGACACGGGCCGGTGGAGTGTGTCTCGGAACGGGAAGCGTCGGCATCGGGTGGTCCTCCGAGGTCAGCCGCTCCTCCATCCTACAGGCGTCCCTGCCTCCCTGGTCCGCCTGGCCACCTGCCATTTGAGACCACGGGGCCCTCCCCTCCCTGCCACTCCCATCATCTCTGGTCTTTGAACCCAGCCTCATTCTTCACCTTCGGTTTTCCTTCCTGCCGCCCTCACTGCCAGCCCCCAGCTGCCCCTTCTCCGCCCAGTCCCTGCCCTTCCTCGCTCGGGGGCCGAGAGAGCACTCGAGACGCCAGGAATGGGAGGGTGGCTCACATGTGACGTGGATTCCTCTCAACCCCAAAACGCTCTCCGTGTGACATGTCCTCAGCTTTGCGCCCTCCAGAGAGGCTTCCACTCCCTTCTTGGTGGCTGCTAAGCAGCTGTTTAGCTCTGCCAAGGGGTCCTGAGGCTGGCAGATGTGGGCGGGATGTGGGGCTAGAAGGAACTGGCAACGGCCCCTGGGTGCCTCGGTTGGTTGGGCATCCGACTCTTGGTCTCGGCTCAGGTCAAGATCTCAACATTGTGGGGCCGAGCCTCGTGTCGGGCGTGCCATCTACTTGGCATTCTCTCTCCCTCTCCCTCTGCCCTCTCTCTCTCTCCTTCCCTTTAAAATAAATAAATAAGTAAATATGTGAATCTTTTAAAATAGAAAAAGAAAGAAAGAGCTGGCAAATTCCTCCCCAGCTGCGGGGGGAGCCCAGGAGGTGGGCCTCAGCTGTGGGCCTGGACGGGCGCCCTGCAGACAGCACGAGGGAGCTGGGACCATCTGGGAGCTCTTGGCGGGGGCCTGCCCTCTCCGGAGGTCGGGCGCTGTGTTCGGGCCTCCAATTGGCCCGGGGAGGCCAGTCACCCGCACTGGAGTCCACGGCCACATGGGGCCCTGAAGGTGCTCCAGCCACTGCTGTGAGCCCGCCCGCCCCCGCCGGGGTCCCGGGCACCGCGCTGGGACGGGTGGGCTAAGGCAGGGCTGGAAACTCCAGGGTCAGACCCCGTGGCTGGTACAGCTGGTGCGTCTGCTGGGCCCGGGCGAGGACTGGGAAGGCAGGCCGGGCTCCATCCTCCCCGGGCACTGAGGGGGAGCTCTGTGGCGCTGGGACCATCTGGGAGTCTATGCAGCACCCGCTGCTGAGAACAGGGTGGCTGGTAGTCACGACCTCTGGGTGGGGCTCAGGCTTAGACTTGCAGGCTGTGTGACCTCGGGGCCGTGGCTTAGCCTCGCTGTGGCTGCTCCGCCCACGAGAGGTGGGGATAACATTGCTTGTTGTTCATACCTGTGGCTTTGGCCCCCATTTTACAGACGAGGAATTTCATAAGGCACGAAATGCATACGCACGGGCATGCATGGTGACCCCACGGGGAGAGGGAAGGAGTGACTCATGGGTGACTTCCCATCCACAGCTCTGGGCTCGCGCTCTCTCCGTCTCTGTCTCTCTCGCTCGTGCGCGCGGAGAGGTTCTGGTCCCCAGCCCCTGTGTGCCTCTGCTGGGGAGGCCTGGCGCTGAGACTGGCACCCCCGGCCCAGCCCCTACTCCCAGGAAGGCACGGGGTCCCCGGAAGGCCTGCCCCGGGCGCGCCCTCCTTCTTTCCAGGCCCTGGGCGTGCCCCTCCGTGAGCAATGACAGGGCACAGGTTACCCACGATTGTAATCTCTGGGAAGGAAGGGAAGAAAGAGGGAGAGAGCACAGCCCTGCCCTGCGCCCTTCCAGGTTGAGGCGAGAATGTGCGCCCGTGATGGGGAGTCTGCAAGGTGCCAGACATTTGCCCTCCCCTGACCTCTGTCAGCCGCAGCCAGCACCCCGGGGAGGCCCAGGGAGAAAACCGCACCGGGGTGGGGAAGCTGGGGGACCTTCTGCGGCCTTCGCCCCACGGTGGTCACTTAGCAGATGCCTCTGAACACCTGCCCTGTGTGCAGCTCAGTGCTGGGCTCGGCACTCGGCGGGGACACGGCCCAGTCCTGCCCGTCACGAGCTCCCGTCGCAGTCTGGGAGCCAAAAAGACTTCAGGTTGCAGATGTTCCCAACCCACATGTTAGTGAAGGGAGGTACGGGGCTCCTCTTATCCACCAGCTCTCACGCCAGGACCTGCTCGCTCCCCAAACCCCTGGTGACCGCAGGGACAGGGGCGGCACCGTAGCAAGTGCTCACTGCCTTATCCCCATGAAATGTCGCAACAAACCTGTGTGGTGCAGACACCTCAAATGATCCACAAATGGCAGATGAAGAAAGTGAGACGCAGAGAGGTCAAGGGACTTGTCCAAAGTCACACAGCCCACGAAAGGCTGGAGCTGGGATTTGAACCCAGGTTTACTTTGACCCCCAAAGACCTCATTATCTTTTTTTTTTTTTTTAATTTTTTAAGGCCTCACTATCTGAGCATCTCCTCTGTTGCTGGGTCCGCTCTAGGGGGTGGAGTGGGGTCAAGGCTGAGGCTGGGCTTTGGAGTCAGTCCCCGGTAGGGTCAAATCCTAGCTCTGTCACTCAGGTCCCCGTGTGTGGCCTCCCTTTGAATCTCAATCTGTAAAATAGGGAGAGGAATATTTAACTTCCCTGCTCCGCAGGCAGGGGCCAGGCGATGGAATTGGAGTGGGATAGAAGTGTGGCGCAGACCGTGGTGTGGGTCTGTCGAGGGCAGGGCCGGGGCGATTCCTCTCTGCTTTCACCAGACACACGGCAGGTGCTCGGGGAATGTGTCCTGAGGCCGAGCGGCCAGCGGCACTAACTGGACGCTCCATGATGCCCCTTAGGACGGGAGCCTGCAGGGGGCTGGTCGGCCCGCTGGGACTGTCGGCCACGGCGGGTCTGGGCCCCCAGCAGAAGCACCCCCAGGGCTGGCCGCTCCAGAGAGGACCACCGGCTGGCATTCCTTGTGGCTTCAGTCCAGAAAACTCCAAGTCTAGGACATTGGGGGGTGCACCTTGGGGGCATCCAGTGGGCAGGTGTCCGGTCAGATGTGAGGGTGGCTATCGGCTTGGCCGGGCCAGGCAGCTCAAGGGCTGCTCACTGGCTCACTCCTCAGCTCTTCCATCTGATTCTCCATCATTCTCTTCTCTGCCTTTGCCTCTGCCCAGCACGGTGCCCTGGGCAGCCCTCCAGGGCACACGAGTCCTTTGCCACCCTGCCCCATCCCCACCCACCCAGCTGGAGGCCGAGTCAGCACCATTCTGCCCTCCCTGCCCAGACCTTAGGCTGGGAAGAGGGGCCCCAGACCCCCAGCTCTATCCCCAGGGGCTGGTATGATGGAGGGCGTGGGAGGGACTTCTCCACGACTATTGTGTTTCTCTTCTCCTCAGAGGCCAAGTGGTAAGTAAGGTGTGGCCTGCTGAACCCCCGTGGGAGGAGGCTTCCGGGAGCCAGGGTGCAGCTAAGCAAAGGAAAAGCTTTCCAATTACCTGAGCTGTCAAAACACAAAGGAGTGTGAGGTAGTAAGTTGTCTGTCACCGGAAGTATTCAAGCACAGCCCTTTTAAAAAAATTTATTTATTTATTCATGAGAGACACAGAGAGAGGCAGAGACACAGGCAGAGGGAGAAGCAGGCTCCCTGCGGGGAGCCGGATGCCGGACTCGAGCCCAGGACCCCGGGGTCACGCCCTGGGCTGAAGGCAGATGCTCCACCGCTGAGCCCCCCAGGCGCCCCTCAAGCACAGAGTCCTGCGGGGGGCAGCAGGCAGGCCAGGATGATCTCTGGGACCCTTTTCCGACCCGAGGCCTATGAACACCCTGCAGAGGACTCACTGTTTAGGGCAAGCAGGAGCCAGGAGGTCATGGGCGCTGGCTGCCCTCTTGCCCTGCACCGACCTCACCCCTGCAAAGTTCAGGTGCACGTGTGGCGAGGAAGGGACATGGCTTTCCTGACTCGGTGCCCCACACGCTGCCTTGGCCACCGCCTCCGTCCCCCACCCACTCCCAAGCAACCATGTTGAGGAGCTTGTGTTGCAAGGTTTCGACATTTCCCTTTTTCCTTCCTACATCTTCCCCAACTAACTCATCCTTCCGGTCCCCGCTGGGGGCACGCTCAGGGCACGCATGCTCCTTTTAACGTCAGCCAGGCCAGCACAAAATAGAAGACAAACCTGCTGCTCCCTCCTCCTCTGCCAGCTGTGTGACCCTAGGAAAGTTACTTAACCTCTCTGGGATTTCTTTTTTTTTTTTTTTTTTTTTTTTTTTTTTTTTTTTTTTAAAGATTTTATTTATTTATTCATGATAGTCAGAGAGAGAGAGAGAGAGAGGCAGAGACACAGGCAGAGGGAGAAGCAGGCTCCATGCACCAGGAGCCTGACGTGGGATTCGATCCCGGGTCTCCAGGATCGTGCCCTGGGCCAAAGGCAGGCGCCAAACCACTGCGCCACCCAGGGATCCCACCTCTCTGGGATTTCTTCGTGGGTCAAATGAGGACAGGAACACATACCTGGGAGGGTGCGTGTAGATGAGATCATGGGTGTCAAAACCCGAGCACATGCCTGCAGCATACCCCTCCCCACTATTACCCCCGGGACACCCTGTGCTTACGCCTTACCAGGTGGGGGGCACACACCTCGCCACAGCAGGTGGGCTGGGTTCCTGCTGACTTGAAATCTTCCATCCCACCCTCTGCGCCTCCTTCTAGGAGATCCTCTAAGCATTGACTCTGTTCTCCTTGCAGCCTCTTTATGAGCCTGGCACACAGGTCCAGGCTGGGCACGGGGCGCAGGGATGCGCAGGACGAGTCAGCCAGGACGCTGCTCTGGGTGACACAGACGGATGGTGGAGGGGCCCCCAAGGAAGGTCTGAACCCGTGCTGTGGGAACACAGGGGACGCGGAGAGCTGGCCCGAGTGGGCTGGGCTGCTGGGGGTCCCGGGGACAGTAACCGTACCGGTGGCAGTGGCACTAATGCCTATGAAACTCCTACTGTGTGCCAAGGGCTTGAAATGCATCATCTCATGGGATCCCCCCAACAGCCCTAGGAGGTAGCTCCCTGGGTTATGCCCATTTCACAGAGGGGGGAAGTAGAGGCTCAGAGCAGTTGAGTGACCGGGTTTGAGCCCACGCTCCGCACAGAACGTGCACTTTCCTCCGTGGAAGAGGTGGCAGTTGAAGTGGGTCTTCAAGAATGCAGAAGGTTCCACCGCCCCCATCCGCATCCTCACCCCGCGCCCCTGCAGAGGCAGGAGAAGGGTTCTGGGAAGCAGGGCAAGGTGAGGGCACCCGCCGGTGGGCGTCAGCGTGGACGTGATGACAAGGACACGATGACTGCGTGCGTGGGAATGACGGAGACCCTCTCCTCTGAGGGGAGCTTTCACATGCTTTGTGTCACCTGCCTGTGAGGTTGGGGTGGGGCTGGGGGCTGCACCCAAGGGCGGCAAGCGGGCAGGTGTCAACTGGAGGCTCCTAGCCCACAGCCCCCCCCAGCAGCCCTTCATCCACGGCCCCCGCAGATCCGGGGGCCCTGGCCATGAGGAAGGCAGCGCGAGCCCCCCCTTCGAGGCCTGGGCGGGTCCGGGAGGCCGTCAAGGGAAGAGAATCTGAGCTGCAAGTGCCTGCCCCCCATAACCCATAAGCCGCCAGGCATGCGCACCAGCCAGCAGCCGCAGCCCCCTCCCACGGTCCTCTCCTCCCCCGCTCCTCTCCCCCCTCCCCTCCCCCCTCCTCTCCCCCCTTCCCTCCTCTGCTAACCTTCCGTCCTCTCCCCCCCCTCCTCCCAGTCTGCAAAGCTCCCGCTGGAGTCCCCTCAGCTCTTTCGCACCTTTTCCACCCTGAGAAGCGACCCAAGTGAAACCACCTGGGTGGCGGTGACAGACCAGGGAAGGCTGCGGGGAACTGGGGGGAGGGGTGGGCTAGAGGGCAGGGGACACCTGCAAGGGCGGAGGCCGGGCCCTGAGCGTCCCTCCTGCCTGTCGCCCCCCCTCCCTGAGGCCCGGCCTCCGAGGGACTCACCTGGCACCTGCTGGCCCAGGACCCCAGGGATGGCAACAGCTGAGCAGGGGCGCAGGCAGCGAAAAGTGGGCTGGGCTTGGAAGCCCCAGGGCATTTGTTCCCGCTCCTGGCCCCTCTTCCTTTACCATCGTTGTTATTACTGTTACTGTTATTTCTTACCCTAAATAGGGAGTGGGGAGCCAGGGCCGTGACTTGGAAATGTCACCTTTTGCCTGAAGCTGGGGATTGGCTGCACGGAGCCCCACCCCCTCGAAAGGGCAGTGCCGGGGCTGGCAGGTCCTGGCTGGGCGTCTCCACCTCCGTGGAGCTAGAGCCCCTCTGCCGGCCCTCGGGGTGCGCGGGCAGAGGCCCTCGGGCCAGGGGGTCGGATTCTGGTCCAGCGCAGCCCCCCCCCGCTGCCCCCAGCCTGGCAGTCCCAGTTTCTGGCTTGCCCTGTTCTCATTGCTTGTACCCCTGGTAGGTGCTGGGCACCAAACGGGGCGCTCAGGTGCCAGTAGCGTTAGAGAGAGCAAAGTGGGGAATAAAATCCCTGCATTCCAGAGGGAGACACAGGAGGGAAAGGCAATAAGCAAATATGTCAAAATAAGGAGACTGTGTCAGGTGGAAGGAAGCTGGCTCACGGGGGAGGGAGCCTGGGCCTCATGGTGTCTTCCTCTCACACTGTCCTAAATTGGGCAGAGAAGACCTCTCTGAGAAGGAAATGAGGGCCGGGGACCCAATGGATATCTACCAGCTGAACATTCTGAGCGAGGGGAACGGCAGGTGCAAAGGGCCTGAGGTGGGCATGCGCTAGAGGCAGAGCAAGGAGCTGGGGAGGGCAGAGAGGGGAGCCAAGTGGGCAGGAAGCCAGTTTCGCTCTCTGGAAGGCTGATGAGTGGGAGGGACAGCATAGGACTTTTTTTTTTCTTTTTTTAAGAGGACCCTTCTACTGTTACATCCAGAACAGACTGAGGGCCGCAGGAGTGCAGGCGGGAGACCAGCCTGTTGTAAAAATCCATGTAGAAGCAGTTGGTGCTCCGCCCCGGGATGTGAGCCGTTGGGGAGGTGAGAGTGTCTGCTCTGGAGATGACGTGAAGGTGAAGTCCTTAGGCTTTGTTGGGGCGCTGGGTGTGAGTGCGAGGGAGGGAGGGGACCCCAGGCTGAAGCCCAGGATGGAGTGGTTTAGACCACGCAGGGGTGGGGAAGTGGGAGTTTGGTTTGGGACACTTTCAATCAATCAATCAATCAATCAATATTGCTTTTTAGAGTAGAACTTCTTTTACTTTTTTTAAAAAAGATTTTTATTTATTTAGTCATGACAGAGAGAGAGAGAGAGAGAGAGAGAGAGGCAGAGACACAGGAGGAGGGAGAAGCAAGCTCCAGGCAGGGAGCCGGTGGGACTGGATCCTGGGTCTCCAGGATCAGGCCCTGGGCTAAAGGTGGCGCCAAACCACTGAGCCACCCAGGCTGCCCTAGAACTTTTTAATTTTTTTTAAATTTATTTATTCATGATAGACAGAGAGAGAGAAAGAGGCAGAGACACAGGAGGAGGGAGAAGCAGGCTCCATGCTGGGCACCCAACATGGGACTCGATCCTGGGACTCCAGGATCGCGCCCTGGGCCAAAGGCAGGCGCTAAACCACTGAGCCACCCAGGGATCCCCTAGAACTTAAAAAAAAAAAAATTATTCCAGTATCTGACATACGGTGTTATACTAGTTTCAGGTGCACAATATAGTGATTTGGCAACTCACTGCCAAATTTGGCGCTCATCATTTTCAGTGTGCTCGTTAATTCCCATCCTGCCCCCGGCCTCTCACCCCAACCTCCCCTCTGTTAGCCATCAGTTTGTTCTTTATAGTTAAGAATCCGGTTTTTGGTTTGTCTCTTTTTGTCTTCATTCGTTTTGTTTCTTAAATTCTATATAAGATGGTAATTATGGGATATTTGTGTTTCTCTGACTTATTCCACTCAGCATTATACCTTCTAGATCCATCCATGTTGTTGCAAATGGCAAGATTTATTCTTTTTTATGGCTGTATAATATTCCATTGCATATATAAAAATATATATTTATATACTATAAAATATTGTATGTATATATATAGTATATGCATGTTTATACATGCATATTTATATATTTGTATGCATCTTTATACCACATCTTTTTTATCCATTTATCTATCAACGGACACATGGGCTGCTTCCATAAATTGGCTATTGTCGATAACCTTAAGGGTGCATATATTTTTTCAAATTAGTGTTTTCATGTGACTTGGGTAAACACTCAGTAGGGGAATTACTGGATCACAGAGTAGTTCTATTTTTAATTTTTTGAGGAACCTCCATACTATTTTCCACAATGGCTGCACCGGTTTGCATTCCCAACAGTGCATGAAAGTTCTCTTTTTTCTGCATCCTCACCAACACTTGTTGTTTCTTGTGTTTTTGAGTTTAGCCATTCTGACGGGTGTGAGGTGATTCCTCATTGTGATTTTGATTTGCATCTCCCCAGTGATGAATGATGTTGAGCATCTTTTCATGTGTCTGTTGGCCATCTGGATGTCTTCTTTGGATCCCGGGTCTCCAGGATCGTGCCCTGGGCCAAAGGCAGGCGCCAAACCGCTGCGCCACCCAGGGATCCCCTAAATCTGTAGATTATTTTGAGTAGCAGGGACACTTTAACAATATTTGTTCTTTTAATCTGTGAGCATGGAATATCTTTCCATTTGTTTGTGTGGTTTTCAATTTCTTTCATGTCTTATAGTTTTCAACATAAAGGTCTTTCATCTCCTTGAGTTTTCTCCTATTTATAAAATAATTTTTATTTATAAATTTTATTTATAAATATATAAATAAAAGGTATTTTTATTTATGGTGGAATTGTAAATGAGATTATTTTCTTAATTTCTATTTCTGCGACTTGATGTTTAGTGTATAGAAATGTGACAGATTTCTGTATATTGGTTTTGTATCCCGCGGCCTTACTGAATTCACTTCTCAGTTCTAGTAGTTTTTTGGTGTAGTCTTTAGGGCTTTCTATATACAGTATCATGTCATCTGCAAATAGTGAGTTTATTTATCCCTTACCAGTTTGGGTATCTTTTATTTCTTTTTCTTGTCTAATTGCTGTAGCAAGGACTTCCAATACTATGTTAAATAACAGTGGTGAGAGTGGACATCCTGGTCTTGTTCCTGATCTTAGGGGAAAAGCTCTCAGTTTTTTACCATTGAGTATGATGTTAGCTGTGGACTTTTATTTAAGACGTAAAGGTATGTTCCCTCTAAACCTACTTTATTGAGAATTTTTAAAAAGTTATTTAAATTCAATTTGCCAACATATAGTATAACACCCAGTGCTCATCTTGTTGAGGATTTTTATCATGAAGGGATGTTGTGCTTTGTTTAATGCTTTTTCTCCATCTGCTGAAGTGATCATATGGTTTTTATCCTTCTTGTTATGTGATGTATCATGATGATTGATTTGCAAATATCAAACCACTCTTGTATCCCAGTAATAAATCCCACTTGATTGTGGTGAATAATTTTTTAATGTATTTTTGCTAACATTTTGTTGAGGATTTTTGCATCTGTGTTCATGAGAGATATTGGCCTGTAGTTCTCTTTTTTGATAGTGTCTTTATCTGGTTTTGGTATCAGGGTCATGTCCTCCTAGAATGAATTTGGAAGCTTTCTACCTCTCTGTTTTTTGGAACAGTTTGAGAAGAACAGGTATTAACTTTTCTTTAAACATTTGGTAGAATTCACCTCTGAAGCCATCTGGTCTTGGACTTTCATTTGTTGGGAGTTTTTTGATTATTGATTCAATTTCATTGCTGGTAATCAGTCTGTTCAAATTTTCTATTTCTTTCTGATTCGGTTTTGGTAGGTTGTATGTTTCAAGGAATATATTCATTTCTTCTAGGTTGTCCAATTTCTGACACGTCATTTTTCATAATATTGTCTTACAATCATTCGTATTTCTGTTGTGTCTGTTTATTTCTCCTCTTTTGTTTCTGATTTTGTTTGAGTTTTCTCTCTTTCTCTTCGAGTCTGGCTAGAAGTTTATCAATTTTGTTTGATCTTTTTAAAGAACCAGCTCCTGGTTTCGTTGATCTGTTCTGTTGTTTTTTTAGTTTCTATTTCATTTATTTCTTCTCTGAGTTTTAGAATTTCCTTCCTTCTACTGGTTTTTAATTTTGTTTGTTGTTCTTTTTCTAGCTCGTTTAGGTGTAAGATTAGCTGTTTGAGCTTCGCTTCTTGAGCTAGGCCTGTATTGGTTATAAACTTCCTTCTTAAAACAGCTTTTGCTGCATCCCAAAGATTTTGGACCACTTTCATTTTCATTTGTCTCCATGTACTTTTTTATTTCCTCTTTGATTGCTTGTTTCATTGATCGAAACATTCATTGTTTAGTAGCATGTTATTTAACCTCTATATGTATTTGTGGTCTTTCTAGATTTTTTTTCTTGTGGTCGACTTCTAGTTTCATAGTGTTGAAGTCAGAAAAGATGCATGGTATGACTTTAATCATTTTGAATTTTTTGAGACTTGTTCTGTGGCCTAATATGTGATCTTGATTCTGGAGAAAGTTCTGTCTGCACTTGAAATGAATGTGTACTCTGCTCTTTTAGGATGGAATGTTCTGTATGTATCTGTTATATCCATTTGGTCCAACGTGTCACTCCAAGCCACTGTTTCCTTGTTAATTTTCTGTTTGGATGATCTATCCACTGATGTAAGTGAGATGTTAAAATTTCCTACTATGATCGTATTACTGTCAATTACTTCCTTTATGTTTGTTATTAGCTGCTTTATGTATTTGGGTGCTCCCAGGTTGGGTGCATAAATATTTACAATTGTTATATCTTCTTGTTGGATTGTTCCCTTTATCATTATATATGGACATGTTAAATTTAAAGTGCCCGTTAGACACTCAAGGGAGATGTTCAAAAAGCAGTTAACTATATGGGTCTGGAGATGGAAAGTAAGGGTTCTAAGCATATCAACATGGTGATCATCATGGGGGTGGGTGTCACCAGACAAGAGAACCGAGCACCAGGTAGGCTCGAGCCAGCTGGGGCACACTTACAGGAGTGCATACTAGGTGACCGTGCCTGTTGCTAAGTGCTATTCCAATAATGCAGTCTGGAACTGGAGGGGAGAAAACCACAGAATGGAATCACAGGCCCACTGGACCCACTGGTAGCTGGATCTGAGCTAAACCCATTGGTCACCTGACCACTGCAAGCCTCTACTCTGACTGGCAGATGGCCATGAAATGTGAGTCTCCTGCAATTAGGCTCAGTTCACAGCTCGTGTCCAATATAGCTGGACAAGTCTGATTATTTCCTTTCCCCCAGTGCATAGTCACCTAGTAAAGATTGTGAATTCCTTTGGAGAAGGCTAGGGGCGAGGTGAATAGTACACATTTTTAGCAGTAGCACAGGGTCCTTCCCTAACAGGACCCAATTCTCCATTTTTTTTTAGGAAGTTTATGAGCCTGTTGCCAAACACAGCCATGACAGTATTTAAAATTAAACTCTATGTGCTTACAATCCAATAAATTATATTTAAAACAAAGGTAATAACTCAAAATGCACCACTTCCTTACTATTTTACTATACTCTACCATGATCTATGCTCTGAGGTCATTCACCTTTCTATGGTAGAAATTGTTATTTAGGGGGTGCTATTGTGCATTTCTTTGCGACTCTGAGTTCAATGACATTGCATTGGTAACTTGAAATTGGCCATTGGTGGAAGTCTCTAGAGCACAGAAATTGGCAAAGCCTACAAACCGGAACTCCATTTATTGTTTTATTGATGAAGGAAAGTAACGCAGATTAAATTTAAAAGTGTGTTACATTGTGATTAGCACAAAAAAGTGAGGTGTTTGTCCAGTATTACGCGGCTCAGCAAAGAAGTTGCTAGTATCACCAATAGAATGAGGCCAGTCTCCGTGGCTTCGCTTTCATTTTATTCTTGAACACAAATGAAAATGTCAATCCACATTTATGTCACGTATCACATTTCATGACAACATATCTATTGGGGAAAGAATGAGCAGATTGGGATGCGACTCCGTTTGTGGAGCTGTGGTTGAATGGCCAGCATGGTTTGGCTGTGGTTGCGGGCAGCATTCTGTAAGAATTGGGGGTGGGGATTTATGGGATTTACAAGTAATTTTACAACGAAGAGTCACATACATTGTACTATTGTTAATATTCTGTGTCTACACATCATTGGCATCAGTAACATTAATAATAAACTTAAACATGCACTCGCCCCACAACTGGTAGTGGTTAACGGGGGGGCCAGCCTGCCCCTGCCTGGGCACTCTGCAGTTAAGAGGGCAGGGCAGCAAGGGAGAAGCCCAGGGGAGGAGAGGAGAGCCTGTGTCCCACAGGCCAAGTGTCAAGGACGACAGCTGATCGTTTGGGTCCGAGGTCCCTGATGGATCTCAAGAGGAGGAAGACAAGGGACCTCTGGAACTGGCATGAGAGCGGTTTCATTGGCACAGAGAGGAGGAGACCCCGATTAGGGGCAGGTTACAGGGACAAGGGGAGACAGGATTGGGCAGCAAGCACACACAACTCCCGAGGCATTTTCCTGTAAAGGAAAGGAGCCAAAGAGACAAAGGTGTGGTGTCCGAGCTGTCACCTCCCACCTCTCCACCTCGGGTTGGGTGGATCATAGGCGAGAAACAGAGGGAGAGACAGGGCGGCCCAGTCCTGTCCCCGTCTTGGGTACCAGTTCATTCTGATGCTGCACACAAGTTCCACCTGGATGTCGGAACTCACAGCCCAGACCCCAAAGCCTGGCCCCAGGACTTGGCTTATCTGCAGCCTTGGGACCAAAGACCCCAGTGCCCAGGAGATGGAGCCCCAAGATGGGCCTGAGACCCTACCCCTCCCCGCCAGGCTCTCCAGCCCCCAGAAATGTTGTGAGGCTGCCAGACAGTGGTAAGAGTCACTTGGGGTTGGCGGTCACGAACCTGAGTGGGATGCAGTCAGCTGCGGGGGTGCAGGTGCAGAGTGGGGAGGGAGGGGGTCTTAGGGAGAGTGGGGGGGAAGGTGGGTGGAGGAGTCGAGCGGTGCCAGGGAGTGACCGTGAGGCAGGCTAGGGACTCTGAGCCTGTGAAGGGAGGAGACGACAGGAAGGGCCAGGGCTTCCCAGAGGGGATAGAGGTCTCCACCTTCCGTGGCTGCAGGGCCTGGTGGAGCTGGGGGCTGGATGGGGTTAGCGAGTTAGAGGAATGAGCTGGCAGGTTAGCAGGTGGTATCGGTGGGCTGCTGGTGGCGGGTGCAGTTCTTGGTAATGACAGAGTCCGGGGTCTGTCCTGGGCGAGGGTGGCTGAGGCTGGATGGGGTCAGGGTCGCCTGAAGAGGAGGAGGTCAAGCACCGGGGCGCCAGGGTGCTGGCCCATCACCCCCACGGCTACTGAAATAGGAAGTGGGGGCAGCAGCGCTGGAGGTGGTGGCAGGAGCCAGTCCCCTCCAGGAATGCGGGCAGAGGGACAATGCCGTGGAAATGACAGGGGGGAGCACACCGGGCTCCTGCTCATCTCGGTGCCCGGCGGTAGGGGAGGTGAGGGGGAAGTGGCCCCATTGGCAGGGCTGCAGGGGGGCCCCTGCCCACTGTGGGGTCAGGCTTCTGTTGTCAGGGAAACACTCTGAGATGTGGTTGAGGCCATGGTGCAGGTGACAGCATGTGGGACTGTCCAGGAGTGGGGGCGGGTGGGAGATGGGGTCAGATGAGAGGGTGAGCATCTGGGGTACTTGGGTTCCTAGGGTGACTGACGAAACCAGGATGAAGGGCAGGCAAGATAGGAATTCCTGAAGGTACCGGGCCCATGGGGATGCGGGGCCACAGGTGTGGGGTGGCGTGGGGGGGTCTTGCCAGCGGGCCCACGGGGCCCCAGCCCCTTCTCCACTCTGGCCGCATTTATAAAATGGGGATAATGATAACTGCCTTGCTGAGCCTCGGAGATCAGGTGCTGAGCAGGACTTGGGGTTGTTGTAACTCTGATCACTGTCACCATTGTCATCGGAGGCAGTCTGATGGACACAGGTGATGGTGGTGGGGGTTACGGAGGGGTGTCTGGTTTCTCTAGAGGGTTTAATATCTCAGTGGGTCCTCAGGGGTCCAGGAAAGGATAGAGGCCAGAGGACACACCAGAGGACCCCTCTGGCCCAGCATCTTTGCAGTCAGGTGCATTTAGCAAGTGGACATGACCTTAAGTGGTTGGTGGCCTTGAGGCTGATGGCTGTCTGGGGAGTGGCAGGGGAGAGCCGTGACATGTAGGGGAGGGAGAAGGACAGACATGTCAGTGCTGTTGTCCAACTGCCCCTCTAGGGTATGGGCTCCCCATGGGGGGCCTAGCTTGAGGGATAGAGAGGAGGGGGAGAAAGTGGGGGCAAGGCACAGCATTAAATGGGGTGCTGGGGGGTTTCACTGAGAAGCCTTGAAGAGGGTAAGGAATGAGCCTTGTGGATATCTGGGGGGAAGAGCTAGTGCAAAGGCCCTGAGGCAGGACAGACTGGGAACTGTGTGGAACAGCAGGGAGGTCAGTGTGGCTGGAGCAGAGTGGGCGGTGTGTGGGGGGGGAGCTCTGTGGGGAGGAGAGGTCGGGAGGTGGCAGGGGCAGATCACAGGGGGCCCTGTAAGTCCCGTGAGGCCTTTGCCTTTTACTGAGTGACAGAACCACTGCTTTTGAGGCAAGGAACAATACAATCGGCTTCAGCGGGCCGTGTGCAGGGCAGACTGGAGGGGGCACAGGTGGGTCCGGGGAGACCCCTGAGGAGCTGCCCAGCAATCGGGTGGCGGCGGTGGGGGTGGTGAGAGGTGGACAGCCGAGTGGGTTTCCTATCGGGTCGGGGAATTTGGAAGTCCAGAATGGGAAGGCTTGGAGTGGGGTGGGGGTGGGGGTCCAGAGGTCTGCTGCCTCTGCTCCGGGAGCCTCGGGGACCGCTGACGGAGTGGGGGGTACATGCCTGGGTTGGCCCCACACCCTGCTCCCTTTGTCTGTCTCATGTCCTGGGTGCTGTGTGGGATCCAGCGAAAGGGCCCTGTGCCTAGGGCGAAGCCGCACGGCCAGTGCTCGGCTCCCACTCCTCAGGTTACAGATGGGGAGACTGAGGCCGGAGGACAGGACAGGTGCCCAGGGTGGGTCACATCGAGCAGGGAGGGAGCCCAGGCTGCCCGGTGCCAGGCCCCTCCCGCTCCCCAGCCCAGCCGTTGGGGGCGCCGCTGTGGGGTCTCCCTCAGGGCCCCCTGGAACCTTTCCTCTCTCCTTTCTGGCAGTGATGTGCCCAAGGGGGCCGAGACCTTCGGGGTCTCTGGGAGCTCTGGAGTGGAGGTGTTCGTGGTCTACGACCCAGCACGGGTGACGGTGCCTCCAGACGAGTCCCGCTGGCCGCTGGCCGCCGACGTGGAGGTGACCCTGTCCGTGGACGCGGCCAGTAAGGACTTGAATGATCTCAAGGTAAGAGGCCACGTCTCCGCGGCCAGGGGCTGCGTCTCCCACCCCCGCCCAAGCACAACCCCATTCACCCATCACCCTCCTTGGCCAGACCCCACGAGGCTCTGATGCCGACACCCGCAGAGCACATCTTGGGGCCGCTCCGCAGACACCCCGGGACGCGCAAGCCCACCCCGAGCCTGCCACGTCCCCCCGCCACGGGTAGATACTCCCATGAGAGCAGCCTGCAGACTCACCCGCTCAAGTTCGCAGGCGCCCTCGCGTTGGTCCCTGTGTCCTGCCCACGCACAGACCTAAAGCAAGCCCTACGTGTGGCAGGTGGGGCTCTGTAGCCACACCCCGTGCACACGCACGCACGCACACGTGCCCGGAGACACGGGCGCCTATCCAGATGTCGTGTGTCCCCGTATCGAAGAAGAAAGGCTTCTCTTTCACGGACAAGCCCCTTGTCACCCGCCCCCAGGCACCCACCACACACACAGACACCCACTGGTCCGTTGACACGGCCCTTCCTCCCCCGACGGGGAAAAGGCAGAGGCTGTGCAGCTGTTGAGAGCCGGGGCCCTGGGGCCTGCCATGGGTTCAAATCCTGCCTCCCCTGCTTCCGGGCTGCGTGCCGGCAGGGAGCGCCGAGAGCCCTCCCTGTGAATGGGCCCGGTCTCCTGGGACCATCTTGGGTGCTCGCTGAGATGGCCTGGGTGGAGCGCTTGGCGTGGGTTCTGGACGGTGGGAAAGACTCTGTGGCCGTTGAGGTGGGGGTGGGGAGGGCATGTGGTCACTGTTCCCGTTTTACAGATGAAGAAACGGAGGCCTACCAGGCTGAGTGGCTTGTCCGTGTCAAAGGCGTCAGCTGCCCCTTCCCTCATTCCTCCTCCCTGACCTCTCCGTGGGCTCCCGAGGGTCCGGCTGTGTCCTGTGGGATCCACCCCGCCCTACTCAGGCCTCCTTGCTCCTCAGCCCAGCCTGGGGCCAGGGAGCATGCCCAGCCTCTCTAGCTGGGCGAGGCAGCTCTGAGTCCAAGCCAGGAGCCTAGAACTTTGGACCTTCTGCAGCGGGGAGCACCTAGAGATGCCCAGGCCGCCCCTGCCTCTAAGCAGGACTATCGGGGTGACTCCCCACGCCCCTGCCACTACCATCTCTGAAGGGGTGGCCGTGCCGGCTTAGGGCTGACCGTGTCTGTCCCCACAGGTCAAGGTGTCCTACTTCGGGCAGCACGAGGGCGGTGCCCTGGGCCACAGCATGCTCTACCTCACTGGCGTCGGTAAGCACCGCCTCCCTGGCTCCCCGCGAATCCCCTCACCCTGCACATTGCCCGCTTGGGGGTCTCAGGGGGCCCCCTGGTGCCAGGCTCATGGCCATCTTCCTCCACCTTGAGGAGCTTCTTCAGAAGCCTTCAGTTGACCCAGGGAAGGAGACCCAGCAGTGCTTAGGGCCACCAGAATCCAGAAACGGCACTGCCCACGGCCCAACAGCTACACCCACGTGGGCCTCCTCCATCCCGAGTCCCACCTGCCACCCCCTGGGCCCCAGGGGGCCACAAGCCGCCTTCAGCCAGAGCCTGGGCAGGTGGCTCTACGAACTGCAGAACCAGCACCTAGAACCTCAGGCCTCGTCCCCATCGGCCAGAGAGCCAGGGCCACCAGGAGCCAGCAATCCAGCATCCGTAGATACGCAAGAAATTCAAGGGCCAGATACTCAGGCTCCCCAGCATCCAGGGCCCCAGGGGGCAGCCACACGGCCTCCCAGGCATCGGTGTGGTTCCCAGATAGGTCCTCCTGGGTCCTGTGGGCACAGCTCGCCGGGGCCCCGGGCTCAAGGGCGTGAGGACAGAACTGGCTCCGGCTCGGCAGCTGCTCTCCCTCCCTTTTCAGACATCTCCCTGGATGTCGACACGGCTCGCAGGGGCAAGGTGAAGAGGAGCCACGGCGACAAGGTGAAACTCTGCTGGCTCGCCCACGACGGCAGGGCTGGCAGGCGGGCCCGCCTGGGGGCGATGGGTCCGACCATGTGGGGAGCCCATCTGCAGGCTGCCAGGTTGGGACAAGTGGGCGTAACTTAGACTGTGTGACCGATGTGCCGGGCGACTCGTGCGCGAGCCTCCCTGAGTCCATCTGCTCCGCTTAGGGCTTGGGGTTGGCTCTTTCGCTTGATGCCTCTTCTACCTCCTTTGCTGTATTTGCATCCCCCTCCCCCCGACACGGTAAGTGCCTCATGGAAGGTTGTCAAGTGACTGGCTGAAGTTGAAGCCTGGGAGAAGACAAGGCCTCTGGCAGAGAGGCTCGGTGGACAGGAGGGTGGGGTGGGCTCGAGGCATGACCATATGGGGAGTATCTGAAGCCATCCTGGAAGGGGTAGAAGGTGTCGTTTGTAGGGAAAGAGCCACAAGGACAGGCTTTGAGGACAAGATGAGGCCGGGCAGCCTTGGGGGGTTGTGCGGGTGGCTCACTGCACAAGGTTGCTTGGCTAGGATGGTGCGTGGGGCCGTGGCACAGGTCACGTCTTGCGCCCTGGCATAGGGCAGCATTTACTAAGAGAGGTGGACACGTGTGTCCCATGGGCTAGCAGTGGCCCTGTGAAGTCCCCCAGATGAGCGTGAATCCCAACCCTGGGACAGGGAGCTGAATCCCAGAGCCTTCCTTTCCGTGACGCAAGGCAAGCGGGCCCTGCCCTGTGGGGCGTGCGGGGGGACTGAGCGGAGGTGTGTCAGGGGGAGCTGCAATCAGAGGCCGGGCTGCAGCCTCAGCTTCCACCTCAGCTTAGGCCTCCTTGCAGGGCCTGCGGAACTGAGGGTGGGTGCCAGAGATGTCTGCGGGACACGGCCCGGGAGAGTGCTGAGAGGGGGGACGTTTCCCTGGGATCATCCAGCCAGTGAAGTTCACGGCAAGGCAGCCTCTGTCCCCCAGGCAGGGCCAAAGCTCAATGGGCTGGCGAAGGTTTTTTCTGGAATAACCTCCCTCCTGCAGGCGTGACACCACCCTTCCTCCTCCAGGGCGATGGCCACTGTGTAAGGTTGCACAGGTTGTTCACTGCAGAAAAGTGGGGTGGATCTGGGTCAAGAGACCTGGAACTCCAGTCTCCAAACCTATGATCCCTCCTTAAATCTTGAAGCAAACCCCAAATACGCAAGTCTCTGTGTTAACAAAGCAGCCGGCACTGGCCAACTCCAGAGCCCCTTCCCAGGCCCTCTGGGTCCCACTGACCCCCAAAGCCTCTTGTTTTTATTATAGAAAACCTGGCGCTGGGGCCCCGAGGGCTATGGGGCCGTCCTGCTGGTGAACTGTGACCGGGACAGTGTCACGTCCAGAGGGCCCGACCTCACCGACAGCCAGCTGACGTCACTGGACGGTGCGGGACGGAGGGTGTGCGGGGTTGGCCAGGGCAGTGGTGTGGGCAGCAGCGGCTGGGGGAGGCGCTGGGGGCGGCCTGTTGGAGGGGCGCAGGGAGGGTGGTCTCAAGGGCACCCGTCCTCCAGACCTGCAGGACATGTCCCCCATGGTGCTGAGCTGTGACGGCCCAGACAGGCTCTTCAACAGCCACAAGCTGGTCCTGAACGTGCCCTTCTCGGACTCCAAGCGAGTGGGGGTCTTCTGTGCTAGGGGTGAGTGGCCTGGTGGGGCTGCTTCCTCCCGGCTCCGCTCATCCTCCGCTCCCCAAAGCCTTTCTTCTCTTACCCCAGCCCCATCTTCCAGCATCTTCCGTAACTCAGCTCGCAGCATGCCACCTATGAAGGAGGTTCTAAGACGAGTCCCAGGTTTATAGACGGGGTAACAGGCTCGGATGCACGAATCCGCTGTCTGGCGGAGCAGGGATCCGAACCTGGGTCTCCCAAGCACCAAGGCTCCTGCTCTTTCCACGGGTGCCCCATCCTCTACCCAGGGGGCCGGCTCGAGGGGGAGCGGGAACTCGGAAAGCGGAGGCCCCGGCCAGCCCTGAGGACCCGGCTGTTCTGCTAAGAGATTTTATGAATCACAATCTGTGGCTTTAAAACAAAACAAAAAAACCAATCCTTAACCCTGACCTGCCTGTATTCATTTTTATAAATAGCAAGAGGCTTCTCCTGCCCTCATCTTTCTCCCCCTTCACCTCCCTCTGTGCAAACGGACCCAGAACTCGTTCTGGCCACACGAGCCTGGCAGGAGCCAGAACCTTCCTCCCAGGCCCAGTCCTGGGAGGTTAGGAGGAGGCGCTGCTTGGAGACATTTCCCGCGACACCAGAACATAAGCAGCGTCTCCCTGAGTGAAGGGATGACCTTTCCTGCTGAGAAGAAGAGCCTGCCAGGGGGACATTTCCCGGGCACCCCTCGGGGGGACAGACGGGGGAACAAGTCCTACACGCCAGGCGCTTTTGCTTTTTTTTTAATTTTAATTTTAATTTCTTCAGACCAGGCTTATTTATTTATTTATTTATTTATTTACTTACTTACTTATTTTTAAAGATTTATTTATTCATGAGAGATACACAGAGAGAGGCAGGGGCACAGGCAGAGGGAGAAGCAGGCTCCATGCAGGGAGCCCGACACGGGACTCGATCCCAGGACCCCAGGATCACAGCCTGAGCTGGAGGCAGACACCCAACCACTGAGCCACTCAGGCGTCCCTTTCAATTTATTTTTAAAAGCGCCTGATCTGGGGACCCCTGGGTGGTTCAGCGGTTGGATACCTGCCTTTGGCTCAGCGCGTGACCCCGGGGCCTTGGGATCGAGTCCCGCATCGGGCTCCCTGCATGGGGCCTGCTTCTCCCTCTGCCTGTGTCTCTGCCTCTCCCCACCCCCCTCATGAATAAATAAATAAAATCTTAAAAAAAAACCCTAATCTTCTAAATAAATATATAAAAATAAAAGTAAATTGAGGTGAAATGCACATAATTGCAAGCAGCCACTTGAACACGGACAGCTCAGGGGCGCTCAGTGCATCCTCGCTGCTGCGCGACCACCACCTCTTTCTAGCTCCAAGACTCACCCCCACATAAAGCCTCGGGGCCATCAGCACTCAGTCCCCATCCCCTCTCCCCCACCCTGCCCCCCGCCGCCCCCAATCCTAGGCAACCAGGACTCTGTCCCTGTGGACGTCCGTACCTGTGTTGGATATTCCCTGTAAATGGAATCACACGATACGTGGCCTTTTGCGTCCGGCTTCTTTCACTGCGCATAATATTTAATATTTTCAAGGTTCCTCCCTATGGTAGCGCATGTCAGTACCTCGTCCCTTTGCGTGGGTGAAAAATATCCCTTTCTGTGGACGAGCTATGTTTTGGTTATCCATTGTCCAGTTGATGGACATTTGGGTATTTTTCACCTTTTGTGCCAGCTGCTTTTATCTCTTTACCTGATTTTTAAAAAGATTTTATTTTATTTATTTATTCATGAGAGACACACAGAGAGAGGCAGAGACACAGGCAGAGGGAGAAGCAGGCTCCATGCAGGGAGCCCACTGGGGGACTCGATCCCGGGTCCCAGGATCATGCCCTGAGCTGAAGGCAGACGCTCCGCCGCTGAGCCCCCCAGGCGCCCTCTTTATCTGATTTAAGGCTTACTCTGACCTCATAAGACACAGATGAGGAGGTGAGGCTCAGAGAGGCTGAGTCATTGAGCCAGGGTCACACAGCCTGCCCGTGCCAGGGCTTGAGGGGAGCGCAGGTGGCTCTGGCCAGCTCCCCGGCCTCTGGTCTCCTTCCTCCCGTCCGCAGTCCCAGCACGGACGGGCCCTGACTGTGGTTTCCCGTAGGCGGCAATTCCCTCGAGGACTACAAGCAGGTGCTCGGGCCTCAGCGCCTGTCCTATGACGTCGAGCGGCAGCGGGGGGAGCGGAAGATCAACTTCTTTGTGGAGGGACTCGCCTTTCCTGACGCCGATTTCTTGGGGCTGGTGTCCCTCAGCGTCAGCCTGGTGGACAAGGGGGTACGTACCGCACTGGGGGGCTGGGCTAGGGGGGCTGAAGGTTTAGGGGACCAGCCCGGAGCCTCTAGGGCCGGTGGCCGGAGGCCTGGGGGAGCTTGAGGCCTGATGGGGCTCTCTGCAGGGCCCACCTAGTCCTCATTTCCCCCCCAGACCCTGCCTGAGGTGCCCCTCTTCACAGACACCGTGGCCTTCCGCGTGGCTCCCTGGATCATGACCCCCAACACCCAGCCCCCCCTGGAGCTGTATGCGTGCAGGTGAGGCCTCACCCCTCCTGCAGCAATCCCACCATCTCTGGCCTCGCAGAGACAGGAACAGAACGTTCCTGCCTGGACAGAGGCATCGAGGTCACCCGCGGGAGCAGGCTGGGGCAGGGGGAGCAGGAGGCTGGCTTGGGCCAGTCAGCCCCACCGTATCCTGTGCAGCGAAGGCCCGGCTGAGGTCACCAGCTCTGGCGCCGGGGTCCCAGCCTGTGCAGCCCTAGGATGGCTTGGACCTAGACCGGGTGGCGAGGCCGGGCTCTGCTGAGGCCGCGGGCAGGTGCAGGAGACCTGGGTGCACCCTGCTGTGGGTGTGCCGCTGGGCCTGCAGAGAATGCGGGAGCCCAGCCTCCGCATCGGCTGCGGGCCCCCACCCAGCCCCGGACCCTCGTGCTTCTGCTGTCTCCTGGGTCCCCTGTCAGGCTTGGGCAGGTGAGACTTGCTTGGCAAGGCCGCTACGGGTCCCTGCGTCAGAGGTCAGACCAGTGGACAGGCCCGCAGCCGACCTGGAGCCTACGTCAGGAGGCAGGAAGGTGTGGAGACGTAGGCTTGCTGCGCAGGCGTTCGGAAGAGAAGTCTTTCTTTCCCTTTGCTCGCTGACTGCACCCTGACCCCTGTGCGTAGGCCAAAGGAGCAGGGGTGGCCGGGGCTCCTTGTCCCTGCCCTGCCACCTTAACCCCGTCTGCGGGCCACCTTCTCCCTGGCTGCCCTACTGGCTGTGTGCCCGGCCTTCGGGCTCCACACACCTGGGCTTGCCCCTCCCCTTGCACCCCCCCTGATAGATCTGGGGACGCGATCCGCATCTGCCTTCCTAGGGTAGGGGCTGTGTTTGAAACCCTATACCCAGGGACCACACGGGGCCGAATGTGGACGGGACCCAGGCCACCACGGTCAGAGGTCATTGTCACGTCCTCTCTCCCGGTTTCTTGCAGTGTGGTAGACTCTCACGGCCCAAATACGAAATTTCTGGAAGACATGTCTGACCTAGCGTTGAAAGCCAACTGCAAGCTGGTCATCTGCCCTCAGGTTGAAAATCGAAATGACCGCTGGATCCAGGTGGGTGCTGGAGCAGTGGAGATGGCCTGGGATGCCTGGGTCCCCCTTCACCCTGACTTTGGGAAATGGGGACTGCACAGGCTCTGAAGCATCCTTGGTCTCCCGATAGAAGCCAGGCCTCGGTTGGGATGGGGTGGCGAGGTGCAGGCAGCTTAGGGTAACGCCTGCCCACTGCCCACGTCACCCCAGTCTCTCCCGTTTCCCCCAAATGCTTGGGTTCCAGACAGAGTCGTCTCCCAGTTGGGGTCCTAGGAGGCCTCATCCGCACCCCCGAGGCATGTACCCCCAGGTTTTAGGGGGCAGCTGGGGCCCCATCGTGGTCCAGGTCCGAGGGGATCACCCCATTAGGCAAATCACACTCTGGGACACCGCTGTGATCTCTTCTTCTCCCCTCCCAGGATGAGATGGAGTTTGGCTACACGGAGGCCCCTCACAAAGCCTTCCCAGTGGTCTTTGACTCCCCCCGAAACCGAGGTCTGAAGCATTTCCCTTATAAGCGGATCCTGGTATGTGGCAAAGGGCAGAGTGGGGGTCCCTTGGGTGGCTCCTCCTATAGCACCCTGCAATCGGCCTTCCCTGGTCCTGGTCTTTGTCCTTAGGGGGCAAAAGGGACACAAGTGGAGGGCATGCAAATGACATGCAAATTATGTGAGTGTGACATGCAAATAACATGCAAATCCCCCCTGTTCCAGGAGGGGCAGGCCAGTAAAGTCCTCCTGGGGAGCCCTCCTCCCCCATGTGGGTGGGGGTCAGCAGGGGAGTTAGCTCTGGGGAGACCAAACTGCCTTTTGTGGGAGATGCACCGTTCGTGAGCTCTCACGACTGGCTTTCATGAGGGGGGGCCTCTTCCCAGGTAACAAGTGTTTTCTGAACACCTGCTGCTGCCAGGCCCCATGCTGCCTCTCACGCGCAGGATGGGGACAGAGCCGCCCCGGCCACCGAGCTAGCGTGCGTTCCAGGCCCCCGGCCCTAGCTCTATAGGTCACCCCCCAATCCTGAGCCCTGTGGATAGCTGCTGTTTTTGATCCCCTCTTTCCCCGAGGCCCGGAGAGGTTAAGTAACTCAGCCTGGGCCACGCAGCTCGCAGCTCGTGGCACCGAGATGCAAAACCAAGGGACTGTCTCCGCAGCCCTCCCACTAGGCGGCTCTGCCTGTTTACGGGCTCCCACACCCCCGGCACCAGCACGGTGCCCCTGTCCAAGTGGGGGCCGTGAGCGGGGAGTCCGGGAGCTCATGATGGGCACCCAGAGCGGGGCGCCGACCTCAGCCAGAGGGGCCGGGGCCGGGTCCCAGTGCAGGTGACAGCGAGCCCTGCGGGGTGACTCTGTATCAGCCAGGGGCCTGACCCCAAGCCCAGGCTGGCCCTGGCCTGGATGTCCCCTGCTGGTCTCTGCCCTCATCGTTACCCCCTCCCTCCTCCCCCTGTTCTGTGCCTAACTTGCTGTTCTTTGCCTGCCTGGAAGCGGAGGCAGGATTTTCTGACCCTTTCTCCTCCTAACACGGGTGCTCAGAGCTGCGGCCGTTTCTGAGTGTGCAGCCTGGCGAGCACCTGCAGGGGCCGGTGAGCTGCGTGCTTGTCACCTCTCACTTCAAAGTAGTGTCTGGTTTCTGCTTGGACTTCTGCGTTGACCTATGAGTTCTCTAGAAGCAGCGTGTTGCCTGGTTTCCCAACAGTCGGGGATTTTTCGAGTTACCATCCTGTTTCGGGCTTGGACTTTAATTGCACCCCCACCCCAGCCCCTACCTGACAGCTGTCACTTCCTGTCCTAACTGACCCCTCCTTCTGGGGTGGGGGGGGGCTTGCTGGTCCTCCCCTAGGGTCCCGACTTTGGATACGTAACCCGGGAGATCCTGTTCGCCGGCGCCTCCAGCCTTGACTCTTTCGGCAACCTGGACGTCAGCCCGCCGGTCACCGTGGGCGGCAAGGAGTACCCCCTGGGCCGCATCCTCATCGGCAGCAGCTTCCCCAAGTGAGAGGCCTGGCGGGAGGTGGGGGGCGTGTGGGGACCCCCACTACATACACCCTCCAGGTCTCCGGTCTGAGAAGCAGTCTTAATTCCCGTGAGCGGTCCTGCAGTCAAAGACTGAGACCTAGAATCTTAGATTTGAAAGCTTCTGGAATCTTTGGAGAAAACTCACAAACTAGTGACTCCCGGTCTCGGGCCTGCCTAGTATTCCATGAGCCTCATTAGTCACCCACTACGTATGTAGGGGGAGGCCTTACGTAAAACAGCCTGATTTCCAGTTTCTTCTGAAACATCGGACTTGCCAGATGGTGCAGAGGCAGGAGATGCACCCGGTGACCCATCCCAGGAGGAGGTCAAAATAGCTGCTGTTCTAGCAGCAGCTGAAAGGGCTCGTAGGTCACTATGTGGCTACAGGCGAACGGCACGACACCAGGGCGGTGGAGGTGACTTGTGGGTCCCTCCCTGGACAGCTGTCATCAGGCAGGACACAGGGGATTTAGAGGTTAGTGCTTAGACAGGTGACAATACCTGCTAAATCCTGCCGAACAGGCCCCCACCCTGCCTGCGGGCCGCCCGACAATGGGGTGCGTGGCGCGGGGATCCTGGGGGCGCCGTTTGTTTCCTGCCTGGGGCGTCAGCCCACGCCAGGCACCAAAGGCCGCCTTCTCCTTCAGGTGTGGGTGGGCGTGGAAACCAGGTGAAACGTGAAGCCCTGACTGACACCCAGGATGGCCAGGAAGTGACAGGAAGGCCACTCAGCTTTGAGCGGTGGCCCTGGTGGCCTCAGGGCTGCACCCAGGCGAGGCGGGGTCTCCTGGCACCGACACCAGGCACGTAGCTGGGTGGCCAAGCTGGGTAGAGCAAGAGGAATGCTCACCTTGCAGGTGACTCATGCTCAGACACCATCCGGGACCCGATCCGCTGCCCCAGAGGCGGAAGGACCTTGGGGCCTCTGCCGGGTGCTGGGTGGTCATCCCGCGCTCCAGAGGGGGACCCAGGAGGAAGGAGCGCAAGCTTTGGAGCATGCGTGGACTTGGATTTGAGTCCTACCTCTGCCACATGCGAGTCACCTGTTTTTGGGGTCTACCACCTAAGCAGGCCTGACGACAGTGCCTGGTATGCAGTGGGTGCTCAACAAACTCATTCGAAGCTATTACCCTCATGCCCAGGATGTGCCAGGCACGCTGGAGGACACGGGGGTATATTATATATTAGCGCATGACAGATATGTTATGAGATGAACATGTTATTTTATACCCCTGCCTCAGTTTCCCGTCTGTGAAATGGGTCTATTAAAAAAAAATCTCTGTGCTAGCTGCATAATCAGCACGAGTGTGGGCGAAGAATTCATGATAACCGTCTTCTGAACGTGCAGGTATTGTTTACCTGGGCCCTGGCCGGGGGTCAGCCACGCAGCAGGTTGGAACTCATTGGACCACAGGTTATTAATCAGCTACTACTACGTACCGGGAACATAAGGATTTACCCGTCACCTCATTTAATTCTTGGAACAGCCCTATGAGGCTGGGACGATTCTTATTCCCATTTCACAGATGAGGAAGCTGAGGCTCGGAAAAGCGAAGGGAGTGCACTCATTCGTGCGTTTGTTCACTGATTGCGGAAATGTTTCCTGAGCTTTCCCACATGCCAGGTCTGTGGCCCTGGATGAAAGAAATGTTCTAGAAGCTACCGGGCTCAGAGCAGGGGCTGGGGATAGGGACGGGGTGGAGGACCTCCAGCGGCCCAGCCCACTGGCCGTTGTGTCGACACCAGGAACGAGGTCCTCGGTAAACGGAGGGGGTGAGGCTCGGAGAGCGACAGCCACCGCCCAGGGTCCCAGGGTCAGAATCCAGAGCTCCCTCGGCCCGGGCTCATGTAAAGTAGCGCTCAGCCTGCCGCCCCGGGCGCCTGCCTCGACCTCTTCCTGACGTCAGCCGTGGGCAAACAGACACCCCACGTCCGTCCTCGCAGGGAGGAACAGACGGCGGGCGGGCCTAGTAGATGGGTCGGTGATGTCAGGTAAGGGAGGCCCTGCTGAGAAGCTGGCATGGAAACGGAGCCCCGAGAGAAGCGAGGGCCTTAAAGATGTGGGTATTTGGGACGGAGAAGCGCCAAGGAGCGGAGGTGGGCCGTGCAAAGGCCCTGAGGTAGGAGTGTGCAGGACGTGAGAGGGGCCACAAGGAGACCTGCGGGCTGGAGTGGCATGAGCCAGGAGGGGCGCGGGGGTGGGGTGGTCAGAGAGCTTGGCAGGGCCCGCTTCAGGTCATGACCTGCGCCTGGTATTTGTAGGGATGTCGGGGCCTCAGGCCAGCACCCCCTCCACCCTCTGCTCCCGTTATCTTAGATCATCTTTAAGCAGGTCTGCCGCCTGGTGGTGACTCGGAGGGCAGGTCAGCCTCTGCTGGCTGGGGCCCCTGCCTCAACCTCCCCGAGTTCCCTGCTCAGGAGCGGGTTCTGGAGCCTCACTCTTCACCCCCTCAGTGTGTTTAAGGCGTCATTTTAACTCGCCGGCACTGTCTTCAAATAACAGGAATATAAGAGATGTGTTTGCCCGCAATCCCATCCCCCAGATCAAGTCAATGTTGTCATTTGTCACTGCCCAGCGTCGAGTCTATGACATGATTGGGTGACAGGGACCAGGGACTGTCCCTCCCCCCAGCCCCCCGGGAGCTCACGTTCTGGTGTCTGATACCAGACAGCACACGAGGTGTCAAGCGTGCTAGCTAGGACCCCATACAGTAAAGAAACACAGAGCCGGGAAGGGGATTAAGGGATTGTAGCAATTTTCAAACGTCTCCTAGAGAAAGAGGGTGACATTTGAGTTCAACCTTGAAGGTGGAAGTGACCATGGGGAGACGGGGCGTGGGCAAGAATTCCTGGTACAGAGGACAGCATGTGCAAAGGCCCTGAGGCAGGGCTGTTCCCGGTATGGTCAAGGGGCAGCAGGAGAAGGTGCTGTCCCAGGGGAAGGTGGAGAGGGCCCAGAGTATACAAGACATCGTTCTGACTTTGGACAAGTCACCCCCTTGAACTTGCGGGGCCTTGGCTGCCCCATCTGTGAAATGGGGACATGGCCTAGCCCCAGGCAGTGTTGAAATCCCCACGCATGTGCAGGGAGCTTTCGGTGACGTCTCCTCCCACAGCCCTGAGACCCCAGTTCCCGAGACCCCCTCTCTGTCCCCTCCCTCTGCTGGTCAAGGGCTCATTTCAGGAAGTGCCGAGGATCAGACAGGCGGTGTCGCGCACAGATGACGGGGCAGTGGTTCTCTTGCACGCGAATGAGCACGGGGGCTTTGTGGAGCGACAGAGCCCGTATCCTCAGACGTGCCACGTTCTCAAAGACTGGGATGTGCGGGAGGTCGGGCCCGGGAACCCGCCACCTGCGTCTGACTCCCAGGGGGTGCAGGGCCCCACTTTGGGAGATGCTGGGCCGAGGGAGGGGCTGGGCGTCTTGGGCGCAGAGGCAGGCCCTCCGAGTCCCGGGACGTGGGGTGAGGGTCTGCAAGCGGAGCTCGCTTGTTGGAGTCTCTTGAGTGGGAGGAGCGGCCAGGGCCTTCCCGGCCTCGGGGAGGATGCTTTGTGGCAGGAGGGGGCGACTGTCTGGGATGATGCTCAGGATGCACAGTGAGCTCCTGGGAGCACCAGGCAGGGGGGCAGGAAGGGGGGACAAATGAAGACTCGTTCGGAGGGATGTCACGAAGCTCGGACAGGGGTGGGGGGCTCAGGACGTGCACCCGCGGGGAGCCAGCAGCCCGTCGGCCTGAGCTGACCCTGCTCTCTCCCTCCTGCCCCAGGTCCGGTGGGAGGCGAATGACCAAGGTGGTGCGGGACTTCCTGCAGGCCCAGCAGGTGCAGGCGCCCGTGGAGCTCTACTCCGACTGGCTGTCCGTGGGCCACGTGGACGAGTTCCTGAGCTTCGTGCCCACCTCTGACCAAAAGGTGCGTCCCCTCTCCTCCTGCCTGGGCCACCCCGCCCCTACCCAGCCTGAGGGGATGGGAGAGGGCAAGGCCGCCTGGAACCAGCTCACCGCCTCTGTGCGTAGGGGGCTCAGAGCCAGGGCACCCTGGGAACCAGATGGTGTTAACCGGGGGGGGGGGGGGGGGGGGCTTCCTGGAGGAGGTCAGAGCTCCTCAGGAGGGCACTGATGGGCTCCACTGCTCATACACTCGCTCTCACGTTGCTGAGTGTTTGCTCTGATCCAAACCTCTCAGCCTGGGCCCGGGAATGACAACGCTGATGATAATAATTGGTAACATGTAGGGAGCACCTATTATGTGCATGTCCTTTTATTTTATTTTATTTTATTTTACTTTATTTTATTTTATTTTATTTTATTTTATTATTTTATTTTTTGTTCATTTGCTTTAGTTCATTTAATCCTCTAACAGTTCCATATGATCATGATCCCCATTTCGGAGATGGAAAAACTGAGGCTCAGAAGGGCAATTTCGGGTAGGGTCAGATTCAAAACCCAAGACAGAGGGCTCGGGACCAACAGCTTCATCACTCAGCTCCACCCCCTTGCAGAGTGGGGCCCAGGCCTCAGAGGGCAGGTGGCCCGGGAGGGGAGACCTCCCAGCGACCCCTGGCTGAGTTCCCTGGGAGACAAGGGCAGCCAGGCAAAAAGAATGGCTTGGACAAAGGCCTGGGCCATGAAGCAGCTTGGAGGATTAGGGGAATTGCGGAGAGGTCTTTGTGGCTGGTAGGTGGGACCCATGTGTGGTCTGGCCTCTGAACTCAGGCCCCTCCTGGGTTTGGGGTCTCCTGCGTCCAGGGGGATCCTGTCCACTGAACAGTCCTCCCTCCCTCTGTGCCAGGGCTTCCGGCTGCTCCTGGCGAGCCCCAGTGCTTGCCTCAAACTGTTCCAAGAGAAGAAAGACGAGGGGTACGGGGAGGCAGCCCAGTTTGATGGTGAGTGCCAATGACCCGGTCACCGTGGGGACCCCGCCCTCTGGGGGCCAGCCCTGGCCACCGGCCTGCCTTTCGTGGCTAGGCCTGTTAGCAGGCCCTTTGCCTTGCTTGTCAGCTCAGAGCCTGACCTCACTGTTCTCCCGACATCCTCACCTGGGAGCTAAGGATGAGGGCCGTGGGGCTGCCCTCTACTGGGCCCGGCAGGGAAGCTAGGAAGTCAGTGGACTGGCCCAGACACACTCAGGGGGTGGCCTCCTCCGCAAGACTGGGCGGCTCCTGGCCACACCCCAGGAGGGGCACCACCGGAAGGAGTGTGCACCCCGCTGATCTCGTACCCTCCCCCTCCCTTTCCCCAGAGGCTCCGAGAGGAGTGCTTGGCCCAGGACTTTCCCTGGGATGCGGGATGAGGGATGCAGATGCAGGATGTGGAATGTGGATGTGGGATGTCGGACGTAGATGTCAGATGTGGATGCGTGATGTGGATGTGGGATGCGGGATGAGGGATGTGGATGTGGGATGTGGATAAGGATGCGGGACGTGGATGTGGATGTGGATGCGAGATGTGGGATGCGGGATGTGGATGTAGGATGTGGGATGCGGATGTGGGATATGGGATGCGGAAGCGGGATGTGGATGTGGATGCAGGATGCGGGATGTGGGATGCAGATGCAGGATGTGGAATGTGGATGTGGGATGTCGGACGCAGATGTCAGATGTGGATGCGTGATGTGGATGTGGGATGCGGGATGTGGGATGCAGATGCAGATGCAGGATGTGGGACGCGGATGTGGGATATGGGATGTGAGATGTGGGATGCAGATGCATGATGCGGGATGCGAGATGTGGGATATGGGATGCGGATGCGGAATGCGGGATGCAGATGCAGGATGTGGGAGGCAAATGCAGGATGCGGATGCGGGATGCAGGATGCACAGGGCTCTGGGCTCAAGAGTGGGAGAGGCGAGAAGCCAGGTGGGTGGGCAGAGCCCTGCTGCGGACCTGCCTCTGGGAGCTGACAGATGGTCCAAGGGCCTGACTGGCCCCCTTGTGCACCCCCCGTCCCCTCCCCCCACGGATCTCATCACTCTCACCTGGAAGGGATGTGGCAGTGCTTCAGGACCTGGGTTCGAGTCCTGGTCTTGCCGCTAGTGGCTGCGAGATCAAGATTGCATTCGAAACCGCTCAGTGCCTCAGTTTCCTCTTCTCTGAATTGGGGGTGATAATGAACCCACCTAGCCTCGTTTTGAAGATTAATCATAACCTTAGTGGGGTGCCAGAGCGTGGTGGGAGGTCAGTGACGGTAGCTGTGCTGTAATCACGTAGTACTGAGCCACGACCCCCTGCCCAAGGAGCCCCTGCACTTGCAGCCAGAGCCCGGGGCAGGGTCCCCAGGCTTTCTCCGTCCTAGCTTCAGCCCCCGGCCCTGAGGCGGGAGAACAATCCTGGCCCAGGTGCTGCGGCCCCAGGCCCGAGATGGCCCTGGGCAGTCCACCCTGAGCCCCTGTCCTGCCTTCTTTCTCTCGCAGGGTTAAGGCACAAGGTGAACAGAAGCATTAATGAGATGCTGGCGGACCGTCGCCTCAGGAGCGACAGTCTCTATGTACAGGTGAGGCGGCCCGCCGCTAGCTCTTGAGGGTCCCCACACCTCCCAGCAGAAGCTGCCCCAGGAACTGCTGGGGTGGGGGTCAGGGGCTCAGCCCCAGGGCCTCTGACTGTCCTGTGGGTAGGCTAGGGCCTCTGCCGCAGGGAACCCCCAGTCTGATGGAGGAGACAGCAGGGGTCTCAGGGAGCGCCCAGTCTGATGAGGGAGATCTAGGTCTACTGGGGCGGGGGGGGGGGGGGGGGGAGTGATGAGTTTCCGGGGAAGCAGAGTGAGATGGGAGAGATGTGGTGGAGAAATGGGGCCCCGTGGGGGGAGTGGTGGGGTGGGTAGGAGTTAAGGGGACCTGGCCAGGGGACACCAGGCGGGAGGGGGTCTCTGGAAGGGGCAGGGCTGGAGCCGGCCACATGCAAGGTGCAGGCCGGGTGCAGAGCTGGAGCTCGGAAACGGAGGAGGCCCCTCGCTTCTCCTGAGGGGAGCCTGGCCCTCTCCCAAACTGCCGACATGGACAGGGGTATGCGCCACGCCGTGGCCGGGGCCGTGTGGTGTAGCGGCAAGCGCCTTTTGGAACCAGAAACTGTCAGGATCCAAATCCCAGCTCTGCTGCCTCCTAGCTCTCTGCCCTCGGGCGGATCACTTGTGACTCAGTTTCCCCATCTGGGAGTGGCACACAGCTATTGGGAGGACGGATGGAGAGTGCTGGGGTGCCGGGCGCTCTGTGTGGGGCCTGGCACGCAGTGGGCGTCCAGCCAGCGTTAGAGGCCCCCTGGCTCCCCGGGTGCGCCCCCTCTCTCCCCCTCCCCCAGAAATGCATCGACTGGAACCGGGAGGTGCTGAAGCGGGAGCTGGGCCTGAGCGAGCGGGACATCGTGGACATCCCCCAGCTCTTCTCCCTGAAGGGCTCCTATGCAGAAGCCTTCTTCCCTGACATGGTGAGAGCGCAGAAGGAGGTCGTGGCCTGTCCCTGGGGCCCGGCAGGGTCCGGAGAGGTGTCAGTAGGGGTTCCAGGGGACAAGCACCTCCTGCCCCACGCAGACGGGCACAGAGGCTGGGGTGGGCCTGGTGGACCTCTCCCGCGTGTGTTTGGTTTCTGTGCAGGTATAGAGCATCTCCATCGGTGGCTCTCAACCGGGCGATTTTGCCCCCTTGAGGGCATCTTATTGCCACAGGGAGGGGCGTGCTGCTGGCATCTAGTGGGTGCAGGCCAGGGATGCTGCTAAACCTCCTTCGGTGCCAACAGCAGCCCCACAACTTAGGCCTCTTTTCCCTCCCAAGTGGAAAAAAGAAGCGTGTTTTGGTTTCGGTGTTTTCAGGCTTCCAACTGTGGGCCTCAGCTGCGTGCTCTTCCCCGCACCCCGGCCCCCTGCCAGCTGCTCCGCAGTGCGGCTCCCGGGGCGGGCAGGCCGGCGCAGGGTGGCGGCTTCCCTGGCTGTCATTAAGTCAGGCCGCTGACAAGCAGATGCACAGATGTGATCTCACTGGGGTGGCCTCTGGGAGGGGCCGGGCGATGCTATCTGCCCTGTACTAGCTAAACCATTAACACCTTGGGAAAGGATGTAGGGGTGGTGGCAGCTCGTGGAGTGGCTCCCCAGGATGGGAGACCTTCCCTCGTCAGCCTGGGCCCTTTCATCCCTGTCACTGGACAAGCCGAAGGGTGGGGGTGCGTCCTGAGGTCCTGACTGGAGGCACATATCCCGGGTGGGGTTTCCCTGCCAGGATTTGCACTCACTCCTGACTCCTCACTGTGGGGTCCTGGTAGAGACCTCCAAGGCAGGGCTTCATCACCTTGGCTCTGCTGATGCCTGGGCCTGAATCCTTTGCTGAGGGGCTGTCCTGTGCATCATGGGATGGCTGAGTGTCCCTGTCCCCTGCCCACTACATGTCATTAGCACCCCCCTCATTGTGAACACCCAGATGTCCTAGGGACAAAATCACCCTGGCTGGGAGCCACTGCTCGAGGGCGGTGCTGTCTCTTAGAAGTGTCTCGGATGATGGAAACGTTCTGTGTCTGCACAATACAACACGGGAGCCCCCAAACCGCATGTGGCTACTGAGCACTTAAAATGTGGCTAGTGTGGCTAGGAATGAAATTTATACTTTTATTTCATTTAATTTCAACCGCTGCATGTGGCCAGTGGCTGCCCTACTGGTCAGGGAAGGACTAAGGGGCATCCAGGCTCTGGTTCCGGCTGAAGGTCAGGGGAGGGCCTGGGCCAGAGCCCATGACCTTGGCCAGCCCTCTCTGGGCTGTGGCCTTGCCCACACCAGCTGGGAGCCCCACCCCAACACGAACCCCTCTGCGGGGATCTCTGAGCTTCGGTCCAGACCCCGCTAAAGGATCCCAGTACGTCCTCAGGGAAGAGCCCATGGGGGACACTCGCTTAACCCCCTCATTTGTTAGATGGGGAGACAGGCCCTCCGAGGAGGTTGCTTGCCTGGCCTGAGGTCACCCAGCACATGAGGAGCCTCCCATCTCCTGAGTTCTCATCTAGGAAGAAGCAGACCCGGGCTGGCTCCCCTCCTGGCCTTTTGTGCCTCTACATGTCCCACTTCACTCAGCACATCCCAGCCCATCAGGGGGCACGTGGGTAGCTCAGGGCCAAGGCCCCGGCACTGACCCCAGAGGATCCTCCAGCTTCGTGACGGCCCTGCAGGGCAGAACTGACGGTGACAGGGCCACGGCATGGAGAATGTGAGAGCGCAGAGTCTAGGGCAGCCCACCCCGTGCTGAGATGACCCAGCACTACCCTCCAGACAGCAGGTCCAGAGGGTCCCCTTTGAACTCCAAGCACAGCTCCTCTGGCCATCAATGTAGGGCCAAGGTCTCCTCTGAGACACTTCCATACCCTGCCCTGGGGAGACCTCCCCTCCGCAGGGTTAGGGCCCTCAGCCAGGGAAGCAGGAGATGCCCCCAAGGGCTCCTAGCCCCTTGCCCCAACTCCTCAGCTCCCCCAGGCAGCTGCAGTGCTATACGTTGGTGGAGTATAAAGAGTGTGAGTTTGGGCATGAGTTAGACCCACGTTGAATTTTAATCTCTCCGTTCTCTGATTGTGTGGCCTGGATTATGTTACTAACCTTCCCCAGCCACTGACTCAGAGGGAGGAGTGGGGTTTAGTGATGATGTATCTGGCACACAGGAGATGTTCAGTAAACCATAACACTTATCAGGGCTTCCCGGGAAAGGTGAGCAAGCTGTGCACTGCACAAGGGCTCCACGCCTGTAAGGACGTGCACGCCGTAGACCTCGTAGGTGTTTGTTGTCTGAAGTTTGTGGCAGATGATGGTAAAATCTTGTTCTAACTAAATTGTTGGAAAATTGACCATTTTCTGATAAATGGAAGAAAGTATCAGAGGAACACTTTCATTCCTATAAAGCTGCCATGGGTGTTCCCGGCAGCCCCACCTGGTATGAATCCTCTCTTCCAACCACGAATCCGTTTCTTCTCTCCATAGACCCTAGTTTTGGAGCAAGTGTCCATCCTGGTGGTCCAGGGATGCCGATGAGGATGGGCCAGGCCTGGGGATGGGTCCCCCATATGTAGAGCATCCCCAGCCAGCAGGGCTCCCCTCTCGCCTTCTCTTCTGCAGGTCAACATGGTGGTCTTGGGCAAGTACCTGGGCATCCCCAAGCCCTTCGGGCCCATCATCAACGGCCAGTGCTGCCTGGAGGAGAAGGTGCGGTCCCTGCTGGAGCCGCTGGGCCTCCACTGTATCTTCATTGACGACTATTTGTTCTACCACGAGCTGCTGGGGGAGATCCACTGCGGCACCAACGTGCGCCGGCGGCCTTTCTCCTTCAAGTGGTGGCACATGGTGCCCTGAGCCCGCCTCCACCCGCCATCCTCTGTGCCCACCTGCCAGGGAACCCCGCCAGGGTGAGGGCGAGGAGCCTCCACCCAGCCTCCATCCTCTCAGGGGAGCCTCGGGTGCATCTTCCCGGGTCCTGGACACGTGCTGGCCACCGCAGGCCCCGGGGCACAGCCACAGACACCACGCACCCTCATCCCTCGAGTGGCCGCCCCAGCCCAAGGACTGTCCTCATTCTTCCCTCCCTCTTCCTGATCCGAGGTTCTGGAAAAGAGCAACCGCCTTAACATATTCAAGGACGGCCGTGCGTGGTCATGGTCGTGCTGGGTCCTTGCCCCTCTGTGCTGATATTCCTTTCGTGTCTGCACCAGGAATGGGGCCCAGAGGGCCTGAGCTCGGGGGTGGGGGCCTGGGTCCAGGGCACCTGTGGTTCTTGTCAGAGCAGGAGCAGAGAGGTGGGGCACCCCCTTTTCTCTCCCAGCTGTCGCCGCCATGCAGGGGACCCTCAAGCTGTGACCTCCTGGCACCCCTCAGCCGTATTTATAGAGGCCAATAAGCACAGGAAGGCCGAGCATCTGAGGGCCTGTCCTAAAAAGAAAAGGCAACAAAACCCCTTTAATGCCTGACTCCAGCCTCAGAAGGGTGCTTGTTACCTGTGTAGGAAGCCTTTAATTACCAGTGCTGGCAGCTTCCGGCCCCCAAACGCTGTGAGGCCAGAGAGAGGCCTCCGGGGGCCACCCAGAGGAAGGCTGGCAGGCGGGAGGCCAGGGTGGCGGACAAGCCTCGGGGCCTGGCCTCTGTGTCCCAGGTGTCCTCACTTCGGGTTTTGCACCCTGAATGTGAAGGGGGACTGACGGTTCCAGATGTCACAGGGGGCAAGGGCCGAGAGGTTAGGAGAGGGTGGGGGGGCCATTAGGTTATCTCTGAAGGTGGGGTTTAATTTCCTTTAATTGTCTTTAATTATTCCCCTTGGTCCCGCTGGCAGTGGGAGGAACGGCTTGCCCAGTCCCTCTTGGCAGCCCCGAGACCCTGCGCGTCACCTGGGTTTCCCTATAGAGTGACCCCCCTCCTCCGGCAGGCCTGTGTCCCCTCCCAGAGAGGGGAAGAGAGCTGCTACCAGGGTGCGGGGTGGCTAAGAGCCTGGCCCCGGGTGAGGTCACCAGGATGTGTACAGGCAGGTAGGCTCGGCCGGTGCCAGGCGAGAGGTATCCTTCTCCAGCCCCAGGCAGGCATGGGCACAAAGGACCCAGCCTGCCCCCTCCCACCATTGCCTCTGGGGCCATCCTGGTGGCTCTTGGCCCCCGGCCTCCACCACTGGGGCTTTCCAGGAGCCCCTGGTAAGACTGGGGCCGGGCCAGCCAGCCCCTGTTAAACTCTGTGAGCCACGGACTACTTAGCAATCAGAAACTTCCATGGAAACCCAAGATCTGAAGCGGATAAAATTAGGACTGCTATGGTTTAAGGCGGTGGGGGTGCTGTACCTGGGTCTTCCCCTTCCAGAAGACTCTGGGGACCACTCACAAGCCCCTGGTCTAACTTTTGCACTTTCTGCTCATAACCATGACCCAGCCTAGACTGAGCCAAGGAGAGAAGGGAGCTCTTCGGGGGCCAAGGGCCTGAAGCCAGGGTTGAGGTTCTCCAGGGAAAGGCTGTGGGTGGAAGGGCAGGGGCATTGCAGAGCGATAGGGAGGGCGGGGAGCAGGCCTTCTAGAGCTGCCCTGGGCATGGGAAGCTCTGGAATTGCTGCTAGAGTTGTCGGAGGGCCCTAAAGTCCCCTCTGAGAATGTTCCGGATGACTGATCACCTCCTACTTGATTAATAAAAATGTCAACATGCATTTCTTCAAGTGGCTGCCTCCTTAGTGTCTGTTTGTTGGGCTGTAGGGAGGAGGGGAGGAGCGAGGGGGGCCCTCCTTCCAGTTCTTCCCACCGTGCCCCAGCTCCCTGGCTCAACTTCCGCTGGCCACGGGCAGTTCCTACCTGGCTGGGAGAGCCCCAGGGCCAGTCAGTGCCAGGCAGGCAGGCAGGCAGGCTGATTCAGCAGGATGGCTGGCACAGGCCCATCGCTCTGAGGCCAAGTGCCCGGCCGAGATGGATATCAGGGGAGGGGTGGGGCCTGCCTCTTCTTTCCCTAGGCTATCTCTTCCATCTCTCAGAGCCAAGGCAGGCTGGGCCCTACTGGCAGAGGCAGGAGATCCTCCAGTGGGACTGGTGCCCAGGGCCGAAGGCCACTAGGATTCCCTTTCATTCCTGCCTCTAAAGCTTGCAGGTTACCCAGCCTCAGTGGTCTGATTTCAGGGACCTGAAAATATCATCCCCTCTCATCCTACACACTGGCTGCTGCCTCAGATTCTATCCTCTGACACTCATTCACTTTATTTTGCCTTTTGTTATGGACTAAAAGGCAAAAAGCTGCTGCCCATCAGTCATCGACACTTTAGTCTGAACGAACCACAGATGTGTTTCTAAAACCTGGTATTAACAGGGGCGAGGCGAAGGCTTGGGTCTATCTCTGAAGGGAGATACAGGGCTCTAAGGTGGAAGCTGGTCCTGCCCCCAGCACTGTGGGCCAGTCCCCCGGAGGAAGCCCCCACTTTCTGCAGCAATTCCCCAGCTGTGCTCATAAGCGGGTAGGGAGACCGTTTGGGGGCTTCCTCCTGAGTCCAGATCTGAGTCTGCCATCAAGCCATTTTCTAGCCAAAGTAAAGCTGTCATTGAATTCAGCAGCCCAGCATCTCTCCTTGGGAACACCCTTCCCAGACTCTGGGATAGAAGAGCACCAGTCTTAGAGTCCTGCTGAAGATCCTTGAACTGCTGGGCGTGCACCCACTGGGGACACTGGGAAGCAGGTCCTCGTCCCTACCCTGCCTCAGACTGGCAGCATCGCCAGAGAGAAGGGAGGAAGCTTCTATTCAGCACCTTTGGAGCTTGGCTGGGTAGGGTGTGTCCCCGCCATTATCTCTGCCGGGCTGGTGATTAGCCACATTTTCTACAGATGAGGAAACCGAGGCTCAGAGAGAGGGAACCTACCACCCAAGGCCACGTAGCTGATGCATGGTGGAGTCGGGGTCCCCAAGACCCCTCTCCTGAGAGCCCTTGCTCCTGCTGCTTCAGGTGGCCAAATGCCTCCTCTGGCATCAGTTTCCCCCCCTCACAAGTGAGCCTTCCTGCTCCGACATTCTAAGTTCTTCCTGGCCAGAGAGGGCCACCACCCCTTCCACGGGCTTTTGCCATGTGGTCAGAGTGACAACGCCAGTAATAGAACGAGGCCGGCTCCACACTAGAGCTCTGCCCACGTGGACCCATGTGAGCCCTGCAACAGCGTTTTCAGAGGCGGCAGGTGAGGCACAGAGCAGTGAAGCCACTTGTCCCCAGCCACGCAGCGGCACGAGGCTGAGGCAGAGCTGCCTCCAGTCCTGCTTCCACGCTCCATGCTCTTAAGAAAAAGGCAGGTGTTTCTCAAAGTTTCTCACGATGCTTTGGGGGTGCTTCTGAAAAAAACCCCGATGCCAGGAGGCACCCCTTACCGGCTGCGTCAGGCTGGAGGTGGGGCCTGGGAGCCTGCATGTTCACCAGCTCCCCCAGCAGGGTGGAGAAGCTCCCCGCTAAACCGTATCAGCTCTGGAAATGCAGGAAAGGGGGGTGAGGAGGAGGAGTGTGGAAAGTGAGGAGGGCGCCCAGGTCAGCGCCCCACATCTTCGCCTCCCCCCCCCACCCCCCAGGCCCTGGTGCCCCAGCCCTGGTGCCTGCGGGGACTCGCTCCCTTGGAGGGAGAAACGAACTCCCTCCGTGCTGGGGGCGGAGCAACAGGCTCTTATGCAAATGATGGGTTGCTTCTGGCCAATCCTGACCTCCCGGCTCTGGGAAGGGGCTGGGCTTCCAGGACGGGAGCCAATGAGCTAGCAGCCCGGGCCGGGGAGGCGGGGCCAGGGCCTTTTAAACCGCAGGACCTGGGATGTGCCCGGCAGCGCTGGGTTTGGTGGCCCAAGCCCCGACCGAGGCCAGCATGTCCCTGCAGAGGATCGTGCGTGTGTCCCTGGAGCATCCCACCAGCGCCGTGTGTGTGGCTGGCGTGGAGACCCTCGTGGACATTTACGGGTAAGAGCCAGAGGCCCCGGGGTCTGCAGGCCCTTGGTGCTGAGCCCCTTAGGCTCTTGGGGTCTTGAGCACCTTGGGCCCGGGGGTCTGCAGGCCCTTGGTGCTGAGCCCCTTAGGCTCTTGGGGTCTTGAGCCCCTTGGGCCCGGGGGTCTGCAGGCCCTTGGTGCTGAGCCCCTTGGGCCCTTCCCTGGGCAGGGCTTCCTCGGGGCTCAGGCCTGGCCTGGCCGCCCTCTCCCAAGCCGGGGGACTTGTGATGGTTGAGCTCTGGCCCAGGGCCTTGGAGGGTGCTGGTGTCATGGGGGCTTGGGCACTCCGGAAGACCCTGCAGGCTGGGGTCACAAGGATAGGAAGAGGTGTGTACCCTGAGCCCTGGTCCCCAGCCTATGAGCTCTGCAATGAGCATCAGTCTTTTCCTTAGAAATCATTGATGCATATGTAGCCCTTCCTATGTGCCAGGCGCCGTTCTAAGCTGGGCAAGCTTCTTGAATTTAACCCTTGAACTTGAATGCTCCAGTTTAATGTTCACAACCGCCTAGGAGCTAAGCTTGTCAACTTCATCTCACTGATGGATGAGGAAACTGGGACAGAGAGGACAAGCCATTTGCTCAGGTCACACAGTAACAACGGGTCAATGCCAGGGTTCAAACCCATTTATGATCAAGTGTCTTAGGCTTCTCACTGCCCCTTCAAGAGGAGGATCTGGTCTCCTCCAGCCAGTCAGAGCCCACATGGAATTCCCCCACTGTGTGCCATGGCCATGTCCTTAAAACTAGTGGCTGGAAGTAAGGCCCTGTCTTGTCTCTCTCCCAGGAAGAAAAGGAGAGTTTGGGCAGGGTCTTAGGAAGTGGGCTGTGGGAACCATTTAGGGAGCTGACTCCTTAGGCTTTTGGGGAGTCTCTGGGGGTCCAAGCTCCAAGACTGAGCTGTTAGGGGATGGGGAGGAGAGAAGGAGAGCCATGTCACCCTTCCCCTGTCACCGGTCTCCCACCCCCACCTCTGACCAGGTTTTGAAACCTCAGCACTACTGACCTGCTCATTCCCTGTGGTGGAGGCCGTCCTGTGCACTGTGAGATGTGGAGCAGTGCCCCTGGCTTCTACTCACCGACGCCAGTGGCACACCCCCACTTGTGACAGCCAAAAATGTCTCCAGACATCGCCAAATGTGCCCTGTGGTGGTGGTGGTGGGGGGGGGATCACTCCCAGTTGAGAACCAGTATCCCAGACTAAGACTTGAAAAATTGGAGTGAACTTAGTTGGAAGCAGAGCTGGGGTCGGTCCCAGAGCGTTAGGTAAGCAAGGGTGAGAGGCCGGTCTTGGGAGGGAACCAAGCGTGGAGCAGGCCCAGCCCAGCTGGGCACCGGGGGCTGAAGCGTGGGTGACGGTGGGTGGGCAGTGAGAAGTAGGGAGGGCACTGGGAGGAGGGGCAGCAAAGAGGCTGTGCCAGGAGGAGGGACGAGGGTGGAAAGGTGTCCCTGCTCCTGGCGCCACCTCCTCCTCCCGTGCTGCGTGCCCATGGGGGTGACTCACCTGCGTCGGCTGCCTCATGCCCGTCGGGCAGATATGCCTCCAGTCTGACCTGGCCCCTCCCCTGCAGCAGCGCTTCCTTAGAGGATGGAGCCAGCGGGGCAAAGGCAGCAGTGTCTTAGGGTTATGTGAGTGCTCCCAAGGAGGCCAAGAGGGGACAGCCCGAGGGCACGGGGCACAGCCTCAGGCACCCTCAAACGAAGGATTCTGGGGCCTCTGTGACTGGACCACCTTGCAGGAGGCGGAGGGCTGCTGGTTCATTCATTCATTCACACATCCATCAAGTATTTCTTTGGGGTCTAGTGTGGGCCAGGCTTGGGGACACGATGGTGGTGGCGAGCAAGGAGGCACGGTCCCTGCCGTCTGAGAATCCTGTCCCTTCAGAGTTCTATCACAGGCTGGGTGGCCCCGTGCTCTAGGGAAGGATCCCGTCCCTTCCAGCTTGGAGATGTCGTGATTCAGCAATCCTGGCGCTCACACCGCGGGCCAGCCAGGGAGGGGGCAGCGGGTGTGCCGGCCAGCGCCGGGCCTGGGCCTTAGCAGCCGTCTGACTTCGGGAGAGTCACTTGGCGTCTGTCCTTCATGTGTAGGGTGGACACGGTCCTCTCAGCCATGATCCTCAGAGACTGCTCCGTACCAGGCGCCGCCCTAAGTGCTTGATGTTTAGTAACTAACTCTCAATCCTGCGAGGTGGGGACTGTCATCATCCCCGTTTTATAGATGACATAGAGGCACAGAGCAGTTGAGGTACTGGCCCCGTGTCACACAGCCCATGAGGATGGCAGAGCCAGGCTGCAGCCTAAACACGTCGGCCTTCGCGTCAAAGGACTCGGGTGTTGTGTGTAGAGCCCGTAGGCCGTGCCTGGACGTGGTGGACATTCCATTGTGGCAACTGCCACCACCACCAGCCCTGCCACCACCACCCACCACCAGCACTGCCGCCACCACCACCAGCACTGTCATCATTTTAAGGCTCTGTCCCGGCCCCTTGGACAGCCTCAAGGGTCCCCAAACCTGCCATCCACAAGGTGGCTGGGGGACAACCTCTGAACCGTACCCGGAGAAGGAGATGAGAAAAGAGGAATGAGCATTAGCCGAGGAGTCGGGGCAGGTCTCCTGGAGGGAGGGCACCAACCGGGGCCTTGAAGGATGAGCAGAGGCAAGACCACTGGGGTGCTCCGTCTGTGGCAGTGGACTGCACCCTGTCTTCTTGCCTTCCGTTGAGTTGGAGATGGCCCAGACTTGGTCAGGGGGCCTCGCTTTCCTGAGCAGGGGCTCGCAGGGCGAAAGGGAAGGAAGGGAGATACAGGGGTGTGCTGAGCCACATCCTGGGGATGAATGTGCAGCCAGGGTTGAAACCACTGCCCTAGTTGGACAGGCCAGCAGCTCGGGTCGCCTCTTGCTCAGCAGAGGCAGGTCAAGGGAGTGAAAGGACAGAGGGACCCGGGGCACCCTGAGTTTTAGGGTGCAGAGGACCCCCGGGTCATGCAGTTACAGATCAAAATGCAATGTACATGACAGATATAAAAAACAGTGTGGAACAAAATAATTTAAATTATGGTTACAATCTACTGAAGGAAATCTCCATATCTTATTATAAACACATTTATAGTCTAGGGTTGTAATTTAAATATCCAGGTTTTTTACATACACGGTTATTGAAGCATAACCGCTCTGTTCTCGCTCTGTCTGTTCTCGCTCTGTCGTCCTTTGCTCTCTCCTCTTGAGCCTTTTCTGCTCCTTTCTGGTCCTCAGTTTCCCCTTATGTGCCCTGAAGAGGTTGGCATAGAACAGCGGGTGGCCAGCTCTGCTCGTGGAGGCGTCTGAGCCCCCTCCCTGGTTTGACAGAGCAGCTCTCCCTCTGGCTCCTGATCCGTGAGAGCGCTCCCCTGCGTGGGCAGAGCCGGGCCGCGAGGCTGATGCATCGTCCGATCTCCTAACGAGCTGGGCTGTAGGGAAGCGGTTCAAGGGGCCACCATTTCTCAGGGGCGGGAAGAGGGTGGGACGAAGGAGGGACTGTGGTCTGCTGACCCTGGGGACGGTGAGGCCAGAGGACTTGGGGTCTGGGAGCCTCGCTGAACAGAGCGGGGGTGGGTGGGGGCAGCTGCCACTCAGAGCCTGCACTGGCTGGGTCTTGCTCTCCTCTGCCTCCGTGGGCCACATCAGTGGGGACCGTGGTGGTCACCTTGTCAACCTGTCTGGTTGCAGCCACAAGGACCTCTCCCATGTGTTTTGGCTCTGAAATGTCTGGTTCTGTTTTCCCAGAGGCTCCAGCCCTGAGCCCATGAAAGGAGAGGATGGGTTTGGGTCTGCAGGGGAGCAGGGCCTGAGCCCCGGCTGTGAGTCTTGGCTCCGTCACCGACCAGCTGTGTGACTCTGGGCAAGTCCCTGTCATCTCCGAACCTCTTCCCTCATCTGTAAAGTGGGGATAACAGGACTGATGGTTGTGTGTGGCTGTGGGGGCTGCTTTGTCACCTTTGTCACCATCGTCACCGTCATCGTCCTCACCACTGAGAGGGTGACATGGAGCGTAAAGGAAGACTGACTTGTCTGGGTTCCTAGGAGGGGCGGGCTCACACGGAGTCACTCCCACGCTGCTGGGGAGACAGCCCCCCTTAGCTACGGTTCTCAGATGTCACTGGCTCCGTGCAGGGAAGGTGCACGGAGGGCCTTGGACTGTCCTGTGCATGGACAGGAGGGGAAGCCCGAAGCCCCCGGGGCGGGACTGGGGGCCCTGTCTGGAGCAGCAGGGTGGCAGCATGGGGTGGCCGGGCCGGAGGAAGAGCTTGGGCCGGGCGAGTCTCTGGCTGCTTCTCCATCCTCCACAGGATGGAAAATCCAGACCCTCCTGTACCCGATGCAGGCTCTTGTCCCAGCAGCCATCCTTCTCAGCCTCCCAACAGCTGCTTCCCTGATGGGGCGTGAGCACTGGACGGGGAGTCTGGAGCCCTACCTTCTGGTCCCTCCTCTGCTGGGTCTCAGTTTCCCTAGAACGAAGTGAGGCATGGGTTCGGGTGCCTCCAACTTTCACTGGTCTTGAGCGTTTACACACATCGATTCCTATAGTCTTCTCCGCCTTATAGACGGAGACACTGAGGCAGAGGGAGGCCAAGCGTCTCCCTCAAGGTCACACACCTCGTGGGTAGTGGGCTGGGATTTGAACCAGCATCCACCTCAGTGCCCCTCCTGATCAAGAACCTTCGCTGGCTCCCCCTTACAGCCTGAGTTTACCCTTGGCCTCCTGAGGCTCCACCGTGGAACTGCCTTCCCCTCGGATGAGTCTCCCCCTCGCCCTTGGCTCCCCCTGCCTCCCTCTGGGAAACTGCCCCCCAGCACCCCCAGCCCAGCCTCTCAACCTGCCTTCGTTTGCCCTTTTCCTGCTTCTTAATCAAACTGAAGACCCCACCCCCACCCCCACCCCCATGGGTGATTTTCCAAGCCTTTCCCATTATGGCATCTGAGCCTTGCCATGGCCCGTGAAGTTGACCAAGTGGGTGTCATTATTCCACTTTGTCTGGAGGTGAGGTGATTTATTCGGGGTCACCTGGCTTATGGGCGACCCGGCCCAGTCTAGAGCCTGACTCGACTCTGAGCACCACTGAGCTCCTGGGTCCTTCCCCCTCAGGCCGGAAGGATCTTCATCAGGAAGCCCCCAGCATCTCATACAGGGAAGTGCAAGGAAGCTGGGCCAAGATATCCCAAACCCAGGGGCTGGTGCTGGGGAGCTGGGTGCGGTTCTGTGCCTTCTGCTCCTTCAACCTCCAGGTCGTGGGCACGGGGTCCAAGCAGCAGGTTGGGGTTGGGGGGAGTTTCATAAAAAGTTTACAAGCCTCCTGGGGAGTGAGAGGCCAGGTGACTCAGGGAGTGGGGCTGAGGGTTCTCCTTGGGGTGGAGGGAGCTCTCCACACCCGGTCTATCTCCGTGTGTGTCTTTCTGGCTCTCCATCTCTCAGGGTTTTCTGTATCTCTTTGTCTCTCTCTCTGTCCAGGCTCTTTATGTCCCAGGATGGGCTGGCCCGCACATCCAGGACACCCCAGGACCGAGGGCTCCACCAGCCCTGGAAATTACAGGCTTTGGGAATAGGGTTGCCAGATAAAACCCAGGATGCCTAGTTAAATTTGAAATCCAGATAAACAATTAGTTTTTTTTTTTTAGTGCAACCATGTCCCAAATACTGCACGGGACATCCTTATACTAAAACAATGATTTGCTGTTTATCTGAAATCTGAGTCCAGCTGGGTGTTCTCTAGTTTTATTTGCTAAATCTAGCAGCCTTGCTTGGGGGGAGAAGCAGGTGTGTCTGCCCCACCCAGCTGCTGGGGACGCCCGGGAGGGCCACGCGCTCCACCAGGACCCGCCTGACAAGTGGAGCCTGGGCTGGGCTTACTTCTCTATTTATAAAAAAGCCACTTTGAGAAGTTTCAGAGTCGTGCTGGTGGAGGAGTGGAGAGGGCGTATTGAAGGAAGTCTGCGCTCCTCCAAGTGGAGCAGGGAAAGGAAGAGGGCCCGGAGTCGAATTGCCAGCTGTGCAACCGTGGGGAAGTCTCTGGCCCATCCTGAGCCTCTGTTGCCCCACGTGTGAATGAGAGTCATAATCCCCTCCTCCGGGGCCACGGTGAGGATGAATGAATGCTGTTTGGAAGGCCTGCCCTGTTTGGAAGCGTGCAGGGGAGGGGGCCCTCGGGCTCGGGGGCTATGATTATCATGACTCTTCTTTTTTTTTTTTTTTATCTTAAGATTTTATTTATTTATTCTTTTTTTTTTAGTTTCTTTTTTTTTAAGATTTATTTATTTATTTATGATAGAGAGAGAGAGAGAGAGAGAGAGAGAGAGAGAGAGAGGCAGAGACACAAGAGGAGGGAGAAGCAGGCTCCATGCCGGGAGCCCGATGTGGAACTCGATCCCAGGACCCCGGGATCACGCCTTGAGCTGAAGGCAGACACTCAATCACTGAGCCACCAGGGCCCCTATCACGATTACTCCTGGGGAGGTGGTGGGTGAGAATATGGACTCAGGAGCCAGGAGGCCTGGGGTGGATCCCAGTCCTGCCACTTACTAGCTCCATGACCTTGGGCAGTGTGCTTAACCTCAGTTCTCCCATCTGTAAAATGGGAAACGATGGCAGTAGGCACCTCCTAGTTTAATGGGAGGATTGCTTTCCGTAACACACCTAAGAACCTTGCACAGGGCTGGCCTATAAGCAAGAACTCAACAAATGTCAGCTACTGTTTATCTCCCGGGCACACGTGTGTGTGCTGCTTCCTCTAGGAAGCCTTCTGGTCTCGCTGGCTCACAGGGGCCTCTCCCTACATGGGATCCCACAGACCACTGACTTGTGACCGTAAGCCCCACCTGGCTGCCCGGCAGTGCTGTTTTTAACTCCCTGATGGGGTGGAAGGCTCTGGGGCAGCAGGGAAAGTAGTGGGTGTACCTGCCTCTGGGCACAGTAGGCACCCCGGGCACCCCACAGACAACCAGAGGGTCGACAGACTGATTTCAAACAGGACTCCCAGACCAGCTGGAGTGGGGGGAACACAGCCCCAGGGCCAGATGACTTTTGAAAGGTACTAATAATGCCTGGTTGCTTGACTGAATCTGGCCAAGTTTCCCAGGTGACGCTGCAGGGCCACGGAGAAGCACAGGCGCTGTGTCAGAGCCCCAAGTGCAAACCTGGCAGCGCCATTCCATGCCGTGTGACCTCGGGCTTGGTACTTGACCTCTCTGAGCCTCAGTTCCTCACCTTTCTGATGGAGATGATACCACTCACTTTGCAGACTTGTGAGAATAAAAGGAGCTAGGAAATACAAGGTGCCTGGCACCCAGTGGACACTCTACAAAATTTAGTACCCTTCCCTAGGGGAGACCCCAAGGGCATCTTCTTGCCCGCTAAAGAAGGGTGCAAATGGGACTCGGAGGGGAGACTGCTCTTCTTAAAGCCATGGGCTCAGAACTGCAGGGGGTCCATTTGCAGGCTGGTGTCCACTGAGCTCTCTGCACCCAGCTCTGCACTGGGGGCTTATAAAGCACTCAACCGGGTCCTAACTTCCCAAGAGCTTGCAGTTTTGTTGGGAGTTAAAATAACTCACAAGGGAAGTGTTAATAAATACAGAGCCTTGGAAGGTGAGAATGGGTATGCATTTGTGTGGGGTCCAGGCTTCACTCCCAGGAGCTTGCCGTGGGGGGCTGAGAGGCCTGGGGTGGTCAGGGAAGGCTTCCTGGAAGAAGCAAGCGTTTGAGCCAAAGCTCAAGCATCTGAACAAGAATCCACACATTAGTACCTCCCATGGCTTCTTGTCCTTCCCAGGTCGGTACCTGAGGGCACGGAGATGTTCGAGGTGTATGGGACTCCCGGTGTGGACGTCTACATCTCTCCTAGTATGGAGAGGGGCCGGGAGCGTGCGGACACCAGGCGGTGGCACTTTGATACCGGGTTGGAGATCATCGTGGTCATGAACTCTCCCAGCAACGACCTCAATGACAGTCATGTGAGCAGGTCCCCTGGGTTGGGGTGGGTGGGGCAGCGATCTAGCGCTGCAAGGGCCAGCACCCTCTCTTTACCCAGATGGCAGGGTAGCACGATGGGTAAGTACCCGCCCCAGAACCAGCCAGCTCTGCAACTTCCAGACATAAGCCGTGTGTCTGTTGGCGCGTCATATCAGCCCTCTAGGCCTCGGTTTCCCCATGTCAACTGGGGATGATCACAGCGCCCTCCCCCTGGTGTTGGTGTGGGGTGGAACATGAGCCAACATTTGCTGCTTTTCTTGTTTCTCAAGACCCCAGTGAAGGGAGGTATCCGCATCTTTCTGTGTCGGGCCTCAGTTTCCCCACCTGCAGGGTGAGGGTTGATTAGGTGATCTCTGCTACTCTGAATGATGGAGAGAAAGCAGAGGTGGGGGGATGCCACTGCCTGGGGAGACCCCCTTCTACGAGGCACCTCACCTCCTAATCCACCCCCTCCCTGACCGCATTCCCTTCTCAGAGGCACGTAATTTCTCTTCCTCCTCTCTGCTCACTCAGCCAAGGGTGAGTTTAACAAGCCCCAGCCGTAGGCAGGGTTCTGGCCTCAGGGCAGGGATGGGACATGGGAGAAATGGGGTGGCCCTTGAGCTTGGCACAGGTGATGCCCCCTTTAAGGGGTGACGGAAAGCAGGCCCGGCATGTGGGAGTGGCAGGTTCCTGCTCCATGTCAGGAGCAGCATTTCAGGAAACTGATCTTTTAGGGACCACTGAGCAGAGGCCACACCCGGGGCAGCCACGACGTCATGCAGCCCTGACAACAGCTCAGAGAGGCAGGGTCCGATCCCCATTTTGTAGGTGGGGCCACTAAGGTTCAGAGAAACTGTGTCCGGGCCACAGAGCCAATCAGTAAGAGAGCTAGTATTCCACACAGACCTGCTGACACCTGGGGCAGGTTCCCTTCATCACCCCCACGTCTTTTCCCGTCCATGTATCTGAGATGAGCCTCTCCACTGAGCTCTGTGACTCAGGTGGACAGGGAAATGAACTCATTTTACAGATAAGGAAACTGAGGACGAGAAGGGGTGTGGCTTACCTGAAATCACCCACCTAGTGAGTAGCAGAGTTGGTGAGGGGCAGGACGGAGACCCCCGGGGCAGGGCAAAAGGACCAGCCAGCCGATGAGGGGGCCCCTCCTGGGTGCCCTGCTGAGCTGGGGGCTATGTGGGTGCCAAAGACCAAAGGGATTGAGGAAAGGCCCTTCTCCTTTCCCCACCTTTGGCCTGGATCCATTCGTTGTATGCCCGAGACCAGCATCATTGCTCGGGCTTGACAGATGGGGGTGAGTGATTGTGGGATTTAGGGGCTCCCAGCACTGAGGGGTGAAGGGTCTCTCTATAAGATCCTGAACCTTCTGGCAGAGCTGAGGGACCCACATCAGGAGGGAATGTGCAAGCAGAGGGCTGGGGTTGGAAGGGCCTTTGATACATGGTCCTTGGATTATGTTCTCATCACTCTTTGTCAGCCAGACCTTCAACAGCTATCGGGGCTTGCTGCAGCCGAGCACTGCACTGAGCATGTCACAAACCTCCCTTTCTTTGATGGTCACAACCTACAATCAACCCTCTGCAGTAGGGACTATTATTATCTCTACTTTACAGCAGGGGACACTGAGGCCCCGAGAGGACAGGTGACTCTTCCCAGGGTAGTCACAAGTGGTGGATCCAGGCTCCAGCTCACACAGTGCCACCTGCCCTCTGTTAACAATAGCTGGCATGTCTTGAGCCCTTCCTGCGGGGGCCAGTCTGGAACATGTATTGTTTCTAAGCAGCACTACAATCCTCTGCGGTAGGGACCTGTGTGTTCAATGTTCTGCAAGTGAGGAAACCAGACAGCTCAACCAGAGGTGAAGGGCCTTGGCCAAGGTCACAGAACCCAGAGGTACTGGGCTCAAGTCCAGGCCTGTCTGAATCCTACAGATAGGAGAGGGTCCCTAACCCCACCTGTCAGACCTCCTCATTTTACAAATGGCAACACAGAGATCCAAAGGGGAGCAGAGGCTTGCCCAAATCACACGGTAGTCATTGGCAGCACTGGGGCCCTCACAGGTAGTTCCCATATTACAGCAAGGCATGGAAAAATAAATGGCACAAAGACTAAAAGGAAGAGCTGGGTTGGTAAACTCAACTTCAGTACATAGAGGTTCCTGAGACCCTGACTCTTTCTTGCCAGATCCCCCAAACCTGTCCTTTGGGGTGGGGGCTATTGGCTTCAGCTGGTTGACTCTGGGCCCTTTCTCCACAGGTTCAGATTTCCTACCACTCCAGCCATGAGCCTCAGCCCCTGGCCTATGCAGTGCTCTACCTCACCTGTGTTGGTAAGTTGGTAAGCTGGTTTTCATTAGGGTTTGGGCCAAGGGCAGGGGGTGGTGGTTGGGAATGACAATGAACGAGGGTCTTTTCACAAACATCAACTCATTTTTTAAAAAATTAAAATAAGTGTACATTTAAAAAATTCAAGTGGTATAAAAGAATATATATTGCAAAGCAAACCTCCCTTCCTCCCAACCTAAGACTTCCAGTTCCACAAACCCAGCATCCTTCTAGAGATCTGCTGTGCTCATGCAGGTGGACACGGCATACTTGTATACTCCCCCCTTTTGTAAGCAAAGGGAGGCACCCTGTAGGCCTGGAACTGGACCTTGCTTTCTCCACCTTAAGTTTTTTGTGCCAGTTGTCCACAAATTGATATATAAACTCCATGCGAGATAACTCAGATTGGTTAAGACGTTAAAAGAAAAGGTGGATAACATGAATGAACAGATGGGGAATTTTTTTTTTTTAAAGATTATTTATTCATTCATGAGAGACAGAGAGAGAGAAGAGAGAGAGAGGTAGAGACACAGGCAGAGGGAGAAGCAGGCTCCACGCAGGGAGCCTGATGTGGGACTTGATCCCGGGTCTCCAGGATCACGCCCTGGGCTGAAGGCGGCGCTAAACCGCTGAGCCACCCGGGCTGCCCCAGATGGAGAATTTCAACAGAGACATGAAAACTATAAGAAGGTGTCAAGTGGAAATGCTAAGATTAAAAGTCAAGGTAACATTTAAAAAAATGCTCTTGCTGGGCTGTCTTGGTAAACTCGACACGGCTGAGGAGAGGATCAGTGACCTTGAAGATAAGGCCCTGATAAGTTAGACTATATTACATTTTAAAACTTTCATACAAGGGAGGACAAGTAAAAAGTCAAACTATGGGATTACCTGGATGGCTCAGTCCACAGAGCACGTGAATCTTGACCTCAGGGTTGTGAATTCAAGCCCCACACTGGGCACAGAGCTTACTTTAAACAAAAAAGGAAGAAAAAGTCAAAATACGGACGGGAAGAAGAAATTTGCGATGTATATGGCTGATTTGGTGCATACAGATTATGGAGAACTCTGATCAACTGGGAAAAAAAGACTAACTAATGGAAACAGGGAAAAAATATGAACAAGAAATTCACAGAGGAGAAAGCTCCAGTGATCAGAACCTGAAATGGAAAGATGCTCAATTCAGTGTTGCCAAGGATGTGGAACCGGGGAGCTCCTTGACAGTGGGTGGGAGTTTGCGTGGGTACGAGCACCTGCAGAGCACTTAGCAAGAAAGTTGAAAATGCTCTGTCTGCAGGAGGCATTGTTAGAAGCAGAGTGTGCATTGTTGGACCTGTGCTGGACTCCTGGGAACCCCACAGTGACTTACTGTCTCCCCTCTCCTTGTAGACATCGCTCTGGATTGTGACCTGAACTGCGAGGGCAGGCAGGACAGGAGCTATGTGGACAAGGTAGGCCATCTCGACCTGGGCCCAGAAAGGGGCGTGGAGTTTGGAGTTGACTTAGGCTGGGTTAGGAGGGGTGAGGCCATTACCGGTACCCCCTGCCTCCTAGGAGGGGGTAGGAGAGCCAAATGGGAACCAGGCGTGGCTGGGGATCTTCTTTCACCAGGAGAAAAATCATTACCAAGGATTATCAAGCATATATGTGCCCAGGCCTGGGCTAGGCCTTGCCTTGTGGGGAAAAGTCCTTCTGGAATTTTAGTCTAGGTCAGGGGGTCAACGAACTTTTTCTATAAAAGTGAGATAGTAAACATTTTAGGCATTGCAAACCGTCCTTGTTGCAGCTCTTCGATTTTGCCACTGTAGTGCAAAAGGGCTAGAGCCAATACAGAGACACGTGGGTGTGATTATCCCAATAAAACTTTATTTACAAAATGAGGCAGCGGGCTGTATGTGGCCCCTGGCCCTGGTGTGCCAACCTCCTGATCGAGGTGAAAGGGGGATTATGCCAAGCATGAGACTGTTAAAGAACTTTGGGCTGAATTGTGGTGGCACTTAGTGCGTCGGGAGTTCAGAGCAGGTCGGCGGGGGCCGCATGAGCAAGGAAGCCTTCCTGTGAAGTCCGCTGGAGCTGGGCTCTAAAGCATTGCAAGGGGGGGGGGCGTTCTGGGTGGAGGGAGTAGCGGGGCAAGGCCTGGGTGGATCCACGAATGGATCTGTAATCAGGAAGTTGCCCGTCGAGAAATAGGACGTTGGCTGGAGCCGGCTCGCAGTTGGGCCGTGAGACACAGCTGTGTGGTTCGGACTTGCTGGTGCGGGCAGTAGAGAGCCACTGCCATGCCTGGCACGGGAAGCGCTTCGGGGACAGCGGGCCTATCCGCCCAGGGAGGGCAAGACGAGGTGAGGTTAGGAGGCTGGCCAGGAGGTTGCTGGGCGAGGGCACGGGACTGGTCTGCGCTCCATCACCGGCTGCGCTTTGCCATTGGCAGCGGCAGTGGGTCTGGGGCCCCGGAGGGTATGGAGCCGTCCTGCTGGTGAACTGTGACAGGGATGATGTGACCTGTTATGACCAGGACAACTGTGACCGGCACGTGAACTGCCTGCAAGGTAAGGGGGGGCGCCCAGGGTCACGGCTCAGCTACCCCACAGGGGCAGCTCTGAAGGCTGAGCCTGGGGCCAGGGTCCCAGCTCCTGGACACACTTCGACGTTGCTCAAGACCTGCCTCAGGCTGCAGCTAGCCCCTCCCAGTCCCCCCCAGAGCCAGCGAGCTCTCACATACTGGGGGGCTGGGGTGGGGGGAGCTCTAGAAATGGGCTGACCCGCCTTTCCCTCCCTCCAGGGGAGCAGGGGATGCTGACATTTATTTGAGTGCCTCTGTGTGCCAGGCCCTTCTGCAGATTCTTGTTTAATCATCCAAGTGGGAGGGCAGCATCACATCACCCCACGTAGGGATGAGGTGTTGAGGCCGGAGGTCAGGGGATCCCCGAAGTCAGTTAGCCTGTCTGTGGCAGGTCCAGACCTTCCCGTCCGACCCTCGAATCTGGCCTCCCCACCAGGCACCTCTGGCCTGCATTTCAGGGCACCCCATGTTCTAAGTCCCACACTTTCCCCATGAGGGAGGCCACAGTCATATCTTGGGGAGCCAGCCACGTGCTTCATGCACAGGCGGGCACGGCTTCTCCGAAAGTGGGCACAACCGTCCCTTATTTCAGACAGGGGAGCGCTGAGGCTCCGGGGGGCTGCCCGGTGTGAACGGAGGGATGCTAGCGCTGACACCAGACTGTCCCCGGCGCGCCGCCCGGGTGGCCTGCCTACCCCACCCTTGTCACCTGTCAAGGGCACTGAGCAGTCGCTCTGCACTTCCCGTTGCTCTGGGGGGTGAGGAAGCGGAGGCCCGGAGCGGACGTGTGGGGCTCACGGGCACACGCTCAAGACGCCCTTATGGTTCGCTCTTGGTGGTTTCCAGTGCCTTCCAGTGTTTTCTGATGGTGGGCAGAGCTGGGGCTCAGAGACCCAGATCTGGGCACCCTCTGCCCTTGGAGGGGGGTGCAGTGGGCAGGAGGAGAAGACGCCAGGGCCGCAGGCCCCTGAGCTGCCGCCCCTGTCTGGCCCCACAGACCTGGAGGACATGTCCGTCATGGTCCTGAGGACGCAAGGCCCTGCCGCCCTCTTCGACGACCACAAACTTATCCTCCACACTTCGAGCTATGACGCCAAGTGGGCACGGGTCTTCCACGCCTGTGGTGAGTTCATGCCCATCCCTCCCCGCCGCCCCGCTGCTGGAGGGGGCCTCAGTTTCCCCACCATGGGCCAGAGGGCAGGCTGCCCTGGGGGTCAGCTGTGGGAGCCGTGAGGCGGGCGGGCTGCCTTCCCAGAAGAGCCGTGGCCCAAGGTCATTTGATTTGATGAATTAAAATAGAATTAGGGGCGCCTGGGTGGCTCATCAGCGGCGTCTGCCTCCAGCTCAGGGCATGACCTCAGGGTCCTGGGATCGAGCCCCGGGTCCAGCTCCTTGACCAGCAGGGAGTCTGCCTCTCCCTCTCCCTCTGCCCCTCCCCCTGCTCTGTGCTCGCTCTCTCCCTCTCTCTCTTTCTCTCAAATAAATAAATAAAATCTTTTTAAAAAAGACACAAAATCTTTAAAAACATTCTTGAGGAGACGCCTGGCTGGCTCAGTGGTCGAGCATCTCCCTTCGGCTCAGGTTGTAGTGCCAGGGTCCTGGGATCGAGTCCCACATGCTTCTTCCTCTGCCTGTCTCTCTGCCTCTCTCTCTCTCTCTGTGTTATTCTCATGTTATTCTCATAAATAAATAAATAAATAAATAAATAAATAAATATTTTTAAAAATTTTAAAAATCAGGATCCCTGGGTGGCGCAGCGGTTTAGCGCCTGCCTTTGGCCCAGAGCGCGATCCTGGAGACCCAGGATCGAATCCCACATCAGGCTCCCGGTGCATGGAGCCTGCTTCTCCCTCTGCCTGTGTCTCTGCCTCTCTCTCTCTCTGTGACTATCATAAATAAATAAAAAATTAAAAAAAAAAAAATTGAAAAAAAAAAAATAAAAATTTTAAAAATCAAACAATATAGAGATACATAAGGTAGAAAATGAGGGTTCCTCATCCTCCCCCCTAAACCTGACTCTTAAAATGTGTTCACTATTAACGAGTTGCAGTGTGTGCAACGCCCCGACTTTTCTGAGGATGCGCTAAGTGTGTGGCGTGTACATGCTCTGCTTTCCAGACACTTTCTCCCATCGAGTGATCTACCCGACGGTGCTTTCTGTACTCATGCAGCTCGGCCCCCAGCTTCCCGCCGCCGCGTGTGTTCCGAGCACGGATGTGCTGTGACGTGCCCGGGCCCCCGACCACACGGCTGTTGGCAGCGGGCGGGGTTCACCGCGGCGCAGGGGGCAGGGGCCTTGCTCACGGCTGTATCCTGAGCCTCGAGCCTTGCCTCGCAGGTGCAGGGTGGGTGCTCACCTGCTCCGCAAGTGGACAGCCAGTGAACACCCCGTACGTGTGTTTGTAGCCGAGACACCCAGAAGCGGAGAGGCTCATTGGGAGTGGACACTACTCTGTGAGACGCTGCCCACTGTCCTGAACGGCAACATTAGAAAGGCCGGGCCGGGGCAGCCCGGGAGGCTCAGTGGTTTAGCGCCTGCCTTCAGCCCAGGGCGTGATCCCGGGGGTCCCTGGATTGAGTCCCACGTCGGGCTCCCTGCATGGGGCCTGCTTCTCCCTCTGCCTGTGTCTCTGCTTGTCTCTCTGTCTCTCTCATGAATAAATAAATCTTTAAAAAAAAAGAAAGGCAGGGCCTTTCCCTGGCCTCGCCCACACTGGGCATCAAGCATCTTCCGTCCTTCGCCGGCCCGACGGCAGAGGGGGGCTGCGGTCTGGCCCGAGGGGCCTGGTGAGGCCCGCACGGCCCTGCTCTGCAGCCATCGTGCTCTGCGGTCCCTCCCGGGGCTCACGGCCCTCCCTCCCGCCCCCTCCCAGGTCCCGAAGACTCGTGTGAGGCCTACCGGCACGTGCTGGGCCAGGACAAGGTGTCGTACGAGGTGCCCCGCTTCCATGGGGACGAGGAGCGCTTCTTCGTGGAGGGCCTCTCGTTCCCCGACGCCCGCTTCACGGGGCTCTTGTCCTTCCACGTCACTCTGCTGGACGACTCCAACGAGGTAGGGGTGGGGGTGGCCCACGCACAGAGGGTGCGAAGGGGCTCCGTCCCCGGGATGGACGGGCACCACTGGCACCAAGGATCCCAGGCTTCTGGACCACCCCCCGGTGCCTCTCTAGAAACTAAGGGAAGTGGCGGTTTGCTCAGGGAACCGCACGAACGAGCCAGGCCTCTGGACTCCAAGGCCAGTGCTCTCGCCCTTCCTTCCACTCGTCTTCCCCTGTAGGATTTCTCCGAGTCCCCGATCTTCACCGACACCGTGGTGTTCCGCGTGGCGCCCTGGATTATGACGCCCAGCACCCTGCCGCCCCTCGAGGTGTACGTGTGCCGGTGAGTGTGTTGCGGGGAGCGGGGGGCGATGGGTGTCCTGCGGCCCCCGGCGGCCCGTCTGGTCTCCACACCTGGCTCTGCCCTGAGCCCCTCTCCCCGGGCTTGTGTGCAGGGTGCGGAACAACACGTGCTTTGTGGACGCGGTGGCGGAGCTGGCCAGGAAGGCCGGCTGCAAGCTGACCGTCTGCCCGCAGAAGGAGAACCGCAATGACCGCTGGATCCAGGTACCACGGCCGCCGGGCAGCACCGACCGGGCGGCATCGCAGAGGGGGAGGCTGGGCTCTCCCAACTGGGGCGCGGGGAGGAGGAGGCTGTGAATATCCAGAAGGACCTGGGGGCTCCGACTGTCCTCCCCAGGGCACTCCTTTTGCTCATTCTAGACCTAGAGCTCCCTCCCTCTCTCCAGAAGTTTTTGGAGACCCAGGCACACGCCGACATTGGGTTGGACCCCATTCACCTCCCACAGGGTTGGTCCTGAAGGGAATGGCAGGATGGGACATACTCCCTGCTCCCAGCGGCCTGGTCTGTGGTTCTCCATGGAAGGCCTTGGTCTCCCAAGGGACACTTGGCAGCATCTGGAGACATTTCCGGCTGTCACACTGGAGGATGGTGGTGCTACTGGTTTCGAGTGCGTAGAGCTTGGGGATGCGGCTACGCATCCCACAGTGAATGCACAGGGTGGCCCCACAACAAGAATGATCTGGCTGCGGTGTCACGAGCGCCAAGGCCGCTGTGGTGACTTATTGTAACAAACCTCCCGCTCTTGCAGTTGAAGGTGTAGCAGGGGTGCCAGCAAAGTGCCAGCAGGGTTTGGAGGAAGGTGAATACAGACGTCCAGGAGGAAGGGCGTAGGGTGGGACCAGGTGGCGATGGTGGCTGCCATGAATGAGGCACTTACGGTGGGCCATGCATCACGGTGGGCCATGCATCACGGTGGGCCATGCATCATGCCGTGTCGCCCTCTCAACACCCCCCTGCTCTTACCCACCTGAGGAGCTCGCAGGGGCCCGTGCCCAGGGCCGCAGAGCTGGTAAGGGCCGTGCTGGGGCTCAGTGGACGGCGGTCCTCACAGAGGACCAGCGTGGGCAAAGGCCCCAGAGAGGGGAGACGTGAGAAAGATGGCCTCGTGCTCCTGGTGGCCGGGGCCAAGTTTCTGCGAAAGGCAGGAGCTGAAGTGGGAGACCGTGAAAGCCAAGCTGAGAAGCTTTCGTGGCTGGAGGCTCATCGGAGGAGACGGAAGTTCGGGGCGGGCCTCTGGAGCAAGACGGGCTGGTGTGATCCCGGCTGGGCCACTGACTAGCTGTGTGTCCTCGGACAAACAGGCCTCTCTGTTTGTCACCTTCCTCCTCTGTAACGTGGGTAATCATCGTGCCTCTGCACGAGTGTGCGTGTGAGGAGGATTCGTGGGGTTAATATTTATAAAGAGTTAGAGCGAGGCCAGGCGCGTAACAGGCCGGGCTTCTCATCGGCTATATGGTTCACCCGTGCTGGGCCGTCTTTGCCTCCAGGACCAGGGGGGTTGGGAGACCTGAGAAGGAGGCAGATGGATACGTCCTGAGGTCCCCTCCCAGCCCTGTCCAGCTGTCAACCCCTTGTGACTGCGGGTGGAGGCCAGAAGTGTCGGCTGATGTCCAGTCACTTGTTTGTCCAACTCAGGCCACCCTGAGCCCCTCTCTGGGGCCACCCTGAACCCCTCTCTGGGGCCACCCTGCCCTCATCTAACACAGGTCCACCCCCAGGGTCACGTCCATGTTCTCGTTCATTCCCCGCCTGTCTTGCTGTGTGGCCCTAGGTAACAGCACCCTCTGTCCGAGCCTCCGGGCTCTCCTTCAGCCACAGGCATCGTGAACCCCCACCCTCTTCACCCCAAAGGGCAAAGCAGGCCCGAGACAGAGAAATCCCAAGAACGTTCCTCCTCCAAGCGCTCAGTGCCAAACGAGTGTCGATTGTCCACAGGGTGTCTCTCTTGTTCGCAGGACGAGATGGAGCTGGGCTATGTCCAGGCGCCACACAAGACTTTCCCGGTGGTCTTTGACTCCCCCAGGAACGGGGAACTGCAAGACTTCCCTTACAAAAGAATCCTGGTGAGTGGTCCGGGCCGCAGGCCGCAGCCTGGCTCTGAGGGCCGAGGGACACCCCAGGGTGTGGAGTCCAGGGGGGCAGCTCCGGGGACCGCGTCCTTAAGGGACAGGAGTGACCACCTGAAATCCGGGAGACCCTAGTTACGTTCGCGTGTGTTCCAAACCTCACGCGGGACTTGGTTCTACTAAAAATGTGGTTTGTCTGAAATTCAAATTGAACTGGGCACCCTGGATTTTTATTTACTAAATCTGGCAGCCTTCGGTAAGGGGTGGGGGCAGCGCTGCCGTTGAGAACACAGGCTTCGGTTGTCCCGGCTCTGTGGCTCAGGTGCTGTGTGACCTGGCCTGCGTCACTGCCCCTCCCGGAGCCTCAGCGTCTTCATTGGCAAAAATGACATTGTGAGGCTTCTCTGTGCCCGGGCAGGGGGAGCACGCAGCCCCGTTAGCCGGGGCTGTGACTGGTGATAAGGAGCACTGTGAGGATGGTGGGTGTGGACCGGGACCTCCTTGAAAAAAAGAGGGGAGGCTCCCTTGGTGCTGTAGAGACCGGGAGGCCCTTGCAACGTCCTGCTGGATCCCAGAGGCGGTAGGAGGGGTAGGAGCTCTCTCCTGGCCCTCAGTGCTGGTTAAGTTCCTTCCAAGTGATGGCCCTGGGGAGCTCGCCCCTTTGCCAGAGTTGAAAGACTGAGGCTCCATCCTCAGTCCCTTGGTCCCCAGGAACAGCCAGGTACCTGCCTTGGACTGCACTTGGCAGGGAGGCCGTTCAGAGGGTAAGAGGCAGCGGGGCATAGCCTCGGGCTTCGTGTCTACCGGGGCCCACGGGCAACCAGGGCCCTTCCTACTGTCTCCCTGGGACCACGGGGCATAACGTGCTCCAACACGGCAGCTGGGCCAGAGCACCTGTGTGTGTCCCAGCGTTGGCCCCTACGCATGCGTGAAATATTGACTAGGTCAGATCCCTGTCTTTGACTCAGTATTTCCATCTGAAGAATGGGCAGCCGCTCCTGCGTCATCCTCAGGGAGCTCAGAGCCCAGCGAGTTGGTTCAAGCTCTTTCTGGTGACCCCCGCCCCTCGCCTGACTCCGTTTCCCTTGCCAGGGCCCAGATTTCGGCTATGTGACTCGGGAACCACAGGACAGCTCTGTGAGTGGCCTGGACTCCTTCGGGAATCTGGAGGTCAGCCCCCCAGTGGTGGCCGATGGGAAAGAGTACCCCCTGGGGAGGATCCTCATCGGCGGCAACCTGCCTGGGTGAGACGGGAGCAGGGAGACGGGTTCCGGGGGTGGAGGGTGGTGGTGGTGATGAGGGGCCACTCCATCCTGGGAGAGAACCAGAGAGGAGTCCTCAGATCCTAGTTCTCGACGGGGGCCGGGGGACAGTGGGCTGATCACCGGACACCGTCCACACGTACCTTGGCGGATTCGAGAAGCCCAAAGTGAGCAGAGGCCTAAGAGATCATTCAGTCCAGCCTTTTCATTTCACAAGGGAGCCCAGAGAGGGCGAGTGACCTGGTACAGGTCACACAGAAAGCAGCGCTGTGACTAGGCTTTGGTCTTATGATTCTAGAAAGAAATGATGTTGCCAATAACAGTCTATTAATTAATAGCTCTAGAAGAAAAAGCTTTAAGTCTCGACAGTCCTGGAGGAATCACATTTCAAGAACCTGTTCATACTATGATGTGAATGACCGCCCTCAGATCTTTTCCTGAGAACAGGAGAAGGAAGGACTAGGACATGAAGAAGGAGACGTCGTAGCACGCAGGCACACGCAGCGAGTAACAGATTGGTTGTTGTGCCCCATGTGACACGGAGAGACTGATGCAAGAGAAAAGGAATATCACGGTAATGGTTTTTCCCTGCGGAGTTGATCAAGACACGGAGCCGACCAAATTCCACAAAGCAGTTAGGACAGACTTGCAGTCAAATAACAGGTGAATCTAGAGGCTTTGGAGGGGACTAACTGCCCTCCACGCGGGATCCCACGGGACGAGGAAGTTTGAGGCGCCTCGGTGGCTCAGTCAGTTAAGTGCCTGACTCTTGATCTCAGCTCAGGTCTTGATCTCGGGGGCCTGAGTTTAAGCCCTGCGTTGGGTTTCACGCTGGGTGTGGATCCTACTTAAGAAAATAAAAAAGAAAAAGAGGACGTCTGGGCCATGGCATCAGATACGTATGCAGAAGGCCAAAGAAGGATGGGGTTTAAGTTCACGAGCACAAAATGCTGGGGCTGTGCGGCCCTTTGGGGGTGATCTTGTCCACCTCCGTCCCCACCGATGTGCAGAAGGTGAGGCCCCAGCAAGACGGACAGAAGTTAAACTCCAAGAAGAGCCGCCTGGCCCCAGGGGACGGGATAGGGGTGAATCAGTCTGTCGGAGAATGTGAGGATGAGTCAGGGCAGCTCTGAGCATCTGCCTGGATGGCAAGACCCGGTGGGTCACCGACCGGGTGGGATTGAGCTGTCCTGCATCTATCTGCTCAAGAGCTCAGCCTGAGCAGAGTTTAAAGGACGCAGTGCATGGGGCTTTCTTGGTTTGTTTTTTTTTTTTTTTTTAAATGAGATACTGCAGAAATCTTGAACTCTTGTCATTCCATTTCTTTTTTTCTTTTTAAAAAGCTTTTATTTATTTATTCATCAGAGACACAGAGAGAGAGGAGGAGAAGTTGGCTCCCTGTGGGGAGCCCGATGCAGGACTCGATCCTGGGACCCTGGGATCACACCCTGAGCCAAAGGCAGATACTCAACCGCTGAGCCCCCTAGTCTTCCTTTCTGCATAGACTTTTTAAAGTTAAGCAATTTTTTTAACCCCTTGGGCCCCAGGTCCAGCGGCCGCCGGGTCACCCAGGTGGTGCGGGACTTCCTCTATGCGCAGAGGGTACAGCCCCCAGTGGAGCTCTTTGTGGACTGGTTGGCGGTGGGCCACGTGGATGAGTTTCTGAGCTTCGTCCCTGCGCCCGACGGGAAGGTAAGGATGGAGGTGACATGCCTGTCCCCGGAGCCTGGGTCAGAGGATGAGCTCCAGGGAGCTGTGCTGAGGCCAGGGAGCTCAGGCAGGTCTGCTCTGTCCATGCAGGGCTTCCGGATGCTCCTGGCCAGCCCCAGCGCCTGCTTCAAGCTCTTTCAGGAAAAGCAGAAGTGGGGCCACGGCAGGGCCCTCCTGTTCAAAGGGGTTGTTGGTGGGTACCAGTCTGCGTCCCTCACCCCAGCTTCCCACCCCCTCACCTGATGCAAGACGCATCCGGCTTGAGAGAGGGGTGGCCGAGTCTATAGCAGGGCTGTCCCCCCACTCAAGAGCCTCACTGCCACTGCGCCCCTTGCCCCGCCAGCCCCCACTGCCCACGGCTGGGCCAGAGACATGGCCAGCTTCATGGGCACATGACCAGTGTCGTCAGAAGGCTTAATGCTTTGCCACCACTGTCTTGAAATTCTTAGCAATTTGTGCTTTGTGAGTGGATCCTCCTGCTGCTTCCCAGGGATGAGACCCCCATGTAGCCCCCTCACTCCCTGGAGCCTCAGCCCACCAGACCTCCCCATCCAGTGATTGCTGCAGCTGGAGCCTGGGCGTGGAGAGGCCTGGGTGCATGTGCCCCTCAGAATCTCAGGGGGGGCCTGGCATTAACTGTCCCTGCCCTGGGCTTGCAGCGCCCCCGGGCATGTGGGGGGCAGCTTGCCAGGGGTGAACCTCTACGCCCACCCCTGATCCAGGTACCTAGCACACCCCTGTACAGAGGCTGCGGCACCCCTTGGAGGTTGCCCATTTGCCAGGGCTCGGGATGGCAGGCCTGTGGGAAGGGGAGCTGCCTGGCTCTGCGTGGGTCCTGAGGCTCGTGGGCTCGGGTGCCCGGCAGCCGGTGGGCTGTGTGCATGCGTCAAGTTCTGGGGTGCTCCCAGCGCTTCTTAGGTGTGCACTCACCACACAGGTGTGAGCTCACCACACATGGGACACATGGCCAAGGAAGCGTGACATCAAATAGTGTGTAAAAAACCAACATGACAGCGGGAGAGAGACCATGGAGGAAGGAAAAAGCTTCATGTTTTTAGTACCTTTAGTGATACTTTTTTTTTTCTCACTGTTATTTGAACAAAGTGCCCCACATTTTCATCTTGCTTGGAAGGAATTCTGAGAGCGATTGCTGGCTGGGGCTGGAGCAGGTGCACAAGCCTGCTGGAAGGGCTCCATCCCTGTCCCCACCTGGATGGCACGAATCCTAGTGAATTCTGAGTTCTGCGGAAGCTCTCAAGTAGAACTTTCCAGTCCCTTTCTCCCCACTCACCATCCTCACCCCCTTCCAGGCACCACCCTGGAGCCCCAGCCGTAAGGTGGAGGAAATAGTCTTCCCAACCCCCTCGTTCCCATAAGGACCGTGGCTAAGCGCCTTTGAGTCCAGGGCAAACCTTAAAAAGCCTCAGATCCAGATGTTATGTACCAGGTGGAGGAAAAGCCATTGTCCCCTTTCCCGGGAGCCCTCTCTTACCCCGTGGTCAAGGCTTGCAGCCCTTTGTGAGCCCCGGACTTGGCTTTGAATCACACGCCCCCTGTTTCGTAGCTGTAAGATCCTGGGCAAGTCGTTTGGTCTCTCTGAGCCTGAATCTGCCCACCTGTAAATAGGGTGATAACGCACACCTTGTGGGGTTACCGTGAGCTTAAATGAAGTGTTGAATGTGGAGAACTGAACTCACAGCCTGCCCCTGGTAAGAGCTTGCTGGCAGCTCCGTGGATTGTGAATCTAACCCCCCAGCCCCCTTCCCCGTGCAGCCCCGTCTCCAGCAGGCAGGCAGGAAGCTGGGCAGTCACCTCTTGGAGGGCAGGGACAGGGTCCCGTGTTCCCTCAGGGCTGGTGGATGATGGGTGGGTGGCCCAGCCTCCCTGCTGCTGGCCGGAAAGAAGAGGGACAGCACCCAGTGCCCTGGAAGGGGCCTACGTTTCCAGTGAAAGGCATCACACTTGCAGGGCACTCAGATGAAGGTCTGAAGGACGTGGTGCTCAGCCACCTGTCCCTGTCACCCATCCCACCCCCAGGCTTGCACCGCAGGGCCCGGCCGTGGTGCCTACCCCACGTCCAGAAATGCCAGAGAGCTACTGACTCCCAAGACCAGGAGCTGTGAACTTGGCCTCCGCCCGGCTGCCTCCCAGAGCCGGTGACCCTCTCTCTGGCGTCGCCCCTGCCCCTCCTCTAACGCTGCTCTCTCGCTCACAGGGGATAAGCCGGTCCACACCGTTTCCATCAACCAGGTCCTCTCCAATGTAAACCTCATCAGCTACAATAAGTTTGTGCAGGTACAGGCCACGGGCTGTGAGTAGAAGGTGGGCACGGCTGGGGACAGCGACGCGGACGGAGTCTGAGGCTCCGAGTCCGTGAAGGCCCAGGCTGGCATGGGCCCAGACAGAGGGGCTCCCAGCCCTCCTGGGACCCAGGAGAAATGAGGGGTAAGCCGTGTGCGTGTGAGGAGGACACGCATTCAGGCAGAGAGAACAGCACAGACGATGGCCCTGGGTAGGGGGAGGGGCATGAAATATTGAGGATGAGCTGAGGGGTTCTGGGGAGGTGAAGGGAGGCTGGGATTGGGCAGAGGAGGGACCCAGGATGGCCCTGCTGAGAATATGTCAATATTTCATAGCCGGGGGTGGGGGGCGTGACATGAGGTCCCGGTGAGAAACCCGTGGCACGGAAGCTGGATAACTCTGGAGTTTAATGAAGGGAATATTACAAGGGCAGAGGCAGGATTTGAGGAAATTAGCAGGGGACTGTGCAGTGTCCCCAAGCTAGAGAGAGGGGGACACTCTAAGCTGCCACCACCCCTAGGCCTGACGGAATTAGGGAGAAGTCATGTTACTGAACGTGGAGAGGTCGCCATGGAAAGGGGGCTTTGGGGCAGGAGCCGTGACCTTCCTGGCCAGTGCGCAGAGGCTTGGCAGTGAGGAGCTGCGGGAACCCAATACCCCGCTGCCCTCGGCTACCACCCCCACCTCCTGTCAGGGCTCCACTGGCTGAGCCCAGCCAGAAGCCAGGGGGCACAGGAGCCCCTGATCCCCAAGGACCAGGCTCCGGAGGGTCCAGAAGGGCAAACACGACACCCAGCACGCCGTCATCTAAGAAGCAAATGCCAAGATGGAGCTAAACATGCAGGGATCCTATTAGGGCCAGTGCCTGTCCCCGAGAAAGAGGAGGGAGCTGGAGGGACAGCAGACCCTGGGTGGGCGAGAGGCAAGGCAGGCTGAGGGAAGCATTCTGCGCCTCCATTCCGTCTCAGCCTCAGCAAATCTGGGGGGGGGGGGTCCTCAAGCCAATGGTGGCCATAGGAGGAGTCCCCTGGCTCCCAGAAACAGGTCTGCCTCAGTATCCTTGTCGTACTCAGCATTGCTGTTAGCAACTGGTGGGAAGTGTGGTCCCAGGCGCAGACACAGGAAGGATTTCAGAGCCAGAGCTCGGGCTGCGAGGGTCAAGGCCGCCCCCACAGCTGGAGGCCTGCGAGGATATGGTGGTGCCTGCCACGGGCCTCAAAGGCAGGAGCAGCAAGGAGACTGGTTCGGAAGCCACTGTTAACCAGGGGGATGGCTGTCCACCAGGTGAAAGCAGTAGAGGTGGTGGCAGGAGGCCAGACGGGGGAAATCGTTTAGAGGTGGAGCTGAAGAGGGGTGTGAGGCGAGGGGGAAGGAGGCAGCGGCCTTGGACGCCAGCAGAGCAGGCGGCTGCACCTACGATGCCGAAGGACACCAGCGGGGCGGGGGGAGCGTGCAGATGTGAAGAGCTTGTTTGGGGGCCTGATGTGCCAATTGGCCATCCGGGTGAGGGTGCAGAGTGGCGGTTGTATGTGCCAAACTGAGACTGGGAAAGAGGGTGGGCTCTCTAGAGAGGCTGGGAAATAGGACTGTGGGAGTCATTGGTGTGTAGACGGTGTCCGAAACCATGAGACAGAAGGAGATGCCCCCCTAAGGAGTGGAGGATCTGAAGAAGGGAAGAGGGCCAAAGATGGGACATTCTGGAACACTCACTAAAGCAGATCGCCGTGGAACACTCTGGAACTAGCCCAGGGAGAGGGGTGGGACTGTGAGAGGTGGGACCCAGAACAGGTGCACTCTGACGAAGGGACGCATAGGTAAGGTTTGCGTGGAGAGTTGGACCGTGGACACTTGGGCAGCCTGTCTCCTTAACCAGACGTGACCTCTTGGGTCCCCCCAACACCCCCTGGCAAGGTCTCTCCAACTCTACCCCCCACCAGAGCTGCATCGACTGGAACCGGGAGGTGCTGAAGCGGGAGCTGGGCCTGACGGAGCGGGACATCGTGGACATCCCCCAGCTCTTCAAGACCGAGAGGAAAAAGGCGGTGGCCTTCTTCCCTGACTTGGTGAGGCCATGTGCATGACTTAAATCCGTTTCATCAGATTAGGCTCCAGGCTCCTGCTCCGCAGAAGGGCAAGACGCTTTGTCGCTGTCATGTGTGGGCTGGTGGTGGCCCGTGGGGGTGGCAGAGAGAATCGGGGGGCCCCATGACGGCCAGCGGAAGGACTGCCCTGGTCACAACGGAATGCTCACCGGCCAAGCCCCTTGCTCAAGGGCCAGGAGGGAAGGGGCCTTCCCTTCCTCTAGGGACCCACTCGGTATTTGTGGAGTGAAGCAGTGATCACACGCACGAGGCCCCGTGCGCACAGCGGGCAGCGTCCACCCGGAGCTCCCGTGCGCGCTCCCCGCTGTCCACCCAGCCCCGGATACTTAGGGTGCACCGTCAGGGAAACCACCAAGGTTGCTCCCTGCCTTGGAGTTCCAGTCTCATCTAGTGGGAGGGAAACTCTCTTTACCTCCCTCAGGGCGTGTTCTAGTCAAGATCTTTTTTGTATAATAAAGTCACGGGGCAGCTGAGAGGTAGGACAAAGCGCGTCCAGCAGGAGAGGTAGGACTGGAGATGCGAGAAGGCTTCCTGGAAGAAGCGGCCTTTGGTTGAGGAGGGAGGGCTTGGCCTCTGGAACACCTGGACTGCTGCCCCCCCCCCGCCCCCCGCATTGGTTCTGATTCAGCAGGTGGCGCTGAGGCTGCTCCCCGAGGACCACGCTTGGAGTCGGGCTTCTGTAGATGACCCAACTCTCCTCCTCCGCCTCCCTCCCCTCCTCCAGCCCCCCTTCACCTCCACCCCCCAGAGGAACTCAACTCACCCAGCATCAGAGCCTTACAGGGGGCCTGTCCACACCGTCATTGCTTCATCCCCCGCCCCCCGTTTCTCTTCCCCTTTCTGGCTAACCTTCTGGCCTCCTCCCCATTTGCAAAACTCGGTTTCCCCTCCTATTATCCCCCTTCCTTCCTGCATGTTTAAGGCGGATGTGCAATTACGGAAGTGCCTCCAGGGTCTGCAGACAAGGGCCACCCATGGTGGCCTGAGCCAGAGCAGGAGGTTTAAGGTGGCACAGCCACGCACAGATGCACACAGAGGCAGAGGCCCCGCTGCAGATAGAGCAGAGAGAGAGAGAGAGAGAGAAAGAGAGAGAAAATCTGATTGGTCCGGCTTGGGTCAAGTGTCTGGTTCAATCAGCTGCAACGAGGAAGTGGGCCTTGGGCAGCCCCCAAGATCCCCTGGGAAGGAGGGCAGCCCCGGGAAGTTAGCTGCCCCTGGGAGCTCTGCAGCTGCTCCCATGGGATCGCAGATGCCAGAGTCTCAGCAGCCCAGGTGCCTCTCCCACTGCGCGCAGGATGAGGGGCTGTGTTCAGGGCTGCCCGCGAGACAGGCGCAGGCCCTGCCAGGTGTGGTGCAGGTGTGGAGGTGGAGCTGATGGAGTGCTGCCCTGAGCTGGGACCCCCCCCCCCCCCCCCGCCACTTCCTTGCAGGTGAACATGCTGGTGCTGGGCAAGTACCTGGGCATCCCCAAGCCCTTCGGGCCCATCATCAACGGCCAGTGCTGCCTGGAGGAGAAGGTGCGGTCCCTGCTGGAGCCGCTGGGCCTGCACTGCACCTTCATCGACGACTTCACCCCGTACCACATGCTGCACGGGGAGGTCCACTGCGGCACCAACGTGCGCCGGCAGCCCTTCTCCTTCAAGTGGTGGAACATGGTGCCCTGAGCCCGCCTCACCCGCCCCCATGATGCTCTCCCCCGGGGAGGACATCTGCCGGCCTTGAACAATAAGCATCAAGAGACCCCCAAGGTTCCAGATAGCACGGGGGGGGGGGCGACTGTCTCTCTCAGAAGCCTTTTCCCTAGAAGTGTTCACACATCACTTGCAACCGATTTGGTTCTCGGACTTGATTCCTGTTGGCCCTCCCAAGAAGAAAGACCTCACTTCTTACGGCCTCTCCTGAGGATCAACATGACTAATGGGGACTCCTCCAAACCTCCCCCTTCTCGTCTCCAAATCCTCCGTGTGGGATCTTATTTACTTTGGGATCTAAAAACATTCATGCATCTCATCCGCCATCTTGACCCCTGCGTCCTAATCGAGGAAGGACCTACAATTCTGCTTGGATCTGATTGCTTCTCACTCTTACAGGGGAACAGCATTAAAGTCAGATCCCTCCTCCCAGGAGAGAGTCTACTCATAGCTTTCCCCAGAGGGAAGGAGGTGGAGCCCATGTAGATCAAGGTTGGATCATCAGTCTACCTGCCAAGCTTCTGACCAGATGTTGAGCTCCCTACCCCACCCAGTGCCCAGCATGAGCTTTCACATAGTTGGTCCTTCCTAGATGTATGTTGAAGGCCTCTTGGCCCTTAATCTTATAAATGCCCCATCATCTGACATTCAGAAATCCGAATTTGTGCACCCCCCCCCGCCCTGAATTCCCTGGAGATGAGTATATGTGGGAAATTCTTGGATTTGGGGAAGTCTGTGGGTGCAAGGGTGAAAGAAGGCGTCCTTCATAATGTGTAGGATGCTTCCTTGGCCCCAGATTTCTCTCTGCAGGAGGGGTGACCTCTGGCAGCATCAGTCCTAGGCTTTCTGTTGCCCTCTGGTTAACATTTCTAGGTCCTGCTGTGCCTCAGGAGAGGGGCCCCACAGGGGCAGATCCACTGAGACAGCTCATAACGGGCCAACTCTGGGACTGAACCACTCTGAGTGTAAGGGGAGGGGGCGGGGGTGGGAGGTCTTCTCCAGATGTCTGCCAGTTACGTATCTGTTCTGTATGGGTCCAGCAGGGTTTCTATCATTGGCTAATAAATCTACAGGACACGAATGGTTTGAGTCTAATTTGGGCCTTTCTTAGGGATTAGAACATGACAGTAAGGACAGAAGGGTTGTTTGCAGCTGAAGCATGTGCTCACCTGGCCCCTGAAGAATTTGGGGCTCAAAGGCCCAGATTTTGGTAAGATAGTGAGGTTGCTCCATGTTGGCCACAGGATGAGTTAGGGCTGCCATGGACAGTTGTGATATAGCTACATACATGCAAGCCCAGGGGTCAAGGGCCAGGCTGCCAGGGCCAAGTGAGTGGCAGGGCGAGGGTCTGGGCTGTGGCCGGAAGGTTGCATTGTGAGTGTGGCAATGGGGGAAGCTGAGGTGTATAGAGTGTGGGGCGCCTGTTGTGTACCCTTATCAGCATCCTCCTTCCTGCCCATGGGAGGCCATGCACCCCCATAAAAGGCCAGGTGGGCTTGCTCCAGAGCCTCAGGAAATCACTCCCTCTGCTTGGTATCCTTCTAACCCCCATCAAGGTGCAAAACAGAAACACACTCAGGCTGGCCCCAGAACTGGGCTGCTTCCGGGTGGTTAGAGGAGGTGCTACAGGCTCTCCCACAAGCCTCCTCTTCACCACAATTTACTTGGGTTCTCTGGAACAGACTCCCAATGACCCTACGTGGCCAGATTTTATCAGAATAAGCTCACCTCCAAGGGAAGCTGGTACAAATGATGATGCTGAGAAAATCCTATTTTTTTGAAACGGTGGGCAGTGGGGAATGTGACTTTCTAGAAGCCAGGGGCTTAAAATCAAGAGAACTAGGATGAGGGATCCCTGGGTGGCGCAGTGGTTTGGCGCCTGCCTTTGGCCCAGGGCGCGATCCTGGAGACCCGGAATCGAATCCCATGTCGGGCTCCCAGTGCATGGAGCCTGCTTCTCCCTCTGCCTTTATCTCTGCCTTGTCTCTGCCTCTCTCTATATATATGACTATCATAAATAAATAATAAAAAAAAAATTAAAAAAAAAAGAGAACTAGGATGAGTTTGCCAGCAGGCTTTTCTCGACCGCCCCCTGCCCCTTCACCCTCATGCTTTCAGGCTGGACCCCACAGAAAGCCCTGGAAACTTCTCGCTTCTCCAGTTTGCCTCCTGTGCTTTAGGCTGGTGTGAGTGGCACCACTGAACAGCCCCAGGAACCTGACCCCGAGGCAGAGAGGAAGCAAAAGAAGCTCTCATTGGGGCCACCAACCATGGCGCTCACCTGTCCCCACAGCGAGGGGTAGCGCTGGTACATTTGTTGCCCACTGCTGCTGTCCTGAGTTACCAGAAATGCTGTGGCTTCAAACAACACATTTATTATCTTACAGTCTGGAGATCTGAGGTCTGAAATGGGTCTCACTAGGCTCATGTCAAGGTGTCAGAAGAGCAGGGTGTCTTCTGAAGGCTTTAGGACAGAATCTGTTCTCTTGCCTTTCCAGCTTCTAGAGGCCGCCCACAATTCTTGGCCAGTAACCTCTTCTTCCTCCATCTTCAGAGCCGGCAACGTAGCATCTCCAACTATTGCTCTGATTCTCTGCTTGCCTCTTCCACGTCTAAGGACCCTTGTCATTACATTGGGCCCACCTGGATAAGCCAGGCTAATTGGCCATCTCTGGGTCAGCTGGTTTAGAACCTCAATTACAACCACAACGCTGATCTCCGTCTGCATGTGAGATAAAATATTCACAGGCTCTGGGGATTAGGACAGGGACGTCTTTGGGGGAAGGGGGCCTTACTCTGCCTACCGTGGGCAGCCAGGCTCTCTGACTGGGCTTTCTGGTCTTCATGAGCTGTACCACGTACGTTCTCTCTGAAATCCAGCTCGGCTCCTCAATGAGTATCACAGGGGCAGCAGGAGGAAGATGCCATTGGTGTATCCTCTGTCGGGACTGGTGTTTAGTCCTGGACCCTTGTGACACTAGGCTGAGACCCAGGATCCCATGAGTTCAGGCTGGTGGCTCTTAAGAGCACTGGGGCTTGTTCATCAAACCTGAGGACCAGGGCCTCCCCAGGCAGCCACCCATGCTGCATTGGATGCCTGGTTCCCAGCACTGGAAACCCCCAGGGGGACCAGGATGAGAGCTGGGTTCTTGTAGGGGCAGCCCACCTCCCCACAACACACCATGGTTTCTCTGACACAGAGGTCAGGCTTGACCCTGAAGGTTAGGGTGGGTGTCCTAGGGGAGGCTGAAGGCTGCTGCTAGGTTGGGCCAGTTGTTGATACCCCAACAGAAGCTTTCCCAGAACCCTTATGTAGTCTTCATTCATTCAAAATCTATTCAACGACCATCTGCTGTTTGCTGGGCAAAATCTCTAACCTCGGTTTATAGCTCGGGAGGCAGCACGTAAAGAGATACAGATCACTAGCATTTTTTTTTTAAAGATCTTATTTATTTATTCATGAGAGACACACAGAGAGAGGCAGAGACACAGGCAGAGGGAGAAGCAGGATCCCTGTGGGAGCCTGATGCGGGACTCAATCCCAGGACCCCGGGATCAGGACCTGAGCCAATGGCAGATACTCAACCACTGAGCCACCCAGGTGTCCCTAGATCACTAGGAATTGTGACAAGTGCCACGAAGCAGAGCACAAGGAGCAGGGAAGAGGGGTGGGGCCTGCTTTAGCAGGTGACGGACTCTACCCAGCAGTGGAGATATTTGGGCTGAGACTGAAGAATGTCACGGTTGGGCCAGCGAGGGAACAAGCTTCCAGCCACGGGGGCAGGAGGAAGCCCAGAGGTAGGGGAGGTAGGGGAGGTAGGGAGCATTTGTGGCATAGCGGGATGAAAAGAAGACCCGAACAGGGTGGGGGTCTGGAGTGGGGTGAGTGAGGAGGAGGCCTGTTTCCCCAGAGCCCTACCATGCCCACCTCGGAGCACACTGCCCCTCCCCGCCCCCCTCCCCAGGGCCGGACTTGGGGGTGGTCAGGGTGGGGTAGAGAGTGTCCAGACACTCTGCCCACACAGCGCAGTTCCTGGGCAGAGCAGCAGAGCACAGTGGAAAGGCCACGCGCCTCGGGGATGGACGGTCCGATGCTGAACTGGTGCTTCTCAGCACCGAAGCTCTCTGAGTCCGTTTTCTCCTCTGCGAAATGGGCGTAATAATTGTGCTCACATGGTTTCAGTGAGATGCTCAGCACAGCATCTGACACATAGTAAGTGCTCAGTAAATGTTGCCTGTTGTGTAAGATCCTCGGGCTCTCCCCAAGCCACTGCTGTGTGTGCAGCCCCTAATCCCCGCATTCTATGGGGTGACAGAGACCCTTTGAGGCCCAGAGGTCAGATTTGGGAGGAGGGGAAGGGAAAGCCATCCTGGCAACACTCAGACGATACCCTGCTGCTCTCAGCTGCGTGAGACTCACCCAGGAGGAGGCTCCGGGCCGGACAGGAGGCGAGGGCCCGTCTTTCCTGTGCGGACGGACAACTCTGGGCGGCGCTGGGCCCTCCTGACTCCTGCTCATTCCAAGTAGGAATAAGTAACTGCAAGGCCTCGGCAGGAGGTTGCCCAACTCTCAGGTCTCCCGCACCTCTGCCGGCACCCCGGAGGACGGAGCATCAGGCTGGGGCAGCTGGGGCTCCCGCTGGAGGACTGCACAGTCGGCGGGAACCACCGTTCCCTGCAAAATCGTCGTCCTGCCGTGTCTCCCACAGCCTAATGGCGGTGAGTGTGGGCCATGTGCCAGCATGCGCCAGACACCTGCCACATGTCACCTGGTTTGCTCTCGACAACAGGCAAGCAGTTACTACTATTACCCTCACCTTATAGACAAGGAAACGGAGGCACAGAGAAGTGAAGGAACTTGCCTGGGTCCCAGAGCCATTAGGTGGGGAAGACAGTCTTGAGCCTAGACAGGTGACCCCCCAAACCCTGTCAGTGGTTCTCCGTCCACCTGCACGTGAGAGTCACCTGGGAGGCTGGAAACCAGCAGGACAAGGTCTCCATGCTTGGAGGGACACTGGGATGTTGCACAAAGCTGCCCAGGGCTTCTGACCTGCAGCCGGCGTAGAGCATCAG